>NC_090375.1:9647210-11133204 GCF_036365525.1 Heterodontus francisci | reverse complement strand
CTTCAACCCGTCTCTCTCAAATTCTTTTATTTCAGCGATGCATTAAGCAATCTCCCCACAGAGTTATTCTCCTCTTCCTGGTGTGGATAAAGCTTTCCCCTGGGGTTCGCTGCAATTTCCAGCTTCTCTGAATTCAGGTATTAGTAAAGACCCCTTGGGGACACACAACAATATAACTCTACATTTTCAGGCATTCTGAAAGAACCCACTACGGGTCCCCGGTTCAAATTTCTGAAATGTAGGCATTGTAAAAGCATCCTCGGGGGACACCAGCAATAGAATTCTGCTGAATTCAAAGCATTTCCTAAGCCCTGGCAGGAGCTTTTTACTCCCAATGGAGGCTTTTTACAAAACATGTGTTGCTGACATGTTGACAGATTGCTCAGTGAAGTGTTAGGTGCATACACAAGGCTGGCCATTTAGGGAGGGGGGGGGACCCACATCCTTTTATCCTTCATCTCTCTCTCTCTCTCTCTCTCTCTCTCACACACACACTGTATCTGTGTATCTCTCTCTATCTATCTGAAACTTCCATGTTTAATACATCACACAAGGACAGAGCAAAGAAGAGCAAAACTTCTGAAGGAAAAAAAAAAGAGCACTAACACACTTGGCACGCTAAAAGGTCAAGAAAACCATTAACTGCTGCGGACTTCAGGTTGAAAGCATTGAAATTGTCCCGCGTGCATCAGGAACTGCCACCTCTTACACGTAGGCCGAGGCTCTGAGAGTAGCGTGAGCAACGGAATTTTTCGATGACAGCTGCCTGTTGGGCTGGTAATCTGATATTAAATCCAACTTCTCGTATCAGGGTATTAGTGATGTACGACTTAATAACCCCAGCGGCTCCGAAACTGCTGCCTTGGCAACAGGATGGAAATTGGGATAATAATATATTCATGGTAAGTAGCGACCTGGGGCTGCAGAGTATGCTCTCAAGGGAGAGCACTTCACCCTGAGCCAGACTTGTCTGGGCAAAATCACTTTACAATAGACAGGATCAGAATACTGAAGAGCCCTGGCTCTGATGAACACATCGATATGGGAAGAGTGAAAATGAAGTGAGGGGGGAGAGGGAAAGAGGAAAAAAAAAATATTTCAACAGAGAAGGCTGAGTGGTGCTTCTTTGAAAAATTGATGGGCCTCTAAAGCACGAAAGCACTCACACAAAAAAAAAAATCTAGAGGCAAAATGGACACTTACTGTAGAAGGCAGCGATCGCTGTGAGCGCATTGCTGAAAAATGGATTGTGCTAACCCAGATAGAAGAACAAGATTTTTATGTTAAAATTCACCGAGCTTATGTTACGGTGAGCTGTCTCAGAGTTGAAAGGGACGGTTCACATCAGCATTTGTTCGAAATAAAATTTATCAAGCATTTGGACAATTCTTGAGGGGGAGGGAATTTGCAGGGCAGTGGGGGAAAGAGCAAAAGGGGGGAGTGGGACTAATTGGATAGCTCTTTCAAAGAGACAGCCCAGGCTGGATGGGACGAATGGCCACCTTCTGTGCCATTTAATTCTGTGATTAACACATTCCACCCTTTTTCACGCCTCACTGCAGCATTAATAACAGTGTAAAGAGATAAAATTAAATTACATTCAATGCCCCCCCCCCATCCCCATATTCACCGGTGGGAGCAAAACATGTGACCACTCATTCCAGTTCAATCTTCTTGCAAGCTCTGTCACAAGGGAATGGGGGCGGCGGTTTGCACAGGGGAAATTATAGAAGTCACCCAGATCATTTTAACCAGAATTCCTGGCAGCCAAGCGCTGATGCAGACACCCAGGAGGTATAAACGGATAATTACTGACTGAACTGCTTCCTAGGAGGAGGAAGAAAAAGCACAAAGGAATCTTGCTCATAAGAATTCAGGAGACACTTCCTCATCCAGAGAGTGGTGAGAATGTGGAACTGGCCACCACATGGCCTCGCCCCTCCCTATCCTTGTAACCTCCTCCAGCCCTACAACCCTGCAAGATCTCTGGGCTCCTCCAATTCTGGCCTCTTGCACCTCCCTGATTTCCATCACTCCACCATTGGCTGCTGTGCCTTCAGCTGCCTGGGCCCAAAGTTCTGGAATTCCCTCCCTAAACCTCTACCTCACTTTTCTCTTTTAAGACCGTTCTTTAAAACCTACCTGTTTCACCCAGCTTTGGCTCATCTGTTCCAATATTTCCTGGTGTGGCTCTGTGTCGAATTTTGTTCGGTAATCGCTCCTGTGAAGGGCCTTGGGACGTTTTACTGCATTAAAGGCGCTATATAAATGCAAGTTCTTGTTCTAGTGGTGTTTAGATGCATTTAAGTGGAAGCTGGATAAACACTTGAGGAGAAAGGGATAGAGGGATATGTTAGTGACATGAGGTCAGCTGGGAAAGGCTTGAGGAAATAAACACAGGCATAGAGCTGTTGGGCCGAATGGCCTGCTTCTGTGCGGTAAATACTGTGTAAGTGGAGAGAGGAGTAAATAATGTAATGAAAAGATTAACTTCACCAATGGCCATTGTTTGCGTAAAAAAACGAGCATTAAATCGGAATACCTGACTCCCTAGCTATGTTATCCATTTGGGCAGCGTATGTCATTCTCAGCACTGAAGTCTCCTCCTCAGCTTCACATTCTTGCAGAGAAAAGAAGATTTACATTTATATAGTACCTTTCGCGACCATAGGACATCCCAAAATGCTTTACAGCCAATTAAGTACTTTTGAAGTCCGCTGTTGTAATGTCAGAAACACAGTAGCCAATTTGCACACAGCAAGATCCCGCAAGCAGCAATGTGATGATGAACAAATAATCTTTCTGTGATGTTGCTTGTGGGATAAATACTGGCCAGAATACTGGAGAAAACTCCCCTGCTTTTCAAAATACTGACATGGAATCTTCTACATCCACCTGAAAGGGAAGGTGGGCCACAGTTTAATGTCTCGTTGCAAGACAGCACCTCCAACAGTGCAGCACTGGGAGTGTCAGCCTAGCTTTTTTTTTCAAGGGCTGAAGCGGGTCTTGAACCTGGAACCTTATAATTGACAGGTAAGAGGGTTACCACCTGAACTGAAGGCCGGCTACCTGACCCGGAACCGATGACACGTGTCAGGGTCGGGTTGCACTTCCGGGTCCGGCATTTGGGCTCGGGTCGGGTCGGACACGCTGTATCGTGGGTAAGTGGCTCCAGTGTTAATTTAATTTTTGGACTAGAAAGGTGGTTTTGTTATAGTTATTTTAAGCTTGTGCAGATCAGCAACAAAGTGAAAAACGGAAGGTAGTTTAACTGATGGCCGGGCTGGGCTTGGGGAAAAATGGAAGGTCTCGGGCTGGGTCGGGCTGGGTCGATGTGTTTCTGTCGGGCTCGGCTTGGGTTTTTTTTATTTGCAGACCCGAGCCAGCTTTTAACCTTAACCACTGCTGACAAGTGCATATGTAATGAAAAAAACCGGTTCTCATCTTTGCATTTGTAAAATGAAATGCCCCGCAACTCCTTTCATGCTTAGAATCATGCAGCACAGAATGAGGCCGTTCGGCCCGTCACGCCTGTGTTGGCTCTCTGAAATACTTGTGTCAAGACTATGACAGATAGTCAGCAGAAAGGGCAACAAGGTAATTTTCGGAAGTGCTATGGCTCCAGAAGACCATTCAGATTATGAGGAGAGATCACATGAACTAGGCTTGCATTCCCCTGAACAGTTTAGTTTAAGGGGTGATTTGATTGAGGTTTTTTTAGGATTTGAAAGGGATTGATAGGGTAGATGGACTTTTTCAGCTGGTGGGGAGTCTAGGACAAGAAGACGTCATCTTAAAATCAGAGCCAGACCATTCAGGAGGGAAGTTAGGAAACACATCTTCAAGCAAAGGCTGGTAGAACTCTGGAACTCTCTCCCACAGCAAAGCAGTAGATGGTGCGGGGGGTGGTGTTGGGTGGGGTCAATAAATCATTTTGAATCTGAGAAGGATAGATTTTTGCTGGACAAGGGGGTAAACAGATTTGGAGCCAAGGCATATGGATCCAGTTGGGATACAAATCAGACATGATCTCATTGAATGGTGGAACAGGCGTGAGGGGCTGAATAGCCGCCTCCTGTTCCGATGTTCCACTCACAACTCCAAGTTTTCTGCTGTCCCAAGTACGAGTTTTTGTAGATTTCCACATGTATCCTTTCACTGGAAAATTACACTAATTTGAAGTTTTCTTAATTATTTTGATATAGTTTTTCTCCCCTAACTGTATTCCCAGTTGTTTGGACCTGGTTATCAACAAAAGCAATTTAAAAATAAAATGGCATTTACAAAACAAAGTTCCTTGTGAAATGATGCTTGTCATTATTAATTCATTAAAAAAAACCCTAGCAATTTGTTATATGAAAAACGTACCATGTGAGTTGCGAATTCGTCGCAAGTTTTTAGGATCGAATTAAACTTGCAGAAAGTTTGGGCTGATATTCCTTGATGCAAGGACCCTGATAATGACCAAATATGTTCCTGAGATACACTCAACCTCTCAAGCCCAGAAACCTAACATGCAGGTAAAAGAAACAATTAGGAGAGCAAATAGTATGTTGGCCTTTATTGCAAGGGGTTTTGGGGTGTATGACTAAGGAAGTTTTGCTGCAATTATATATAAGGCTTTGGTGTGAACTCGAAAACTGTGTAAAGGGTTGGTCCCCTTACCTAAGGAAGGCTATACTTGCCTTAGAGGGCGTGCAACAAAGGTGCAGTAGACTGGTTCCTGGGATGAAAGGGCTATTGTACAAGGAGAGATGGAATAGAATGGACCAATGGAGTTTAGAAGAATGAGAACATACGAATTAGGAGCAGGAGTAGGCCCCTCGGCCCCTCGAGCCTGCTCCACCATTCAGTAAGTTCATGGCTGAACTGATTACTCCACATTTCCAACTACCTCCGATAACCTTCCACCCTCTTGCTCATCAAGAATCTATTGACCTCTGCCTTAAAATATTCAAAGACTCTGCTTCCCCCGCCTTTTGAGGAAGAGAATTCCAAAGACTCACGACCCTCTGAGAGAAACAATTTCTCCTCATCTCTGTCTTAAATGGGCGACCCCTTATTTTTAAACAGTGACCCCTTGTTCTAGATTCTCCCACAAGGGGAAACATCCTTTCCACATCCACCCTGTCAAGACCCCTCAGGATCTTAATATGTTTCAATCAAGTCACCTCTTACTCTTCTAAATTCCAGTGGATACAAGCCTGGCCTGTCCAATCTTTACAATCTACCAATTCCAGCTATTAGTCTAGTAAACCTTCTCTGTACTGCCTCCAACGCATTTACATCCTTCCTTAAATAAGGAGACCAATACTGTACACAGTACTCCAGATGTGATCTCACCAATACCTTGTATAACTGGAGCATAACCTCCCTACTTTTGTATTCAATTCATCTCGCAATACACGATAACATTCTATTAGCTTTCCTAATTACATGCTGTACCTGCATACTAACCTTTTGCGATTCATGCACTAGAACACCCAGATCCCTCTGCATCACAGAGCTCTGCAATCTCTCACCATTTAGATAATATGCTTTTTTATTCTTCCTGTCAAAATGGACAATTTCACACTTTCCCACAATATACTCCATTTGCCAGGTCTTTGCCCACTCACTTAACCTATCTATATCCCTTTGTAGCCTTCTTATGTCCTCTTCACACGTTACTTTCCTCCCTATATTTGTGTCATCAGAAAATTTAGCACCCATACCTTCAGTCCCTTCATCTAAGTCATTTATATAAATTGTAAAATGTTGAGGCCCCAGCACAGATCCCTCATTGGAACATATTCTTAAGGGGCTTGACAGGGTAGACGCTGAGAAGCTGTTTGCCCTGGCGGGAGAGTCCAGAACACAAGCTCATAGTCTCAGGATAAGGGGTCGGCCATTTCGGATTGAGATGAGAAATTTCCTGACCCAGAGGGTCGTAAATCTTTGGCATTTTCTACCCTGAGAGCTGTGGATGCTCAGTCCTTGAGTATATTGAAGACAGTGATCGATAGATTTTTGGATACTAAGGGAATTGAGGGAAACGGGATAGTGCGGGAGGGTGGAGTTGAGGTAGAAGATCAGACATGATCTTATTGAATGGAACAGCAGGCTCGAGGGGCCATTCGGAGTCTGATTCCTCCAGGTAGTGGGGTGGAGACAATGGCGTAAAGTCACTGAACTACTAATCCAGAGGCCCAGGCTAATGCAGTGGGGACGCCAGTTCAAATTCTGCCACGGCAGCTTGTGGAATTTAAGTTCAATAAATTAATTAATTTAAAAAATCTGGAATTGAGAGCTAGTCTCAGTAATGGCGCCATGAAACTATTATCAATTGTCATAAAATACCATCCAGTTCAGTAATGTCCTTTATGGAAGGAAATCTGCCGTCCTTACCCGGTCTGGCCTACATGTGACTCCAGACCTGCAGCAATGTGGTTGACTCTTAACTGCCCTCTGAAATGGCCTAGCAAGCCACTCAGTTGTCAAGGGCAATGAGGGATGGCAACAAATACCGGCCTCTCCAGTGATACCCACATCCCATGAAAGAATGTTTTGAAATAAATGTAATTGTTCCTAGAGGATTTTTACAATTAATTATAAAAGTTTTGTTACTTTCTCATTCTGGGATGCATTTTGATAGCTCGCCTGAGCTTCCAAGATGGCGGCCCGCAGGCACGGGCTTTACTCCGCGGAGCTGCCGCTCTCATTTACTTGGCCGGGCGGACCGCACCACTCCCCGACCCCGATGGCGTAGAGGGGGCAGGTGATCTGTCCCCGGCAATGGCATCTGGCGCCATTTTTAAAGGGCTTCTAGCCTGTCCACTTCACTTAAAGTTTTAAAGTTATAAGCTGCAAAAATTTAAAGTGAAAAGCTTAATAAAAGTTTCAAGGCCCTCTCTCACTTCCCCCCCTCTCCCCCCCCCCCCCCCCCCATGACTAAACAAATTATTGCTTGCCCTCGTTTCCCCCCCCCCAAATTTATAAACTTTGAACTTTACCCCTTCCCACCACCTTCTAGAACAATCAAAAAGGTTTCTCCCCGCTACCCCGCCCACCATGAAAACTTACCTTCTTCCCCCTCCCAACCAATGTCCCGCATCGGATATCCAGTCGGAGATCCGAAGGCACGGGACTCCTGGCAACTGTGCGGAATATCGGAGCAGGGTTGCCGGCAGCAGCAGGTAAGGCATAAATTCATATATTACCTTACATTAGCATATTTAGATTTCGGTCCCGTTGCCGAGCGATTGCGGGGGGTGGGGGCCCGCCACGAGGCCTCGCTGCCGTTTGCAATATGGGGTGGGGCCTTCCCGGTGTCGAGGCCTGTAGCGAGCCTCTCCCGGAGGGATTGTCCGGCCTCCCGCCCCAGCACAACCCCCGACGTCCTCTGTTTCCTCCTTAATCCTCAAAGCTCATTGGTTAAGGAGATAGACTGTTGGACTCATCGTTGACACGAGGCCCCAGATGTCCCGTTGAATTCCTCAGCTCACACTTTTCGCAATTTGCAGCGCGACGTTCCCTGGAGCTGAAAGAAAGAAGCAATAAAGGCAACTCTCAGCCCCAAGCCCCCCAACTCCAGCAGTGAACAGACCGGGGTGACACACTCACAGGAGATCACACAGTGGAAATAACACAGCGGTTTGCCCACAGCAAACCCAGGCAAGATTTACCAATAACCTTTTTATGCAGACAGTGCAAGAAAAACTATTCCAAGGCAGCAACTCCACGACTTAACCAGTCACCGAGGCGACATGGTCACTTATGTCATGACACATTGATTTATATACAATTGTACAACTTTTGTTGAAAGTAACACGGTCTGAAAAAAAAGCAGCTCCATCAATGGGCTAAAAATACAGTGCTTTTTACATGGAGAGGAATGGTGCAATAATATCCCTATGTGTAGCACTGCATTATAATACCATCCTCATTTTACCAAAGAATCCTACAGCAAAGAAGGAGGCCTTTCAACCCATCATGTCCATTCCAGCTCTTTGAAAGAGCTATTCAATCAATCCCAGTTCTTTCCCCATAGCCCTATAATTTTTTACCCCTTCAAGTTTTCTGTGGCTGGAGAGTCTATTACAGGGGATCACAGTCTCAGGATAATGTGTTGGCCATTTAGGACTGAGATGAGGAGAAATTTTTGCACTCAGAGGATTGTGACTCTTTCAAGTCTCTACCCCGGAGGGTTGGTGGATACTCAGTTGTTGAGTATGTTCAAGGCTGAGATTGACCGATCTTTGGGCATGAGGGGAGTTGAGATCAAAGCCCCACTTCCCCCTTACTCCTTCCCCCATGGCCCTATAAGTTATTTCCTTTCAAGCACGTATTCAGTTCTCTCTTGAATCTTGTGTGACATCATTATGCCGCCAACAAACCAAAAATCAATGGGTTTTAAAGCCTTACTGGATGCGACGAGGAATGCTCCAACATTGACGGTTCACTTGCAGCATCGAGTTTTATCTTTCAGATTTAAATTCACCAGAATGCTATGCTAGATGAAATTTTTATTGCCACCAAGGATTGCATTTTCTGTGTGTGGGGGCATCTTGTGAATTGTAGCTTGTCAGCGTGTAAAGGCTTTCATTTAGGCACAATGCAGATATAATCTCGGACAGCATTGGTGGCAGAAATGGGGGGGGGGGGTTTCCCCACCGCACTGGATTATTTGAAAACCCACGAGGTTGGGTTTGAAAATGAAAGATAATGGACTCGAACCCCCTCCGGCTCACTGCATCGCTGTGTCTCAGTGACAGTCAAGTCAGAAGGTTGGGGGTTCAAGTCCCACTCCAGGGAACTGAGCATGTAATCCAGGCTGACGCTCCCAGTGCCGATACTGAGGGAGTGCTGCATTGTCGGAGGTGCCATCTCTCAGACGAGTTGTTAAACCCTGTCTGCCATCTCGGCGATGTAAAAGATTCTGTGGCCGCAATTTTGAAGAAGAGCAGGGGAGTTCTCCACAGTGTCCTGCGGTCAATATTTATCCCTCAACCAACATCACAAATACAGATTATCTGGTCATTATCACATTGCAGTTTGTGGGAACTTGCTGTGCACAAATTGGCCCCATTACATTTACATGACAACAGTGGATGCACTTCATTGTCTGTAAAGTGCTTTGGAATGTTATGAAAGGTGCTATATAAATGCAAGTTCCTTTTTAGCAATGTTCGTGCATGTGTTCCTTTTTAATGGCGCTTTCTCTCAGCTAGAAGACTGGATATTTTCCTGTGATGGAAAATACATCGTCTTCAAATCCTGCGACGGCCTCACCCCTCCCTATTCTGGCCTTTTGCGCATCCCCAATTTTAGTCACTCCACCATTGGCAGCCGTGCCTTCAGCTGCTGAGGTCTTAAGCTCTGGACTTCCCTCCCGAAACCTCTCTGTCTGTCTCTCTCTCTCTCCTTTTAAAGCACTCCTTAAAGCCTACCTTTTTGACCAAGCTTTTCGTCACCTGTCCTAATCGTTCGTAATGTGGCTTGGTGTCAGATTTTATTTGATAACACTCCTGTGAGGAACCTTGGAATGTTTTACTACATTAAAGGTGCTATATAAATGCAATTTTTTGCTGTTGTAATGTACTTTAAGCATTAAGTAATTAGGCAGTCATTTGGGCTTTAGAGTTGCCAGTTTTTACACTGCTGAATCGCCACTGTGTGCACCCTATATAATAGGTCAAAAAACAATGTGATGATTAATTTATTTGCATGTAGTTCTTTTCATCTGCAGTTAGCCTGTGGTGTTTATCATCTACAGTAAGTAAATTTTCTGTGTGCTTAATGCATTACTGCATATGTAACTCAGGGTGTCACACTGTGTTTTCAGAGACTTAATAATCATTGCAGGCTGTTTTCAGATCGATTAATAGTCTTGAAGTTGGAGTGTTTCATTAATCCCTTCATTATGCAGGAAAGTGTCTTCAGAATGGCTTCTTTGTGCTAATCTTGACCACTTTTTCTGTTTAAATCATCGTATTTGAAGTGTTGCCATAAGTTTGTCATTGTGAGTTGTACATGTAATTTCTGTTATGACCTATTTTGTATTTTACATAGCCTGCTGTACTGTAAAGTGACCCCTGCCTATCGGAACCTTATTGTTCCGTCTAATAATTCCCAATTTAAACAATTGTCACCTAGGTTTAATATATGCTGCAGCAGAATATTTTCCAGCTTCCACTGCCTAGGTCCCACGCTTTGGAATTCCACTCAGTAAACATCTCAGCCTCTCCCTCCTCCTCCTCTAAGATAATCCTTAAATATGATTTAAGAAATAGGAACTGGAATTGGCCAATCGGCATTGATTGAGCATCCACCGCTCTCTGCGGTAGAGAATTTCAAAGATTCACAACCCTTTCAGTGAATATATTTCTCTTCATCTCATTCCTAAATGGCTGAGCCCTCATTGAGATTGAGACCTCGTGTTCAAGAATGTTCAACTGGGGAAACATCCTCCCAACATCTACTCTGTCAAGCCCCTTAAAAAATGTTATATGTTCAAATTAGATCATCTCTCATTCTTATAAGCTCCAGGGAATATAGACGTAGTCTACTCAATCTCTCCTCATAACTCAATCCCCTTATCCCAGGAATCGGTCTAGTGAATCTTCATTACATTCCCTCTAGGGTAAGAATGTCCTTCCTTGGTTAAGGGGACCAAAACTGGATACACTACTCCAAGTGTGGTCTTACCATTACCCTGTATAATTGTGGTAAGACTTCTTTACTCTTATATTCATGTTAGCTTTGTAACAAAAGCCAGCATATCATTTGTTTTCCTAATTGTTTGTTGTACCTCCATGTTAGCTTTCTTTGCCCAAGACACCCGTCTCTTCGACCAAGCTTTTGATCACCTGTCTTCATATCTCCTTATATAAAAACAAGAAATGCTGGAACCACTCAGCAGGTCTGGCAGCATCTGTGGAAAGAGAAGCAGAGTTAACGTTTCGGGTCAGTGACCCTTCTTCGGAACTGACAAATATTAGAAATGTCACAGGTTATAAGCATGTGAGGTGGGGGTTGGGCAAGAGATAACAAAGGAGAAGGTGTAGATTGGACAAGGCCACATAGCTGACCAAAAGGTCATGGAGCAAAGGCAAACAATATGTTAATGGTGTGTTGAAAAACAAAGCATTAGTACAGATAAGGTGTTAACGGACTGAATATTGAACAGCAGCAAGTGCAAACATGAAAAAAAAACAGTGGGTAAGCAAACTGAACAAACTAAGGTCCTTTGAGTGAAGAAATTTCTCCTCATCTCAGTACTAAATGATCGACCCCTTTTCCTGGGGCTGTGTCCCCGTGTTTTAGATTCCCCAACCAGCGGAAACAACCTCTCAGTGTCTACCCTATCCAGCCCTTTCAGAATCTTGTATGTTTCAATGAGATCGCCTCTCATTCTTCTAAACTCCAAAGAATACAGGCCCAATTTACTCAGCCTCTCATCACAGGACAAACCCCCTCATCCCAGGAATCAGTCTAATGAGCATAATGTAGCAACCTTCTCAATGTTTAAAAACAAATAAACTTTGCCATTTGCCAGCAGCCAACCAGGTTTTAAGTGCAACTTAACTGATCAAAGCTGCTCAATGACTCTCTCTGATCCTATCAACTGCTCTTAAAAAGGAAAATTAAATGCAAAACGTACTGAAAAGATATCTATGCAAAGAAAGTTTGTTTTTCTAGTGTACTCTCCTCAGTGCATAGCCTGTGTTAACTCGCCCACAAGCCGGCTTGCAGGATTTTGGGAAGTCTTGACTAATTTTCCCTTTGTAACCTTGCTCGAAGTAATCCTGACCATTCCTTCAGTGCTCTGTTATTTGTGAAGATTGTTCATTGGCTGACTTGCACTGTAGGTTTGGCTTGGAGCAGGTTCCGGTATCAGGGCTGGGGCGAAACTGGTGACATGTCGTATCAGCAGTGTGTAGGCTGGACAGGAAGGAATCCCAGCGCTTTTAACTAATTCCCGGAGAAAAAGAATGTATTTTTTGGACCAAATTCTAGCCGAGTTGGCAACTGCAGTAGTGGCTTGGGAAATAAGTCAAGCTAAACAAGCAAAACTTGTGGCATGGTCTTCCATTATGCGGCATCTTGAACATTAGTTTTTTGTTCTGTGTAGGGAAACGCATCTTTAAAAAAAAAAAAATTCTAGGTGGTGAATAGTGACTTCCAGATTCCTTCACTTAAGATGTTTTCTGGAATTCAGAGAATTATATGCCAGAACTATTTTTTATTCGTTTGTGGAATGTGGACATTGCTGGCCAGGCCAGCATTTGTTGCCCATCCCTAATTGCCCTTAAACTGAGTGGCTTGCTAGGTGATTTCAGAGGGCAGTTAAGAGTCAACCACATTGCTGTGGTTCTGAAGTCAGATGTAGGCCAGACCAGGTAAGGACAGCAGATTTCCTTCCCTAAAGGACATTAGTGAACCAGATGGGTTTTTACAACAATTGACAATGGTTTCATGGTCATCATTAGACTAGCTTTTTAATTCCAGATTTTATTAATTGAATTTATAGTTCACCATCTGCCGTGGTGGGATTCGAACCCATGGCCCTATTGCATTAGCTCGGATTCTGGACTACTAGTCAGGTGACATTACCACTATGCCACTGCTTCCCCCTAAAAGTAAGTTGTCTTGCCATAGGGGCTGAAAGTGGGATTTGAGCTCCCCCCCCCCCCCCCACATGGGCGGGCGGTGGGACCCTGGGTGGCATTTTGCTGGCAGCAGCAATTAAGGCGTCGCTGGGACCACCATCGAGTTGAGGAGGGCAGCCCACCTCCCAGAGTTGCTGACTTCCTAGGGCTGGCAGCTTGGAAGACTCTGCAGCACCACTGATCAGGGTGGCCACCCCTGAGGCTGCAGGAAGAAGAAGAGGGCACCTCCATGTCGAGGCATCCTCCAAGGCAAAGTAAGTCTGATTTCACCAAGCCAGGGCCAGGCAGGCAGGCCCTGGCAATCGGTGGGGTATACCCTCCAGTAGCAGATTGGAAGTGTAATGGAAAGGTGTAGCTTTACAAAACATAGTACAGCACAGAAGGAGGCCATTTGGTCTATCGAGCCTGCGCTGGCTCTTTTGAAGAGCAATCCAGTTAGTCCCTCCCCCGCCCGGTCTTTCTCCATATCCTTGCAGTCTTTTTCTCCTTCAAGGCTGGATATGCACCTCAAGTGCTGTAATTTGCAGGGCTACAGATCAGGTGCTAGAAGGTGGGATTAGAATGGGTGGAACATTTTTTGGCTGGCGCAGACACAGTGGGCCATGTGGCGTCTTTCTGTGCCTTAAACTTTCTATGATTCTAAGTACTTATCCAATTCCCTTTTCATGGTTAATATTGAATCTGTGTCCACCACCCCATCAGGCAGTGCGTTCCAAATCCTCACTACTCATTGCATAAAACTGTTTCTCCTCATCTCGCCTCTGACTTTTTGCCAATTACCTTAAATCTGTGTCCTCTGGTTATCGACCCTTAAGTCACCGAGAACAGTTTCTCTTTATTAAGGGTTTGAGAAAGCTTATAAAGGTGGAAATGGGATATTAGTGAACGGACCGCCAGGCAGTAAGTAACCAGATGCTTGAAAGTTGGGTGGGTGGGGGGGAGAGGGGGTCCGTAGTAAACCAATGTCAGAAGACAGTCAGGCAGGTGTTGGAGCACAGGGAGGGAGGAGGCTGTAGGGGGGAGGACATCACCATGGAAACATTTCTAAGCTAAGAGAAGGATTTTTGAATTCTGTGTGTTGGGAGATGGGGAATAGAATGATGGGTGAGTGGGAATTCCTGTGGGACAGTAGGTGATGGGGGAGTGGAGGTTTGGACAAGTTGAAGTTTATGTGGAGGAGAGCAATCAAGGCCAAATCTTGAAAGTACGGTCAGCAATTTCAGCCATGAGGTTCGCATAGGAAGGGACAGAGCTGGGTGATTACAGTATGGGTAGGTTATGGGGCTTGAAACTCCACTCAGTTAGAACAGGACTCTGACTGGTTTAACCTGAATGAACAACTGGAGCAGAGGATGCAGGCAGGGGCGAGGGTATTGAATTCTAGATGGGGACCAAATGAACTCATACAAAACTGGGAAGGCTTGAGTGAGTCTGGAACTAGGGGTCATGGCCTCAAGATAAGGGGTCAGCTATTTAGGACGGACATGGGGAGAAGTATCTTCACTCAGGATGGTCAATCTTAGGAATTCTCTACTCCAGAGAGCTGTGGATGCTCAGCTGATGATTATATTTTGATAGATTTTTGGGTACTAAGCGAACTAAGGGATATGGTAATAGTGCGGGCAGGTGGGAGTTGAGGTAGAAGATCAGCCATGATCCAGTGGTACAGCCGAGCCGGTTAGAAAGGGCCAAATGGCCCATGCAGGTGCAGCAAGCAAATCGAAAGGCTAATGATATCGCAAGAGGATTTGAATACAGGAGTAGTGATGTCTTGCTTCAATTGTATAGAACCTTGGTTAGACCGCACCTGGAGTACTGTGAGCAGTTTTGGTCCCCTTACCTTAGGAAGGATATTATTGCCACAGAGGGAGTGCAACGAAGGTTCACCAGACTTGTTCCCGGGATGGCAGGACTGTCCTATGGAGAGAGATTGGGGAAACTGGGCCTGTATTCTCTTAGAGTTTTGAAGAATGAGAGGTGATCTCATTGAAACTTACAAAATACTGCAATGGATAGACAGGGTAGATGCAGGTAAGATGTTCCCCCTGGTTGGGGAGTCTAGAACCAGGGGACACAATTTCAAAATAAGGGGAAGCCACTTAGGACGGAGATGAGGAGAAATTTCTTTACTTGGAGGGTTGTGAATCTTTGGAATTCTCTACCCCAGGAGGGCTGTGGAAGCTCAGTCATTGAGTACATTTAAAGCAGAGATTGACAGATTTCTAAATACCAGAGACATAAGGGGATATGGGGATAGTGTGGGGAAAAGGGCATTGAAGTGGATGATCAGCCATGATTGTATTGAATGGTGGAGCAGGCTCGATGGGCTGAATGGCCTACTCCTGCTCCTATGTTCCTATGGCCTACTGCAGCTCTTACTACTGATGTTCCTAAGATGGTTTTGTTTTTTTCTTGATGTTTAACTGGAAAAAGTTGTGGCTCATCCACAACTTCATGTCAGATAAGCAGTTAAACAAAACTGAGGTGGTCACAGAGAAAAGGTCAATGGTAGAACTTGCAGTTGTCACCATATCCAGGAAAGAGGACCTCACATCTGCCAGTTAATGTCTGCATGCTGTCCTGGGAGCAGAGATGGGGGCCAATGGTATAACCTTAGGTAATGATGGCAGGGCAGGAGTGAATCTGTTGCTCCACTGGGCAAGGTAGAAGTAACACCCAACACAGAATTACCACAAATAGGGGCAGTGGAAGAGGCTGAAGTAGCCAATTGCGTCAAGTGCCACAGAGAGAAAGGAAGGGTCGCGCACTATGGTCACATTTACAGAGAATGTCACCGGCAACCTCGACTATAGCTGTCTTTGGCACAGTAGAGCAGAACTGTGAACAGTAGTATAGTGGTTGTTACTGGACTAGTAATCCTGAGGCCTAGATTAAGGATGTTGCAGAGATGTGTTCAAATCCCATCATGGCAGTTGGGGATTTGACGTCAACTAATTGAATAAATCTAGACTAAAAAGACTAGTATCAGTAATGGTGACCATGTAATTAATGGATTATCATTTAAAACTCATCTGGTTCACTAATGTCCTTCAGGGAAGGAAATCTGCTGTCCTTACTTGATCTGGCCTACATGTGACAGCAATGTGGTTGACTCTTAACTGCCCTAGAAAACCACTCTGTCATATTCAAGAAGATGGATCACCACCACCTTCTCGAGGGTAATTAGGAATGAATGATAAATACTGGCCTTGCCAGTGATGTCCACATCCCATGAATGAACATCAAAAGAACACCAGGTTGCAGAGATTTGAGGTGGAACTGTTGGGAGAGATGAACTCTCAGTTGTGATCAACATGTGCAAGAACCTTCAGGGGAAAAAGAGAGAAGGTATGGAATGAACAAGAGGGCTTTTTTAAAATTGAAAATGGTGGTTTTTGAAAGGTGGGGGAGAAGGTGTCTGACAAGGAACCGATCATCATGATGTTGGTAGGCTTTGGGGTACTTAAACGTTCAGAAGCTGGATGGGGGAGGAGATTGAGGGCACAGCAGGTAGGTCTCATTGAGCTGAATCTGGGGAAAGATGAGGGAGAAGTTGCAGGTGAATTGAGGTTGGGACCAGGCAGGAGAGGAGGGAAGGAGTGGGGAGATGGGTTTAGCATCAGAAGGAGGAGTTTCCTGGTCTCTATGGCTTGGTATTGTGCTGGATGAAGCACTTCCCTGCTGAGTGGTTCAACACAAGCTTGGCTATTCAAGACCAAATCATGTGCATTTGAACAAAACGCTTCCTAAATGGGATTAAGGTCTGAAGAATAATTTATCCATGTGTAATCAATAATAATTTCACATTTATCCAATCCAGTTCATTAAGTGAAAAATTATGATGTAATCTGTATGTAATGATGTAATTGTGATTTGATAAATTGCTTCTAACTAGATTTCATACCCAATCCAAATCAAATTTAGAATTTAGTTACATTTTGCTCTGTGGGGAGTTTGTACTTGTAAAGCAAAATACTGCAGATGCTGAAAACCCGAAATAAAAACGGAAAATGGTGGAGTTGCTCGGCAGCCATCTTCAGCTGCTTCATCAATGACCTCCGCATCATAAGGTCAGAAGTGGGGAAGTTCACTGATGATTGTACTGAAGCAGTCCGTGCATGCAGGCAGCAAAACCTGGACAATATTCAGGCTTGGGCAGATAAGTGACAACTAACATTTGTACTACACAGGTGCCTGGCAACTTCAACAAGAGAGAATCTAACCATCTCCCCTTGACATTCAATGGCATTATCCTCGCTAAATCCCGCACTGTCAATATCCTGGGGTTTACCATTGACCAGAAACTCAACTGGAGTAGCCATATAAATACTGTGGCTACAAGAGCAGGTCAGAGGCTGGGAATTCTGCAGCGAGTAATTCACCTCCTGTCCGCCCAAAGCCTGTCCACCATCTACAAGGCACAAGTCAGGAGTGTGATGGAATACTCTCCACTTGACTGGATGGGTGCAGCTCCAACAACACTCAAGAAGCTCAACACCATCCAGGACAAAGCAGCCTGCTTGATTGACACCCCAAGCGCAAACATTCACTCCCTCCACCATCGAGACACAGTGGCAGCAGTGTGTACCATCTACAAGATGCACTGCAGCAATTCACCAAGGCTCCTTAGACAGCACCTTTCAAACCTGTGACCTCAACCAACTGGAAGGACAAGGGCAGCAGATACATGGGAACACCACCACCTGCAAGTTCCCCTCCAAGTCATGCATTATCCAGATTTAGATGTATATGGCAAAATGTGTCAAACTTTTTTGTGCTTTTCTTCCTATTGCAGTACAGAATCATTTGATTAAACAAGTTTTACTTAACTTTAAAAATGTCCAATCGGCATTTTCCAATTTAATCCAGAGCCAGTCTCTAGTGTCAACATGCTCATCTCACCATGCTTTTTAATGTCACAATGCAACTGCGCTGATGAAGTGAAATGGTTTATCATGTTTGCCATGCCAAAACTGTTCCGGTCACCCACAAGAAAGTTGCTGTCAGTGGTGTGAAGATTGGGTCATTTATACCTGGGAGTGTCGTCGATAGCGTTAGACCTGCACGTCTCCAGGAGACGACAGTCTACTATAGCTAGACTAGATCTCCAACCCTCCGACATCTCTGCTATCCTCCAATTCTTCCCTCTTGCACATCCCCAACTTTCTTCACTCCACCACTGGTGACAATGCCTTTAGCTGACTGGCTGCTAAGCTCTGCAGCTGCCTCTCCTGTGGCTCAGTTGCTGGCACTCTTGCCTCTGAGTCAGAAGGTTGTGGACTCAAGTCCTGTAGTAGAATGCTGTGTATAAATCTAGGCTGGCATGCCAAGTGGAGTACTGAGAGAGTGCTGCACTGTACTTGGATGAGGTGTTAAACTGAGACCCCTTCTGCCCTCTCAGCTGGATGTAAAGATCCCGTGCACTATTTCAAAGAAGAGTAGGGGAGTTCGCCTTGGTGGCTTGACACTCTCACATCACTGAACTAACATCACCAAATAAACATTATCTGGTTGTTATCACATTGCTGTTTGTGGGAGCTTGCTGTGTGCAAATTGACTGCCACGTTTCCTACATTACAACTGTGAATAGACTTCAAAAGTACTTCATTGGCTGTAGAGCACTTTGGGACAGCCAGAAGATGTGAAAGGTGCTATATAAATGCAAGTCTTTACTTTTAGCTCTCTCCTTCTTTAAGGTCCTTAAAAACCTACCTCTTTAACCAAGCTTTTGGCCACCTGTCCTAATATCTCCGTATGTGGCTCGGTGTTACAGTCTGGTCCTGTGACATATCTTGGGTTTTTTTTTACTATGTTACAGGCACTGGATTTAGTCATTCCAGTGAGGCTCCCAGCACCGGGCCAAAAAGCCAGTGGGAATCCCGCCTCAGCCTTTCGGAGCCTCTCCCACCCCCCAGTGTGACTTAATGGCACTCGGGCACTTTAGTGCCCAGCACCGGGATCCCTGTCCCTTTAAAGACAGGGATCCCACGTCCGAGCGCTGCTGGCCAATCACTACTGGGAGTGGTGGCCACTGACCGTACGATAGGAGGCGTTGGACCCAGGCTCAGATATGGATCCCGGATCCAAGGTAAGTGAGGCAGGGTTGCCAGCAATGTGGGAGGGTGGGTGGTCATTTAGTACAGGCTGGGGGGTTGGGGGGGTTCACGAAAGTGGAGCATTTCCTGGTGGGGGCCGACCGTGGGCCACAGATTGCCCACGGAAGAGGGCCCCCCCCAGCACAAAGGGAGGTTGCCTCGTTTTACTGGGTGGCCTCCCTGTATGGCGGAGCACCCCCCCTCCCCCCCCCCCCCCCCCCCACCCCAAACTAAATTCCGATGCGACGGGCCCTCTGCCCCCAGCCTCCTGCTGTAATTCTATCACCCCCCCCCCCCCGCCCCCACTGGCTCCAAACCTGCCTCTGGGAGGTGGGAGGGGCCTATAAAATTCAACCCTCAAAGTGCAAGTTTTTTTTTGTAGACAGCACAGTAGCAAAAAGGAAGTGCCTTTATGTCAGTAACTCTGCTGTAGCGAAGTGTTCTCCCATGTTACTTAATGCTGTCGCCAATTGAGAGTAACAGGTGAGACAGTGATGCTGAATGGCGGACTGCGGTTATGCTTGGACTTGGAGCTTGTAATTTTCTAGTCGAGATGCGTGCTCCATTGAATTGGCTTCTTGGCTGTGGGATAATTGGGGAGCTGCAGTTAGCAGAAAACCCCTGCGCCTCCCAGTATGATTGTATCACTGCAGTTGCAGGATGATACAACAGTATCTGGAGCAAATGTATGTTTACATTGCAGTCTCCATTAGTGCTAACCTTGTACCTTCTGCATTAGTTATCAAGCTTTGCATTAGTTATCAAACTTTGCACCAGATGCAAATTTTGTACTGGACCCCATGGCAGTATTTCCCCATAGCTCTGCAAGTTTCTCCTTTTCAAGTATTTATCCAATTCCCCTTTGAAAGTTACTATTGAATCTGCATCCACCGCCCTTTCAGGCAGCGCATTCCAGATCACAAGAACTCACTGTGTAAATGTTTTTTTGTCTGATTCCGCCCCTGTGAATTGCCTTGGGATGTTGTAAGGTGATGCTGGCGTTATATAAAAGAAAGTTGTTGTATGTAATGAGCGCCAACATGGAAGCATTTTGTCCAAAGCAGTGAGATATGAATGAGTGGTGAATCTGTTTGGTGGAGATGTGTTTGGTTAAGGCAGGACAGTGGGAAGACTCCCTGCACTGTGAATAGTCTCTAATAATGCAGTCAAGTCCTGCCTCTCAATAAAAATAGACTCCACAGCTCCCGAGAGCCCGCAAGATTACAGAGCAAGTGATTCTCTAATATAAATATGAACATACCACGTGTGTAGGGCAAAGTTTAAAATGTGAAGCAAGAAGCCCATTAACACCTTGTGATCATCTTGCGAGCTCAAACCATTCTTAGTAAAGGTGAGGTGAAAATTGCTTAACACTTATTCTGGCTTTCACTTTTTTTTTTGTAAATGTCGATTTTCAAGTTTTATCATCTCGCTCTCCAGGTTTATCTTCACTTCATTTTAACAGGGTTTCTCGCTCTACCGCTCCTGGATAATTCTGTGGGGCACTGATCTGGGTTTCTGTGCAACATTTTCACACTAGGGTACGATGTATGGCAGTTTTATAATATATGTTGATAATATATATCTCATTCAAATAGGAGAAAGCTATTACCTGCTCCCAGTTTTGCTGCTGCAGCACCCACCTCATTTAGCAGACCTTTTTATATGATCAAATCACTTCCAGACTCTCTCATTGAACCACTTCCTGTGGGTCCTAAATCCATTTAATGCTGAAAGACAGATTTTGCAACAAAACGGCTGCCTTTGCGTGCAGGAGACTTTTTTTCCCAAGGTTATGACTGCCACATTAAAGCATGTTGGCGTAGACTTTCGGGTTTTGGGCGCTCCCCCTACATTGGGTAATTACCCCGTGAATGAGTGGTAGAGTCCAAGGAGCCCCTGCTTCGACCTCATTCACACTCTGGTTTGAAATGTGCGTGAGCTTCCAGCTGACTTTTTTGGGGCCTTAGGAGATGGTGCAGTGCCTGAAAATTGGATGCTACGCAACTCCGTTTCTAGGCCTTTGCCTTTAAAGGACAGAGCTTAAGAGCTGGCGCCAGGGATTTCAGGAGTGAAATTAGGAAAGGCTTTTACATGCATAGGGTGGTAGAAGTTTGGAACGCTCTGCTGCAAACAATAGGTCAGCTGTTCATTTTAAGTCTGAGAATTTTGTCAAGCTACTGTATTCAGGGATATGGGGCAAAGGCAGGTACGTGGAGTTAGGTCACATATTGGCCAGTGAATAGTGGAATAGGCTCAAGGGGCTTAAATAGCCTACTCCTGTTTCTGTGCTCCTGTTGTATGAAATAGGAGCAGGAGTAGACCATTCGGCCCCTTGAGCCTGCTCCACCATTCAATAAGAGCAAGGCTGAACTTCTACCTCAACTCCACCTTCCTGCAGTATCCCCATATCCCTCAACTTGAATATACACAATGACTGAGCATCCACAATTCTCTGGGGTAGAGAATTCCAAAGATTCACAACCCTCCGAGTGAAGAAATTCCTCATCTCAGTCCTAAATGGCCGATCACTTATCCCGAGACTGTGACCTCGAGTTCCAGACTCTCTAGCTAGGGGAAACAACCTCTCAGCATCTACCCTCTCAGAATCTTGTGTTTCCAAAAAATAAGTCTTTTCAGATCTACTCATGGGTGTCAGTTATGTGGATTAATGTTGCAGTTTGAAAATGTTTGTAAAATGTGCTTTTTTTTAAAAGTTCCATGTCTTTTCACCAATTGCATCACTTCTTACAATGTGGTGCTGTTAGGGAGCGAGTTCCAGGATTTTGACCCAGCGACAGTGAAGGAACGGCGACATAGTTCCAAGTCAAGTTGGTGTGTGGTTTGGAGGGAAACTAGCAGTGATGGTGTTCCAATGCATCTAGGAACATAGGAGCAGGAGTAGGCCATTCAGCCCATGGAGCCTGCTCCACCATTCAATACGATCATGCCTTTTTCCCACTCTATCCCCTTAACCCTTTATAGCAACCTTGTCCTTCTAGGTGATAGAGGTCACAGGGTTTGGAAGGTGCCGTCTAAGGAGCCTTGGTGAGTTGCTACAGTGCATCTTGTAGATGGTACACACTGCTGCCACTGTGTGCTGGTGGTGGAGGGAGTGAATGTTTAAGGTCTTTATTCAGTTTTGCCTTTGAAGGAAATTTGAGCGAATTTGAAGTGTTTTTTTTAATAATTGGGGCTTTAGGCCTCAGGAGAATGATTTATTGTGTGTGAACTCTGGTTACTTTATCCCAATGATAGTGGTACCACTGTGAGGGAACCTGGAAACAAGAGAGTTAATGTTTCAGATATGCCAGATCTGCTTTCCAGAGCCACTGGTTCCCCACATGTTGGCTATCAAATGATAGAAAGTGACCATTCAGCTCTTTGCGAAAAGAACAAAACATAGACTTGCATTTATATATCACCTTTCACAAGCTTAAAACATTTCAAAACATTTAACAGCCACCGAAGCAGTGTAGTCACGGTTGTAATGTAGGAAATGCAGCAGCCAATTTGCACACAGCAAGCTCCCACAAACAACAATGTGATAATGACCAGATAATCTCTTTATGGGATGTTGATTGAAGGATCAATATTGGTCAGGACACCAGGGGTAATTCCCCTGTTCCTCTTTAAAATAGTGCCATGGGATTTTTTTACATGCACCTGAGATGGCAGATGGGGCCTCAGTTTAATGGCTCATCTGAAAGATGGCACCTCCAACAGCGCAGCACTCCCGTAGTACTGCGCTGGGAGTGTTGGCCTTGACTTTAATGCTCAAGTCACTAGAATGGGGCTTAAACCCATATCCTTCGCACTCTGCCATGGCTGTGCTGACTCTTCGAAAAACCTATTAGTCTCACTTTCCCTGTAGCCCTCAAAATTTTCCTTCTGAATTATTTATCCAATTCCCTTTTGTAAATTACTATTGAATCTACCTCCACCGCCCTTTCAGGCAATGCATTCCAGATCACGACATCTCACTGTGTAAATTTCTTTTCCCTCATGTCTCTGGTTTACTTGTCAATTACCTTTAATCTGTGTCCTCTGGTTATCGGCTGTTCTGCCAATGGGAACAATTTCTCCTTATTTACTATGTCAAAACTCTTCATGATTTTAAACACCTCGGTTAAATCTCTTAACTTTCTCTGCTGTAAGGAGAACATTCCTGCCTTCTGCATTCTCTCCACATTAACTGAAGTCCCTCATTCCTGGTACCAGTCTATACCCTCTCCAAGGACTTGACATCCTTCCTAAAGTGTGGTGCCGAGAATTGAACACGGTACTGCAGCTGAGGCCTAAGCAGTGATTTGTAAAAGGTTGACGTAACTCCCTTGCTTTTGTATTCTCTGCTTCTACTCATTATGCCTTAAGAGAGAATATGGAACTTGCTACTACAAATAGTAATTGAGACCAGTGGCATAGTCGCATTTAAGGGGAAGTTGGGTCACAACAGCTTTCATTTATATCGTGCCTTTAACATAGTAAATAATCCCAAGGCACGTCAGAGGAGCGATTATCAAACAAAATTTGACACCGAGCCATGTAAGGAGATATTAGGACTGGTGACCTAAAGCGTGGTCAAAGAGGTAGGTTCTAAAGGAGGAAAGAGAGGCGGAGAGATTTAGGGAGGGAATTCCAGATCTTAGGGCCCAGGCAGCTGAAGGCACAGCCTCCAATGCAGGAGCAAAAGTGTGATGAAGTTGGGGTGGGAGGAGGCTTATGTGGAGCATGGACCAGTTGGGCCGAATGGCCTGTTTCTGTGCTGTAAAATTCAATGCAAAATAATGGAAAATCGGAATGAATGTGGCATCTGGGATGGACTCGTTCCCTTATTCCTTCAATGGTACGTGTACAGTGTTAATGTTCATCCTGAACCTTGAACATTCTCCAGACCGCATCAAGATCTCTACTTCATTCTAACCATTTTCGGGGGAAAAAAATCAATGTAAGTGAACTGTGTTGACTTTGCTTTGGATGATTTTCCTGAGCCTGGTCAGTCTGGAGTAGTTTCTGTGCTCGCTGATGCATGTAGGGCATGTAAACACTTTGCTGGGGCTGCACGCACAGTGTTTTCATTGTCTGCAGGTGTACTTGCACTGCTTGGACAGTCTGCTCCTGTCAGCTGCCTTCATTCCGTCCAGAGCAAGCAAACTCCACATATCCACAGATGTTAACACAGTGACAGATAGACCAGAAACATTGGAATCTCATTTGTGAAACCTGTTCTTCTGGCAGTGGCGTTGTCTCCTCAGAACCAGGGCACAATCCACGTTGCGTTTCATCAGTAAAGCAATCTAAACAGCTCAGGTTTTGCCTTCAACCAGTCAGCCACCTCGTTCAAATTTTCCTCTCAACTGTGAGATACTACATAGAATCGCATAAAATTTTACAGCATAGCAACGGGCCATTCGGCCCATCAGGTCGATGCCAGTGTTTACGCTCCACATGAGCCTCCTCCCACCCCCTTCATCTCACCCTCAGCATATCCTTCTATTCCTTTCTCCCTCATGTTTATCTAGCCTCATTTTAATTGCATCTATATGTTATTCACCTCAGTCTCTTCCTGTGGTAGTGAGTTCCACATTCTCGCCACTCTCTGGGTAAAGATGTGTCTCCTGAATTCTCTTCTGGATTTATTAGTGACTATCTGATATTTATGGTCCCTTGTTCCGGTCTCCAGCTCAACGCTATTGAACCCCCTCATAATCTTGAAGACCTGTATCAGGTCACCCCTCAGCCTTCCCTTTTCTAGGGAAAAGAGCCCAGGCCTATTCAGTCTTTTCTGATAGGTGGAACCTCTCAGTTCTGGTATCAGTCTAGCAAATCTTTTTTTCTTGCACTTTCTCCAGTGCCTCGGTGTCCTTTTTTTGTAAGATTAACGCAGACTGTACACACTGCTCCCAAATGTGGTCTAACCAAGGTTTGGTACAAGTTTAACATAACATCTCTTTTGAACTCGTGTTGCTTTGATTAACGTAATTGTTAGTAAATTGGATTTAAGTTACAGCCATTTTACTTCAGTGAACTTGCTGTAGCTGCCAAGTGGGCTTTTGGCACTTGTGCCGAAATCCATCTTTCTCGAACACTGAGTGGGCGGACCAGGAATTTGGACTGCATCGAATTTAGCTTCATTTTCCAAATTGGAAAAATAGAACTTGCGTTTTTAAAAACAATTAAAAAAATTATGAAGAGTTTTGGCAGAGTAACTAAGGAGAAACCGTTTCCACTGGCGAGAGGGCGGTACCAGGGGGACACAGATTTTAAGATAATTGGCAAAAGGATCAGAGGGAGATGAGAATTTTTTTTTTAACTCCCTAAATAGGCAGTGGAAGCAGATTCAATAATAATTTTCAAAAAGGGAAATTAATAAATAATTGAAAAGGAAAATTTTTTCAGGTTATTGGAACAGTAGGGGGAGTGGGACTAGTTGAATAGCCCTTGCAAAGAGCCAGCACATGCATGATGGGCCAAATGGCAGCCTCCTGTGCTGTGTGATTCTCTGATTCTTTAATCTTCCATGGAAGGCAGCATCTGCGACTTCAATGAGACTCCAACAGCGCCTGCAACCTTCTGGTATCTCACCCAGCTGGGTTTTGTCTCACAAGTGGACCTAAATAGCAGGCTGCTCACTGTGGGAATAATCACAGCTGAGGTTGGCTCAGTCCTGCCTCTGCCAGGCATCTGTGTGTGCAAATTTCCAGTAGGGTCATGAGATAGCAACATGGAAGCAGGCTCGTCCTGCCCTTCTGCAGTCCGGGGACACTGAGGACCATTTCGAGTTCCTCCACAGCCACATAAGTTGTATAGAATTATGTAGAATCTCCAGCACAGAAACAGGCCTTTTGACCCAACTGGTCTATGCCGATGTTTATGGTCCACATAAACCTCCTCCCACCCTACTTCATCTCACCCCACCGGCATATGCTTCTATTCCTTTCTTCCTCATGTGTTTATCCAGCTTCCCCTTCAATGTATCTAAACTATTTGCCTCAACCACTCCCTGTGATAGCGAATTCCCCATTCTCACCACTCTCTGGGTGAAGAAGTTTTTCCTGAATTCCCTATTGGATTTATTAGTGACTATCTTATATTGATGGCCCCTAGTTCTGGTCTCCCCTGCAAGTCAAAACATCTTCTCTAAGTCTATCCTATCAAACCTCTTCATAATTTCTCAGTCTTCTCTTTCCATAACTCCAGCCTCTTCAATCTTTCCTGATAGATGTAACACCTCAGTTCTGATATCATGCTTGCAAATCTTCTTTGCACCTTCTCCAGTGCCTCCGCATCCTCCTTGTAAAATGGAGACCAGAACCATGCATTTATTGTGGTAAAACCAAGTTTAACATAACTTTTTCTTTTATTAACATAACTTCAGTTTTTTCAATTCTGTTCTTCTCGAAATGGACCCCGGTGTTTTGAATGCATTTTCTAGGGCCATGTTAACCTGCATTGCTACTTTACCGATGTGTGAACCTGCACCCCCAGATCCCTCTGTTTTATCCCATTTAAATTCTTATTTTCCAAGAAGTGTTAATTTTTGCTTTGGTTTGGTTTCATATCGCCCTCAGCAATGTGTATATATGCAGAGCTGCTGAGAAAGTAACAGCAACAACTTGTATTTATATAGCATCTTTAATGCAATAAAACCTCCCAAGATGTAATATTACAGAAAGCTATGTGGTGAAGGATAGAACTGGAGCCAATCTTTACACATTTCGTAAGTATGTTTTTTTACAGAGATACACATAATAAACACACACCTCCTAGTAGTAGGGGGCAGTATAGTTGGATGGATACTGTTACCTGGTTGGTGTCGCAGTCCGCACTGTGGAAGCTGCGTATGATTTGAATGCTGTTTAAAGAGGCTTGCCTTGTGACAATGAGGTCCAGCTGGTGCCAACGATGTGATCTTGGGTGCCTCCAAGTAACCTGGTGACAGGGTTTAGTATGAAAGAACGAGTTGATGATGCAGAAGTTATGATAGGTACACAACTCCAGCAGTCTCTGTCCATTCTCATGCATCCTTCCAATGCCATAGCGCCCAAGGCAGCAGGGCCATGAGTCATTACCCAACCCTGGCATTAAAGTCCCCTAGCAGGAACAGGTGTTCGGTATTGGGGATGCTACTAATGATATTATGGAGTCCCTCGTAGAACTGGTCTTTAGCTTCAGGTGGGGAGCAGAGTGTTGGAGCATAGATGCTGAGTAGGTGTACTGGACCAGAGGCGGTGAACAGTCGGATGGACAATATGCGTTCCGAGCAATTTGAGGGTGGCTCTATCATGCTGAGCAAAGAGTTTCTGATGCCGAAACCCACTTCATGCTGTCTTGGTTCTTCAGGATCCCTACCCTGCCAGAAGAAGGTGTAGTCTTGCTCTCTTAGAGATCCGCTCGCAGGGAGGCGTGTCTCCTGAAGAGCTGCAATGTCCACATTGAGTCTACTGAGCTCGTTGTTAATGATGGCGGTCTTCCGAGAATCGTTGATTTGTGTAAGGTCTTCCGACAGGCCAGGACACATAGTTCTGACGTTCCAGCTTGCAAAACGAAGGGCTGGTACCTTCTTTCCTTTTTTTGTCGTGCTGTTTGGTGCGGTGTTACAGTCCACTTTTCGGGCAATGACCCTGAGCACAAAGCACCCATTGAAGCAGGTGGACTGTTGCGGGACAGAACCTTACTGACCAGGGCTGCCCGGTTTGTGGTGGGCGGTAGCTGTCCAGTGAGATACGATGACCTCTCCCACCGACAGGCAACCCGTGGCGCCCAATCTCTATGCCAATTGAGCTGGACTTCTCATCCGTAACTGCTGCCTTCCGTGTTGTTTTGGTCAGTGTGAGGCGACTATGGAGTGACCTCTCCATGGCGCATGCCTGCGCGGATGTATGGAGGTTGTGAGTTTCCCAAGCGTCAAAACCCCCCTCTCAGCCTTCCTGGTGGGGTCCAAAGGAGTGCAGAGCACGTTTGGCACCGGTATGGTTGCAGGAACTGCCGGAAACATGCCAAAGGTGACACATGACCGCCTTTGGGGTTCTGCTCTGGATTTTCTATTAGGGTTTACAAAGTAGGACAGAGTATACATCAAGAAATATTGGGGCTTTTAAGAAAAGTACAACAGTAATTGTGGGTGATTTTAATCTTCACATCGATTGAACAAATCAAATTGGCAAAAGTAGCCTGGAGGATGAGTTCATAGAGTGTATTTGGGACAGTTTCTTAGAACAATGCATTCTAGAACCTACCAGGGTCCAGGCTATTTTGGACTTGGTAATGTGTAATGAGAGAGGGTTGATTAAAGACCTCATAGTAAAGGATTGTCTAGGCAAGAGTGATCACAACATTATATAATTTCACATTCAGTTTGAGGGTGAGAAATGTGGGTCCTTAACTAGTGTTTTAAACTTAAATAAAGGCAATTGCAAGGGTCTGAAGATAGAGTCGACTAAAGTGGAGTGGGAAAATAGGTTGAAAGGTAAGACAATAGAGAAGCCGTGGAAGACATTTAAGGAGAAATTTCATAACACTCAACAAAGATATATTCCATTGAGAAAGAAAATCTCTACCAGACGGATGCACCATCTGTGACTAACTAAGGAAGTTAAGGGTCGTATCAAATTGAAAGAAAAGGCGAACAATGCTGCACAGATTACTGGTAAGCCAAAAGATTGGGAACATTTTGGAAACCAGCAAAGGATGTCAAAAAAAAAGAGAGCAGTTGAAGTATGAGAGAAAACGGGCTTGAAATATAAAGACAGTAAGTAAAAGCTTCTACAAATACATAAAAAGGAAAAGAGTAACTAAAGTGAGCCTTGGTCTCTTAAAGGGTGAGACTGAGGAATTAATAGGAAATGAGGAAATAGCAGCGGCTTTAAACAAGTATTTTGTATCCGTCTTCACAGTAGAAGACATAAAAAGCATTCCAAGGATAGTAGAAAATCAGGAGGAAAAAAGGAGGGAGAAACTTAAAACAAGGGGCGGCACAGTGGTGCAGTGGTTAGCACCGCAGCCTCGCAACTCCAGAGACCCGGGTTCAGTTCTGGGTACTGCCTGTGCGGAGTTTGCAAGTTCTCTCTGTGACCGTGTGGGTTTCCACCGGGTGCTCCGGTTTCCTCCCACAGCCAAAGACTTGCAGGTTGATAGGTAAATTGGCCATTGTAAATTGCCCCGAGTGTAGGTAGGTGGTAGGTGAATGGTGGGGATGTGGTAGGGAATATGGGATTGATGTAGGATTAGTATAAATGGGTGGTTGTTGGTCAGCACAGACTCAGTGGGCCGAAGGGCCTGTTTCAGTGCTGTATCTCGAAATAAAAAATAAATAAATAAATCACTATCATTAGCGAAATATTAATGGGACTAAAGGCTGACAAGTCCCCTGGACTTGATGACCTGCAACCGAGGGTCTTAAAGGAAGTGGCTCCAGAGATAGTGGATGCATTCATTGTAATCTACCAAAATTCCCCGGACTCTGGAAAGATCCCAGTGGATTGGAAAACTGCAAATGTAACACCTCTGTTCAAGAAAGGAGGGAGACAGAAAGCAGGAAACTGTAATACTCTGATAATTATTAAGGCTTAGTACAGAGTGTGAGTCTTATGGTTACAGTAATAGTTTCTTTACACATGTCTTGCATCTCAGGCTTCCACTTACACTCTCCACGAGGTTCTGTACAGACTACATTACATCACTTCCTGTCTGTTTACATATTCTGCCCAGTAACAACCCTATACATTATATATTTATACTACATCTTCCCCCAAGTCGCTGACTTCTCTTTTTGTATAAAAACACTCCGCTTCTCAGGCTGGGCAGTTTTCCTGCTGACGCCTCACTCAGCCACATCTACTGCAATTGGTTGCTGCTTCCTCGAGGTGTTCGTCCTGCCTTTCCTATCTTTGACCCCCGTTTTTCTCTTTCGTTTTCTTAACCAATTCAATGGAGTCTGCTGCTCTCGAGATCGAACTTTCCCTGTCTTCTCGAACAACGAATCGATTACAATTTCTAACCTCTGCTTGCCTGCTCAACTTCTTGAGTGCAGATGATCCAAAAAGAATCCTGTCTCTAATCAGCTCTTCCCGTAAGCTGCTGTATTTGCAATCCTCAGCAAGTTTATATGAATCATTGATAAATGAATCAATGATCTCCCCTTTCTGCTTATTAAATTTGGCATGCTCCACGATGACATTTTCCTTACATTAAAGTATGTCTCGAATGTCTTAATGACTTATGGGCGGCGCAGTGGTTAGCACTGCAACCTCACAGCTCCAGCGACCTGGGTTCAATTCTGGGTACTGCCTGTGCGGAATTTGCAAGTTCTCCCTGTGACCGCGTGGGTTTTCGCCGGGTAGGTAAGTTGGTAGGTAAATTGGCCATTATAAATTGCCCCTAGTGTAGGAAGGTGGTAGGAGAATTGTGGGGATGTGGTAGGGAATGTGGGATTGATGTCGGATTAGCATAAATGGGTGGTTGATGGTCGGCACAGACTCACTGTTTCAGTGCTGTATCTCTCTATGACTTCACATATCGCCTTCTCTTCATTTATGCCTTGAGTAATGAGGATGTCATCTGCACACTCCCCCATTGCATACAATAACATACTGGCCTGCTCCTTGAGTGCCTTCTGCATGAAACCCAATGCAGTACGATACCTTGCAAAACACCTGACCCATTCTGGCCACGCCTTGGCTTGGTTCAGTCCAGCAACTTTTTCGAAGTTCTCTGATAAAGGCAAAGATTTTTCCATCTTCCCTTCAGTTTACCATTGCCACCATGTAATATTCTGCTAACTATTAAGGCTTCGGATAGAATATCTAAGATAGTTTCCCCAAGGTTCTGTATAGAAAACATTACATCACTTCCTGTGATGATGTTCAATCTATTTACATATTCAGTCCAGTAACAACCTAATATTATATTCTACCACAGAAACTATAGGCCAGTTAGCCTAATACCTGTCACTGAGAAAATGCTGGAATCCATTATTAAGGAACTAGTAACAGGACATTTAGAAAATCCTAATGCAATCGGGCAGAATCGACATGATTTTTGTGAAGTGGAAATCGTATTTGACAAATTTATTAGAGTTCTTTGAGGAATTAGTAGATGTAGTGTATTTGGATTTCCAAAAGGCAGTCGATAAGGTGCCACATAAAATGTTACCACACAAAATAAGAGCTCGTGGTGTTGGGGATAATATATTAGCATGGATAGAGGACTGGCTAACTAATAAGAAACAGAGTTAAGATAAATGGGGCATTTTCAGGTTGGCAAACTGTAACTAGTGGACTGCCACAGGGATCAGCGCTGGGGCCCCAACTATTTACAATCTATATTAATAACTTGGATGAAGGGACCAACTGTATTGTAGCCAAATTTGCTGACTATACAATGATAGGTAGGAAAGCAAGTTGCGAGGATGATGCAAAAGGTCTGCAAAGCGATATAGATAGGTTAAGTGAGTGGGTAAAAATTTGGCAGATGGCGTATAATGTGGGCAATTGTGAGGTTGTCCATTTTGGCAGGAAGAATAGAAAAGCAGAATATTTAAATGGAGAGAGACTGTAGAATGCTGTGGTACAGAGGGATCTGTGTGTCCTTGTACATGAATAACAAAAAGTTAGCATGCAAATAATTAGGAAGACAAATGGAATGTTGGCCTTTATTGCAAGGTAGGTGGAATATAAAAGTAGGGAAGTCTTGCTACAACTGTACAGGGCATTGGTGAGACCACACGTAGAGTACTGCATACAGTTTTGGTCTCCTTATTTAAGGAGGGATATACTTGCATTGGAAGCAGTTCATAGAAGGTTCACTAGGCTGATTCCTGGGATGCAGGGTTTGTCTTATGAGGAAAGGTTGAGCATGTTGGGGCTATACTCATTGGAATTTAGAAGAATGAGAGGTGGTCTTATTAAAAGATATGAGATTCTGAGGGGGTTTGACAGGGTGGATGCTGAGAGGGTGTTGCCACTCATGGGGGAATCTAGAATTAGGGGGCACAGTTTCAAAATAAGGGGTCTCCCATTTAAGACATAGATGAGGAGGAATTTCTTCCCCTCGAGAGTTGTTAGTCTATGGAATGCTCTTCCCCAAAGAGCAGTGGAGTCTGGGTCATTGAATATATTCAAGGCTGAGTTAGACAGATTTTTGATCTACAAGGGGGTCTAGGGTTATGGGAGGCTGGCAGGAAAATGGAGTTAAAACGACAATCAGATCAGCCGTGATCTTATTAAATGCAAGAGCAGGCTCGTGAGGCCGAAAGGCCTACTCCTGCTCCTATTTCTTATGTTCTTAAGTTCTTATGTAACCCCAAGAACCACTGTTTCAGACTATTTATAGGAGCACCAGTAAGTCCCCAGTTAATGCCTACTGCCTGCACAGAATTAATACAAGGGAGCGGATAAAGCAAGAAAAACAAAAAAAAAAAACTTGAAGGTTATATTAAAAACCTCTTCTCTACAAACCAGTTCCGATAAAAGGTATATAAGGCAAATTGATTAAAGTAAACAAATATCCCAGATTGAAAATGGGCTTTGACAGGAATTGATGAAGAAAAATACATTTCGACGTCTGCAATAAACAATCTTATATTTATGAAATATTGAATATTGATATTTATTCATGGTTAATAATTAATCAAGGCAGATCATAAAACAGCAAGGCTGCACACCAAATAATTTAAACACTTTTACAGTTCTTTTAGATCGCAATAAAAGGTATTGTTATCTATTAATGTGATTATTTTAGCCCGTGTTTGATTCCAGTTGAAATATTTGATTCATTTTGTTAACTTGGTGCCTTTGTAACCTGCTTTGGGAATCTTTTCTGTACTTAAGCTATTATATAAATGCAAGTTACTGATGAAGGAAAGTATTGCAGCAACTTGTAGGGGAGGAGACAGTGGTGATGGTAATATTTTCAGAGGTCCACTTAAACCTAAGGAAAGAATTGAGACCAAATATGGTAGAACAGAGGCCTGTTTACCAGACTGAGGCCTGGTATCGATTTAACGCCCCCCCACCTCCCACCACTGCCCTTCCCATAGGCCCAGTGAGAATGGTGCATTGGAGAAAGCAGGCGGTTAAGATCAAGCCAAGTCCACTTACTGCCCAGAGGCCGCTCTCTGCCTGCTCAGTGCCATTCTGTGGTGAGTTACTAGTTGGCTGAGTTTCCTACCTTGGGCAGACAGGAGCCTATTTTATGTTCAGTGCTGCAATGTGATCTTAATGTCCAGTCAGGACAGTCCCACACTATGTGGAACCCAACAGCAGAAGCAGGGGACAAGTCAGGAGAGGCCACAGCAAGTTATAAAGAATTACTTTTGGCAGAACCCCTCGAGGGCCAGGAGGAACAGGATTGCTCCCCCTTTTCGGCTCCCTCCCCCACACAGATACCTCCCAGGAAATCTTCCCATTCTCTTCCTTCCCCTCCTCACCCTCACCCTGGTTGTCTCCAGTTCCTGCCCCTCCCAGCACTGACAGCTCGGGGGCATTCCCACTCTTTTATGTGAGACCATCAAGATTGCCAAGGATCTCCACACTCCCTAGTCTTTCTGGGTATGTCGTCCATGTTGGTGTTTGTGCGCACTGTAACAACCCCAATTCCATTAAAATGGCTGCTGATGTGTTCGAGAAGTAAAAAGTGATTGGTCTGATGGGATTGAGAACTCATGGCACATTCCCTGTTTACACACAGAGAAATAACAACCGCATTCTTCACATAGGCACCTCAAGGCAACAAAAGCACTAACTTGCATTTATATAGCACCTGTAATGTCGAAAAACATCCCGAGGCACTTCGCAGGAGCATTATCGAACAAAGTTCGACGCTGAGCCACATAACAAAATATTCGGATCGGTGACGAAAAGCTTGGTGAGAGATCAGTTTTAAGGAGTGTCTTAAAGGAAGAGAGAGGCGGAGATGTTTAGGGAGGGAGTTCCAGACCTTAGGGCCCAGGCAGAGCAATTAAAATCGGGGCTACTGAGAGGCTGGAATGAGAGAAGCGGAGATATCTTGAAGGGTTGTGTTGCTGGAGGAGATTACGAGATAGGGAGGGGCGAGGCCATGGAGGGATTTGAAAACAAAGATGAGAATTGTAAACTGGAGGCATTGCCAGACCCGGAGCCAGTGTAGGTCAGCGAGCACAGGGCTGATGGATGAATTGGGCTTAATGCGAGTTAGATTATGGGGCAACTAAGTTTTGGATAAGATCAAGTTTATGGAGAAATGGAGACAGCCCAAATTTTAATGCTGATGTCAGGCTGGCAGGCAGTTAATATCGGAGCAGGGACTTACACCCTCTGACCTGAGAGGGGACATGATAGAGGTGTATAAAATTATGCGAGGTATAGATAGGGTAGATAGCCAGAGTCTGTTTCCCATGGTAGGGGTGACTAAAACTAGAGGGCATAGATTTAAGGTGAGAGGGAGGAGGTTTAAAGGGGATCAAAGGGGTAAATTTTTCACACAAAGAATAGTGGGTATCTGGAATGAGCTGCCTGAGGAGGTGGTGGAGGCAGGAACAGTAGCAACATTTAAGAGGCATCTGGACAGGTACTTGAATGAGCAAGGCATAGAGGGATATGGAATGAATGCAGGCATTATGGTCAGCATGGACGCGGTGGGCCGAAGGGCCTATTTCTATGCTGTACGACTCTTATGACCTCATTGCCTTTTTGCGGGATGCGATTTTAACCTGGTATTGTTAGCAGGCAACTGGGAGACCCACAGGTAGGCAGCCATAAGCTGGAGCTTCCCACTGGGATCAAGCAGGAGTTAAAATCTTCCCGGCTCTCAAGGTTCAGGAAAACAGGATGCTGGGTGGGTTCCTCTACTCCTTGGCTCTCCTTCCCCCTGCATTACTCCCACTTGGAGTTAAACCGGGTTTATAATGTGCAAGACAATTATAGGGTTTGTCAATGGAAACTGCTGACTTTAAAGGAACCCTGCAGTTAATTGGCCAATTTATTTCAGTGGAAAAACCGCTTGTTCCCCAGTAATACTAGACTTGGGTTATTACTTCATAACCGTGGCTTTTAGCACGGAAATCGAGTCGTTTCATTATTAAGAACTAGTAGGTTTTAAAATTAACAATAGTTTCATTTCCAGGCAGTTAAAAGTGCCAAAACCATTACTGCAAAACTATTGGAGTGTGATATAAATTACAATATGTGAGCTGGGCTTTTCCTGGTCAGTGGAGAGGTCATAGTATCATACAGCACGGAAGGAGACGGCAGTCTCTCATCCCGGAAACCGTTCTAGTCAATCTCCCCTGCATCCTCTTCAAGGCCTTTCTAAAATGTAGTGCCCAGAATTGGACACAATACTCCAGCTGAGGCCTAACCAGGGATTTATAAAGGTTTTCTGCAACTTCCTGGCTTTTGCACTCTAGGCCTCTGTTCCTAAGGCCAAGGATCCCGTATGATTTTCTTTTTTTACAGCTTTATCACCTTGTCCTGCCACCTTCAAAGATTTGTGTGTCAACCCTCAGTCTCTCTGATCCTGCACCCACTTTAAAATTGTACCATTTAGTTTATACTCCTTCTCATCATCTTTCCAAAATGCGTCACTTCACATTTCTCGGCATTAAATTGCAACTTTTTATTTATTCTTTCACAGGACATGGGCATTGCTGGCCAGCATTTGTTGCCCATTTCTAATTGTCCTTGAGAAGGTGGTGGTGAGCTGCCTTCTTGAACTGCTGCAGTCCATTTGGGGTAGGTACACCCACAGTGCTGTTAGGAAAGGAGTTCCAGGATTTTGACCCAGCGACAGTGAAGGAACGGCGATATAGTTCCAAGTCAGGATGGTGTGTGACTTGGAGGGGAACTTGCAGGTGGTGGTGTTCCCATGCATTTGCTGCCCTTGTCCTTCTAGAGGTGGTAGAGGTCGCGGGTTTGGAAGGTGCTGTCAAAGGAGCCTTGGTCCATTGCTGCAGTGCATCTTGTAGATGGTACACACTGCTGCCACTGTGCGTCGGTGGTGGAGGGAGTGAATGTTTGTAGATGGGGTGTCAATCAAGAGGCTGCTTTGTCCTGGATGGTGTCGAGCTTCTTGAGTGTTGTTGAAGTTGCACCCATCCAGGCAAGTGGAGAGTATTCCATCACACTCCTGACTTGTGCCTTGTAGATGGTGGACAGGCTTTGGGGAGACAGGAGGTGAGTTACTCGCTGCAGAATTCCCAGCCTCTGCCATGTGTCTGCCATTTTATCAGTCTGTCTGTGCCCTCCTGGAGTCTGTTACTATCCTCCTCATCGGTTACTACATTTCCAAGCTTTGGGTTGTCTGCAAACTTTGAAATTATACACTGTATAGTCAAGTCCATCTCACAAACATATTTGGAAAAGAGCATTGGTCCCAATACTAATTTAAATGTTTCAGATTTTGGACAAATGTCATCAGTCGGAGCTGAAATCCGTCCCTCACTCGACTGCAGTCCATTGAAATTTAAGATTACCCTCTGCCTCTGGGTCTGCAAACTCCATCTAGCTTTTCGGAATAGGGCTGAGTGATTGTTCCTGTCCACTTGAGAGAGTAGACAGGACCTCAGTTTAACTTCTCCTCTGAAAGGAGGGGGAAGCAATGTTTTCGATAACTAATTTGAGCCTGCTGGTTTAATTTGGTCAGAATTGACAATAAACAGTGGCTATATGCATAATAGATAACGTGAGCACATCTGTACCACCTGCCGTAATAATCGCACACGAATCCTGTTCCTACACAAAGAGCCAGCCCAGATTTTGCAATAAGTTGTCAACTCTAGGATCATCTTTCCAAAACTTAATGCTCAAACATACTGATCCCAATATGGTCTGAAAAAAACAAAGAAGTAACTTGCTTTTCTAAGCACATAAGAAAAAGGAGCTGCAGTAGGCCATTCAGGCCCTCGAGACTGTTCCACCATTCAATAAGGTTCTGGCTGATTTTCTGCATCACTCCACTTTCCCTCCGAATTCCCATATCCCCTCAATTCCCTTGATACCCAAAAATATATTGATCGCAATCCTGATACTCAACGAGCATCCACAGCTGTCTGGATTAGAGAATTCCAAAGATTTACAACCTTCTAAGTGTAGGAATTTCTCCATGTCACCACTACAGTGGGAGGGGTTACTCTCACTGTCTCAACCATTAACCCTTTCAACCCTTCTACTACATCTCCCCTCCCCAAGCCTTTGTCCTTATATATGTTTGTATATATATACATTGTTACCAGCAAGTGAGAAAGAGGTCTGGGGTTCCTTTTAGCCTTCACCTGGTGTTACTGTAACAGGGCTTTTATAAAAACTTTTTTTAGCTCCCCCTTTCATGAATCCTTGTTCACCACTTTCCAAATGTAACGCAAAGTAACCGCACCAACAGGCTTTCTTAGGTTTAAAGAAGAAAAGTTGAAATCTATTAAACTTAAACTCTAATTTGGTTAATGCCTACGGATACACGCCATGCCCTGCGTTAGCATGCATACATGATACATGCATGCAAATAGAGACACAAAAGAGCAGAAGAAAAAATAAAGTGGAAAAGTTTGAGGCAATATCTGAAGAGTTGTTGTTACGGTTCTTCGCGTCACTGTAGAGTCTTTGATTGTAGGTAGATCTTGCTTTCCGTTGGGGCTCAGTATTCTTCTTAAACCTTGTTTGCTGTAGGAGACTTTTCCCTCTTGGGGTTCATGTCCCTTCAGTGGATTCAGAGGCTTGTGAGAAAGAAATGGGAGCAGACAGGAGAGATCTCAGTCCAGGAGCGAAACAGCTTTCTGTGGGCTCTCCGTTCAAACAGTACAATTCAGAAACCCCCAGGTTTCCAAGCAGGTTAGTCATGTGACTAACTGGTCTGACTATGTCTTGGCTCTGGATATTGTACCAGCTTAGCAGGGAACCTGGAATGCAAGCTCCCCCACCTTCAGTATCTGGTGTTCAACCCATTATGGGTTGAATGTCACGGAATGGCTGCTTTGTCCTTCCAAACACTGTTCATGACAAAATTAATGTGCCTCGCTCTTGGCAGGTGGGGGCCTAGCGTGACGACATTCATTTTGACATTACATACTACCCCATTCCCCCGCCCCCCCCCCCCAAGTCTCTGACATCACAGATTCAATCTGTTAGGAGAACAACATCGATATATAACAAACTCAGACGTGACCGCTTTGTGGAACACCTTCGCTCCGTCCGTAAGCCTGACCCCAAGCTTCCGGTTGCTGGCCATTTCAACAACACCCCCCCCCCCCAAACTCTCATGCTCACATCTCTGTCCTGGGATTGCTGCAGTGTTCCAGCGAACATCAACGCAAGCTCGGGGAACAGCATCTCATTTACCGATTAGGCACTCTGCAGCCTGCTGGACTGAACACTGAGTTCAATCATTTCGGAACATGACGGGAGCCCCTTTTTTATTTTTATTTCTTTTTCTTTTTTATTTGGTTATTTTATTTTAGTTTGTTTCTACTGTACCTACCCACTGTTTTTTTTTCATGTTGTGCTTGTGGCTGTTCCATTTTCAGTCCATTAACACCCTCTCTGTACGAACGCTTTGTCTTTCAGCACACCTTTAACAAACCGTTTGCCTTTGTTCCATGACCTTCTGGTCAGTTATTCTCTGTGACCTTGTCCTATAAACACCTTCACTTTTGTTATCTCTTCCCCCACCCCCGCTTTATTTGCTTAAAACCTTCTCCATTTCTAATATCTGTCAGTTCTGATGAAGGATCACTGACCTGAAATGTTAACTCTGCTTCTCTCTCCACAGATGCTGCCAGACCTGCTGAGTATTTCCAGCATTTCTTGCTTTTATTTTAGATTTCCAACATCTGCAGTATTTTGCTTTTTATAATATCGATATACAACACTGGGTAGACGGGGGTGAAAAGTTGAGGCCACAATTGTTATTTACTCCAGCTCAGTGCTTTTACCTCAATCTGCCTTCCTTTATATTGGAGTGTGGCTTGCATCTTTCTTTTGACCTTCAGTTGTATCCCTCCGGGACCTTGTATCTGAGTATCTACCGGTTGTAAGGAATGTCTCATCAACCATGGCTCTTGGTCTGACAGAACTGTGACACTTACGCCCGTGTCCAGTTTAAAATTTGTAATATGTCCATTGAAATAAATGCCATCCAGAATGCCTGATTGGGGTTGTTAATTTTCCCTAGGAAATCTCCTATTTTTTCTTCCACTGAGAATTGGTGCAACTCATTCACAACCTAATGTGTAAAGGCTTTTAGTTTGGCAATTTCACAAGAAGAGGTCTTGCTCTGACACATTTTTCCACAATGGCCTGATTTCTTGCACTTAAGGCATTCTGCTTTACTAGCAGGATGCTATTCATGTCTGTGGGTCTCTCTGGCTCCACAGTGCTGGCAGGGTTTCCCAGTGCCTTGCACCTTCTCACCTGTGTGTACCACCTTCTCCATGGTGTTTTTCCCTTCTTGAGGAACTGTACCATCGTAAGACTCTTTCTGTTCCAAAGTTTCTCTTCAGCCCGCAGGATGGCTGTATTTCATCTTCTAACTTCTGCCTGTCGCACAATCTGAATCGCTATCTCCAGAGTGAGGTCCTCTTTTGACCGTAAAAGATCTGATAAAGACTCGTCAGCTAGTGCCACAACTATACGGTCTCTAATCAGTTTGGACTTTAGTGCTTTGTACTCTCATCCTTCAGCCAATCTATACACATCATTAATGAAAGTATCCAATGATTCGCCCAACTTCTGGATCCTTTTATTGAACTTCGCCTTTTCTAGGATCTTATTGCTTTTTAACTGAAAATAATTATCAAAAGCTTGTAACATCCTCAAATTTATCCGAAGCTTCATTTGATGCCTTGTCTCACGATCATATCAGCTATTTCACCCGATAGGTGAGTATAGTCAAGTGTTTACATGCTCCACTTCAGATTTAATATGTAATTATGAAGCTATTCTGAATCTTAAAGATCATTTTCTCCAGATAGTCCAGTTTTGAATCTGATTGGGCCCTTCTGAATTTTGGAAGCTTTCTGGCATTTTATATTTTGAATCCATCCCATGCTGAACTCTTTGGGTATTCCCTTCTTCTTTTAAATTTTACTTTCCTTAATGGAGGTGTTCTTGCAGTACCTGGAGGTTTCCCGCTCTTTTCCAGGTGTTCCCACGCTTTGAGGTTTCCCGCTCTTTTCTGGGTTTTTCCTGTGCTTTTCCTCCTCGGTGCATTCGAATAATGGCTGCCGACTTCAGACTCTTCCTCGTCAGGGATCAACTGTGTTTTTTGTTTACACGCCTTCCCTTCTCGCCTGCCCAGTGCACCGTTAATAATAATGTACTGTTCTACAAGGTTTTTCCCCTGTTCCCTGACCATTGCTCGGTACAGTGACTTGGAGCCCGATCGCCTGACCCGGTTCGTTCACACAGACCACCACGCCTCTGTAGTGCAGCCTGAATTCCTGCGCGGTTGACTCACCAACTCTCCATGCCTTTCGTTGTCGACATAGCAGTTCTGGAGCTCTTCACAGCCTCTCCTGAGATCTGCAGTCGTTTGGAGCTTCTTTTACCAGGTTAGGCTTCTCCAATCTTCTGGGTGTGTTCACCGTTTACCAAGTTTGACAGCACCTACTGCTGATCATGTTGTATATCGATGTCACGATATTGTATGATGTTGGTAGCGTAGTTATAGGGATCTTCACATGGTCTTGGAGTCTCTGGCTGGCTAAACATCAACTCTTTTATTTACATTATATTTATATCTCCATGAAGATCTCTAACCAGCACTTTGAATGGTGCTTCTACCTCCTTCCAAGCCGACTGCCTATGTGACAATACCACATCACCACGGTGGGTGAGGTTACTCTTTCTGTCTCAACCATTAACCCTTTCAGACCCTTATACTACACCCCCGACACCCTTTGACTCCCTTGTCAATCAAGAAGCTATCTAACTCAACTTTAAGCCTCGGCTCAGTAATTCAACTCACACAAACCAGGGTTCAAACTGGGCAGTGTGGCTATAAATATATATTTTTTTTCGCCCATGCAAAATAATAGATTCTTTTCGGAGGAAGTTTTGTTTGCTGCAATTCTAATTTCTTGGCGATTTGATAAAGTTTCAAAAGGGAATTGGATAAATTCTTGAAGGGGAAACATTTGCATGGCTGGGGGGAAAGATTGGAGGCGTGGGGAGTGGGATTAATTGGATAGCTCTTGCCAAGAGCCAGCACAGGCATGAGGGGCCGAAAGGCATCCTTCTATACTGTAAGATTCTAAGATGTTGCTTTTGTAACGTGTTGTTTCATTGCGATAGCAGAAAATGATAAACAACATTTTTATTACCTCCTGACTTGTGAAGCCAGTGTCTGAGTGGGTGTTAAGATTCTCCAGATCGCAATATCTCCTGAAAACTCTGCTATCTGACAATAATGCAATATGCATGCCAACCCACCACTGGGGATTTCTGTTATTTGTTTGCAGAAAGATCACTTATGAAAGTGATTGTTAACTCTTTCACCACTCTTTGCTTCGTGGGCATTGCACCTCTATATCCCTTCCCTCTCTCCTCCCCTCCCATCCCCCAATCAACAGGCCACCCACAACCCAAGTCAACGGCAGGCTGACCTGTTGCCAGGCAATGGCAGGCATGAGATGGGCCTTCAGACACCTTGGTGCAAATTGCTGCGTCTGTTAATGTATTTTTACTGAATCCTGAAAAATACATTAAATCCAGAAGGCACATAGAATATCACAACACAGCAGGAGGCCATTCAGCCCATCGTGCCTGTGCCAGCTATTTGAAAAAGCTATCTAATTAGTCCCGCCTCCCCCCACCCCACCAGACTCCGCTCTTTCCCCACAGCAAGTTTTTCCTTTTCAAATATTTATCCAATTCCCTTTTGAAAGTTACTATTGAATCTGTTTCCACCGCCCTTTCAGGCAGCGCGTTCCAGATCGCAACAACTCACTGCGTAAAATAAATTCTCCTCATCGCCCCTTCTGGTCCTTTTGGCAATTATCTTAAATTTGTGTCCTCTGGTGACTGACCCTCCTGCCATGAGAAACACTATCAAAATCCTTCATGATTTTGAACACCTCTATGAAATCCCCCCCTTAATCTGCTCTGCTCTAAGCAGAACAACCCCAGTATCTCCAGTTTCTGTATGTAACTGAAGTCCCTCATCCCTGGTACCACATTGCACTTTTTAAATTGATGGTGTTGCTTTAATGTCCTCTGAAGTGATGGATTACTCTGGCTGTCATTTACAGTCTGCTTAAAGCAAAAACAAGTGATTAATTCTGGGGTCTGCAGTTGGGAGGTGGTGGAGGGAGAAGGCCCAACATCAGACGCTTGATAGGAACGGTAACAATTTTGGGAGCAAGCATTTCTTTATTCATCAGTGAGGACCTGGAGCTTAAAAAAAATAAAGTCTTACAAATATTTTCAAAATGCAACATTAATCTACGTACCCCTGTGAGGCAATCTGGAAACACTGGTATTGTGTTTTTTTTTATTTACACTATTAAAATATTTAAAATTCTTAAAGGGTTAGAATCATAGAACGTTTACGACACAGAAGGAGGCCACTTGGCCCATCGTCTCTGTGCCGGCCGAAAAACGATCCGCCCATTCTAATCCCATCTTCCAGCATTTGGTCCGTAGCCCTGCAGCTTACGACACTTGAGGTGCATATCCAGACTCCTTTGGAATGAGTTGAGGGTCTCTGCCTCAATTACCTTTTCAGGCAGTGAGTTCCAGACCCGCACCACCCTCTGGGTAAGAGAGTTTCTCCTCAACTCCCCTCTAATTTTTCTACCAATCACTTTAAATCTGTGCCCCCTTGTCACTGACCTCTCTGCTAAGGTGAATTGACCCTTCACCTCCACTCTATCCAGGCCCCTCAAAATTTTGTGCATTTCAATCAGATTGCCCTTCAGCGTTCTCTGTTCCAAGGAGAACAACCCCAGTCTATCCAATCTTTCCTCATAGCTGCATTTTTCCAGTCCTGGCAACATCCTCGTAAATCTCCTCTGTACCCTCTTGAGGGTTTGTGATGTAGATGCTGAGAGATTGTTTCCCCTGGCTGGAGAGTCTCGAACTGGGGTCATCGTCTCAGGATAAGGGGTCGACCATTTAGGACAGAGAAGATGAGAAATGTCTTCGCTCAGAGAGTTGTGAATCTTTGGAATTCTCAACCAAAATACTGTGGGTGCTAAGTTGTTAGATATACTCAAGACTGAAATCAATTTTTTTTTTGTGCGGCTAAGGGAACCGAGGGATGTGCAGATAGGGCAGGAAAATGGAGTTGAGGTAGCAGATCGGCCATGGTCTTGTGATGGAGCAGTCTTGAAGGGCTGAATGGCCTACTCCAGATACTATTTCTTTTGTTTTTATTAATATACTGGATATTAGTAATTAATAAGTAACATTCGTGCCACACATGCCAGACAATGACCATCTCAAATAAGAGAGAATCTAACCATCTCCCCTTGACGTCCAATGGCATTACCATCGCTGAATCCCCCACTATCAGCAGCCTGGGGGTTACCAGGGACCAGAAACTGAACTGCATCAGCCACATAAATGCTGTGGCTGCAAGAGCAGGTCAGAGGCTGGGAATTCTGCAGTGAATTCTGTAACTCACCACCTGTCTCTCCAAAGCCTGTCCACTATCTACAAAGCACAAGTCAGGAGTGTGATGGAATACTCTCCACTTGCCTGAATGGGTACAGCTCCAACAACACTCAAGAAGCCCGACACCCTCCAGGACAAAGCAGCCCGCTTGATTGGCACCCCATCCACCACCTTCAACATTTACTCCCATCACCACCGACGCACAGTGGCAGTAGTGTGTACCATCTACAGGATGCTCTGCAGCAACGCACCAAGGCTGCTTCGACAGCACCTTCCAACTTGTGACCTCCACCACCTAGAAGGACAAGGGCAGTAAATGCATGGGAACGCCACCACCTGCAAGTTCCCCTCCAAGACGCACACCATCCTGACTTGGAACTATATCACCGTTCCTTAACTGTCGCTGGATCAAGATCATGGAACTCCATCCCCAACAGCACTGTACCTACACCCCAAGCTCTGCAAAGGTTCAGCACCATCTTCCCAAGGGCAGTTGGGGATGGGCAATAAATGTTGGCCGAGCCAGCGATGCCCACATCCCTCGAATGAACAATGGAAAAAAAAATCCTGGGCTAACTCTGGTTTGTGTGGCTCGACCATGTCTGTGGAGCTAATAAGGTGGTGGCATAGTGGTATTATCACTGGACTAGTAACCCAGAGACCCAGGGTATTGATCTGGAGACATGGGTTCGAATCCCACCACAGCAGAAGGTGGAATTTGAATTTAATTAATAAATCTTGAATTAAAAAGAAAGCTAGTCTAATGATGGCCATGAAACCATTGTCGATTGTTGTAAAAACCCATCTGGTTCACTAATGTCCTTTTAGGGAAGGAAATCTGCTGTCCTTAGCTGGTCTGGCCTACATGTGACTTCAGACCCACAGCAATGTGGTTAACTCTTACACGCCCTCTGAAATGGCCTTGCAAGCCACTCAGTTGTACCTAACCGCTATGAAGTCAATAAAAAGGAATGAAACCGGACGGACCACCCGGCATCGACCTAGGCACTGGAAACGACAATGGCAAACCCAGCCCTGTTGACCCTGCAAAGTCCTCCTTACTAACATCTGGGGGCTTGTGCCAAAGTTGGGAGTGCTGTACAGGCGGGCATGCCAGGAGCAGCACCAGGCATACCTCAAAATGAGGTGTCAACCTGGTGAAGCTACAACCCAGGACCACTTGAATGCCAAAGTGCAGAAGCAGCCTGCAATAGACAGAGCTAAGCGGTCCCATAACCAACGGATCAGATCTAAGCTCTGCAGTCCTGCCACATCCAGTCGTGGATGGTGGTGGACAATTAAACAATTAACTCGAGGAGGTGGCTCCACAAATATCCCCATCCTCAATGATGGGGGAGCCCAGCACATCAGTGCGAAAGATAAGGCTGAAGCATTTGCAACAATCTTCAGCCAGAAGTGCCGAGTTGATGATCCATCTCAGCCCCCTTGGGTGGCGCAGTGGTTAGCACCGCAGCCTCACAGCTCCAGCGACCTGGGTTCAGTTCTGGGTACTGCCTGTGCAGAGTTTGCAAGTTCTCCCTGTGACCGCGTGGGTTTCCGCCGAGTGCTCCGGTTTCCTCCCACAGCCAAAGACTTGCAGGTTGATAGGTAAATTGGCCATTGTAAATTGCCCCGAGTGTAGGTAGGTGGTAGGAGAATGGTGGGGATATGGTAGGGAATATGGGATTAATGTAGGATTAGTATAAATGGGTGGTTGATGGTTGGCACAGACTTGATGGGCCGAAGGGCCTGTTTCAGTGCCGTATCTCTCTATGAAGTCCCCAGCATCACAGATGCCAGACTTCAGCCAATTCGATTCACTCCATGTGATATCAAGAAACGACTGAAGGCACTGGATACTGCAAAGGCTATGGGTCCTGACAATATTCCGGCAATAGTACTGAAGACCTGTGCTCCAGAACTTGCCGCACCCCTAGCCAAACTGTTCCAGTATAGCTACAACGCTGGCATCTACCGGCAATGTGGAAAATTGCCCAGGTATGTCCTGTATACAAAAAGCAGGACAAGTCCAACCTGGCCAATTACCGCCCCATCAGCCGACTCTCAATCATCAGTAAAGTGATGGAAGGTGTCATCAACAGTGCCATCAAGTGGCACTTGCTTAGCAATAACCTGCTCAGTGACGCTCAGTTTGGGTTCCGCCAGGGTCACTCAGCTCCTGACCTCATTACAGCCTTGGTTCAAACATGGACAAAAGAGCTGAACTCCAGAGGTGAGGTGAGAGTGACTGCCCTTGACATCAAGGCAGCATTTGACCGGGTATGGCATCATGAAGCCCTAGCAAAACTGAAGTCAATGGGAATTGGGGAAAACCCTCCTCTGGTTGGAATCATACCTAGCGCAAAAGAAGATGGTTGTGGTTGTTGGAGGTCAATCATCTCAGCTCCAGGAGTTCCTCAGGGTAGTGTCCTAGGCCCAACCATCTTCAGTTGCTTCATCAATGACCTTCCTTCAATCATAAGCTCAGAAGTGGGGATGTTCGCTGATGATTGCACAATGTTCAGCACCATTCGCGACTCCTCAAATACTGAAGCAGTCCATGTAGAAATGCAGAAAGACCTGGACAATATCCAGACTTGGGCTGATAAATGGCAAGTAACATTCGTGCCACACAAGTGCCAGGCAATGACCATCTCCAACAAGAGAGAATCTAACCATCTCCCCTTGACATTCAACGGCATTGCCATCGCTGAATCCCCCACTATCAACATCCTAGGGGCTACCATTGACCAGAAACTGAACTGGAGTAGCCATATAAATATAGTGGCTACAAGAGCAGGTCAGAGGCTAGGAATCCTGTGGCGAGTAACTCACCTCCTGTCTCCCCAAAGCCTGTCCACCATCTACAAGGCACAAATCAGGAGCATGATGGAATACTCTCCACTTGCCTGGATGGGTGCAGCTCCAACAACACTCAAGGAGCTCGACACCATCCAGAACAAAGCAGCCCGCTTGATTGGCACATCATCCACAAACATTCACTCCCTCCACTACCGACGCACAGTGGCAGCAGTGTGTACCATCTACAAGATGCACTGCAGCAACGCACCGAGGCTCCTTAGACAGCACCTTCCAAACCTGCGACCTCTACCACCTCGAAGGACAAGAGCAGCAGATGCATGGGAACACCACCACCTGCAAATTCCCATCCAAGTCATACACCATCCTGACTTGGAACTATATCGCCGTTCCTTCATTGTCGCTGGGTCAAAATCCTGGAACTCCTTTCCTAACAGCACTGTGGGTGCACCTACCCCACATGGACTGCAGCGGTTCAAGAAGGCAGCTCACCACCACCTTCTGAAGGGCAATTAGGGATGGGCAATAAATGCGGGCCTTGCCAGTGATGCCCACATCCCATGAATGAATTTTTAAAAAAAATTGTTTTTGGTCTTTGTGCGGGTGAAATATTAAAACCAATCTGAGATTTTTGTTTCTGAGAAACATTTTCTTTCAGTAAGTTTGTAATTTTGGCAGACAAAGCAAGTGGAGGAAATTTTGCCCAATTTTGTTGTTGTCATGGCAAGTAGTGACCAGAGGGAAATCCAGCACATGTTTTAAATTCTCATCCTTGTGTTCAAATCCCAGCACTGACTCACGCCCTTTGCACATCCCAATTTTAATCATTTCACCATTGATGGCCGTGCCTTCAGCTGTCTGGGCCCTAAGCTCTGGAATTCCCTCCCTAAACCTCTCCGCCTCTCTCTCCTCACCTAAGACGCTCTTTAAAACCTACCTGTTTGACCAAACCTTTGGTCACCTGTCCGAATATCTCCTTATGTGGCTCAGTGTCAAATTCTGAACATAAGAAATGTGGGCTGGAGTGCAGTTTGGCCAATCAAGCCTGCTCTGCCATTGAATATGGTCATGGCTCATCTTCTATCTCAACTCCATTTTCCTGACTATCCCCATATCCCTTAATTTCCTTAGTATCCAAAAACCTATCCGTCTCAGTCTTGAATAGACTCAACGACTGAGCATCCACACCTCCCTGGGATAGAGAATTCCAAAGATTCACAACCTTTGAGTGAAGAAATTTCTCCTCATCTCAGTCCTAAGTGACTGACCCCTTATTCTGGGACTGAAGTGTCTTGGGAATTTTTTTTTACTGGATTAAAGACACTTTATAAATGCAAGTTGTTGTTATTGGGTTGTTTTTATAAGGTGTGTGCTGCTCTGAGGTACATATGGTATAAGGTGCTCGTACAGTAAGCATTTATGCTGCCAGTAATAGGATTGCTTCCAAACACAGGACATAAGACACATCCTTGGTTCATGAACGAAGTGTTTTAAAAGGGTCTCTTCCTTTTTAACACGAGTTTAAGAACAGTTTGCCTGTCAAAACCACCATTAGGCACTCTGGGGATTTAGTCATATATATTTATTTTGGCAATTTTTCTTTTTGCTTACAATGCCTACTTGTAACATTTTATGATTGGATTTTTTTTATGATGGAATTTTTTAAAAAAAATTCATTTGTTCATGGGATGTGGGCGTCGCTGGCTAGGCCAGCATTTATTACCCATCCCTAATTGCCCTTGAGAAGGTGGTGGTGAGCTTCCTTCTTGAACCGCTGCAGTCCATGTGAGGTCGGTACACCCACAGTGCTGTTAGGAAGGGAGTTCCAGGATTTTGACCCAGCGACAGTGAATGACGGTAATATAGTTCCAAGTCAGGATGGTGTGTGACTTGGATGGGAACTTGCAGGTGGTGGTGTTTTTATGCATTTGTTGCCCTTGTCCTTCCAGGTGGTCGAGGTCAGTCGGGGTAATTTCCAAAGACAGCTTAGATCTGTTTGTAGCATTTTCAAAAGGAGAATAGTGCTTGTTACTAAAGTGATGGAGTGTGCGGTGTGCAAATAGGCTCCCACGATTGTACATTTGTATGAGAATGATTAGTATTCACTAACCAGAGCAAGCCTCTGTACGAAAGAACAGGATCTAATAATGGGGGTGCAGGTGGTTATGTTACTGGTCTCGTAATCCGCGGTGACTGCAACAACTACCGTGGAATCTCCCTGCTCAGCATAGTGGGGAAAGTCTTTGCTCGAGTCGCTCTGAACAGGCTCCAGAAGCTGGCCGAGCGCGTCTACCCTGAGGCACACTGTGGCTTTCGTGCAGAGAGATCGACCATTGACATGCTGTTCTCCCTTCATCAGATACAGGAGAAATGCCGCGAACAACAGATGCCCCTCTACATTGCTTTTATTGATTTCACCAAAGCCTTTGACCTCGTCAGCAGACGTGGTCTCTTCAGACTACTAGAAAAGATCGGATGTCCACCAAAGCTACTAAGTATTATCACCTCATTCCATGACAATATGAAAGGCACAATTCAACATGGTGGCTCCTCATCAGACCCCTTTCCTATCCTGAGTGGCGTGAAACAGGGCTGTGTTCTCGCACCCGCACTGTTTGGGATTTTCTTCTCCCTGCTGCTTTCACATGCGTTCAAGTCCTCTGAAGAAGGAATTTTCCTCCACACAAGATCAGGGGGCAGGTTGTTCAACCTTGCCCGTCTAAGAGCGAAGTCCAAAGTACGGAAAGTCCTCATCAGGGAACTCCTCTTTGCTGACGATGCTGCTTTAACATCTCACACTGAAGAGTGCCTGCAGAGTCTCATCGACAGGTTTGCGGCTGCCTGCAATGAATTTGGCCTAACCATCAGCCTCAAGAAAACGAACATCATGGGGCAGGACGTCAGAAATGCTCCATCCATCAATATTGGCGACCACGCTCTGGAAGTGGTTCAAGAGTTCACCTACCTAGGCTCAACTATCACCAGTAACCTGTCTCTAGATGCAGAAATCAACAAGCGCATGGGAAAGGCTTCCACTGCTATGTCCAGACTGGCCAAGAGAGTGTGGGAAAATGGCGCACTGACACGGAACACAAAAGTCCGAGTGTATCAGGCCTGTGTCCTCAGTACCTTGCTCTATGGCAGCGAGGCCTGGACAACGTATGTCAGCCAAGAGCGACGTCTCAATTCATTCCATCTTCGCTGCCTCCGGAGAATACTTGGCATCAGGTGGCAGGACCGTATCTCCAACACAGAAGTCCTCGAGGCGGCCAACATCCCCAGCTTATGCACACTACTGAGTCAGCGGCGCTTGAGATGGCTTGGCCATGTGAGCCGCATGGAAGATGGCAGGATACCCAAAGACACATTGTACAGCGAGCTCGCCACTGATATCAGACCCACCGGCCGTCCATGTCTCCGCTTTAAAGACGTCTGCAAACGCGACATGAAATCCTGTGACGTTGATCACAAGTCGTGGGAGTCAGTTGCCAGCGTTCGCCAGAGCTGGCGGGCAGCCATAAAGGCGGGGCTAAAGTGTGGCGAGTCGAAGAGACTTAGTAGTTGGCAGGAAAAAAGACAGAGGCACAAGGGCAGAGCCAACTGTGTAACAGCCCCGACAAACAAATTTCTCTGCAGCACCTGTGGAAGAGCCTGTCACTCTAGAATTGGCCTTTATAGCCACTCCAGGCGCTGCTTCACAAACCACTGACCACCTCCAGGCGCTTATCCATTGTCTCTCGAGATAAGGAGGCCAAAGAAGAAGAAGAAAAAATCCAGAGGCCTGAACTAATTATCCAGAGACATGAATTCCAATCCCACCATGGCAGCTGGGAATTTAAATTCAGTTAATTAAGTAAATCTGGAATAAAAAGCTTGTATCAGTAACGGTGCCTGTGAAACTACTGGATTCTTGTAAAAATTCACCTGGTTCACTAGTCTCCTTTAGGGAAGGATATCTGCCGTCCTTACCTGGTCTGGCCTACACGTGACTCCAGACCCACAGCAATGTGGTTGACTCTTAACTGCCCTCTGATATGGCTTAACAAGACATTCAGTTGTATTCAAGAAGGCAGCTCACCACCACCATCAAAGGCAATTAGGGATGGGCAATAAGTGTTGGTCTAACAAGCGACGCCCACATCCCACGAGTGAATAAAGGCAGTTTATGTAGAATATGCAATGCAGAAACAAGCCATTTGGCCCAACCATTTCATGGTGTGGATTTCATGAGCAACACTGCATTCATACAATGACACGTAAGAAGCTTTACCATGGGGTTTGTGAATGGAGGAGTGTGATGATCATGCTGGACTAGGCTTGATCGCCTAAGATGGGGAGGCAGGAAGTCAGGGGAGGAATTTCCTGCATATTTCTTTCCAGCCCCAAACTGGCCTGGGTGTTGTGTCTCCCAGGAGGTCTCACTGGGGTGCAGTGAGGTGTCTATAACATCAGCTTGCATTTGTATAGCACCTTTTAACGTAGAAAAACGTGCCAAGGTGCTTCACAGGAGCATTATTGAATTTAGCACCAAGCCACATAAGGAGATAATAGGACAGGTGACCAAAAGCTTGGTCAAAGCGAGAGGTTTTCAGGAGCATCTTAAAAAGAGGAGAGAGAGACGTAGAGATTTAGGGAGGGAATTCCAGAGCTTATGGCCTAGGCAGCTGAAGGCACGGCCCCCAATGGTGAAGCAGTTAAAATCGGGGATGGAGAAGAGACCGAAACTGGAGGAGGGCAGAGATCTCAGAGGGTTGTCAGGCTGGAGGAGGTTACAGAGACAGGGAGGGGTGGGACAAGACCTGATCATTAGATGCTTTAGCACCGCTATTCCTGATGTCTACCTCTAGATGTTACCAGGTGGCTGAAGTTCAAGGTGGTGACAGAGCTGAGTAGTGTGCCTCCTAGTTATTGACATGAATGTTTGGGTATCTGCATCTTCAAATTAGATAGCTCTGGGCCTTCCAGCCTGTTCGGGAAAAGTAATTGAAATATGTCAGTTTGTATACAGCGGGGAGACGTTGTTGAAGCACCTCTTGGTTCTCGGTGGAATATATTAACTGCCGATGTGAAGAGAGATGTGAATGTAAAATTGTATATTATAACCTTGTCGGCATTGAGCAAATAATTGCCCCATATGTTTTGGTGATAAGTTTGCTATCTCTGCAGTGACTAATTTATCACATTAAACTGCTAACAAGTGCTGGCGGAAATATTATACAAGGAAACAAAATTTTATGTTAAGTTTGGGTTTATTATCCTTCAGGGGTAGCTGCAAAGTCTAAGTGTAGCCTAGCCAGCAGTTTGAGTGTCTCTTCTAAATCATTACTCTAATTGAGAAGGAGAATTCAAAGCTTAGGCGTCTTGCTGCAGCATTTTATATCTCTGTAATAATCAAAGGATCTCACAAGGTAGACAGCTTATGTGGCATCAGTAGCCTCAGAGGTGGGCTGTTCTGCTGTCTGTGCGCTTCTTAACCTCCGGAAAGCAGACTGTTGTGTATACCTGTCCTGTGCAAATTATTTCTGTGTGTTAGGAGTCATGAAAATGGCTGATGCATCCCATTAGCTTGCATTTGATCAATTGGTGAAAGCCAGGCTCTTGGAAAAAAAAAACCCTTGATGGCTCTTTTAAAAGACTTTTAAAATGGAGGGTCTGGCAAAATGTTACAGGCTTACTTGCAGAAGGTCAAATGTTTTATCAAGGCTCACACTGATGGTTTTGAAAGGTCCTTATTAATCCTTTGGGTCCATGCGTTTCCTTTGCAGCTTGCTGTCATAACATCACATGTTTGGCACCTATGTACCAATTTGTTCTAACCCGGGCTTTGCTAAAGCCAGTAGGAGCTCCAGTATCTACAAAGCTTGGGTTCTCTGAGTTTAATTTTCTCCGCCGTGCGGTGAAATTACCAGATCGGAGTTCAAAGAGGACAGTTGAAAGTGTAGTAGTGAAGGAGATCAGCCTGTTGGCCATAAATTGTGAAGCTGCTTCCCAAGAACCATTTTTATCACTTCGGAGCCGCCCTCTGAGGTTTCAGAACCCAGATGTGCGATAAAAAGTTAGAGACAGAACCTGTTACCTTGTACTTGGGGAACAAAAGTGAAAGGTAGTCTTACACTTTTAATTCCCTCCCCCCACCCCAAATCTTTGTTTGAGCAGTTGAGTATTTTCCCCCAGACAAATAGTTTGGGGCATATCCCAAGACGTGTTTCCAATTCAATCTTGACCGATGCTCAGCTGAATCACTATTTTTCAATTTCTGATATAAAAGATTTGCATTTCTTTAGGTCCTTTTGTGACCTCCGGAGGTCCCAAATGCTTTACAGCCAATTAAGTACTTTTGAAGTGTAGTCACTGTTGTCATGTTGGCAGCTGAATTTGTGCACAGCAAGCTCCCACAAACACTAAAGCGATCATGACCAGATCATCTGTTTTTTAGTTATGGTTGAGGGATAAATATTGGTCAGGACACCAGAGAGAACTCCCCTGCTCTTCTTCAAAATAGTGGCCGTGGGATCTTTCTACGTCCACCTGAAAGGGCAGACGGGGCCTCAGTCCAGTGTCTCATCTGAAAGACTGTACCTCAGACAGTGCAGCACTCCCTCAATACTGCACTGGGAGTATAAGCCTAGGTTTTGTGCTCAATGCTCTGGAGTGGGGCCTGGACTCAGGCTCAGTAACTGAAGTGTTACCACTGAGCCTCGGCTGACACTGATCTGGTCATTTATCTCGTTTGTTTGTGGGATCTTGCTGTGAGCAAATTGGCTGCTGCGTTTCCTGCATTACGACAGTGACTACACTTCAAGACTATTTGGCTGTAAAACGCTTTGGGACGTTCTGAAGTTGTGAAAGGTGCTGTAGAAATGCAAGCTCGTTTTTTCTTGAATAGGTGGAGCACCAGTAGCTTGATGGGCAGACATGTTCCCTGGTGGTTCCCTGAGTCATTCCAGGCAGGAGGTGGTGGGCCAGATTTGGTCCTTGGTTTGCGCTGAGGCTGGTTTCCTGGGTCAGGGCAGTGGAGTTCACCCACCTGGCTATCATTGACATTGTTGCCACAGGGTTGCTAAACACTATCATTGGTAATCCTGTCGCCTTTCTGCCCTCTCCTGCCAAATTGGACATTTCTTTCGAAGAGCTGACAATGGTAATGCTGAACCAAATGTCCTCCTTTTGTGCTGTTCTCTGTATTAGCCACATCTCAGTGAAGTAGAGGGGGAGATTGATGAGAGGGATGGAATAAAGGGATTTGGATCAGTCTGGAATGGAGACCAGTCCCATTGGGACCAAGATTAAGGGGAAGCTAGATAAATCCAGGGTGGAGAAAGAAATAGAGGGTTAAGTTGAAGGTGTGAGATGAAATTGGGTGGGAGGAGGCTCGTGTGGAGCATGAACACCGACCTAGAGCAGTTGGGCGGAATGTCCTGTTTTTGTGCTGTAAGCTCTATGTAATACTAGGAAGTGGACATGTTCAGAGAGGATCCCTGTGATTTGCATCATCCTGGGTATCGCATTGTTAATGGCCACATGTAACATTCCATTGCAGGAGTTGAGTAAATGAGATTATTCAGGGAGAAAATAAATATTCAAACTCAATCCTGCCCCCATCTTCGCAGCGAAAGGAAAGCCCCACCCCAGGACACAGACTGGGGAGATTCCTACGCTGAAATTCCTCTGCTTTCTTATCAAAGTTCTTGTCCTGTGATCTGTTGCTGATGTCGGTATATTGCAGCCGAGGAGACTTGGTTTCCTGCTGCATTCAACGGGAAATGCTCTCACTGCAAGGTGTGTGTGTGTCTCTGTGCGTGTGTGTCTCTGTGCGTGTGTGTCTCTGTGCGTGTGTGTCTCTGTGCGTGTGTGTCTCTGTGCGTGTGTCTCTGTGCGTGTGTCTGTCTGTGCGTGTGTGTCTGTCTGTGCGTGTGTGTCTGTCTGTGCGTGTGTGTCTGTCTGTGCGTGTGTGTCTGTGTCTGTCTCTGTCTGTCTCTGTCTGTCTCTGTCTCTGTCTCTGTCTGTCTCTGTCTCTGTCTCTGTGTCTGTCTCTGTGTCTGTCTCTGTGTCTGTCTCTGTGTCTGTCTCTGTGTCTCTGTCTCTCTGTGTGTGTGTGTGTCGCTGTGTGTGTGTCGCTGTGTGTCTGTGTGTGTGTGTGTCTCTGTCTCTGTGTGTGTGTGTGTCTCTGTCTCTGTGTGTGTGTGTCTCTGTCTCTGTGTGTGTGTGTCTCTGTCTCTGTGTGTGTGTGTCTCTGTCTCTGTGTGTGTGTGTCTCTGTCTCTGTGTGTGTGTGTCTCTGTCTCTGTGTGTGTGTGTCTCTGTCTCTCTGTGTGTGTGTGTGTCTCTGTCTCTCTGTGTGTGTGTGTGTCTCTGTCTCTCTGTGTGTCGCTGTGTGTGTGTCGCTGTGTGTCTGTGTGTGTGTGTGACTGTGGTCAGTGCTTTCTTTTTCTTCTGCTCGAACTTCATAGTATCTGTGGAGCAAATCCAAGGCAGTCTGATTGTTGGCAGGCTGTGGCTGTGCTTTTTCCCTTCACTGTCCTGTTTTTCCCCCTGCACCTCCCCCCCCGCCCCCCACCAACACTGCAAATCGCTGGGATAGTGGGTTCCTGAGCAGCCCCATGCTGCCCTCCCACCCTCTGTGGCCTGTTTCTTTGAAGAAGCGAGGAGTGAAGTGACGTGCCCCAGACAGTCCAGTCCCTGATGGAGCTGCCAAGACAGACTTCTTGGGTATTGGAACTATGGAGCTCTAAACAATACACATCATTTTCCACAGTGCAAATTGTTTTTCTAGTTATCCCAGTGCTGGTTTCAAGCCAGCATAGTCAGTGCATCAACTATGGTGGTTTAAGATAATTCAAATAGCAGGAAAGATTGGGAGGAATAAAATTTAAAGCAAGGAAGAATTTGTCTTTCATTTTGTTACAATCCTCAGTCTGCAAAGGTCCCGCGAATTTAAATGTTCTTTTTCTGGAAAGTGCACAATCAGACAGTTGGCTAAATAAAATGTGCCGAAGCCTACTTTACAACATGCTGAATAATAATGGCAATGACTTGAAGATTGCTGAGTGCTGCTGCCCACTGATTGTAAATGGCCGGGTTATGGAAAATCATTATTTAAAAAAAAAAATGAAATGAGGCTAAATCTGATAAACGCCTCATTTTTCATAAATTGGACACCTCTCTTCCTCGTGTTGTAAATATTGCAGACAAACTGCAGACGCTGACCTTAGTAATGCTTGTGAGTTTTAAGACCTGCAGGATACATAAATTGCATATTTTAGGCAGAGCATTCAGCATTGTAATTTTAGAAGTGTTTATTCATCTGGAATGTATTAAAAATGTGATTAATGATATGGAGACATCTGCTCTTTTACACAGTGTCTGACTGTATGAGGGTTTTTTTTTTCCTGGTTGGCAATTGGAAACCACGCACTGAAATGCCAGTAGTTTAGAGCTGGGCCCTGACATTTCTGTTTAAGCCTCTACTAATTATTAATGAATAGAATTAAGTAAATGTTGGATCGCAGAGTACCACAGCGCAAGATATTTTTCCTATAGGCTAAAGAAAGCACTTTGTGGCTTGAAGCAACATCAGTGACCCAAACAACAGGACAGATAATCAATTCTGTACGGGAGTCTTGACTGCAGATCAAGTAAGATAATTGCAGCCTTATTTTATCATCACAGTTCAACAAATTACCGCAGAGAGCAAAAAAAAAAGGGAAACTGAAACTTAATTAACATCTGCTGCTGCTGTAGGAAGGGAATGGTATCTGCATGTAAATACATAAAAAACAGAAATGAGTTACTGTCTGTGACATGCCATACTTGTGATTATATTGCACTTTTCTGTACTCCAACAGCTTAATCAGCAATCATAGCATTTTTTTTTCTCATAATTATCTATGTATATTTCTCAAAATGTGGTTTGCAGCAATGCACTGTCCTTGTGATTACCGGACTTGTACAACAGCTTAATGAATAATCATAACATTTTTTAATATATCTAGCTTAGAATTGGGCTTTGCTGGGGAAGATTGCAGGTATTAAGATGTTGCGAAGCTGGGACTGGGAAAGAGTTCTGTACCATTCAGTGAGTGAAATAGCCAGCGATGGCTCCAAGAAAGGTTGTGGAGAGTTTTTGAGATGCCTGTTGACTAAAGGCACTTGTACATTGTAAAATCATAGCTGATGCCAACGCATGGTACTCTCTCTCTCTCTCTCTCTCTCTCTCTCTCTCTCTCTCTCTCTCAGATGCCTGTGAGGGGGAATGTGTTGCCTGCTTGATCTGTATTTGTTCAGCAACTTTAGGGTCCTCCTCGCTCCCCCGCCCCAACTCTTTCCACATCTTTTGTGAAGAGAAAGATGCCGGCCGAGAACTTAAACAGGCGGCCCATATTAATGCAGCATTGTCGGAAACCGTAGCAGCAACTTGAACGTACCTCAATACGCAGAGAGGGAGTTGCAAACAGAGCGGTGACGTTTCCGAAAGGTGAAACTTAACCAAAAGGTTTTAGGCCAACGTCTTTGAAATAGAATTTCGGACACTTTGTGGAAGTGAGGATGGGTGGGGGTTGAGGGGAGGAGTGAGCGGGATCTGGTTGAACATGTCCAGTTGCGAACGTTAATTAGAAACCGATATATTTATGTTGTAGTGTATTGCTGTGCAGGTCCAGTGATTCTCATCTGTGCCAGTGAATACTTAATCAGCTGTCCTCTCCAATTGAGCACGGACATGTTGCTGCAAAAGCATTCGTTATTTTTAATAATCTTTTTACAAATTACAATCCTGGTGTAGTTGTGTGCAGTCCTGCTGTGTGGAGGCTCTGACTGTATTCTGGGCTCAGGAAGAATAAGACTATGTGGTTTTCAAACCTGTGTTAATTTCCCCCTTCCCCTTCATGGTTTTCTCCCCTTTTCTTCCTAAATTACAACAATGGCGACGCTCTGGGACAACCTGAAGTTGTGAAAGGTGCTATATAAATGCATTACTTTGGCCTCACTTTCGTCTTTTAAGACACTCCTTAAAACCCACCTCTTTGACCAAGCTTTTTGTCACTTGTCGTAATATCTCCTTGTGTGACTCGGAGTCAAATCCTCGCTTCTGTGTCGCGCCTTGTGATGTTTTACTGCATTAAAAGTGCTATATAAGTGCAAGTTGGTGTTGTAGACCGCACTCTAGCAAGAATGCCTTTAAGGTAGTTTTCTTAATAAGTACAGCAATGAGGTAATTGACCACATAATCCATTTCAGTGAAGTTGATGGATAAATATTGACCAGGACGCCGAAAGTACTTCATTGGCTGTAAATCACTTTTGGGACATCCTCAGATCTTGAAATGAGCTGGATAAATGCAAGATCTTTCCATTTTCTATCCCAAAATGTTCCGAATAGGCATTTTTGGGTCCCAGAAGGGAACTGTGGTGAGCAGTGGAAATCCTGGACGAGCCACTACCCCCACTTTCCCAGCTCACAGACACTGCGATTAATTGCAGCCCCCCACTCCCAAAATGTCATTTCATCAGAGGTCAGCTAACACAACAACATCAGTGCTGACTGTAACCCACAGACCACCTCCCAGCTGAAAGATTCAGCCTAGGAATCATCAGAGCATAAGAAACAGGTGGAGGAGTAGGCCATTCTGCCCCTCGAGCCATTCAATATGATCATGGATGATCGTCGATCTCAACTCCACCTTCCTGCACTATCCCCATTTCCCTTAATCCCCTTAGTACCCAAAAATCTGTTGACCACTGTCTTGAACATACCCAATGACTGAGCATCCACTACTCTCTGGGATAGAGCATTCCAAAGATTCACAAGAAGAAATCTCTCCTCATCTCAGTCCTAAATAACCGACCCCTTATCCTGAGACCGAGATCAGTTTCTAAATACAAATGACATAAAGGGATATGAGGATAGTGTGGGGAAAAAGGCATTGAAATGGATGATCAGCCATGATCATATTGAATGGCGGGGCAGGCTCCGTGGGCTGAATGGCCTACTCCTGTTCCTATGTTCTAGACACTCTAGCTGGGGAAACAGCCTCGCAGCCCTCTACCCTGTCAAGCCCCTTAAGAGCTTGATATGTTTCAATGAGCATCACCTCTCCTCCTAAACTCTAGTGCAGGGGTCTGCAGCCTGTCACTCCGCTGCTGCATGTAGCTCATTAAGGGCTCGTTCGTCTCCTGACGTTGATTGATTGAACCCAATTTTTTTCATTTTTCCAGTTTGTGGGAGGGGATCAGGACCAGACTGCATGGCCTGTCAAAGTCAGTGTGTCTCTCGGCAACGCTGGGACTGATTCCCCATGATGCGCGGCTGCCCAAGTCTCGCCAGCCTCAGCGCTGGCGCCTTGCCCACTGCCGCACGTTTCCACCTCTCCTCCACACGGAGCTGCGTCTTCTGAGGGATGCGAATGAGAGGCAGCTCGCCATGGTGGGCTGCACCCGGGGGCTGCCACCAGCAGAGGACCCCAACCCCAAACCCAGTCTGTCCCTCAGCAGCACCCTGACTCAGGCTGCTGGAGATTCAGGGCCCCCGCAGCTGAAGCTGAAACCCGGAGCCACGTATTCTCTCTGCCTGTCAACAGCTGTCCAGGGCTGCAGCTTGGGGTTTGCATTAATTGGTATTCAAGTAAGGGCTCCATTTTTATATTTTTAAATACTCCGTCTCGTCACTTAGTCTGAAGTCAATGTTTTGTGCCGTAGTGGTATCATTGCTGTAAACAGTTAAAAAAAAAAAATTCTCAAAAGTGGGAGTTGGATGCAAAAATAAATCAATCTCTCCTCCATAGGACAATCCCCTCATCCCAAGAATCAGTCTAGTTCATTGTACTCCCTCCAAGGCAAGTACATCCTTCCTTAGGTAAGCAGAACAGACTGTACAGTGCTCCAGATGTAGTCTCACCAAGACCATAATTGCAGTATTTACTCTTATATTTCAGTCTCTTTCCAATGAAAGGAAAGCAAATGGTATGTTGGCTACAACAAAAACAAGAAATGCTGGATTCACTCAGCAGGTCTGGCAGCATCTGTGGAAAGAGAAGCAGAGTTAACGTTTCGGGTCAGTGACCCTTCTTCGGAACTGACAAATATTAGAAAAGTCACAGATTATAAACAAGTGAGGTGGGGGTTGGGCAAGAGATAACAAAGGAGAAGGTGCAGATTGGACCAGGCCACATAGCTGACCAAAAGGTCACTGAGCAAAGGCAAACAATATGTTAATGGTGTGTTGAAAGACAAAGCATTAGTACAGATTAGGTGTGAATATACTGAATATTGAACAGCAGCAAGTGCAAACCTGAAGAAAAACAACCTGAAAAAAACAGTGGGTAAGCAAACTGAACAAACTAAGATGAAATGAAATAAATGCAAAAAAAGATTGTAAAAAATGTAAAAAGGAATGTAAAAAAAAAAGAAGGAAGAAAAAATAACTAAAAATGACTAAAAATGAAAGTAAAGTGGGGGCTGTCATGCTCTGAAATTATTGAACTCAATGTTCAGTCCGGCAGGCTGTAGTATGCCTAATCGGTAGATGAGATGCTGTTCCTCGAGCTTGCGTTGGTGTTCACTGGAACACTGCAGCAATCCCAGGACAGAGATGAGAGCAGGGGGGTGTGTTGAAATGGCAAGCAACCGGAAGCTCAGGGTCCTGCTTGCGGACTGAGCGGAGATGTTCCGCAAAGCGGTCGCCCAGTCTGCGCTTGGTCTCCCCAATGTAGAGGAGACCACACTGTGAGCAGCGAATACAGTATACTACATTGAAAGAAGTACAAGTAAATCGCTGCTTCACCTGAAAGGAGTGTTTGGGGCCTGGGATAGTGAGGAGAGAGGAGGTAAATGGGCAGGTATTACACCTCCTGCGATTGCAAGGGAAGGTGCCCTGGGACGGGGACGAGGTGGTGGGGGTAATGGAGGAGTGGACCAGGGTGTCGCGGAGGGAACGATCCCTTCGGAATGCTGACAGGGGAAGGGAGGGGAAGATGCGACTGGTAGTGGCATCACGCTGGAGGTGGCGAAAATGGCGGAGGATGATCCTTTGGATATGGAGGCTGGTGGGATGAAAAGTGAGGACAAGGGGAACCCTGTCACGGTTCTGGGAGGGAGGGGAAGGGGTGAGGGTAGAGGTGCGGGGAATGGGTCGGACACGTTTGAGGGCCCTGTCAACCACAGTGGGGGGAAATCCTCGGTTGAGGAAAAAGGAGGTCATATCAGAAGCACCGTCATGGATGGTATGTTGGCTAATTGCTTGCCGTACCTGCTTGTTAACTTGCTTTGATTTATGTACAAGGAGACGCAGGTACCTCTGAATACAGCATCTCCCAGTGTCTCACCATTCAAAAAATATTTTGTTTTTCTTTCTTTCATACCAAAGTGCATCATTTCACACTACTTCACATTATATTCCATCTGACAGGTTCTTGCTCACTTTACCTGTCTACAACCTCTTGGTGTCCTCCTCATGCTTACTTTCCCCCTTATGGGGGAGGTGCTAGAGATAGTGGATGCATTGGCGATCATCTTCCAAAATTCTATAGATTCTGGAGCGGTTCCTGCAGATTGGAAGGTCGCAAATGTCACCCCGCTATTTAAGAAGGGAGGGAGAGAGAAAACAGGGAATTACAGGCCTGTTAGCCTTACATCAATCATTGGGCAAATGCTAGAATTTATTCAAATGGATGTGATAAATGGACACTTGGATAATAATCTGATTGGGCTTAGTATGGATTTATGAATGGTAAATCATGTTTGACAAACTGTTGGAGTTTTTTTGAGGATGTTACTGACAGAATTGATAAAGGGGAGTGGGTGGACATGGTATTCTTGGATTTTCAGAAGGCTTTTAATAAAGTCCCCCACAAGAGGTTGGTTATCAAAATTAAAGCACCTGGGAGGATTGGTTAACAGGCAGAAAGCAGAGAGTAGGAATAAACAGGTCATTCTTGCATTGACTAATGGGGTACCAGGGATCAGTGCTTAGGCCCCAGCTGTTCACAATATATATTAATGATTTGGATGTGGGGACCAAATGTGGTATTTTCAAGTTTGCGGATGGCACAAAACTAGGTGGGAATGTGTGTAATGAGGAAGATGCAAAGCGGCTTCAAGGGGATTTGGACAGACTTAGTGAATGGGCAAGAACGTGGCAGATGGAATATAATGTGGAAAAATGTGAGGTTATCTATTTTGGTAGGAGGAACAGATGTGAAGAGTATTTCTTAAAGGGTAAGAGATTGCAGAGTGTAGTTCTACAAAGGGACCTGGGTGTCCTTGTCAATAAGTTACTGAAAGCTAACATGCAGGTGCAGCAAACAATTAGGAAGGCTAATGGTATGTTAGCCTTTATCGCAAGAGAATTTGACTACAGGAGTAGTGAAGTCTTGCTTCAATTGCTTAGAACCTTGGTTAGACCGCACTTGGAGTACTGTGTACAGTTTTGGTCCCCTTACCTTAGGCAGGATATTATTGTTGTAGAGAGAGTGCAACGAAGATTCACCAGACTTGTTCCCGGGATGGCGGGACTGTATTATGAAGAGAGACTGGGGAAACTGGGCCTGTATTCTCTTAGAGTTTTGAAGAATGAGAGGTGATCTCATTGAAACCTACAAAATACTTAGAGATAGACAGGGTAGATGCAGCTAAGATGTTTCTCCGGGTTGGGGAGTCTAGAACCAGGGGACACAATTTCAAAATAAGGGGGAAATCACTTAGGACAGAGATGAGGAGAAATTTCTTTACACAGAGGGTTGTGAATCTTTGGAATTCTCTACCCCAGAGGGTTGTGGAAGCTCAGTCATTGAGTATGTTTAAAGCAGAGATTGACAGATTTCTAAATACCAATGACATAAAGGGATATAAGGATAGTGTGGGAAAAAGGCATTGAAGTGGTTGATCAGCCATGATCGATGGGCTGAATGGCCTACTCCTGCTCCTATATTCCTATTAACTTTGTAGCCCCTCATTTAAGTCATTGATCTAAATTGTAGGGAGGTGAGGCTGAAGCACTGATTTTTGTATTACTCCATTAGTTACCTGACCTGTCAACCCCAAAAACTCTCTGTTTTCTACCCATTAGCCAATCTTCCATCCATGGTAGGATTCTACCCCTAATTTCATGAGCCCTAATTTTACATAATAACCTCTTGTGTGGCACCTTATCGAATGATTTCTGAAAATCCAAATGCAATACAGTCACTGGTTCCCCCTTATCTATCCTACAAAGAAAACTAACCGATTTGTCAGACATGATTTCCCTTTCATAAATCCATGTTGACTCTGCTTAATCATATTGTGATTTTCTAAGTGCCCTGTTACCTCGTCTCTAATAATAGATTCCGGCATATTCTCTGCTGCTGCTGTTAGACTAACTGGCCTATAGTTTTCCCGTTTTCACTTTTCCTCCTTTCTTGAATAGCAGGGTTATGTTTGTTATCTACCAATCCACAGGGATTCTACAATCTTGGGAATTTGGGAAGATCAAAACCAATGCATCCACTATCTCTATAGCCAACTCTTTTAAAACTCTAGGGTGCAGGCCGTCAGCTCCAGGGAATTTGTCAACTTTTCATCCCATTAATTTCCCCAATGCTATTTCTTTACTTGTACTAATTTCTTTAAGTTCCTCATTCTAAACCCTTGGATCCTCATTATTTCCAGAATGTTTTTGTGTCTCCTACAGTGAAGACAGAGACGAGGTATTGGTTTAATGTCTCTCATTTCCTTATACCCCATTATAATTTTTCCTGTCTCTGCCTCTAATGGGCCCAGGTTTATTTTTGCTAATCTCTTCTCGTTTACATACCTATAGAAGCTTTTACAATCCATTTTTATGTCTCTTGCTAGATCACTCTCATATTTTCATTTCTCTTTTTCTTTATCAATTTCTTGATCACCCGTTGCTGAATTCTAAAATTCTCCCAATCCTCAGGCTTACTGCTCTTTTTGGCAACATTATAAGCCTCTTCCTTTCATCTAATACTAACATTAACTTCTCTTGTTAGTCACGGTTGGACCACTTTTCCCATGGGCTTTTTATTACTTAAGGGAATGTATATTTGTTGTGAATTATGATTTAATGGTTGTATCAAAACTGAGGCCATGCTCAGTCGGAACATTTTGCCCACTAAGTATTCAGAGGATTCTGTTATTATTTGAAGCAACTTTTTATTTTGCGATGCATCTCTCTCTCCCGCATCCTGTTCCTGTGGAGAAGGCATGTCTCAGTGGATAGAATTGGTACCTCCCAGTCAGAAGGCTGTCGTTAAGTCCTACTCCAGGAGCTTGAACCCCCCCAAAAAATCTTGGTTGACACACCCAGTGCAATACTGAGGGAGTGCTGCACTGTCAGAGGTGCCGTCTTTCAGAAAAGACATTGAACCGAGGTCCGTCTGCTCTCAGGTGGGCATCAAAGATACCATGGCACTATTTCGAAGAACAGCAGGGGAGTTCTTGCTGGTGTTCTGGACAATGTTTATCTCTCAATCAACAACACAAAAAACTGGTTATCTGCTCATTATACTGTTTGTGGGAGCTTGCTGTGCGCAAATTGGCTGCTGCGTTTCCTACATTACAACAGTAACTGCACTTCAGAAATACTTAATTGGCTGTAAATTGTTTTGTGATGTGTTGAGGCTGTGAAAGGCGCTACATAAATTCAAGTCTTTCTTTTTGACTCTGAGTGAGCAGTAATTTTTGACTATTCATTTGGTTTCACTAATTTGTTGAATCAACATATTGGAAAGCAAAGTGATGCAGTGGAAGCTGAGGAAATTCAGCCAGGGATGGAGCTTGGCGCTCAAAATGTTGGGTTGACGGGTAAGTATATGGACTCTCTGCCAAATCTCATTGGGGTTGGAATTGCTACTTTCACTTGGAAAGGCTTTAGGAAAACAAGATGCTCAGCAACCTCCTGGACAGTAGGTGCTGGGGGCCCTATGACATCATAACGTCTACGTAGCTGTACACCTGAGCAATTCTGAGAGGGAAAATGGCTACAGGAATTGTGTGTGATTATTTGTATACTCCCCATGGCCCCCGCTCCTCGTGGCCCCCTCTCCCCCTGGCCACCTCTCCCCCCGACCCCCCTGTGTGTTGTAGGTGTCTGTATGTAATTTGTGTATCTGTGTGTTGTAGGTGTGTGTGTGTCTATAGTTTGTTTGTGTGTGTGTGTGTGTGCGCGAGTGCGAGTATGCTGTCTCTGTGCTTGTGCGTGTGTGTTGTAACTGTGTTTTGTATGTAGTGTGTTTTGTATGTGTCAACTGAAACCGTTCTAAAGCAGCCCTGCATGTATTGAGAGAAGGATCACTGTGTGTAGGGAGTGGAAATGAAGTACAGAACAAGCATCTCTCTTGTTGTAACAGTATTCTGAGAAACCCAAGCATTGGAAGCCTGTATTGTGTTTTTGTTGCTGGACTATTGATCTGATTGAACAACGCTATCATTGTCCTCAGTGGATTGGAGCTGCTGAGTATGAATGGATTTGTTCTCCATGCTGCATGAGCGTATGTCCGAGAGCACCAGGTCAGGCTGCAGCCAAGAGTTTGGGGGAGTTTCTCTCTCTCTTCGTGTTAGCCCACCTTCAACCACCTACCCCCATTCTTCCACACCTCCCAACCAACACGCCCAACCCATGTGCAAAGATCAGTGAAGAACCATTTAAAAAAAAAAGCAAGTTCACAGCTTCATTTGTCTATCACAGCGACATACTGCACAGAACTGCAGGTTCCTTGTACTCTGCAAAAGACTAAGATCTGTAAGATGTGATGAAGCAGCCTTAAGGAGGTGACTGTGTAATAGCCACTGTACTCAAAGATAAAGCAGAGTGGGCTAATAACTGATGTTTTGAAACTGAGTGGAGGCACCAACTGAAACAGAGGGATTGACACGTCTCCTACATCTTTTCTGTTTCTTGTATGTTGACGGCTTTTTCTTTTATCATTTCACATTTTGCCCCCAACATTTGCTGAGATTGGGGGAGGGGGCCAGAAACAGCTGTTCAGATCTAGAAGGCAGTAGCGTACTGGTATTATCACTGGACTGGTTCACTAATGTCCTTTAGGGAAAGAAATCTGTTGTCCTTACCTGGTCTGGCCTACATGTGACTCCAGATCCATAGCAATGTGGTTGATTCTTACATGCCCTCAAAATGGCCTCGCAAGCCACTCAGTTCAAGGGCAATTAGGGATGGGCAATAAATGCTGGCCTGCCACACCCACATCCCGTGAATGAATAAAAAAAAAAAATTACTTAATCATTTTGGGCGGCACAGTGGCGCAGTGGTTAGCACCGCAGCCTCACAGCTCCAGCGACCCGGGTTCAATTCTGGGTACTGCCTGTGTGGAGCTTGCAAGTTCTCCCTGTGTCTGCGTGGGTTTCCTCCAGGTGCTCCGGTTTCCTTACACAGCCTAACACTTGCAGGTTGATAGGTAAATTGGCCGTTATATAATTGCCCCTAGTATAGGTAGGTGGTAGGGAAATATAGGGACAGGTGAGGATGTGGTAGAAATATGGAATTAGTGTAGGATTAGTATAAATGGGTGGTTAATGGTTGGCACAAACTCGGTGGGCCGAAGGGCCTGTTTCAGTGCTGTATCTCTCTCTCACACCAAGGTTTTTTGCACAGTTCAATCAGATCAAAACCCTTTGTAATCCTGGTTTGTCGGGGTCATGAAATTTGACATTCTCCATGTCTTGCTACACTTCCCTCAGCATCCCGTTCTTTTTTTTTTCCTTTTGTGAACTCACTCAGTATTTTTCTTTGATACATCAGGAGCCCTCTCACCTTTCACCTCTGAACTGTTGTGTGTGAAGTCGTACTGTGAATGGGGATTAAGCTGAGTGCTCCAATTTGTGTAGGTACTGTTCTGACTTTTGTTTGGGAAGTGGTAAGGCTCCTAACGGAAATTGGGTCTCTGCTTAAGAACATGAGAAATATAAGCTGGAGTAGGTCATATTGCCCCTCGATCCCGCTCTGCCCTTCAGTAAGCTGATGGCTGATCTACATCAACTCTGCTTTCCTGCCCTCTCCCCATAATCTCTTCATTCCTTTAGTGCCTAAGAATCTGTCAGTCTGTGTCTTGAATATACTCAACAACTGAGCATCCTCAGCTCTCTGGAGTGGAGAATTCCAAAGATTCACAACGCTTGAGTGAAGAAATTTCTACTTATCTCAGTCTGTATCCTGAGACTGTGACCCCTAGTTCTAGACACTCCAGCCAGGGGGAAAACAGTCTCTCAGCATCGACCCTGTCAAGCCCTCTTAGAATTTTATACATTTTAGTGAGATCGCTTCTCATTCTTCTAAACCTCAAAGCGAATCACCCCTTTCTACTCAATCTCTTCTCATAGGACAACTCTCACATCCCAGGAACCAGTCTGGTGAACCTCCAGGGCAGATATATCCTTCCTTAGGTAAGGAGACCAAAATGGCACACAGTATTCCAGGTGTAGCCTCATCATTGCCCTGTATAATTGCAGCAAGCCTTCCTTACTTTAATACTTCAACCCCCTTGCAGTAAAGGTTTCCCGAATTGTTTGATGTACAGGCATGTTAATTTCCTTTGATTAGTATAAGGACCCCAGGTACCAACATTTACCGGTCTCTCAGATGTAAAGAAATATTTTGCTTTCCCATCCTTCCTATCAAAATGATAACTTCACACTTCCCCACATTATACTCCATCTGTCTGTACCTTCGCTGATCTCAGAACTCATCATGCTTCTGCAACCTCTTTGCGACCTCCACCTGGCTTTGTATCGTCAGCAAACTTACAGACATTATGCTCGGTCCCCTCATTTAAGTCTTTGACATAGATTGTGAACAACTGGGGCCCCAGCACTGATCCTTGAGGGAATCCACTAGTTACACCCTGCCATCCCAAAAATAAAGCATTTATTCCTACTGTCTTTCTATTTGTTAATCAATTCTGAATTCATGCTAATTACCCCCAAATCCCATGAGCTGCAATCTTGTGTAAGAAGCTTTTGCAAGGCAACCTGTCTAATTCCTTCTGAAAATACAAATACGCAACAACCTCTGGTCCGTAGGATGGAAGATGGTCACATACCCAAGGACCTTCTGTGTGGTGAGGTAACCGGGGTCAGATGACCAGTGGGGCAGCCAAAGCTCCGCTTTAAGGATGCTTGCGAGCGTGACATGAAGGCCCTAAATGTCGACTATCGCACCTGGGAGTCACTAGCGGCGAAAGAGTGAAATGGCGACACACCCTGTGGACTGGTGTGCACTACCACAATAACCAGTTGCAACAGCAGCTTGGCAACAGGCGCCAGCATCAAAAACAACAACTCATTGCATCACTTGGCAGCTTCACGTGCAGCATTTGTGGCAGAACCTGCCTCTCAAGGATTGGCCTTCACAGCCATCAGCAAAGGTGGACCAAGAGAAGACACCCCCACCTAATTGGATTGTTTGCTGCGTGTCCGTCATCTTTCATCGATGGAAAGATGCTAACTCAATCTGGTTCCCCCTTATCTACCCTGCTACTTACATCCTCACAAAAACTCAACCAGATTTGTCAAACCTGATTTCCCTTTCATAAAATCATTTTGGCTCTGCCTGATCTTATTGGGATTTCCTAAGTACCCTATTAGCAGGTAGAATAGATTCTACCATTTTCTCTACTAATGGTTCCCTGTTTTCTCTTTCCCTCCTTTCTTGAACAGCAGGTAATAAGCTATACAAAGAATCTGTTGCTACCAAACTTTGTAATTTATCTCCTTTGCTCTGCCAGTCGTGGGACTCAGCAATACCTTTGTATTTTAAGGATATACCGGCATTGGTGAAAGTGCAAAAAGAGTCAGTGGGCTGGTACCAGGACTGAGAGGAAAGATGAGGAAGGGCTGAACGGGATGCACCTCTTTTCTCTAGAAAAGAGAAGGCTGAGGAGTGACCTGATCTTTAAAATTATGAGGGATTTGCATAAGAACATAAGAAATAGGAGCAGGAGTAAGCAATATGGCCCCTAGAGCCTGCTCAGTCATTCAATATGATCATGGCTGATCTTCCTTAACTTTACTTTCCCGCCCTATCCCCATATCCCTGAATTCCCTTAGAATTCAAAGATTTATCAATAGGGTAGATGTAGATGAAATGTTTCCACTTGTAGGGGTGATGGAAGCTGGAGGTCGTAAATATATGCGGGTCACCACTGAGAGAGAATTCAGAAGAAGCCTCTTTACCCTGAGAACGTGGAACTCACTAACTTGAGGAGCGGTTGAGATGAATAGTATAGACGTATATAAGGAGACACTAGATAAACACATGAGGGAGAAAGGAATAGACCGATGTGGTGACAGGATGAGATGAAGGGGTGGGAGGAGGTTCATATGGAGCCAGCATGGAGCAGTTGGACTGAATGGCCTGCTTCTGGGATGTAAATCCTGTGTAATGATTTACATAACCTTTAGCCTTTAATGTAGTAAAATGTCTCACGGCACTTCGCGGGGGCAATAATCAAACAAAGTTTGACACTGAGCCGCATCAGATATTGGGACAGGTGACCAAAGGTTTTGTCAAAGAGCTTGGTTTTAAGAAGGGTCTTGAAGGAGGAGGGACAGGTCAAGAGGTTTAGGGAAAGATTTCCTGAGTTTAGGGCCCAGGCAGCGAAACTGACTCTCTAACAGAAAACATTCTTCTTTTTATCTGGGTGGGTTCAAATGATGACTACCTCTTGCATGTAGAGCCTACTGTAGTTAAATAGTTTAGTTCGTGATGCTGCAGACATTTAAATTTTCCAATAGTTAGAATTAAGCCAGGCAAATAACAGACGTAAGCAGATAACATAGAAAATGGGATTTACCACCAAAAAGTCATGTGAGTCAAGTGAATTTAATTAGAATCTCAGAAGGAGGCCTTTCTGCCCATCCTGTCTGTGCTGGCTCTTTGAAAGAGCTATCTGATTAGTCCCACTCCCCCTGCTCTTTTCCCCATAGCCCTGAAATTTTTCCTTTTCAAGTATTTATCCATTTCCCTTTTGAAAGTAACTATTGAATCTGTTTCCACCGCCCTTTCAGGCATCACATTCCAGATCACAACAACTCACTGTGTAAAAAGAATTCTTCCTATTTCCCTTTTGTATTTTCTACCAATTGCCTTAAATCTATGTCCTCTGGTACTAACTCTCCTGCAAGTGGAAACTATTTCTCCCTCTGTACTCAAAACCCTTCAGGATTTTGAACATCTCCATCAAATCTCTCCCTAACCTTTTCTGCTCTAAGGAACAATTGAGGTGTAAACTGTATTTTTCCCCATTAAAGGTGAATGAATTGGCCAGAATGTTGGGAAATGATTTGAGAGCGAGGAAAAAAAATGTGGCAGTGGTAATTTGTGTGGAATTGGCTGAGAAAATCAGCGCCTTATAAGACCCTCCACTCAAATCCCGAGTGCCAAGGTTGGCAGTATGGGCACTTTGTTTTTCTCTTTGCCCCTCCCCATCTTTCCACTCCCCTGTTAATGATCTAACTGTGAATATTGACAGTTGGTATATTTTGTAACCTGCAATTAGGAGGCTCGCATGAGTGAACAATGCTGACTTGCTCTCCAAATCTTTCTCGTCTCTCTGGGGAACTGGCTCTTGTCCACTTGACATGGGACTCCACACCTTACAATGGATGAGGTGTATTCACTTCCTGTGGAGGAATTGCCCATGCAGAATGACCCAAGTGACTCCTCCTGGAGCTAATATTGTTGGATAAATGAAACTGGGTCCCAACTATTTGCATTGCTACTGTGCTAATGAGTATGTTGGAAATATATCAAAACTTTTAATTGGGAAAGCTTTTAGAGTGAGACCTGGATTATCCATTAGCCCCAATCTTGCATATCGGAGAGAAGTTTTGAGTCAGAAGAGCCACAAACCACCTCTGCTTTGGGCAGTTTGGAAATGATTATTTTACATGTACTTGTGCTGCTAATCTATGTGTGCTGGAAGCAACAGTGTGTATAGATTAGCATTATCACAGGCGAAATGATGGTTGTCGTTAAGGGGCTGTTAATGATCAATAGTTTGAAGCTGCTTCAGTATTGACCTTGTACCATTGGTTCTAACTGGTCTTGTGAAACCCCAATGTCAGTTTACTGGATTTGCCACGACTGACTGCCTGGAATACCCAAGGGAGAAGGGAAAGTAGTGCATAATCTGAGTGATTGCTCTTCTACATCCCACTTTCCACCCTCCATAAACTTGAGCTCATCCAAAGCTCTGCTGCCTGTATCCTATATCCCACCAAGTCTCCTTCATCCATCACCCCCTGTGTTCACTGATCTACATGGATTTAAAAATTCTCAAACTTGTTTTCAAATTCCTCCATGGCCTCTCCCCTCCCTATCTCTATCTCCTCCGGCCCCACAATTTTCTCAGATATCTGTGCTCCTCTAATTCTGGCCTCTTGCAGTTCCCCAGTTTTAATCTCTTCACCATTGGCCATGCCTTCAGCTGCCTGGGCCCTGAGCTCTGGAATTTCCTCCCTAAACCCCTCTACCTCCTTGAAGATACTTCTTAAAAACTACTTCCAGTTTCAGATTTTGTCTTTGAAAGTTTTACTATATCAAAGGCACTATATAAATGCAAGTTGTTGTTATAAAGTCCAATTGACGGAAATTACCAATCTGGGGGTATATATATCTAGGGGAATCGCTAACTAGGGGACATAGTTACAGAATAAGGGGACACTGATTTAAAACTGAGATGCGAAGGAATTTCTTCTCTCTCAGGGTAGTGAATGTCTGGAATTCTCTACCCCAGAGAGTTGTGGAGGCTAGATCACTGAAAGTATTTAAAGAGGAGGTAGATAGATTTTTGAAATATCGGGGAGTTGAGGGCTATGAGGAGCTGGCATGAAAGAGGAGTTAAGGTCTGGGGCAGATCAGCCATGATCTTATTGAATGGCGGGGCAGGCTTGAGGGACCGAATGGCCTACTCCTGCTCCTATTTCTTGTGTTTTGATGATCTCTTGGCCAGTTAGTGTGCCTTCCTGATAATTCCAGTTTCTCTCCACTTAATGGGGAAAATCCTTTTGATCACACAGATGGCGGAGAAGCTCAGTGTGTCACTGCTAGCCGGTGATGGTGTGTGTATTTAGAAATCTGAGAGAATTGGGAATTGGGCTGTAATTTTAAATTGATAGCAAGAACAGATAGTGGCAGCAAGTAGGTGACCTTCAGCTGAGGGACACACTCTCTTATGGGAGACATTTGGGTTTTTAAACATTATTTTAAAATTCCGGGCAAATGCAAAGAATTGAAACAAGAACCCTTTTAACAATTCAGTAGTTTTTGTGCTCTGTAATCGCTCAGCGGTTACAGGACTATAGGATTTGACCAGCTTCTAGTTACTGCCCAGTTTCACTTGACATTCATATTAAACTAGTCAGTTGTTTGGTCTCAGCCAGGTTAACTTTCCATCACCGCAATAATATCCTTGGTCTCAATTCTTCGTCAGTGACCATCCACTTACCGATTATACACAACACTCCATAAAAATTATATCAAATATAAATATCATATGGAATGTTTACTCCACATGAATATACATCACATGCAAGAATTTGTTATGAATTCCCATTCCAACCAAAATTATATCATTCCGTTATACACAACTTAATCAAAAAGGCCAAAGACATGTTGAATGGCTAAAGGGCTGAAATACAAAGGGAAGGAAGTGAGGCTGCAGCCAACATCACTAAAAACAGATGATCTGGTCATTATTACATCACTGTTTGTTGGATCTTGCTCTGCACATATTGGCTGCTGTGTTTCCTACATTACAACAGTGACTAAACTTCAGAAAAGTGCTAAGGTGCTTTAGGACAACCTGAGTTTGTGAAAGGCTCTATATAAATCCAAATCTTTTTATTCCTTTCAGTCGTGCAGAGATTTGGCTAGATCCGATCTGGATAACTGCATTCGGTTTTGGGAACCGCCCCTCAGAAAGGATGCATTGTCCTTGGAGAGGGTGCAGTGCAGATTCACCAGAATGATACTGGGGCTGAAAGGGTTAAATTATGAACAGAGGTTGCAATCAATTTGCTTGTATCCATTGAGTTTAGAAAGTTGAAAGGTGATCCAATTAAGGTGCCTGAGAGTGTGGTGGAGGCAGGTTCAATTGCAGCATTCAAAGGGGAATTAGACAGTTATATGAAAAGGAAGAATGTGCAGGGTTATGCAGAGAAGGCAGGGGAGTGGAACTGAGTGAATTGCTCTTTGAGAGAGCTAGTGCGGACACGATGGGCCGAATGGCCTCCTGCGCTGTAACGATTCTGTGAGGTGTTTAGAATGATAAGTATCAAAGAATTTGATAGAGTAGCTCTTGAGATCCTGTTTCCTCTGGTGGGACAATCCAGGAATGGGGCAACAGTCTTAAAGTTAGAGTCGTGGTCTGTAAGAGTGAATTCAGAAAGCACAAAGAGTAGTGAAAACTGAAAATGTGAAAATTGAGATTGATAGTTATTGTTATGTGAGGGTATTAAGAGTTACAGGACCAAGGCAGGTAAATGGAGATATAGATCAGCTATGATCTAATTGAGTGGCGCAACAGCTCGAAAGGCTGAATAACCTCCTCCTGTTCCTTAGTACTTTATTTTTCAATTAAATTAACTTAATTTAATTGACTATATTTTAACCTATTTTACATTCATTTCTTTACTTTCAACTAATGTACCAGCAGCAAAGTGAATTCTCCACCACATGATATAATCCTCCTCCGTTTATCAAATAAGACATAAACACACATTCATGGAAGTCAAACAATATCAAGTTGCATTTAATGAGCACCTTTAATATGGTGAAATGGTCCAAGGTGCTTAAATCAAACAAAATTTGACACCAAGACACATAAGGAGATATTGGGACAGACAACCAAAAGCTTGGTCAAAGAGGTCACTGGACTAGTAATCCAGAACCCAGACTAATGCTCTGGGGACATGGGTTTGAATCCCACCACGACAGATGGTGACATTTGAATTCAATTAATAAATCTGGAATTTAAAAAAAAAAGCTTGTCTAATGATGACCATAAAACTATTGTCGAGTGTTGTAAAACAAATAACCATCAGGGAAGGAAATCTGCTGTCCTTAGGTGGTCTGGCCTACATGTAGCTCCAGACCCACAGCAATGTGGTTGACTCTTAAAATGCAATACCCTCTGAAACGGTCTAGCACACCACTCAGTTCAATTTCAACGGCAAATTAGGGATGGGCAATAAATGCTGGCCTAGCCAGTGATGCCCACATCCCACCAAAACAAATTTTAAAAAAGGTAGGTTTTAAGGAAGCTTTTAAAGGAGGAGAGAGAGAGGTGGAGAGGTTTTAGGAAGGGAATTTCATAGCTTAGGACCCAGGCAGCTGAAAGCACGGCCACCAGCGGTGGAGTGATTAAAATTAAGGATGTGCAAGAGGCCAGAATTAGAACATAACATAATAAATAGGAACAGGAGTAGGCCATTCAGCCCCTCGAGCGTACTCTGTCATTCAATAAAATCATGGTGGATCTGACTGTGACCTTAACTCCACTTTCCTGCCAGCCCACCATAACCTTTAACTCCCTTGGAAGAGTGCAGATATTTTGGGGGGTGGTGTGGTTGGATGAGGTGACAGAAATAGGGAGGAGGCGAGACCATGGAGATTTTTAAAAAATTGCATTTATATAGCACCTTTCATGACCACTGGACACCTCAAAGTGGTTTACAGTGATTTAAGTACTTTTGAAATGCAGTCACTGTTGTAATGTAGGAAACAGGCTGCCAATCTACACACAGCAAGAACCCACAAACAGAAATGTGATAATGAAATTGTGATGTTGGTTGAGGGATAAATATTGGACTGGACACTAGGGAGAACTCCCCTGCTCTTCTTCAAAATAGTGCCATGGGATGTTTTCCGTCCACCTGGGAGGGAAGACGGGGCCCCAGTTTAATGTCTCATCCAAAAGACAGCACCACTGAAAGTGCAGCACTGCCTCAACGCTGAACTAGGAGCAGCAGCAACTTGATTTATTTTGTGCTGTAGAGCTGGGGTGGGAATTGAACCCCCAGCCTTCTGACTTGGAGGTAAAATCACTACCCACCGAGACCGGGAGCCATCGTAGCTCAACGGGAAGAGGGGTGATGGATGAACGGGACTTAGTGCGAGTTACAGCATGCGGTAGCAGAATTTTGGATGAGTTCGAGTTTACGGGCTGACACAATACTCAAACAAAAATGCAGTTTAACTTGGTGAATCACTGCTCAATACGTTGCCCTGAAGATCTGTTTTGATTTCAGATGGATCGCGACAGTGCATCTTCTGAGTCAATGTAAACAATACACAGGATCTACATAGTAACGAGAAGGGTAAATGCTGGTAAAGTGTCTATTTAAAATATTGAATGACTATATTTACCAGATGGTGAAGAGGGACTGCCCTGAGGGGCCATGTGTGCATTGTATGGGAAACATCTGTGGAATGAAGGGTTAAAGTTAAATGAGATGTTATGCAGATTTAAATTTTTTAAATGCTTTGTAACATAGCCCATGCAGGTCAAACAAAAGGGCTACAGTCTACAGAGACTGTAGAAAATCTGCCAGGGTTTGCTTTGAAGCTATGGTGATGAGGATCAGTAGGGATTCCTGGCTGAAACTGATATGCAAGTGGCATTGCTACCCCCATCCCTTCCCCTCCTGTAGCCTCAGTAACTACTGGCATTTCCCCTTTCTCCAGGCTCCTGGGGGCTCTTCACTGAGGTCAGGCCCACCATGTGGTGAGGCAGATTGATTCCTGAGAAACTGGACAGGGTTTTGACCAAGTGTTAATAATTCCCCTGTTAGCTGATTCCACACGGGATAGTGCTCACATGTGCACTGTTGAGTTAGGCTGGGATTTTTTTGTTTCCATATAGTTTGCTTACCCTGGCTGCATCCTGATTATCGCAGTGTTGCAGGAAATAACCTAGAATGGTGACTCAACTCCCAGATGTGCCAAGGGTTAGGATTTCAGTCACACAAACATTCTCATAACACTAAAATAAAAGCAAAATACTGCGGATGCTGGAAATCTGAAATAAAAACAAGAAATGCTGGAACCACTCAGCAGGTCTGGCAGCATCTGTGGAAAGAGAAGCAGAGTTAACGTTTCGGGTCAGTGACCCTTCTTCGGAACTGACTAATATTAGAAAAGTCACAGGTTATAAGCAAGTGAGGTGGGGGTGGGGCAAGAGATAGAACATAGAACATAGAACATAGAACATAGAACATAGAACATACAGCACAGAACAGGCCCTTCGGCCCACAATGTTGTGCCGATCCTTTGTCCTCTGTCAAGGACAATTTAATCTATACCCCATCATTCTCCTTTATCCATATACCTATCCAAAAGCCTTTTGAAAGTCCCTAAAGTTTCTATAGAACATAACAAAGGAGGTCGAGATTGGACCAGGCCACATAGCTGACCAAAAGGTCACGGAGCAAAGGCAAACAATATGTTAATGGTGTGTTGAATATCAAAGCATTAGTACAGATTAGGTGTTAATACACTGAATATTGAACAGCAGCAAGTGCAAACCTGAAAAAAAACAGTGGGTAAGCAAACTGAACAAACTAAGATGAAATGAAATAAATGCAAAAAAAAGATTGTAAAAAAGAATGTATAAAAAAAAAGGAAGAAAAAATAACTAAAAATGGTTGGGGGAAGGGCATGATTGGCAACTAAATATCCCAGGATGTCGATGCTTCGGGCGGGATGGGGAGGGAGGTGGAAGGGGTGGAGGAGTTGCATTGCTGGTCAGGGAGGATGTCACAGCTGTGCTGAGGGAGGGCACTGTGGAGGACTCGAGCAGTGAGGCAGTATGGACAGAACTCAGAAATAGGAAGGGTGCGGTAACAGTGTTGGGGCTGTGCTACGGGCCTCCCAACAGCGAGCGTGAGATAGAGGTGCAAATATGTGGACAGATTGTGGAGAGATGTGGGAGCAGCAGGGTGGTGGTGATGGGAGATTTTAATTTTCCCAACATTGACTGGGATTCGCTTGGTGTTGGAGGTCCAGATGGAGCAGAGTTTGTGGGGAGCATCCAGGAGGGTTTTCTAGAGCAGTATGTAAATGGTCCGACTCGGGAGGGGGCCATACTGGACCTGGTGTTGGGGAATGAGCCCGGCCAGGTTGTTGAGGTTTCAGTAGGGGACTACTTTGGGAATAGTGATCACAATTCCGTAAGCTTTAAAATACTCATGGACAAAGACGGGAGTGGTCCAAAAGGGTGAGTGCTAAGTTGGGGGAAGGCCAACTACGCCGGAATTCGGCAGGAGCTGGGAGGTGTGGATTGGGAGCAGCTGTTTGGAGGTGGATCCACATGTGATGTGTGGGAGGCTTTTGGGGAGAGGTTGATTGGCGTGCAGGAGAGACATGTTCCTGTGAGAATGAGGGATGGAGATGGCAAGATTGGGGAACCATGGATGACAGGTGAAGTTGTGGGACTGGCTGAGAGGAAGAAGGGGGCATGCGTGGGGTCTGGGCGGCTGATGGGAGACGAGGCTTTGGAGGAGTGTCGGGAATGTGGGACCAATCTGGGGCGAGGAATTGAGAGGGCTAAAAGGGGTCATGAAGTGTCTTTGGCAAGCAGGGTTGAGGAAAATCCCAGAGCCTTTTATTCATATATAAGGAGAGGGAGGGTGACTGGAGAAAGGATTGGCCCACTAAAGGACGGGGGAGGAGTGTTATGCTTGGACTCAGAGAGAATGGGTGAGATTCTAGGCGAGTGCTTTGCATCGGTATTCGCCGAGGAGAGGGACATGACGGATGTTGAGGTTGGGAACAGATGTTTGATTACTCTAGGTCAAGTCGGCATAAGGAGGGAGGAAGTGTTGGGTATTCTAAAGGGCATTAAGGTGGACAAGTCCCCAGGTCCGGATGGGATCTATCCCAGGTTACTGGGGGAGGCGAGAGAGGAAGTGGCTGGGGCCTTGACAGATATCTTTGCAGCATCCTTGGGCACGGGTGAGGTCCCGGAGGACTGGAGAATTGCTAGTGTTGTCCCCTTGTTTAAGAAGGGTAGCAGGGATAATCCAGGTAATTATAGACCGGTGAGCCTGACGTCAGTGGTAGGGAGGCTGCTGGAGAGGATGCTGAGGGATGGGATCTATTCCCATTTGGAAGAAGGTGGGCTCATCAGTGATGGGCAACATGGTTTTGTGCAGGGAAGGTCATGTCTTACCAACTTAATAGAATTCTTTGAGGAAGTGACGGGGTTGGTTGATGGGGGGGGGGCTGTCGATGTCGTGTGCATGGACTTCGGTGGGGCGTTTGATAAGGTTCCCCATGGCAGGCTGATGGAGAGGGTGGGGGCGCTTGGGGTCCGGGGTGTACTAGCTAGATGGATAAAGAACTGGCTGGGCAACAGGAGACAGAGAGTAGCAGTAGATGGGAGTTTTTCAGAATGGAGACGTGTGACCAGTGGTGTTCCACAGGGATCCGTGCTGGGACCACTGTTGTTTGTGATATACATACATTAATGATTTGGAGGAAAGTATATTTGGACTGATTGGCAAATTTGCGGACGGCGCTGGGATTGGTGGAGTGGCAGATGGTGGGGGGGGCTGTCGGAGAGTGCAGCAGAATATAGATAGATTGGAGGGTTGGGCAGAGAAATGGCAGATGGAGTTCAATCAGGGCAAATGCGAGGTGATGCATACAGTAGGTGGAGGAGTCCTGGGGAAGATTGATGTCCAGAGAGATTTGGGTGTTCAGGTCCACTGTTCCCTGAAGGTGGCAACGCAGGTAAATAGAGTGGTCAAGAAGGCATACGGCATGCTTTCCTTCATCGGACGGGGCATTGAGTGCAGGAGTTGGCAGGTCATGTTACAGTTGTGTGGGACTTTGGTTCGGCCGCATTTGGAATACTGCGTACAGTTCTGGTCGCCACATTATCAAAAGGATGTGGATGCTCTGGAGAGGGTGCAGAGGAGGTTCACCAGGATGTTGCCTGGTATGGAGGGCGCTAGCTATGAGGAGAGGTTGAGCAGATTGGGATTGTTTTCATTGGAGGGACGGAGGTTGAGGGGGGACCTGGTTGGGGTGTGCAGAATCATGAGAGGTATAGACAGGGTGGATAGCAAGAGGCTTTTTCCCAGAGTGGGGGTTTCAATTGCTAGAGGACACGAGTTCGGAGTGAAAGGGGAGGAGTTTGGGGGGGATATGCGTGGAAAGTTCTTTGCGCAGAGGGTGGTGGGCACCTGGAGCGCATTGCCAGCGGAGGTGGTAGATGCGGGCACGATGGAGTCTTTTAAGATGTATCTAGACAGATACATGAATGGGCAGGAAGAAAAGAGATACAGAACCTTAGAAAATAGGCGACATGTTTAGAGAGAGGATCTGGATCGGCGCAGGCTTGGAGGGCCGAAGGGCCTGTTCCTGTGCTGTAATTATCTTTGTTCTTTGTTCTTTTGTTCTTTGAAAGTAAAATGGGGGGCTGTCATGCTCTGAAATTATTGAACTCAATGTTCAGTCCGGCAGGCTGTAGTGTGCCTAATTGGTAGATGAGATGCTGTTCCTCGAGCTTGCGTTGATGTTCACTGGAACACTGCAGCAATCCCAGGACAGAGATGTGAGCAGGGGGGAGTGTTGAAATGGCAAGCAACCGGAAGCTCAGGGTCCTGCTTGCGGACTGAGCGGAGATGTTCCGCAAAGCGGTCACCCAGTCTGCGCTTGGTCTCCCCAATGTAGAGGAGACCACACTGTGAATAGCGAATACAGTATACTACATTGAAACAAGTACAAGTAAATCGCTGCTTCACCTGAAAGGAGTGTTTGGGGCCTGGGATAGTGAGAAGAGAGGAGGTAAATGGGCAGGTATTACACCTCCTGCGATTGCAGGGGAAGGTGCCATGGGACGGGGACGAGGTGGTGGAGGTAATGAAGGAGTGGACCAGGGTGTCGCGGAGGGAACGATCCCTTCGGAATGCTGACAGGGGAAGGGAAGATGCGACTGGTAATGGCATCACGCTGGAGGTGGCGGAAATGGTGGAGGATGATCCTTTGGATATGGAGGCTGGTGGGGTGAAAAGTGAGGACAAGGGGAACCCTGTCACGGTTCTGGGAGGGAGGGGAAGGGGTGAGGGTAGAGGTGCGGGGAATGGGCCGGACACGGTTGAGGGCCCTGTCAACCACAGTGGGGGGAAATCCTCGGTTGAGGAAAAAGGAGGTCATATCAGAAGCACCGTCACATCCTCAGTATGTCCCAAAGCGCTGTACAGCCAATGAAGGAATCTTTGTTGTAATACCGCTCCTAAAATCTGCCATGTTGGAGCCTGTTCTGCTGCTGAAAAGTTAAATTAATTTTCATCCGAGTCTCTACATCCCATTTCCTAACTCGCACCAAGTTCTCGTTCATCCCCTTACCCCTGTGCTCGCTGATCTCCATTAGCTCCCAGTCTGGCAGCGCCTCGATTTTTAAAATTCTCATCTTTGTTTTCAAATGCTCCCGTGGCCTCACCCGTCCCTACTTCTGTGACTTCCTCCAGCCCTACAACCCTCCGAGATCTCTGTGTTCCTCGAATTCGATCCTCTTGCACATTCCCGATTTTCATTGCTGCACCATTGGTGGCTGTGGGCTGCCTGGGCCCTAAGCTCTGCAAATCCCTCCCTAAACCTCTCCGCCTCTATCTCCTCCTTTTAAGATGCTCCTGAAAACCTACCTCTTTGATCAAGCTTTTGGTCTCCTGATATCTCCTTATGCGACTCCGGTGAAGCACTTTGTATCATGTGCTACACTAAAGAGGCTACCTCAATGCAAGTTGTTACTGTATTTGAACATTTAACATTGAGAGCAAGCCATATTGAAAGTTCTGTGCTCCACAGTATCATGGTCATATTCACCATTGACCGTGATGTGACTGCATTGACTTGTCTTTGAACCTGGTTTCTGTACTGGTGTTGCCAGTTGCTGAGTGCTCAGTTCAATGTGATTGAGATAATAATTTGAGGGACATTTCCCATGTGTTGGCTGTGGTTCATTTGATAGCATTCTTACTTCTAAGTCAGAAAGTTGTGGGTTTGAGTCCTCCTCCAGAGAATATGATCTATAATGTTTTGGTGCGGTACTGAGGGAGTGCTGCATTGTTGGAGGTGCGGCCGTTTAGATGAAACGTTAAACCAAAGTCCTGTCTGCCCCCTCAGGTCATCCCATAGCACCACTTTGACGTAGAACAGTGACCCCTGGCTAATGATTCTTTCTCAACTCACCTAACTAAAACTGATTATCTGGTTGTTTTTCTTGTTGCTCTTTGTGGGATCTTGCTGTGCATAGATTGGCTGCCCTGACAGCAACAGCAGTGTCTGCCCTTCAAAAGTGCGCCAGTGGTGTGAAGTGCTTTGGGGCGTCCTGCGGTCATGAATAGCGCTATAGAAATGCAGCTTTTCTTTCTGCCTTTTTCGCGCTCTCCATCTTTCTCTTCTCTCTCTCTCTCTGTCTTTCACTAAATATGAACAATAAATGGATGACTCTTTACGTAGCCACTTACTGTCATGTTTCCCCTTCCCAATCCCAAGAAACAACTTGTTTAATTCTACAATGGGAGCATACTTCATGAGCAATTCTTCAGTGTAATTTTCAATATTCTCTCTTTCTTGGTAACCTGATGTTGCCTGATTCCCTTTGAAGTGTGACGTGTCACGAATGGCGTGCTGCAAAATGTGAATGAACGACTTTGAGTAATACACATTCCACGACGAGTGCTCCAATAGCCTGTTTCTGTGCTGTAATTTCTGTGTTCACACAAAATTGGCATGAGCAAACAAACAGCTGTGCACACATTTGTCATCGCAATTCTTCCTCGATAAATATGCATTTTCCTTTTGCAGCTAAACAGTGCGTCAAAAAGCACATTCACACCAGCTCACATCAGGTTTAGTTAAACTCTGAAAGTGCCAGGCCGAATCTAATTTTATTCTTTGTCCCCTTGTCTGTTTCTCTCTCGTGCCAGGTCTCTCTCGCACAGAGGGGTATCAGATTTCCAGCTGGACCCTTGTGCCAAGTTTCCTATATTCACAGAAAATGGCAAGAGATTCACATCTGGTGTTTTTATACTGGTCTGGTGGGAATCTCCTCGCTCCAGGACCAGCTGTGTGGTCAAACAAAAAAGTGAGGGTATTAATTTTGAGTTGTAATTAGAATTGCGTCTGCATCACTTATACTTAAAGCATGTGAGCGTAAGAACAGGAGTCGGCCATTCAGCCTCTCCAGCCTGTTCTGCCGTTCAGTTAGATCAAAGGTAGAACAAATCAAAACAAAAGAGCAGATCGCGGTTAACACAGACGTTTTCTATTGTATTTTAACCACATATAAAACGCTTTCCTGCGTAGATTTCTCGTGATTACACGCAATAAATTATCTGAGGGTCAAACATCTTTCTCATTGTGGCCATGTCTGCATTCTCAGGTGGCTGTAAAACATCCCATAGCCATTATTCTGAAGCAGAACACTGGGAGGTGGGGGGTGGGGGTACAGTTTTCCCTTGGTGTCCCTGGCCAATATTTATCTATCAACACGCACTATTTCAAATAAAACACAGATTGTCTGGTCATTATCACATTGCTGTTTGTGGGAGCTTGCTGTGTACAAATTGCCTGCCGTGTTTCCTACATTGCAACAGTGATGACACTTCAAAAAGTACTTCATTATGAAATTGGAGGAATAATTTAGATTGTCTTGTTCAGACTTCCTGAAGACTTATCTCACTTGGAGAGAGAATCCTTCCCCTGCTGTACAAAGCTGGTTTAATCGGTGATGTGTTGGATCTCCTTGACGCACATTGAGAATTTCTAATTGTTACTGCAGCAACAACAACCGAGCCCTGCCCGATCATGCAATATAAAATGAAGGATGTTACCAGTGACAGTCAAAATAAAGTATGACACAAACTGCTCACAGGCCTGTGCTTTGCAGGAGTGGCCAAGCTTCCGGAATTTTCCTGGAATTTCCAGGAATTAAAGATTCATCTCCAGGACACTGCACCCAACAACCCAGGAGAAAAGTCATAGAAATAGCAACAGTGACTACACTTCAAAAACTCTTTTTAGAAATTCTTTTATGGGATTTGAGCATTAGTGGCTAGGCCAACATTTGTTGCTCATCCCTAATTGCCCTTGAGGAGGTGGTGGTGAGCTGCCTTCAATCACTGCAGTCCATGTGGGGTAGGTACACCCACAGTGCTGTTAGGAAGGGAGTTCCAGGATTTTGACCCAGCAGCATTGAAGGAACGCCGATATAGTTCCAAGACAAGATGGTGTGTGGAGGTGTTCCCATGCATCTGCTGCCCTTGTCCTTCTAGTTGGCAGAGGTCGTGGGATTGGAAGGTGCTGTTGAAGGAGTCTTGGTGAGTTGCTGCAGTGTATCCTGTAGCTGGTACACACTGCTGCCACTGTGCGTTGGTGGTGGAGGGAGTGAATGTTGAAGGTGGTGGATGGGGTGCCAATCAAGCCAATCCTGGATGGCATTGAGCTTCTTGAGTGTTGTTGGAGCTGCACCCATCCAGGCAAGTGGAGAGTATTCCATCACACACCTGACAGTTCAGTTTCTGGTCAATGGTAACTCCTAGGATGTTGATTGTAGGGGATTCAGTGATGGTAATGACATTGAACATCAAGGGGAGATGGTTAGATTCCTGTTGGTGATGGTTATTGCCTGGCACTTAGGTGGCAAGTAACATTGGTGCTACACATCAGCCCAAGCCTGAATGTTATCTAAGTCTTGCTTAAGTGGCTGTAAAGTGCTTTGAGACATCTTGAAGTTATGAAAGATGTTGTATAAGTGCAACTTTTTCTATTAAGGGAAAATATTCTTTTCATTTTGCTTGAACGCTTTGCATTATTAATTGTAAAATTATTGGGTGGTGGGTAGATAGACTGAGAGTCAAGAACCATCCAATCGGGTAACGAGTTTGTTTGCTTTCTGATTGGCCATTGGGAGATGGTGTGGCGTGAGGACTGGCATTGAGCAGGGCAGTTGTAGGAGGCGTTTTTGTGAGGTAATCTCCTGGAATACGTCTAACCAGAATTGGCAAATCTAGTCACTCATCAAAGCCAAACACCGGTTGTCGCATTTAATGACTTCCCTGGATTTCCACAAAGCGGCTATTGCAAGATTCCTTGCATCGTCCTTTCTCTAATGCACTGAAAGGCATGTATGCGAGGGCAGCTCATTACAGAATTGGATGGCTGTCTCAGGTTGAACAGATTCCTGGGGCGTTGGTCACCTGATATCCAACCGCTCCACCCAGTCAGACAGCCTTTTTCCCCCTCTCCCATGTTATTGTAACTCGGGCAAAAGAATTAGCGGGGCGATGAGAATATTTTTTAACATAGTGCGTTGTTGCGATCTGGAATGCGCTGCCTGAAAGGGCGGTGGAAGCAGATTCAATAGTAATTTTCAAAAGGGAATTGGATAAATACTTGAATGGGGAAAAATTTGCAGGATTATGGGGAAAGAGTAGGAGGAGTGAGGACTAATTGGATAGGCACGATGAACCGAATGGCCTCCTTCCGAGCACTCTGTGATTCTGTAATAAACACAAGAGTATAATGTAAACAATTCTTTTGAATGCATACTATGATTTTTCTCCTGGGTTTGTACTCGCTGCAGTGTCCAGTTTAGAGATACAGCACTGAAACAGGCCCTTCGGCCCATCGAGTCTGTGCCGACCATCAACCACCCATTTATACTAATCCTACACTAATCCCATATTCCTATCACATCCCCACCTGTCCCTATATATTTCCCTACCACCTACCTATACTAGGGGCAATTTATAATGGCCAATTAACCTATCAACCTGCAAGTCTTTGGCATGTGGGAGGAAACCGGAGCACCCGGAGGAAACCCATGCAGACACAGGGAGAACTTGCAAACTCCGCACAGGCAGTACCCAGAATCGAACCCGGGTCCCTGGAGCTGTGAGGCTGCGGTGCTAACCACTGCGCCACTGTGCCGCCCCAATCCAGAGATTAGTAACTGGAGACCTAGGGCAATCCTGGAGGGTTAGTGACCTCCGTGCACAGAATGTTTTAGAGGAAAGCTGCCCCTCTTAATTCCCACATCTTGTCAGCATGTTGATCGAGGAGTCTCCCCACTTTGACTGATAGCTCCTCCTGTGAGTGCCTGCAGTATTGATACTAACACAATGGGATGAGTTGTATTTTCAAGAATGTTGGACAGCATCTAGGCCAGTTATGCAAGCGTGTGTGATAAATGTGGTCAGACATCCACTCCATCTTAGACCAGACTGCTTGCTGACGTTGATAACAAATTTGTAGCAATTGCAATCAGTATATAAAGGGCTTTTTCTTAAAAAGAAACTAATTTGTTTATATTAAAATAACCCATTTGCAGGATTAATTTTGCGAATTAGAATTTACCAGCCCTGTTGACTAGGAAAATGTGTTGCTGCACAGTCACACCTCAAGAATGCAATGTAGTACTGACACTTGGAGCATTGAATCTTGCTGTCAGACTGTGGTTTTGATTGAGTTGAAGATGGAAGTGATTGATGGTTTGTGTCACAGACGAGTCATTACTGTCCATTCTGCATTCATGGAGATGAGGGGCTGAATGGCTTCCTTCTGTGCCAAATAATTCTGTGAATGTCTCATTTTGATGGGATAACAAGAACAGCAACTTGCATTTATATAGCACCTTTAGCGTAGTCGACCATCCAAAGGCACTTCACAGGATTTTTAACAAACAAAATTTAACTCCGAGCCACATGAGATATTCGAGCAGGTGACCAAAAGCTTGGCCAAAGAAGTAAATTTTAAGGAGAGTCTGAAAGGAGGAGAGAGAAGTAACGGAAAAGAAAGAAAGACTTGCATTTATATAGCGCCTTTTGCAGCCTTAGGACGTCCCAAAGCGCTTAACAGCCGGTGAAGTACTTTTTGAAGTGTAGTCAGTGTTGGAGTGTAGGAAATGAGTGTGTATCAACTTCATTTCTTGCAGCAAGACTTTGAAACTACCTCTGCATCCAACCATGCAATTCGACCTGGCTATCTTTGCAATATAGTGTGAGACCATGCTCAAGATTTGGACAGCTCTTGCAACCACATCCTTTTACGCAACATCTGGTTTAATATCCTGGTCTCCATGTTACAAAAAGAGCATGGGGGGAATAGAGAAGGAGATTTCCAAAGATGATACCAGCACTAAGAGGTTATACCTATCAGGACAGGTGGAGGCTCTTTCCTCTAGAAAAGAGAAGGCTGAGGGGTGTCCTGATAGACGTCTAGAAAATGATGAAAGGGTTCGATCGGGTAGACATAGAGAAAATGTCTCCATTTGTGGGGGAGACCAGAAACAGGGGCTATGAATATATGATAGTCACGAATAAATCCAATAAGGAGTTCGGAAGAGACTTCTTTACCCAGAGAGTGGTGAGAATGTAGAACTTGCTACCACAGGGAGTAGTTGAGATAAATCGCATCTATTCAGTCACAGGGATGCTCAGCATTGGCTCAGTTGGTAGCACTCTAGTTGCAAAGTCCTGGGGTCAAGTCTTACTGCAGGACTTTAAGCACATCGGACTGGATTTTACCTTAGGCGGACGGGAATTCGCCACCAACCTAAAAGTCAGTGGCGAACCAGCTTCCGCCTAGTCCAGGGATCTGTCCCGTATTTTACGGGTCCCCGGGCTTTGATTGTCCTGAGGCAGGACTTCCACCCACTTGAGGGAGGAAGTCCCACCTCAGTGAGCTGCCGGCCAATCAGCAGGCCGGAAGCGGTGGCCACTGCTGAGACTGCAGCCCAGCCAACACCATGGAGCCTGGAGACGAGGTAGGTTGGGCTTGCCTCACCAGGCGATCGGTCCTTTCCTGGTGAGGCTGAAGTAGTCATCTGGGAGGGAGGGGGAGCGGGGGGGGTGCGTATTGGGTCCTGGGGGTGGGTTGGGAGGTGGGGGCGGCCCTCAATTGGGCACCCTGTGCCCGACTGCCATGGCACCCCTAGCCCCACCTCTTCCCCCCAGGCCACTTAAGGGCCTTGATTGGCCTCGGGTGGGTGGACCATTCCCCACCCCTGCCCGAACGTCATAAAGTTGACGGAGGCGGGAGTGGGGCAGGTAGGCCTGCCGGAGCCTCCCGCTGAATTTTACGCCGACCCCACACCACTATCCGACCTGCTGGGCTGATAGGCTGCATCTAGGCTGATGCTGCCGTGCAGTATTGAGGGAGTGCCACGCTGTCAGAAATTACGTCTTTTAGGCAAGGCGGTATTTCGAGACCCCATCTTCCTGCTCTTCTGGATGTTAAAGAACCCGTGGCACTATTTTGTATTTCTCCCTGGTGTCCTGGGGCCAATATTGATCCCTCAAACAACATCACAAAAACATTGTCTGGTCACTATCGCATTGCTGTTTGTGGGAGCTTGCTGTGCGCAAATTGGCTGCCATGTTTCCTACATTACAACAGTGACCACTTCTAAAAGTACTTCATTGGCTGTAAGGTGCTTTGAGAGATCCAGTGATTGTGAAAAGTGCTATAGAAATGCAAGTCTGTCTTTCTAGATAAATACATGAGGGAAAAAGGAGTCGAGGGATATGATGATGGGGTGAGATAATGTAGGGAGGGTCGGGGGCTCACTTACAGCAGAAACACTGGCATGGACTAGTTGGATCAAACGTTCTCTTTCTGTGCTGGAGGTTCTATATTATTCCTTTGTCGTGCTATCCTGGTTGTCATTTTAGAACCAGTAACAACATATTTCTTAACATTAACGGCCACTTACCATGTTACAATGTATGTCCTCTGGACCTTCTTATCACACAGCTGTTGTGAAGGGATTGTGACATATACTGTATGTTGTCACATTGGATTTTGTCATCCTATCAGCAACTGATTTGCTTGTTCTAAGTTACAACCATCATTACTTACTTCCAAACTTTCTGCTGAAGTCTAGTTGGATATTCAATGCAGTCTTAGCTGTTTAATGTTTTTCTTAATTTAGTATTATTTGAATTTTGTAATGCTGACCTCGTGTGTCAAACTAAAACCTGCTTTACTTTGTGGTGGTAGAGTTTTCTGTTGGAGTATCTTCCCATCGATACTCAAATGCAAACAGTTGAACTTTGTATAATTTTGTGTTCGTTCAAACTGTAGTTGTGATGGTGAATGAGAGGATTCTTCACTACTTCAAAATTTCTTCCCTCCCTCCCGCTACTATACTGCCACATCATAAATTATAGGTGCACAACCTAGGCTGACACTCCAGTGTAACACCGAGGGAGTGCTGCACTGTCAGATGTCATCTTCCAGGCGATACATTAAACCGAGGCCTTGGCTGCTCTCTCAGGTGGGCGTGAATGTTCCCACGGCCGCCATTTTGAAGGCGAGCAGGGAAATTCTCGAGTGTTCCGACCAATATTTATCCCTCAGCAAACATCATGAAAAACATTGACTTGTCATTATTGCATTGCTGTTTGTGGGAGCTTGCTGTGCGCAAATTGGCTGCTGCATTCTTTACATTACAACAGTGATTACACTTCAAAAGTAATTCATTGGCTGTAAAGCGCTTTGAAATGTCCTGAGGTTGTGAAAGGCCCTATATTGCACACCTGAGCCTCGAGGAAAGAATAAGGAGGGTGGAAAGGTTCGAACTGGAGAATAGGTGCCTGGGGGAAATGTGGCTGAGGTTTTCAAGATTCTAAAGGTTATCGATGGAACTGAACCAGAATAAATTGTTTGACACAATTGCAAACTTGAAATAGATCTTGTAGAATTGAGTTCGTAGCAGGATAGTGAACAGAAAATTTACCTTTCATTGCTTCACACTGCACCTGTGAATATGTGCAAGTCCTCCTGAGGTCATAGTGCAGACATAGTGTTACAACAATAACTACTTATATTTGTATAGCACCTTTAACATAATACGCTTCACAGGAGCATCCTAAAACAAAATATGACACTGAACCAAAATAGGAGATATTGGGTCAGATCACCAAAAGCTTGGTCAGAATGGTAGGTTTTAAGAAGTATCTTAAAGGAGGAAAGAGGGGTTTAGGGAGGGGTTCACAGAGCTTAGGACTGAGACAACTGAAGGCATGGCCGCCAGTGGTGGAGTGATTAAAATCGGGGATGCTCAAGAGGCCAGAGTTAGAGGAGCTCCGAGATCTCGGAGGGTTGTGTGGCTGGAGGAGATTACAGAGATAGGGAGGGGCGAGGCCACGGAGGGATTTGAAAACAAGAATTTTAAAATCAAGATGTCGCTTGACCGGGAGCCAATGTAGGTCAGCGAGCACACGGGTGATAGGGGAATGGGACTTGGTGCGAGTTAAGACACGGGCAGCAGAGTTTTGGATGACCTCAAGTTTGCAGAGAGTAGAATGTGGGAGACCAGCCAGGAGTGCGTTGGAACAGTCAGGTCTAGAGGTAACGAAGGCACGAATGAGAGTTTCAGCATCAGATGAGCTGAGACAGGAGCAAAGTCGAGCAACATTACGGAGGTGGAAACGGGCAGTCTGAGTGATGGCACAAATATGAGGTCGGAAGCTTATCTCTGTTTCAAGTGTCACAACATTTTACCAACCCTCCAGAAAGTCCCTGAAATCTCATTGAAGATCCGTCTCCTGGATGTTGCTGCAAACAACCGGAAGGAAAGTTATTGAGGCATTAATTTTTGAAGAAAGATTATTTGGACACACATTAATTTATTAGCTATGGGGGAAAAAAACTGCGGCTACTTTAATTACAGGATGGTATCAGAGAGCAGAGGAGTGTGGATACTGTGGCTGTCATTATTGACCAATTACAACGAGGATCCATGTGTCAGGTGACCAAAGGCAAAGGCTAGACACTGGAGGTCATGTAGAATGGAATCAGAATGGTTACAGCACAGGAGAGCATTCAGCTCATCGAGCCTGTGCTGGCTGTCTGCAAGAGCACTTTAGCTAATCCCACGGCTCCTGCCCTTTCCCCGTCGTCCTGCAAATCTTCCCCCTTTGTGTGGTGAAAGCTCCAGGAATATGTCCAACCACAGTTGGCAACCCCATGCCAGCAGCCAGTGGCAGCAAGGACTCGGAAGGGATAGGTTTTGTTTGGGGAAGGAAGTGAGACTTACATTTATATAGCAACCTTCGCAGTCTTGGAATGGGAGACTCCTGAGCTACATCAAAGGACCATCATCATAGATTGATGTTGGTAGGATCAATGAAGTTACAATGGGATGAGATTTGTAGACTGAGAAGGGCAGTAATGAGCTCAGTTGCTTAAGAGTTTTAATTCTTATTACTAAATATTACTATTGGTGATAATGACCTCCTTTATGGTAATATTAGAAGCTTCTGATTGGAAAGCAAACACTGGCTTGCAATTCTTCTCAACCGAGAAGAATGAATGGATGTAGTGAGCGTTTTGCTTTGCAGAGGGTTATTCCCACCAGGTAGCTTTTTACTGTATCTAGGTTTCCTCAGTAGTTACACATTTGTTTTATGGCTGTGATCCCATTAACTGAAAGGTAAAAGTGGATCAAGATGAGAAAAGCGAAGCTCCTTTCAGTCGGGACCTCTCGGTGCTGCGTTGCAATGATACATGACGACTCGACTAAGTCACAGAGGTTACAGCACTTAGCTCTGGATGACTGGTTTCCTTTGCTCTTTCACGAACAGCATAAAAGGTTGAGATCTTTCGTTCCCCCGCACATTTTTCATCCTATTGTTCGGCAGCTCGTCAGAGAATTCGAAATGTTGAAATGTTGCTGGCCTGGTATTTTCAGAAACTCTTTGCCTTTTTTTTTAAAAAGGTAACATTACAAAGGCGGAAAATCATGTTCAGTTTCTACAACAGTTCACGAAATTACTTCATAAACACGTGTGTTTTTTTTAAAAATATGAGCATAGTGATGTGGAACTTAATCCATTATTGCATCAATGAATGACTGCAGTTCCCTGAAATCATTTCTATGCTTAAATAAATGGTTATGATTTGAATCTGCTAATGTGTCTACCCTGTGAAGTGTGTTCACTCTAACACTAAAAGCACAAGCTCAGGAGTGGGCTGAGGCCGAGCATGTTAAAAGCCACTCGACTAGGACTGTCAACCCTCCAGGACTGCCCGAGTCTCCAAAAATGAAAGGTTAATCCTTCTGGACTCTGCTGTGAGCAATACCTGGGGGATAAATCAAAGGCACCTAAAAAAAAAATGGTGTTTCTATTTGTTTCTTTGATCATTTTCATATATGAGTGTTTAAAGATAGGGACAGGAGGAGGCTATTCAGCCCTTCAAACATATTCAGTTAGATCATGGCTGATCTGCATCTACCCCACTTGGGTCTGTAGCTCTTAACACCCTGATCCAAAAAAGTCCATCAATCTCAGTTTTGAAATTTTTAATTGACCTCCCCACCAGCCTCAACACCTTTCTACAGGAGAGAGTTCCAGATTTCCACTACCCTTTATCTGCAGAAATGCTTCCTGAAATCACCCCTGATCAGCCTGGCTCTAATTTTAAGGTTACGCCCCCCCTTGTTCTGGACTCCCTCCTTCAGAGGAAATAGTTTCTATCAACTCCTTTAATCATCTCAAACACCTCAATTTGATTATCCCTTCATCTTCTATATTTGAGGGATTGACCTAGGCACCGGATACGACAAAGGCACACCCTGCCCGGTTGCCCCTGCAGAGTCATCAATAAAATCTGGGGTCTTGTGCCAAAGTTGGGAGAGCTGTCCCACAGACTCTTCGAGCAACAGACCAACATAGTCATACTCACGCAATCATACCTTACAGACAATGTCCCACACTCCTCCATCACCATTCCTGGGTATTTCCTGTCCCACCAACAGGGCAGACCCAGCAGAGGTGGCAGCACAGTGGTACACAGTCAGGAGGGAGTTGCCCTGGGAGTCCTCAATATTGACGCCGGAGCCCATGAAGTCTCATGCAATCAGGAAACCTCCTTCTGATCACCACCTACCGCCCCCTCAGCTAATGAATCAGTGCTTCTCCATGTTGAAAACCACTTGGAGGAAGCACTGAGGGTAGCAAGGGCACAGGATGTACTCTGGATGGGGTCTTCAATGGTCAGTAGAACCACTACTCATTGAGCTGGCCGAGTCCTAAAGGACATAGCTGCTAGACTGGGTCTGCGGCAGGTGGTGAGAGAATCAACAAGACGGAAAAACCTACTTGATCTCGTCCTCCCTAATCTACCTGTCGCAGATGCATCTGTCCATGACAGTATTGGTAGGAGTGACCACCGCACAGTTCTTGTGCAGATGAAGCCCTGATTTCACACTGAGGATACCCTCCATCGTGTTTGGCACTACCACTGTGCTAAATGGGATAGATTTCAAACAGATCTAGCAACTCAAAGCTGGGTATCAGTGAGGCATTGTGGGCCATCAGCAGCAGCAGAATTGTATTCAACCACAATCTGTAACCTCATGGCCCAGCATATCCCCCACTCTACCATTACCATCAAGCCAGGGGACCAACCCTGGTTCAATGAAGAGTAGGAGGGCATGCCAGGAGCAGCACCCAGAATACCTCAAAATGAGGTGTCAACCTGGTGAAGCTACAACACAGGACTACTTGCATGCCAAACAGTGTAAGCAGCATGCGATAGACAGAGCTAAGTGATCCCACAGCCAATGGATCAGATCTAAGCTCTGCAGCCCTGCCACATCGAGTCGTGAATGGTGGTGGACAATTAAACAACTAACTGGAGGAGGTGGCTCCACAAATATCCCCATCTTCAAAGATCAGGCTGAAGCATTTGCAACCGTCTTCAGCCAGAAGTGCTGAGTCGATGGTCCATCTCTGCCTCCTCCTGAAGTCCCCAGCATCACAGATTCCAATCTTCAGCCAATCCAATTCACTCCCCGTGATATCAAGAAACCGCTTAAGGCACTGGATACTGCAAAGGCTATGGGCTGTGACAATATTCTGGCAATAGGACTGAAGACCTGTGCTCCAGAACTAGCCTTGCCTCTAGCCAAGCTGTTCCAGTATAGCTACAACACTGGCATCTACCCGGCAATGTGGAAAATCGCCCAGGTATGTCCTGTACACAAAAAGCAAGACAAATCCAACCTGGCCAATTGCCGCCCCGTCAGTCTACTGTCGATCATCAGCAAAGTGATGGAAGGTGTCGTCGACAGTGCTATCAAACAGCACTTGCTCAGCAACTACCTCGACGGCCTGAATGGCCTAGTCCTGCTCCTATTTTCCTATGTAACCTGCTCACCGATGCTCAGTTTGGATTCCTCAGTTCCTGACCTCGTTACAGCCTTGGTCCAAACATAGACGAAAAAACTGAATTCCAGAGGTGAGGTGAGAGTGACAGCCCTTAACATCAAGGCAGGATTTGACCGAGTCTGGCATCAAGGAGCTCGAGCAAAACTGAAGTCATTGGGAATCGGGAGGGAAAGCTCTCCACTAGTTGGAGTCATACCTAGCACAAAGGAAGATGGCTGTGGCTGTTGGTTGTTGGATATACTTTGCAGGCAATGCTGCCAAAGTTCACTAGATTGGTCCCTGGGATGAGAGGATTGTCCCATCATGAGAGGCTGAGTAAATTGGGTCTCTATTCTCTGGATTTTCGAAGAATGAGAGGAAACATACAAGATTCTGAAGGGGCTTGACAGGGTAGACACTGTGCGATTATTTCCCCTGGTCAGGGAATCTAGAACACAAGGGCACAGTCTCAGGATAAGGGGCCGGTCATTTAGGACTGAGATGAGGAGAAATTTCTTCACTCAGAGGCTTGTGAATCTTTGGAATTCTCTCTCCCAGAGGGTTGTGAATGCTCCTTCGTTGAATACATTTAAGGCTGAGATAGATTTTTGGGCACTCCTGGAATTAAGGGATATGGGGAACAGGCAGAAAAATGGAATTGAGGTAGAAGATCAGCCATGATAGTGAATTTTAAGGGTTAATGTCTCAAGACTAGATTTTGTTTTGTTTACATCTAGCAATTAATTGCTATTCCTGTTTCAGTTTAGAGGTAAGTTAGGTTTCTTGCAGTTTCAAACCGGTATACTAACACTCTGAGAGTAGCTGTAGCTAGTTAATTAGGTAGCTTAAACTGGTTTCTGAGCAGTAACAGAGCTCTAGCAAAGCTGACAGCATTATTTTCAGAGTATAAATTCAGGGGACTCTCAGTGCTGCTTGTCTGTACTCAGTGCTGCTGGAGTCCACAAAGTTTGGTAATTGAGGGAATTCAGTAAGGAAGGGAGCATAAATTAAGAAGAAAATAAATTTTAATACACAAAGTGTAAAGTGGGAGTTTGGTGCATGAGGGAGGAGTTCCTTCCTTCCTCTTTTTCTCTCTTTCTCTCTTTCTTTCACTTTTTTTTTTGCCTACAGTAGCTGCCTCTCTCTTTGGTATGGGGAAGAAGTTGATTGGTAACTGGTTTTAAAAAATTTTTTTTATTCATTCATTGAATGTGGGCGTCACTGGTGAGCTGCCTTCTTGAACCACTGCAGTCCATGTGGGGTAGGTACACCCACAGTGCTGTTAGGAAGGGAGTTCCAGGATTTTGACCCAGCGACAGTGAAGGAACGGCGATATAGTTCCAAGTCAGGATGGTGTGTGACTTGGAGGGGAACTTGCAGGTGGTGATGTTCACATGTATTTGCTGCCCTTGTCCTTCTAGTTGGTAGAGGTCGCGGGTTTGGAAGGTGCTGTCTAAGGAGCCTTGGTGCATTGCTGCAGTGCATCTTGTAGATGGTACACACTGCTGCCACTGTGCGTCGGTGGAGGGGGGAGTGAATGTTTGTAGATGGGGTGCCAATCAAGCAGGCTGCTTTGTCCTGGATGGTGTCGAACTACTTGAGTGTTGTTGAAGCTACATCCATCCAGGCAAGTGAAGCGTATTCCATCACACTCCTGACTTGTGCCTTGTAGATGGTGGACAGGCTTTGGGGAGTCAGAAGGTGAGTTACTCTCCTCAGGATTCCTAGCCTCTGACCTGCTCTTCTAGCCACTATATTTATATGGCTACTCCAGTTCAGTTTCTGGTCAAATGTAATGCCTAGGATGTTGATAGTGGGGGATTCAGCGATGGTAATGCCATTGAATTTCAAGGAGAGATGGTTAGATTCTTTCTTCTTGGAGATGGTCATTGCCTGGCACTTGTGTGGCGTGAATGTTACTTGCCACTTATCAGCCCAAGCCTGGATATTGTCCAAGTCTTGCTACATTTCTACATGGACTGCTTCAGTATCTGAGGAGTCACGAATGGTGCTGAACATTGTGCAATCATAGCGAACATCCCCACTTCTGACCTTATTATTGAAGGAAGGTCATTGATGAAGCAGCTGAAGATAGTTGGGCCCAGGACACTACCCTGATGAACTCCTGCAGTGATGTCCTGGAGCTCAGATGATTGACCTCCAACAACCGCAACCATCTCCCTTTGTGCTAGGTATGTCTCCAACCAGCGGAGAGTTTTCCCCCTGATTCCCATTGACTCCAGTTTTGCTAGGGTTCCTTGATGCCATACTCGGTCAAATGCTGCCTTGATGTCAAGGGCAGTCACTCTCACCTCACCTCTTGATTTCAGCTCTTTTGTCCATGTTTGAACCAAGGCTGTGATGAGGTCAGGAGCTGAGTGGCCCTGGCGGATCCCAAGCTGAACGTCACTGAGCAGGTTATTGCTAAGCAAGTGTTGCTTGATGGCACTGTTGATGACACCTTCCATCACTTTACTGATGACTGAGTGCAGACTGATGGGGCGGTAATTGGCCGGGTTGGATTTGTCCTGCTTTTTGTGTACAGGACATACTTGGGCAATTTTCCACATTGCTGGGAAGATGCCAGTGTTGCCCTTTTAGGACTTTGGAACTCTCTGCCTCAGAAGATGGTGGAGGCGGGGTCATTGAATACTTTTAAGGTGGAGGTAGATAGATTCTTGTTAGGCAAAGGAATCAAAGGTTATCGGGGGTAGATGGGAGTGTGGAATTCGAGACACAAACAGATCAGCCATGAGCTTGTTGAATGGTGGAGCAGGCTCGAGGGGCCGAATGGCCTATTTCTGCTCCTAGTTCTTATGTTTGTATGTGACTCCAGACCCACAGCCATGTTGTTGACTCTTAACTGCCCTCTGAAATGGCCTCGCAAGCCACTCAGTTGTACAAACTGCTACAGAAAAGTCAGCATTGTGGGTATACCTTCACCAGACGGACTGCAGTGGTTCAAGAAGGTGGCTCACCACCACTTCCTCAAGCACATAAGACAGGTGACCAAAAGCTTGGTCAGAGAGGTAGGGATTCCCAGAGCTTCGGGCCCAGGCAACTGAAGGCACAGCCTCCAGTGGTGGAGTGATTAAAATCGGGGATTTGAAAACAAGTCGGAGAATTTTAAAACCAAGGTGTTGCCAGATTGGAAGACATTACAGGTTAGTGAGTGCAGGCGGTGCTGGGTGAATGGGACTTCATGCGAGTTAGGAAAAATTTCTCCTCATCTCTGACCTAAAAGGGTGCCCCCTAATTTTAAATCAGTGCCCCCCCAGTTGCTTTCAAAGACCATAAATGTAGAGATTGTGGGAAATATTTGAAGGGGGAATGTCTTTTGCAAACTTCAGTTTCCTCCATTCATGTCAGTTCAGTAATATTCTAATCCATTTGATACAAGCCTCTGTATGTAAATTCTAGAAAACATGGAGCATTTCTGTAAGCCGAATGGCTTCAGTTAGCTGCACATGTCTGGTTAATAATAGGGCTTTAACTATATTAATGGAAAATGACATTATTCCCAACGTAGTATTAAATGCAGAGCATATCAAATAAAGGAATATTACTCAAAATCTGTGACTGCAAAATGACTGCCAATTTCTGATGATTTAACAGTCAGATAATTCCATCTTATATGACCATAATTTAAGTTCTATTAGCTGCACACCCTGCTTAGCTTCATTCCTTTGGCTGTTTTTAAAGCACCAAAGCTTTTATTTTTAAATAAAAACTAAGCGCAGGAAATATACAGCAGGTCTGCCAGCATCTGTGCAGAGAGAAACAGAGTTAACATTTCAGGTCTGTGACCTTTCATCAGAACTGGGAAAAGGTTCGAGATGTATTTGGTTTTAATCAAGTAAAGCGGGGAAGCAAAAGAAAAGGGAAGGTCTGTGATAGGGTAAGAGGGCAGGAGGGATTAAATGAGGTTTCATGGTGAAAAGCCAAGTAAAAACGCAGAAGATGTGTCTGGATGAGGCGTAGATGGCTGAAAGAAACAAGGCTGGGGGTGATGGGGGAGTGAACCAGCAAAACCAATGACATAAGAAAAAAATCTGGGCCAGGGTTATGATCTAAAATTATTGAACTCAATGTCGAGTCTGGAAGAGTGTAAAATGCCCACTCGAAAGATGAGGTGCTTTCCTCTAGCTTGCATTGAGCTTCATTAGAACACTCGCAGGCCAAGGACTGAGAGGTCAGAGAGGGAGCAAGGTGGAGAATCGAAATGACAAGCTCTACCAACTAGAAGGACAAGGGCAGAAAATATATGGGAACACCACCACCTGCAAGTTCCCCTCCAAGTCACACACCATCCTGACTTGGAACTATATTGCCGTTCCTTCACTGTCGCTGGGTCAAAATCCTGGAAATCCCTTCTTGACAGCACTGTGGATATACCTACCCCAAATAGACTGCAGCGGTTCAAGAAGGCAGCTCACCACCACCTCTCACAGGCAATTAGGGATGGGCAATAAATGCTGGCCTGGCCAGCGATGCCCACATCCCATGAATGAATTTTTAAAAAGCGACAGGAAGCTCAGTAGCAGCTGAGCTGTAGCAGTGATGTCACTATATGCATTCCTTTTTTTATTTCTTATCATGTGTTCCACATTATCCTCCTCTATGCTATTTACAATCATCTTATAAGGTTACTCCTCAGTCACCTCCTTTCATACTTCAGCAGCTGAATTTTCAGGTCGCACCGGGGTGGGAACAGAGGAGGAAGTGGGGTGGGGGAGCGATAATACCAGCATCAAGAAGCGTGCCAGGTCCTCAACACCGTTCCTGGTGCTGGTGAGTTTCACCAGGATGATCCATTAACATCAAGTGTCAGTTGGGGAACAATTAGGGGACAGTGATCATTGTATCATAAGGATTATTTTGGTTACGGAAAAGGACAAGGAACAATCTAGGGAAAGAATAATTAATTGGGGGAAAGCCAACTTCAATGGGGTAAGAATGGATCTGGCCCAGGTAAATTGGAATCAAAGGTTGGCAGGCAAAACTGCAACTGAACAATGGGCTGCCGTTAAAGAAGATATAGTTCGGGTACAGTCGAGGTATGTTCCCTCAAAGGGAAAAGGTAGGGCAAACAAATCCAGAGCTCCCTGGATGACAAAAGACATAGAGATTAAGATAAAGAAGAAAAAATGTGCTTATGACAGATGTCAGGTGGATAATACAGCGGAGAACCAGGCTGAATATAGAAGGCTCAGAGTGGAATTGAAAAAACAAATAAAAGCAAAGAGAGAGTATGAGAAAAGACTGGCAGTTAACATAAAAGGAAATCCAGAAGTCTTCCAGAGGCATGTAAATAGGAAAAGCATGATAAAAGGAGGAGTGGGGCTAATTAGGGACAAAAAAGGGGATTTACTCATGGAGGTAGGGAGCACGACTGATGTATTAAATGAATACTTTTCATCTGCCTTTACCATGGAAGAGATGCTGTGCAGGTCATGGTGAAAGAGGAGGTAATGTAGACACGAGAGGAGTTTATAATTGATAAAGCGGAGGTATTGGATAGGCTGTCTGTACTTAAAGTTGATAAATCACCAGGACTGAATGAGATGCATCCAAGGATACTGAGGGAAGTGAGGGTGGAAATCGCAGAGGCACTGGCCATAATTTGTCAGTATTCCTTAGATTCGGGTGGTGCCAGAGGACTGGAGAATAGTAAATATTACACCCTTGTTCAAAAGATGTAAGGATAAGCCTGGCAACTACAGGCCAGTCAGTTTAACCTCAGTGGTGAGGAAGCTTCTAGAAATAATAATTCAGGACAAAATTAATAGTCACTTGGGCAAATGTGAGTTAATTAGGGAAAGCCAACACTGATTTGTGAAGGGCAAATCATGTTTAACTAACTTGCTGGAGTTTTTTGAAGAGCTAACAGAGTGTTGATGAGGGCAATGCAGTTGATGTGGTGTACATGGACTTCCAAAAGGCATTTGATAAAGTGCCACACAACAGACCTGTGAGCAAACTTATAACTCGGGGAATAAAAGGGACGGTAGCAACATGGATACAAAATTGGCTGAGTGACAGGAAATAGCGAGTAGTGGTTAATGGATGTTTTTCGGACTGGAGGAAGGTTTATAGTGGAGTTCCCAAGGGTCAGTGTTGGGACCCTTGCTCATCCTGATATATAATTAATGACCTAGACCTTGGTGTACAGGGCACAAACTCAAAATTTGCAGAAGATACAAAACTTGGAACAATTGTGAACTGTGAGGAGGATTGTGCAGAACTTTCGAAGGGCATAAACAGGCTGGTGGAATGGGTGGACAAGTGGCAGATGAAATTTAATGTCGAGAAGTGTAAAGTCATTCATTTTGTAGAATGAACATGGAGAGACAAAAGGGTGCAACTCTAAAGGGGGTGCAGGAGCAGAGGGACCTGGGTGCATATGTGCATAGGTCATTAAAGCTGGCAGGACAGGTTGAGAGAACGGTTAATAGAGCATACAGTATCCAGGGCTTTATCAATAGGGGCATAGAGTACAAGAGCAATGAAGTTATGTTAAACTTGTATAAAACACTGGTTCGGCCTCAGCTAGATTATTGTGTCCAGTTCTGGGTGTTACACTTTAAAAGGATGTAAAGGCATTAGACAGGGTCCAGAAAAGATTCGCAAGAATGGTTCCAGGGATGAGGAACTTCAGTTACTTGGATAGATTGCAGAAGTTGGGATTATTCTCCTTAGAGAAGAGAAAGTTGAGAGGAGATTTGAGAGTTATTCAAAATCTGGAAAGAGTAGATACTAACATACGAATTAGGAGCAGGAGCAGGCCACTCGGCCCTTCGAGCCTGCTCTGCCATTCAATAAGTTCATGGCTGAACTGATTACTCCAGATTTCCACCTACCCCCGATAACCTTCCACCCCCTTGCTTATCAAGAATCGATCTACCTCTGCCTTCAAAATATTCAAAGACTCTGCTTCCACTGCCTTTTGAGGAAGAGAATTCCAAAGACTGACGACCCTCTGAGAGAAACAATTTCTCCTCATCTCTGTCTTAAATGGGAAACCCCTTATTTTTAAACAGTGACCCCTAATTCTAGATTCTCCCACAAGGGGAAACATCCTTTCTACATTCACCCTGTCAAGACCCCTCAGGATCTTATGTTTCAATCCGGAATAAGGTGGGTGAGCTTGCAGCATGGGTTGGTACCTGGGATCCTGATGTTGTGGCCATTTCGGAGACATGGGTAGAGCAGGGGCAGGAATGGATGTTGCAGGTTCCGGGATTTAGATGTTTCAGAAAGAACAGAGAAGAGGGTAAAAGAGGGGGGGGTGTGGCATTGTTAATCAAGGAAAGTATTACAGCGGCAGAAAGGACGTTTGAGGACTCGTCTACTGAGGTAGTATGGGCCGAGGTTAGAAACAGGAGAGGAGAGGTCACCCTGTTGGGAGTTTTCTATAGACCTCCGAATAGTTCCAGAGATGTAGAGGAAAGGATAGCGAAGATGATTCTCGACAGGAGCGAGAGTAACAGGGTAGTGGTTATGGGGGACTTTAACTTTCCAAATATTGACTGGAAATACTATAGTTTGAGTACTTTAGATGGGTCTGTTTTTGTCCAGTGTGTGCAGGAGGGTTTTCTGACACAGTATGTGGACAGGCCAACCAGGGGCGATGCCACATTGGATTTGGTACTGGGTAATGAACCCGGCCAGGTGTTTGATTTAGATGTAGGTGAGCACTTTGGCGATAGTGATCACAATTTGGTTAGGTTTACCTTAGCGATGGGCAGGGACAGGTATATACCGCAGGGCAAGAATTATAGCTGGGGGAAAGGAAATTATGACGCGATTAGGCAAGATTTAGGATGTGTAGGATGGGGAAGGAAACTGCAGGGGATGGGCACAAACGAAATGTGGAGCTTATTCAAGGAGCAGCTAATGCGTGTCCTTGATAAGTATGTACCTGTCAGGCAGGGAGGAAGTTGTCGAGCAAGGGAGCCGTGGTTTACTCAAGAAGTTGAAGCGCTTGTCAAGAGGAAGAGGGCGGCTTATGTTAGGATGAGACGTGAAGGCTCAGTTAGGGCGCTTGAGAGTTACAAGCTAGCCAGGAAGGATCTAAAGGGAGGGCTAAGAAGAGCAAGGAGAGGACACGAGAAGTCATTGGCGGATAGGATCAAAGAAAACCCTAAGGCTTTCTATAGGTATATCAGGAATAAACGAATGATAAGAGTTAGAACAGGGCCAATCAAGGATAGTAGTGGGAAGTTGTGTGCGGAATCAGAGGAGATAGGGGAAGCGTTAAATGAATATTTTTCGTCAGTATTTACAGTAGAGAAAGAAAATGTTGCCGAGGAGATTACTGAGATACAGCCTACTAGGCTAGATGGGATTGAGATTCACAAGGAGGAGGTGTTAGCAATTTTGGAAAGAGTGAAAATAGATAAGTCCCCTGGGCCAGATGGGATTTATCCTAGGATTCTCTGGGAAGCCAGGGAGGAGATTGCAGAGCCGTTGTTGTTGATCTTTAAGTCGTCATTGTCGACAGGAGTAGTGCCGGAGGACTGGAGGATAGCAAATGTTGTCCCCTTGTTCAAGAAGGGGAGTAGAGACAGCCCTGGTAATTATAGACCTGTGAGCCTTACTTCGGTTGTGGGTAAAATGTTGGAAAAGGTTATAAGAGACAGGATTTATAATCATCTTGAAAAGAATAAGTTCATTTGCGATAGTCAGCACGGTTTTGTGAAAGGTAGGTCGTGCCTCACAAACCTTATTGAGTTTTTCGAGAAGGTGACCAAACAGGTGGATGAGGGTAAAGCCGTGGATGTGGTGTATATGGATTTCAGTAAGGCGTTTGATAAGGTTCCCCACGGTAGGCTATTGCAGAAAATACGCAAGTATGGGGTTGAAGGTGATTTAGAGCTTTGGATCAGAAATTGGCTAACTGAAAGAAGACAGAGGGTGGTGGTTGATGGCAAATGTTCATCCTGGAGTTTAGTTACTAGTGGTGTACCGCAAGGTTCTGTTTTGGGGCCACTGCTGTTTGTCATTTTTATAAACGACCTGGATGAGGGTGTAGAAGGGTGGGTTAGTAAATTTGCGGATGACACGAAGGTCGGTGGAGTTGTGGATAGTGTCGAAGGGTGTTGTAGGGTACAGAGGGACATAGATAGGCTGCAGAGCTGGGCTGAGAGATGGCAAATGGAGTTTAATGCGGAGAAGTGTGAGGTGATTCACTTTGGAAGGAGTAACAGCAATGCAGAGTACTGGGCTAATGGGAAGATTCTTGGTAGTGTAGATGAGCAGAGAGATCTTGGTATCCAGGTACATAAATCCCTGAAAGTTGCTACCCAGGTTAATAGGGCTGTTAAGAAGGCATATGGTGTGTTAGCCTTTATTAGTAGGGGGATCGAGTTTCAGAGCCACGGGGTCATGATGCAGCTGTACAAAACTCTGGTGAGGCCGCACCTGGAGTATTGCGTGCAGTTCTGGTCACCGCATTATAGGAAGGATGTCGAAGCTTTGGAAAGGGTGCAGAGGAGATTTACTAGGATGTTGCCTGGTATGGAAGGAAGGTCTTACGAGGAAAGGCTGAGGGACTTGGGGTTGTTTTCGTTAGAGAGAAGGAGGAGGAGAGGTGACTTAATAGAGACATACAAGATAATCAGAGGGTTAGATAGGGTGGATAGTGAGAGTCTTTTTCCTCGGATGAGGATGGCAAACACGAGGGGACATAGCTTTAAGTTGAGGGGTGAAAGATATAGGACAGATGTCAGAGGTAGTTTCTTTACGCAGAGAGTAGTAGGGGCGTGGAACGCCCTGCCTGCAACAGTAGTAGACTCGCCAACTTTAAGGGCATTTAAGTGGTCATTGGATAGACATATGGATGTAAATGGAATAGTGTAGGTCAGATGATCGGCGCAACATCGAGGGCCGAAGGGCCTGTACTGCGCTGTAATATTCTAATTCTAATTCTAATTCAATCAAGTTGTCTCTTACTCTTCTAAATTCCAGCGGATACAAGCCTAGCCTGTCCAATCTTTCCTCGTAGGACAACCCGCCCATTCCAGTTATTAGTCTAATAAACCTTCTCTGTACAGCCTCCAACACATTTACATCCTTCCTTAAATAAGGAGACCAGTACTGTACACACTACTCCAGATCTGGTCTCATATTCTGTCCAATCTTCTGACCTGCCTCCCACCTTTGCACAATTATAGGCTTTTTCTTTAAGTTTGATACTATCTTTAACTGTTTTAGTTAACCACGGATGGTGGGTCCCACCTTTGGAATTTTTCTTTCTCTTTGAAATGTATCTATTCTGTGTATTCTGAAATATTCCCTTAAATGTCTGCCACTGCATCTCTATTGACTTATCCCTTAACCTAATTTGCCAGTTCACTTTAGCTAGCTCTGCATTCATGCCTTCATAATTGCCCTTATTTAAGTTTAAAATACTAGATAGGGAGAAACTGTTCCTATTGGTGAAAGAATCGAGCACGAGGGGACACTGATTCAAGGTGCTTGGTAAAAGAAGCAATGTCGACAAGAGGAAAAACATTTTCCTGCAGCAGGTGGTTAGGATCTGGAATGCACTGCCTGCGAGTGTGGTGGAGGCAAATTCAATTGAGGCCTTCAAAAGAGAACTGGATAATTATCTGAAAAGGAAGAATGTGCAGGGCTATGGGGAGAATGTGGGGGAATGGCACCAGGTAAATTGCTGTTTCAGAGAGCCAGCACAGAGAGGATGGGCCGAAGGGCTTCTTCTGTGCTGTAACCATTCTATGTTTAAAGGGGAGCCCACCCCCCACCCCTGCCCCATGAAAATCAGAGCCAGTGACCGTATCCCCACACCCCCCAACCTGGCAACGGGTTCAGGACCCGGAATTAGTCCCGATGTCCCTTTCCCGCCCCCCAGAAGAAAATCCTGCCCAATTGTCTGATACTTCCTGTGGTCCTCTGGCTATGACTAGAACTGGACGCAGTAGCCAAGGTAGGTTCTGAACAGACGTTTACACAGTTTGGTCAAGGATTGTATTGCTCCTTCTTCTACCCGGTCTTGTTACATTATGGATTTTTCATAGGTACAGCAGCCTAGTGGTTATTGTACGGGACTAGAGGTCATGAGTTCAAATCCAATCTGGTAATTCGTGAGCTAAGAAGGACTTGCAATGTTTATTTCTCAATCAGCATGAGTGTGTGTGTGTGGGGGACGTGTGTGTGGGTCTGAGTGATTGTCTGATGGGTTTGTGTTGAGAGAGGTTGTGACCCATTTTGAACTCTTTCAACCAACCTACGAACATGGACTGAATTTAAAAACTGGGACCCCCGGAACTGGAGTTCAGATTGTCAGAGGTATAGAATTAGAATTAGAATATTACAGCGCAGTACAGGCCCTTCGGCCCTCGATGTTGCGCCGATCATCTGACCTACACTATTCCATTTACATCCATATGTCTATCCAATGACCACTTAAATGCCCTTAAAGTTGGCGAGTCTACTACTGTTGCAGGCAGGGCGTTCCACGCCCCTACTACTCTCTGCGTAAAGAAACTACCTCTGACATCTGTCCTATATCTTTCACCCCTCAACTTAAAGCTATGTCCCCTCGTGTTTGCCATCCTCATCCGAGGAAAAAGACTCTCACTATCCACCCTATCTAACCCTCTGATTATCTTGTATGTCTCTATTAAGTCACCTCTCCTCCTCCTTCTCTCTAACGAAAACAACCCCAAGTCCCTCAGCCTTTCCTCGTAAGACCTTCCTTCCATACCAGGCAACATCCTAGTAAATCTCCTCTGCACCCTTTCCAAAGCTTCGACATCCTTCCTATAATGCGGTGACCAGAACTGCACGCAATACTCCAGGTGCGGCCTCACCAGAGTTTTGTACAGCTGCATCATGACCCCGTGGCTCTGAAACTCGATCCCCCTACTAATAAAGGCTAACACACCATATGCCTTCTTAACAGCCCTATTAACCTGGGTAGCAACTTTCAGGGATTTATGTACCTGGATACCAAGATCTCTCTGCTCATCTACACTACCAAGAATCTTCCCATTAGCCCAGTACTCTGCATTCCTGTTACTCCTTCCAAAGTGAATCACCTCACACTTCTCCGCATTAAACTCCATTTGCCATCTCTCAGCCCAGCTCTGCAGCCTATCTATGTCCCTCTGTACCCTACAACACCCTTCGACACTATCCACAACTCCACCGACCTTCGTGTCATCCGCAAATTTACTAACCCACCCTTCTACACCCTCATCCAGGTCGTTTATAAAAATTATAGTTTGAAACAGCGATCTGAATTCTCTTTCGGTCCAGTGATCTGATATTATGATTGCTAGCACAGTCAGAAAGAGCCCATTCCCTAATTGGGAAACATGCTTTTTGATTGCTAGAGGCAGTATGTAACCTGATAAATGTACATGTGTAACTATTTGGGTTAAAGGGGATGAAAACTGTCTCAGAGAATATTTTAATGTTGGCTTTGAAGTGAAGTTGCACTATTTCCATATATAGTAGCAGTAACATGATTTGATTCTGTGTATGGAGGGGCCAGTCAGAGTTCATTGCAGGATGATTTTGTTGTTCCTTATTTGAGTTCAGCTAGTGTAGAGTAAGGTGAGTTTTCAATGATATATCTGGGAAGCTGGGTTTCCCTTTTAAAACCCTTCAAAAAGGAAGGATCAATGATGAATATTCTGGAAATAAAGTCTCAGGACTCACGGCATGGTGGTGAATGTCCTGGGTAACTTCAGTGCAGGAGTGGTGGATCCAACAGCAGGCAAGGAAGAAAGGGAGAGTCTGGTTATTGTATTACCTTGCTAGCCCCAGGCAGGTCATTGAACTTCTTTAAGTGTCATTGCTCTACAGTCGCGGGGATAGGGATTTGGGACACAGTGCCAGTACCAATTCTTGTCAGGTAGCATGAGTGATGGTCCTTGCAAGCTTAGGGAATCTTCAATCACCTCAACTAGAGCACAAAATAAAAGCAAAATGATGAAAGGTCACAGACCTGAAACATTAACTCAGCTTCTCTCTCCATAGATGCTGCCTGACCTGCTGAGTATTTCCAGCGCTTTCTGTTTTTAATTTCAAATAGAGTACATATTGGTGCCACGTTTTGGTGCCCCTGTGTCAGAGTCATCCTGGAAATTCCTCACTAAAAGCACCAGTGGATGTACCTACACCACATGGACTGCAGCGGTTCAAGAAGGCGGCTCACCACCTCCTTCTCGAGGGCACTTAGAGATGGGCAGTGAATGCTGGTCTAGCCAGCGACACTCACATCCCATGAATAAATAAAAAAAATATTAATTGTCAACCATAACTCAGTGGGTAGCATTCTGCTCACCTCAGAGGCTTGAGCCCAGAATTCAGGCTGGATGGAGCAGGTCATTATCACGTTGCTGTTTGTGGGACCTCGCTGTGCACAAATTGGTTGTCATGTTTGCTACCATGCAACAGTGACTGCATTTCAGAGATACTTGAATGGCTGTAAAGTGTCTTGGGATGTCCCGAGGTGGTGAAAGGTTCTGTATTCGGGACTTCAGTTATGTGGAGAGACTGGAGAAGCTGAGATTGTTCTCCTTCGAGCAGAGAAGGTTAAAGGGAGATTCAACGGAGGCATTCAAAATCATGAAAGATTTTGACAGAGTAAATAAGGAGGAACTGTTTCACTGACAGGAGGGTCAATTACCAGAGGACACAGATTTAAAATAATTGGCAAAATAAGTCAGGAGAGAGCAGAGGAGGACCTTTATTTTTAACAGTGAGTTGCTGTGATCTGGAATGCACTGCCTGAAAGGGCGGTGGAAGCAGATTCAATAGTAACTTTCAAAAGGGAATTGGAGAAATACTTGAAAAGGAGAAATTTGCAGGGCTACGGGGAAAGAGCAGTGGTGTGGGACTAATTGGATAACTCTTTCAAAGAGCCAGCACAGGCACGATGGGCCGAATGGCCAACTTCTGTGCTGTAATCATTTTATGATTAATCCAGTCAATACTACAAGCCCAACACGCTAATAGGTAGCATGGCTGTAGCTGGACAAATAGCACAAAGTTTGTCTGTGAATTGTGATGATAACCTGTGTAGTTTCTGGTGTTTACATTTTTGTCTCACCCTGGGCATGTAAGGCTGTTAGAAAGATTTACAGCACAGAAAGAGGCTAAAGTTCGCTGGATTTAGGTAAGCAGGGTGTCAAAGGAAAGAGTGAGCACTCTGCCAGGCAGACTGAAGTGGTATTTGAGTTTGTTTTTGAATTCCTGAGTAGTTTGCTCCAGAGATTGTTCAGCATGCTGATGCATTTCCATTTGTATCCGACATTCAGCTGACCAAAAAGGAAAGCTCCTGAGACACAGGGAAGATCACATGCCCTCATTTCCTGACAATTTATTCGGCTATATTCTCCTTATCCTCTCTCGTGACTGAGCTGCAGAACCAGTCTACACATCGTGGAGGGGCCAAGTTGTTCCACCAAAGGACTAAATTGATTTAGTTACCTGGTATACACTCGCTACAGGAAAGCTGTTTTTAGTTCTGTAAAGCATGAAAAACCTTTAAGTAGGATTTGATGGACCATGTAGTCTCCTCCTCTTTAGCTTTTTAAGCAAATGGGGTGAGAATTCTAATGCATTGAGAGCTCGGAATTATGAAAGAGAGTATGCTCAATGACCTCCCACATATTGGGCACGATGGAAACCTTTCTTCATGTAGGTGCTCTTAATTACAAACTCCCTGCCTTTTATCACAGAGCTAGCATGCTTCTTGTAAAAGGCCAATTGAAACCACTGTGCAGCCAATCAGTTGGAGGCAGGGTGGAACTTCGGGCAGGATTCACAGCAAAGAGTCTATTCTGAGGAACAGTGGTGAGCTCAGACTCTGTAGCACATCTGGCGTCCTGACCGAGAGGGTATTAGCATGCTGTGCATGTGCCAGGAGCATGCAGAGTGGGCGGGTCATTCCATCGAACACTGATTCGACACATGATCTGCCATTTTGGACCCCAACGTTAACGCCCTTTCTCAATCACTAGACTGGTTCCTGGGATGAGGGGATTGTCCTCTGAGGAGCAATTGAGTAGACTAGGCCTATATTCCCTCGAGTTTAAAAGGATGAGTGGTGATCCAGTTGAAACGCACAAAACTTTTGAGGAGCTTGACAGGATAGATGCTATGAAAATGTTTTCCCCCTGGCTTGGAGAATCTAGAACACAGGGTCACAGTCTCGAGATAAGGGGTCGGCCATTTAGGACTGAGATGAGGAGAAATTTCTTCATAGGAGGGTTGTGAATCTTTAGAATGCTCTATCCCAGGGAGCTGTGGATGCTCAGTCAGTGAGTATCTTCAAGACAGAGATCTGTGAGTACTAAGGGAATTAAGGGATATGGGCATTGAGCAGGAAGGTGGGGTTGAGGTAGAAGATCAGCCATGATCTTGTTGAATGGTGCAGCAGGCTCGAGGGGCCAAATGGCCTACTCCAGCTCCTAGTTTTTAATGTTCTTATGCACAACGCATGTTCAGCTGCGCGAAAGACCTCACTCCCCCCCCCAACTAATTTAAAGGGATAACCATCCAGCTTTTGCTTTTGATTAAATTGTGCTGGCGCAGTGTTAGTGATAGTAGTGTGTTCCGTGTTATTGGAGGAGTTTTGCAAATTTTCTGGATTTTCAGGGCAGTGTAGCTGGATCCTGACCAGGTGGTCAGAGGGGTTGGTTGGCCTGTCTGGAGAGAGGGGTTTTGGAACTGCAACATGAGTTGGAAATTTGTGAAGTTTGTTTGCTACCTGCCTCAAGGGGACAGGGCGCTAGGAACATGCGAATGGTGACTCCTACGTCCGAAAATGGGAGCAGTCCAATTTTGCCCCTACACAGAGTCTATTTACTCAGCAAAGCAAACAAAGTCTATTTACAGAGTCTATTTCTAAAAAGAGTCTCTCTGAACTACAGCAAACAGATCCCATAACCGAAACTACAGAAAAGTCTCCCGATAAAGGCAGGATTATTTCCCCAGCAAAATGCAGTAAGTGGAGGATAGTCACATAATCAATACCAATCACTTACAGCAGTGCCGTCTCCAGCCATGATTAACGGGGGAATTACTCAATCCTCTCCATTTTGTCTGAGACTTGTGGTGTTCCGATATGCAGCCTCTTTCTTATCCCATGATACAATTTCAAGGTGTGTCATTCAATCTTTGGACCATGCTTTGATCATCCTTGGGCACAAATTGGCTACAGCAACAACATGCATTTATATAGTGCCTTTAATGTAGCAAAATGTCCCAAGGTGCTTCACAGTAGCATTATCAAACAAAATTTGACACCGAGGCACATAAACTGATGTTAGAATAGGTGACCAAAAGTTTGATCAAAGAGCTAGGCTTTAAGGAGAGTCTTAAAGGAGGAAAGTGAGGTGAAGTGGTTGAGGGAGGGAATTCCAAAGCTTCGGACCCAGGCAACTGAAGGCCCGGCCACCAGTGGTGGAGAGATTAAAATCGGGGACACTCAAGAGACCAGAATTAGACGAATACAGAGACCTTGGAGGGTCGTATGTCTGGAGGAGATTACAGAGATAGGGATGGGCGAGGCTATGGAGGGATTTGAAAACAAGGATGAGAATTTTAAAATGGAGCCATTGCTTAACAGGGAGCCAATGTAGGCGAGCGAGCACAGGGGTAATGGGTGAATGGGACTTGGGAGTTCAGACATGGGGAGCAGAGTTTGGAAGGCTGGCCAGGAGTGCATTGAAATAGTCAATTCTCGAGTAAGCAAAGGCATGGGCGACGGTTCCAACAGCAGATGAGTAGAGACGGGCAGATTGGGGCCTTGTTACAGAGGAGGAAACAGTCCTAGTGATGGCGTGCATATGTGGTTGGAAGCTTATCTCAGGGTCAGATATGACACCAAGGTTGTGAACAGTCCAGTTTAGTCTTAGACACTTGCCAGGGTGAGGGATGGAGTTGGTGACAAGGGAATGGAGTTTGTGACGGGGACTGAAGATAACGACTTCAGTCTTCCCAGCATTTAATTGGGAGGAAATTTTTGTTCATCCAGTGCTGGATGTTGGGCAAGCAGTGTGATAATATCGAGACAGTGGAGGGGCTGAGACTGTCACATTTCCTACATTATAACAGTGCCTGCTATTCATTACTATTTCATTGGCTGTAAAGTGCTTTGGGGTATCCCGAGGTTGTGAAAGGCCCTATAAAAAATACAAATCTTTCCTTTGTTTCATGGCAGGTAGTAAAAGATAACCTGACTTGTGAAAGATGTCAATGGCCCCCTAGTCATTGTGGATGGCCACAAGCGTTTGCTACTTTCTCCTTGGATGAGACTGTTGATGAGCCAGAGAAGCAAATAGCTTTTCAGACTGGCCTTTCGGTCTAGAAACCCATCACTTCTCTGTGATTAGGGATTTGAATCACATGGCATTAGAGTATGTATAGCATAGAAATGGGCCTTTTGGCCCAACCAGTCCATGCTGGTGTTTATGCACCACAGAAGCCTCTTTCTGCCCTCTTCATCTAACCCCATCAAGATATTTATTCATTTCTCTCTCATGTTTATCTATCCTCCTTTTAAATGTGTCTAGACCATTCTCCTCGACCACTCCCTATGGTAGGTAGCGAGTTCCACACTCTCACCACTCTCTGGGAAAAGAAGTTTCTTCTGAATTCCTTATTGGATTTATTAGTGACTGTCTAGCATTTATGAACCCTAGTTTTGGTCTCCCCATGAGTGGAAACGTCCTCTCTATGTCACCCCTATCGATGTCTTTCATAATTTTAAAGATCTCTTTATCAGGTCGCCTCAGTCATTTCTAGAAAGAAGAGCCCAGCCTGTTCAATCCTTCCTGGTAGATGTAACCTCTCAGTTCTGGTATCAGCTAGAATCAGTTGTTATCCTTTTTTTTAGGTGCCTCGCCTAGGAATTTCATGCAACTTTGACAATGTGGTGAGATGGCATTCAATTTTGGGAACCAATTTGACTACCTTTGAGCAACTCTGGGAGCTTGTGTGAAAAACAAGCCTTGGATCTGAGACTTTCACTTTTCACCAGTAGTTTCAAGTTTGTGTAGTGATGAGTTTCCTTTTGGCTGGTTGCCTGATCTCCCATCTACAAGTCACAAGTCAGGAGTGTGATGGAATACTCTCCACTTGTTTGGATGGGTGTAGCTCCAACAACATTCAAGAAGCTCGACACCATCCAGGACGAAGCAGCCCGCTTAATTGGCACTCCCTCCATCACCGACGCACAGTGGCAGCAGTGTGTACCATCTACAAGCCGCTCCTTTGACAGCACCTTCCAAACCCGCGACCTCTCCCACCTAGAAGGACAAGGGCAGCAAATGCATGGGAACACCACCACCTGCAAGTTCCCCTTCAAGCGACACGCGATCCTGACTTGGCACTATATTGCCGTTCATTCACTGTCACTGGGTCAAAATCCTGGATCTCCCTTCCTAACAGCACTGTGGATGTACCTACACCACATGGAATGCAGCGGTTCAAGAAGGCAGCTCACCACCACCTCCTCAAGGGTAATTAGAATGGGCAATAAATGCAGGCCTAGCCAGCAACGCCCACATCCCATGAACAAATAAAAAAAACTAGTCTGATCAGCTGATAACACTCAAAAAAACATAATTTGTTTTGTCTCCAGCAACAAAATCATAAACCCGTTTCTCCTGCGCATCCCAATTTCCTTTGATCATCATTGGTGACCATGCCTTCAGCTGCCTGGGCCCAAAGTTCTGGAATTCGCTCCCTGAACCCCTCTGCCTCTTTACCTCTCCTTCCTCTTTTCAGATGTCCCTCAAAACCCACCAAGCTTTTGGCCAGCTGTCCTAGGATCTCCTTACGTGGCTTGGTGTCAAATTTTGTGAAGTCACTCTTGTGAAGAGCTTTGGGGATGTTTCCACTATGTTAAAGTTACTATATAAATGCAAGGCCTTGTTGTTGATAAAGTATTTGTGTGTGTGTTTTTTTTTGTTACCAATACCATCCAGAGGAATACATCTCCACCATCTGCTTGTGGTGATCTGCATTTTGTTTCCAGAGCTGTCCCAGAGGTAGCAGTTGGAGATGCTGACCACTGTAACCGTGTACCAAGGGAACAGTTGAGAAAATTCTGCAGATGATATCTGATGGCAGGTGAAGATGGGATCACCAGCACGTGGTTTCACTCGAGCTTCCCCGGTATTCTGAACTATCCATGGTCTTTTGATGGCGTGCACTCTCCTTTCTTACCCCTCCTTCCCACCTCAATCAACTCAATGCTTTGCACACTCTATATTTTATTTCTAGTGTAGTCAGGTCCATCTTCTAGAAGGTAAAGATTACCTCATTTTGTTTGGAAAAGCAAATGTCCTTGAGTCAACTTATCGTGCCAAATGCTCCCTGGAGCCTCGAAGGCATCATATTCCCCCAGCTGCCTGAACTATTTTTGGGCGTCTCAGATGTGTTCCGATTTAGAGTGGAGAGACAATCCTCCGAGGACTGAGTATTAGCTGGTGAGGAGCAGAAGTGCCATTAGCCAATGCCGGGTGTTACTGTCTCGTTAATTTATTCCTACAGCATTTTAACCTCTCTCGTTTCTATGTGACAACCGTGACTATGCTTCAAAAGTACTTCATTGGCTGTAAAGCACTTTGGGACATTCTGAGGTTGTGAAAGGTGCGATAGAAAAGCAAGTCTTTTTCTCCATCTCTCTTTTATTCCCTTTCTCTCATTTTTCTTTCTGATGCTTCAATCTCATGAGCAGGGATGGAGAGACTCTTGCTGTTAATAAGATATACTCACTAAGGTCCCTTAACAACTTGCCTGTATAATAACCCCAAATAACAAAAGTAAATTATTGAGAGAAAAGTTTCTGTGGAGCATTTTGGACATCGGTATCAGGTTATGGAGAGTCGAGAGATTTGAATGGATGATTTATTCAGCTGAGGTTTCACTTCAAAGTTGGAAATTTCTTCCTTCCCCTCAGGTGTGAAACTATATCTCGGATCTATGGGTTTCTGGGCAGAGTGCCCATTCTCTGACAGCAGTGGAGAGGTTTTTATTCCTTGCTAAACCTAGCCATCCTGTGTGCTCTGACCCTGTGAGAGAAGCTTATAGATGTAATCAGACCCCAGATATTTCAGGAGAGGTGTGGAAGGGTCTGTGTTCCACAGTGTATTGGAACAGGCTAAAAGAAGAGTATTATAATCTTGCATAGCCTGTGTTTCATGCTTGCAAGGCCTCCAGCAGTGGTATGTGAAAGTCTCATAGGAGTGTTGAAAGGGATGGGGAAGGATTGGTATTCTGGTCTTGTGAAACTGTACCAAAACTATTGTGACGCTGGCAATGGTTGAGTGGTTCCGAAGCATCATAGTGATGGGAAACTTGCCGGTTACTAGCCCATAGTATTCCTCTGTGAGGGATGTGCTACAGGGCCCACATATGGGCCTGGATTTTTCCTACTCGGCAGCGAGCTTCCAAAAAGGCATGGCGCGCGCACAAAATGTACGGTGTGGAAGTGCCGCGATACTCTGCACAGTGGCTCGTTTACACGAAGGGGGCGGACCACTCTTCCCCAATGACGTAGAGAGGGCGGGCACTTTGTCTCTGGCGGCACCGCGCAGGCACCGGCGCCATTTTTAAAAGGCTTTAAGCCCTTCCAATTTATTCCAATTTTTAAAGGTACAGGTGGGAAAAAATTAAAACCTTATCAGTTTAAATCCCCTCTCCCACCCACACCCAGTGAGTAATCAATATCTAAATATCCATTTACAGCCCAAAAAAAAAAAAATTTTAATTTCGACCTTTTCCCCCCCGAACGTTCTCCACTTTAACCTTCAACCCCTTCCCACCATCCCCTCCATCAATCGCGCAGATTTTTGCCTTCCCCTCCCGCCCTGAAAACTTCACTTCCCACCCCCCTCCCCCCCCACCTCCCCACCAGTGTTCCACCTCGGATCTCCAAATGGAGATCCGAAGGCATGGGATACACGGCAACCAGCCAGAATATCAGTGTGGGACGGCTGTCACGACAAGGTAAGTAGTTATGCTTTCATTTACATTTATTTAAATATTTGAATTGAGTTTCCAATACCAAGCAGTGGGCAGGGTCCACCACGAGGCCTCACCTCGTAAAATGGGACGGGGCCTTCCTGGCGTCGTGGCCCGTGGCGGACCTCTCTGTCATGACCCCCAACGTCAGGGGGCTAGTACATTCCATTCCAAGGACAGCCTCCTATGCTTCCCCACATACATTGTACATAACTACATCTTTGTAAGTTGAAGCCAAGTGAGGCCTGTGCATGCAACTTGCCTTTCTGCTCTATGAAAGGATGACCAAGTGAACTCATTGTGCTCTGTCATAAAGTCTTCCAGCACAGAAGGGGTGCCATTCGGCCTGTCATGCCTGTGCCAGCCCTTTGAAAGAGCTGTCTGATTTATTCCCAGTCACCAGCTTTTCCCCATAGCCCTACAAATTAATCCTCTTCATATCATAGAAAGAGGAGTAGGCCATTCAACCCATCGAGCCTGCCCTGCCATTCAATATGATCATGGCTGATCATCCACTTCAATGTCTTTTTCCCCACACTATCTCCATATCCCCTAATATCATTGGTATTTAGAAATCTGTCAATCTCTGCTTTAAACATACTCAATGACTGAGCTTCCACAGCCCTCTGGGTTGAGAATTCCAAAGGTTCACAACCCTCTGAGTAAATAAATTTCTCCTCATCTCTGTCCTAAGTGGCTTCCCCCTTATTTTGAAATTGTGTCCCCTGGTTCTAGACTCCCCAACCAGGGGAAACATCTTAGCTGCATCTACCCTCTCATTCTTCGACACTCTAGCAAATACAGGCCCAGTTTCCCCAATCGCTCTTCATAGGACAGCCCCGCCATCCCAGGAACAAGTCTAGTGAACCTTCATTGCACTCCCTCTATGGCAATAATATCCATCCTAAGGTAAGGGGACCAAAACTGCACGCAGTATTCCAGGCGTGGTCTAACCAAGCTTCTATACAATTGAAGCAAGACTTCACGACTCCTGTACTCAAATCCTCTTGCGATAAAGGCTAACATACCATTAACCTTCTCAATTGCTTGCTGCACCTGCATGTTAGCTTTCAGTGACTCATTGACGAACCCTCCATGTGAAGAAATTTCTTCGCATTTCCCATCTAGTTCCTTTGCCAATTATTTTAAATCTTTTCTTTATTAACTTTATTAGGTCTTCCCTTAACCTTCTCTGCCACAAGGAGACCCATCCTAGCTTTCCCAATTTCTCCCCATAACTAACAACCCTCATCCTTGGTATCATCCCATTAAGTCTCCTTGACACCCTCTCCGAGGCCTTAACATCCTTCTTAAAGTGATGTTACTGTACATAATAATCCAATTGAGGACTAAGCAGAATTTGTAAAGATTCGGCATGACTTCCATGTTTTTTTATTCAAGAAAACTGATAAAAGTCACTCCGAGAAACTATTTCAATTGGTTAGTGAGTTGGTAACTAGAAAGCATTAAGTTTAAAAGCATCATCACAGATCGAAAGGGTGAGGTTAGGTTATTTTTCTACCGCAAACGGTTGTTGGGGCAGAGAGTGTCCTGTTACTCGTCCTCTTAGTTTCCAGGGTAATGTATCATCGAATCGCAGATGCAATGAGTTATTGTGTCGACCACTCGATTTGAGCAGCACTTGGAGGAGGGAAGTACTGTAGCTGCTCTCCCTAATTATTTAACCAAAAAACAAATTTCTTTAATAATTTAAATGGTAGCTTTCAAAAGGCTGTGTTCTCATACAAAGAAAGGATTCTGCAACAAACATTTATTTATGAGTACCAAATTTGCATAGTTGCATGTTCTCCTTGGAAACTTGGATTTCAAAGTTTTAAGGAGTGTCAGAGAAATAAGGAGAAACTGTTTCCACTGACAGGAGTTTGTAACCAGGCGACACAGATTTAAAATAATTGGCAAAATAAAGTTGGGAGGGGGGGGATGACTTTTTTTTTAATGCAGTGAGTTGTTGCGATCTGGAACGCGCTGCCTGAAAAGGCAGTTGAAGCAGATTCAGTAGTAACTTTCAAAAGAGAATTGGATAAATACTTGAAAAAGGGAAAAAAACATTTCAGGGCTATGGGGAAAGAGCAGGAGGAGTGAGACTGATTGGATAGCTCTTTCAAAAAGCCAGCACAGATATGATGGGCTAAATGGCCTCCTTCTGTGCTGTGTGATTCTATCCAACTATTGAAGTGTACAGTATTGGTCTACTTCCAATAAATCTCGTCCAATGTTCTTGAGGCTAACCTGTGTTTTCCTCCCCTGCTGTTTCGATGCTGGCTGCCAAATTGCCTTTAATACCTGGTAATGTTCTGTTACTGTACGAGCCACGAGTTTCCTCTGTACTTGAGCTGTAAAACTCTTAAAGAATTTACAGCAGCAATGATTGCGATTCTGAAGTAATCCAGGGTTGTGAGGGTATTTTGCTGAAAAGGTGTAAGTTTGTCTTTTGTATTTCTATTGCTGTTTTCATGACCTCAAGATATCCCAAAGACTTTACAGCCAATGAAGTACTTTTTGAAGTAGTCACTGTTGGAATGTAGGGTAAGTGGCAGCCAATTTGTGCACAGTAAGCTCCCACAAACAGAAAAGTGATAATGACCCAGATAATCAATTTAGTAATACTGGTTGAGGGATGAACGTTTGTCAGGACGCTGGGGAGAACTCTCTGCTCTTTGAATAGTGCCATGTGACCTTTAGCATCCGTTTGAGACAGCAGAAAGGGCCTCAGTTTAACATCTCATCCAACTGTGAAACAGGAAGCTATGTTCAACCTTTACAAATCTCTGGTTAAGCCTCAGCTGAAGTAAAGTGTCCAATACTGGCCACCACCATTTAGGAAGGATGTCAGGACCTTGGAGAGCGTGTAGAGGTGATTTATCAGATGGCAGAATTGGAGTGGGTTAAGTTATGTGGAAAGACTGGAGAAATTGGGATTGTTCTCCTTCGAGCAGAGAAAGTTAAGGTGAGATTTAATGGAGGTGTTCAAAATGATGAGGGGTTTTGATAGAGTAGATAGTTTCCACTAGCAGGAGGGTCGGTACCAAGAGGACAGAGATTGATGGTAATTGACAACAAATCCAGAGCGGTGATAAGGAGAATTAATTTTTACACAGTGGGTTATGATGATCTGGAACGTGCTGCCTGAAAGGGCGGTGGAAGCAGATTCAGTAGTAACTTTCAAAAGGAAATTGAATAAATACTTGGAAAGGACAAATGAACAAAGAACTAAAGTGGAACGCATTGGATAGTGCTTTCAAAAAGAGCCAGAGCATGCATGATGGGCTGAATGGCCTCCTCCTGCACGGAATGATTCCCACGTTGTTCAGCTTTTATTCCAAGATTCAGTAAAATTGCTATCATTATTTTTGCTATAGAATTTGGTTAATTGCAATTCCTTTTAGTTTCAGCCAAGCTCCTTTTTCCTGTATCTCCCTACTTCACACGCTGAGCCCTATTGTACCGACCTGCTAATGCTCTTCTCTAATGAGCTGTGAGGATGTACGTGACTGTTGCCAGGGTGATGCAGCTGCCAATACACCCCCCCCCCCCCCCAACTACCACCACGTCTGTCCACTGGGGGACCACCTCCCTCCACTGAGGGTCATTGCTTCGTTCCCTGATCCTGATCCTGAGGCTGAGGTCAGATGCATGATGTGTGAAACTGAGGGCGTAAACTACCAGTCATCCTGTGTGGCACATTGCACAAGCACGACATACACGAACCCCGCCCCCACCACCATCCCAACAGATAATTATAAAAGAACTTACTTCATAGCTTGAGGTTTGGTTTCCTGAATGGATTTTATATATATATATTAAAAAAAAAAGTAAAATCTCATTAATGAAAAGTCCTGGGGAGGATGGAAAAGTGTGAGTAGCAAGGGGAAGCAGTGTGTGAGTTGCTGGAGGAATTGCGCTCTGCAGGAAACTCTTGTCAGCAGCTTCACGGTCACCTGGCCTAAACAGAAGTCTCTGCCAAGCATGTGACTTCAAAGTTGGTGTATATGGAGCATTGTTCCAACAACAACTTGCATTTATATAGCGCCTTTAAAGTAGCAAAAAGCCCCAAGGTGCTGTGCAGGAGCAGTTATCAAACAAAATTTCACATTGAGCCATATGAGGAGGTATTAGGGCAGATGGCCAACAGTTTGGTCAGGGAGGTATATTTTAAGGAGAGACTTAATGGGGGAGAGAGAGATGGAGAGGTTTAGGGAGGGAATTCCAGAGTTTAGGAAATCAGCAGCTGAAAGTCCGGCCGCCAATGGTGGAGCGTTGAAAATTGGGCATGCTGAAGAGGCCAGAATTAGAGGAGGGCTGGAGGAGGTTACACTAATAGAGAGGGCTGTGGGGTGGGTGAGTGTTGGGGGTAAGGGGGGAGGGGGGGGAGGGTGGCACTGCGGGGTGCAGACCATGGAAGGATATGATAAGTATATCCAATGACTGTTGGGCCCATTGTTCATGCAAAGGGTGGTAGAAGTCTGGAATTCTCTCCTACGAAAGCAGTAGTTGCTAGCTGCATTAATAGTTCTAAATCTGCGATGAACAGATTTTTGCTAGCCCAGGGTATTAAGAGATATGGAACCAAGGTGGGTATATGGAGTTAGGATAAGATGCACCAGCCTCAAGGGGCTGAAAAGCCTCCTCCTGTTCCTGAGTATCTAATTCCCCTTTTGATAGTATCGGGCTCACGCAAGATGGGCTGAAGGGTGGCCTCCTGCGCTGTATTGCCTTTGACGGAGCTGTCCGAACAGTCCCACTCCCCCCTGCTCTTTCCCCATAGCCCTGCAAATATTTTCTTTTCAATTATTTATCCAATTTCCTTTTGAAAGTTACTGTTGAATCTGCTTCCACTGCCCTTTAGGCAACACATTTCCAGATCATAACTTGCTGCGTTTTAAAAAAAAAAAGCCTCTTTGTCTTGCCTCTCGTTCTTTTTCTAGTTTTTCTGCTGTCTCTCTCTCTACAGGAGTGTGCAGGTGCTTTCTTCAGCATTGCTGTCTGGGATTCCTGCAGCCACATCCCAGCACAGAGGGAGCTAGCAGTTAAATATTATTTTTTTTTGCTCTTTTATGAAGGGGGCTGAGGAACTTGTACGATGTGAGATGGACCTTTTCCTTACAGGATATGGTCTCTTGTTGCCAGGAGGATGCTCAGGAAGGTTTGCAGGGCAGACAAAGACAGTCCTTCAGCTGCTGGGTGTGGCTGCAGCCCTGCATCCCCTTTGGCAGATGCACAGAGACGGCTTCAGTGAGACCAGCCAGCAGAATTAGGAAATAGGACCTCTTTTATTTACACAGGCTGCATAAGCCTGGTCATTGCTGTCTACTTGGATAGGAATCAGGCGAGCTTTGCTTTCCACTGATTTCTCCAGAGTGTTTGTTACTTTCATCCTCGCAGTGTTCACACACTTTAATGCATTGGCGTGGAATCACTGGAAACCATTAGCAACTGAATCTAGTCTACAAACAGCTGCACTTATCCACTAATATCATAATGTCTCCTATGTTAGTGCTAGGACCTTACAGAGCACCTGGGCCACACAGGAATGACACTTGTCTGCTCTCATTCTTGCTACATTTCTGTGTGAAGACGCTGTGATGGTGTCGGCAAACTGCAAACCCAGCGAAGAGTTGAAACCTTATCTGTTTCCTGTGGATAAACTTTGACGAGACAGTTTAGCATCGCTGGCATGAGGGGGATGCTGGGTATTAGACGTTAGGCTAAAAAAAAAAAGTGTCTTTGTGTGTGTGTATGTATGTGTGTGACTTGGCTTGGGGTTATTAACTGCTTTTCAACAATGCAGAAGGTTTTATGATTGGAGAGGAATTCATTCCAGATGTCAATAGTGTTTGGATTGAACGGTGCAGCTCAAAGCAATGCAGTCGCCTTGCTGCAGTTGCCTCAACACAGACATTATGCAGGTGGGAGGAGAAGTTTGCTGTCGAACCTATGCCTGGCAGAAAGGTTTATTTTCATATTTAGCCTGTGTGTCTCTGTCTCTGTCTCTGTGACTAATCGTGTGTCTGTCATTGTGTGTGTGTGCATATCTAAGTGTGTGTGCACATGTGTATCTCTAATTGTGTATATCTGTGTGTATCTGTAAAAGTGTGTATCCCTGTGTGCATGAAAGTGTATATCTGTGTGTGCGTGTGTATTGCTGTGTAAGTTTGTGTGTGTGTATCTGTGTAAAAGTGTGTATCTCTGTGTGCATGAAAGTGTGTATCTATGAGTGTGCATGTGTATTGCTGTGTAAGTTTGTGTGTGTGTATCTGTGTAAAAGTGTGTATCTCTGTGTGCATGAAAGTGTGTATCTATGAGTGTGCATGTGTATTGCTGTGTAAGTTTGTGTGTGTGTATCTGTGTAAAAGTGTGTATCCCTGTGTGCATGAAAGTGTATATCTATGTGTGTGCGTGTGTAATGCTGTGTAAGTTTGTGTGTGTATCTGTAAAAGTGTGTATCTCTGTGTGCATGAAAGTGTGTATCTATGTGTGTGCGTGTGTATTGCTGTGTAAGTTTGTGTGTGTGTATCTGTGTAAAAGTGTGTATCTCTGTGTGCATGAAAGTGTGTATCTATGAGTGTGCATGTGTATTGCTGTGTAAGTTTGTGTGTGTGTATCTGTGTAAAAGTGTGTATCTCTGTGTGCATGAAAGTGTGTATCTATGTGTGTGCGTGTGTATTGCTGTGTAAGTTTGTGTGTGTGTATCTGTAAAAGTGTGTATCTCTGTGTGCATGAAAGTGTGTATCTATGTGTGTGCATGTGTATTGCTGTGTAAGTTTGTGTGAGTATCTCTGTTTAAGTGTGTGTGTATCTGTGTGTGAGTGTGTGCATGTGTATCATTATGAAAGTGTGTTGTGTGTCTGTGTCTGCGTGTGGATGCACTTTTATCATGTCTTCCTGTTTCCAGTTCCTCACTAGCTGCTTTTGCCTACAGATGCCAGAAAGAGCTGGTTTTTATTTGAGTAAGGAAGTCTGCTTGCAAACCCTGCCACGGGAGGAAGAGATGGTGGACCACCTCTTGAACTTACAAATAATGTCGAGTTCAGATTCTGGTCTGATGTGCTGGTGTAATGGCAGCCTTAATCCCATCTGACGCTCAACAGATGGAATCGAGACAATTCCCTCCCCCCTCCAATCCGGACCACCAAACATTGGAATTTTTGCTGCCTTAGTACTTTAGTTATTAAGTGATGTCAGGGGAATTCTGCTAATTGTGTTTGTTTAAAACAATTGAAAGGTGTTTGCAGTGGGAGTCAGGGTGTGGAATTGATCAGAATTAAGAAGTTAGGCAGTGAGCAAAGTAGGAAGGAGGGAACATTGTTCTGCTACAGTTTAGTAGTCACTTGATTGCATGGGCTTGCTTTGAATGAGGTGAATCATTTTGTTTGTCTTGTTACTGAATGATTTATTCTTCGGACTTTTAAAATACCTCTGGGAAGTAACGAGGGTTTTACAGCAAACACACAGTTAAATAGCATCATAAAACCATGTTATTTTTGCCATAAACATATCCCTATGTCGTCTTTTTTTTACACCAAAGCCTCCGTCTGTATCTGGGCTTCAGAAAAAGTTTGCCTGCCACAGTCCTTTCAGCCTTCTACTGTCACATCAAGCTGTGCTTCCCCCTCACTGATTACCAGATGAAGGGATTTCTTGCTTTAAAAAAACGGCCAATTTAAAACCCTTTGTTTACTTGTGTATTTAACTCATGTTCAATTGAGCAGCTTTATTTATTTTTATTTATTTTATTTAGAGATACAGCACTGAAACAGGCCCTTCGGCCCACCGAGTCTGTGCCAACCAACAACCACCCATTTATACTAACCCTACATTAATTCCATATTCTCTACCACATCCCCACCATTCTCTTACCACCTACCTACACTAGGGGCAATTTACAATGGCCAATTTACCTATCAACCTGCAAGTCTTTTGGAGGTGGGAGGAAACCGAAGCACCCGGCAGAAACCCACGCAGACACAGGGAGAACTTGCAAACTCCACACAGGCAGTACCCAGAACTGAACCCAGGCCACTGGAGCTGTGAGGCTGCGGTGCTAACCACTGCGCCGCTGTGCCGCCCAAACTCATTTCCCAACTCTTTTTTTTTAACCTTCTATCTTGAGGCCGAAGGGGTGGAAGCTGCATTTCAGTGTTAGCTGAGGCAGGAACTCGAACATTAAGTTTCAGTCTATGGCTGAAGTGATTGGTCTGACTGTACGTACACAAACAGGGCTGGAACAGTAACAGCATGTACATGACACTTGGCACCATGGGTAAGTTGTCCACCAACTCATGGCAAGGGGGAGATATCCTGTGAATTCTAGGTGCTTTGCACCGCTCCGCTGATAGTCTCACGACAACAGCAGCTCCCCCTGAACCCTTTTTATTATTTATTCATGGGATGTGAGCGTCACTGGCTAGGCCAGCATTTTTTGACCGTCCCTAATTGCCCTGGAGAAGCTGGTGGGTGAGTCGCTGCTTTGAATACAATGTGAGCTGAGACAAGTAATTTCAGAGGGCTGTTAAGGGTCAACCACATTGACGTGGGTCTGGAGTCACATGTAAGCCAGAATGTGTAAGGACAGCATATTTCCTTCCCTAAAGAACATGAGTGAACGAGGTGGGTTTTTACAACAATCCAGTAGTTTCACAGTCACCATTACTGAGACTGACTTTTTAATTCCAGGTTTATTTAATTGAATTTAAATTCCCGAGCTGGCATGGTGGGATTTGAACTCATGTCTGGGGATCATTAGTTCAGGCCTCTGCTTTACTAGTCCAGTAACATAACCACTGTGCTACTGTACCCACCCAAAAAAATAAATCCTTGTGAGTTTCATGAAGTTGCTGCAGTTGCACATTAAATGCTCATTAAATTCAACACAGAAAGTTATGTCTGGTAACTAAAAGTTTAAGTACCCTTTTAATGACAAGATGATTGTTAATGACTGTTGATCAACCTCTCTGGCCCAGAAAGTAAACAGTTATAAATGTGGAGACTCATCCCTTCAGGTATTGTTGGAGATTTTAAAAATGTCAAATTTTATATTTATTGTTTCAATTATTTCTTTCTGCCTCTTTTTTTTTTTCTTTTTCTCTTGATCCAGTCTTTCTTCCCCTCTTTTTATTTCTCTTTCTCCACCTGATTTGACTCTAATTCACCTGATTTCCTCTCCATCTGTTTCTTCATCAATCCTTAAATGTCATTAGTTAGGGAGATAGACTGTTGGTCCCATCGTTTGTACAAAAGGTGGTAGAAGTGTGGAATTCTCTCCTGCAAAAAACAGTAGGTCCTAGCTCGATTAATAATTATAAAGCTGAGGTTGATAGATTTCTGCTAGCCAAGGATATCAAGGGATAGGGAGCCAAAGTGGGTGAATGAAGCGACAGTACAATTTAGCTATGATCTCATTGAACAGCAGAACAGGCTTGAGGGGATGAATGGTTCACTCCTGTTCCTATGTTCACCAGTTACCTTCACTGCACTGCAATAAGCTGAAACTTCCAGCAAGTTATTGCACAAAGATATTTTTGCCTGAAGGGTGCAGGAGAGAGTCTAACTAACGAGGTGGACTATAAGATGCTCCACTTTAGGAAATTCTGGGCCGTTATTTGGGGGTGGCAGTGAGTTCTTTGAACGAACTATCCAGTTAGTCGCACTTGGTCTGCTTTTTCCCCACAGCCCTGCAAATCCTTCCCCCTTTAAGTATTTATCTAATTTCCTTTTGAAAGTTATTATTGAATCTGCTTCCACTGCCCTTTCAGGCAGCACATTCCAGATCACAACAACTCACTGCTTAAAATTGTTTTTCCTTCTGTCGCCTCTGGTTCTTTTGCCAATTACCTTAAATCTCCCCTTAACCTTGTCTGCTTTAAGGAGAACAATCTCAACATAAATGTGGAAATAATAGAAGGCTGCATTATGTTATTTTGGTCCTGGGGGAAGGCTAGGGAGATGCAACAGAGTGCAGCCAGTTTTATAAGCTTCCCCAAAACTGAAAAATGCTGTAATATTTCTCCAGTGCCACTAGCAAGTCTTTTACTTTTTCTTCTCTCGCAATTTGATGTTTCCGACAACAGCTTGCATTGATATCGCACCTTTAACATAATAAAACATCCCAAGGTGCTTCACAGAAGTGCTATCAAACACAATTTGGCACTGAGCTACATAAGGAGATATCAGGATAGGTGAACAAAAGCATGGTCAAAGAGAAAGATTTGAAGGCGCGCCTTGAAGGAGGGAGAGGTTTAGGGAGGGAATTCCAGAGCTTGGGGCCCAGGCAGCTGTAGGTATGGCCGCCAATGGTGGAGCGATGGAAACTGGGGATGCACAAGAGGCCGGAATTGGAGGAGTGCAGAGATCTCGGAGGGTTGTAGGACTGGAGATGATTACAGAGATAGGGAGTGGGCGGGATACGATGAATATCTCCAGCAATGAAGCTGACCAGTTCACTCATGAACAGCAGTGCAATAAATGCAAATTGTTGCACGTTTCTGTCCAAAGTGTAATGAAGTTGTGGAACGAGTTTCTAGTGTAAGCCATTTCAATGGACAGCTTAAATGCTGAATAGAGTGAAGGGGTTAAGGGTTATGGTGACGAGGTGAAGTTATGCTCCATGAACAAGCTTTGGACCCAACAGAAGTTTCTGTTTCCTAAGAATTCTTCTTTTCCAAGATTCACTTGCAAACTCATCGCCTGAAGAATCAAGTATCCCAAACACTGAATATTGAAAATGTTGACAATTATCAGCTCTTTGGGTACATGTTTGAAAGGCACTTGTTAAATAGCATTAATGTCAAGTCAAATTCTTTTCAATTTTTAAAAAAAAAAGCTTCTCATTTAAGTTTTGTTTTGTGTTAACAATCAGAGGAAATTTTGCAACAAGGTGGTGAAGGTGACAGGACGTTGGATTAATTAATTTTATTACTGAAGATTTTTCAAACTGTGGCTGTGTGCATCAATAAAAAATTCAATTAAATTATTTATTTTAGATAAATTTAGAATATTATTTGAAGATAATTCCAGTGTATGAGGAAACTATTAAAACAATTAATCTTAATTAATTGAACTGCATTGGGACAGATAGGTTGTTATCATACACTGTAGTTGCACAGTGATTGCTTTGATATTTCTGTTAACCTCATTTACTGGGTGATGTAAGTTCTGTATCAGGAGAAACTGTTAACACTTCTACCATGGCCATTTCCTTCAAGCTATATCAGAGAATCATACAGCACAGAAGGAGACCATTCAGCCCATCATACCTGTGCCAGCTCTTTGAAAGAGCTATCAAATGAATCCCACTCCCCTCTGCTCTTTTCCCATAGGTCTGCAAGTTTCCTTCCTTCAAGTATCTATCCAATTCGCCTTTTGCAAGATATTACTAAATGGAACTCCTGTTTTTTATGTAGATAGGGCTACGTGAGATTAATAATGGGCTGGGCTATGGAGGGAAAGATGAAGAGGGATGTTTGAAAGCTTGGTTGATCAAATTAATATTGTGAAAATTTTATGAGAGGCAGAGAGATAGCGGAGTAATGGGTGGTTAAAGAGGGATGTCATCGTTAGTGAGGCAAAGGGAGATGAGATACCTGGAAGCTGAGAGTCAGAAGGACTGAGCATATGAACAAAGAAAATTACAGCACAGGAACAGGCCCTTCGGCCCTCCAAGCCTGCGCCGATCCAGATCCTCTACCGAAACATGTCGCCTATTTTCTAAGGGTCTGTATCTCTTTGCTTCCTGCCCATTCATGTATCTGTCCAGATACATCTTAAAAGACGCTATCGTGTTCACATCTACCACCTCCGCTGGCAACGCGTTCCAGGCACCCACCACCCTCTGCGTAAAGAACTTTCCACGCATGTCCCCCCTAAACTTTTGCCCTCTCACTTTGAACTCGTGACCCCTAGTATTTGAATCCCCCACTCTGGGAAAAATCTTCTTGCTATCCACCCTGTCTATACCTCTCATGATTTTGTACACCTCAATCAGGTCCCCCTCAACCTCCGCCTTTCTAATGAAAATAATCCTAATCTACTCAACCTCTCTTCATAGCTAGCGCCCTCCATACCAGGCATCATCCTGGTGAACCTCCTCTGCACCCTCTCCAAAGCATCCACATCCTTTTGGTAATGTGGCAACCAGAACTGCACGCAGTATTCCAAATGTTGCCGAACCAAAGTCCTATACAACTGTAACATGGCCTGCCAACTCTTGTACTCAATACCCCGTCCGATGAAGGAAAGCATGCCGTATGCCTTCTTGACCACTGTACCTGCGTTGCCACCTTCAGGGAACAATGGACCTGAACACCCAAATCTCTCTGTACATCAATTTTCCCCAGGACTTTTCCATTTACTGTATAGTTCACTCTTGAATTGGATCTTCCAAAATGCATCACCTCGCATTTACCCTGATTGAACTCCATCTGCCATTTCTCTGCCCAACTCTCCAATCTATCTATATTCTGCTGTATTCTCTGACAGTCCCCTTCACTATCTGCTACTCCACCAATCTTAGTGTCGTCTGCAAACTTGCTAATCAGACCACCTATACTTTCCTCCAAATCATTTATGTATATCACAAACAACAGTGGTCCCAGCACAGATCCCTGTGGAACACCACTGGTCACACGTCTCCATTTTGAGAAACTCCCTTCCACTGCTACTCTCTGTCTCCTGTTGCCCAGCCAGTTCTTTATCCATCTAGCCAGATGGACCCCATGCGACTTCACTTTCTCGATCAGCCTACCATGGGGAACCTTATCAAACGCCTTACTGAAGTCCATGTATATGACATCTACAGCCCTTCCCTCATCAATCAACTTTGTCACTTCCTCAAAGAATTCTATTAAGTTGGTAAGACATGACCTTCCCTGCACAAAACCATGTTGCCTATCACTGATAAGCCCATTTTCTTCCAAATGGGAATAGATCCTATCCCTCAGTATCTTCTCCAGCAGCTTCCCGACCACTGACGTCAGGCTGACCGGTCTATAATTACCTGGATTATCCCTGCTACCCTTCTTAAACAAGGGGACAACAATAGCAATTCTCCAGTCCTCCGGGACCTCACCCGTGTTTAAGGATGCTGCAAAGATATCTGTTAAGGCCCGAGCTATTTCCTCTCTCGCTTCCCACAGAAACCTGGGATAGATCCCATCCGGACCTGGGGACTTGTCCACCTTAATGCCTTTTAGAATACCCAACACTTTCTCCCTCCTTATGCCGACTTGACCTAGAGTAATCAAACATCTGTTCCTAACCTCAACATCCGTCATGTCCCTCTCCTCGGTGAATACCGATGCAAAGTACTCGTTTAGAATCTCACCCATTTTCTCTGAGTCCAAGCATAACATTCCTCCTTTGTCCTTGAATGGGCCAATCCTTTCTCTAGTTACCCTCTTGCTCCTTATATGTGAATAAAAGGCTTTGGGATTTTCCTTAACCCTGTTTGCTAAAGATATTTCATGACCCCTTTTAGCCCTTTTAATTCCTCATTTCAGATTGGTCCTACATTCCCGATATTCTTTCAAAGCTTCGCCTTTCTTCAGCCGCCTAGTCCTTATGTATGCTTCCTTTTTCCTCTTAGCTAGTCTCACAATTTCACCTGTCATCCATGCTTCCCTAATCTTGCCATTTCTATCCCTCATTTTCACAGGAACATATCTCTCCTGCACGCTAATCAACCTCTCTTTAAAAGCCTCCCACATATCAAATGTGGATTTACCTTCAAACAGCTGCTCCCAATCTACATTCCCCAGCTCCTGCCGAATTTTGGTATAGTTGGCCTTCCCCCAATTTAGGACTCTTCCTTTCGGACCACTCTCGTCTTTGTCCATGAGTATTCTAAAACTTACAGAATTGTGATCACTATTCCCAAAGTAGTCCCCTACTGAAACGTCAACCACCTGTCCCGGCTCATTCCCCAACACCAGGTCCAGTATGGCCCCTTCCCGAGTTGGACTATTTACATACTGCTCTAGAAAACCCTCCTGGATGCTCCTTACAAATTGTGCTCCATCTGGACCTCCAACACTAAGTGAATCCCAGTCAATGTTGGGAAAATTAGAATCTCCTATCACCACCACCCTGTTGCTCCTACATCTTTCCATAATCTGTTTACATATTTGTACCTCTATCTCACGCTCGCTGTTGGGAGGCCTGTAGTACAGCCCCAACATTGTTACCGCACCCTTCCTATTTCTGAGTTCTGCCCATATTGCCTCACAGCTCGAGTCCTCCATAGTGCCCTCCTTCAGCACAGCTGTGATATCCTCTTTGACCAGTAATGCAACTCCTCCACCCCTTTTACCTCCCTCTCTATCCCGCCTGAAGCATCGATATCCTGGGATATTTAGTTGCCAATCATGCCCTTCCCTCAACTAAGTCTCAGGAATAGCAATAACATCATACTCCCAGGTACTAATCCAAGCCCTAAGTTCATCTGCCTTACCTACTCCACTTCTTGCATTGAAACAAATGCACCTCAGACCACCAGTCCCTTTGCTTTCATCATCTGCTCCCTGCCTACTCTTTCCCTTAGTCACGCTGACTTCATTATCTAGTTCCTTACAGGCTTTAGTTACTACCTCCTTACTCTCCACTGACCTCATTTGGTTCCCAACCCCCTGCCACATTAGTTTAAACCCTCCCCAACCGCGTTAGCAAAAGCACCCCCAAGGACATTGGTTCCAGTCCGGCCCAGGTGTAGACCATCCAATTTGTAATAGTCCCACCTCCCCCAGAACCGGTCCCAATGTCCCAAAAATCTGAACCCCTCCCTCCTGCACCATCTCTCAAGCCACGCATTCATCCTGACTATTCTTTAATTTCTACTCTGACTATCACGTGGCACTGGTAGCAATCCTGAGATTACTACCTCTGAGGTCCTACTTTTTAATTTGGCTCCTAACTCCCTAAATTCTGCTTTTTAGAACATTACAGCGCAGTACAGTCCCTTCGGCCCTCCATGTTGCGCCGACCTGTGAAACCATCTGACCTACACTATTCCATTTTCATCCATATGTCTATCCAATGACCACTTAAATGCCCTTAAAGTTGGCGAGTCTACTACTGTTGCAGGCAGGGCGTTCCACGCCCCTACTACTCTCTGAGTAAAGAAACTACCTCTAACATCTGTCCTATATCTATCACCCCTCAACTTAAAGCTATGTCCCCTCGTGTTTGCCATCACCATCCGAGGAAAAAGACTCTCACTATCCACCCTATCTAACCCTCTGATTATCTTATATGTCTCTATTAAGTCACCTCTCCTCCTCCTTCTCTCCAACGAAAACAACCTCAAGTCCCTCAGCCTTTCCTCGTAAGACCTTCCCTCCTATAATGCGGTGACCAGAACTGCACGCAATACTCCAGGTGCGGCCTCACCAGAGTTTTGTACAGCTGCATCATGACCCCGTGGCTCTGAAACTCGATCCCCCTACTAATAAAAGCTAACACACCATATGCCTTCTTAACAGCCCTATTACCCTGGTTAGCAACTTTCAGGGATTTATGTACCTGGACACCAAGATCTCTGTGTTCATCTACACTACCAAGAATCTTCCCATTAGCCCAGTGCTCTGCATTCCTGTTACTCCTTCCAAAGTGAATCACCTCACACTTTTCCGCATTAAACTCCATTTGCTATCTCTCATCCCAGCTCTGCAGCCTATCTATGTCCCTCTGTACCCTACAACATCCTTCGGCACTATCCACAACTCCACCGACCTTCGTGTCATCCGCAAATTTACTGACCCACCCTTGTACACCCTCTTCCAGGTCATTTATAAAAATGACAAACAGCAGTGGCCCCAAAACAGATCCTTGCGGTACACCACTAGTAACTAAACTCCAGGATGAACATTTGCCATCAACCACCACCCTCTGTCTTCTTTCAGCTAGCCAATTTTTGATCCAAAGCTCTAAATCACCTTCAACCCCATACTTCCGTATTTTCTGCAATAGCCTACCGTGGGGAACCTTATCAAACGCCTTACTGAAATCCATATACACCACATCCACTGCTTTACCCTCATCCACCTGTTTGGTCACCTTCTCGAAAAACTCAATGAGGTTTGTGAGGCACGACCTACCCTTCACAAAACCGTGCTGACTATCGCTAATGAACTTATTCTTTTCAAGATGATTATAAATCCTGTCTCTTATAACCTTTTGCAACATTTTACCCACAACCGAAGTAAGGCTCACAGGTCTATAATTACCAGGGCTGTCTCTACTCCCCTTCTTGAACAAGGGGACAACATTTGCTATCCTCCAGTCTTCCAGCACTATTCCTGTCGACAATGACGACATAAAGATCAAGGACAAAGGCTCTGCAATCTCCTCCCTGGCTTCCCAGAGAATCCTAGGATAAATCCCATCTGGCCCAGGGGACTTATCTATTTTCACACTTTCCAAAATTGCTAACACCTCCTCCTTGTGAACCTCAATCCCATCTAGCCTAGTAGTCTGAATCTCAGTATTCTCCTCAACAACATTTTCTTTTTGTAGGACCTCATCCCGTTTTTTACCTATATCATTGGTGCCTATGTGCACAACAACAACTGGCTGTTCACCCTCCCCCTTCAGAATGTTCTGCAGCTGATCTGAGACATCCCTGACCCATGCACCTGGGAGGCAACATACCATTCGGGAGTCTCGTTTTCGACCACAGAACCGCCTATCTACTCCCCTTACAATCGAATCCCCTGTGACTATAGCCCTTCCACTCTTTTTGCTGCCCTTCTGAACAGCAGAGCCAGCCACGGTGCCATGAACCTGGCTACTGCTGCCTTCCCCTGGTGAGCCATCTCCCTCAACAGTATCCAAAACTGTATACCTGTTGTGGAGGGAGATGACCGCAGGGGACACCTGCGCTGCCTTCTTACTCTTTCTCTGCCTTTTGGTCACCCATTCCCTTTCTCCCTCAGCAATCCTAATCTGCGGTGTGACCAATTCGCTAAACGTGCTATCCACGACCTCCTTAGCATCGTGAATGCTCCAAAGTGAGTCCATCCGCAGCTCCAGAGCCGTCATGCGGTCTAACAAGAGCTGCAGCTGGACACACTTCCTGCACGTGAAGGGGTTAGGGACATCAGCCGTGTCCCTGAGCTCCCACATTGAGCAAGAGGAGCATAACACGGGTCTGAGATCTCCTGCCATTTTTAATCTTAAGCTTAACTTAGTCTGAAACTTAGAAAAAATGAAAAAGAAATGACAAGTTTTTACCAATCACACGATAAAAAAAAAGTAGAAAAAGCCTTACCTTATCTACACACCACGGAGTCCTTTTATTTTTGGTTAGAGGAGGAGGGCGGGTGGGAGACACTACCTGTGTAGTTTCTCGGGTTCAGAAAAGGCCCAAATATATAGGGTTTTACTTACCCAGCAGCCCCTTGGTCCGCCGAAAACAAAAGGGAATTAAGTTTAAGCTGAAACTGACCTTCCCAGCTGCTCACTCGCTCGCACTCTCTGCTCCCGAATAAGCTGCTTCCCAGCTGCTCACTCGCTCGCACTCTCTGCTCCCGAATAAGCTGCTGCAATGGAGGAGGGATAGCAGTCTGGGAATGGATTGTTCACAGGGAGCGATATGTCGCTGGAGGAAGTTGCAGTGGTAGGGTTGGGAGAGATCATGGATATTAAGATTAGGGCGAGGATTCTAAATTTAATGAGAGCCAGCCTAGATAAGCAAGGTGATGGGTGAACTGGGCAGGACAAGTCAAGCATGGCTGAACTGTAGACAGATTGGGAGTTTATGAAGGATGGAAGGTCAGAAAGGAGAGCATTGAGTAGTTGAGTAAGAAGCTGATGAAGGCATATGTAGTTAATGGTTTCAGCAGTCGATTGAGCAGTGAGTGTGTGTTTGTGTGTTTTCTCACACACGCTTAGTACTTAATTTTGACATGGACACCCAATGCATTGCTACCAGGTAATCCATCTCCATATGTGGGAGGTAGTGTTCTAGAGAATTACACAGTATTTACAGCACAGCAACAGGCCATTCGGCCAAGCTGGTCCATGCCAGTTTTTATGCTCCACACAAGCTTTCTCCTACCCTACTTCATCTTACCCTATTGACATATCCTTCTGTTTCTTTCTCCCTCATTTACTTATCTATCTTCCCCTTAAATGCATCTATACTACTAACCTCAACCACTCTCTGTGGTAGCGAGTTCCACATTCTCAAGACTTTCTGGGTAAAGAAGTTTCTCCTAAGTTGCCCATTGGATTTATTAGTGACTGTCTTATAGAAATGGCCTGTAGTTCTGGTCTTCCCAACAAATGGAAACATCTCTCTACCCTATCAAATCTCTATCAGGTCACCCCTCAGTCCTCTATTTTTTGAGAAGAGTCCCCAGCCCGTGCATCCTTTCCTGAAAGGTATAACCTCTCAGTTCAGGTATCTTCCTTGGAAACCTTTTTTTGCAGCTTCTTCAGTGACTCGATATCATTTTTGTAATCTGGAGACAGGATCTGTGCACAATATTCCAAATGTGTTCTAACCAAGGTTCCCAGCAAGGCATTCCATGCTCGAGGATGCACTGAGGTAGAATCACCTGCTCCTGCTTTATTTCAGAATTTACGACAAAATTTAAAAAAAATACAGTTTGTATGCCCTCATTCGAATCTGCCGCACTGCTTTTCATGCTGAGTGAAAGCTGGATTTCAGGGTAGTCTCCATTAATCAATCTGCAAAAACAAACATAATGCAGGGAAAAACAAATTACATTCAATAAATACTTAAAATATAAAGGTTAATGGTATGAAAATAAATTGAAAATAATAAAGTTCACATCTCTTGCGGGAAAGGTGTCTTAGAATGAGATTCTCAAACTGGCTGCACAGAATGGGGGAACACCACACTTACATTTAATGACTGTTGCAAGAGATCCCCCGACTGTTCAGTGAGTTTATCCTTGACTATAACTGAGCCACCTGGATCAGGAAGAGCCTAGGCTTGATCCCCACTTTGGTGGTGAGTTAGTTGATCTCACTTAAGGCAGCAATACGGACGCTACCATAGCAGGCAAATTCCGTTAAACTTACATTGGACATTCGTTGGACCACACTTGGAGTACTGTGCACAGTTCTGGACTCCATATTGTGAACTGAGGATACAGAGAAAGTGCAACAAAAAAGATTTACAAAGGTGATACCAGAACCGAGAGGTTATAACTATGTGGAAAGATTGAACAGGCTGGGGCTCTTTTCTCTAGAATAGAGAAGGCTGAGGGGTGGCCTGATAGAAGTCTTTAAAATTATGAAAGGGATATGATAGAGTAGGTGAATACGTCTCCTCTTGTGGTGGAGACCAGAACTAGGGAGTCGTTAATAAATCCAATAGGGAATTCAGGAGAAATTCTTTACCCAGAGAGTGGTGAGAATGTGGAACTCACTACCACAGGGAGTGGTTGATGTGAATAGCGTAGATACATTTAAGGTGAAGCTAGATAAACACATGAGGGAGAAAGGAATAGAAGGATATGTTGATGGGGTGAGATGAAGAGGGTGAAAGGTGGCTCACGTGGAGCATAAACACCAGTATGGGCCAGTTGGGCTGAATGGCCTGTTTCTGTCCTGTAAATTTGATGTAAAATGGGCCAGCCATCAGGGAGTCAGAGAAGGACAAAAGTGGCCATGGTTCCCAATCCTGGTTCCCAATCCCGATTTACAGTCCCCTACTAGAAGGATTCCTGTGTGGATGACACCAGAATTGGGCTAATCTGTCACACAGTCTGGGATTCCTTCACTGCACCATTGACGGCTGTGTCTTCAGCTCCCTGGGCCCTAAGCTCTGGAATTCCTTCCCTAAACCTCTCCACCCTCTCTCCTCCTTTAAGATGCTCCTTAAAACCTACCTCTTTGACCAAGCATTTGGTCACCTGTCCTAATATCTCCTTATGTGGCTTAGTGTCATATTTTGTTTGACGGTCCTGTGAAGCACCATAGGGCGCTTTACTATGTTCAAGGTGCGATATAAATACAAGTTGTTACTGTTGCCGCGCTCACTGCCAAGGACCACCTATGTGGAATGGTAACTTGGGGTAAATTACTGACATAACTCCTTTCTTTCACTGCCTTACCCCATCCAGCAGATCCTGCTCTGGGTTGTTTCCTGATGAAATCATGATGTGGACAAGTCATTGGTTGTTAACCGGACTCTCAGTTCTCCTACTGGGAGAACCGGCTAGACACAATGAGACTCCAATCCCACTGGACACCAGTATCCCACTGGATCGGGGGGAAGTGGAGTTGAGGTACAAGATCAGTCATGATTTTATTGAATGGTGGAGCAGGCTCGAGGGGCCGAATGGTCTACTCCTCCTATTTCTAGTGTTTTTATGCTTCTTGAGCTCCTGTCTTTGCTCGCTGGGTGTGTCTAGAGTGGAACTCAAAACCCATCACCTTCTGACTCAAGAGGCGATAACGCTACTGAGCGGTGGTTTGCCCTGATTTATACCCTAGCAAGGAGTTGATGCTCCTCAGCAAGTGATGCGGACTGGGGTACTTGCTGGAGAAAAATGGGCAAGAAAAAGAATTTTTGAGCAACTCTATGATGTGTTTATGCCAGGAAACATTTTGTTTTGTAGTTACATAATTACACAAATACACAAGGAAGCCACAAAGCCTAACTGTTGTATGCCAGTGTTTATGCTGCACAGGAGCCTCTTCCCCTCTTCCCTCTACACTTCATCTCACCCCCATCCATGTATCCTTCTATTCCTTTCTCCCCCATATGCTTATCTAGCATCCCCTTGAATCCATCTAAGCTATTTGCCTCAACCACTCCCTGTGGTAGTGAGTTCCACATTCTCATCACTTTCTGGGTAAAGAAGTTTCTCCTGAATTCACTACCACAGGGAACGGTTGATGTGAATAGCGGAGATACATTTAAGGTGAAGCTGGATAAACACATGAGGGAGAAAGGGAATTGGGAACCAGTTTTGGTCTCCCATCCCCCCCACCCCACAAGTGGAAACATCTTCTCTACGTCTACCCTATCGAACCCCTTTCATAATTTTAAGGGCCTCTGTATTTGATGTTGATATGTTTCTGGTTGTGTGAGAAAATGGGCATTTTCTGATATTAGATGATTTGTGTTTGCAGATGGTGGTGCTGATGGAGAGGATGACCCATCCTGCTCGTGGCCTCCCTCATCTCCGTCCAGCAAGGACCACGCTTCACCCAATCACGGGGACGCTTGTGACTTTGGTGAAGAGGAAGGCGGCCCAGGGCTGCCTTACCCCTGCCAGTTCTGCGATAAATCCTTCAGCCGCCTCAGCTACCTGAAGCACCACGAGCAGAGCCACAGCGACAAGCTGCCCTTCAAGTGCACCTTCTGCAGCCGCCTCTTCAAGCACAAGCGGAGTCGGGACCGCCACATCAAGCTGCACACCGGCGATAAGAAGTACCACTGCAGCGAGTGTGACGCTGCCTTCTCGCGCAGTGACCACCTGAAAATCCACCTGAAGACTCACACCTCCAGCAAGCCCTACAAGTGCGCCATCTGCCGGCGTGGCTTCCTGACCTCCAGCTCCCTCCACGGCCATATGCAGGTCCACGAGAAGAACAGAGACGGTTCGCAGTCTCTGTCGCGGCTGGAGGAGTGGAAACTGAGGGACGCGCAGAAGTGCAGCCAGTGCGAGGAGGGCTTTGACCTACCTGAGGATCTCCAGAAGCATATTGCCGAGTGCCACCCAGAGTGCTCACCCTCCGAGGACCAGGCTGCCTTCCAGTGCATCTACTGCTCTGACCTTTTTCCGGAGGAGAGCATCCTGCTGGCTCACATTGACCAAGTACACACTCGGGAGAAAGGCAGTAATCGCTGTAATATCTGCTCCGAGCGTTTCCTTTCCGTGGAGGAGTTGTACAGTCACATGGACAGCCATCAGCAGCCGGAGCCCAGTAACCATAGCAACAGCCCGTCCATGGTGACCGTCGGATACACGTCTGTGTCCAGCACCACCCCGGACTCGAACCTCTCGGTGGACAGCTCGACCGTGCTGGAGGTGGCCTCGCACCAGATGAAGCCCCGAGGCAAGAAGAGGGTTTCCCATCAGGCATCCGACGGGGCTGCTCCCACGCTCAAGCAGGCGAAGGTGACCTACAGCTGTATCTACTGCAACAAGCAGATTTTCAGCAGCCTGGCCGTGCTGCAGATCCACCTGAAGACCATGCACTTGGACAAACCCGAGCAGGCACATACCTGCCAGTTCTGCCTCGAGGTCCTGCCCTCCCTCTACAACCTCAACGAGCATCTCCGACAGGCCCACGAGAGCCAGCAGGACTCGCCACCCCTGATCATCTCTGCACTGCCCACCTTGGTCTATCAGTGCAACTTCTGCTCTGAGGCGCTCAACGATCTCAACGGTCTTCAGGAGCACATCCGATGTTCTCACAGCTTCAGCAGTGTGGTGACGAAAGACAGCAACGCCTTCTTCTGTCCCCACTGCCTGATGGGGTTCCTCACTGAGGCCTCGCTGGAAGAACACATTCAGCAGATCCACTCTGACACAAGCAGCGTCCGCTTTGACTCCCCTCTACTGGGAGTGTCCAAGGACCCTGTGATGGAAGTGTACTCCTGCTCATACTGCACCAATTCCCCCATATTCAACAACGTCCTGAAGCTTAACAAGCACATTAAGGAGAATCACAAGAATATTCCTCTAGCTCTCAGTTACAACAACGGCAGCAAGAAATCCAGTCGTGCTACCAGCCCTCTATCCCCGCTAAGTGTGGAGCAAAGTTCCATTAAGGTGGTACATGGCGGAGGCATTGGGATGTCACATGCGGCCAGTGAGTATTGCTGCAACCAGTGTGCTGCCAAATTCGCTTCTTTTGATAGTTTTCAGGCTCACCTGAAGACCCACCTGGGCACTGTTCTGAAGAAGTTGTCTTGCCCGCAGTGCAACAAGGAATTCCCGTCGCAAGAGTCCTTGCTGAAGCACGTCACTGTTCACTTCATGATCACTTCGACCTATTATATCTGCGAGAGCTGCGACAAGCAGTTCACCACCGTGGATGACTTGCAGAAGCACCTGCTGGAAATGCACACTTTTGTCTTCTTCCGCTGCACCCTGTGCCAGGAGGTCTTTGATTCCAAGGTCTCCATCCAACTCCACCTCGCCGTCAAGCACAGCAACGAGAAGAAGGTCTTTCGCTGCACCTCTTGCAACTGGGACTTCCGGAACGAAGGAGACCTCCAGGCCCATGTCAAGCACAACCATCTCGACCACCAGGGCAAGACGCACAAGTGCATTTTCTGCGGCGAGATCTTTGGCACCGAGGTGGAGCTGCAATGTCACATCACCACCCACAGCAAGAAATACAACTGCAAGTTCTGCAGCAAAGCTTTCCACGCCATCATCTTGCTGGAGAAACACTTGAGGGAGAAACACTGCGTGTTCGACACCAAGCCCCAGAACTGTGGTGCTAATGGCTCAGGAGAGCAGGTCCACAAAGAGGAGGCAGAGCTGCAGAACATTCTCACCAACCACCAGGAGTCCCACAACAGCCACGAGGGCAGCGAAGAAGACGTCGACACTTCCGAGACCATGTACGCTTGCGACATCTGTGGAGCTGCCTACACAATGGACTCGCTCCTGCAGAACCATCAGCTCCGAGACCACAATATCCGTCCAGGAGAGAGCGCCATTGTCAAGAGGAAAGCCGAGCTGATCAAAGGGAACTACAAGTGCAACGTCTGTTCCAGAACCTTCTTCTCGGAGGGCGGCTTGCGTGAGCACACGCAGACCCACCTGGGACCAGTGAAACACTACATGTGCCCGATCTGTGGTGAGCGTTTCCCCTCTCTCCTCACCCTCACTGAACACAAGGTTACCCACAGCAAAAGCCTGGATACTGGGACCTGCCGCATCTGTAAGTTGCCTCTTAAGTGCGAGGAGGAGTTCCTGGAACACTGTCAGATGCACCCCGACCTCCGCAACTCCCTGACTGGCTTCCGCTGTGTGGTTTGCATGCAAACTGTCACCTCCACCTTAGAGCTGAAGATCCATGGGACTTTCCACATGCAAAAGACAGGCAGTGGTTCCAGTGTGCAGCCTGCAGCACGCAACCAACCGCTTCAGAAACTGTACACGTGTGCCTCCTGCCTGAAGGAGTTCCGGTCTAAGCAGGACTTGGTGAAACTGGACATCAATGGGCTGCCTTACGGACTCTGCGCCAACTGTGTCAATGGCAACAAGCACATCAGCCCGAGCGTTAGCATCAACCTGAATGGCAACCGGCAGATCTGCAACCAGAGCCCTGCTGAGAGCAAGGGTAAGGGCGGAGCGATGAAAACGCGCTGCCTGAACTGCAACGTGAAGTTTGAGTCGGAGGGCGAGCTCCAGAACCACATTCAGACCGTTCACGTTGACCTGGCTCCCGACAACAACAATCACCTGAAAACTCCCCAGGTTTCACCCATGCCCAAACTCAGCCCACCACAACCAGAGGAGGTAATTACCAAACTAATCAATAAGACAGCAGCCTTTCCTTTCTGCCAGAGGGCATTCTGAGCTTGCCAGTGTGGTGTTCTCTGTGGGGAAAGGTTCTGATGTGATTTCCTTATACCTCCCGATGTGTCGGGATGCTTGAGGGGTCTGTGGCAGAAAGTAAAAAACAGTTATGTTTTGTCTGAAAAAGCATCAGCTCCTCATGAATCCAATAAGGAATTCAAGAGAAACTTTAGATAGGGGGGCAAATAGCATCAATGCATTTAAGAGGAAGCTAGATAAGCACATGAGGGGGAAAGGAATAGAAGGATATGTTGATGGGGTGAGGTGAAGAGGGGTTGGAGAAGACTCGTGTGGAGCATAAACACTAGCATTGGGCAGCCGGGCCGAATGGCCTGTTTCTGTGCTGAACAATACGTTGCAATACTTGCCATTTATCACTTGAAGGGGTTGGGGAATACAAGACGGTGCAGAAAATACACACACTAAAGAATAACTGTGGAGAAATAATATGAGAGGAAGTCATGAGCATTTCATTTTATGCTTCATTCAGCTAGCACTAAAGATTTGTAGATGTTCAAGGGGAGATTGTATGTCACTGCAAGCACATTGCTGGTTCAGCGTCAACTGCAGCGTTCTGGCCACCACACTTTAGGAAGGATGTCGAGGCCTTTGGGAGGGCGCGGAGGAGATTCACTGGAATGGTACCAGGGATGAGGGACTTCAGTTACATGGAGAGACCGGAGAAGCTGGGATCCTTCTCCTTAGAGCAGAGAAGGTTAAGGGGAGATTGAATAGAGGTGTCCAAAATGATGAAGGGGTTTGATTGAGTGAATAAGGAGAAACTGTTTCCATTGGGAGGAGGGTCGGTAACCAGAGGGACGCAGATTTAAGATGATAGGTCAAAGAACCAGAGGGGGGAGATGAGAATTTATTTTACGCAGTAAGTTATTGCAATCTGGAATGCACTGCCTTGAAAGATAAATATTTAAAGTGGAGAATATTTCAGCATAAGGGGGAAAGAGCAGGGGAGGGGGCCAGTTGGATTTTCCCCACCTAAGAATTTGCATGACCAGTAATTGGTGAAGTTAGTGCACCAATTGGAACAATCTGATTGATACAGTGAGCTCAGTGGCTTCTTGTTTCATTTTTCACTTCTCCTAATTTTGCCGAGCGATTAATAGAGAAAACGTGAAAGTCCTTGAAGCATTTTATACAAAATTGCTCCTCTGGCCACTTTGGGTGCAATCTAATAAGGCCACTTACTTATTTTTTTAAATGCAATTACTTGTGAGTGGGTCAACCTGTATCAATGAAATATCTACAATGTCAGCCATGTCAGAATGGCGTACCAGATTATATGAGGGTACGGTCTCATAGTGCTTCTGTTACAGGACTAGTAATCCAGAGGCCTGGGCTAATCAGGAGGTGAGTTCAAATCCCACCACCACAGCTGGGGGAATTTAAATTCAATTAATTAAGGAAATTTGGCAGAAAAATCTAGTCTCAGTGATGGTGAACCCATAACTACTGGCTTGTTGTAAAAACCCATCTGGTTCGCTAATGTCCTTTAGGGAAGGAAATCTGCCGTCCTTTCCCGGTCTGGCCTACATGTGACTCCAGACTCTCAACAATGCGGTTGACTCTAAAATGGCCGAACAAGCTACTCAGTTCGGGGAAATCAGGCGTGGCAATAAATAAAAGCAAAATACTGCAGATGCTGGAAATCTGAAATAAAAACAAGAAATGCTGGAAATACTCAGCAGGTCTGGCAGCATCTGTGGAGAGAGAAGCAGAGTTAACGTTGCAGGTCAGTGACCTTTCATCAGAACTGACAAGTATTAGAAATGTAAAAGGTTTTAAGCAAGTAAAGTTGGGATGGGGCAAGAGATAACAAAAGAGATGTTGATAGGAGAAGGTCACAGAGAATAACTGACCAGAAGGTCATGAAACAAAGGCAAACAGTATGTTAATGGTGTGCTGAAAGACACAGCGTTAGTGCAGAGAGGGTGTTAATTGACAGAAAAATGAACAGCCCTGGCCCCAAGCACAAACGTGTAAGAAACAGTGGGTAGGCACAGTAGAAACAAACTAAAATAAAATAAGCAAATAAAAAAGAAAAAATAACTAAAAATAAAAAGGGGGGGCCCCATCATGCTCTGAAGTTATTGAACTCAATGTTCAGTCCGGCAGGCTGTAGCGTGCCTAATCGGTAAATGAGATGCTGTTCCTTGAGCTTGCGTTGATGTTCACTGGAACACTGCAGCAATCCCAGGACAGAGATGAGAGCAGGGGGTGTTTGGGGGTGGCGGTGATGTTGAAATGGCCAGCAACCGCAAGCTCGGGGTCCTGCTTGTGGACTGAGCGGAGGTGTTCCGCAAAGCGGTCACCCAATCTGCATTCGGTCTCCCCAATGTAGAGGAGGCCACATTGTGAGCAGCGAATACAGTATACTACATTGAAAGTAAATTGCTGCTTCACCTGAAAGGAGTGTTTGGGGCCTGGGATAGTGAGGAGAGAGGAGGTAAATGGGCAGGTATTACACCTCCTGCGATTGCAGGGGAAGGTGCCGTGGGAAGGGGACGAGGTGGTGGGGGTAATGATGGAGTGGATCAGCATATCGCAGAGGGAATGATCCCTTCGGAATGCTAAAATAAAAGCAAAATACTGCGGATGCTGGAAATCTGAAATAAAAACAAGAAATGCTGGAAATACTCAGCAGGTCTGGCAGCATCTGTGGAGAGAGAAGCAGAGTTAACGTTTCAGGTCTGTGACCCTTCTTTAGAACATCCCTTCGGAATGTTGACAGGAGAGGGGAGGGGAAGATTTATTTGGTATTGGCATCACGCTGGATATGGAGGAAATGGCGGAGGATGATCATTTGGATATGGAGGCTGGTGGGGTGGAAGTGAGGACAAGGGGAACCCTATCGTAGTTCCAGGAGGGAGGGGAAGGGGTGAGAGTAGAGGTGCGGGAAATGGGCCGGACACGATTGAGGGCCCTGTCAACAACAGTGGGGGAGAATCCTCAGTTGAGGAAAAAGGAAGACATATCAGAAGCGATGTCGTGGAAGGTAGCATCATCAGAGCAGATGCGTCGGAGACGGAGAAACTGGGAGAATGGAATGGAGTCCTTACAGGAGGCAGGGTGTGAAGAAGTGTACTCGAGGTAGCTGTGGGAGTCGGTGGGCTTATAATAGATATTAGTAGACAGCCTATAACCAGAGATGGAGACAGAGAAGTCGAGGAAGGGAAGGGAAGTGTCAGAGATGGACCATGTAAAGATGAGAGAAAGGTGGAAATTAGAAGCACAGTTGATAAAGTGTTCCAGTTCGGGGCAGGAGCAGGAAATGGCACCGATACAGTCATCAATGTACCGGAAAAAGAATCGGGGGAGGGGGCCTGAGTAGGACTGGAACAAGGAGTGATCGACATATCCCACAAAAAGACAGGCATTACTAGGACCCATGTGGGTACCCATAGCAACACCTTTTACTTGAAGGAAGTGAGTGGAGTTGAAGGAGAAGTCGTTCAATGCATGAGCAATAAATGTTGGCATTGCCTACAACACCCACAATGAACAATGTTTCCCCTAGTGGAGAGGTCAATTACCAGGGGGCACAGATTTAAGGTGATTGGTAGAAGGATTAGAGGAGACACGAGGAAAAACATTTTTCACCCAGAGGGTGGTGGGTGTCTGGAATTCACTTCCAGGAGCAGTGGTGGAGGCAGAAACCCCCACCTCATTGAAAAGGTACCTGGACAAACACCTGCAAGGTGACGGACCGGGTGCTGGAAGGTGGGATGAGAATGGGCGGCTCGTTCTTTCAGCCAGCACAGACACGATGGGCTGAATAGCCTCTTTCTGTGCCGCAACTTTTCCATGGTTCTATGGAATAAATTTAAGCTTGCTAATTCACTGCAGAAATCAGCTCTGTTGCAGTCAAAAACAGATGTCATAGAATCATTTCTTTGTATTCTTTTATGGGATGTGAGCATCATTTATTGCCCATCCCTAATTGCCCTTGAGAAAGTAGTGGTGAGCTGCCTTCCTGAACCGCTGCAGTCCATGTAAGGTAGGTTCACCCACAGTGCTGTTCGGGAGGGAGTTCCAAGATATTGACCCATATAGTACAGTACGGAAGGAGGCCATTTGGCCCAGCGTACATGTACTGGCTCTTTAAAAGAACTCTAGCCCTGCAAACTTTTCCTGTAATAACTGTATTCTTTCATCTCTAATATCAGCCCAGTAAATGTGCATTATGCATTCACCATGGCACCAAGTTTCTTCCTACATTAAGGCATCTAAATGGGGAGATGGTGGTGTCGTGATGATGCCACTGAACTAGTAATCCAGAGGCCCAGGCTAATGCCCTGGGGACACGGGTTCGAATCCCACCACGGCAGCTGTTGGAATTTAAATTCAATTAATTAATAATAAAAAAAATTCTGGTATTGAAAGCTAGTCTTCGTAATGGTGCATGAAACTATCATCGATTGTCATAAAAACACATTTGATTCACTAATGCCCTTTAGGGAAGGAAATCTGCTGTCCTTACCTGGTCTGGCCGACATGTGACTCCAGACCCACAGCAAAGTGGTTGACTCTTAAATGCCCTCTGAAATGGCCCAGCAAGCCACCCAGTTGTCAAGGCCAATCAGGGATGGGCAACAAATGCTGCCTTTGCCAGCGATGCCCACATCCCATGAAAGAATAAAAATTTATGATGCGAGGGTTGAACATTTATTTGCTAGTGTACTACAGGAATCAGTTTCCTGCTACCCCTGTCATCTGCCGCACTCTTGCTTCGTGGTAGAAGAAGCTTCACTCCAGAAACCTGAACAGAAAATCGAGGCTGTCACTCCAGTGAAGTACCGAGGGAGTGCCGCACTGTCACAGGTACCGCCTTTCAGATGAGCTCTGTCTGCCCCCTCAGGTGGACGTCACCGATCCCATGGCACTATTTCAGTAAAATGCGGGAAGTTCTCCCCGGTGTCCTGGCCAATATTTATCCCTCTATCAACATCACTATAGAAACAGATGATCTGGTCATTATCATGTTGTGGGAGCTTGCTGTGCACAAAATGGCTGCCGTGTTTCCTACATTACAACAGTAACTACGCTTCAAAAGTGCTTCATTGGCTGTAAATCACTTTGGGACGTCCTTACGTCATGAAAGGTGCTATATAAATGCAAGTTTCACTATTTAAGAAGGGAGGGAGAGAGCAAACAGGGAATTACAGACCTGTTAGCCTTGTATCAGTCATTGAGAAAATGCTAGAATCTATTCTAAAGGATGTGATAAATGGATAATTGGTTAATTATCTGATTGGGCATAGTCAATATGGATTTATGAATGGGAAATCATGTTTGATGAACCTGTTGGAGTTTTTTCAGGATGTAACTAACATAATTGATAAAGGGGAGAGGGTGGAAATGGTATACTTGGATTTTCAGAAGGCTTCTGATAAATTCCCCCACAGGAGGTTGGTTAGCAAAATTAATGCACATGGGATAGGAGGTAATATACTGGTGTGGATTGGTTAAAAGGCAGAAAGCAGAGAGTAGGAATCAGCGGGCCATTCTCTCGGCAGGCTGTGACAAGTGAGGTACTGCAGGGATCAGTGCTTGGGCCCCAGCTGTTCACTATATGTAATATTTCCAAGTTTGTGGGTGACACAAAACTAGGTGGGAATGTGTGTTGTGAGGAAGATGCAAAGCGGCTTCAAGGGGATTTGGACAGACGAAGTGAGTGGGCAAGAACATGGCAGATGGAATATAATGTGGAAAAATGTGAGGTTATCCACTTTGCTAGGAGGAATAGATGTGCAGAGTATTTCTTAAATGGTAAGAGATTAGAAAGTGTAGATGTACAAAGGGACCTGGGTGTCCTTGTCAATAAGTCACTGAAAGCTGACATGCAGGTGCAGCAAGCAGTTAAGGCTAATGGTATGTTAGCCTTTATCGCAAGAGGATTTGAGTGCAGGAGTAGTGAAGTCTTGCTTCAGTTGTACATAACCTTGGTTAAACCACACCTGGAGTACTGTGTGCAGTTTCGTCCCCTTACCTTAGGAAGGATATTATTACCATAGAGGGAAACAAAGGTTCACCAGACTTGTTCCCGGGATGGTGGGACTGTTCTATGAAGAGAGATTGGGGAAACTGGGCCTGTATTCTCCAGAGTTTCGAAGAATGAGAGGTGATCTCATTGAAACCTACAAAATACTTTAAAGGGATAGACAGGGCAGATGCAGCTAAGATGTTCCCCCTGGTTGGGGGAGTCTAGAACCAGGGGACACAATTTCAAAATAAGGGGGAAGCCACTTAGTACAGAGATGAGGAAAAATTTCTTTACTCAGAGGGTTGTGAATCTTTGGAATTCTCTACCCCAGAGGGCTGTGGAAGCTCAGTCATTGAGTATGTTTAAAGCAGAGATTGACAAATTTCTAAATACTGGTGACGTAAGAGGATATGGGGATAGTGTGGGAAAAAGGCATTGAATTGGATAATCAGCCATGATCATATTGAATGGCGGGGCAGGCCCGATGGGCTGAATGGCTTACTCCTGCTCCTATGTTCCTAAGTCTCTTATTTCCCAAAAACATACCCGAATCATACAGAAAAGGCCATTAGGCCCATTGTGCCTGTGCCAGCTGCACAAGATATTCAAATGTTCAAAGTATTACTGCTATTCAGAGACCCCCCCCCCCCCCCCCCCACCAACTCTTATCCGCATTGCCACATTGTCCTCTATTCTCTTCATGAGAGTATTCAAGTTAGCTGACAAACACTAGCTAGTATTTCAATTCTTAGATTTCCTGAGCATTGTTATTTGAAGATCAGCATTAACCAATTTGCAAGCATGCAAAATTTATGATCAAGCAAAGACCCAGCTTGTTTTCCAAGCCTGCCCCACACCTCTCAATGGCTGGAACATTGTGACTAGACATTTCCTCCTGTTTCCTGCCCTACACTCCCAGCCCATGGCCATGTAATCTCCCGGGAGAGACAAAAAGGCCAGAGAGAGAAAAATGGGTTAATCAGTGTCAGAATAACACTGACTGGAAGATCTAAGCTGTAATATGGGAAAGAACATGGCTTGCATTCGCCAAACACCAACTTGTAATTAAACAGTGTGTTTTAACATGTAAAAATGTTCCCCAAGAAAGAGAGAAATTGCATTTCGATAGCGCCTGCCACGTCCACAGGACATCCCAAAAAGATTAACAGCCCATGAAGTACTTTTGAAGTGTAATGTTGTAATGAGGGATTGGGCATGGAGCAGGAGTTTAGGAGAATAGTTAAGAGGTGGGGGAATGAGTGATGACCAAAGTCAAAGCTGATGTACAAGGCTCTGATGAAGATTTTTGAAAATAGAGGAGGGATGTGTCCTGAGGATGGGAATTCTGAAGCGCTGGGGGGCAATTTAACTGAAAGCTGTACCACAGATAGTGGGTAGAGCAGAAAGGAGCACAGCGGGACCAGAAGGAAGGAGGCTAAAGTCTATGTTGAGACTAGACCTGAAGAAGGTTGTGGAACGGGGATGGTTGAAGCATTGAGGAATGTAACAAAAAAGAGTTAATTCTTCAATTTATTATTTACATGCTGTGATTTTCACTGTTCGGCGGGAATTAAAAGTTATCAGCCCAAGTCTTGAGCTAATCAGCATGAACTTGTTTCTTTATATATGTTTAGGAAGGATGTGAAGGCTTTAGAGAGGGTACAGAGAAGATTCACGAAAATGGTTCCAGGGATGAGGGACTTCAGTGGATAGAGTTGAGAAGCTGGGTTTGTTCTCCTTGGAGAAGAGAAGGTTGAGAAGAGATTTGATAGAGGTGTTCATAATCAGGAGGGGTCTGGACAGAGTAGATAGAGAGAAACTGTTCCCATTGGTGGTAGGATTCAGAACCAGAGGACACCGATTTAAGGTGATTGGCAAAAGAACCAGAGGTAACATGAGGAAAAACTTTTTTTACGCAGCGAGTGTTTAGGATCTGGAATGCACTGCCTGAGAGTGTGTTGGAGGAAGATTCAATCGGGGCTTTCAAAAGGGAATTGGATAAACTACTGAAGAGAAAGATTTGCAGGGTTACAGGGAAAAGGGTGGGGAGTGGGACGAGCTGAGTTACTCTTGGAGAGAGCCGGCTCAGATAAGACGGGCCGAGTGGCCTCCTCCTGTGCTGTAGCCATTCTATGATTCTATATATAATAATTTAAAAGCAAAATACTGCGGATGCTGGAAATCTGAAATAAAAACAAGAAATGCTGGAAATACTCAGCAGGTCTGTTAGCTTCTGTGGAGAGAGAAGCAGAGTTAACGTTTCGGGTCAGTGACCCTTCTTCAGAACTGGCAAATATTAGAAATGTAAAAGGTTATAAGCAAGTAAAGCAGGGGGTGGGGATATGATTCTATGTATTGGCCTTGGAAGGTGTGCAGTGCACATTCACCGGAATGTTACCAGGGCTCCAAGGATTAGGCTACGAGGAGAGATTAAATAAACTAGACTTGTATTCCCTGAAATATAGACGGTTAAGGGGGTGATTTGATGTTTTTAGCATTTTAAGAGGAGTTGACAGGGTAGATAGAGAGAAACTCTCCCACCAGTGGGGAATCTCGGACAAAAGGGCATAACCTTAAAATCCGAGCCAGGCCATTCAGGAGAGATGTTAGGAGGCACTTCCTCACACACCGGATAGCAGTAGGTACTGGGGCTCATTTAATAATTTAAAAATCTGACGTTGATGGTCTTTTGCGAGTCAAGGGTATTAAGGTATATGGAGCCAAGGCAGGTAAATGCAGTTAAGGTACAAATCAGCCTCGCTGATTGGGCTGAAGTTTGTTCTGCTCCTGACGTCGGGCTCCGTGGCAGGTTGGGGGGTGCCGGAAGATCGGAGCAGCCGCGGAGCTTGCGCCGGGATTGCCGGGCCAGATCTTCCCGGCGGCAGCAAGGCTCCGTGGCGGGACCCAGCTGCCGCTTGGCGACGGGACCCAACTTTAAATATTTAAATAAAGGACATGAATCAATTCACATACCGTTGCCCGCGATCTTACCGGCTGTCCGGGGTCTTCTGTGCGACGGCTGGCACTCGCGCCCATTCAATTTCCTGTCCAGGGAAAGCTGGTGCCACCGCGGTGGGAAGGGGGAGCTCAGGATTTTCATTGGAGTGGGGTGGGGGTGTGGGGAATGGGGTCAATTCTGCATTTCTAGTGTGGGGGGAGGGGGTGGAGAGAGGTCACCTCTGCACTTTGTGCAGTTGCGGTGATGGGGAAGAGGGCAACTCTTCAATTTAAGTGTTTTGTTGGGGGAGGGGCTACCATTTACTTTCTGTGTATTGTGGAGGAGGGGTTAGGGTCACACATTTATGTTCAGTGTAGTGGGGGGCGAGATGGTGAGAATAAGATTCCGCCCATTGAATTGTGGCACAGGCTCAAGGGGCTTAATGGCTTCCTCCTGTTCCTGTGTTGTCCTGGTCCCATAAATGTCTCCGCTATCCTCCCAGGAATTACTGCCTCCAAGAACACGCCTGTACAAGGCTATGCTTCCTCAACTGTTTACTACACTTCCAAGTTTTGTGTCATCTGCAAATTGTGCCCAAGTACCTCGTGTGTGTCATTGTTAATAAAAATCATGGTGCATGTGAAACTATTAGTATATTAGTTATTCTGGTATACCTAATTCCTACTGAAGACAATAATTGCCTTTAAACCCTATTACTTTGAGGAACTAGCTATAAATTTGTAAGTAAGAACATTCATTCACCACCGCGGCCAGAGATTTATCGATGAGGATTTTTGATATTCCAGTGGAGCTCAGTGAGGACTGGGTGATCGGTGAGACAGACTCAGCACCAGGTATATTGTGGACGGCAGAGTTCTGGCCAAGTTAGAGTTTGTTTAGAGCTTCGGGGAGATGGGACAAAGTAAGCATTAGTAATGTCAAACCTCGCCGGTATTTAGAAGAGTAAGAGGCAACTTGATTGAAACATATAGAGGCAACTTGATTGAAACATATAAGATCCTGAAGTGTCTTGCCAAGGTGGATATGGAAAGGATGGTTCCCCGTGTGGGAGAATCTAGAACTCGGGGTCACTGTTTAAAAATAAGGGATCGCCCATTTAAGACAGATTAAGCTCCCTGCACAGAGAGGAGGAGAAATATTTTCTCTCTGAGGGTCGTGAGTCTTTGGAAACCTTAACCTCAAAAGGTGGTGGAAGTCGAGTCTTTGAATATTTTTAAGGCAGAGGTAAATAGATTTGAACTGATTGGCGGAACAGGCTCGAAGGGCCGAGTGGCCGACTCCTGCTCTTAATTTGTATGTTCGGAGGCTCAATTGGGTTGATCATTTCCTTGACAAAGGCAGGGTAGAGCATGGCTACCCGACCCGAACCCAACGACATGTGTCAGGTTCGGGTCGGGTTGCCCTTCCAGGTCCGGGTCGGGTAGGACACACTCTATCACCACCTCTGGTATGTTGCTCCAATGATCATGTACTTTTTAAACAACCTTTCAAGTCCAGTTACAGTTTTTGCTGCTTATCTGCACAAGCTTAAAAAGAGAAAAAGGGAAGCCAGGTTGACTGAACATTCTGGTGGTCGAGTCGGGCGTGGGAAAAAATGAAAGGACTCGGGCCGGGTCGGGCTTGAGTTGGATGTGGTTCTGTTAGGCTCTGGTTGGGTTTCATTTGCAGACCTGAGCTGGCCTTTAAGGCAGGGAGCTTAATCCAGCAGGATTGTCCCCTCCCGGGATCCGTGCTGAAAGCTGTTTATTAGCATTATTGTCCGACAGATAATCCTCAACTTTATTCCTAATAATTGGTTCCATTATTTGACATGGAACAGAAGGACAACAGCAACTTGCATTTATATAGTGCCATTCAAGTCTTAAAGCCATGTCAAGGTCTCGGAGTGTTAGCTAACACAAGTTGACACTGTGGCACATAAGGCGATAATGAGGGCAGATGATCAAAAGCTTGTTCAAAGAGGTAGGCTTTAAAGAGCATCTTAAAGGGAGAAAGAGAGGCAGAGGGGTTTAGCGAGGGAACTCCAGAGTTTAGGGCCCGGGCAGCTGGTGACATGGCCATCAATGGTGGAGTGATGAAAATTGGGAATGTTCAAGAGGCCAGAATTAGAGGAGCACAGAAATCTTGGCGGGTTGTTGAGCTGAAGGAGATTACAGAGATAGAGAAAATAAGAAATAGAAGTAAAGAGTAGGCAATCAACCTGCTCTGCCATTTTATAGGATTATGGATAATGGAGGGATTTGCAAACAAGGATGAGAATTATATAATTGAGGTGTTGCTGGACCAGGAGCCAGTGCAGGGTTCATGAGTCTGCAATTGCCTCTATCTGTTTTGCCCTCCTTTTTGAAGATGGACATCTGGGGCCCTCATAGTGTTAGTTAAAACCTCATTCGTCTCTCTCTCTATCTCTATCTCTATCTCTGTCTCTCTCTCTTTCTGCACTTTGATATAAATACCATATATTCCTGGGGACTTAATTATTTTGAACTCTTGTAGTCTGTCTTGGATCACATTTGTATCACAATCATTGATTTTGCATGGATTATTTCTGTTTAGGGAGGGCTTGCTGCTCATGTCCTTCCTTTGTGAATACTTGGCAGACAAGGACTCGAACAGAACATTTATTGTCTTGAGATCATCCTCAGTTTCAACATCTTTTGACGTTTTCACTTCATCCCTGAATGCTCTCTTACTGATGTGCTGCTGAAGAAATGTTTCACTCTGTCTTTCCTCTACTGCTATGCTTTATTTTAAGTTTCTCATTGATTTGTCATTCAGTATTGCCTTTACCTGATCTTGTGTTCATCCCAGAGTACTCCCTTCTCCTCCCGGTGGCCCCTTTCCCCTTCCCGGTGGCCCCTTTCCCCTTCCCGGTGGCCCCTTGCCCCTCCCAGTGACCCCCTTCTCCTTCTACCGAACCCCCTTTCCCTCCTTTAAAAAAAAGAACCAGAGGGGAGATGAGAATTTTTTGGTGCAATGAGTGGTTATGATCTGGAATGCACTGTCTGAAAGGTGGTGAAAGTAGTTAAATTGTAACTTTCAAAAGGGAACTCAGATATACTTGACTGAAAAACATTTGCAGGGCTATGGGGAAAGAACAGTGGGCATGGGATTAATTGGATAGCTCTTTCAAAAAGCCAGCATAGACATGATGGGCTGAATGGCCTCCATCTTTGCTGTATGATTCTATACTGGTGGCCAGGTTAATGGAGAAGCAGAGATGGGCCTGACAGGAGTGTCTGGGCTTGGGTCTTAAAAATAGAGGTGTCAATCCTGACAATGTTGATACTTGTGAAGCAAGGTGACTCTAAAAAAATTGAAGTATGAAAGTACTTTCCACCTTGGGGCTCATCCAAAGCTCTGCTGCCCATTGTAAAGGACTTTCTAGGCAAGAGTGATCATAATATGATAGAATTTCACATTCAGTTTGAGGGTGAGAAATGTGGGTCCATAATTAGTGTTTTAAACTTTAAAACTTTAAAGGCGTAAACAAGGGTATGAAGACAGAGTTGGCTAAAGTGGACTTGGAAATTAGGTCACCATCCATGGCTGACTAAGGAAGTTAAGGATGGTATCAAATTGAAAGAAAAGGTTTCCACTGCTGCACAGATTAGTGGTAGGACAGAAGATTGGGAAAATTTTAGAAACCAGCAAAGGATGACTAAAAAACATAGAGGAAGAAACTGGCAAGAAATATAAAAACAGACAGTAAAAGCTTCCACAAATATATAAAAGGAAAAGACTAGCTAAAGTTGGTATTGGTACCCCTCAGAGGGTGAGACTGGGGAATTATTAATGGGAAACAAGGAGCAAGTATTTTGTATCCGTCATCACAGTACAAGACACAAAAAGCATCCCAAGGAAAGTAGAAAATCAGGAGGCAAAAGAGAGGGAGAAACTTCAAACAATCACTATCATTAGAGAAAAAGTAATAGGAATGCTAATGGGATTAAAAGCTGACAAGTCCCCTGGACTTTATGGCCTGCTGCATCCTAGGGTCTTAAAAGAAGTGGCTGCAGAGATAGTGGATGCATTGGTTGTAATCTTCCAAAATTCCCTGGATTCTGGAAAGGTCCCAGCAGATTGGAAAACCGCAAATGTAACACCTCTGTTCAAGAAAGGAAGGAGACACAGTAAGAAACTATAGGCCAGTTAGCCCAACGTCTGTTGATGGAAAAATGCTAGAATCCATTATTGAAGAGGTAGTAGTAGGACATCTGGGAACTCACAATATAATCAGGCAGAGTCAACATGGTTTTATATTTTTATATTTATATTTAGAGATATAGCACTGAAACAGGCCCTTCGGCCACCAAGTCTGTGCTGACCAACAACTACCCATTTATGCTAATCCTACATTAACCCCATATTCTCTACCACATCCCCACCATTCTCCTACCACCTACCTATACTAGGTGCAATTTACAATGGCCAATTTACCTATCAACCTGCAAGTCTTTGGCTTTGGGAGGAAAACGGAGCACCCGCCGGAAACCCACGCGGTCACAGGGAGAACTTGCAAACTCTGCAAAGGCAGTACCCAGAACTGAACCCGGCTGGTTCAGCTTACAGCTGGAGCTGTAAGGCTGCGGTGCTAACCACTGCACCACTGTGCAGTTTTGTGAAAGGGAATTCGTGTTTGACAAATTTATTAGAGTTCTTTGAGGATGTATAAAGTGGAACCAGTAGACGTAGTGTATTTGGATTTCCAAAAGGCATTCAATAAGATGTCACATAAAAGGTTACTACACAAGATAAGAGCTCATGGTGTTGGGGGTAATATATTGGCATGGATAGAAGATTGGCTGATGGACAGGAAACAGAGAGTTGGGATAAATGGGTCGTTTTCAGGATGGCAAACTGTAACTAGTGGAGTGCCACAGGGATCAGTGCTGGAACCTCAACTATTTATGATCCATATTAATGACTTGAATAAAGAGACCGAATATATTGTAGCCAAATTTGCTGACGATATGAAGATAGGTAGAAAAGCAATTTGTAAGGAGGATACAAAGTGTCTGCAAAGGGATATATATAGGTTAAATGAGTGGACAGAAATTTGGGAGATGGAGTATGTGCGTGAAAATGTGAGTTTGTCCACTTTGACAGGAAGAATTATTTAAATGGAGACTGCAGAATGCTGCAGTATAGAGGGATCTGTGTGACTTTGTACATGAATCACAACAGGTTATCATACAGGTACAGCAAGTAATTAGGAAGACAATGGAATGTTGGCCTTTATTGCACGGGGGATGGATTATAAAAGTAGGAAAGTCTTGCTTCAACCGTACAGGGCATTGGTGAGACTGCATCTAGATTCCTGTGTACAGTTTTGGTCACCTTATTTAAGGAGGGACATCCCAGGCTGATTACTGGGATGATGGGTTTGTCTTCTGAGGAACGGTTGAGCAGATTGGACCTATACGCATTAGAGTTTAGAAGATTGAGAGGTGATCTTATTGACATGTATATGATTCTGAGGGGGTTTGACAGGGTAGATGCTGAGAGGATGTTTCCCCTCGTAGGGGAATCTAGAATTAAGGGGCACAGTTTCAAAGTAAAGGAGTCTCCCATTTAAGACGGTGATGAGGAGGCATTTATTCTCAGGGTGGTTAGTCTTTGGAATTCTCTACCCCAGAGAGCAGTGACGGCTGGGTCATTGAATATATTCAAGGCTGAATTAGACAGATTTTTGATTGACAAGGGAGTCGAGCGTTATGGGGGGCAGGCAAGAAAGTGGCGTTAAGGCCACAGTCAGATCAACCATGATCTTACTGAATGCAGGAGCAGGCTCAAGAGGCCAAATGGCCTACTCCTGCTCCTCCTTATGTTTTTATATCCTAACTCGCACCTATTCTCGTTCATCTATCACCCCTGTGCTCGCCAACCTACATTGGCTTCTGGTTAAGCAACGCCTTGATCTTAAAATTCTCATCCTTGTTTTCAAATGCTGCTATGACCTCGCCCCTCCCAATCTCTTGCAGCCCCACAACCTCTGAGATCTCTGCACTCCTCCAATTCTGGCCTTTTTCCCATCCTCATTCCCATTCAGCGCTCCACCATTGGCAGCCCTGCCTTCAGCTGCCTGGACCCTAAGCTCTGGAATTCCCTCCCTAACCCTCTCCGCCCCTCTCTTCTCATTTAAGATGCTGCTTAAACCTTACCTCTTTGACAAGCTTTTGGTCACCTGTCGTAATATCTCCTTATGTCAATATGTGTCAGATTTTGTTTGATAATGGTCCTGTGAAATGCCTTGGGATGTTTTACTAAGTTAAAGGCACTATATAAGTATAAGTTGTTGTAGGAGAGTATCAGGGAGGGAATTCCAGAGCTTAGGGGCTAGGCAACCGGCAGCATGGCCGTCAATTATGAAACGATTAAAATCAGCGGGGAGCACAAGAGACCAGGATTGAGGAGGGCAGAGATCTTGGAGGGTTGTGGGGCTGGAGGAGATTACAAAGATAAGGGAGGGGCGAGAGACAAGAGATTGCATGGTCCCTCGACAATAGGGAGAGAGAGAAAAACGATATCATTTCAACTTGAAAATAACAAGAGTGGCATAATAAGAGAGGGTAAAATATAGTTTAGTTTATATATAATTTAGTTTTAAAATAACTTGTTGCAAATATCCCAGTTGCTCCAATTGGAAGAACTGACCCTTCCAACAGTGGGTCATTGTAATCAGTTATCTAGGTGTTCTTCTCTGAACCTCCTCCACAATCCATTGGAAATCTATATACAATCTTCAGTGGGTTGAAAATATGGAACCTTGAGTGTCAGCAGAGAATGATAAGACTATAATTCACACCAAATTCAATTCAAAAACCTGTTTCGCTGTCGAGACAAAAATCTATTTACATAATTGTGATAATTTATGGCCTTTTGTCAATGTCGCTGTTTGGCAGAGGTTAGGGACTGCCTTCCTTGACCAAGCATGACACAGGAACAAGTGCAAGATAAAATGCTCACCTTTACAAAACACAGGTTAGGCCACAGCTGGAGTATTGTCAAATTCTGGGCACCACACTTCAGGAAGGACATCCAGGCCTTGGAGAAGGTGCAGAGTTGATTTACTAGAATGGGACCAGGGACGAGGGACTTCAGTTATGTGGAGAGCCTGGAGAAGCTGGGATTGTTCTCCTTAGAGCAGAGAAAGTTAACGGGAGATTCATTAGAGTGTTCAAAATCATGAAGGGTTTGAATAGAGTTAAGGGGGGGAGAAACTGTTTACATGGCAGGATGGTCAGTAACCAGAGGACACTGGTTTAATGTCATTAGGGAAAGAACCAGAAGGGGCATGAGAAATTCTTCTTGCAGAGCGAGTTGTTGTAACCTAGAGTACATGGCCAGATGAGGTTTCTTTGTTCGTTTATGGCTCGTGGGTGTTGCTGGCATTTATTGCCCATCCCTAATTGCCCTTGAGAAGGTGGTGGTGAGCTGTCTTCTTGAACTGCTGCAGTCCTTGGGGTGTAGGTACACCCACAGTGCTGTTAGGAAAGGAGTTCCAGGATCTTGACCAAGCGACAGTGAAGGAACGGCGATATAGTCCCAAGTCAGGATGGTGTGTGACTTGGAGGGGAACTTGCAGGTGGTGGTGTTCCCATGCATCTGCTGCTCTTGTCCTTCTGGGTAGTAGAGGTCGTGGGTTTAGAAGGTGCTGTTGAGGGAGCCTTTGGTGCTTTGCTGCAGTGCATCTTGTATTATGTGTGTCAGTGGTGGAGGTAGTGAATGTTTAAGGTGGTGGATGGGGCGCCTATCAAGCGGGCTGCTTTGTCCTGGATGGTGATGAGCTTCTTGAGTGTTGTTGGAGCTGCACCTATCCAGGCAAGTGGAGAGTATTCCATCACACTCCTGACTTGTGCCTTGTAGATGGTGGATCGGCTGTGGGGAGTCAGGAGGTGAGATACTTTGCCGCAGAATTCCCAGTCTCTGACTTGCTCTTGTAGGGTGCAGTCTTGCTGGGCCAGCAGAGGCGGACTTGAAAGCAAGACCGGGGGTAAGTTGGAAATTAGGGCTTCAGGTCAGTGGGCCTATGCATTCCTGCCACTGGCCGGTCTTACTGGAGAGCGGGTGAAACCAGCAACAGCTACCCACCTGACTGTGGTGCTTAGCCAGTTTGAATGATTAAGTGCCTAATTGTGGGCAGATTGGGGATGCCGCAGGGATCTTCCCGGCAGTGGACGGAGCCCTGCTGAAGCCGAAGCCTGGAGGCAGCTTGCTGGCACTGGCTGGGGGACCGTTGGACTTGGTTAAAATTGCCCCAACCCCACCTTCCTCCCACTCACCCCCAACAACTGGAGGCGCAGGGATCAGTGAGCCACAGCTGCAGGCTATTATTTTTTTATTCATTCATGGGATGTGGGCGTCACTGGCCAGGCCAGCATTTATTGCCCATCCCTAATTTTCCTTGAGAAGGTGGTGGTGCGCTGCCTTCTTGAACCGCTGCAGTCCATGTGGGGTAGGTACACCCACAGTGCTGTTAGGAAGAGAGTTCCAGGATTTGGACCCAGTGACAGTGAAGGAACGGCGATATAGTTCCAAGTCAGGATGGTGTGTGGCTTGGAGGGGAACTTGCAGGTGTTCCCATGTATTTGCTGCCCTTGTCCTTCTAGTTGGTAGAGGTCGCGGGTTTGGAAGGTGCTGTCGAAGGAGCCTTGGTGCATTGCTGCAGTGCATCTTGTACTTGGTACACACTGCTGCCACTGTGCGTCAGTGGTGGAGGGAGTGAATGTTTGTAGATGGGGTGCCAATCAAACGGGCTGCTTTGTCCTGGATGGTGTCGAGCTTTTTGAGTGTTGTTGGAGCTGCACCCATCCAGGCAAGTGGAGAGTATTCCATCACACTCCTGACTTGTGCCTTGTAGATGGTGGACAGGCTTTGGGGAATCAGAAGATGAGTTACTCGCCTCAGGATTCCTAGCCTCTGACCTGCTCTTGTAGCCACGGTATTTATATGGCTACTCCAGTTCAGTTTCTGGTCAAATATAATGCCTAGGATGTTGATAGTGGGGGATTCAGCGATGGTAATGCCGTTGAATGTCAAGGGGAGATGGTTAGATTCTGTCTTGTTGGAGATGGTCATTGACTGGCATTTGTGTGGCGCGAATGTTACTTGCCACTTATCAGCCCAAGCCTGGATATTGTCCAGGTTTTGCTGCATTTTTACACGGACTGCTTCAGTGTCTGAGGAGTCACGAATGGTGCTGAACATTGTGCAATCATCAGCGAACATCCCCATTTCTGGCCTTATGATTGCAGGAAGGTCATTGATGAAGCAGCTGAAGATGGTTGGGCCTAGGACACTACCCTGAGGATTCTGGAGCACAGGTCTTTAGTACTATTGACAGAATATTGTCAGGGCCCATAGCCTTTGCAGTATCCAGTGCTTTCAGTCATTTCTTGATATCACACGGAGTGAATCAAATTGGCTGAAGTCTGGCATCTGTGAAGAGGCCGAGATGGATCATCAACTCGGCACTTCTGGCTGAAGATTGTTGCAGATGCTTCAGCCTTATCCATCGCACTGATGTGCTGGGCTCCCCCATCATTGAGGATGGGGATATTTGTGGAGCCACCTCCTCCAGTTAGTTGTTTAATTGTGCACCACCATTCACGGCTGGATGTGGCAGGACTGCAGAGCTTAGATCTGATCCGTTCGTTATGGGATCGCTTAGCTCTGTCTATCGCATGCTGCTTATGCAGTTTGGCACGCAGATAGTCCTGGGTTGTAGCTTCACCAGGTTGACACCTCATTTTGAGGTGTGCCTGATGCTTCTCCTGGCATGCCCTCCTTCATTGAACCAGGGTTGGTCTCCTGGCTTGACGGTAATGGTAGAGTGGGGGATATGCCGGACCATGAGGTTACAGATTGTGGTTGAGTACAGTTCTGCTGCTGCTGATGGCCCACAGCGCCTCATGGATGCCCAATTTTGCATTGCTAGATCTGTTCGAAATCTATCCCATTTAGCATGGTGGTAGTGCCACACAACACGATGGATGGTATCCTCAATGTGAAGGTGGGACTTTGTCTCCACAAGGACTGTGTGGTGGTCACTCCTACCAATACAGTCATGGACAGAAGCATCTGCGGCAGGCAGATTGGTGAGGACGTGGTCAAGTATGTTTTTCCCTCGTGTTGGTTCCCTCACCACCTGCCGCCGACCCAGTCCAGCAGATGTGTCCTTTAGGACTCGGCCAGCTCGGTCAGTAGTGGTGTTACCGAGCCACTCTTGGTGATGGACATTGAAGTCCCCCACCCAGAGTACATTTTGTGCCCTTGCCACCCTCAATGCTTCCTCCAAGTGGTGTTCAACATGGTGGAGTACTGAGTCATCAGCTGAGGGAGGGCGGTAGGTGGTAATCAGTAGGAGGTTACCTTGCCCATGTTTGACCTGATGCCATGAGACTTCATGGGGTCCGGAGTCGATGTTGAGGACTCCCAGGGCAACTCCCTCCCTACTGTATACCACTGTCCCGCCACATCTGCTGGGTCTGTCCTGCCGGTGGGACAGGACGTACCCAGGGATGGTGATGGCAGTGTCTGGGACATTGTCTGTAAGGTCTGATTCCGTGAGTATGACTATGTCAGGCTGTTGCTTGATTAGTCTGTGGGTCAGCTCTCCCAACTTTGGCACAAGCCCCCAGATGTTAGTAAGGGGGACTTTGCAGGGTCGACAGGGCTGGGTTTGCCGTTTTGTCGTTTCCGGTGCCTCGGTCGATGCCGGGTGGTCTGTCCGGTTTCATTCCTTTTTATTGACTTCGTAGCGTTTAGGTACAACTGAGTGGCTTGCTCGGCCATTTCAGAGGGCATGTAAGAGTGAACCACATTGCTGTGGGTCTGGAGTCACATGTAGGCCAGACCAGGTAAGGACAGCAGATTTCCTTCCCTGAAGCACATTCGTGAACGAGATGGGTTTTTACAACAATCGACAATGGTTTCATGGCCATCATTAGACTAGCTTTTAATTCCAGATTAATTGAATTCAAATTCCACCTTCTGCTGTGGTGGGATTCGAACCCATGTCCCCAGAGCAATACCCTGGGTCTCTGGGTTACTAGTCCAGTGATAATACCGCTACACCACCCCCTACCCCATATCCTCTGGCAGCTGCGGCCACAGATCATTGTTAAAAATTGAGACCTGTTGAGAGGTTGCCTGAAGATGGAGCTGCTCTCACTGTCGCTCTCTGGCACCAGCTGTGCCTCCCTCTGCTGGTGGGGCTGCCACTCTTCCAAGTTTGGGCCTGCAGCTTCAGGAATCCACCAACCGTCCTTAATTGGATGGCAGACGTAGGCGGCCAATTAGGAGGCTGCCTCCCTTGAGATCTCCCCAGCGTGCACATTTCCGGCAAGTGCGGGGACAGCACCTGGAAATGGTCTTGAAGCTGTGATTATTCTGAATGGGGATAAGATCCTAGCCATATTTATGTGGCTGGTCCCATTCAGTTTCTGGTCAGTGGTAACCCCCAGACCAGGCCATGATCTAACTACATGGTGGCACAGAGCTGGGGGGCGGGGGGTGTCTGAATGGCTTCCTCCTGTTCCTATGTTTTTAAACTGTCATGGTAGGATGCTGAGTTTGTGTTCTGTGGGATTTGTTTAGGATTATGGATTATTGGCCCTGTAACATATTCAAGCAGTCCGTGTCCAGATGCAGCAAGAACTGGTCAACATCCAGGCTTGGGCTGATAAATGGCAAGTAACATTCGCGCCATACTAGTGCCAGGCAATGACCATCTCAAACGAGAGAGAATCTAACCGTCTTCCCTTGACGTTCAATGGCATTACCATCGCTGAATCCCCCACTATCAACATCCTGGGGGTCGCCACTGACCAGAAACATGCTTTGTCCAGCCGTATAATTACTGTGGCTACTGGCGGGATCTTATCCCCTTTAAGAATAATCACCGGATCAGGACCATTTCCAGGTCCTGACCCCGCACTTGCTGGCAATGTGTACGGTGGCATGATTGACAGATTTTTGTTGGACGAGGGTCCTAAGGGATATGGACCCCAAGGCAGATAGATGGAATTAATTTACAGATCATCCTTCATCTAATTGTGAATGGTGGAATAGGCTCGTGGGAGTGAATGGCCTCCTGGTGCTGTGTTACCTCTGAATAAATGGTGAAGATAAACTAGAAAATGTAAGCTCCATTTGGAGAAATGTGTTCAATTCGCGAGTCAGGTTTGTAGCTTCCTGCTGCAGCTCAGTGTTTGAGATTGAACACCATAACCTGAAGGTAATGGCTTCCCGTTCCTTCCCCCAACACCCCCGCCCCCCTCGTTCCCCCATCTCTCGGAATATGCTGCATCTACAACTGATGAAAAATAAACTTAATTCCTGCTGGAGAAAATGTGTTCAAATTGAATCATTTGATAGTTCCCAAAAGGCGTGCCGAGTTTGACATTTTTAAGCAACTGGAAATTTTGCATAGGTTTTTAATTTGTCGTGGGCATTCCACAGCCGCCCCTGGTCTCACTTGCTGCAGTGCAGTAGCAAAGATTGACCTGTTTCATCTCTCTCTACTTCTGCATCGTTATGTAGGGAATTTGAATCCGACCCACATCAGTTGAATTTTATACATCAGTCTTGAACTATTGCTCAAATAATTAAAATGAAATTTAAGTCCCAGATTCATACAAATATACACTAGGAGCAACTGCAGCTAGTGAAAGGCTTAAGATCAAAGTGGGCACAACACTGAAGGAGGCCATTCGGCCCACTGTGTCTGTGCTGGCTCTTTGGAAGAGCTGGCTCATTAGTGCTGTTAATTTCCATGTAGCCCTGCAGTTGTCTTCCCAGTCAGATATTCATCCAATTCCCCTTTTGAAAGTTACTATTGAATCTGTTTCCACTGCCCTTTCAGGCAGCGTGTTCCAAATCACAACTCACTGTGTAAAAAAAAAAAAATTCTCCTCATCTTCCCCTCTGGTTCTTTTTGCCAATTATCTTAAATCTGTGCCCCCTGGTTACCGACCCTCGTGCCTTCTTGTTCACTCTATCAAAACCCTTCCTGATTTGGAACACCTCTACCAAATCTCCCCTTAACCTTCTCTGCTCCAACCCCAGCTTCCCAAGTCGCTCTGTGTATCAATAGGATTATCTTGCAAATGGGATCTGGTTACTGTAGCATTTCAGAATGGTACAGGAATCTCACCACATCCAGTGAATGCTTGAATGTAATCTTGTGAGCTAGATTCTGCAGGATGTCGGTAATAAGAAAATATTACTTGTAGTTCATTAGAAGACCCCAACATGACACTTCATGTCAAATTTAGCTCTTCTAAAAGCTCTGTACCTGCTGAGTGTATACCTTTGCAATCTGTTTTATTTCCTTGTTATTCTAAGTGGATGTACTGATTGGTGAGGATGGAATAGGTGAGCAGGATTTTACTGTGGGCTCTGACATTGGGACGAAAGGGGGGTCCCGAGCCCTCACTTGCTGGCAGTGGACCCTGCTCAGCTTTTGACCGGAGGCAGCCTCCTAATTGGCCACCTCCAGACTCGTCGTCCAATCAAGGACGGTGGACGGGGTGTAGATGCAGCGGCCGCAATCAGAGGGCCGGGAGAGGTGGGCGCTGCTGAGGCAGGTTGGGGACCGCGAGGGCTCGTCAACATGGAGCCACCCTCTGACCGACAGACAGGTGAAAAGTTTCGAACCAGAGGGACCAAGCAGGCAAGGCCCCTCCGATTGGAGGGGGAACCCATCTGGATGGCCCATTGGGGCAGCGGGGGTGGCATTTCCTGCCCGCGGCTCACTCTTTGGGGTATGCAGCCTCTGGTTCCAATGGCCCACAGACGCCTAGAGGGAGGCCGCTTCCATGAAGCTGACAGCCTCCCCCACTCCTCCACCGGCAAAACGTCGGCCCGGGGAATCGGCCAATGTGGGACTTTATTTAGATTGGCTGCCCGCTACTGTTCGGCAAGCAGCCACTCCGCCCCAGGTCCCATTCCTGGGAAACTTCCCTGGCAGCGGGACTACATCAAGGAGCCATCTGACGCAGCTCCCCACTATGTTCCTGGCCCACCCCCCGCCTCCCAAGCTGCCAACCCAGGGCCAATAAAATCTTTTCCATTACCTCTATAAATGATGACGTACGGTTGGATTAAGATGGTCTGATGAGATGCAGTAATGACTGCAATGTAGAGAATTACATAGAATGTACAGTACAGAAACAGGCTATTCAGCCTAACTAGTCTGTGCAGGCGTTTTTACTCCACACAAGCCCCCTCCCATTCCATCTCCCTCATCTCAGCCTTTCAGCACATCTTTCTATTCCCTTTTCTCTCCTGTACTCATCTAATTTCCTTTCGAAAGCATCTAAGCTATTACCCTCAGTCACTTTGTGAGGTAGTGAGTTCCTCATTCTAAACACTCTCTGGATAAGGAAATTTCTCCTTATTTCCTTATTGGATTTATTAGTCACTATTTGGTATTTATGGCCCCTCGTTTTGGATTCTTCCAAAAACATTCTCTCCACATCTACCTTGTTCAACGCATTCATAGTCTTAAAGACCTCTATCAGGTCATCTCTGAGCTTTCTCTTTTTAAAAGAAAAATGCTCCAGCCTGTTCACTCTTTCCCGATACATACTGTTCTGGAATGTAAAAATTGCTGTCAAGCACAGAGACCGAGATCAACAAACGAGTCGCTGTGGAGAACTCCATTCGGTTCGGGTTATGTCACAAACTTGGAGACACAAACGTCTATCCAATAATTATTTTCTGAAATAGTATAGAATCAAATCAGACAGAAGGAGGCCATTCGGCCCATTGTGCTTTTGGCAGCTCATTTGAAAGAGCTGTCCAGTTAATCCCAATCCATCCCCCTGCCCTTTTCCCATCACCCTGCAGACTTTTACTTTTCAACTATATCCAATTCCCTTTTGGAAGTTACTATTGAATCTGCTTCTACTGCCGTTTCAGACAGTGCGTTCCAGGTCATCATAACTCACTGAACAAAAAACATTTCTCCTCATCTCTCTCTTGACTGGCTCCCCATTAAATAATACTTTAATTTGAAAATTCTAATCCTTGTTTTCGAATTCCTCCATTGCCTTGACCCTCCTTATCTCTGTAATCTCCTCCAACCCCATAACTCTCCGAGATCTCTGTGCTTCTCCAGTTCTGGCCTCTTGAGTATCCCTGATTTCCATCGCTCCACCATTGGCGGCCATGCCTTTAGCTGCCTGGGCCCTAAGTTATGGAATTCCTCCCTAAACCTCTCCGCCTCTCTATCTATTTCTCCTCCTTTAAGACTCTGCTTAAAACCTGGATCTTAGATCAAGCTTTTCACTCCCTGCGCTAATATCTCCTTAAGTGGCATAATGTCAAATTTTGCTTCATAGCATTCCTGTGAAGCATCTTGGAATGTTTGCTATGTTAAAGACACTCGTTACGACCAGGTGAGAAAGGGGTCTAGGTGTGCCCCCTCAGCCTTTGCCTGCTTTGATCGCAACAGGGTTTAATTTTTAAAACATTGTGTTTTTAGCTCCCCCCCTCAGCGAATCCTTATTCACTGCTCTCCAATTGTAAGGCAGAGAAATCAACCAGACAGGTTTTCTTAGAATTAAACAAGAAAGGTGTAAGTTTTTTAACTGTAAAACTCCAAATCGGTTAAAACTACTACGAATATGTGACGCGACCAAGCTAGCCTGCGTACGCGATAAACACACATGCAGATAGAGACAGAAAAGGAGAGGTACCAGAGGACTGGAGGACCGCGAATGTGGTACCATTATTCAAGAAGGGTAGCAGGGATAAACCCGGTAATTACAGGCCAGTGAGTCTAACATCAGTGGTTAGGAAAATATTGGAAAAAATTCTGAGGGACAGGATTAATCTCCATTTGGAGAGGCAGGGATTAATCAGGGATAGTCAGCATGGCTTTGTCAGGGGGAGTTTTTCGAGGAGGTGACTAGATGTATAGATGAGGGTAAAGCAGTAGATGTCGTCTACATGGACTTCAGTAAGGCTTTTGATAAGGCCCCGCATGGGAGATTGGTTAAGAAGGTAAAAGCCCATGGGATCCAGGGCAATTTGGCAAATTGGATCCAAAATTGGCTTAGTGGCAGGAGGCAGAGGGTGATGGTCGAGGGCTGTTTTTGCAATTGGAAGCCTGTGACCAGTGGTGTACCACAGGATCGGTGCTGGGACCCTTGCTGTTTGTAGTGTACATTAATGATTTAGACGTGAATATAGGAGGTATGATCAGTAAGTTCGCAGATGATACGAAAATTGGGGGTGTCGTAAATAGTGAGGAGGAAATCCTTAGATTACAGGACGATATAGATGGGCTGGTAAGATGGGCAGAGCAGTGGCAAATGGAATTTAATCCTGAGAAGTGCGAGGTAATGCATTTTGGGAGAACTAACAAGGCAAGGGAATATACAATGGATGGTCGGACCCCAGGAAGTACAGAAGGTCAGAGGGACCTTGGTGTACTTGTCCATAGATCACTGAAGGCAGCAGCACAGGTAGATAAGGTGGTTAGGAAGGCATATGGGATACCTGCTTTTATCAGCCAAGGCACAGAATATAAGAGCAGGAAGGTTATGATGGAGCTGTATAAAACGCTAGTTAGGCCACAGCTGGAGTACTGTGTACAGTTCTGGGCACCACACTATAGGAAGGATGTGATTGCACTGGAGAGGGTGCAGAGGAGATTCACCAGGATGTTACCTGGGCTGGAGCATTTCAGCTATGAAGAGAAACTGAAAAGGCTAGTGTTGTTTTCCATGGGGCAGAGAAGGTTGAGGGGGGACATGATTGGGGTGTACAAGATTATGAGGGGCATTGATAGGTTAGATAGGAAGAAACTTTTTCCCTTAATGGAGGGGTTAAGAACCAGGGGGCATAGATTTAGAATAAGGGGCAGGAAGTTTAGGGGGGATTTGAAGAAAAGTTTCTTCACCCAGAGGGTGGTTGGAATCTGGAACGCACTACCTGAAGAGGTGGTGGAGGCAGGAACTCTCACAACATTGAAGAAGTATTTAGATGAGCACTTGAAACGCCAAGGCTAAGGGTCAAGTGCAGGAATATGGGATTAGAATAGTTGGGTGCTGGATGGCCGGCACAGACACAATGGGCCGAATGGCCTGTTTCTGTGCTGTATAATTCTATGACTATAAGAATAAAGGAGAAAGTTTGAAGCAATAGCTGGGGTTTGTTTACTGTCCTTTGAGTTCGATGTAGAGTCTTTGATTGCAGTTAAATCTTGCTGTTTCGTTGGGGCCCAGTGCACGCTTTTAAACTTGTTTCGATGTAGGAGTCTTCTCTCTTGAGGTTAAAGTGGCTTCAATCGATTTGGAAATTTGTGAGAGGGGGAGGGATGCAGGGAGAGAGACCTTCCTTCTCTGTTGTCTTCAAAGCAGTCTCTGTCTTCAAACTGTCCTGTGAACACAATTCAAAAACCCTGGACCAGCAGGTTAGTCATGTGACTAGTTTTTTAAGCGAACTCTCCTGTGTTTTTGTGTATTCCTTTCATCTTAGCAGACACCCGCAGTGGTTGGGGGTGTGGGGGGTGGAATGGAATGCTGGTTTTGTTTTACCTTCAATGTCTGGTGATCAAATCCATTTGGGTTAATTGGATCAGGGAGCAGTTCCATTGTCTTTTCCTAGGTAACTGTCTCTCAGAATCCAAATTTTTCCAGCCACTGCTGATCTCTTTAAACAAGTCATCTCTTCAGTCCAGCAATAGTTTAAAATTAATGTTTCATATGACAAAATTAATATGCCTCATTCGTGACAGGTGGGGTCTTCATGACACACTATATAAATGCACATTGCTGTTGACCTTTATGCCAAATATTTTCAATCTGTGTCCTCTGGTGACTGACTCTCCTGCCACTGGCAACAGTTTCTCCTTATTTACTCTATCAAAACCCTTTATGGTTTTGAACACCTTTTTCAAATCTCCCCATAACTTTCTCTGCTCTAAGGAGAACAATCCCAGCTTCTCCAGTCTCTCCACATAACTGAAGTCCCTCATCCTTTGTCCCATTCTAGTGAAGCTCCTCTGCACCCTCTCCAAGGCCTTGATGTCCCTTCTAAAGTGTGGTGTGGTTTATAAATAACAGATTTCTGGCTTAATGCTGGTACTGGTAATAAAACTGCTCATTACTGACTGGGTCCCATTGTGTCGGTCTTTGCTCCCCTATTCTCTCCTTGCAAAAAGCTTTGTTGTATGTAATTGCAGTTTGAGTCGTTATCTCCCCTCAACATGCATCATTAACCATGGTCACAGATCTCCAACTGCAGCTTGGCTGAGGCCAAGGGATGCAGTTTGGGGGGGACGCTGCAAAGACAGGAGACACAGAGAGCAAAAGGTGTCAGCTGTGGCTCAGTGGATATTACTTTCAGTGAGTCAGAAGTTTGTGGGTTCAAGCCCCACTCCAGAGATGTGCATGTAGTCTAGGCTGACAGCCCCAGGGAGTGCTGCACTGCCAGAGGTGCCATTTTTCGAATGAAATGCTAAACTGAAGCCCTTCTCAGGTGGATGTGAAACACCCTGTGGCACTATTTCAAAGAGGAGTTCTCCCCGGTCACTGGGGCCACTATTTATCCCTCAATCAACACCACTAAAAGCAGATGACCTGGTCATTATCACATTGCTGTTTGTGGGATCTTGCTGTGTGCAAATTGGCTGCCCCATCTCCTACATTGCATCGGTGACTACAATTCAAAATACCTGATTGGCTGGAAAGCGCTTTGGGATTTCCTGAGGTTGTGAAAGGTGCTATATAAATGCAAGATCTTTTTGTATAAAGTTGAAGAGCCTTGTCCTTTGTTTATGTTGGATCTTCATGGTCATCCTGAACAAAATGGTGCCAATCGTCACAATACGAGTGCGCTTCTGTTCCAGGGCTTTCTAAAGACAGGCTGGTTAGTAACTTGCTGATGTTGGATGATTTGCAAAGTCCCCATTCTTGAGGCGACAGTTTACTGATTTGATGCAATTCACCTTGTTGCAAATTTGTCTGTGAGATATATACAGGGCGACGCAGTGGTTAGCACCACAGCCTCACAGCTGCAGCAACCCGGGTTCAATTCTGGGTACTGCCTGTGAGGAGTTTGCAAGTTCTCCCTGTGACCACGTGGGTTTCCGCCGGGTGCTCCGGTTTCCTCCCACTGCCAAAGACTTGCAGGTTGATAGGTAAATTGGCCATTGTAAATTGCCCCTAGTGTAGGAGAATGGTGGGGATGTGGTCAGGAATATGGGGTTAATGTAGTATTAGTATAAAGGGGTGGTTTTTGCTCGGCACAGACTTGGTGGGCCAAAGGGCCTGTTTCAGTGCTGTATCTATAAATAAAAAAATATATAAGTATATATATATATATATCTCTCACACACAACAGCAACTTGTATTTATATAGCACCTTTAATAAAGTGAAACATCCCAAGGCGCTTCATCGGAGTGTTATCAGACGGAAATCGGATGCCAAGCTGCATGAGGAGATACTAGGGCAGATGGCAAAAAAGCCTGGTCAAAGAGGTAGATTTGGTGGAGTGGCTTAAGGGAGGAGAGAGAGGTGAAGAGGTTTAGGGAGGAAGTTACAGAGCTTTGGACGCAGGCAGCTGAAGGCACAGCTGCCAATTTCATGGAGCAATGAAAATTGAAGATGCACAAGAGGCCAGAATTAGAGGAGCGCAGATATCACGGAGGGTTGTGGAGCTGGAGGAGATGACAGAGATAGGGAGGGGCGAAGCCATAGAGGGGTTTGCAAATGAGGATGAGAATTTTAACGTCATTACAGATATACGTCATAGAATCAAAGTCATTTACAACATTGAAGGATGCCATTTGGCCCATCGAGTCCATGCCAGCTCTCCATAGAGCAATTCAGTCAGTCCCACTCCCCTGCTCTGTCCCTGTAGTCCTGCAGGTTTATTTCCTTCAAGTGCCCATCCAATTTCCTTTTGAAATCACTGATGTCTCTGCTTCCACCACCCTCGTGGGCAGCGAGTTCCAGGTCATTACCACCCGCTGCGTAAAAATGTTCTTCCTCATGTTCCTCCTGCATCTCTTGCCCAAAACCTTCATCTGTGTCCCCTGGTCCTTGTACCACCAGCTAATGGGAACAGTTTTTCCTTGTCTATTTTATCTGTCATAATCTTGTACACCTCTTTCAAATCTCCCCTGCTCCAGGGAGAAAGATCCCAGCTTTTCCAACCTAACATTGTAACTAAAATCCCCCATTCTGGTAAATCTTCTCTGCACCCTCTCAAGGACCCTCACATCCTTCCTAAGGTGCAGTGACCAGAACTGGATGCAATACTGCAGTTGGGGCCTAACCAGAGCTTTATAAAGGTTCAGCATAACTTCCCTGCTTTTGTACTCTATGTCTCTATTTATGAAGCCCAAGATCTTTATGCTTTACTAACCACTCTCTCAATATGTCCTGCCATCTTCAAAGATCGATGCACATGCACCCCCAGGTCTCTCTGTTCCCACACACTCTTTAGAACTGTGTCATTAAGTCTATATTGCCTCTCCCTATTCCTTCTGCCAAAATGCATCACCTCAGCTTAGCCTTTTGTGGTACTTTATGAAATGTTTTATTTAAATCCCTATAAACAACATCTGCCACATTCCCTTCAACCTTCTCTGTTACTTCATCAAAAGATTCAATTAGATTAGTCAAGCACGATCAGCCCTTTACAAATCTGTGCTGGCTCTCCTTAATTAACTCAAACGTCTCCAAATTCCTGTTGATTTTTTCCCCTGATTCTTCTAAAACCTTACCCATCACTGATGTTAAACTAACTAACCTGTAGTTGCTAGGACTGTCCTTCCACCCTTCCTTGAATAAGGGTGTCACATTTTCCACTCTCTCCAATTCTCTGGCACCTCTCCCGTATACGGTCAAGATTGGAATATTATGGAAAGCCCTTCCACTATCTCCATCCCCACTTCCTTTCGCAACCTGGGATCCAAGCCATCCGGACCAGGTGACGTATCTACCCTAAGCATATTCAGCCTTTTCAGTACCTCCTCGTTCTCAGTTTTCACTCTACCCATTGCCTCTACTCTCTCCACTTCTTCTGAGATTTTGTCAGATTCCTCTCCCTTTGTATAGACCAATACAAGGTACTCATTGTTCGTGTCTAATAAGTTCTATTGATGGATGTTAAATACTTAGTAGTTGAAAGTATATATATATATATAAAGAACAGCCAGCCAGCACAGGCTAGAGATTGTTGGAAGCGGAGTAGTGAGCTCTGTGGTAAGCAATAAACAGTCTCCATCAAAGCACCCTAGTCTCAGTGTATTCTTCACAAACAGGCTTGGAAGTTTCTCTAATGCTGATTAAGTATTCTAGCCTTGTGCTAGGCTTCTAAGCATATATTACTCTCTTTGTCCCTAATAGGCCCCACTCCACCTCTTACTACCTGCTTAGTGTTTACATGCTGGTGGAAGATCTTTGGGTTCCCTTTTATGTTGACTGCCATTCTGTTGTTTTTGATGGACGATTGTAAACTGAAGCAAATTCAATCCTTCCCTTTCTGCCAGAGGTTGAAAATGTGCCTCAGATACGTGGATGGCATTTCAAATGAGGCACACTGGGCTAAAACACATTATTTGTCATTATTTTAAAATAAAAATGGACATGTTCTGTTCTGATGGGCATCATTTATGTCTGTTTACCCTGCAGGAAGATTAATTTGTTAGCTTTTTATTTTACAGTTTCATTATCAGATTACCGACTCTCACCATGTTCACTACAAGGAATTCAAGCGAGATATCATATAACATATTAAAACCCTCTTTTACTTGAAAAAATGCAGAAGGACTGCAAAACTGAAGGCCATGGTTTCTACCCTCAATCATTTATTTAAACTTCTTTTCCAAATGATTTGCACTTTAAAGAACAGAAGCAGTAGGTCCACTTCTAACAACCGTTCAGTCAGAATGGTGAAGGAATTACATAGCAACATGGAATATTTACGGCACATAAGGAGGCCACTTGGCCCACTGTGCCAGCCAAAAAAGAGCTATCCAGCCGAATCGCACTTTCCAGCTCCTACTCCATAGCCCTGTTGGTTACGGCAGTTCAAATGTATATTTTTAATATGCAATGCGGGTTTCTGCCTGTCCCACCCTTTCGGTCAGTGAGTTTCAGACCTCCAACACCCTCTGTGTGAAAACATTTCCCCTCTAATCCTTCCACTAGTTATTTTAAACCTATGCCCCTGGAAACTAGCCTTTCTGGTAAGCGAAATAGGTCCTTCCTATCCACTCTATCTCGGCCCCTCATAATTGTATACACCTCAATTAAATCTCCCCTAAGCCTCCTCTGTTCCATAGAATATAACTCCAGCCTATCCAATCTATCCTGATAGCTAAAATTCTCCAGTCCTGGCAACATCCTCGTAAATCTCCTCTGTACCCTCTCTAGTGCAATCACATCCTTCCTGAAAAGCGGTGAGCAGAACTGCACACAGTTCTCGAGCTGCGGGCTAACTAGTATTTTATACAATTCTAGCATAACCTCTCTGCTCTTATACTCTAGGCCTTGGCTAACAATGGAAAGTATCCCATGTGCCTTCTTAACCACCTTATCTCCCTGTCCTACTTGTTAGGATCCATGGACATGCACTCCAAGGCCCCTCTGTTCCTCTACACTCCTCATTTATTGTGTATTCCCTTGCCTTGTTTGTCTTCTCCAAATGCATTACCGCACACATCTCCCAATTGAGCTCTTTTTGCCACTGTTTTGCCAATCTGACTAGTCCATTGATAGCTTCCTGCAGTCTACAACTTTCTTCTTTATTATTAACCACACGGCCAATTTTCGTATCATCTTCAAACTTCTTAATCATACCCCCTACATTTTAGTCTTCCTCTTCAAGGTTTTTTTTTATGCAGCGAGTTATAATGATTTGGAATGTGCTGCTTGAAAGGATGGTGGAAGAAGATTAGCAGCAACTTTCAAAAGCGAATTAGATTTCAGAGTTGATGAACCATTGAGGGATACAATGTGGCAAACAAGGATTACCATGCATTTGTTGTCTTGCCGTCAGGAGAACTTGATTAATCACTCTGCTATTTGTTCAGCAGGTTAAGTGCAAAACACATCCTGTGTTCGGTCCCTCCGCTATGCAGAGATCAGCATTCAAAGTAGAGATTCTCCAATTGGACTAGGAGAGCAGAAATGAGCCAGGGTTCCCTGCTTCTTATCAGTAACCTTGGACCACTCCTGCAGTAGAGAAGATTAAGGAGTGATCTAATTGAAGTGTTTAAAATGTTTGAAGGAAAACAAGAAATGCTGGAAATACTCAGCAGGTCTGGCAGCATCTGCAGAGAGAGAAGTAGAATTAACCCTTCTTGAGAACTGACAAATATTAGAAATGTAAAAGGTTTTAAGCAAGTAAAGCAGGGGGTGGGGCAAGAGATAACAAAAGAGATTTTGAGAGGACAGGGTCACAGAGAATAACTGACCAGAAGGTCATGGAACAAAGGCAAATGGTACGTTAATTGTGTGCTGAAAGACAGTGTTAGTACAGAGAGAGTGTGAATTGACTGTAAAGTACAAAGCACTCCAAGCACAAACACTAAAAAAAAACACAAACAGTAGGTAGGTACAGTAGAAACAAATGAAACAAAATAAAATAACCAAAGAAAAAAGAAAAAATAACTAAACATAAAAAGGGGGGAGGCCCGTCATGCTCTGAAATTATTGAATTCAATGTTCAGTCCAGCAGGCTGTAGTGTGTCTAATCGGTAAATGAGATGCTGTTCCTCGAGCTTGCGTTGATGTTCACTGGAACACTGCAGCAATCCCAGGACAGAGATGTGAGCATGAGAGCAGGGGTGGGGTGGGTTGGGTTGGGGGGGGGAGTGTTGAAATGGCAAGCAACTGGAAGCTTGGGGTCATGCTTACGGACTGAGCGGGGGTGTTCTGCAAAGTGGTCACCCAATCTGCCTTGGTCTCCCCACCATTAACATACCGTTCGCCTTCGTTCCATGACCTTCAGGTCAGTTATTCTCTGTGACCTTGTCCTATCAACACCTCTTTTGTTATCCCTTGCCCCACCCCCGCTTTACTTGCTTCAAACCTTTTATATTTCTAATGTTTGTTCTGAAGAAGGGTCACTGACCTGAAACGTTAACTCTGCTTCTCTCTCCACAGATGCTGCCAGACCTGCTGAGGATTTCCAGCATTTCTTGTTTTTATTTCAGATTTCCAGCATCTGCAGTATTTTGCTTTTATTACGATGTTTGAAGGAGTTGATATGGTAGACAGAGAGAAACTAGTTCCTTTGGTGGGTAGTGGGGTAGTCGGGGTGGAGTCCAGAACAAGGGGGCATAACCTTAAAATTCGAGCCAGGCCATTCAGGGGCGATATTAGGAAGCACTTCTTCACACAAAGGATAATAAAAATCTGGAACTCCCTCCCCCAAAAAGCTGTTGAGATGGGAGGTCAATTGAAAATGTGAAAACTCATGGATTTTTGTTAGACAAGGGTATTGAGGGTTATGGAGCCAAAGCGGGTAGTTGGAGTTGAGATCAAGATCTTCGTCATCTTCTTCTTTGGCCTCCTTGTCTCGGGAGACAATGGGTAAGCGCCTGGAGGTGGTCAGTGGTTTGTGGAGCAGCGCCTGGAGTGGCTATAAAGGCCAATTCTAGAGTGACAGACTCTTCCACAGGTGCTGCAGATAAAATTGGTTGTCGGGGCTGTTACACAGTTGGTCTCCCCTTGTGCTTCTGTCTTTTTTCCTGCCAACTGCTCAGTCTCTTCGACTCGCCACACTTTAGCCCCGCCTTTATGGCTGCCCGCCAGCTCTGGCGATCACTGGCAACTGACTCCCACGACTTGTGATCAAGATAAAATGAATTGAGACGTCGCTCTTGGCTGACATACGTTGTCCAGGCCTCGCTGCCGTAGAGCAAGGTACTGAGGACACAGGCTTGATACACTCGGGCTTTTGTGCTCCGTATCAGTTTCGTCATTGTCCCACACTCTCTTGGCCAGTCTGGACATAGCAGTGGAAGCCTTTCCCATGCGATTGTTGATTTCTGCATCTAGAGACAGGTTACTGGTGATAGTTGAGCCTAGGTAGGTGAACTCTTGAACCACTTCCAGAGCGTGGTCACCGATATTGATGGACGGAGTATTTCTGACGTCCTGCCCCATGATGTTCGTTTTCTTGAAGCTGGTGGTTAGGCCAAATTCGTTGCAGGCAGCCGCAATTCTGTCGATGAGTCTTTGCAGACATTCTTCAGTGTGAGATGTTAATGCAGCATCGTCAGCAAAGAGAAGTTCCTTGATGAGGGCCTTCCGTACTTTGGTCTTCGCTCTTAGACGGGCAAGGTTGAACAACCTGCCATCTGATCTTGTGTGGCGGAAAATTCCTTCTTCTGAAGACTTGAATGCATGTGAGAGCAGCAGGGAGAAGAAGATCCCAAACAGTATAAGTGCGAGAACACAGCCCTGTTTCACGCCACTCTGGATAGGAAAGGGGTCTGATGAGGCACCGCTATGCTGAATTATGCCTTTCATATTGTCATGGAATGAGGTGATGATACTTAGTAGCTTTGGTAGACATCCGATCTTTTCTAGTAGTCTGAAGAGACCACGTCTGCTGATGAGGTCAAAGGCTTTGGTGAGATCAATGAAAGCAACATAGAGGGGCATCTGTTGTTCGCGGCATTTCTCCTGTAGCTGGTGAAGGGAGAACAGCATGTCAATGGTGGATCTCTCTGCTCGAAAGCCACACTGTGCCTCAGGGTAGACACCCTCAGCCAGCTTCTGGAGCCTGTTTAGCGATGACGCGACCCGAGCCAAAGCAGGTAGTTGGAGTTGAGATCCAGATCAGCCATGATCTAATTGAGTGGGAGAACAGGCTCAAGCCTGAATGGCCTCCTCCTTTTCCCAAGTGCCTCTGTGGTGTGGCTGTTTTGTGTGAACTTGACACAGCTTGAACGAGGCTCTCCATTGTCTTAACACCAGAAAAGGTAGAACTGCATTTCTGTGGCGCCTTTCATGACCTCAGGATGTTCCAAAGAACTTCACAGCCAATAGTCAGTGTTGTAATGTAGGGAAACCTGGTACCCAATTTGTACACAGCAAGATCTCACCATCAGGAAGGTAGTAATGACCATGCCATCTGTTTACAGTGAGATAAATGTTGGTCAGGACATTGTGAACAACTTCCCTACTCTTGCAAATTATGGTCGTGAGATCTTTTACATCCACCTGAAAGGTTTGCAGCCTCTGTTTAATGTCTCATCCGACCGATGAGATATCTGACAGTGGTACCGGGAGTGTCAGTTGGATTATGTGCTCATGTTATGTGGGTTATGAACCGACAAACTTCTGACTCAGAAGTAACCCGCTGAGTCACCATTCGCACCTACATTCTGGGGTAGATTTTTCACTTGCACCGCTGGATGTGAAGCTTGCTTTCGCAATCAGCCGCCTGGTGTAATCCCTGTCTGATCTTCTTTTCCACTGCAGTCCCCTCTTTCAAACGTGCCTGAGGCTGCCTCACACATTTCCCTGCGATCACCGAGCTCTGTAGCCCCGTGAGCAAGGGAACACGGGCAGAGAAGCAGCATTTCCTGCAAGCCAATTACCTTTCCACAGCTTGACAAAAAAGACAGCTTATAATATTGGACAATCGCGTATCTTTGAATGATTAGATTGTCGTTGCTCATTAACGAGCGGAAAACGTAATTAAAATATTATATAAAAAAAGTAATTTATACTGCATTATATGCCAATCACTTCAGTGAGAGATAGTCGTTAGAGCTTGTGCTTGATATCTGCTTTACCTTTAGCACATGCTAAACCAGTTTTAAGATTTGTAAATTATGTAATTTAATTTTCATTAACTTCATTATAATCTGCTGAATGTGCCAATTATAAAGATGAATGAAATGTCTGCCTTAAGCAATTAGACTGTCAGTGAATTGCAGGTTCTTTGACAATGGTGAAGTGTTTAAATGAGGCAGTAAAATTAAATTTCTGACTTTGACACTCTTTACCTAAACATTTTAACCCTTCAAGTGCAGGGAGTCTTCTGACAAGCTTTGTGGCTTTCAGGAGCTGCCCAAAACTTCCAGGCAGCATTTCTGCTGTTGCAAAACTCTTTGTCCACTGCAAATTATTCTGCAGCAGCATCTCTGTGCCTCAGACGCAGAGGGGGACAGTCAGTGGCTTAGAGGGTAATTACAGCTGATAGTGGATCAACAACAATTTGCATTTATAGAGCTAGAGAATTTCAGTTTAAGATTGTTAATGGGTTTTCTTCCTGGGTTTCCACTGTGCCTGCACTTTCAGGAAGAACATCAAGTGGATGCGGAGGGAGAGAGCGTTGAAACCTGGAGAGCGTGACATCATCCTCTGCCTCCTCCTCTCGCTCCCCCTGTCTTGCTTCTCCTCTTCCTCTTCATCATTTCTCATCCTTTCCTCCTCTGCCATGTCTTTTTGTCATCTTCATAGGAGACCTTTCAACCACTCAGTTTCTGAGGACTGGAACCACTCACCACCCCCACAATAAAATCTTGCATTTATATAGCGCCTTTAATGCAGTAAAATGCCTCAAGACACAATTATCAGGCAAAGTTTTACATTGAGCCACATGAGATATTAGGGACAGGTGACCAAAAACTTGGTCAAAGAGGTAGGTTTTAAGGAGTGTCTTAAAGGAGGAGAGAGAGAGGCGGAGAGGTTTAGGGAGGCAATTCCAGAGCTTAGGGCCCAGGCAGCTGAAGGCACGGCCGCCACTGGTGAAGCAATTAAAATCGTTGATGCACAAGAGGTCAGAAATGAAGGAGTGCAGAGATCTTGGAAGGTTGTGGGCCTGGAGGAGATTACAGAGATAGGGAGGGGTGAGGTCAGGGAGGGATTTGATCACCGGGTTGAGAATTTAAGTTTCAGTGTTCCCAGTAATCCCAGGGCTTGATCCTGAGTTAGCGAGGCAGCAGTCGGGTGCGTCCCAATGCCCCCTTGCCACAGAGAACAAAACTCAGCCATGTTTTACACGCTTTGATTGCTCTCCACTAACTCCTGTTGGAAAATGAGAACACTCATAAATGAGTAAATAAGAAGGTGAACAGCCCAGCTACATTTACAGCCCAACTACATACAAATTTGTCTCCTCCTGTGCCATTTGATTGTATCATATGATATAAATTGCTTTGCAGTGTGGTTTCAACACGTGGAACAGTAAAGCTTAAAATTGAGATTTAATTGTAAAATCAAGATCGGGGTTTCAGCACCAACCAATTCTGTTTTCCTTTTTCTTCTCGGTGTCCTTTGATTACATGCTTCTGAACTGTAAATTGATTTCTTATTAAAGTTGTTCTGGTCTAAAAACATAACATATATATGGGGATAGCCTAGGAAAGTGGCATTGAGGGAGATCATCAGCCTTGATTTAATTGAATGGGGGAACAGGCTTGATGGGCTGAATGGCCTACTCCTATTCCTATTTTCCTATAATACAAACTTCTGAAAGATAGTTTGAACATGGGAGTATTGTATTACGAAAGTACCAGTTTAAGCAGATTGTTTGATTAATTGTTTACCAATACCCAACTCAAGCGCCAACAACAGCCACTTCAAACACCACCATTAGCAGCACATCAATCATGTATTTTTCAGTTCTTTCAGAACGTAACAAATAGGAGCTGGTGTAGGCCATTCGGCCCCTTTAGCTTGCTCCACCATTCAATATGATCATAGCTGATCATCTACCTCAGATACACCTTCCTGCCCAATCCCCATATCCTTAGTGTCCAAAAATCTCTTGACCTCTGTCTTGAATATACTCAATGACTGAGCATCCACAGTCCTCTGGGATAGAGAATTCCAAAGATTCACAACCCTCTGAGTGAAGAAATTTCTCCCTCATCTCAGTCCTAAATGGCCGACCCCTTGTCCTGAATTTGTGACCCTGTGTTCTAGATTCCCCAGCCAGGGGAAACATCCCTCCAGTTTCTACCCTGTCATGACCCTTAAGAATTTTCTATGTTTTGATGAGATCACCTCTTGTCTTCTAAACTTGAGGGAATATAGACCCATTCTGCTCAATCTCTCCTCACAGGACAAAGCACTCATCCCAGGAATCAGTCTAGTGACTATGCATTGTACTCCTACTAAGGCAACTATATCAAGACCAAAAATGTACACAGTGGATAACACTCTCACTTCTGATTCAATGGGTTTTAAGTTCCACTCTAGAGTCAAATGCAAAGCCCAGGCTGGCACTCCCAGTGCAGTACTGAGGGAATGCTACACTGTTGGAGGGTGCTGTGGTTCAAATGAGACACTAAACCAAGGCCTCATCTGCCCTTGCCAGTGGACTTAAAAGATCCCATGGTGCTCGAATTGGTGAAGTGAGGACCTCCATGCAGGACAGCACTAAAGTTGAAATGGAAAGGCCTGTCAAATCAAAAAGTAGTAAGTAAATAATCCTCACTCAAGTCTTTGCCCGAGGAAGAGGGGAAATCTGAATAAAGCAAGTGGCAGCTTAGTCCGAGGTCTTGATAAGGACTGAGTTGAAGACTCTCCAATGAATTTTGTTTTAATCACAGTATGGAGGTAGGAAGACTATGTTGTAGGATGACACATTTGCAGCACTCCGACAGAGAAAAGTTTGAACACACAGTGTTTATCAAAAATGTTGCTGTCTGTGCCCTTCCTCACACCGAATCCCGTTTGCACATCACCCCCTGTCCTCGCTAACCTACTTTGGCACCCGGTCCATCAACGCCTCAATTTAAAAATTCTCCTCCTCGTTTTCAAATTCCTCCTATGCCTCGCTCCCTCCCTACCTCTGTAACCTCCTCCAGTCTCACAGCCCTCTGAAATTTCTGTGCTCCTCCAATTCTGGCCTCTTGAGCATCCCCGATTTTAACCGCTCCACCATTGGCAGCCGTGCCTTCAGTTGCCTGGGCAACAAGCTCCAGAATTCCCTCCCTACACCTCTCGGCCTCTCTACTTCTCGCTCCTCCTTGAAACCTCTCCTCAAAACATATCTCTTTGACCAAACATTTAGTCACCTGTTCCTATTATGGTCTGATGAGGCTCAGTGTCAAGTTTTGTTTGATGACGCTCCTGAAAGCACCTAAGAGTGCGTTACACATTAGAGCTGGTAAAATACAAGTTGCTGTTGACGTCTGGTGCTGAGAAATAGGAAATATCATGAACTCTCGTGATGGAGAGGCTGAGAGAGAATGGATCCTATGGGTGAAAACAAGTCCATTAGTTGGAGGACTGCATCCTATCCAGAGATTGAGAAGTGTTTGAATCTCGCTAGACATGGAGACAGTACTTCGGACTTGAGCTTTATAAAGGGTTAAAAGTTGATGAGAAATAGATGGGTTGGCATGGTAGATTGAGCAATGGTGGAGTGTGGGAGTCCCACCTGAGATCAGAGAGTATTGATCAATGAAGAAGCACAATGGATGGAGCCATCTAAGGTAAAATGTGACAGCTGATTGTTAGACTCAAAAGCAGCAGAATGCATTAGGGCAAATAAGATGTTCCTTGTCCCATGAAGGAAGATGGAGAGAAGTGCGACACAATGAATCATCCTTATGTTGTGTGCATGGAGTGTTTGGAATAGGAAGCCAGTTCATCAACGCAGAGTGGAATCATCAGCAAAAAAGGTTGGGTCAAAAAGGTGGGAAGAAAGAATAGAAGGGGAGTGATGACGGAATTCCGGGGAACCTGCGTTAATGGGCAAGGAGAAGATGAACCAACAACCGTAATGGAAATAGAACAGTTTAAGAAAATATTAAGCTCCTAGACCAACTGAGCCAAGGTAGGCACTTGTGATAGTTTTAAGCTATGGCTAGAAACGTCATAAGTGTTGGTTCAGTTGGAGTTTGCATTATGTTAATATAGAATGACCAATATTTTGCTGTCTGTCTTTTTGAGGTGTCAGCAAGAAATAGATTTTCCTGAATTGACCATCGTTTATACATTAAGCTTTGGAAGCTTATTTTTTTTTACACAGTTAAGGTATCACCTGTGTACAGGTTGAAACCGCTTCATGTGTGCAATCCAATAATGCCTCCGTATTTTTTTAATTCATTCATGAATTGTGAGCGTTTCTGGCAAGACCAGCATTTTTTGTCAGTGCCAGTTGCCCTTTAGAAGGTGGTGGTGAGCTGTAGTCCATGTAGTCTAGGTACGTGCACAGTGCTGTTAGGGAGGGAGTTCCAGGATTTTGATCCAGCGATAGTTCCAAGTCAGGATGGTGTGTGACTTGGAGGAGAACTTGCAGGTTGGGGTGTTCCCATGCAACTGCTGCCCTTGTCCTTCTAGGTGGTAGAGGTCACGGGTTTGGAAGGAGGCTTGGCAAGTTGCTGCAGTGCATCTTGTAGATGGTACACACTGCTGCCACTGTCGATGGTGGAGGGAGTGAATGTTTGTGGATGGGACGCCAATCAAGCGGACTGCTTTGTCCTGGATGGTGTCGAGCTTCTTGAGTGTTGTTGGAGCCGCACCCATCCAGGCAAGTGGAGAGTATTCCATCACACTCCTGCCTTGTGCCTTGTAGATGGTGGACAGGTTTTGGGAGGTCAAGAGGTGAGTTACTCGCCTCTACCCAGCCTCTGCTCTTGTAGCTGCAGTACTTATACGGCTGGTCCAGTTAAGTTTCTGGTCATCGGAAACCCCCAGGATGTTGACAGTGGGGGATTCAGCGATGGTAATGCCATTGAACATCAAGGGGTGATGGTTAAATTCTCTCTTCTTGGAGATGGTCATTGTCTGGCACTTGTGTGGCACGAATGTAATTTGCCACTTATCAGCCCAAGCCTCAACGCTCTCCAGATCTTCCTATATGCAGGCCCAGACTGCTGCATTATCTGAGGAGTCGCGAATGGTGCTGAACACTGTGCAATCATGAGCGAACATCCCCATTTCTGACCTTATGATGGAGCGAAGGTCATTAATGAAGCAGCTGAAGATGGTTGGCCGAGGACACTACCCTGAGGAACTCCTGAAGGTGATTGGCCTCCAACAACATAACCACCTTTCTTTGTGCTTTGTATGCCTCCAACCAGTGGAGAGATTTCCCCCTGATTCCCATTGATGTCAATTTTATTAGAACTCCTTAATGCCACACTCAAACAAATGCTGCCTTGATGTCAAGGAGAGTCATTCTCACCTCACCTCTAGAATTTAGTGCTTTAATGTTTGGACCAAGGCTTTAATGAAGTCTGGAGCTGAGCAACCCAAACTGAGCGGGTTATTGCTGAGTAAGTGCTGCTTGACAGCACTATCGATGACACCTTCCCTCACTTTACTGATGATTGAGAGTAGACTGATGGGTGGTAATTGGCTGGATTGGATTTGTCCTGCTTTTTGTGGATAGGACATACCTGGGCAATTTTCCACGTTGTCGGGTAGATGCTATTTTCGTGTTCAGATTCCTCCAAGGCCGTTCCTCCTCCCTATCTAAGGTGTTCATTCGGTGTTGTACCAAATGGTCTGGATTCTCGTGCATCTGGTTCCGTTCTTTTACCAGACATCCTTAGGTCCAGTATTTTGAAGTTCACAAGCTGGGCCATAATGTTAAGGGGAAGGTCCATTCATTCGCAAGCACTCACTGATCAATGTGAAGCTGATTTAAAATCAATGATATGAAAATCAACCAATTAGAGGCTAGGCAAAAGTATCAACTCCAGTCTTTCCCATGGTGGGTATGTTGGCTTTAATTTGTTATTGTTATTAGCTTTTATACTATATATGTTATTCATACAGTTAATATTTGAGTATTGCTGAAAATATAGACATTTTGTCGAAGCTTTTCGTCTTGCACTCATCAGGACAGTTCTCAAGAATACAAATTTAAGAGAAAGCAACAACTTTGTACTGTATGAGAAGAGCGTGCTGATTGGTTGGCAGGTGGACTCTGATTGGTAGAGGCATTGCCATGGAGAATGCACCAGTATATGGTGACTGATAGTATAAGTTATACATACAGTATAAATTTGTTGCTTTCCCTTACATTGGTATTCTTGTGAATTGTCCTGATGACTGCAACACGAAAAGCTTCGTCAAAATGTCTCTGTTTTCAGCAATATTCAAGTTCTGTATTACCAAACGACAGTTAATATTGGTAATAACTTGAACTTAATCGATAAAGTGATTCAGTACTCAAAAAATGTAATTGCAATGCTCAGTGTTCGATTTAATTAACTACATTGGCAGGCCTTAAGCTCGCACCCATTTTTGCAAGGGTGCATGCGCGGGGGTTGGTGGGCCGGAGGGGGCGGGGTCTGTCTCCGGTACACCTGGCCTCCACCAGGGGCCACCCAATCACTGTCTCTGTAATCTCCACCAGCCCGACAAGCTTCCGCGATCTCTGCACTCCAATTCTGGCCTCTTGCGCCTCCTGAAATTTAATGGCTCCACCATTGGCGCCCGTGCCTTCAGCTGCCTGGGTCCCAAGCTCTGGAATTCCCTCCCTAAACCCCTCCACCTCTCTGTCCACCTGTCAGATGCTTTTTGAAACCTACCTCTTTGACCAAGCTTATGGTCGCCTGTCCTAATATCTCCTTATGTGGTTTGGTGTCAGATCTTTGTCTGGCAACACTCCTGTGAAGTGCCTTGGGCTGTTATGCTAAGTTAAAGGCACTATATAAATGCAATTGTTATTGTCCTCGACTGGCAAGTGATGGTTTTATGTCCTGAATGTTGGTGCATGTCTGGGCTTAGCTGTCAGGTCACCATGTAAGGCTGACGTTTCACGGTACTGCAAACGCCAAGATGTGCCATGCTGATGCACAGCTTCATTCATCAGTCAGTCTGGTGTATTTATTATCTCAGAGAGCCAGTTGATTTCCTAATTGGTCTGAGCAAAGAGTTGATTTGAATTTGTAATGAAACCGGACGACATCTTCATTAGAAATGTATCATTTGGGGCAGCTTAGAAGTGCAGGCAGTGGCTTCACGGCCTCCCAGCCAGATGGTGGTTAGATCGTATCCCTGGACTAGCTGTCACTCGAACTCTGTCTCAGTTAAAAGGCAGCACGTGTTCTGTTGGTTCCTGGGCTGGCCACAAGATGGAGCGCCTTGTCACGGGCAAGGCTGGGTGTGAGCGAGGGGTTTGGTCAGTCGCATCTATCAGCTACCGCATTGCAATCTGAGCGTGTTTGGTTCAATTTAATAGAATAACCAACGCTTTTTACACAAACGGAAAGGGATTGTCACACAGTGATCAGAGATCAGGAAGCAATTACAAAGTATTTACAGCGCAGAAACAGGCCATTCGGCCCAACTGGTCCATGCTGGTGTTTATGCTCCACGTGAGCCTCCTCGCACCCCTCTTCATCTCACTCCATCAACATATCCTTCTATTCCTTCCTCCCTCATGTGTTTATCCAGCTTCCCCTTAAATACATTGATACTATTCGCCTCAGCCAGTCCCTGTGGTAGAGTTCCACATTCTCACCACTCTCTGGGTAAACATATTTCTGTTGAATTCCCTCTTGGATTTATTAGTTATATTTATTATTTATATTTATGGTCCTTAGTTTTGAACTCCTCCACAGTTGGAGACATTTTCTCAATGTCTACCTGATCAAACGTAAGAACTAGGAGCAGGAGTAGGCAATTCAGACCCTCGAGCCTGCTCCGCCATTCAATTCGATGGCTGATCTCATCTCGGCCTCAACTCCACTTTCCTGCCCATTCTCCATAACCCTTCAACCCATGTCTAATTGAAAATCTGTCTATCTCCTCCTTAAATTTACCCAATGTCCCGGCATCCACCGCACTCTGGGGTAGTGAATTCCACAGATTCATGACCCTTTGAGAGAAGTAATTTCTCCTGATCTCTGTTTTAAATCTGCTACCCCTTATCTTAAAACTATGACCTCTCGTTCTAGATTGCCCCAGCAGAGGAAACATCCTCTCTACGTCTACTTTGTCAATCCCCTTAATCATCTTATACACCTCAATTAGATCTCCTCTCATTCTTCTGAACACCAAAAGGCCTAAACTGCTCAATCTCTCTCCATAAGACAAACCCTTTTACAAGTTTAACGACTTCAACCAGGTCATGCCTCAACCTTCCCTTTTCTAGACAAACGAGCCTCAGCCTGATCAGTTTTTCAGGGCCATTGCAGTTTGTAAACCCGCCCCCCCCCCCCCCCCCCCCCACCTTACCACATCACCTGGATGCCCCTCCCCCCATCCCACCAACTATCAAATAAAGGGCAGTTCAAACAGTAGGCTAAAGGATTAAATGGGGTATAGGTCAAAAGAATGCACCCTTTCAAAACAAGCCTGGACAATGACCAGATTCCACATTTTGTTCTTCCGATCTGAGATCCTCCCTTACTCATGTACTGATCCCATCCCTTATTATCAGAGCAACACCACCTCCTTTTCCATTTTTGCCCGTCCTTCCTAAATGTCGAATATCCTTGAATATTCAGTTCCCAGTCTTGGTCACCCTGTAGCCACGTTTCCATTATGGCAATTAGATCATACCCATTTATCTCTATTTGGGCCTTGTTGTGAATGCTGTGTACATTCACATAGAGTGCCCTTAACCTTGTCTTCTTGACATTCTGCATTCGAAGCCTAGTTGATGATTGCCTTTGTTTCGCCTGCCATCTAATGTCACTTTTCTACCTCCTGTTACCAGCTTTACTTCCTTTCAGTTTGAGCTACCCCTCAGGTTCCCATTCCCCTGACAAGCCAGTTTAAACCCTCCCTAACAGCATTAGCAAATCTCCCTGCAAGGATATTAGTTCTGGTCCTGTTAAGGCGCAGCCCATCCATCTTGTTCAGGTCCCACCTGCCCCAGAACTGGTCCCAATGACTCAGAAATCTGATGCCCCCCCCCCTTCGTACACCAATTCTTCACCCACCTGTTCAATCGATCAATCCTCCTATTCCTGTGCTCACTAGCACGTGGCACTGGGAGTAATCCTGAGATTACTGTTTTGGAGCTCCTGCTTTTTAATTTCCTTCCTAACTCCCTAAAATCTGCTTTCAGGACCTCATCTCTTTTCCTACCTATGTCATTGGTACCAATGTGGACCATGACCTCTGGTTTTTCATCCTCCCCCAGAAGGATGTTCTGCAGCTGCTCCGTGACATCCTTGACCCTGGCACCAGGGAGGTGACACACCATCCTGGAGTCACATTTATTGCCATAGAGTCATAGAGAGAAACGGCACTGAAACAGGCCCTTCGGCCCACCAAGTCTGTGCCGAACATCAACCACCCGTTACTACTAATCCTACATTAATCCCATATCCCCACCTTCCCTCAATTCTCCTACCACCTGCCTACACTAGGGGCAATTTACAGTGGCCAATTTACCTATCAACCTGCAAGTTTAGATTAGAGATACAGCACTGAAACAGGCCCTTCGGCCCACCGAGTCTGTGCCGAACATCAACCACCCGTTACTACTAATCCTACATTAATCCCATATCCCCACCTTCCCTCAATTCTCCTACCACCTGCCTACACTAGGGGCAATTTACAGTGGCCAATTTACCTATCAACCTGCAAGTTTAGATTAGAGATACAGCACTGAAACAGGCCCTTCGGCCCACCGAGTCTGTGCCGAACATCAGCCACCCATTTATACTAATCCTACACTAATCCCATATTCCTACCAAACATCCCCACCTGTTCCTATATTTCCCTACCACCTACCTATACTAGTGACAATTTATAATGGCCAATTTACCTATCAACCTGCAAGTCTTTTGGCTTGTGGGAGGAAACCGGAGTACCCGGAGAAAACCCACGCAGACACAGGGAGAACTTGCAAACTCCACACAGGCAGTACCAGGAATCGAACCCGGGTCGCTGGAGCTGTGAGGCTGTGGTGCTAACCACTGCGCCACTGCCGCAGAAGTGCCTGTCTGATCCCCTGACTATTGAAGCCCCTATCACTATTGCTGTTCCACTCTTCTTCCTCCCCTCCTGTGCAGCTGAGCCACCCCTGTTGCTCCGGCTGCACTTCCCCGAGGAACCATTGCCCTCACCAGTATCCAAAATGGAAAACTGATAGCAAGCAAGATAGACTCGGGGGAATCCTGCACTGCCTGCCTGATTCTCTTAACCTGCCTGATGGTCACCCATTCCCTCTCTGCCTGCATGCTCCTAACCTGCGGTGTGACCACCTCCCTAAATGTGCCATCCACATACACCTCCACCTCACGGGTGCACAACAGTGACTCCAAATGCTGCTGGAGTTCCGAAACCCATAGCCGGTGACCTTCCTGTAGATGTGTTTGTCTAGGACACGTGGTGCATCCATGACTTCCCACGTACCACAGGATGTACATTCCACTTGGCCGAGCTGACCTGCCATAATGTAACTTTAAAAACTTATTACAATGCGAAGTAAAGTAACTTACCAGTTACTCACCAATCAACTTCTTCCTCTGTACCGAAGAGAGCGGCAGCTACTGGAGGCTGAAAAAAAAGTAGAAGAAAGAAAGGAGCCCCTCCCTCATGCACCAAACTCCCATTTTACATTCTGTGCACTCAAATTTTTTTCTTAATTTATCTTCCCTTCCTTACCGAACTCCCTTGATTACCAACTCACTTCTTAACGCTCTGTGCCCTCCAGCAGCACTCAGTGCAGACAAGCAGTACCGAGAGTCATCTGAATTTATACTCTGAAAACAATGCTGTGTCAGCTCTGCTGGAGCTCAGAAACCAGTTTAAGCTAGCTACCCTAATTAACTAGCTACAGATACTCTGAGTGTTAGTATACCCCTGTTTAAAACTGCAAGAAACCTAACTTACTTCTAAACAGAAATTTTGAATTCATTGCTGGATGTAAAAAAAAACTCATTGAGTCATTTATGGCACCGAAGGAGGCCATTCAGCCCATTGAGTCCATGCCAGCTCTCTGTATAGCAATCCAAGCATTCCCACTTCCCTGCTTTACCCTCGTAGTCCTGCAAGTTTTTTGCCCCCAAGTGTCCATCCAATTTCCTTTTTGAAACCATTCATTGTCTCCTCTTCCACCAACCTCATGGGCAATGAGTTCCAGGTCATTACCACTCATTGCGCAAATGGGTTGGTTTCAGGTTGGCAAGCTGTAACTAGTGAAGTGCCATAGGGATCAGTGCTGGGGCCTCAATTATTTACAATCTTTATCAGTAACTTGGATGAAGGGACAGAATGTATGGTTGCGAAATTTGCTGATGGCGCACAAAGATAGGTAGGAGAGTTAATCCCCCCCCCCCCACACACACACACACACACGCACATGCACACACACACTCTCTCTCTCCCTCTCCCCCTCACTCACTCTGTGGTCTGGAGATGCCGAGTAGTCTGGTAGGCTTTCCAGAACAAAGGTGACATCAGTTATCCCACTCTGGATTTGAGGGTCTTTCAAAGAAGTAGAGAAAGAGGAGCTGGGCGTTTCTTCGGGTCTCTCAGGAAGGTGCTGGAAAGATGAGCTGGGGGTTTCTCCCTTTGCGGGTTGGTCTCCAACTTCTTTTCAATACAGTCCACACTCCAGCTGAACCAAAGCAATGGGCTAGATTCTATAGAGACCTCAACGTCAGGATCCGTGGCGGAGGGGGAGGCCGGAAGATGGCCCCGGATGAGGCCTCCATGGACCTCGATGCCAACAGGGCTCGGCCCGATATTGCCTGCGGCGGCGAGGTCTCCTGGTGGCTCCCCGCCACTCAGCAACGGGACCACCATTTAAATGTCTTCAGAAATTAAAATACCTGAATTAATTACTCTCCCGTCGCCTCTTGGGGTCCCGCAGCGATCTTCACCCCGGCGATTGGCTGGATAAACAAGGTGCAATGCTGTTGAGGAGGTGGAGGTAAGTTTCTCAGTGGGGGGGTACACATACAGGGTCAAATTAATGTCATGAGTGTAGGGGATGGTGGGAAGCGTTATAGTTTAAACTTTGTGCAGTTGGTGGGGGAAAAGGTCAGATGGTAAAGATAAGTGTTTTGGGGGGAAAGGGCAAATAATTAATGTAATTGTTATGGGGGGGGGGTGGGAGAGGGGAATAGATGTATTTATTTAGTTTCATTTAATCTTTCTTTAAATATTTAAATTTGTCGATAGGGCTAACAGCTACCCAGTTTTGGTGGCAGACTTATAGAATTCAGCTCAACACATCAAAAGCGAAACCCCAAACAGAAAGTCAGAACTGGCTGACCACAATAAATCGTGACGTGTCACTTCTCGGTAAACATCTCCCCCAAGTCACCAAGGTTTCTGTTGTTTATTGAGCTTAAGGCATGTGATTTCCAGTAAAGGATGTTTTCAAACAAGACCTCTCAATGATGCTTGTAAAAAAAAAATCCATGGAGTCATTTCAGTTTCCCAAATAAACCAATGCCCATAATTCTAACACACAAATACTCAAAAATATTTAAAAAAGAACTTTCATAAAATAAGGGTTATGAAATATCTTCTTAAATGTCTGCCACTGCATCTCTACTGAGCTATCCCTTTGCCTAATTTCCCAGTTTACTTTAGCCAGCTCTGTCTTTAAACCCTCATAATTACCCCTATTTAAGTTAAAAATACTGGTCTTAGATCTGTCTTCTCACCCTCAAACTGAATGAGAAATTCTATCATGTTGTGATCACTGCTACCGAGGGGCACCTTTACTATGAGGTCATTCTAGGATTTTGGCCCAGTGACAGTGAAGGAACGGCGCCATAGTTCCAAGTTAGGATGGTGTGTGGTTTGGATGGGAACTTGCAGGTGGTGGTGTTCCCATGCATCTGCTGCCCTTGTCCTTCTAGGTGGTACAGGTTGCAGGTTTGGAAGGTGCTGTTGGTGAGTTGCTGCAGTGCATCTTGTCGATGGTACACACTGCTGCCACTGTATGTCAGTGATGGAGGGAATGAATGTTGAAGGTGGTGTATGGGGTGCCAGTTAAGTGGGCTGTTTTGTCCTGGTTGGTGTTGAACGTCTTGAGGGTTATTGGAGCTGCACTCATCACATTCCCAACATGTGCCTTGTAGATGGTGGACAGGCTTTGTGGAGTCAGGAGGTGAGTTATTTGCTGCAGAATTTCCAGCCTCTACTCTTGCAGCTACAGTACTTGTATGGCTGGTCCAGTTCAGTTTCTGGTCAATGGTAACCCCCAGGATGTTGATCATGGGGGATTCAATGATGGTAATGCCATTGGATGTCAAGGGGAGATGGTTAGATTCTCTCTTGTTTGAGATAGTCATTGTCTGGTACTTGTGTGGCACGAATGTTACTTGGCACTTATCAACCCAAGCCTGAATGTTGTCCAGGTCGTACTGCATATGGACACGGACTGCTTCAGTATCTGATGAGTCGCAAATGGTGCTGAACATTATGCAATCATCAGCGAACATCCCCACCTCTGACCTTATGATGGAGGAAAGGTCATTGATGAAGCAGCTGAAGATAGTTGGGCTTAGACGTCATTGAATTCTAGAAGGTTTAAGGCACAGAAAGAGGCCACTTGGCCTATCGTGTCTGTGCGGCCGAAAAATGGTCCACCTATTCTATTCCCACCTTCCAGCATTTGGTCCGTAGCCCTGCAGATTACAGCACTTGAGGTGCATATCCAGACTCCTTTTGAATGAGTTGAGGGTCTCTGCCTCAACTACCCTTTCAGGCAGTGAGTTCCAGACCCCCACCACCCTCTGGGTGAAAAAGTTTTTCTTCATCTCCCTTCTAATTTTTCTATCAATCACTTTAAATCTATGCCCCCTCGTCACTGAGCTCTCTGCTAAGGTGAATAGCCCCTTCACCTCCACTCTATCCAGGCCCCTCAAAATTTTGTACATTTCAATCAAATCTCCCCTCAGCCTTCTCTGTTCCAAGGAGAACAACCCCAGTCTATCCAATCTTTCCTCATAGCTGCATTTTTCCAGTCCTGGCAACATCCTCATAAATCTCCTCTGTACCCTCTCTCGTGCAATTACATCCTTTCTGTAATGAGGTGACCAGAACTGCACACGGTATTCAAGCTGTTGTCTAAGTAATGAGTTATACAGTTCCAGAATAACCTCCCTGCTCTTGTATTCTATACCTTGGCTAATAAAGGAAAGGATTCCATATGCCTTATTAACCACCTTATCGGCTTGTGCTGCTACCTTCAGGGATCTGTGGACATTCACTTCAAGGTCCCTTACTTCCTCTACACTTCTCAGTATTTTCCCATTAATCATATATTCCTTTGCCTTGTTTGACCTCCCCAAATGCATCACCTTACACTTCTCCAGGTTGAATTCCATTTGTTACTTCTTTGCCCATCTGACCATATCATCAATATTTTCCTGTAGCCTACAGCTATACCCCTCACTATCTACCCCACAGCCAATCTTTGTGTCGTTGAGTAGATTGGTGAGGACGAGGTCTAGTAGGTTTTTCCCTCTTGTTGGTTCCCTCACCACCTGCTGCAGGTGTCTAGCAGCTATGTCCTTTAGGACTCGACCAGCTCAGTTAGCAGTGGTGATGTGGAGCCGCTCTTGGTGATGGACATTGAAGTCCCACAGCCAGAGTACCTTTTGTACCCTCGCCACCCTCAGTGCTTCTTTCAGTTGGTGTTCAACATGGAGAAGCACTGATTCATCAGCTGAGGGCGGGGGGTGGGCGGTGGTAGGTGGTAATCAGAAGGAGGTTTCCTTGCCCATGTTTGACCTAATGCCATGAGACTTCATGGGGCCCAGACTCGATATTGAGGACTCCCAGGGAAACTCCCTCCAGACTGCATACCACTGTGTTGCTACCTTGGTCCTGTTGGTGGGACAGGACATACCCAGGGATGGTGATACTGGTATTAAAACAGAAAGTGCTGGAAATACTCAGCAGGTCTGGCAGCATCTGTGGAGAGAGAAGCAGAGTTAACGTTTCAGGTCTGTGATAGGTTTTATGCAATTTTTTTTTATTCATTCATGGGATGTGGGCGTCATTGGCCAGGCCAGCATTTATTGCCCATCCCTAATTGCCCTTGAGAAGGTGGTGGTGAGCTGCCTTGAACCGCTGCCGTCCATTTGGGGTAGGTACACCCAAATCCGTGAGTATGACTATGTCAGGTTGTTGCTGACTAGTCTGTGGGACAGCTCTCCCAACTTTGGCACAAGCCCCCAGATGTTTGTAAGGAGGACTTTGCAGGGTTGACAGGGCTGGGTTTGCCGTTGTCGTTTCCCGTGCTTGGGTCGGTGCCGGTTTCATTCCTTCTAGACTTTTCTCTCGCGATTTAGTACTGCTGAGTGACTTGCTATGCATTTCAGAGGGCATTTTAAGTGTCAGCCACATTGCTGTGAGTCTGGAGTCACTGGTAGCCCAGACCAAGTAAGGACAGCAGATTTCCCGACCTAAGGGGCATTGGTGTACCAGATGAGCTTTTACAACACCATTACTGAGACGAGCTTTTCTAATTCCAGATTTATTAATTGAATTTAAATTCCACCGTCGCTTGAACCTGTGTCTCCAGATCAATAGCCTGGGTCTCTGGATTGCTAGTCCAGTGACATTACCTCTCCACCACCACCTCCCCCATAGCTCTTCCAATCTAACCTTGTAACTTAAATTCCCCCATCGCTGGAACCATTCTGGTAAATCTCCTCTGTACCCTCTCAAGGACCCTCACATCCTTCCTGAAGTGTGGTGACCAGAACTGTCGGGGCATAACCAGAGCTTCGTAAAAGTCCGTAGAGATCCAGCATGGACTTGATGGGCCAAATGGCCTCCTTCTATGCCATAAATGACACTATGGCTTGAGAAGGGACTGTTTCCCCTCCAGGCTGGAATGAACCTACCATTGCTCAGGGAATTTTGAAGAGGGGTGGGGGTGAAGTCCAAGTGGAATGTTTAATTTTAAATTCCGTCTGACTTGCCAAGTTGAGTTTCTGGTACTAAGTTTACCAGATAGCTGATAAACAGGTTGTGTAAGCGGGACAGAAAACCCTCTGTAATGCTAAAAGAGATTTCTGGCACTGGGACCCAGTTAATGTTTGCTCAGGTGTCACGCTGTAAATGTCTTCCTGTCTAACTTTCCTCCTGAGTGTGTGGAACATATTGGATTGTACCAAATGGAAGCTGGTTAGTAGGGTGCACTGGGGCAAGATCCAAGTGGTTTCACTTGAGGTATTTGACTAAAAACACACTGGTGTGTGACGTTACATTTTTAACAATTTTGAGGTGGAGAAACCATGTTGCCCAGAATATTAATGAGCTTTTCTCTTTGCCCTGCTTTGGGAAATGTGGTCTTGTAATTTATTTAAAAAAAAATCTTTCTTGGCTTCTGATACAATGGAATGAAAGTAGATTACAAGTCAGTTAGTTTCTGTAAAGACAAAAGACAGGTTTGGATATTTTGGGCAGGCACCAAGTATTATAAACAGTCCTTCCTCTTTACAAATGCTGACTAACTTGCTGTTAATTTACAGTTTTCCACTGATATTTCAGGAGCAGGTGTTGACACAAGTGTCAATGCAATTATTTCCATGTTTCTTTCACATGAAAATAAATGTTGTGGCGGTGTAGTATTATTTTACTGCACCAGTAAACTAGAAAATCTTGAGTTCAAATCTTAACAGGAGGTTCTGATTTCCGTTATTAAAAAAACAACTAGAGTCAACCAGAGTGTCTGTTACACAGGAAACCTGTTGTCCTTATCCGGTTTGTGATTCCAGACCCAAGCCAATATGGTTGACTCTTAACTGTCCCCTGACGTGGCCCAGCCACTCACTCAGTTACATCGAACCAACTACCAGCGATTCAAGAAGCCCACCAGCACCTGCTTAGGACGACAAGTGACAGCTAATAAATGCTGGCCTTGCAACATCCAGAGAACAAATAGTTTTTTTAAATCCTCCCCCCATTCCGCACCCCCAACACTGCACCCTCTTTCTTTTTTTCCGGAAACATGCCATTCATCTTCTCAGACCAGTGAGTCACAGACTGATGACACCATGCTGATATCAAACTCAGTGGAGGAAAAGTGAATTGTCCGCACAGCAGTCAGGGTGACCGTTCCACTCTCCCTCTCTTCCCCAAGGGACTGACCTATGCTAGGGTCGTGGGAGCCAGGTTTACCAGCAACCCTCACGTCACCGAGAGACTAGTCATGACAAGCGAGCCCTGCACTGAGGGTCTGCAGCCAAAAACAGTGCAGGTCCAAGGAAGCTTGGGGGAAGGGGGGGGGGGGGGGTGGTGGTGGGTGTCTAGGTACACCGATCATTAAATTGCCATGAACAGGTACTGAAAATAATCAAAAAGGCTAATGGAATGCTGGCCTTTGTATCTCAAGGACTAGAACACAAGGGGGTAGAAGTCATGCTTCGACTATACAAAGCCCTGGTTAGACCACACCTGGAGTTAGTGTGAGCAGTTCTGGCATCACACATTAGGAAGGATATATTGGCCTTGGAGGGACTACAGTGTAGATTTACCAGAATGATACCTGGACTCCCAGGGTTAAATCACAAGGAGAGATTACACAAACTAGTAGTTTAGAAGGTTAAGGGGTGATTTGATTGGTGTTTTCAAGATATTCAGGGGAACAGAGAGAGAAATTATTTCTAATGTTTGGGGAATCTAGGACTGGGGGGGATAGCCTTTTCAGGAGTGAAATTGGGAAATGCGTCTACACACAAAGGGTGGTAGAGGTTTGGAACTCTCTTCCGCAAACGGCGATTGATGCTGGGTCCATTGTTAATTTTAATACTAAGAGTGAAAGATTTTTGATCACCAATGGTATCAAGGGGAAAGGGAGGGGAAGTTGCAGATTAGATGTGATCTCATTGAATGGTCTCCTCCTGTTCCTGTGTTCCTTTGACCATGGTGGGGGCCATCTCAGCAGAATCCAATCCACCAAAATGTGCCTTTTCCAATGGGGATCCATTGCAGGATAGTAATTGAGCAGGAACGCTGGCTGATTTGGGAGTTTTCTTTAGTTGCCCTTCCTAGCAAAGGGATACTGAGGTGATCAAGAGCAATACAACTGTATCACAGAATCTCTCGGCACAGAAGGAGGCCATTCGGCCCATTGTGCCTGTGCCAGCTCTTTGAAAGAGCTATCTAATCAGTCTCACTCCCCCCTGCTCTTTCTCCGTAGCCCTGCAGTTTTTTCCCCTTCAAATATTTATCCAGTTCCCTTTTGAAAGTTGCTATTAAATCTGCTTCCACCGCCCTTTCGGACTGCGCGTTCCAGATCATCAAATTCTCCTCATCTCCCCCACTGATTCTTTTGCTAATTACCTTAAATCTGTGTCCTCTGGTTCACCACTAATCACAATATACCCACCCAAGGTCAGCTAGTTATGGGGAATGGGCAGGAAAGTGGAGTTGAGGTAGAAGATTAGCCATGATCTTACTGAATAATGGAACAGGCTCGAGGGGCCGAATGGTCGTCTCCTGCTTCTTATGTTCTGTTGTGATTGAGGCTGAGCAAGATTAAAACTTATGAGGCCGCTACCATGTTGATTGCTGCATTTACAATAACAAATACAACTTGCATTTGTATAGCACCGATGATGAAATAAAACATTCCAAGCCTTTGTTGCATCCAGATTTGACATGCCTGCTCTTGTTACCTCTACACTGATCATTCCAATGCTTTCCTGGCCAGCCACCCATCTTTAACTGCCAGTAAACTTCAGCTCATCTAAAACTCTGCTGCCCATATTCTAACTCGCACCAAGTCCTATTCACCCATCACCCTGTACTCACTGACCTCCATTGGCTCCTGGTCTAGCAATGCCTGAATTTGAAAACATCTCATTCTGGTCTTCAGATCCTTCCTTAGCCTCATCCACTTCCTAACTCTGTAACCTTCTCCTGCCATATAACCCTCCAAGGTATCTCCACACCTCCAGTTGTGACTTCTTGCGCATGCCCGATTTTAATTGTTCCAATATTGGCAGCCATGCGTTCAGCTGACTGGGCCCTAGGCTCCGGAATTCCTTCCTGAAATTCTTCTATATCTCTTTCCTCCTTTAAGATGCTGCTTAACCCTACCTCTTTGGCCAAGCTTTTGGTTACCTGTCCTGCTATCTGATTATGTAGCTCGGTGTCAAATTTTGTTTGATAATTGCTCCTGTGACGTGCCTTGGGCTATTTTACTATAGTAATGGCGCTATATAAATGCAAGTTGTTGTCTATAGCACAGCAACAGGGCGGCACAGTGGTTAGCACTGCAGTCTCACAGCTCCAGGGACCCGGGTTCGATTCTGGGTACTGCCTGTGTGGAGTTTGCAAGTTCTCCCTGTGTCTGCGTGGGTTTCCTCCGGGTGCTCCGGTTTCCTCCCACAAGCCAAAAGACTTGCAGGTTGATAGGTAAATTGGCCATTATAAATTGTCACTAGTATAGGTAGGTGGTAGGGAAATATAGGGACAGGTGGGGATGTTTGGTAGGAATATGGGATTAGTGTAGGATTAGTATAAATGGGTGGTTGATGGTCGGCACAGACTCGGTGGGCCGAAGGGCCTGTTTCAGTGCTGTATCTCTAATCTAATCTAAACAGGCCCACCTGCCCCATGCCAGTGTTTACGCTCCGCACAAGCCCTCTGTCATGCTGCTTTGTCCAACCCTATCTTCCTATCCTTCTGTTCGCTTCTCTCATGTACTTATCTAGCTCCCTTTAAAGGAGTTAATTTAAGGGGAAACATTGGAGGACATAAATTGCGGGGAAGATCAAGAGATGTGGAATTTTAGAGCTGCAAAACTGCAATAGTGTTTGTTGTTCGAGGCCTGCTTTGTTTGGGAATGGAAAAGGTGCTGAAGCGTGCCGTTGGGCACTTAGAAACACCAATTTCTCTTGAAGGCTTTCAATATTAATTAAATAGCCTGTACAGCAAAGGCCATTGGGCCCAGCTGGTCCATGCCAGCTCTGCACAAATATCCTCCCAACCCCTATTTCATCTCACCCTTTCAGCATGTCCAGCATTGGTTTGAATCTACAGATTTGTCATAGTTGTCGAAAGTTTTTTTTTATATTAGAAAAAAAAAACAATGTTTTATCGTTTCCCTTGTTGGGGGCAATTCTGTTAGTTTGATATCTCTGCTTTTCTTTCTTCCCCCCCCCACACCCCTCTCCCCTACCCGACTTTCTCATCTAAGAAGAGGACATACCAGTGCATCAAATGTCAGATGATCTTTCAGTGTGAGTGGGACATCCAAGTTCATGTGGCTAATCATATGATAGGTAAGCAAATTTGTTCTAATATTCTTGGCACACTGTCCACACATTACAGCGCGCGGTTTTAGTCGACAACACTCAGTTTTCTTTAAATTTATTCTCGCTTATTTCCTTTATTTTTCGTTTGCCAGTCAGAGACCAAACACCGGTGTGCTTCTTATGAATTTTTCTATATATCTGCTGCTGCTTGGCTTATTGGGACTCTGTCACCCATAACGTTCCCTACCTTCTCTCGTTTACCAGCAGTCTATTCTAGAAATCAATGCTTCACTTGTGTTAAATAGTCAGACTAGCTTTTTTCAACAGTCGATCTACAGCACTGGTTATAAATGGATTGAGAAAGCAGAGTGTGTGTTTGTGTGTGCGCCACTGACATTGTAACTGGGGACCGTGTGATCCCCCTCGCCCACTCACGACACTGTCCCGCTGTGGCACTGTTGCTCATGGTGCACCTGTGCGTTGGTGAAAATGTTTAGTCTTCTGCACCATGGACCATGCATCACAGTGGACAAAACACTAAAACAGTGTCTTGGTAAATGACTGGAGAGAATAGCAAGTTCCAAAAGGCTGATCACATTCTCTGATCACTCCAGATGGTGACGCCTGAATTCTTCTGCAGGCTTTAAATGTAGATGTACTAACATTGCACTACAGTTTTTAACTCTTCCTCTCTTACCCCTCTTCTCCCTCTCCCCACACATACACATGTGTACAAACAGACTCTCTCTTTCTCTCTCTCTTTCCCACTGGTAGGAGTTACCAGCCCTCCAGCATTGCCCAGGAGCCTCCAGGGATTAAAGATTAAGCTCCAAGTCACTGCTGCAAGCAAACACAGGAGCAAACTCATAGTTGCATTAAATAAGTGGTTTTGTAAAATTTTATTTGAGTGCTACCATTTGCGAGTTATAAAAATATTGGAGATGGGGAGAAAAAGACTGTTTGAAGATAGTCCAGAATCATCCAATTAGGGGATGTAGAGTCTGCTTTCTGATTGGCTGTGGGAAGGCGGGGCACCATGTGGATTGACATGTTGGGCAACCAATGGATGGTTTGTGGGGGCGTGGTTGGAGGCAGGAGGTCATGTGATGACATCTCCAGGAATACCTCCAACCAGAGTTGGCAACTGTGCCCACTCGTGATACTGTTGCACGAGTGCCGTGAGTGTTCTCTATCTCGGCTTCGGTCCATGTCTGATTGGGTAACTATGCTGAATATGTCAACCAGCACTCGACTGTGCACTGGACTTTGCTAATCTGGAATGCGCTGCCTGAAAGGGCAGTGGAAGCAAATTCAGTAGTAACGTGCAAAAGGAAATTGGAGAAATACTTGAAGGGAAAATATTTGCAGTGCAACGGGGAAAGATCAAGCGGGGGGACTAATTGGAGGTGGCACTGGCTTGACAGGCTGAATAGTCTCCTTCTGTGGTGCATTATTCTATAAAGTGCACACTCCTAATCAGCGTCTGAAATATCATCAGCAGCAGACACGCATAGGAGGACAGGCACTGGAGAAAAGCTTTTCATAATTCATCGGGAATGGGTGATGTGCTGGTTTATACATTGTTATCACCTCCTTTCCTCCTGCTCTGCTGAATTAACGAGCAGATGTGTGTGGTAAATAATGCAATATTTCACTGGTATTTAGCATACCTGGGTTGTAGATGTATAACTGAACTTACCGGGCGGGAATCCCACGGGATTGGGTGGAATGCCAGTTTGATGTGCTTCCCGATATTAACCTCAACGGAGAGTGAAATTGAGCAGGGTGCGAAACCAGTGTTGCCCCTGATCCTGTCAGTTTCCTGGCAGGCAACTTAGGGTAAAATGACTGTCGGAATGTATTCTATCTGTTTCGTTTGTTAATCGTGCAACCTTGCACTATTTGAGCGCTTCGAAGCATTCTCAACCGTTTTATATATGATTGAATTAAGCTTTCCTCTTACTCAGCTCTCCTGAACAATACAGCAATCACATTAATGTTTATTACAAATATCTTTCTTTCTTCGCTTCCTTTGAATGTGCCTGATGGGTTCTTGTGGCCTGTATATTATTGTAACAATAGCTGTTTCCACTGGCAAGAGGGTCAGTAATCAGAGGGCACAGATTTAAAGTAATTGTCAAAAAAAACAATGGGCAGATGAGAATTTTTTTACGCAGTGAGTTGTTGTGATCTGGAATGCGCTGCCTGAAAGGGCGATGGAAGCAGATTCAATAGTAACTTTCAAAAGAGGAATTGGTTAAATACTTGAAGGTTAAAAAAAAAAATCACAGGACTATGGGGAAAGAGCCGGGGAGAGTGGGACTGATTGGATAGCTCTTTCAAAGAGCCGATACAGATACGATGGGCCGAATGGCCTCCTTTGCTTTATGATTCTATGTTTTTAACTCCTCTCCTTTTCCTGGGGCACAGAGAGTGAATAAATAAACCACAGAAAAATCACTAAATACGTGTTATGGGCAGCATCCTCAAGTTTTATTCATTCGTGGAATGTGGACATCACTGGAAAAGCCTATCTCTAATTGCCCTTGAGAAGGTGGTGGTGAGCTGCCTTCTTGAACCACAGTCCATGTGGTGTAGGTACACCCACAGTGCTGTTAGGAAGGGAGTTTCAGGATTTTGATCCAGCGACAGTGAAGGAACGGCGATATAGTTCCAAATCAGGATGGTGTGTGGCTTGGAGGGGAACTTGCAGGTGGTGGTGTTCCCATGCATCTGCTGCCCTTGTTCTTCTAGGTGGTAGAGGTCGCAGGCTTGGAAGGTGCTGTCGAAGGAGCCTTGGTGAGTTGCTGCAGTGCATCTTGTAGATGGTACACACTGCTGCCACTGTGCGTCGGTGGTGGAGGGAGTGAATGTTTATGGATGGGGTGCCAATCAAGGGGACTGCTTAGTCCAGGATGGTGTTGAGCTTCTTGAGTGTTATTGGAGCTGCACCCATCCGGGCAAGTGGAGAGTATTCCATCACACTCCTGACTTGTGCCTTGTAGATGGTGGACAGGCTTTGGGAGTCGGGAGGTGGGTTACTCGCTGCAGAATTCTCAGCCTCTGACCTGGTCTTGTGGCCGCAGTATTTATGTGGCTGGTCCAGTTAAGTTTCTGGTCAGTGGTAACCCCCAGGATGTTGGTGGGGGAAATTCAGCGATGGTATTGCCATTGAACGTCAAGGGGAGATGGTCATTGCCTGGCACTTGTGTGGCACGAATGTTACTTGCCGCTTAGCAGCCTAAGCCTGAATGTTGTCCAGGCTTTGCTGCATGTGGGCAGGGACTGCTTCAGTTTCGGAGGAGTTGCGAATGGAACTGAACACAGCATTCATCACATCCCCACTTCTGACCATATGTTGCCATATGATGGAGGGAAGGTCATTGATGAAGCCGCTGAAGATGTTTGGGCCTAGGACACTACCCTGAAGAGCTCCTGAAGCGATGTCCTGGGGCTGAGATGATTGACCATAACCACAACCACCTTCCTTTATGCCAGGTATGACTCCAACCATTGGAGAGATTTCCCCCTGGATCCCACTGACTTTACTGAGTAACAACAGTGGAGTCATTAACATTAAGAAAGGATGGTTAGAAAATGGACTGAGCGATGGAACGATCAGTATTGCAGCAATTGCTTATTTCATTCCATCTTCAAATGTAACATTTTAAAATTAAATCCATAAACTGTATACGCTGGAGAGAGCTGCACCATTCTTTAGGAAAATAAATAAATTCTGCTCCAAAAAACAACACAATTAAAAGGACAGTGCAACACTGGTAACTATTGGAAAATGAGTGCGGTAAATCTGGGGTGTCTCTCACTGTCTCACTGGGTATTAATAATGGAAAATAGTATCTTCAGCACTGTCCTCTGCAATTGAAACCACCGTCTAATATAGCTTCAGCTCTGGTGTCTGACTGCGGTAGGTAGTTATGCTTTTAACGGGAGTCTTATTAGGAGTTGCTTCCTCTTAAACTTGATGTTAAATTATCTGACAGTGAATCTACTCAACCTTTTAGGTCCAAGCAAAGCTTCATCTTACAGCAAAGCTTGATAAAAGGTGCAATTGTACCGATAACCTACTTAAGATGCCATTACTTCTGTATCATTTCCAATTGTATCTTCTGTCCCGTTATTCTTTGCTGCATGTACAAGCCTCTTTATTTGTTTCTATTTCTTTCTAAATATAAGGAGTATCTTTTTTTTCCTGTTACTTACCTAAACCGAGCTTTAATTATGACGATTATATATATATAATCCATTTTTTATTTTAACAAAAAGAAATGTTCTTTGTAAAAGCTACAAGCTGACTGGGGAGTTTTGGAAGCACCATTGCTCAATTGCCACCCAAGAATCTTCAAAACAATTCTGTCTGTGCCAACTTTAGGAGGGGACAGGCCAGGATTGGTGCTACAGCGTGGTATGGAAGGGGATTCTCGCAGTCCGAGAGCATATAAAGGTAGATCTCTATCTATCTATCTATCTATTGATTTGTCTCTTCTTTCTGTGCATCTACCTGTCTTTTCTGTTTGAAGTTTGTTTAATCAAGGAAGGAGTTATTCATTGTTGGCCTGCGAGACACTTGGCTCACGACATCTCGAGAAACTAATTTCAAGCGAGCTTAGCAAAGTTGGCCTAAATCCGCAAAAGGATTTTTTTCTAACAGTTTTGAAATTGTTTTTTTTCTCTGTAATTCCCGTCGAAAGCAATGCCTGAGCCCCTTAACTCTGTAACACGCCTAAACAATTTCCTAAATTTGATGGTCATTTTCAACAGACTTTCCGATTTGTCTGAGTCCCTGGATACATCTGGCTCCATTCTAGCAATGTGCTGGGATACATTGAGAGAACGCGATCTACGTCAAGTCCCTTTGGTGTTCCATTCTAAGGCATACATATAAACGGTCTCATTTTCCTCATGTAACTCTCAGAATATTAGTGTGTTTCCAATTCTCTCACCAAGGAGATCAACCCCCTCCTATTTCAAGGTTATCGGACCTGGAGGAGGTCATTCAGCCCCTTGAGCCTGTTCTACCATTCAGTTAGATCATGGCTGACCTGTATCTCAACTCCATTTACCCGCATTGGTTGTGTAACCTTTAATCCCTTTACCTGACAAAAATCCATCAATCACAGTTTTGAAATTTTCAATTGACCCCCCAAGCCTCAACAGCTTTTTTGGGGAGAGAGTTCCAGATTTCCACTACCCTTTGTGTGAAGAAGTGCTTCCTGACATCACCCCTGAACAGTCTGGCTCGAATTTGAAGGGTAGGACCCTCGTTCTGAACTCTTCCCCCACCGCACCCAGGAAATAGTTTCTCTCTATCTACCCTATCAACTGCTTTAATCGTCTTAAACATTTCAGTGAAATCACCCCTTAATCTTCTATACTCAACGGAACACGAGTATGCAACCTGTCCTCGTAATTTAACCCTTTTAGTCCCGGTATCATTCTAGTGAATAGTTTGTTGAAAATAAAGTGTTAATCTTTTTAAATGTTAGAACAGATATTTGATTCAAATAATTTGGTTGTGTGTACACCATATGGGTGTATGAAACGAGCTAGAATTGGTCTGTTTGTGAAGCTTTTATTATTTGTTCTTTGGATGTGGGTGTTGCTGACTATGTCAGCATTTATTGCCCATCCCTAATTACCCTCGAGAAAGTGCTGGTGAGTTGCCTTGTCGAACCGCTGCAGTCCATCTGGTGCGAGTACGCCCATGGTGCTGTTAGGAAGGGAGTTCCAGGATTTTGACCCAGTGATTGGGTTTCTAGATCATAGGCTAATGGCTTTTATAAGCAATGTTGCAAAGTTGCTGACAAATCTCCCCTCCTTAGAATGATTGACCTCCCCCTCCCACCCATACCTTTCTGACTGATTCTTAACGCTCCATCTTAGTCTAGCTGGATTGTTCATAGCTGGCTCCCTAGTATGGGCTAGTAAAAGCTCCCATCTGGGGCTGAATTTTGTTTAGCCCCCGACGTCGGGTTCTGTGGCGGGGGTGGGGGCTGGAAGATCCGAGCGGCGGTGGCCCGCCACAGAGCCCGACGCCGGGATTCCCGGGTCCGATCTTCCTGGCAGCGGTGAGGGTCCGTGGCGCCCTCCCCACCGCTCGGCAACGGGACCCAACTTTTAAATATTTAAATAAACTTTATGAATACATTTAAATACCATTCCCCGCGATCTTACCGTCGGATCCGGATCTTCCATGAGACAGGCAGCACTCGCGCGCCTTCCCTTTTCCGTCCAGGGGAAGCTGGCGCCACCTAGGTGGGGAAGGGGGGAGCCCAGGATTTTTAGCGTGGGGGCCGGGGGTTACTGCATTTTTAGTGTGGCAGCGGCGGGGAAGGGTGACCTCTGCTCTTTGTGCAGTAGGGAGGAGAAGGGGTCAACTCTGCAATGTCGGTGTATATGGAGGGGGGAATGGGCAAACATTTATTTTCGGTGTAGGGGGAGGGGTGCAGAGTTCAAGTCTGCATTCTCTGAGCAGCGGCTGGCAGCCCTTTCAAAATGGCGCCAGCATCTGAACGGAGACAGCTGACGCTGTTCACGGTGTTGCCGTGGCCGCCTTCAAGTCTGCAATGGCTTGGCGGTGCGCGGCCCGTGCCTGCCAGATGCTGTTTTTCTCGCTTGCCGACGCTCCTGCTGGTGAGAACACAAAATCCAGCCCCTAGTGTCTGCTAGTGCGACTTTAAGGCTGGGCATTAAAACATTTCCATTTAATATTCCAGTCTGGCTGCTAAGGATGGGAGTCGTTCAGTTCAGCTCCACCATTAACGATTTCAGTAACCAGTTCCTTGGCTAATTTCTTTCATATTGATATTCTGGGATGCTAAACTTTGTACATCACAGTTTTTAAAAGTGTCCCCATTGCAGAGGGTGCAGAAAAAATTTACAAGAAATGTTCCAGGGATGAGAGACTTCAGCTACGTGGACAGATAAAAGCTTTTTGCGCAAATCAGGAGCGCATGGCGTAGGGGGCAACATAAGAGCATGGATAGAAGATTGGCTGGCTGGCAGAAAACAGGGAGTATTCATAAATGGGTCCTTTTCTGATTGGCAGGATGTGGAGTCCCGGAGGGAGTCCCGGTTCTGGGGCCTCAACCTTTTACAATTTATATCAATGACTTAGATGAGGGGGAGCGATGGCATGGTAGCTAAATTTGCAGATGACACAAAGATAGGTAGGAAAGTATGTAGTGAAGAGGACATGAGGTTGCAGACCGATATAGATAGGTTGAGTGAGTGGGAAAAAATCTGGCAGATGGAGTATAATGTGGGAAAATGTGAAGTTGTTCACTTTGGCGGGAAGAATAAAAAAGCAGAGTATTACTTAAATGGAGAACGACTGCAGAATTCCAAAGTGCAGAGGGATCTAGGTGTTCTAGTGTATGAGTCACAAAAAGTTAGTATGCAGGTACAGCAAGTAATAAAGAAAGCTAATGGAATGCTATCCTTTATTACGAGAAGAATTGAAAATAAAAGTAAGTATGTTGTGCTTCAGTTATACAGGGCATTGGTGAGAGCACATCTCAAATACTCTGCAGTTTTGGTCTCCTTGTTTAAGGAAGGATGTGAATGCGTTGGAGGCGGTTCAGAGGAGGTTTACTAGATTGATACCTGGAATGAGTGGGTTGTCTTGTGAGGAAAGTTTGGACAGACTGGGCTTATTTTCACTGGAGTTTAGAAGAGTGAGGGGAGACTTGATTGAAGTTTATAAAATCCTGAGCGGTCTTGACAAGGTGGATGTGGAGAGGACGTTTCCTCTTGCGGGTGAGTCCAGAACTAGGGGGCACAGTTTTAAAATTAGGGGTCGCCCTTTTAGGACAGAGATGCTGAGAAATCTTCTCTCTGAGGGTTGTGCGACATTGGAACTCTCTGCCTCAGAAGGTGGTGGAGGCGGGGTCATTGAATATTTTTAAGGCGGATAGATTCTTGTTAGGTAAGGGAATCGAGACTTATCGGGGGGAGATGGGAATGTGGGATTCGAGAGACAAACAGATCAGCCATGATCTTATTGAATGGTGGAGCAGGCTCGAGGGGCCGAATGGCCTACTTCTGATTCGTATGTTCGTAGATTGGAGAAGCTGGGTTTGTTCTCCTTAGAGAAGAAAAGGTTGAGAGGAGATTTGATAGAAGTGTTCAAAATCATGAAGGTTCTGGACAGAGTAGATAGAGAGAAACTGTTCTCATTGGCAGAAGGGTCGAGAACCAGAGGACATTGATTTAAGGTGATTGGCAAAAGAACAAGAGGTGAGATGAGGAAAGACATTATCATGCAGTGAGCGATTAGGATCTGCGCTACCTGGGAGTATGGTGGAAGCAGATTCAATCGCGGCTTTCAAAAGAGAAATCGATAATTATCTGAAGAGAACAAATTTGCAGGGCTACGGGGAAAAGGCAGGGGAGTGGGATTATGTGAGTTGCTCTTGCAGACAGTCAACACGGACACGAAGGACCGAAAAGTTTCCTTCTGTGCTTTATATGCTTTAAATGTAGGTTGGGTGTTGGAGCCCAGGTATAGAGACAGATACCTGAAATGCTGTGTTTGTTGCAGGTTTGGAGAAGATTGTTTCTTTTGGGTTGTGTATTAATTACAGCTGTGAATATCTAACAGTCACAAAACACCATCTTGCTTTTATATAGCGTTTTTAATGTAGTCAAACAGCCGAAGACACTTCACAGGAGTGTTATCAGATGACACTGAGCCACATAAAGGAGATATTAAGATGCATGGCCAAAAGCTTGGCCAAAGAGATTGGATTTACGGAGGGTCTTAATTGAGGAGAGAGAGGTGGAGAGGTTTAGGGAGGGAATTTCAGAGCTTAGTGCCCAAGCAGTTGAAGGCGAGGCCGCTGATCGTGGAACGATTAAAATTGGGAATGCTCAAGAGGCCAGAATTAGAGGAGCACAGAGATCTTGGAAGGTTGTGGGGCTGGAGGAGATTGCACAGATAGGGAGGAGCGAGGCCATGGAGGGATTTGAAAACAAGGATGAGAATATTAAAATGGAGGTGTTGCTAGAAAGGAAGGGGTGATGGGTGAATGAGACTCGGTTGACGCTAGCAATGGTTCTTGAGCAACGAAACCTGAATCCAGTAAAGGTCAGTGATATGACGACTTGCTCTGTTAGCTGTAAGGGCTCTGAGAGAAATGTGTTTGATGAAGCTCGAATTAGGCTGGATGTTTTCTTGAAGGGGAGGAAGCTAAGAGCAAAACGATGCCGAGAGAAGCACTTTCTAATCTAGCTCAACAACGTGCTATGGTCCAACCTTAGAAAAGCACTATTGCACTTTCAATGACATTTTCTATTTCACGCATTCTCTAAGAAAGACTTCAAAATTAAGTATTAAAAAAAAGGTGGGTGTGCCCTGTAGACTGCACCCATCACAGCAAAGAGAAGTATGATAGCTGGCATCTTTATCCGAGTGTTGTCGTGATTGGATTTCAAATTTATCAAAAGCTTCAATTTTGAAACTGTTCTTGAAAGATTGAAACATTGGAGTAACAAGGTTATGGTTCAGAGTCAGCATGCATAGCCCTATCTGTTCAGAACCACCACAAACTCTTGCACACCCTGCTCAGTGCTAAAGTCATAGAAGCATACACCACCGAAGGAGGCCATTTTACAAAAATTGTTTTTCATGGGATGTGGGCATCGCTGGCCTGGCCAGCATTTATTGCCCATCCCTAATTGCGAAGGTGGTGGTGAGCTGCCTTCTTGAACCACTGCAGTCCTTGGGATGTAGGTACACCCACAGTGCTGTTAGGAAGGGAGTTCCAGGATTTTGACCCAGCGACAGTGAACGAACAGCGATATAGTTCCACATCAGGATGGTGTGTGATTTGGAGGGGAACTTGCAGGTGGTGGTGTTCCCATGTGTCTGCTGCCCTTGTCCTTCTAGGTGGTAGAGGTCGTGAGTTTGGAAGGTACTGTCGAAGGAGCCTTGGTGCGTTGCTGCATCTTGTAGATGGTACACACTGCTGCCACTGTGGTGGAGGGAGTGAATGTTTGTGGATGGGGTGCCAATCAAGCGGGCTGCATGTTCCTGGATGGTGTCAAGCTTCCTGAGTGTTGTTGGAGCTGCACCCACCCAGGCAAGTGGAGAGTATTCCATTAGTATTCTATACTGCCTGAAAGGGTAGTTGAGGCAGAAACCCTCAACTCATTCAAAAGGAGTCTGGATATGCACCTCAGGTGCTGTAATCTACAGGGCTACGGACCAAATGCTGGCAGGTGGGATTAGAATGGGTGGATCGTTTTTCGGCCGGCACAGACAGGATGGGCCAAGTGGCCTCTTTCTGTGCCTTAAACTTTTTATGATTCTATATTCACACTCTTGACTTGAGTCTTGCTCCATCGAGCCAGTGTTGGCCCTTTGAAAGAGCTATCCAATTAGTCCCTGCTCTTTCCCCATTGTTCTGAACATATTTTCCCATTGGAAGTTACTATTGAAACTGCTTCCTCCACCCTTTTAAGCAGCGTTTTCGAGTTTATAACTCGCTGCATAAAACAAAACTCTTCATTTCCACTCTGGTTCTGTTGCAATTACCATAAATCTGTATGCTCTAGTTACTGACCCTCCTGCAAGTGGAAACACTTTCTGCACATTTATTTTTATCAATATCCTTCATGTTTTTAAATACCTCTATTAAATCTCCTCATAACATCTCTGCTCCAAGGCAAACAATCCCAGTTTCTCTAGTCTCACCACATATCTGAAGTCCTTCATTTCTGGGACCATTCTAGTAAATTTCTCTCCAAGACCTTGACATCGTCCCAAGTGTCTGGGCCTAACAAAGTTAAATGAAGTCTCAGTTCAGCTCTAACTAAGAGCATCAGAAATAGGAACTGGATTAAGCTGCTCCGCCATTCACTAAGATCATGCTTGATCTCTGAACTCAACTCCACTTTCCTGCCTGATCCTCTTATACCTTGATTCTCCCAGAGTCCAGAGATCCAAAAACATGCTCAATGCTGGAACATCCACAGCTCTCTAAGATACAGAATTCCAAAGATTCGCAACTCTGAGTGAAGAAATTTCTCCGACATCCGTGCTAATTGGCCGACCCCTTGCTTGAGTTTGGGTTAATGTGGCCTTGAGGAACGGTTCTACGCTTGTCCCCAATGCTCCAGCAGCTGATGGAAACTATAAACGTTTTTCAAGTGGAGGTTAATTCGACAGACTCCTTTTCCTCTTTTGTTTCCTTCAACAGTTATTTCACAAAATCACAGATTTGCATCTGGAAATACAGTTTGATGCAAAGCTATCGAATCTAAACCATTTCCTGATGCCAAGTGACATGAATGTGGCAAAACACAAACCCTGAAGAATTCTAGAATAGCAGTGATACTTTAATCATAGTCAGCATGTTGCTATTAGGAATGTTAATTAAAGGTTGGCCCATGGGATTATAATTTCACAATATTGATGTTTGCTCTGTGGATAACCTATTGGGATTTAGCAAAAGAAATTTGTAGATTTATAAAAAGCAGCTACTGGAAAAAGAACATAATGTTTGACAGCTGGTGTAAAAAAGAAAATAGTGAAATTTGTATGGGTCTACAGGGAGAATTTTTTTTAAACTGTGGAAAATTAGCGGTAAGTTGCAGTACTTGATGATAAAATGTTTTTTCTGGAGGTAGCAAATAGCTAAGAGTATTAACTTGTGTGGCCAGGGGGCTCTGTGAGTGGAACGCTGTGAAAATTCCTCCCTCGGACTTTTGACACTTTAAGTGGCAGTTGTATTATCATAGGACGATACAGCACAGGAAGAGGCCATTTGGCCCATTGTGTCTGTACTGGCTCTTTGAAAGCGTTATCCAATTAGTCCCACTTCCCTGCTCTTTCCCCAAAGCCCTCCAGATGTTTTTCCCCTCAACTATTTATCCAATTCCCTTTTGAAAGTTACTATTGAATCTGCTTCCACCGCCCTTTCAGGCAGCGCGTTCCAGATCACAACAGCTCACTGCGTAAAATAAAATAATTCTCCTCATCGCCGCTCTTGTTCTGATCCTTTTAAATCTGTGTCCGATGGTTACTGACCCATCTGCCACTGGAAACAGTTTCTCCTTATTCCATCAAAGCCCTTCATGATTCTGAACACCTCTGTTAAATCTCGCCTTAACCCTCTCTGCTCTAAGGAGAACAATCCCAGCTTCTCCAGTCTCTCCATCTAACTGAAATCCCTCATCCCTGGGACCATTCCAGTAAATCTCCATCCACACCCTGTCCCAGGTCTTGGTATCCTTCTTGAAGTGTGGTGCCCGGAACTGGATACAGTAATCCAGCAGCAAACAAGTTGTCTGATTATTCAACAGGGTAGGGATATTTGGGCTATTGAGACCTTTTGGAAAATGTTTCATTTATTCACACAATCTGATTTGTTCTGATGAATTTTATCCCTGACTTCTGCCTGTTAATGTCTCCGTTTAGCCTACAAGAGGGTAACTTTTCGTTAAATGTAGTTCCTAGGGAATCGGAAGTGCGAATCCGTTCGTCAATTCCCTCCGTCTCTAACGGGCGTGCTCCAGATCCCGAGGCTTCAGCTACTGCTAAGCTATCTTGTCGTCAAAGCAAATGAGTTTTCCATGCTGCGGCACTTTATATTTTTCTCTTAAGATATCCTGTCATTTTAGATACAGAGATGCACACGTGGTCCATTTTATATTTAAGAGGAATATACTGTCTTCGCTGTGTTCACAGTCCCAAGTTTTTATTTTATTTTTACTGTGCTGTTCCAAGTTGTGTGTGAAGCATTTGCCAGTGTGTTTAAAATAAAATTCACCCCTTCACCTCAGAATCATTGTGCTCACTGACCTACATTGGCTCCCAGTCCTGCAACATTTTGATCTTTAAAATTCTCATCCTTGTGTCCAGTTCCTTTCATGGCCTCGCACCCTCCTTGGGCTGGATTTTAAGTGCCCGCCACTGCTACTGTCTTCCACACGGCGGCTCATTTAAATAGCCGGGGCGAGCCCCCCCTCCCCCGCAATCTCGCGGAGGGGAGTGTTGTCCCAGGCCTGCAATAGTGTCAGCCAGCCCTGCTGGTCAATTTAAATTTATAAAATAGTAACCCCCCCCCCCCAGAATCTTCCAAATAACATTGTAATGTCCCTTTGCCACCACCCAATAACAGTTACATTAAGAATTTGCACTTTCCCAACATCCCCCACACCCATTGTTTATTTGACCCCGTTTCTCCCCCCCCCCCCCCCCCCCAGCACTGAAAATTTTAACTCCCCCTCCCCACCCTTGTCATGTCAGCTTTCCCCAGACGGGGAAGTGAAGGCGCGGGAGTGTCTGTCGCTGCTCCAGAGATCGTGGCAGGCCCGGAAGATTCGAGTTAAGTTTATTTAACTCATTTTATTTATTTAAATATTTAAATGCAGGTCCTGTCGCCCTTTGGCGGGCGGGCGTGCCGCCGCGGAGCCTCGCCCCCACCGGGAGGATCGGGCCGGGCCCTCCCGGCTTTTAGCTCCGTGACGGGCCGATGCTGGAACGATCTTCCGGCCACCCCCTGCCGTGGAGCCCGACTGACGTCAGGGGCCTGGTAAAATCCCAGCCCTTGTCCCTGCAACCTTCAAATTGTCTACTCATGGTCCTTTTCTTATGTTCCCTATCTCTGTAATCTCCTCCAGCCCTACAACCCTCCGGGATCTCTGCGCTCCTCCAATTCTGGCTTCTCGCACATTTCCCTGATCTTCATTGATCCACCATCGGTGGCTCCTCCAGCCTGCTCCACAATTCAATATGATCATGATTGATCTTCTGCCTGAATTCCACTTTCCCGCCCACTCCCCATATCCCTTGATTCCCTGAGACAACCAACATCTGTCTATCTCAGCCTGGAACATATTCAGTGACTGCGCTTCCACAACCCTCTGGGGTGGAGAATTGCAAAGATTCACAAGCCTCTGAGTGAAGAAATTTCTCCTCGTCTCAGTCCGAAATGATCAGCCCCTTATCCTGTGGTTGTGCCCCCTGGCCAGATTTTCAAATGCTGGCTGGACAAACTCCAATTTTTAAAGGGAGGGGTGGAGGGAGGATTACAGGGAACCTGTTCACCTCCAACTAACGGCCCATTAGGCTCCTAGAGGAGCTTGTTCAGGGGCTGGGGTGGTCGGGAATGGAATGGGATTCTGGCGAAGGAGAACAGTCTGGTGTGCGTTAGTGTGCGGCTGTTGGGTTCGCAGCAGGGCAAAGGGAAACTTGTTTTTGAGATTGGAAATTATGAGGTCCTTGGGAATCTTGCGGCGAATCATGTGCATTGGCTCAGTTTTGGATGTTTGAATACCGTCTTATTGCTTTACTCCACTGATCCTCCAAGGTGCCGGCTGCTCTCTTGGGCGAGACTGCGGCACACCCCATCATGGCCGCCGCCTGCCTTTGCTGCTCGCATTCTGAAGACAGCTCCTGCCTCCTGTAGACGCTTGATGCCACTAATATGGCACTGAGCTTGTCTTCTGCCCAATTAGGGCATTTACATTTCAGAATAGTATTGTGTGAGTGACGCAGCTGAGGCATGGGGTTGGATCTGAAAATTATCCGGATGAGGGATTCACAATCACATTTTGAAAATCCGGCCCCTCAGCATCCCCACCACCCCTCCCCCATGCACCTCACTGCCATGTTCCAGATTTCCCCCGTCCGAGAAAACAATCTCAGTGTCTACCCTGTCCAGCCCCTTCAGAATCTTCTACGTTTCAATGAGATCACCTCTCATTCTTACGAACTCCCGGGACTGTAGGCCCAATTTACTCATAGGACAACCTTCTCATCCCAGGAATCAATCTAGTGAATCTTCACTGTATCGCCTCGAACACGAGTATATCATTCCTTGGATATGGAGACCAAAACTGCACACAGTATTCCAGGTGCGGTGTCACCAAAGTCTTGTACAATTGTAGTAAGACCTTATTCTTGTACTCCAATCCCTTGCAATAATGACCAACGTACCATTTGCCTTCCTAATTGCTTGCTGTACCTGCAAGCTAACTTTCAGTGTTTCTTGTACAGGGAGACCCAAATCCCTCTGAACATCTTCATTTAGAAGTTTCTCACCATTTATAAAATATTCTGCTTTTCTATTCTTACTACTGAAGTGAAGAACCTCATATTTGCTCACATTATACTCCATCTGCCAACTTATTGCTCACTAATGTAAGCTGTCTATATCTCTTTGCAGCCTCTTTGTGTCCTCCTCACAGCTTAAATTCCCACCTAGCTTTGTATCATCAGCAAACTTAGATATATTACTCTCTGTCTAAGTCATTAATATAGATTGTAAATAGCTGAGGCCCCAGCATTGATCCTTAGGACACTCCGCTATTCACTGCCTGCCAACTTGAAAATTCCCTGCTTATCCCTACTCTCGGCTTCCTGTCCATTAACTAATCCTCTATCCATGCTAATATATTACCCCCAAATCTATGAGCCCCTATCTTGCATATTAACCTTTTGTTTGACACCTTATCAAATGCCTTTTGGAAACCCAAATGTACTATATCTACTTGTTCCCCTTTACCCGGTTAGTTACATCTTCAAAAAACTCTAATACACAATTTCTGTTTTGTAAAACCTTGTTGATACTGTCTGATCATATTGCGATTTTCTAGGTGCATTGTTAACACTACCTTAATAATAGATTCCAGCATTTTCCCAATGACTGTGTCAGGCTAACTGGTCTGCAGTTCCCTGTTTTCTCTCTCATTTCTTGAATAGCTGTGTTACATTTGCTAACTTCCAATCTGCTGCAACCTTTCTAGAATCTAGAGAATTTTAGGAAATCATAACCAGCGCACCCACTATCTCTGCAGCTACCTCTTTTAGAACCCTTGGACTTGGGCCATCAGGTGCTGGGGATTTATTGGTTTTTAGTCTCTCCAGTTTCTCTAATACTTTTTCTCTGATGATATAAATCATCTTAAGTTCCTCACTCTTATTGGCACTTGGGTTACCTTCTATTTCTGATATGTAATTTGTGTCGTCTTGCTGTAGTATGCCATATAATACATCGTTTGCTGTGAATCCTGCCTTTAGTCCCACCCCTCCTCCAAATCATTGGCTGACATAGTGGTGTCTGTAGACACTTAGCTATATAAATGCAAGTTATTATTGTTGTAAAGGCACAAAAACTAACGCTCGTTCTTTCACTGATGCATCAAACACCAAGTGTCCACTGGAGATCCAATGAACACTAAGGTTTCTCTAACTGATGAATCTGCAGGACGGTGCTGAAATCTAGGCAGATTATACCCTCTTATTTGCATCTGGACAGAATCACCATCCTCAATCTGTCAACGTTCTGCTGCATCTATTTCATTAAAACGATTGTTTTCAGTTGTAAGTCATTTCTATAGCAACTGTCTATCGAAAAATCGCAACTTTCAGTAGTTTTTTTTTTGCAAACTTACAAAATAACTTGTCAGTCATAGTGCTTCAGATCTCCCCCTCCCCCAGAGCTTTTCCACAAAATGAATCTCGTGTTGTAATGGTAAGATTAAGTCAAGATGTTAGGAAAGCAATGCGGTGTGTACAGAATGTTGCTGCATGTTCGGAATCCAATCCATTTATCACAACCGATGATAAATGTCTAAACCACAATTGTTGTGGGTAGTTCAGAAAGATCCTGCCCCACCAGGACCACACGCAGAATCTCCAACATGACCCTCATAACGTTCACGCAAATGCATCTCAAGTCCAACACAAGACTAAAAGCAAAAGGTTTACCACGATGTTAAGACAAACTTACGAAGTTCACGGTCAGGAGAAAGCCAGCTACTCCATCAAGTCTGTGCCACACCTCATGACGAGACACTTCCTTCCCCCCCCCTTCCTCTCCCATTCTTTAAATGTGGAGTCACGTAAAGGAAATGGTCGTATAGTGGTTATGTTCCTGGACTAGTAATCCAGAGACCCAGACTAATGATCTGCAGACATCCGTTCAGATCTCACCGTAGAGGATTTAGATTCAATTGATTAAATAAATCTGCAGTAAAAAGCTAGTCTCAGTAATGGTGGCCATGCAACTGTCAAATTATTGCAAAAGCCCATTGAATGTCCTTTAGGGAAGGAAATCTGCTGTCCTTACCTGGTCTGGCCTACATGTGACTCCAGACCCACAGCAATGTGGTTGACTCTAAACACCCTCTGAAATGGCCTTGCAAGCTAAAGGCCTGCTCAGGTCGGGGAAAAAGAACCCAACCGAACCACAGCGGACCCGAGCCCGACTTGGCCCGAGTCCCTCCGATTTTAAAGATGGGCAACAAATGTTAACATTGCCGGTGACAGTGTGACTGAATTTTTAAAAGAGAGCCCATGTGGTGGCCTGTTCGCAGAATGAGGAAGTAATTTTGGCTTTTATTGTTTTGGTACGTAAATTAAAATGTATTAACAGCAAGGCACCTTTTCATTATTTGATGCATAAAATTCACAGCCGAGAAACAGGCATTTCAGCCCAACTGGTCTGTGCTGGTGTTTGTCCTCCACACAAGCTTCCTCCCACCCTACTTTATCTCACCCTATTTTTTTTTTTATTCGTTTGTGGGATGTGGGCATCGCTGGCTAGGCCAGCATTTGTTGCCCATCCCCTGCCAACTGAGTGGCTTGCTAGGCCATTTCAGAGGGCATGTAAGAGTTAACCACATTGCTGTGGGTCTGGAGTCACATGTCGGCCAGACCAGGTAAGGACGGCAGATTTTCTTCCCTAAAGGACATTAGTGAACCAGATGGGTTTTTACAACAATCAATGATAGTTTCATTGCACCATTAGACTAGCTTTTTAATTCCCAGCTTAATTGAATCCAAATGTCACCACCTGCCATGGTGCGATTCAAACCCATGTTCTTCGAGCAGTGGCCTGGGTCTCTGGGTTATTAGTCCAGTGACATTACCACTATGCCACCACCTCGCCATATCAGCATATCCTTCTACTCCTTTCTCCCTTATGTGGTTATCTAGCTGTGTTATTCGCCTCAACTACTCCATGTCGTAGCAAGTTCTGCATTTTACAAACTCATGTACAAAAGAGGGCTGAGTTGATTAAAAAAAAATGTTATTTTTTTATCTGTGATCGTCGCAGTGTTTGTGTTGTTGGAAGGTGAAGCCTAGCATTATTCCAGATCAGGCAGAGCTGCATTATAATGCTGCATTACTCTTGTTCTATACCCATAGCCCAGTAAATTTTACTTCTCAAATATTTATCCAATTTCCTTTTGAAAATTACTGTTCAGTCTGCCTCCACCGCTCTTTCAGGCAGTACATTCCAGATGATGACTTGCTGTGTTAAAAAAAAACTCCTCATCTCCCCTCTGGTTCTTTTACCCATTACTTTAAATCTGCAATCTGTAAATTCTGTAATTTCAATTTTATAGTTGTGATCCTCTGTATTGTTTTCAAAAGACAAAATTTCTACCATCAGGCCGTAAAGTGACTGTAACTCAGGTTGAAAGGAACAATGGGAGACTGGTTTTTAGCCACTCAGAATAGATGACTGCACAAGTCCCAGGAGCAGGAGAAGGCTATTCAGCCCCTCTTCAAATCCTGTTTCACCACTCAGTGGCTGATCTGTACCTTAAATCCACCCGTCTGCCTTGGCTCCAGGTCCTTTTATCGCCTCATTTAAAGCAAAAATCTATTAATCTCAGACTTAACATTTTTAATTGCGCTTTTTGTCGGAGAGAGTTTTACACTTCTACCGCCATTTTCGTGAAGAAGTCTTTTCCTAAATTCTCTCCTGGATGGTCTTGCTCTGATTTTAAGGTTATGTGCCCTTGTCCTAGACTCCCCCACCAGTGGGAAAAGGTTCTGTCTATGTACCCTGTCAATTCCTTCCAAAATCCTGAATACCTCAATCAAATCACCCCTTAACGCTCTCTGTTCCAGAGAGGAATCTTTCTTCAGTGTCCCATCCTACCTTACTCCCATCAGAGATGCCTCCCTGCAGCAGTTTGGGAGATTGGGGACTTGGATATTGTAATGGATTTCCACCACTGAATTGTCTTGAACCCTTGGAGCACAAAGCTTTCTCCACACATTTCCTCCAGTATAGAAGATTAGGGGGTGAACCTAATTGATGTGTTTAAGATGATTGGAAGGAGTTGATAAGGTAGATACATAAACCATTTCCTCTGGTGGGGAGCTCGGCTGTTCAGGGGTGATGTCAAGAGGCACTTTTTCACACAAAGAGTAGTGCAAATCTGGAACTCTACCCCCGCACCCACCCACACAAAAAAAGCTGTTGAGGCTTCGAGGGTCAACTGAAAATGTAAAAACTGAGATTGATAGATTTTTGTTGGGTGAGTGTATTACGGAACCATGGTGGGTAAGTTATCTATTTGAATGGTAGAACAGACTCAAAGGGGTGTAGGGTCTTCTCCTGTTACTGCACTGCTCCCTTCCTATGCTTCTATTAGAAAAATCCTTGATTTTGTATCAGAAAGCTCCTCATCATATTTGGCGATGGTGATTCCATTGAATGTCAAGGGAAGTGGTTAGACTCTCTCTTGTTGGAGATAGCCATTGCCTGGCATTTCTGTGTTACTTGCCACTTATCAACCCAAGCCTGAATGGTGTCCACGTATTGCTGCATGCAAGAATAGCAAATGGAACTGAATACCATGCAGTCATCAGCGAACATCCCCACTCTTAACCTTTGTGATAGAGGGAAGGTCATTAATGAGGGATGGGGTGACTGAACGACACTGCCCTGAGGAGTTCCTGCAGCCAGAAAACGAATGGGATATTGCTGCAGAAATAGCGTTTCTGTTTGGAAATGGTTAACACATTTTCATTTTCAGATTTAGTAAGTTTTCAATTGAAATCCCTTGAATTTGTCAAAGAGACAGCCTTTTGTAAATCAGGCCAGTCTTTTTGTTCCTCTCATCGATTGTATAATATATTGCTTCAGCTGTAACTGCAGTGCTATTGATTTTACTTTCACCAGTGTTGTCTTTGCACATTGTAGGTTCAGCCTTTGGATGGGTATTTACATATTTTCATGGCAGAACGCAGACTGTCAGGCTACAACTCAAATCTGTTCCGCAGAATGACGAGAAACAGATAATGTTAATGGGACAAAAGTGGTTGCTTGTATGATTAGTAACATTTAGCAATGATCTGGTTCCATAGTTAAGCCAGCTAAACAAAGCACGTGCTTCCTTTTCAGCTCAGAGTTAATAGATTTCATTTGTGCTTCATTCATGGCACTACTGACGGGAATTCTGTTCAGAGCTCCGCTCTCCTTATTAGAGAGGCCTTGGAGAAGATATACAAGTATGATACCATAATTGAGGGGGTCATACCTATTGGCTGAACAGGCTGGGACTCTTTGTTCTAAAGATTGAGAGGCAACCTAATAGAGATCTTTAAAATTAAGAAAGGATTTGATAGGGTAGATGTAAAGATGATGTTTCCCACTTGTAGGGAGACCAAAACTGTGGGCCATCAATATAACTTAGACACTTAAAAATCCAATGGGGAATTCAGGAGAAACTTCTTTACCCAGAGAGTGGTGAGAATGTGGAACTCACTACCACATGGTTTAGGTGAACTGCCTTGGGGCATTTTACTACATTAAGGGTGCTTTATAAATGGAAGTTGTTGTTGCTTTTTGGGCTCAATAATGTGGAGGATTCAGAGACCAGGAGCTGCTTAGGTGATCTTGGTTTAGACACAAAAGTACCCCATGGGTTTTGTGCAATGGGGAACGAAAGACAGTGCATTTGAGCAGTCGCAATTGTAGTTTGTATTGTTGCTGCTGCCATAGATAGCCTCACAGAGCGTAGAAACTCACCGATATTCTTTCTAATTGTCATTCTTTCATTGTTTGCGAGACCACTTAGCAACCTCGTAACAGTTAATCGAAGGAATTGGCGATAGCAGCGTGAGATGCAATGGTGATTCAAGATGAATTGTGAGTTGCTGCAGTGTTAGTCGCGCAGACTCACACCCACTTTGCTGACTTGGCTTGTCAGCTGTCTTAAATCCCTGCTGCCTCTTTTGTTGTAGTAAACTGCAACAGTTTTGAAATGTCTGCCTTCCTGAAATAATATTTAGCAAATCTTTCTGTTCTTTCAAGAGGGGGAAAGTGTCATCATTTTCATCATAATGATCTCACAAAACTTGAATTGATTTGCTCATGCATTGTACACTCTTTTCATGAAGACACTTTCCTTTTGAGACCAGATTTTCATATTGGATGTCACCAGCACTGTGAATTTATATAGTGCCTTTGACGTAATAAAATGTCCCAAGGCGCGTCATGGGACGTTATCAAACAAAATTTGACACTGAGCCACATCAGGAGATATTTTGATTGATGATGCTCCTGCCTTGGCATGTTTTTTGGGATCTGTCTGTGTGTGTGTGTGTGTGTGTGTCTGTGTGTGTACATTGGTGTTATAGGGGATGATTTATTTTCCCCTGGCAGCTACAAGCAAAAATCAAACAAAATCTTAATGTAGCTTTTCACATGCATATCTCCCACGCTATGAAACAAATTCTGAAGTTGGTATGATTAACACCACGCTAGCACTGAGACGATCTGAAAGTATTCCAGTGTTCTCCTGGCTGGCTGCCCTCCGTTAGCTTCAACACATTCAAATCTCTGCTGCCTGTGTCCTCATTCACATCAAGTCCCGTTCACCCATTTTGCTGACCTACATTGGCTACCTGTCCATCAACACCTCGATTTTAAAATTCCCATCCTTGTTTTCAACTCCCAACATGGACTTGTTCTGTAAAATCCTCCAGCCCCACCACCCTCTGAGATATCTGCGCTCCTCTAATGTCCTCTGAAATGGCTTAGCAAGCCACTCAGTTGAAGGGCAATTAGGGATGGGCAATAAATGCTGGCCTAGCCAGTGACACCCACATCCCCCGAACGAATAAAAAAAGAAATCTGGTCTCTTGAGCATCCCTGATTTTTATCGTTGCACTATTAACGGCTGTGCCTTCAGCTGCCTGGGCCCTAAGCTCTGAAATTCCCTCCCTAAACCCCTCCGCCTCTCTCTCTCCTCCTTTAGAACACCCCTTAAAACCTACCTCTTTGACCAAGCTTTTGGTCACCTGTCCCAAATATCTCCTTATATGGCTCGGTGTCAAAACTTTTGTTTGAGAATCCCTCCTGTGTAGCGCCTCGGCATTTTATTACATTGAAGGTGCTATATAAATGCAATTTGTTGCATAAAATCATTTGCTCGGTTTGGTGTAGGACTGTTACACTCAGAGAGAGAGACCTAATGTTACACAAGGGTGTCTGTTCAGCATATTTCCACCTCTGAGCAGGAAGCAAACTAAGTGAGATGAGCAATGGAATCAATGAGTAATTAAAATGGATATTGATTTGGTTTCTTCCAGGAGTGTTGGCGTCACAAAATTTCACCTTGCAAGCCAAAAAAATTGCCTGCATTGCTAAACTAGTGAGTCCAGACTCTCGAACTTTGCACTTTTTATGCTTCAGGTAATTTTGTACAGTTTCAAAACAATTTTATTCTTTTTCTAAATAACAGAAAAAGTCCATGAGTTCATCTCTGTTGTAGAGAACCCTCCCAAACATCTCATGGAGATGTGCCTGACATTAGTGTAAGTAGTCCTCGACTACCTTAAAACAAATGCCTGTTTGTTCAGGTATGAGCCTTGACGTGGGGTTCAAGCGCAGGAACAGGAGGAGGCCACTCATTCCCTCCACCATTGAATCAGATCATGGTACCCCCGCCTATGAGACCATGAAAACCAATTTTCAACTGACTTCCAGCATCCAGAGCCTTTTGGAGGGAGTGAGATCTAGATTTTCACTACCCATTGTGTGAAGAAGTGAACCACAGAGAAACTTAAGCGCAGAAGGGGTCATTCGGCCTGTTGGGGCCGTGCTGGCGCTTTGAAAGAGGGTTAGGCTTAGCCCCATTCCCGGCTTAATGTCCGTAACCTTGTAGGTTTGTCAAGTATGTGCCCAGCTCCCTGATTTCAGAGCTTCCTGGGTTCAGTTCTGAATGGCCTATCTCTAATTTTGTTCCAGACTCCCCCCACCACCCCCACCCCCAATCCCCCCCAGTCCGAAGAAATATTTGCCCTGTATCTAGAATGCATGACAAACCCAACATTGCCAATCACCAGTCTGTCAGTCTGTAGACTATAAAGGCTGGTACCTTTGCCTGTTGTGCTAACATGCTAAGGGAAGAGAAGGATCCATTACAATGGATTAACAGCAGGATCTGGTAGGGGTGAGACTGAGGGGGGACGTGAGGAATCACTGGCAGTGTAAGGAGGCAAGTGATTGCCATGAAAGGGAAGCAACAAGGAGGCGGTGGCATAGTGGTAATGCCACTGGACTAGTAATCTAGAGTAAAAGCAAAATACTGCGGATGCTGGAAATATGAAACAAAAACAAGAAATGCTGGATTCACTCAGCAGGTCTGGCAGCATCTGTGGAAAGAGAAGCAGAGTTAACGTTTCGGGTCAGTGACCCTTCTTCGGAACTGACAAATATTAGAAAAGTCACAGATTATAAACAAGTGAGGTGGGGGTTGGGCAAGAGATAACAAAGGAGAAGGTGCAGATTGGACCAGGCCACATAGCTGACCAAAAGGTCACGGAGCAAAGGCAAACAATATGTTAATGGTGTTTTGAAAGACAAAGCATTAGTACAGATTAAGTGTGAATATACTGAATATAGAACATCAGCAAGTGCAAACCTGAAGAAAAACAACCTGAAAAAAAACAGTGGGTAAGCAAACTGAACAAACTAAGATGAAATGAAATAAATGCAAAAAAAGATTGTAAAAAATGTAAAAAGGAATGCAAAAAAAAGGAAGAAAAAATAACTAAAAATGACTAAAAATGAAAGTAAAGTGGGGGGCTGTCATGCTCTGAAATTATTGAACTCAATGTTCAGTCCGGCAGGCTGTTGTGTGCCTAATCGGTAGATGAGATGCTGTTCCTCGAGCTTGCGTTGATGTTCACTGGAACACTGCAGCAATCCCAGGACAGAGATGTGAGCATGAGAGCAGGGGGGAGTGTTGAAATGGCAAGCAACCGGAAGCTCAGGGTCCTGCTTGCGGACTGAGCGGAGATGTTCCGCAAAGCGGTCACCCAGTCTGCGCTTGGTCTCCCCAATGTAGAGGAGACCACACTGTGAGCAGCGAATACAGTATACTACATTGAAAGAAGTACAAGTAAATCGCTGCTTCACCTGAAAGGAGTGTTTGGGGCCTGGGATAGTGAGGAGAGAGGAGGTAAATGGGCAGGTATTACACCTCCTGCGATTGCAAGGGAAGGTGCCCTGGGACGGGGACGAGGTGGTGGGGGTAATGGAGGAGTGGACCAGGGTGTCGCGGAGGGAACGATCCCTTCGGAATGCTGACAGGGGAAGGGAGGGGAAGATGCGACTGGTAGTGGCATCACGCTGGAGGTGGCGAAAATGGCGGAGGATGATCCTTTGGATATGGAGGCTGGTGGGATGAAAAGTGAGGACAAGGGGAACCCTGTCACGGTTCTGGGAGGGAGGGGAAGGGTGAGGGTAGAGGTGCGGGGAATGGGTCGGACACGGTTGAGGGCCCTGTCAACCACAGTGGGGGGAAATCCTCGGTTGAGGAAAAAGGAGGTCATATCAGAAGCACCATCATGGAAGGTAGCATCATCAGAGCAGATGCGTCGGAGACGGAGAAACTGGGAGAATGGAATGGAGTCCTTACAGGAGGTAGGGTGTGAAGAAGTGTAGTCGAGGTAGCTGTGGGAGTCAGTGGGCTTATAATGGATATTGGTAGACAACCTATCCCCAGAGATGGAGACAGAGAAGTCGAGGAAGGGAAGGGAAGTGTCAGAGATGGACCATGTAAAGGTGAGAGAAGGGTGGAAATTGGAAGCAAAGTTGATAAAGTTTTCTAGTTCGGGGCGGGAGCCTCTAGTAATCTAGAGGCCTAAGCTAATGCTGTGGGGACATGGTTCCAAATCCCACCACGGCACATGATGAAATTTGAATACAATTCATAAAAATTCTGGAATTAAAAGCTAGCCTAATGGTGACCATGAAACCATTGGGGATTGTTGTAAAAACCCATCTGGTTCACTAATGTCCTTTAGGAAAGAAATCTGCCATCCTTACCTGGTCAGGTCTACATGTGACTCTTAAATGCCCTCTGCAAAGGCCTAGCAAGCCATTCAGTTGTATCAATTGCTACAAAGACGGACCATCTGGCATCGACCTAGGTGCTGGAAGCGACCCTGCAAAGTCTTCCTAACAGATGGAGGCTTGTGCCAAAATTGGGAGAGCTGTCACACAGCCTAGTCAAGCAACAGCTTGACATAGTCATACTCTCAGAATCATACCTTACAGACAATGTCCCAGACACCATCATCACCATCCCTGGGTATGTCCTGTCCCACCAGCAGGACAGACCCAGCAGAGATGGCAGAACAGTGGTATATAGTCGGGAGGGAGTGGCCCTGGATTTCCTCAACATCAACTCTGGACCCAAATAAGTCTCATGGCATCAGGTCAAACATGGGCAAGGATACCTCCTGCTGATTACCACCTACCGCTCTCCCTTGGCTGATGACTCAGGACTCCTCCATGTTGAACACCAATTGGAAGAAGCACTGAGGGTGGCAAGGGTACAAAATGTCCATCACCAAGAGTGGCTCAGTAGCACCACAGCTGGCCAAGTCCTAAAGGACTTGCTAGGCTGGGTTTGTGGCAGATGGTGAGGGAACCGACAAGAGGGAAAATCATATTTGACCTCATCCTCGCCAATCTGCCTGCCGCAGATGCATCTGTCCATGACAGTATTGGTAGGAGTAACCCCCACCCCCCCCCCCCCCCCCCCCCCCGCACAGTCCTTGTGGAGACAAAGTCCCATCTTCACATTGAGGATACCCACCTTCGTGTTGTGTGGCACTACCACCATGCTAATTGGGATAGATTTAGAACTAGCAACTCAAAACTGGGCATCCATGAGGCGTTGTGGACCATCAGCAGCAGAAATGTATTCAACTACAATCTGTAACCTCATGGCCCAGCATATCCCCCACTCTATCATTACCATCAAGCCGAGGGACCAACCCTTGTTCAATAAAGAGTGCAGGAGGGCATGCCAGGAGCAGCATCAGGCATACCTCAAAATTAGGTGTCTGCCTAATTGCTACAAACGCCGTGGCATACAAGGCTACGGGCCAAGTGCTGGAACATGGGATTAGAGTAGTTAGGTGCTTGATGGCCGGCACAGACACGATGGGCCGAAGGGCCTGTTTCTGTGCTGTATAACTCTATGACTGTATGACTCTATGACAGCCTGATGAATCTACAACACAGGACTGCTTGCGTGCCAAACAGTGGAAGCAGCAAGCGGTAGACAGAGCTAAGTGATCCCATAACCAACGGATCAGATCTAAGCTCTGCAATCCTGCCACATTCAGTCGTGAATGGTGGTAGACAGTTAAACAACTAAGAGAAGGAGGAGGCTCCACAAATATCCCCATCCTCAATGATGGGGGAGCCCAGCACATCAGTGCAAAAGATAAGGCTGAAGCCAGCATGGATGTGACAGGCTGAACATCCTCCTCCTTTGCAGTAACCATTCTGGGATCTGATGAAATGTATCGATACTATTCACCTCAACTACTGCGTGTGGTAGTGAGTTCCACATTCCCGGCACTCTCTGGGTAGAGAAGTTTCTCCTGAATTCCTAATTGGACTTATATTGATGGCCCCTAGTTTTTCTTTGCTCCACAAGTAGAAGCATCTTCTTTATGTCTACCCCACTGAACCCTTTAATAATTTTAAAGGCCTCTATTACATCACACCTCAGCTGTTTTTTTTTAAAGAGAGAAAAGGGCCCCAACCTATTCAGTCTTTCCTGATGAGTGTAACTTCTCAATTCTGGACTCCCCATAATTTGTCATTACATTCCTGATGATCCAACAGAGGCACACTGATACCATTCTGCTAAGTCAGTAGACAGCAGTACATCTGGTTCGGCATTGCCTTCAGTCATGCTTTATTACAGAAATGCAGGGCTTCCAGCACCTTCTTTGGAGATGACTTTGTGTCATGGCTCTGGGTGGTCCTTACCCAGTAGACAGGCAGCAGATATCTCAGAATTCCTCAGCGCCAACACAGTGGGAGAACTTGGTCCGTTGCCAGATGCTCAGCAGCTCGGATGTGACTCAGCCTTTTTCTCCTTGGCTACAGTAACCAGCCCAATTCCCAACGGAACGGGATTTTATTTTTCTTCTCCTCGTGTCTCTTCTGTCATTTATTCCCCGAATTAAAGCACAATAGAATGGATCCCCAAGATCCTCAGCAACATCTGAGCTTCCTGACGGAGTTATTGCTCTTATATTGTCTTTGGGTTCAACACACGAGTGCACCAACCCATCTGGTCCAATAACATAATGATTCAAAAACTAGGGGCCATCGATATATGATGGTCCCCATTAAACACAATGAGAAATTGAGTTGAAACCTCTTCACAGTGAGTGATTGAAGTGCATAGATGCATTTAAAGAACAGTACAGCACAGGAACAGGCCATTCAGCCCTCCAAGCCTGCGCCGATCTTGATGCCTGTCTAAACTAAAACCTTCTGCACTTCCGGGCACTGTATCCCTCTATTCCCTTCCTATTCATGTATTTGTCAAGATGCCTCTTAAACGTCGCTACCGTACCTGCTTCCACCACCTCCTCTGGCACATGCCTCGCACATCCCCTCTGAACTTTGCCCCTCTCACCTTAAGCCTATGCCCCCTAGTAACTGACTCTTCCACCCTGGGGAAAAAGCTTCTGACTATCCACTCTGTCCATGCCGCTTAAGGGGAAGCTAGATAAACACATGAAGGAGGAAGGAATAGAAGGAGACGTTGATAAGGTGAGATGTCTTAGGGTGGGAAGAGGCTTGTGTGGAGCATAAACACCAGCATAGACCAGTTGGGCCGAATGGCCTATTTCTGTGCTGTAAATTCTAAGTAATGAATGGCGAATCTGAATCTAATTTTTCATTGCACACAGTGCTAATAACAAGGCAGCTGCTCTGGAGAAATACTTTTTGTTAGTCAGCCCTGCAGACAGGTTTCCACACCTGCATCCTGCAATTTATTTTTGTTATTTTGGGGAAAAATAATGAATTCAGTGAGCGGTACAGCTGCCGGCTTGTTTTCTTTTTAATCCTCCTCCGACAGCAAGGTCCAGAACGTGGAACAAGACCTCCCGAATTCTGCAGGTGATCAAGTTCCAATAAATTCCCATTAATGCAAAATGTCAGATTATTGCTGGAGACTTCAGACACCTGATGTGGTGATTTTATTAATGGAGATATGGTCCACTGGCCAAATATGGCACAAACAGCCCTGTGACGAGCAGCCTTAAAGGAGAAACTCTGCTTTTAGACGGGTTATTGTAGCTATGGCTGCACAACTGCCTTGCACATCATTTTCCACAGGTGTTGCTGTCTCGTATCTTGTTTTCTAATTAACCCGTCTCTGTCCTCTCCTGCTTTTCATTGTAAATAGAGAAATCTAATTCTTCATCATGTTGGCACTTTGCTAAAACCCACCTTCACATGCATTCAGTAGTTGAGGTTTCTGTATTTGCAAAGCTTGCTGCGTCATTGATTCAATAGAATCTCTCGTGTAGGTTACTCTAGGTGTAGTTTCAACAATAACGTGCATTTACATAGCTTTAACAAAGTGAAAATTTCCCAAAGTGCCGCACAGGAGCATTATCAAACAAAATTTGACACCGAGCAACTTAGTTAATGACCTAGACTTGGGTGTGCAGGACACAATTTCAAAATTTGCAGATGACACAAAACTTGGAAGTATTGTGAACTGTGAGGAGGATAGTGATAGATTTCAAGGCATAGACAGGTTGGTGGAATGGGTGGATATGTGATAGATGAAATTTAATGCAGAGAAGATTCATTTTAGTGGTAAGGTCGAGGAGAGGCAATATAAAAGGATACAGTTCTAAAGGTGGTGCAGAGCAGAGGGACTTATAGATATATGTGCACAAGTCATTGAAGGTGGCAAGTGGTTCACTTGTTTATAATCTGTGACTTTTCTAATATTTGTCAGTTCCGAAGAAGGGTCACTGACCCGAAACGTTAGCTCTGCTTCTCTTTCTACAGATGCTGCCAGACCTGCTGAGTGAATCCAGCATTTCTTGTTTTTGTTTCAGATTTCCAGCATCCGCAGTATTTTGCTTTTATTATTGAAGGTGGCAGGGCAGGTTCAGAAAGTAGTTAATAAGGCATATAGTTTCCTGGGATTTATAAATAGGGGCATAAAGTACAAAAGCAAGGAAGTTATGATGGACCTCTATAAAGCACTGGTTCAGCCTCAACTGGAGTATTGTGTCCAGTTCTGGGCCCCACACTTTAGAAAAGATGTAACAGCATTAGAGAGAGTGCAGAAATGATTCATAAGAATTATTCCAGGAATGAGGAACTTCAGTTACATGGATAGTTTGAAGAAGCTGGGGCTGTCCTTCTTGGAGGAGAGAAGATTAAGAGGAGGTTTGATCGAGGTGTTCAAAATCATGAGGGGTCTGGGCAAAGTAGATAGGGAGAAACTGTTCCCATTGGCAGAGGGATCCAAAACCAGAGGACACTAATTTAAGGTGATTGGAAAAAGATCCAGAGATGACGTGAAGAGAAACTTTTCTTTCCCACAGCGAGTGGTTGGGATCTGGAATGCACTGCCTGAGAGTGTGGTAGCAGATTCAATCGAGGCTTTCAAAAGAGAATTGAATAATTAACTGAAGAGAAAACATCTGCAGGGCTGCAAGGAACAGGCGGGGGAGTGGGACTGGGTGAGTTGCTCTCACAGAGAGCTGGCACAGACACGACGGGCCAAATGGCCGCCTCCTGTGTTATAACCATTCTGTGATTCACCAGGAGGTATTAGGGACAGATGACCAAAAGCTTGGTCAAAGAATTACGTTTTAAGGGAGGATCTTGGCAGAGGAGAAAGACGTGGAGGGGCTGAGGGAGGGAATTCCAGAGCTTAGATGCTCAGTAGCTGGATTCACGGCCGCCAATCGTGGAGCGATGAAAATCGGGGATGCGCAAGAGGCCAGAATTGGAGAAGGGCAGATCTCGGAGGGTTGTGGGGCTGAAGGAGATTATAGAGATAGGGAGGGTGTGAGACCATGGAAGGATTTGAAAACAAGGATTGAGAATTTTAAACTGGAGGCGTTGCCGCACCAGGAACTGATGCACGTCAGCGAGCACAGTCATGATTACCTGAGTGTATCTATTAACTTATTGTTCAGTCTACAACTCCTTTAAGCAGTGCAGTCAGAGAGTTCTATGCCTCTATGGGGGAAATCTACAGCCCAGCTCTCTGAGAATGCTCCCACTCAATGGTGCTTTCTATAATCAATCTAGGAAGAGCACTCGTGCTTAGTTATGTGCTACAAGTAAGTGTAATGGAGAGATAGTCACCGGACTAGTAATCGGAGGCCCAGGCTAATGCCCTGGGGATACGGGTTCAAATCCCAGCACGGCAGCTGGCGGAATTTAAATTCAATTAGTAAATAAATTCAACTGATTAATAAAAAAATTGAATTGAAAACTAGTCTCAGTCATAGTGCAGCAAAGCTATGATCGATTGTCATAAAAGTCAATCTGGTTCACTAATGTCCTTTAGGGAAGGAAATCTGTTGTCTTTACCTGGCCTGGCCTACAAGTGACTCCAGACCCACATGTCCACAGCACCCTCTTAACCGCCGTCTGAAATGGCCTAACAAGCCACTCAGTTCGATGGCAACTCGGGATGGGCAATAAATGCTGGGCCTGCCAGCAATGTCCACATCCCATGAAACAATTAAAAAAAACAAGTTGCTCGTATACGGTGCCTCTAACACAGGATAAAGATCCGAAAGCTCTTAACACAGATATAGGAACAGGAGGAGGCCGTTTGGCCCTTTGAACCTGTTCTGCCATTCAATGAGATCATGGCTGATCTGTGACCTAACTTCATTTATCTGCTTTTGTCCCACATCCCTTCATACCTTTGACTAACAAACATCTATCAATCTCGGTTTTAAAATTCACAATGGATCCAGCATGAAATGCCATTAATGGAAGAGAATTCCAAACTTCTGACACTCTTTGCGTGAGGAAGTGTTTCCTAATTTCACTTTGGAATGGTTTAATTTTGTAAAACCATTATAAAATGGTTCAATGGTTCAATCTATAACAGGGGTGAAGGAGAGACTGGAGAAGCTGGGATTGCTCTCCTTAGAGAAGAGAAGGTTAAGGGGAGATTTAACAGAGGTGTTCAAAATCCTGAAAGGTTTTCGCAGAAGGAGGCCATTCGGCCCATCGGGTCCGCACTGGCTCTCCGAATGAGCAATTCACCTAATACCATTCTCTCGCCTTCTCTCCATAACCCTGCACATTCTTCTTTTTCATATAACTGTCTAATTCCCTTTAGAAGGCCTCAGTTGAACCTGCCTCCACCACACTTTCAGGCAGTGCATTCCAGACCTTAGCCACTCGCTGCATGAAAAAGTTTTCCTCATGTTGACTTTGCTTCTATTGACAATCATTTTAAATCTGTGCCCTCTCGTTCTTGATCCTTTCATGAGGGGCAACACTTTTTCCCTGTCCACTCTGTCCCTCGCGATTTTGAAAGATTCTATCAAGTCACTTCTCAGCCTTCTCTTCAAGTAAAACCGTCCCAACTTCTCCAATCCATCATCATAACTGAAATTCCTCATCCCTGGAACCATTCTCGTGAATCTTTTCTGCACTCTCTCCAATGCCCTCATGTCTTTCCTCAAGTGCGGTGTTCAGAACTGAACTGAATACTCCAGCTGAGGCTGAACTAGTGTCTTATGCAAGTTCAACATAACTTCCTTGATCTTGTACTCTGTGCCCCTATTAATAAAGCACAGGATACTGTATGCTTTATTAACCGCTCTCTCAACCTGTCCTACCACCTTCGATGACTTGTGCACATATACACCCAGGTCCCTCTGCTCCTGCACCCCCTTTAGAATTGTACCCTTTATTTTATATTATCTCCATATTCTTCCTACCAAAATGAATCACTTCACATTTCTCTGCATTGAACGTCATCTGCCACCTGTCTGCCCATTCCACCAACTTGTCTTTGTCCTTTTGAAGTTAGTTTAAACCCTCCCCAGTGGCACTAACAAATCACCCCACAAGGAAATTTGAGTAAATAAGGAGAAACTGTTTCCAGTTGCAGGAAGGTCAGTGACCAGAGGACACCGATGTCAGGTAATTGGCAAAAGAACAAGCGGGAAACAAGAAGTTTTTTTACACAGTGAGTTGTCTGGAACGCGCTGCCTGAAAGGGCGGTGGAAGCAGATTCAATAATAACTTTCAAAAGGGAATTGGATAAATACTTGAAAAGGAAAAAAGGGCTATGGAGAAAGAGCAGGGTGGGGAGCGGGACTGATTAGATAGTACTTTCTAAGAGCCAGGACAGGCACGATGGGTCAAATGGCTTCCCTCTGGCATGTATCATTCTAGCGAGTTGGAATCGTTAGCTGGGCAATAGTCAATAATTATTCAGTAAGTTGGATTTGATTGGTGCCGAGCAAATGCTCCAAACCTGTTGATCAATGGGAATTTTATTTTAAATAATTGTGTCAGCAAGTTCCCTTTGTAATGACATCTTTTAGGTTGGGTACAGAAAAAATACTAAATATTAACTAGCCTCTTGTGAAGCTTTGCACAGTTCTCCCGAGCAGCTGCTTTTCGCTTAGTTTTTTTTCACTTAGCATTACTGCAGCACTGTGTTGACAGTACCAGTAAGTTCTTAGCAGTATTAACAATGTTTTTTCATTTGTTTACAACTGATCACAGACTGGCAGAGTGTGTCTGTGTGTGTCTCTGTGTCTGTCTGTGTGCGTCTGTCTGTGTCTGTCTATCTGTGTGTGTGTCTTTGTGTCTTTCTGTGTGTGTGTCTTTGTGTGTGTGTGTGTGTGTGTGTGTGTGGTTTTGTTCTAAAAAGACGCATCCAGAAGCCAACTCGCCACCTTCTCTGGGGTTCCATTCTGAAGCCATTCAAATCAAAACTACTGAAGCTTTTAAACATGTTACCAGGGGCATTCATTTGTGGAATTAACAACTAACAAAAAATCACCACACAGCATAATTCAGTGAAATCCAAGTTTTAGCATAAAGTGTTGAGGTGCATAAAAGACCTGTCACTTTTTATTGACAGAATTCCTTTCCAGTGAGACTCTTTTCCTCCTGTGGAAAAGAGGCTGAGATGATGATCTGATAGAGGTCATTGTGGCATAGAAGGAGGCCACTTGAACCATCGAGTCCATGCTGGCTCTCTGTAGAGCAATCCACTCAGTCTCACTCCCTCACTCGGTCCCTGTAGCCCTGCAAGTTTATTTCTCTCCAGTGCCCATCCGATTTCCTTTGAAGCCATTGATTATCTCCGCTTCCATCCCCCTCGTGGGCAGCGAGTTCCAGGTTATTACCACCCACTGCGTAAAAAGGTTCTTCCTCACATCCCCCCCCCTGCATCTCTTGTCTAAAATTTTATATCTGTGTCCCCTAGCCCTTGTACCGTCAGTTAATGGGAACAGCTTTTCTTTGTCTACCTTATCTAAACATGTCATAATCTTGTACACCTCTATTAAATCTCCCCTCAATCTCCTTTGCTCCAAGGAGAACAACCCCAGCTTCTCCAACCTAACCTTGTAGCTAAAATCCCCCATCCCTGGAACCATTCTGGTAAATCTCCTCTGCACCCTCTCAAGAACCCTCACATCCTTCCTTTAGTGTGGTCACCAGGACTGGATGCAATACTCTGGTTGGGGCCTAACCAGAGCTTTATTGAGGTTCAGGATAACTTCCCTGCTTTTGTACTCAGTGCCTCTATTTATGAAGCCCACGATCCCACATGCTTTTCTATCTACTCTCTCAATATGTCCTGCCACCTTCAAAGATCTATGCACATGAACCCCCATGTTCCTCTGTCCCTGTACACTCTTTAGAACTGTACCATTTAGTCTATATTGCCTCCCCATATCCCTTCTGCTAAGTGCATCACCTCATATTTCTCAAATTCAAATTCCATCTGCCACTTGTCTGCCCATTCTGCTAGCCTAACTCTGTCCTGTTGTAGGCAGTTTGTATCATTCTCACTGTTTGCTACTCTTCCAAGTTTGGTATCACCAACAAATTTGTAAAATTTTACTCTATATTCCGACAAAGGGGTTTGATAGGGTAGAGAAGATGTTTCCACTTGTGGGGGAGACCAGAACTAGGGGTCATCAATATAAGATAGTCATTAATAAATCCAATAGGGAATTCAGGAGAAACTTTACCCAGGGAGTGATGAGAATGTGGAACTCACTACCACAGGGAGTAGTTGAGGTGAATAGTAGAGATGTATTTAAGGGGAAGCTAGATAAACACAAGAGGGAGAAAAGACTAGAAGGATATACTGGTGGGGTGAGATGAAGAGGGATGGGAGGAGGCTCATATGGAACATAAACAGCAGCATGGACCAGTTGCATAGACTGGCCTGTTTCTGTACTGTAAATTCCACGTAAAATTATGTTGTGAGATTTTAACTCATTCAAAACCCACTCACTTGCACAGTTCAAATCAGGCCCTTTGTCTGATTGACTGTGAGAAATAAGTTTGACTTTCATGGTGGTTTGATGGCTCAGTGATTGTCTGGATTGCTAGTCCAGTGTCATAGTCACTAAGCTCACGTACCCCGTTGTATCCCCTAGCAGGCAAAACTCTGGGTCAGCCAACCCAAAGTCTAGCAATATGATTCTCTGCAGACAATCTCTGCATAGCAACCTGAAGCTTCATGATTAACGTCGAAATCATGTTTTATCCTAAAGAAATACCTACTCGTGTTTCTACAGCGCCTTTCACAACCCCAGGACATCCCAAAGCACTTTCTAGCCCATGGAGTACTTTTTGGGACATATAGTCACTGTTGTGATGTCAGAAACACGGCAGCCAATTTGCACATAGCAAGCTCCCACAAACAGAAATGTGCGTGTTCCGACATTTTGTGTTTTAAGTGATTTTGATGGAGAGATACCAGTGCAGAGTTCTCCTGCTCATCTTCAGAATAGTGGCTGTGGGATCTTTTATGTCCACGTGAGAGGGCAGACAGGGCCTCAGTTAATGCCTCAGCTGAAAGCCAGCACCTCTGGCAGTGCAGCACTCCCTCAGTACTGCACTGGAGTGTCAGCCTAGATTTTTGTGCTCAAATTTCCAAAGTGGGACTTGAACCCACACCCGTCGGACTCTGAGGCGAGCGAGAGTGCGACTCACTGAACCACGTCTGACTTAAATGATGGGTAAGATTGCAATTTGAACTCAGGAGGGGGTCTCCAGATGGGGAGATGCTGTGTTTTTTTTCTGCTGAACTGCTTGATGGACTAATTGCTGTTGATGCTCCAGTTATTGAGCTGTGTCCTCCCATGTATATTATCTCACTCATTCCTCGTTCATATTTAATTTTCCTGCCAAGAAACCCTCTGGATTCACCTTGAAGTGTCTGTGGATTGATGCCCAGATCTGGTCAGGAGAAAGCAGCTGCCAGGGAGGTTTATGGTCACCTCGCAATGAAGGTTGAAAGATAAAAGATAAAATAAATGACGCCGCTTTTCAGTTCACTCATGGTAACTCTCTTAACAGTAAACTGACAAACTCCTGTGTTAGGGTCCTTACTTCAAACCTGCCCTTAACTCATACCCAGCGGCAACTACTTGCATTTATATAGCGCCTTTAATGTAGTAGAACTTGCCATGGTGCTTCATGAAGGGGTATCAGACGAACTTTGACACCAAGCCACATACGGAGTTATCAGCACCAAAAGCTTGGTCGGGGAGGTAGGTTTTAAGGAGTGTTTTAAAGGAGGAAAAAGAAGCAGAGAGGTTTAGGGAGGGAATTCCAGAGCTTAGGACCCAGGCAGCTGAAGGCACAGCCGTTAATGTTGGAGCGATGAAAATCGGGGATACACAATTTGAGAAGCGCAGAGATGCTGGAGGGGATTACAGAGATAGAGAGAGGCGAGGCCAAGGAGGGATTTGAAAGCAAGGATGAAAATTTTAAAATTCAGTGTTGTGTGTTCCTGATTGATGGGCTTTGGGAGCGTTGCTAGTCAGTGCCATCTCAGGAAAGAGATAAAATAACCAGGGGAACTAACTGACTCTGTGCTGGGCTGGAGCAATATTGTCCGTCAAAGAGTGTGACTGACGGAATTGAGAGGGACCATGACCATCACTGCACTTGCTCCTCTAAGAGGTTCAGTGTAGGTAACCCGCAAAATTCTGAAAAGTCATTTAATGCCCTCTTGTAAATGCTACTGGAATCATCCCGAGCATGTCCGTGCCATCACAATGGCCGCCCATTTCCACCTCTAACATTGCCTGACTTCGCCCCTGCCTAAGCTCATCTGATGCTGAAACCCTCATTCGTGCCTTCGTCACCTCTAGACTTGACTATTCCAATGCACTCCTAGCTGGTCTCCCACATTCTACTCTCCGTAATCTTGAGGTCATCCAAAACTCTGCTGCCCGTCTCTTAACTCGCACCAAGTCCTGATCCTCTATCACCCCTGTGCTAATGGACCTACATTGGCTCCAGGTCAAGCAACAAATACCACCATGGCCTCCCCCCTCCCTATCTCTGTCATCTCCTGCAGCCCCACAACCCTCCGAGATCTCTGCGTTCCTCCAATTCTAACCACTTGCGCATCCCCGATTTTCCTCGTTCCACTTGTGGTGGCTGTGCCTTCAGCTGCCTAGACCCTAAGCTCTCAAATACTCCCCCTAAACCTCACTGCCTCTCCACCTCTCACTCCTTCTTTAAGATGCTCTTTAAAACCTTCCTCTTTGACCAAGCTTTTCGTCACCTGTCCTAATGCGCCTTATGTGGCTCAGTGGTGAATTTTGTTTTCTAACACTCCTGGGAATCGCCTGGGGATGTTTTATTACATTATAGGCACTGTATAAATATAAGTTATTGTTGTTGAGCTGGCTAAAGCTTAAAAGTGGGGTGATGGAGAGTAAAATAGGAAGAACAAGTGTCGTCCTCGAGCCCTGCTGGATTTAATTTTCCTGAATTTCTAAATGTAGCCTGTTTAGGTTGACTGTTTAATGGCCATCTGCATACGCGTGGGGCACAATGAGCCAAGGTTTGTTTGGTTCAGCTGCCACTGAATCTGCCTAGATAATGGGGCAAGTGTTTTGTGCTGCTGGCCGTCTTCACTCACTCATGTTCTGTTCAGCAATTCACACGGATAACGGCGGTTCACGTCAAAATGATCCAATTGGAAACACGGTTCGGAAGGAGCGTTACGAATGCCTTCACATGTTTTAAATTGCAGCAGTTTTCAAAGTTGCTATTTTCGATGGGGTCACCCAGAGCCAAGAGCTTTCTCCCCGTGTTTCATCTTAGGTCCCTTATTTGGGTGCAAGCCAAAATCTTCTGAAGAACTATACTTCTGGGATGAAGTAAAAAAAAAGGGAGGAAATGGAAAAAAGAAGTTGGAAACCTGGGCCTTAAAAGATCATTTTATTGTGCATGCCAGTGTCTGATTCAAATGTAAAATAATTCCGATCACAGTCAGGAGCATGGGCATTGTGTATTATCTGATATTCTTTTTCACCCTCTCTGTCCCAGATATGCTGCCTGAGAATAGCAAATAAAGAGAAAACAGATTTGCTGTGCGGGTAGGTCCCGTATCTTTTTTTGTTTTTGCTTAACAGGTCCCTTGTGAGCAAAGATCTGTGCCTGCGTTAGTGGAACCAGCCTGGCAGTGCATTGAGGTGTCCTGAGAGATCTGAGGATGGAACCTGCGGTCTTAACAGGCCTCCGTCAGAGGCGCACACATTTGCTGTACAGCTGGTAACTCTATATGGGGCAGGAGCATTTGGCTGTGTAGGAGCTGGAAAGGAGACAAGCATGAAGCCTTTTTATTCTCCTCCACACCCTCGCTCTCTCTCTTGCTTTCTCTGTACTGCTGGCTGTTTCACAGTTCCATGACAAAAAACTCTAATCAGGCACCCTTTAATCTGCCTGAGATTACCAGTGGTGCAAAAAGGGAAACATAATGAGGAAAAATGCCTCATTTTGTTGTCTTCAAAGCCAACAAATTGGAGTTAACGTGACAGGAAGTGGCTCAATAATTAGATTATTTATTTATTCCTGACACATATTCCCCCAGTTACTGGTCTCCAGAGATTCTGCGGATGGTTCGGGTTTTCAAGCTGCCATTACTTTGCTGTCTTCTGTGAACAAAGGAGACACTGTCTATCAGTCAATTAAACGCACTCCTTTAGCACTGGCTGTGAAGTCTTCAATGGTTAGAGCACTGGGACGAGGCATCTGATAATGTCTCTCTCTCTGTACTGTACATCACATTCTCGAGTGCGGTCCCGATAGGGGAAAGGAGGAGAGAGTCATGCATTAAAATATCACTTGTTGATTTGCCGTTAATGAAGAGCCATTGAAATGTTTGTCTAGTTCACTGGCGGAACTATTTGTTAAAGGCTGCCTGTTTGTATATTAGGGGCTGCATGCAGGCGATGCTTAACGAGGATTTACAGGGTGTAATTTAGTATGTTTTAAAGTGGAATAGAGATATCCTTGGGCGTGAATTAAGAAATGGGAGGGGAATTAATTCCTTTGCTGTGTTGTCCTTTACCTTTTTTTAATATAAATCTTACAATATCACCTCCAAAATAAATCTAAAAGGAACAAGACAAAAAGGGTCCAATGAAAACAAAAGATTAACTGAAGCAACATTATGCTGTTTTTTCCAATTATCAGTTCAGGGACATTCATACATTAAAATCAGTCAACCAGCAAGCGGACGGCCAGCCTGGGCTCATTAAGAAGCAGATTAGTCAATAAATAGATCAGGTAATAACAGTTAAAGGAAAAAGCTGCAGCTTTTGGGAAAGTAAAGATAAATAAATGGCATCTGCATCTTGTAGAAGCAGTGAATTCTTGTTCTTTTGAAGGAAAATCGAGTGGGTTTGGTGTTTGTCATTTATTGTACCACTTTACTGCAACTGCATTTGCACACAGCAAAAGGCAAAAATATACTACGGACGCTGGAAATATGAAATTAAAAACAAAAAAATGCACTGAATAAATCCAATGGAGAATTCAGGAGAAACCTCTTTACCCAGAGAGTAGTGAAAATGTGGAACTCGCTACGTAGAGTGACGAGTATATTGTGCAGACTCAATGGGGCAAGTGGTCCCTTTCTTGGCTGCGCTGTTCTATGATTCCATACAGCATAGAAGCAGGCCATTGTCACAAAGAACCCCACCTGCCAAGAATGAGGCATATTAATTTTGTCAGGCAAACCCCTCCACCTGCCAAGATTCAGACACACATGATTTTGTTACATGAACAGTAAAACTTAAAATGGCAAGCCCCTGACCGGAAAGACATCTCCATGGTAACCGATAGTGTTGAAACATGGGACAAAGGGCCATGCCCTGACTCATTCAACCAACAATGGACTTTTGATTAACAGACGTTGAAGGTGGGGGGGGAGCTAGCATTCCAGAGACTGCTAAGGTACAATCCACAAACCTCGCAGGAGAGATTGTTCCATATAAGGAGCTAGTCACATGACTAACCTGTTGGGCAACCTGGGAGTTTTTTTAAAAATTTGAACTCCCAACAAAGGAATTGGAAGAGAACGCCTTGCACTAATGGACTGAGAACATCTCCTCTCTTGTTTGCCTGCCTCCATCTTTTCCCCACGGAACTGAATCTTGTGAAGACATGTAAACTCAAAGAGAGAACAGTCTCCGACATAAACAAGGTTTAAGACAAAAACTGGGCCCCAACGAAACACAAGACCATATCTTCAATCAAGGACTACGGCGAGTTCGAGAAACAGTAACAAGATATTGCCTCAAACTGTTCTACTTATCTTTTCTTCTGCTCTTTTCTGTCCCTATTTGCATGTGTGTATCACGTGTCCATGCTACCGTGGGCATGTCATCTATCCGTAGGCGTTAACCTCATTAGAGTTTAAGGTTTAATAAATTTAATCTTTCTTCTTTAAACCAAAGAAAGCCTGTGCTCATTTCTTTGCCTTGTAATTGGAAAGTTGTGAACAAGGATTCACAAAAGGGGAGCTCAAAACACAGTGTGTTTAAAATTAAACCCTGTTACAAAAAGACCAGGTGAAGACAGTAACAGACCCCTAGACGCCTTGCGCACCTGGTCGTAACAATTTTGTCACATCAGTTTTAAACTGTTGCTGGATTGAAGAGATGACTTGTTTAAAGATATCAGCAGTGGCTGGCAGAACATTTGCATACTAAGAGACAGTGCTTGGAGAGACAAAAGAATTGCTCATTGATTCAGTTAACAGAGATTGGTCTGGGCAATGGTGGTCCACATCTTGTCGGGGTAAGAGGCAGCAGTACACCCCTCCACCGAGAGCTATGGAATCCACAAACGCAGGAGTTTGTTTTTAAAAAAAGCTGGTCGCATGACTAACCTGCTGGCCCAGGCTTTTTTTGAAATAGACACAGGACAGTTTGAAGACAGACTGCAGATTGCAACTGAACTTGGAACAAGAGAGCCTCTCTCCTGGTTGGCTCTCTCTCACTTTCTCACAAACTCACTGAAGTCACTTAAACCTCAAGAGAGAAAAGACTCCTACATCGAAACAAGTTAAAGTGTGCACTGGGACCCAACGAGCAGCAAGACTTACCGGCAACCAAAGACTCCACATCGAACTCAAAGCACAGTAAATAGAAATCCAACTATTGCCTCAAACATTTCCCCTTTTATTCTTTCTACTTTTATCATCTCTATCTGCGTGTGTGTTTATCACGTATGCATGCTCGCATCGTCGTGTGGCATATTCATAGTCGTTAACCGAATTAGAGTTTAAGATTAATAAACTTCCACCTGTCTTGTTTAAATCTAAGAAAACCCGTCTGATTTGACTTGTTTGCCTTAGAATTGGAAAGCAGTGACCAAGGATTCACTGAGGGTGAGCTAAAATACAGTATTTTTAAAATTAAACCCTGTTACGTTTAAACCAGGCAAAGGCTGAGAGGGAACCTTTAGATCCCTGGCTCACCTGGTCGTAACACCATTCAGCCCATCTAGTCTGTGCTTCGGCTCCACATGAGTTTCCTGCCATTCCATCAGACTCATCTCAGCTTTTCAGCATTTCTTTCTATTCCCTTTTCTCTCATGTACTCATCTAATTTCTATTTGAAAGTAATCGATTTGCCTCAACCACTCCTTGTGGTAGTCTGTTCCACATTCTAACCACTCTCTGCATAAAGAAATTTCTCCTTATTTTCCTATTGGATTTATTAGTAGTATTAGTGATCTGCCCAAGGGCAGGTCCTCGGTTCATTTCTCCACGCCTGCACTTTCCTCTTCAGTCACTTGTAAAAGCCTCCATTTTTTTAACTTCCATGAGAAATGAGCAATATGACTAGGGAGAAAGTACATGATGTGATTTCCTTCCCATTGCCATCCTCAGGTGTGCTTTAAAGGAAACACATATCCTCTTCCCAAAGGATCCTCCACCTGTAATCAGCTGTTATCTCTCAAGGTTTTAGCTCTTCTGCCATCACCACTGAAATTTCACTGATTCTGCCAACGGCCATGGCTCATAACCCTGAGCGTGGGAGCCTTACCTGGGCCTGGGGTGTCTCGCAAAAGGGCAGCGATGACAACCCTCCCCCCGCTACCCTGATCTACTACTTAATACCTTATAGATTTTCCCATAAGTAGAGAATTTTCTCCACAGCTACCCTGTCAACCCATTCATAATTTTAAAGACCAGCATCAGGTCTTGTCTAAGGCTATCACAAGGTGTAGAAAACACATTTAGATTTGAAATGCTTCATTGCTGTAAGAGTGATCAATATATAGAATGGACTTTTTGGGGAAGATTATGGAGACGAAAATCCTGGAGTCATTTCAGAAACAATTGAATGTTGCAATCTGGGATGCTTTCTGCATGGATGAACTCTTTCATGGCCTTTATCATCTGTAATTATTCTCTGTCAGAGTAAGGGGAAAGTCTGTACACTGGGAAGACTGCAGGAAGCAATAAACATTGGGAAGGGGTGAGAGAGAGAGAGAGAATGGGGGGTGGGGGGCAGGATAAGAATGTGTACAAACTGAGAGATGAACATGGGTGGGAATAGTCCATACAGCGAGGGGGTGTGCACAGGACAATCAACATTGGACAGATTGTAGGTGTAACATTTACTGTGGTAAGACATGTACATACCTGAGGTGTTACCTTACGCAAGAAGTACAAGTATGGCCACCAAGCTGTGCCTATAACATGGGCCATGGAGGATGGCACCAACTGGGAAGAACGAGGAGCAAGGCTTGCATTTGTATCGCACCTTTCCTGATCTCAGGACCTCCCAATATGCTCGACAGCCAATGAAGTAATTTTGAAGTGTCGTCGGTAATGTAGGAACAATGGCAGCTCATTTGCGCACAGCAAGCTCCCACAAACAGTATGATCATGACCAGATCATTTGTTTTTGTAATGTTCAGTGAGGGATAGATATTCTCCCATGGTGCCTGTGCTGGCTCTTTGAAAGATCTATCCAATTAATCACACACCTCCCCTTTATTCCCCATAGCCCTGCAAATTTTTCCCCTTCAAGTTTTTATCCACTCTATTTATCTACATCAACTCCACTTTCCTACCTGATCCCCAAATCCCTTGATTCTTATAGTGTCCAAAAATCCATTAATCTCTATCTTGAATATACTCAATGACTGAGCATCTACAGCTCTCTGGGGTAGAGAATTCCAAAGATCCACAACCCTCTCAGTAAAGAAATTTCTTCTCACTTTGGTCCTCAGTGACCAACCTCTTACCCTGAGGCTGCAACCCTGTGTTCTACACTCTCCAGCCTGCACTCTAAAAAATTTTAAATAAATAAAAACAGAAAGTGCTGGAAATACTCAGCAGGTCTGGCAGCATCTGTGGAGAGAGAAACTGAGTTAACGTTTCAGGTCACTGACCTTTCATCAGAACTCCAGCACTTTTTATTTCAGAATTCCAACATCTACAATATTTCGCTTTCATTTGCTCTAAGAATTTTATATGTGTTGCCTTTCATTCTCTCTAAAACTCTAGAGAATATAGGCTGATTCTAGTTAATCTCTCCTCATAGGGCATCCCAGGAATGAACGCTGCCTTCATTGCACATCCTCCAAGTCAAGTAATCTATGCTGCAGAGGGATATTCTTTCCGTGTGTGTGTGTTTCTGTGTATACATCTGTTTTTGTGTGCGTGTGTTTCTGTGTGTGTGTTTGTGCATGTGTGTTTGAGTGTCTGTGTCTTGTTTCTGACTGTGTGTGTGTGTCGGAGCATCATTTACACAAATATGCCACGCAAAAATCTCTGGCTTTCAGTCTAAAAGAAACATTCTTTGGTGCAAAAACAACATTGGCAAATAAAGCCTTGAAATGACACTAATTATCGGCAGTAAACTGTATCTTAATGAAGCACTGCTGTGATGTGATGAACTGTGAGGGAAGTTAAGTTTCAATTAACTTTTTACAGTTTTTTAATTCTGTATCTTAAACACCTGCCACTTTCTCCTTAACATGAATAAGCGAGTGGGAAGAAAATAGAAAAAAATGCTTCTCCTCATCCTGAGCGGCTGCAGTAGAGAGCTTCAAAATGCTTTTTTTTTTGACATAGAATTATGTAAAATTTTACAGGCCATTCAGCCCAACTGGTCTGTGCTGGTGTTTCTGCTCCACTCGAGCCTCCTCCCACCCCTCTTCATCTCAACCCATCACCATATCCTTCTATTCCTTTCTCCCTCATGTGTTTATCCAGCTTCCCCTTAAATGCATCTATACTATTCACCTCAACCACTCCATGTGTATCGAGTTCTGCATTCTCTCCATGTTTTAAGCTGTGCAAAGTTTGTAAAATTTTCATCAACTAATTGCATGCAGTTTTCTTCAATATCGTAGAATCTTACAGCACAGAAGGAGGCTATTTGGCCCATCATTTGTGTGCATGCCCTTTAAAAGAGCTATCCAATTAGTCTCACACTCCCTGCCCTTTCCCCTATTTTTTTCCAACTCATTTCTTTCCCCCAAATAACGTCACTCAGACAGGTTATCTGGTCATCATCATATTGCTGTTTGTGGGATTTTGTTGTGCACAAATTGGCTGCCCTGTTTCCTACATTTCAAAAAATACTTCATTGGCTGTAAAAGTGCTTTGGATCAGCCATGCTCTCATTGAATGGTGGGACAGGCTCGAGGGGCTGAATGGTCTACTCTTGTTCCTATGGACATCCTGAGGTTGTGAAAGGCACTACAGAAATGCAATTCTTCCATAGTCCTGCAAATTTTTCCCTTCAAGTATTTATCCAATTTCCCTTTTAAAAGTTACTATTGAATCTGCCTCCACCTCCCTTTCAGGCAGCGCGTTCCAGATCACAACAACTCGGTGCGTTTATAAAACAATCTAGTTCTGGTGTTTGTTGTAAACTAAGTGTCAAAATAGCTCCGTTAAGCAGCCGTGTCTCTGGCGCACTTGATCCAGACTGACATTGCGGTGCATTCTTGATAAAGTGCTGCGTTGTTGTAAAATACCATTCCATCGGTGGAATCTTCAGCTCAGCCTCGATCTGCTGATTCAGAAGGATATTCAATTTCACTGCATTATTCAGGGACGAGCAAAGATATCCTCCTACCCATTTCCTTCGACCGACATTGCCCGAAGTAACAACAGGTCATTCATCTCATTGCTGGTTTGTGGGATCTCATTGGTGTAATGGGTTGCCATTTGCCTCCATTTTGCAATAGCCCCTGTTAGTTAAATCCCTCCATGGCCTCACCCCTCCCTATCTCTCTAATCTCCTCCAGAGCTACAACGCTCCAAGATCTCTGCACTCCTCTAATTCTGGCCTCTTGTGCATCCCCAATTTCTATCGCTCCACCATTGGCAGCTGTGCCTTGGGTTGCCTGGGCCCCAAGCTCTGGAATTCCCTCCCTAAACCTCTCTGCCTCTCCACCTCGCTTTCCTCTTTTAAGACACTTCTTAAAACCCCCCTCTTTGACCAAGACTTTGGTCATCTGCCCAAAAGTCTCCTGATGTGGCTTCTTGTCAGATTTTTGTCAAGTAACGCTCCTATGAAGCACCTTGGGACATTTTACAATGTTAAAGGTACTATAGACATGCAAATACATGTTGAGATATTGCTGTAATATTTGATAATAGGAATATGTGGGTCTGCGAAGGGAATGCTCCTTCAGGAGGATTTTATTTGATGAGGTGAGGAGATACGGGGGGGGAGTTGGGTTGAATATGTGAGTACTGGACAAACACATCTATTTTCAGGCATTCTGATGCCTGGTCATTTGCAGAGTTGAGTGTATTGATTATTTTTTGTTGGTAACTTTCATTTCCAGCCTGACTGCAGTGCTGAAACTCAAACCTGCAGTCACTCAGTCCCACAATAAATTTTTAATGGATAGAATTATGAATTGAAAGGCACTGAACTCAGCAATGTCTTGGAAGTTATTTTGAACATGGCAGCTAGTGAGTGTGTGTGGCTGCCTCTTTGTGCATGTGTACCTCTCTAATATCACCCAACTTTTCCCCGTCAGTGTTAGTTTTCACATGTACGCTGATGACACCCAGCTCTACCTCACCACCACCTCTCTCAACTCCTCCACTATTATTAAATTATCAGACTGCTTATCCAACATCCAGTACTGGATGAGCAGAAATTTCCCCCAATTAAATATTGGGAAGACTGAAGCTACTGATTTTTGTCCCCGCTCCGACTCCGTTCACTAGCTCCTGACTCCATCCCTCCCCCTGGCAACAGACTGAGATTAAACCAGTCAATTTGCAACCTTGGTGTCACATTTGACCCTGAGATGAGCTTCCAATCTCATATTTGTGCTATCTCGAAGACCGTCCGTTTCCACCTCCATAACATCGCCTGACTTCACCCCATCTCAGCTCATCTGCTGGTGAAGCCCTCATTCATGCCTTTGTTACCTCTGGACTTGATTATTCCAGCACACTCCTGGCTGGTCTCCCACATTCTACTCTCCATAAACTTCAGGTCATCCAAAACTCTGCTGCCCGTGTCTGAAATCACACCAAGTCCCATTCCCCTATCATCCCTGTGCTCACTGACTCCCGGTCAAGCAACGCCTTGATTTTAAAATTCTCATCCTTATTTTCAAATCCCTCCATGGTCTCGCCCCTCCCTATCTCTGTAATCTCCTCCAGGCCAGCAACCCTCCGAGATCTCTGAGCTCCTCTAAGTCTGGCCTCTTGCGCATCCCCAGTTTTAATCGCTCCACCATTGGCGGCTGTGCCTTCAGTTGCCTGGGCCCTAAGCTCTGGAATCCCCTCCCTAAAACTCTTCCCCTCTCTTCCTCACTTTCCTCCTTAAAGACTCTCCTTAAAACCTACCTCTTTGACGAAGCCTTTGGTCACCTGATCGAGTATCTCCTTATGTGGCTCAGTGTCACATTTTGTTTTGTAATGCTCCTGTGAGTCATCTTGTGATGTTTTATTACATTAAAGGCGGTATATAAATATGTGTGTGTGTAAAGTAAGAATATTGTACACAATTGTTTTAACGGCAACATCTTAAATAAGTTTTGTTCTGTAAATTCAGTTACAACATAAAAGATATTTGATTTGTTCATGACAAATATAATTTACAAAAGATGAAAAGGGGTTTGGGGTACAAGTGCAGTGACTGAAGATATAAGGAAATATTAAGAACTAGATTGGAATAGGAGAGTGGGCAACAAGAAAGCTACAAGTTGTCAGGTACTGAGATTGTAATGAAAAATCCTCAGTATCCCTTTCACTGATCATATGGTCACTTTCAGACAGTGTAAAATCAACCAGCCAGCAATCTCTTTATAATCTGGATTCATGCAAACAAAAGACCTTTCGTAAGTGTATTCTGCAATAAAATACTACAAATTTGTGGAAGCCATCTGAGAGGCAGGGATGGCATTGATAGAGTCAGTGCTCTGCTGCTTACAATAAAGAAAACCCCAGGAAAATGGGTACAGAGAGAATTTTCTATCAATGCATAGTAGAATTAGCTGCAAAAATCCCTAAAATATTTCCATAACATCTTAGGAAATAGGAGCAGGAGTAGAATATATGACCCCTTGAGCCTGCTCCGCTATTCGGTGCAATCATGGCTAATTTTTTACCTCAATTCCACTTTCCCGCCTGATTGAAGTTCTTGAATAACCATTTTACTAGCTTCAATTTATTTCAAAGTAGGTATCGGATTGTGCACTTGTCCATCAGGGATAGCTAAGCCAAGAATTACCAGCTCTTTTTTAAACATGAAAGACTTGCATTTCAATAGCGCCTTTCATGACCTCCCACTGCGTTTCACAGCCAGTGAAGTAATTTTGAAGTGCAATCACTGTTAGAATGTAAGAAACACAGTACCCAGTTTGTGCATAGCAAGCTCCCACAAACAGCAATGTGGGAATGGCCAGATAATCTGTTTAACTTTTTTTATTCATCCCTAGGATGTGGGCATCGCTGGCCAGGCCAGCATTTGTTGCCCATCCCTAATTGTCCTCGAGAAGGTGGTGGTGAGCTGCCTTCTTGAACCGCTGCAGTCCATGTGAGATAGGCACAGCCACAGTGCTGGTAGGGAGGGAGTTCCAGGATTTTGACCCAACAACACTGAAGGAACGGTGATATAGATCCAAGACAGGATGGCGTGTAGCTTGGAGGGGAACTTGCAGGTTCCCATGCATCTACTACCCTTGTCCTTCTAGGTAGCAGGGGTCACAGGTTTGGAAGGTGCTGTCGAAGGAGCCTTGGTGCATTGCTGCAGTGCATCTTGTAGATGGTACACACCGCTGCCACTGTGCATCGGTGGTGAAGGGAGTGAATGTTGAAGGTTGTGGATGGGGTGCCAATCAAGTGGGCTGCTTTGTCCTGGATGGTGTCGAGCTTCTTGAGTGTTGTTGGAGCTGCACCCATCCAGGCAAGTGGAGAGTATTCCATCACACTCCTGACTTGTGCCTTGTAGATGGTGGACAGGCTTTGGGGAGTCAGGAGGTGAGTTACTCACCACAGAATTCCCAGCCTCTGACCTGCTCTTGTAGTCACAGTATTTATGTGGCTGATTTTTAGTGATGTTGTTTGAGTGATAAGTACTGGACCAGGACTCCCCTGCTGTTCTTCATAATAGTGGCCCTGGAATCTTTTGCATCCACTTGAGTTGGCAGACAGGGCCCCTGTCTTGGATTCACAGAGTTATACAGCACAGAAACAGGCCCTTCGGCCCATCGTGTCTGTGCTGGCCATCAAGCACCTAACTATTCTAATCCCATTTTCCAGCACTTGGCCCGTAGCCTTGTATGCTATGGCGTTTCAAGTGCTCATCTAAATACTTCTTAAATGTTGTGAGGGTTCCTGCCTCTACCACCCCTTCAGGCAGTGCGTTCCAGATTCCAACCACCCTCTGGGTGAAAAGAATTTTCCTCAAGTCCCCTCTAAACCTTCTGCCCCTTACCTTAAATCTATGCCCCCTGGTTATTGACCCCTCTGCTAAGGGGAAATGTTTCTTCCTATCTAACCTATCAATGCTCCTCATAATTTTGTATACCTCAATCAAGTTCCCCCTCAGCCTTCTCTGCTCTAAGGAAAACAACCCTAGCCTTTTCAGTCTCTCTTCATAGCTAAAATGCTCCAGCCCAGGCAACATCGTAGTGAATCTCCTCTGCACCCTCTCCAGTGCAATTACATCCTTCCTATAGTGTGGTCCTGTACACAGTACTCCAGCTGTGGTCTATCCAGCGTTTTATACAGCTCCATCATAACCTCCCTGCTCTTATATTCTGGGCCTCGGCTAATAAAGGCAAGTATCCCATATGCCTTCCTAACCACCTTATCTACCTGTGCTGCTGCCTTCAGTGATCTATGGACAAGTACTCTAATGTTTATCGTCTCAGCCGAAAGATGGTATCTCTGACAGTGCAGCACTCCCTTGGTACTTGCCAAAAAAAAATGTTTTAACAGAATTTGTGATTATTGTGTTCAATTCTGGGCACTGAACTTTTGGAAGGATGTCAAGGCCTTGGAGAGGGTGCAGAGGAGATTGACTGGAATGGGAGCAGTGTTGAGGGACTTCAGTTAATGTGGAGAGACTGGAGAAGCTGGGATTGTTCTCCTTAGAGCAGAGAAGGTTAAGGGGAGATTTAATTGAGGTTTTCAAGATGATGAAGGGTTTTGATAGAATAAATAAGGAGACACTGTTTCCACTGGTAGGAGGGTTGGTAACCAGACGACACAATCTGCCTGGAAATTTTAAACTAGACTCGTAATTCACCTGCTGTGTGATAAACTAGACAAGTGATTTACCTGCGGGTTTTAAACTGAGCTGGAGATTCACCTGCTGCATTGGAAAGAATGTGATAGTAATAGAATCTGGGAAGAAAGAAAACTAGGTTGATTTTGAAAATGAGCGAGTGGAGCAAGTCTGAAACCCCGGGTGATTATGGCCACAGCTGCTTCGCACACTGGTAATCTAATGGCACGTACTGACATCTGTTCCATCAAATCCAGATATAGGTTTTGGAAAACCTTTATTCAGTTGTCTCCTATTCTCGTTCATAGAGATTTTTTCCCCTTTTATTTGATCAGACTTGAGCTAATATACTGTTTGCCTGCACGGTGTTTTATTTCCTTTATATACACAGATAGAAAACAACTTAAATGTCGGAATAGTTGAAATGAGTGTCTGAACTCAAACATTCCCATGTTTCCTGAGTTGGTGGAAATATCCTCCTGAGTGAAATGATTTTTTAAGCTGCATTATTACCAGTACAAACTTTTACGAAACATTTAGGCAATAAAATTAAGAAACGGATGTGGAACGAGAGTATGACGCGCAATAAACATGAATGAAAGTTTGCATTTAAATCGGGCTCGTGACACATCTATGAATTTGAAGCATTTCATCTGCGTTGGTATTGCAATTGCTTCTTATTGTGATACTAATAATAAAAATCCCCTGGCAGAATGACAGCTCTAAGTACCTGTGTATGACTGTATACCATTGCAGTATCACTCTAGCTCAACTTTCTGTAATGTCATTGCAATGATCTTAATGACAGGCAACTCACCTGGAACTGTTTCTCCAGATCGTTCGAACTGTTTCTTGGTGTGGTGGGAATGAGACTACAGAGCACCTCAATTTTGAAATGTTCTTTCTTGTTTTCAACTCCTTCATGGCCTGCTTTCCTCTCTATCCCTGGAATCACCTCCAGCCCTAAACCTCTCCGACTCTCTGCCTCTCTCTCCTCCTTTAAGACATTCCTCAAACTCGACCTCTTTAACCAAGCTTTTGGGTCACCTGTCCTGATATCACCTTACATGGCTCAGTGTCAAAGTTATGTCTGATTTACGTCCCTGGGTAGTGCCTTGGGACCCTTTGCTATGTTAAGGGTGCGACATAAAAAGAAAGACTTGCATTTCTATAATGCCTTTCACAACCTCAGGACGTCTCAAAGTGCTTTTCAGCCAATAAAGTATTTATGAAGTGTCGTCACTGTTGTAGAAAACATGGCAGCCAGTTTGCACACAGCAAGCTCACACAAAGACCAATGTCATAATAACCGGGTAATCTGTGTTTTAGTGATGTTGGTTGAGGGATAAAGATTGAGCAGGACAGGGGGAAGAACTCTCCTGCTTTTCTTTGAAATAGTCACTTTGGATTATTTTACATCCACCTGAGAGAGCAGACAGGGCTTTGATTTAACATCTCATCTGAAAGACAGCACCTCTGACAGTGCAGCACTCCCTCAGTACTGACCCTCTGACAGTGCAGCGCTCCCTCAGTGCTGACCCTCCGACAGTGCAGCACGCCCTCAGTACTGACCCTCCAACAGTGCAGCACTCCCTCAGTGCTGACCCTCTGACAGTGCAGCGCTCCCTCAGTACTGACTCTCTGACAGTGCAGCGCTCCTTCAGTACTGACCCTCCGACAGTGCAGCGCTCCCTCAGTACTGACCCTCCGACAGTGCAGCGCTCCCTCAGTGCTGACTCTCTGACAGTGCAGCGCTCCTTCAGTACTGACCCTCTGACAGTGCAGCGCTCCCTCAGTACTGACCCTCCGACAGTGCAGCGCTCCCTCAGTACTGACCCTCCGACAGTGCAGCGCTCCTTCAGTACTGACCCTCCGACAGTGCAGCGCTCCCTCAGTGCTGACCCTCTGACAGTGCAGTGCTGACCCTCTGACAGTGCAGCGCTCCCTCAGTGCTGACCCTCTGACAGTGCAGCACTCCCTCAGTGCTGACCCTCTGACAGTGCAGCGCTCCCTCAGTGCTGACCCTCTGACAGTGCAGCACTCCCTCAGTGCTGACCCTCTGACAGTGCAGCGCTCCCTCAGTGCTGACCCTCTGACAGTGCAGCGCTCCCTCAGTGCTGACCCTCTGACATTGCAGCGCTCCCTCAGTGCTGACCGTCCTACAGTGCAGCGCTCCCCTGGTACTGCACTGAGTGCGTCTGCCTTGATTATTGTACACAAGGTGCTGGATGAAGGCCTGAACCCATGACGTCGTGTCTCGAGGCGAGAGTGTTATCTACTGAGTCACAGCTCACAATGCAAATCGCTGCAGCTGCAAGGAAGAGAAAGCCTGAGATTGAGTATTAGTGAATCATTCCTTCTCCCAAGCAAGTATCAGCACCAATAAGATGGCTGCCTGGTTGTTTTTTTGTGGAACACTGTCGTCTTTAGGCCAGTATAATAGTGAAGTTCAAAGAATAACATTGCTGCTATTAGTTTTGCATTAATAAATGTGTGATTTTCATTACTGCGTGTTTGAACAACATAATTACTTTATCTTGTGATAGCAAAGCACAAACCTTTTTCAATTAAGCAATAATAAATGAGAATGATGCAAACATTGGGGAATAATGCACATCAGGATTAGTTTGGCCATGAAGCAAAGCTCATTGCCTCAACTAATCCTAAAGTGCATTATTCACCAATAATGCATGCTTTTGAATTCATTATTATGACTGTAGAATACCCTCCAACGTATAGCATAATTTATGAAATTCAGCTGCACTATTATCCCTTTCACTAATGGACCTACTTGTCAATTGAATTAATTAAATATTTAACAGCCTGCGCCTTCAGTATAGCTTGGCCATACCATAAACAGGAAGGTCGGAACAGTGTTCAAAACGGAGGAGAATTTGTAAATGTGGGCAGGAGACTCCGCTGTCAGACCAGTGATGTTCCGTGGTGAGAACATTACCCTGGGCGGGAGAAGTGGCCTGAGTTCGATAACAACTGGTGCACAAGGGCATACTCAATAAATGTTAGGATTCTGAGGAGTGTGGGGGAACAGAGGGACCTTGGAGTTTATGTCCATAGATCCCTGAAGACAACAGGACAGGTCGATGAGGTGGTCAAGAAGGCTGACAGATTACTTCCCTTTATCAACCAAGGCTTAGAGCATAAGAGCAGGAAGGTTATTCTGGATCTGTATAAAACGCTAGTTAAGCCACAGCTAGAGTACTGCACACCATTCTGCACATTACAGGAAGAGTGCGATCACACAAGGTACAGAGGAAATTTACAAGGAATGGAGAATTGTAGCTATGCGGAAAGATTGGATAGGTTGGGGTTGTTTTCTTGGAACAGAGGAGGCTGAGGGAAGATTTAATTAAGGTGTATAAAATTATGAGGGGCCTTGATAAAATGGATAGGAAGGACCTATTTCCATTAGCAGAGAAGCCAATAACCAGGGGGCACAGATTTAAAATAATTGGTGGAAGGAATAGAGGGAACTTGAGTAATTTTATCACCCAGGGGGCAATGGGGATCTGAAATTCACTGCCTGAAAGGGTGAGAGTGACAGAAAACTTCATCACATTTAGAAAAACACTTGGATATGCGATTGAGGTGCTGTAACCTACAGGGCGACGGACCAGGAGCTGGAAGGTGGGATTGGACTGGATGGCTCTTTTTCATCCATCACGAGCATGATGGGAAAAATGGCCTCGTTGTGTGGGGTAAATCTTTCTATGTTTCTATATTCATCAACACTTGTTTTCTCACTTCATAGTGGAGCTTCTATGAATGGAAGTGCAAGTCTCAGCACAACTTCAGACACATCTTCCAGCTGATGATTCCAGCCTATCACAGCTCAGTCATCCATTGCTCCTGCAGATTCTTAATTACTTTCATGTCATCTTTAGCCAGTTTGTTTTGCATTCACTCATTGGAACGTCTATCCCCACTCCCTCACTCACAGCTCCACTCATCTCCCCACTCCCTCACTCACTCTTCCACTTCCCTACCCACTCCCTCACTCTCATCTCCTCTCATCTCCCCACACCCTCATATTTCCACCCCCCTCCCCACTCCCTCGCTCACATTTCCACCCCTCTCCCCACTCCCTCACTCAGATTCCACCCCGCTCCCCACTCCCTCACTCACATTTCCACCCCTCTCCCCACTCCCTCACTCATAGTTCCACCCCTCTCCCTCACTCCAATTCCACCCCTCTCCCCACTCCCTCACTCATGTTTCCACCCCTCTCCCCACTCCCTCACTCACATTTCCACTCCTCTCCCCACTCCCTCACTCACATTTCCACCCCTCTCCCCACTCCCTCACTCAGATTCCACCCCTCTCCCCACTCGCTCACTCAGATTCCACCCCGCTCCTCACTCCCTCACTCACATTTCCACTCCTCTCCCCACTCCCTCACTCATAATTCCACCCCTCTCCCCACTCCCTGACTCACATTTCCACCCCTCTCCCCACTCCCTCACTCCAATTCCACCCCTCTCCCCACTCCCTCACTCAGATTCCATCCCCACTCCCTCACTCACATTTCCACCCCTCTCCCCACTCGCTCACTCATAATTCCACCCCTCTCCCCACTCCCTCACTCACATTTCCACCCCTCTCTCCACTCCCTCACTCAGATTCCACCCCCCTCCCCACTCCCTCACTCACATTTCCACCCCTCTCCCCACTCACTCACTCCAATTCCATCCTCCTCCCCACTCCCTCACTCACATTTCCACCCCACTCCCTCACTCCAATTCCACCCCTCTCCCCACTCACTCACTCATATTTCCACCCCTCTCCCCACTCCCTCACTCATATTTCCACCCCTCTCCCCACTCCCTTACTCATATTTCCACCCCTCTCCCCACTCCCTCACTCACATTTCCTCCCCTCTCCCCACTCCCTCACTCATATTTCCACTCCTCTCCCCACTCCCTCACTCCAATTCTACCCCTCTCCCCACTCCCTCACAAATTTCCACCCCTCTCCCCACTCCCTCGCTCACATTTCCACCGCTCTCCCCACTCCCTCACTCACATTTCCACCCCTCTCCCCACTCCCTCGCTCACATTTCCACCCCTCTCCCCACTCCCTCGCTCACATTTCCACCCCTCTCCCCACTCTCTCACTCATATTTCCACTCCTCTCCCCACTCCCTCACTCCAATTCTACCCCTCTCCCCACTCCCTCACTCACATTTCCTCCCCTCTCCCTACTCCCTCACACATTTCCACCCCTCTCCCCACTCCCTCACTCACATTTCCTCCCCTCTCCCCACTCCCTCGCTCACATTTCCACCCCTCTCCCCACTCCCTCGCTCACATTTCCACCCCTCTCCCATCTCCCTCGCTCACATTTCCACCCCTCTCCCCACTCCCTCACTCACATTTCCACCCCTCTCCCACTCCCTCGCTCACATTTCCACACCTCTCCCATCTCCCTCGCTCACATTTCCACCCCTCTCCCCACTCCCTCGCTCACATTTCCACCCCACTCCCTCACTCACATTTCCACCCCTCTCCCCACTCCCTCACACATTTCCACCCCTCTCCCCACTCCCTCACTCACATTTCCTCCCCTCTCCCCACTCCCTCGCTCACATTTCCACCCCTCTCCCCACTCCCTCACTCACATTTCCACCCCTCTCCCCACTCCCTCACTCACATTTTCACCCCTCTCCCCACTCCCTCGATCACATTTCCACCCCTCTCCCCACTCCCTCGCTCACATTTCCACCCCTCTCCCCACTCCCTCGCTCACATTTCCACCCCTCTCCCCACTCCCTCGCTCACATTTCCACCCCTCTCCCCACTCCCTCGCTCACATTTCCACCCCTCTCCCCACTCCCTCACTCCAATTCCACCCCTCTCCCCCCTCGCTCACTCAGATTCCACCCCTCTCCCCACTCGCTCACTCAGATTCCACCCCTCTCCCCACTCCCTCACTCACATTTCCTCCCCTCTCCCCACTCCCTCGCTCATATTTCCACCCCTCTCCCCACTCCCTCACTCACATTTCCACCCCTCTCCCCACTCCCTCACTCACATTTCCTCCCCTCTCCCCACTCCCTCGCTCATATTTCCACTCCTCTCCCCACTCCCTCACTCATATTCCACCCCCTCCCCACTCCCTCACTCACATTTCCTCCCCTCTCCCCACTCCCTCGCTCATATTTCCACTCCTCTCCCCACTCCCTCACTCATATTCCACCCCCTCCCCTCTCCCTCACTCACATTTCCTCCCCTCTCCCCACTCCCTCGCTCACATTTCATTCATGTTCGTTATTTTTCTCTTTATAACAGATATCAAGAAGGAAACTTGTTCCTGAGCCTACACTATGTCATTCCTACACTGGGTATGAGACAGTATGTGTGTGATCACTGGATCCAGTGCATTTGGAGGCCATGCATTAGCACTGGGTTCTATGAGGCACCTGCAATATGGGTTCCAGAAGGCAGAAAGAAAGGAAGACTTGCATTTCTGTAGCACCTCCCATGACCACCAGCCATTCCAAAGCGCTTTACAGCCAATGAAGAACTTTTTTTTGAAGCGCAGTCACTGTTGTAATGTTGGAAACTTTGCAGGCAATTTGTGCACAGCAAGATCGCACAAGCAGCAATGTGATAGTCTAGTTTTCAGTGATGTTGATTGAGGGGTAAATATAGGCCAGGACACTGGGGAGAACTCCCCTGCTCTTCAGAAGAGTACCATGGGATCTTCTACGCCCAACTGAGAGGGCAGATGGGGCCTCGGTTTAACATCTCATCCAAAAGACGGCCCCTCCGACAGTGCAGTACACCCTCAGTACTGCACTGGAGTGTCACCCTTGATTTTTGTGCTCTCGTCTTGGAGTGGGACTTAAACCCAGAGCTTCCGGACTCAGCTGAAATGCGTATGTGGCTATATTGAATAATTATGGCTCCACTTTTCCTTCTCTTCCCAACAGTTCAGCTGCCCGCTCACCAATAACAACAACACCTTGCATTTATATAGCCTCTTTAATATAGTAAGAAAACCCAAGGCATTTGATGGGGATGAGCAAACCAGATCTTGCTCCCTTATTGCATAAAGCATGTTGGCATGTCCTGAAGTTGTGAGAAGTGCTATACAAAATAAGGAGATATTAAGACAGATGACCAAAAGCTTGGCCAAAGAGGTAGATCTTAAGGAGCATCTTAAAGGAGGAAAGAGAGACCGCGAGCTTCAGGGTGAGTATTTCAGACCTTGGCAGCTGAAGGCATGGCCGCTAATGGTGGAATGAAGGAAATCGGGATTGGACAAGAGGCAGAATTGGAGGAGTGCAGAGATCACGGAGTGTAGTAGGGCTGGAGGAGGTTACAGAGATGGGGAGGTGTGAGGCTTTGGAGGGATTTGAAAGCAAGGATGAGAATTTGAAAATCAAGATGTTGTTAAATCTTAAGTTTACAGAGGGTACAATGTAGGAGATCGGTCAGAAGTGCTTTGGAATAGTCTTGAGTTAACAAAGGAGTGAATGAAGGTATCAGCAGGGATGGAGTCCGGCATTGTTACAGAAGGGGAAATAGGGGGTCTTAGTGATTGTGCAGATATGTGGTCAGGAGCTCATCTCGGGGTCAAATTATGACACCAAGGTTGCTAACAGACTGCCTCAGCCTCAGAGAGTTGCCAGGGAGAGGAATGGAGTCTGTGTCACGACCGGTAGGTTTTAAAGACCGTTTTAAGAGTGGAGGGAGGTAGGGAGGCAGAGAGGTTTAGGGAAGGAATTCTAGAGCTTAAGGCCCATGCAGCTAGAAGCACAGCCTCCAATGGTGACAATTTAAATTGTGGGCAAGCATGAGGCCAGAATTAGAGGAGAGCAGGTACTTGTGAAATTACTCATCGAAAATATAAAATACTAAGAAATCCTGGCCCAATCCACAAGCAGGATTTTCTTTCTAAAATCAATTTTTTTTTGGTTTGAATGTGGTGGAACTTGTTCAGTAATCATCAGAGTTACTTCAGGAGAAAGTTCTTTACCCAGAGAGTGGTGCGAATGCAGAACTCGTTACCACAGGGAGTGGTTGAGGTAAATAGTGTCGATGCATTTAAGGGGAAGCTGGATAAGACTGAGGGAGCCTGAGTAGGAACATCATTGGACTGAGCACTGCGTTGTGTTAAGAAAAGCGTTGTTCAGAATGGAGCTCCTGTAATCTAGGGCTGCCAGTATATACTCTGTTTTTGACCAATGAGACCCTCCCAAATGTGGAACTACTGAGACCTGATCTGAAGTCTTGACCCTAAAAATTAGGCAAATTAGATTTAAAAAAAAAAACACCCAAAGGTTTGTGGTGCAAGCTGTCAGTAACAGGGCTTTGAAGCTGACCGAGTGAGTGGTTTTAGGAGAGATAGTTGCATTTTGGAGAGGGAAAGAATAAGGGATATCACGAGAAAGGTGGGGAGGTGGGCTCAATCCCCCTCTCAAAGGAGATGTCCTGGTTCCCTTAATGGCTTTTAAAAACCTTTTTTCATTTTCTTACATGAACCCTCTGGCCTGCACAGGATAGGGATGTGGTTATGTCTCTGACACTGCCCTTACCCCCAGGGCATAGCCAACAACAACTTACATTTCAACAGTGCCTTTGACATAGTAATGCTTCACAGGAGTGTTATCAGACCAAGTTTGACACCAAGCCATGTAAGGCGATATTAGGACGGGTGACCAAAAGCCATTGTCAAAGAGGTAGGTTTTAACGAGCATCTTAAAGGAGGAGAAAGAGGGAGAGGTGTAGGGAGGGAATTCCAGAGCTCAGGGCCGAGGCAGCTGAAGGTACAGCCGCCAATGGTGGAACGATTCAAATCAGGGTTGTGCAAGAGGCCAGAATTAGAGTGCAGAGATCTCAGGTATTGGAGGAGGTTACAGAGATAGAGGGGCAAGGCCATGGAGGGATTTGAAAATAAGGATGTGAATTTTAAAATCAAGGCTTTACTTGACCAGGAGCCAATGTAGGTCAGCGAGCACAGGGGTGATAGGGGAATGGGACTTGGTGCGAGTTAAGACATGAGCAGCAGAGTTTTGGATGACCTCAAGTTTGTGGAGAGTAGAATGTGGGAGACCAGCCAGGAGTGCATTGGAATAGTCAAGTCTAGAGGTAACGAAGGCATGAATGAGGGTTTCAGCATCAGATGAGTAGAGGCAGGGGCATGTTAAGGAGGTGGAAGCATACAGTCTTGGTGATGAAGAGCAAATTTTTCTTGTGTTCTTTTCCTTTAAGTCTTAAAAAAGGAAAGTCTTCATAAGAGTCTGGCTTTGAATACATAAAAAAAAAATGCTGCATCAGTTGCTCGCATTGGGGAAGGTGCTTATACTGTGATAATTATCATCAAGGAATATTAATGTGTTCAGCATTTGCAACCTGAAAACTCATTATAGCCTAAGCAGCGCACATCATTTGTGGACAGAGAACTTTGCCAGAATTTGTTCATCATGGGGGTCATCGCCTGTGTTGGTCTGAGCTTCACTGCCTTTTTAATCAGGATTCCGTGTAGGCAATGATTGGGTTTTTATTTTTGAAAGTTCAGTTTCCTGCCAATATTTTCTCCCTGAACTTTTTTTATTGTGTATTTTTTTTCCCCCGTTTATCTTATAATTTCTCCCCATGAAAATGCCCTTTGGAGAATTTGAGCAGTTGTTCGGAAACGGTTGGTTATGCGCAGTGCGAGTAGAGAGTGGGGTTAGAACAGTGCATTCTCTGGTCCCAGTCCCTCTCGACTGGTAATTACTGCTTCATTAGTGCTTGGCTCTGTTTCCTGTGGCTAAATTTAATCAAATGCTTCAGTATGGCATGATTGTAATTGCAAAAATTCCACTTCAGGATTTTAAAAGGATTTTTCTTTTGCACCTTTATATCACCAGTGAGTTTTACTGAATAATTTATCCACAATTTCCTGAGTTCAAACTCTTTTTATGGGATTAAAAATACCAGAAACAAGCTCAGAAACTGCAAACCCTCCTTCTAATAAATGTGAATGCAGAAGGCTGAATTATTTGGCCCCGTTTCTCTTCACAGAGAGGCAAAAGACATTTGCAAGTTCGAAACTTCAAATTTTCCTTTGATGTGATAAAAGTGTCTTGCTAAGTTGCTGAGACAACACCTTACCTTCACAGAATGCCACAGATATAAAAAGTGTAATAGTTGGACAGACAGGAAAACACAACCATTGATATCTTAACCTACACCCTCCCCGTCTCTCTCTCTCTCTCTCTCAATTTCTCCTTCATGCACTCTTCCTGGAGTCATTCAGTTCAAATTGGGAGAAAAAGCAGGGGAGTGGGACTAGCTGAGTTGCTCTTGCAGAGAGCCAGCGTGGACACGATGGGCTGAAAGGCCTCCTGTGCGGTAACCATTCTATGATATTGTGAATTAGATATTTGAGGCCATAATCCGAGCGCCTTCTCCTTCTTGGTTTTATTCTTTGATTCGTCGACATTGAGTGGGGTTATTTGGATGGTCTGCATGCGGGATTTTATATCTGGGGCAGGGTCCTCAGATGTGTAGCAGGGTGCAGGTGGGAGGGGAGGGCCGTAATCACAGAGGTCATGGTGTGTGTGTTCGTGCACAGGGAGCAGGCTTCGAATGCAGCTTCCAACTGCTATCATCCTCAACTGCATCGAGAATTGGCTTGTAACAGCCATCCCTTCTCTCTCTCTCTTGCTCTCTCTCTCTTACTCTCTCTGCCCGCCTCCCTGTCTCTCCCCCCTCCCTCCCTCCCTCCAGAAACTTTGACAGACTGGCAGAGTCTGCATCTCTCCTGCTGGTCCCTGGTTGCTCCGTAGGATTTGGCCTGCCAGTTGTTTGCCCGCGTCCCTCCTGCTGGAATTCAGTCAAATTAAAGCAGTGGGAACTAGGTCCAAATCCCCAAATGCCGAGTCCCTCTCCTTCATCAGCATTCCAGCAAAGAGAGTAATTAAAGCAAAAAATTAATTCTGCTGAAAGCAGAGGAGGCACAAAATAACTGATATTAGCAGCATGATGATGAATGCTTGGCATCAAGGGAGGTCTCCTGGGAGGATAAAAGATTTCACAGAGTTTTTTTTTGCATATCGCAGTTTTCTCATTATGAAACCCAGAGAAGATTGCCTAGTGTATGCAGGATATGTTAAAAGAGTGGGGTGAAAAAAAATAGCAGCCACTTGTTCACTAGATACATCTTAATTAGTGGGCTCTTTAGCAGGCAGAGCTGCAAAAAAACTCCGATGATAAATAGACTTTTTGGGGCTGCAATGTGAATCCAGAGCATTGGGGAGGATTCTGGGAGACTGCCTGTTGTTTGTGTTGCATTATGGGCCGTTATTGCCTCTCTAATTGTAGCCAGTTTATTAACAGATGACACTAGGACACTGACATAAATGGAGTAATAAAACTGCACATGCAGCTATAGGATATATGTTTGAATGTAATGGAAGGCTGTGAGCATATTCTACCTCTCCTAACTGCCACACACAAATACAGCCATGCCTATGTGTTATAGTTAATCATTATAAAAGTGCTTTCATAAAGTGACTTCTCACGATGATTTGTATCTGAGCTTGTGTGTGTTTCCTGTTCTTGTTGTTTGGTAGACAATTTGGCTTCAGATTGTATTCCTGAAACTACAAGTGCTACTTGCATTCATGAAGTGCCTTTAACCGAGTAAAACATTCACAAGAGCGTTTATCAAACAGAATTTGACACCGAGCAATGTAAGGCGATATTAGGACAGAGAACCAAAAGCTTAGTCAAAGAGGCAGGTTTTAAGGAGTGTCTTTAGAGCAGGACAGAGAGACGGAGAGGTTTAGGGAGGGAATTCCAGAGCTCAAGGCCCAGGCAGCTGAAAGCACGGCCGCCAGTGGTGGAACGATTAAAATCAGGCATATGCAAAAGGGCATAATTAGAGGAGTACAGAGATCTTGGGGGGGGTTGTCGGGCTGGAGGACGTTACAGAGGTTTAGGGAGGGGTGAGATTCCGGAGCGATTTGTAAATCAAGGATGAGAATTTTAAATTTGAGGTCTGCTGAACCAGGAGCCAGTGTAGGTCAGTGAGCACAGTGGGTGCTGGCTGCTTGCGACTTGGTACGAGTTGGGATACAGGCTGTAGAGTTTTGGGTGAGCTCGAGTTTCATTCGTTCGTTGGTGTCATCATCTTCCCAGAAGGTTGACTGTCATGGATCACCACCTCTGTCTGTCCTGTGCTGTCCTTACACATTCTGCATAGGTCAACATCTAGTCCATTATATCTGACACCCATTTTCTTCTCTGCTTCCCTCTCCTACGTTTTCCATCGATCTTTCCTTCCAATAATTGTCTCTGTTTGTCCTCTAATGATGTGACTGAAATATTGTATCGTTCTCTCTTTGACGTTATGCACTAATTTCCTCTTTTCTCCAACCATTTCCAGCACTTCCTCATTAGTCTTTCTGTCTGTGTAGGATATGCGGAACATCCTCCTATACATCCACATCTCAAATGCATTCAGCTTATCAATAGTCCCTTTCTTTGTTGTCCATATCACCGAGACTCAAGTTTATAGAGGCTGTAAGGTGAGAGGTTGTCCAGGACAGCATTGGAGTAGTTGAGTCTGGAGTTAACAAAGGCATGGATGAGGGTTTCAGCAGAAAATGAGCTGAGGCAGGGGCAGAGATGGGTGATGTTACGGAGGTCGAAATGGGCAGTTTTGGTTATGGAGAGCATATGGAAACTGATGGTTCAATTCTGTTTCTGTTAGACCTCCAGAGATTAGGGGTCCATTGGAGTATAAGAAATAGGAGCAGGAGTAGGCCATTCAGCCCCTTTGAGCCTGCACCATCATTCATTAAGATCATGGCTGATCATCTACCTCAACTCCACTTTCTCAGCCTATCCCGTTGATTCCATTAGCGCCCAAAAATCTCTCCTCCTCAGCTTTGAATATACTCAACGACTGAGCATCCACAGCTCTCTGGGGTAGAGAATTCCAAAGATTCACAGCACTCTAATTGAAGAAATTCCACCTCACCTCAGTCCTAAATGACTGACCCCTTGCTCTGAGACTGTGACTCCACCTAGTTCTAGACTGTGCCGTCACAGCCTCTCAGCATCTACTCTGTCAAGCCCTCTAAGAATTTTATATGCTCACCCTTCCTGATCAACCCACTCACAACCCCACTTTGGTCATCACACTTTCACACCAATGGGGTTAATGCCCCAAGCCTAATACTGCATCCTCTCACCCTCTCCTTTTCCTGCTGCTTCCCCCTTCTCTTAGAATGAGATGCCCAGGGGAAGAGAGGGAGCCACATTTTACAATTAGACTAATGGAGGTTTTCCCCTCCCTTCACCACCACCACCACAACATCTTCATCTATTTCTCCCAATCATCTTCTCTCTCCATCTCGCACCTCAAAGTGGTGACTTCCTTACAGGGGCTGTGGCATTCCATGGGTGATGGCTCGGGTTGCCAACTTTCCAGGATTGGCCTGGAGTCTCCAGGAATTAAAGATCTCCAGGTCACTACTGGGAGCTAAAACCCCCCACACAAAAAAACAAAAAGGGCATTAAGCAATGTTATGTGTTGTTTTCATTTCCTTTGAACACTTGAACATTCGTTGTAAAAATATTGGAAATGGTGGAAAGTGGCTGTTTGCCTGACTCTCCAGAGTCACCCAACCAGCTAACAAAAAGGCCCCTTTGATCTTTACTGGGTCGGGTATTCCAAGCAGAGGGGGAGGAGTTGTGGTCTGAAAAGTTCCGGATTTTAACCCCACAGTGTATATCTCTTTTTGTCCATTAGGTTCCCTGCCCAGAAGCCGGTCGGGTGGGGAAGGCTCTGGAGCAGGTAGGCAGCCTGCAGTTAGGTTAGTGGAACATGCGGAGGGGGTGTGATCCTGGAGGTAGGTGGGAGGGGGGTGGGGGCGGTGGGGAGGGGGTGAGCAGGTTAGCTTTGGGGCCACTCGAGGAAATGCTTCAGCTCCTCTTGACCCACAAGCAGTGCTGGAAAGGCACTTACCTCTTCCACGCAGGAGTCCTCACCTCCCTTTAACTGCCAGGTTTTCTGATGCCCTCATTGTAATGGTTAATGCCCAGCCTGGTCCTGGAAGAGAGTTGCCTGTCATCTCTTTGATGTGGCTTGGGTTGGGGTTTGAGATATTTAAAATCTTCAAAACCCAGCTGACCTTTATCCCATTCTTCGAGGGTTAAAATTCTCTTCACTTGATGCAGGAAGGTGAGACGTCACAAGAATGAACAAGTTGGGTGACTAGTGGCAAGAGAGTGAGGGAAGGAAATCATGTGATGACACCTCCAGGGATACGCTCAACTAGAGCTGGTAAACCTAATGGTAGTTGCCCAATGGTTCCTCTTTGAAGAAGCCATCATTAATTCAGCAGTGGTTGGAAAGCAATCAGGAGCTGGAGCTTTGGCCAGTTTTCCTGACCCTATTCCAATCCTGATGTAGCAGATTAGAGTGCTCCCATCACACCCCAGCTAAGCTCGGCTAATTCACCGTAAGCCAGGGATCAAAAGTTGCTACTTTTCTCAACTCTAGTGACACAGAAAGGGAGACATGGGGGGTCAACTTTGGGATCGCCCATTTTGAACATCTGCCCCCACACCACCTCTCCAAACCCCACTCCCAAACTCAGCAATACATCCCCACACAAAAATGGTGAGGTCCAAGGATCCCCAGATATTGACAACCCGGACACCACCATCGTGAAGCCATGTACTGCTGGAGGAGGTAAGTCCTTTGAGTTTGGGCCACACAGGAAGTATGTGCGAGCTTCCTGACTGCCATTTTGGTGCCTTAGGTGTCCGCTTAGTGCCTGATAAGGCGCTATGTGTCCCTAACAGCTTTCTGCAGGAACGACTCAGCCAATCCCACTCCCCCCTGCCTTTACCCCGTAGCCCTGCAATTTTTTTTCCCTTTTTGAAAGCCCTGATTCAATCTGCCTCCACCACACTCTCAAGCAATGCATTCCAGATCCCAGCCACTCGCTGTGGAAAAGATTTTTCCTCGTATCCCCTTTGGTTCTTTAAATCGGTGTCCTCTGGTTCTTGATTCTTCCTCCAATGGGAACATTTTCTCTCTATCTACTCTGTCCAGACTCCTCATTTTGAACACCTCTATCAAATTCCTCTCAACCTTTTCTTCTCTAAGGAGAACAGCCCCAGCTTCTCCAATCTATTCACATAACTAAAGCTGCTCATCCCTGGAACCATTCTCATGAATCTTTTCTGCACCCTTTCTAAAGACTTCATATCGCGTGATGCCCAGAATTGGACATGATACTCCAGTATTTTATAAAGATTCAACATACCTTCCTTGCTTTTGTACTCTGTACCTCTCTTTATAAAGCCCAGGATGCCATATACTTTCTTAAATACTTTCTCAACCTAGTAGGAGTCGTACCTAGCACAAAGGAAGATGATTCTGGTTGTTGGAGGTCAATCACCTTAGCTCCAGGACATTGCTGCAGGAGTTCCTCAGGGTAGTGTCCTCGGTCCAACCGTCTTCAGCTACTTCATCAATGACCTTCCTTCAATCACAAGATCAGAAGTGGGGATGTTCGCTGATGATTGCACAATGTTCAGCACCATTCGTGACTCCTCAGATACTAAAGCAGTCTGTGTAGAAATGCAGCAAGACCTGGACAATATCCAGGCTTGGGCTGATAGGTGGCAAGTAACATTCGCGCCAAACAAGTGCCAGGCAATGACCATCTCCAACAAGAGAGAATCCAATCATCTCCCCTTGACATTCAATGGCATTACGATCGCTGAATCCCCCACTATCAACATCCTAGGGGTTACCATTGACCAGAAACTGAACTGGACCAGCCACATAAATACTTTGGCTACAAGAGCAGGTCAGAGACTAGGAATCCTGCGGCAAGTAATTCACCTCCTGTCTCCCCAAAGCCTGTCCACTATCTACAAGGCACAAGTCAGGTGTGTGATGGAATACTCTCCACTTGCCTGGATGGGTGCACCTCCAACAATACTCAAGAAGCTTGACACTAACCAGGGCAAAGCAGCCCGCTTGATTGGCACCCCATCCACAAACATTCACTCCCTCCACCACCGACGCACAGTTTGAGCAGTGTGTACCATCTACAAGATGCACTGCAGCAACTCACCAAGGCTCCTTTGACAGCACCTTCCAAACCTGCGACCTCTACCAACTAGAAGGACAAGGGCTGCTGATACATGGGAACACCACCACCTGCAAGTTCCCCTCCAAGTCACACACCATCCTGACTTGGAACTATATCGCCGTTCCTTCACTGTCGCTGGGTCAAAATCCTGAAACTCCCTCCCTAACAGCACTGTGGGTGTACCTACCTCACGTGGACTGCAGCGGTTCAAGAAGGCAGCTCACCACCACCTTCTCAAGGGCAATTAGGGATGGGCAATAAATGCTGACCTGGCCAGCGACGCCCACATCCCATGAATGAATAAAACAAATGCCCTGTCAGCTTCAATGATTTGTGCACAAGGACCCCCAGCTCCCTCTGCTCCTGCACACCCTTAGCTCACTCCTCAGTCTTGTCATTTCTCGAGAAGCCTGTTCAATCTTTCTATGTGTCACTTACTTTTTGGCTTATGAAAGGAAAAAGCGTGCAGAAACTGTTCAGGCTTTTATTAGCCTTTAATTGGATAGTTATGGAGTCATTCCAAGTCTACAAGTTCTTCAGAGTTAATGACCGTGTTTAAAATTTAATGGTTACGTTTGCCAGGAATGCACCCAAAGATGGAATTGTGCATAAAGAGAGCTGATTGCTTGGACACCCTCAATCCTCCTCCTTTCAATGCAGATGTCAAATTCTGAAGGAATATTCCAGGAGAGGACTGACTGGATTGTTTTTTTTTTTTAGAGAGCTGGCAAAAGCTCGGTGGGCCAAATGGCCACAACCTATGCTGTACGTGACTCCATGAGTTTATGAGGATCTGATAATGGTTGCAAGTCTCTTAAAGTCAACTTATCAGTGTGTATGCACCGGAACCACATTGAGTTCCACCAAGCCTAGAACACAGCAACAGGCCCGTCGGCCGAACTGGTCCATGCTGGCATTTATGCTCCACCCGAGCCTCCTCCCACCCCTCTACATCTATCCTATCAGCATATCCTTCTATTCCTTTCTCCCTCATGTGTTTACCTAGCTTTCCTTAAGATAATCTCGGAAGGAATTGCACTGAAATTCTTATCCTCTGGTGATCTTCTATCGCACAGTTTGCGGTCCACATTGTTGATGCTTTGATTCTTGGGAAAATCAACCTCCTAAGTGTTAATACCTGGCAGTCTTCGCACGGCCCAGAATAAGGACCTAAGAATAGCAGCAATCATGCAAAATGTGGATTACCTGCAGCTGGTAGTTTAATCTTGGAGTGAACCAATCTCTGAGATGTGACCATACAGACAAATCGAACTGGTCATTCTGTTAGTGAATCCTGGATTTCCTGGCTAGCTGGTTTAATTGATAGCCGCCTAGAACAGAGGTGAGGTTGAGCAAAGTAATGATCAGACAGTGGTTACCAGAGGACAGTTAGTCCATTATTGCTACACAGTCGCAAAATTGAGGGTTTTAAGGAGATGATGGGGGGAGGATTTCCGCTGTGCACCAGGTGTAGTGAAAATTGGAAATTCAGCATTTATAGATGTGTTTATGACTTTTCTACACCGAGGGCAGAGAGAAAACTTTCTCCATCCTTTACAAAACCAAAATCCTGCCAATTGCTTTAAATCCAAAATCAAAAACAGAAAATGCTGATCTTTTGTCAGTAGTTAGAGATGTAACTGGTTTTAAACAAGTGCAGAGGCAAGGCAAGTGGGAAAGGGAGGAAAGAACAAAAGGGAAGGTCTCTGATGGCATGCAAGGCAGGAGTGATTGAATGAGAAAAGGGATGATGGTGAAAGGCAAAGGGGATGGTAATGGGACAACTAAAGATCAGAAGATGAGTCTAGAAGAGTTACAGCAGAATCATTTGCTGCATCTGCTGCCTGAGAAAGTGGAGTTGGCGGTTCTGATCTGAAATTGTTGAACTCGATGTTGAGTCTGGAATCTGCAAAGTGCCTAATCGAAAGATGCGGGGCTATTCCTCGAGCTTACGGTGAACATCGGAACGTTGTAGAAAGCCAGCTGGTCCCATCTCTTTGAAACGCGGAAGTGGGCACGATAGAGGTGGCTTCCCGACGCACTCAGATTTTTCCCCATTTCACCTTCCTCCAACTCTCATCCAATCCCATCCTCTCATCCCTCCGAAAGCTCCCCCCTTATTTCCAAAATTTATCGGGCTCTCCACTTTTGTAGCAACCATTTTACTAAATGATGTTGTGAAAGTGTAAACTCTGTTCAACTCACGTCACCACTGAACACACCATTGGGGCGCAAGTGAGCAATATGGATTTAACTGCCTAATTGAAAGTGTCTAATCACAATTTATGCACTTTTGAACATTACACTGCACTTGTTCATTTTCCTAAAAATCATTATTTTATCAGAATATTCTGTGGGAGGAAAAGTTCAGAGCAAAGAGAGCACGAGATTTTTGAAAGAAAGATGATGGAAATACTCAGCAGGTCGGGGAGAGAGAAACAAGAGATAACATTTCAGGTCAATGACCTTTCATCAGAACTGGGAAAAGTTAGAGATGTAGCAGATTTTAAGCAAGTACAGAAGCAGGGAAAGGGGACAGGGGAGTTTCTTTTGTAGGCTTGTTGAAAAAAAAAAATCAAAACAATTTTGCAGTTTTTTTTTTATCGAAACAGATTTCTAGAATTATCCAGTAATTTTCTTTGCGAAGGCCCCACCCCTTTGATAATAAGATGAGCAAAGAGAGGTTTGGTAATTGATTTTTCAAAACTGACGATGAAGCACAACAGGGACGCAATCCAGTCACCACCACAAGCACAAGTCGATTTAAAAGTGAAAATGGGATTCGAACTCCCGCGTTCTAATAATTTGTGAAGTTTCATCGAGCTTCTGTTAGAACTGCTTTGGTAATTAAACATGAAAGGTTTTGCCATGTGTCATGTACTTGCTTTGGTGCATTAAAGTAAGGCAGGTATTATTTTGTGCCCACTCACACTGCCAGTCTATAAGCACCAGAATACTGGCATTTCTATAGCGCCTTTCCTGTCCTAAGGGCATCCCAAAGCATTTTACAGCCAATGAAGTACTTTTGCAGTGCAGTCACTGTTGTAATGTCGTAGACAACTTGTGCATGGCAAGCTCCCACAATCTTGCAATCTGATATTGACCAGATAATTTTTTTTGTGATATTTGATTGAAGGATAAAAATTGGCCAGGACACGAGGTATAATTCCACTGTTCCTACCCTGCTTTCCTACATTACAACAGTGACTACACTTCAAAAGTACTTCATTGGCTGCAAGTGCTTTGGGATGTCTGCTGGTCATGAAAGGTGCTATATAAGTGCAGCTCTTTCCTCTTCAAAAGACTGACATGGGATATTTTCAATCCACTTGAGAGGGCGGGGGGGGGCCTCAGTTTGACGTCTCGTCTGAAAGACAGCACCTCCGACAGTGCAGTGCTCCCTCAGTACTGCACTGGCAGTATCAGCCTAGATTTTATGCTCAAATTTCTGGATTGGGATTTGAACCCCCAACCTCCTGACTTACTCACTGAGTACCCAAGGAGTGCCTGTAGTTTGCGAAGAAATACGTTTAAAATCTTAGCTACTCTGCCAGAAAATACCCTTAATAGTTCTGAGGCTCTTTATGTGCAGTGTCATATTTGTATTAGATTCTAGAGTAAAGGAACAGGCCATTCGGCCCGACAGCCCCATGCTGGTGTGATTGTGCAGGCTCCGTCCAAATGATGATTTTTCAGTTTGTTTTCGCGCACCTTGTTTTTTTGGTTTGGCAGTGTCCCCACCAATCAGAGTTAGGATATTCATTTATGCTCAGTTCCACTCAGGTCAAGATCAAGTGCCACCTCAGTCATCCTCATCCATCCTTTAAGAAGCATTTGTCAGGCCTCGGTGTAAAAATAATTGGTCACTGGTATTTATTTACTGCCATATAACTGGTTTGCAGTGGCCTGTCCAACATCTTGTGGACTCCAGAATCGTCCTTGTGCAGTTTCTCAGGATTTTAGCAATGTTTTTTAATACCAGCGGGAGAAAGGGAGTATAGCTGTAATATAATTTGATGACAAAATGATCAGCCAGCGACTGGAAGCTCCTTTATGATCTCAATAATAATGGGAAAGGGAAACGGAATATGCAAAATGTAACGAGGTTTTAACGGGGAAGAAAGGACTGACATTTTAACCTGCAAATTAAACCTTTTTTTATCGTAATAAATCTCTAGGCGTAAAATATGATTTTCTTTTCATATTCGTTTTTCCCTTTTTAACCCTCAGCTTTTTGATTCGAGGCACTGGCATTCTGGGGTTTGTGGATTGACAGAGGGTTGGGTTGTGAATCTTTGAATTCCCTGTGCAAAGGGCAGTAGATGCTCAGTCCATTAATATATTCAAGACTGAGATCGATAGATTTTTGGGCTTTAAGGCAATCAAAGGTTATGAAAATGGGGCAGGAAGGCGGAGTTAAGGCAGAAGACCAGCCAGGAAGTGTCTCCTTAACAGAACTGTGCAGCATGAAGCATCTGGGACAGATGTGACGAAAATCCTATTGTCACTTGACACACCTGGGTCTGCTTGACATATTTTGCCTCCAACGCTGAAAGCTTGGAACAATTTGGGCGGCGCAGTGGTTAGCACCGTAGCCTCACAGCTCCAGCGACCCGGGTTCAATTCTGGGTACTGCCTGTGTGGAGTTTGCAAGTTCTCCCTGTGTCTGCGTGGGTTTCCTCCGGGTGCTCCGGTTTCCTCCCAGATGCCAAAGACTTGCAGGTTGATCGGTAAATGGGCCATTAGCAATTGCCCCTAGTATAGGTAGGTGGTAGGGAAATATAGGGACAGGTGGGAATGTGGTAGGAATATGGAATTAGTGTAGGATCAGTATAAATGGGTGGTTGATAGTCGGCACAGACTCGGTGGGCCGAAGGGCCTGTTTCAGTGCTGTATCTCTAAATAAAATAAAATAAATAAATAAATAAAATCAGGTGGGGCAGCAATGGGATGCCCAGTTTCCGCTGTCGGTCCTCATTATACTGTGTGATCGGGAAATGGTGAACAAGGAGAGCTCGAGCCTTATGCCAGCAGACTCTAGGGCATGCCTTGTAAATGATGGTATTGCAAGTAACTGGGCTGCGACGCCCCTAAGACCACGTGCGTGTGACGCCCCTCCAAATACAGTTTAGCAAAGAAATTACACTCGACATTTACAAATCACTGGTCAGGCTCCAGCTGGAATATTATGTCCACTGCTGGGCAGCAGACTTTAGGAAAGATGTTGAGGTCTCGGAGAGGGTGCAGAGGAGATTTACCAGAATGATTCCAGGGATAAGGGACTTCAGTTATCTGGAGAAGCTGGGATTGCTCGCCTTCAAGCAGAGAAAGTTAAGAGGAGATTTAATAGAGGTATTCAAAATTATGAGTGGTTTTGGTATTTTAATCCTTTCCTGGGATGTGGGGGTTGCTAACAAGGCCACCATTTGTTGCCCATCCCTAATTGCCCTTGACAACTGAGTGTATTGCTAGGCCATTTCAGAGGGCAGTTAAGAGTCAACCACATCGCTGTGGGTCTGGAGTCACATGTAGGCCAGACCAGGTAAGGACGGCAGATTTCCTTCCCTAAAGTGAACCAGATGGGTTTTTTTACAGCAATTTTACAGCAGCCATTACTGAGACTATCTGTCAATTCCATATTTTTTTATTAATTGAATTTATTAATTGATTGAATTGACATTCCACTAGCTGCTGTGGTGGGATTTGAACCCGTGTCCCCAGGGCATTGGCTTGGGCCTCTGGATTACTAATTCAGTGACATTACCACAATGCCACCACTGTTTCCAGTGGCAGGAGGGTCAGTAACCAGAGGACACAGGTTTAAGATAATTGGCAAAGAACCCGAGGGGAGATGAGAATTTATTTTATGCAGTGAGTTGTTGTGATCTGGAATGCATTGCCTGAAAGGGCGGTGGAAACAGATTCAATAGTAACTTTCAAAAGAGAATTGGATAAATATTTGAATGGGAAAATAGTGGGGTGGTTGCAGAATCTGCAGAGTTATGGGATAGCTCTTTCAATTAGAGTTGAGTTGAAGTTCACACATGAAAGAATGGCCAGTGGGAAAGGCTGGAAGACCGTGACTGTGGAACTAGACGTGAGCAGAGGTCAGCAACTTCAATTGAGACTGGAGGGGGGGGTGCGGTGGAAGCAGGGAAATATCTGAGAAACCCAAGAGCTCAAAAATCAGTCAGAGGAAATGGAAATAAGCTCCATATTTTTTTCTGTTGTTTCCAGTTCCTGACAGACAGTGCGACCCTTCATTAGTCAGAGCTGACAATCACTCATGTTTCCTGCTGTCTTGGCCATCAATAACTTTCCTAATCACCCTTTCCTCCCGACAGCTTTGATAATTTAGGGACTTGCAGTTTGATTTATATTGTATAGATCTATAGGAACATAGAAGCAACAGAAGGGGTCCCTCGAGCCTGTTCTTCCGTTCAGTTAGATCATGGCTGATCTGTATCTCAACTCCATCTCCCTGCCTTGGCTCCATATCCCTTAATACCCTAGTCTAGCAAAAATCTATCCATCTCAGATTTAAAATTATTAATTGAGCCTCAGCATCTACTGCTTTTGGTGGGAGAGGGTTGCAGACTTCTACCACCCTTTGTGTGAAGAAGTGTTTCCTAATGTTGCTCCTGAATGGTCTGGCTCTGTTTACAAGTTTATGTCCCCTCGTCTGAGACACTCCCACCAGTGGAAAAAGTTTCTCTCTATCTACCATACCAATTCCTTTCAAAGTTCCAAAAAAGCCCTCAGTTAAATCACTCCTTAACCTTCCTTATCCAGGGAATGCAAGCCTAGATTGGGCCATCATAACCTAACCCTTGGAGCCTTGTGATATTCTGGTGCATTTTTTTATTTATTCTTCCATGGGATTTTTGGGCGTGGCTGGCCAGGCCAGCATTTATTGCCCATTCCTAATCTGCACTGCTCTCCTTCCAAAGCCAGTATTTCCTTCCTAAGGTGTGGTGCCCAGAACTGCTCACAATGCTCCAAATGTGGTCGGACCAGGGCTTTGCATAGCTGTAACAAAATGTCCTTCCCTTTAGAAAGAATGACTTGCTTTTAAAGGCTACAATTCTCAAGGAGTTGCAGGAACAGAGGGACCTGGGGGTATATGTGCATGAATCAATGAAGCAGACAGGGCAGGTTAAGAAAGTGGTTATTAAGCATACAGGATCTTCAGCTTTATAAATAAGGGCATTGAGTACAAAAACAAGGAAGTTATGGTAAAGTTTTATAAAATACTAGTTCACCCTCAACTGGAGTATTGTGTCTAATTCTGGGTACCACATTTTAGGAAGCACGTGAAGGCATTAACAGGGGTGCAGAAACTATTTCCGAGAATGGTTCCCGGCTAGGACCAGCCATGATTGTATTGAATGGCGGAGCAGGCTCGAGGGGCTGAATGACCTACTCCTGCTCCTAGTTCTGATGTTCTTATGAGATGGAGGTGGGATGGACTTATAGTGAGCAGACTACAGCAAAATCTATCAAAAAGGAGCCTCTGTGAACTACAGCAAACATAATACATGACCCAAACTACAGCAAAGCCTCCCAATAAAAGCAGGATTATTTCATGAACAAAACGCTGTTAGTGGAAGATAGTAACAGAACATAAATTGATTCTTTCTCCACCATTGACGGCCATGCCTTTGCTGCCTCTGGAATTCCTTCCTTAAAACTCTCCACCTCTCTACCTCGCTCTCCATTTGAGATGCTCCTTAAAATGTACCTCTTTGACCAAGCTTTAGGTTGCCTTTACCTGCAACTCCTTATGTGATTTGGTGTTAAATTTTGTTTGATAACGCGTCTGTGAAGCTGCTTGATGCATTTTACCACGTCAGAGTGCTATATAAATGCAATTATTGTTGTCGACAGTTACAGAGTACAAATTGGTTATGTCTCCAGCAAAATTCAGCAAGTGGAGGACAGTTAGAAATGATGTGTGTATTAAAATTAACCCTGGTCACTTGCAGCGATGACTGACGGGAGAATTACCCAATATTCCCCATTCTGGCCGGGAATACTAGTGAATTATATATATGCAGCCTTAGCAGAGATGGAACAGGTGACAGTGTTGTTTCAAAGTGCTTCACTCTTAACAAAAAGAAACAAGTTATCTTGCTTAACATCTTCATGCACCGTTCTGAACACAGTGGGAGTCAGTAAACCATTGCCTATTTTATAATGTAATCACTGTTGCGTTGTGTAACTGTTCTCTTTCACACTGAATCCCAATAGCATGGCGATTAAGAGGTTTGCTTTGAATTTTGTGTTGCCATTGGATTGAGCCTCAGCTTGTCCTCCCTGCCAGGTCATAAGTGCGATGGTTTGTCCAGCTCTCAGCGAGAGTGTTCCTGGCCCCGCCCACCCCCGACACTCTCCCCTCCCTTTCATAATTTGGGCAAAGGGAAAGAATTAAGGAAAAACCACCTTATTGCGGAGCAGATGGGCCTCCCATCGACTCAAGGACAAGGGCTAATGGGAAGCCACGGAAGAGTAACTCAACCTCCCTCTCAGCCAAGGGGGGAGGGGGTGGGGGCAGGTGGGAAGAGAGGCAGAGAGAGGAGGCGGGGGCAGTGGATAGGAAAGGCAGGTGTGAGTTTTCCCCTGGCAGGTGAAAGGTGGAGGGAAGCAGATCACTGATGTTACCCACCACAGGGATTCTGTGCTCAGCATAATCTCTGGACTTTGGCATTTGTCTGCATCAGGTAATTAGTGAATCACATAACTACCCTGCAGTGCTGATTATTGCCTCCATATCTGAATCTTCCAGACAGGACAAAAAGCCAGTGTGTATTAACACAAGATATTACCTTATATATTAACCAGAGCAAACAACAGTTCATGAAAATGCATACTTCAGAATTTTATAAAGCTACTTATCTTAGCATGCACTTTCCCCATTCCTTTTCATTCATTACTGTTCAATTACTGTAGTCCTGTTCAATTTTGTGTCTGTATGAGGACCACTGCTTGAGTGAGCGAATATTTTAATACCAGTGCCGCAAACTAACATAAATCCTTCACAAATAGCTTTTACCGATGAATACCATAGTGGTAATGGAATATTTAATATTCATTCAAGGACAAACTACAGCAATTCATTCCTAATGGCAGTTAGAGGTGGCACAGTGCATATGGAAAGTCGAATTACTGATCATTCTGCTCAGTACTGGTCAGCAACTGGTGATTTGGCTCTTTAATATATCGGGGGCTGATGGGACACGCAGTTAATCGGTTTCAAACTTCAGGCAATTTGCATACAGTTGCAAAAGATCAAAATGTTTAGGCTCTGTACGAAACTTAAAATGTTGGAAGCGCCCAATTCCAACTGTGTTACTGCACAACGGCCTGAATGGCCTCCTAAGCTGTATCATTCTTTGGTTCTATGATTTCACAGTATTTACAGCAGAGAAACAAGCATTCACTTGGTGGTTATGCTCCATATGAGCCTCCTCCCACCTGTACTTCAGCAACATATCCTTCTATTCTTTTCTCCATCATGTCTCTATCTCGCTTTCCCTTTAATGTATCTATACTATTCACTCAACCAGCAAGTTCCACATTCTCACCACTCCCTGGCACTTTTGAAGAAGAACAGGGGGAGAACTTCCTGCTGTCCTGGGCCAATATTTATCCCTCAACTAACATCAGTAAGAAAACCAGCTTATCTGGTCATTATCTCATCCTGTGTGCAAATTGGCTGCTGTGTTTCGTACAGCAGTGACCACACTTCTCAGAGTACTTCATTGGCTGTAAAGTGCTTTGCGATGTTGTGAAAGGCACTATATAATTACAAGTCTTTCTTTTATTGGTAAAAATCTGTCAGTCACAGTTGTTGAAGGGTTTGTTTGTGGAAATGTTGATTGTCCGATGGACTTCCTGATGTCCAGGATGCTTCCTTTCCAAGTCCTGGGTAATTAAGATGCAGAAATATTACACCACGTGACTGAAGGTGGAGGGTTGAGGGAGGCAGCAAGTGGAACCTTCATACACCTCGTGCTCAGGAGGGGGAGCAATTCATGGAGTGATGGAAAATGGGGCATGAAATGGGCGTTACAACTGGGACCAGGCGCCCGAGACTCACCAGAACATGGGCTGCATCTGTGGAAAACAGGCGAGTTTCAGACATTAGGGTCCTAATGCAGCTGGACAGTTTGTTAACATGCGTCTGTAATCTGGGGATGGATCTTTAGAGAGTTAGTGTGACATACAGACAGTTACTCAGGTGAACAGGCACTCAGCCAAACAGACACACACACTCAGATAGACAGACACTCAGACAGACACACACATTCAGACAGACAGTCAGACAGACAGACCCATGCAAACAGACAGACGCATACGTTCAGACAGACACATACGCTGAGACAGACGCATACACTCAGACAGACAGGTGCGTACACTGACAGACACACACACTCAGACAGACCGACACATACGCTCAGACAGACAGACCCATACGCTCAGACAGACCCATACGCTCAGACAGACAGATGCACACGCTCAGACAGACACACACACTCAGACGGACAGACACACACATTCAGATAGACAGACAGACACGTGCACTCAGATAGACAGACAGATTGTTACAGCACAGAAGGAGGCCATTCGGCCCATCGTATCTGTGCTGCCTCCAAAAGAGCAATTTACCTCGTGCTACACTCCCGCCTTCTCCCCATAACCCTTCACATTCTTCCTTTTCAGATTATAATCTAATTCCTTCTTGAATGCCTCGATTGCACCTGCCTCCACCACACTCTAAGGTAGCGCACTCCTTTCCTAACCACGCTGCGTGAAACAGTTTTTCCACATGTCGCCATTGCTTCTTTTGCTAATTACCTCTTGTGCCCTCTTGTTCTCGTTCCTTCCACCAATGGGAACAGTTTCTCTCTATCTACTCTGTCCAGACCCCTCATGATTTTGAATACCTCTATCAAATCTCCTCTCAACCTTCCCTTCTCCAAGGGAAACAGACCCAACTTCTCCAATCTATCCAGGTAACTGAAGTTCCTGATCCCTGGAACCATTCTCGTGAATCTTTCCTTCACGCTCTCTAATGCCTTCGCATTTTTCCTAAAGTGTAACACCCACTACTGGAGACAGTACTCCACTTGAGGTCGAACTAGTGTCTTATACAAGTTCAACATAACTTCCTTGCTCTTGTACTCTATGCCCCTATTAATAAAGCCCAAGATACTGTATGTTTTATTAACCGCTCTCTCAACTTTGACCTGCCACCTTCAATGACTAATGCAGAAAAACACCTGGGTCCCTCTGCTCCTGCAACCACTTTAGAATTGTGCAGTTTATTCTATGTTGTCTCTCCACGTTCTTCCTACCAAAATGAATCAGCTCACATTTCTCTGCATTGAACTTCAATCTGTCACCTGTCTGCCCATTCCACCAACCTGTCTTTTCTTCTTTTGAAGTTCTACACTATCCCCCTCAGAGTTCACATTATTTCCAAGTTTCATATCATCTGCAAATTTTGAAATTGTTCCCTGTACACCAAGGTCTAGGTCATTAATATATTTCAGGAAGATCGAGGATCCTGACACTGACCCCTGGGAAACTCCACTACAAACCTTCCTCCAGCCCAAAGAACATCCATTAACCACTCTTTGTTTCCTGTCACTCAGCCAATTCCGTATCCATGTTGCTGCTGTCTCTTTTATTCCATGAGCTATAACTTTGCTCACCAGTCTGTTGTGCAGCACTGTATCAAACGCCTTCTGGAAGTCCATGTACACCACATCAACCTTCTCTGTTACCTCCTCAAAAAACTCCAGCAAGTTAGTTAAACATGATTTTCCCTTCACAGATCCATGCTGGCTTTCCCTCATTAACCAGCTTTTGTCCAAGTGATGATTAATGTTGTCCTGAATTATTGTTTCTCTAATGAAGTTAAGCTGACTGGCCTGTAGTTGCCGGGCTTATCTTTATACCCTTTCTTGAACAAGGGTGTAACATTTGCAATTCTCCAGTCCTCTGGCACCACCCCTGGGTCTAAGGAAAACAGGAAAATTATGGCCAGTTCCTCCGCAAGTTCCACCCTCGCTTCCTTCAGTATCCTTGGATGCATCTCATCCGGTCCAGGTGCCTCATCAACTTTATGTACGGACAGCCTATCCAATACCTCCTCCTTATCAATTTTAAACCCTTCTAGTGTCTGAATTTCTCTTCTTTCTCCATGATTTGTGCAGCATCTTCTTCCTTGGCAGCTGAGAGAAAAAATACTCATCAACCAATCATTTACCTGCTTTCCAGTGAGGTCGCACTTGATTTTCTTTAGGATGCTGTGGGTCAGTTCTGAATCCACACACTATCCACTGCTCTTTTCTAGTCTGCTGCTCTAGCTCTGCGTCCCCACAGGCCCGTTCTTTTCTAATCTGCCACTCTAGCTATAAATTTAATGCAATACTTTCCTCCCCCAATACCAGTTAAACTACTGCCCCCTTTAGAAAAAAAACTTAAAACTCACCAAATACTCACCAGCACCCTCACCTAATTAATGCATCCGAGCTTCAGCTCTCGCTGCAGGCCTCCGGCTCCCCCTCTCAGCCCACTCCTTTTTTGTAAAAGGTCAGAGCAGCACCTCCTCCCTCACTGCACCAAGTTCCCACGCTCACCAAATTCCCGAGCTCACACTCTGTCACGAGCTGCTATCTTTGTGCCTGCTTACTTTGTGCGCTGAGCGAGACCGGCTGTATTTATACTAGCTGAAGTTCGACGAAGCCCCCACAAACAGCAAAGTGGGGGTGACCTATTTTAATGATGTTGGTTGAGGGACAAATCTTAGCCAGGACACCAGGGAGAACTCCCCTGTTGTTTTTCAAAATAGTGACCACGGAATCTTTTAGTGCACATGAGAGAGCAGACAGGACCTCTGTTTCATAAGAAACAGGAGCATGCCATTTGGCCCCTCAAGCCATAGATTTATACAGCACAGAAACAGGCCCTTCGGCCCATCATGTCTGTGCCGGCCATCCAACACCCAACTATTCTAATCCCATGTACCTGCACTTGGCCCGTAGCCTTGTATGCTATGGCGTTTCAAGTGCTCATCTAAATACTTCTTAAATGTTGTGAGGCTTCCTGCCTCTACCATCCCTTCAGGCAGTGTGTTCCACTGTTATTATTCCAATAACTCTGCCATTCAATAAGATCACGGCTTAACTCTACATCTCATGTGAAAGCCAGCACCTCTGACAGTGCCGCACTTCCTCAGTATTGCACTAGAGTTTCAGCCTAGATTTTTGTGCTCGAGTCTGTGGAGTGGGACTAAAACCCACAACCTTCTGACTCAGAGGTGAGAGTGTTACCCTCTGGGACACAGCTGTCACCTATGTTATTAGCCCAATTATGGGTCCAGTGTGGTTAAGAAGGCATATGGAATTCTTTTATTAGCCAAGGTATAGAATATAAGAGCAGGGAGGTTATGCTGGAACTGTATAACTTATTGGTTAGGCCACAACTTGAGTACTGTGTGCAGTTCTGGTCACCTCATTATAGAAAGGATGTAATTGCACTAGAGAGGGTACAGAGGAGATTTACGAGGATGTTGCCAGGACTGGAAAAATGCAGCTATGAGGAAAGATTGTATAGGCTGGGGTTGTTCTCCTTGGAACAGAGAAGGTTGAGGGAAGATCCGATTGAAATGTACAAAATTTTGAGGGGCCTGGATAGAGTGGAGTTGAAGAGTCTATTTACCTTAGCAGAGAGCTCAGTGACGAGGGGGCATAGATTTAAAATGATTGGTAAAAAAAATTAGAAGGGAGATGAGGAAAAACCTTTTCACCCAGAGGGTGGTGGGGGTCTGGAACTCACTGCATGAAAGGGTAGTTGAGGCAGAAACCCGCAACTCATTCAAAAGGAGTCTGGATATGCACCTCAAGTGCTGTAATCTACAGGGCTACGGACCAAATACTGGAAGGTGGGATTAGAATGGGTGGATTGTTTTTTAGCCAGCACAGACACGATGGGCTGAGTGGCCTCTTTCTGTGCCTTAAACCTTCTATGATTCTAGTACAGAGGAATCTCTTCCCTTCCCTATCCACCATCCACTATCCCCCTTCCTCTTTAGTTAATCCGAGACAAACAGCAAGTCGATCGCAATCTGGAATTGCCCTCGATCCAGTCAGTCAGCTCTTTCCCAGGACTGAGAGTCAAAACACATGGAATTGTTTCTACAAACAGAAAGGACATACAGAAACAACCCTGATAATGCTGGAAATCCAAAAGGTTAAATGAAAATCCCTGAGTTATACAGCTGGTCAGTGAGCATCTGCAATGCGGAAAGGCATAGTGTGCTGCATCCTTCATCAGAAACAATTCTGCTAAACAGCTGACATCCAAAATGCAATAACCACTTCCATGTCTCATTCTAGCATCTTCTGGTTTGATTTTGGAGTTGTCAAAAGCTCTCTCCCCACAGTACACACGTACACCATCTACAGTCAGCATTGGATCTCACTTGTTAAACTTCACACCAGGAACTCTTGGGGCTGCTAGTACATTGAAACTTCCTCTGTCCCCTGAAGGGAATGGCAAGGTATTCTCCCTAAGGACAGGAGGAGGTTACAGAGATAGGCAGGTGGGTTGAGACCATGGGTGCCATTGCCGGGCAGAATTTGACACTGAGATGTTAGTGCAGGTGACCGTGAGCTTGATCAAAGAGGTAGGTTTTAGGCAATGCATTGTGAGGCTGCCTTTTGGCTGCAGGTTAAAACAGTGGGGTTCGGAGATGTGTGGGAGGCACAGCAGCTGTCAACACTATCCTCACATACATGGCCAACATCTCATTCTGCGGAAATCGATAGCGGCTAGTTTAGAAACCCTTTGTCGTCCACATTGTTACTACATTTTTTTTCTTCCTTTGTTTTTAAGCCTTTAAAGATTTCTGTTGCCTGTCTGTGTGAGACAGGTGAAACCCTTGCTGTAGTTTGCGCTGTGCCGCAGTCTGTACCTTTTGGAGTTCCGCTGGGAGGGCAGCAGATGGAGGAATTCGATTATTCTGCGGTTAAGGGAGACCAAATGTTCAATTTGCTACAGAGAGCGGCAGAGAAGGAATGAGGGGAACCGAAAATTGCTGTCGTGTGGACAGATTTTTCATACGAAGCCAATAGTTGGCAATGGGAGCAGATAGGCACTGAGGTGTACTAATGTTCAAATCCCTTCCAACTACCAGCTGGGGTTTTCAGAAGCTGCTATCCCCACAGCACATGAACAGCAGCCTGACAGCAGCTTGACTTTGCCATCTGTGGAACTTTTTTATTCTCCACCTCAGTCCCTGGGGTGATACAGTGGGCGGGGTGAGGTGGGCGGCAGTGGTGGCAGGCTTGGAGAAGAGGCGACAGAGACACCAGAGGCAGGAGAATACTCTTAATGCAAGACACTAAATTACTAGGTTAACATGAGAAGCTTAGAGAGAGAGAGAGAGAGGAAATGGATCCACTGAACACTGACCTGGACTCGTGCATAACCTTGCAGCTATGGCTCAAAGCACCACATAAGACTGCTTCATGTTTCCCTGACAGAGTAGTCACCTTGTGCAAACCACCTGTTTGTGCAAGTGCCATTATCTACAACTCGAGTGCAGTGTCTGTCTTGAATTCTCACAACCCATTCTGCTGCAGGAAACACTTTTAAGATGTAAAATTTACCTTCACCAACCTTTTCGAAGTTGTGTGCATGTTTCTGTGTGTGTGGACATGTGACTGGTGTCTGTGCTTGCGTGTGTGTATGTCTGCGCTTCTCTTTGTCTGTGTGTTTCTGTGTGCTGTTTGCCTTGACCTTATTCTAACCACTCTCTGGGTAAGGCCGTTTCTCTGGAAGTTCTTATTCGATTTACCAGTCACTATCTTATGTTTACGACACCCTCGTTTTGGTCTCCCGCACAAGTCAAAACATCGGCTGGAATCTTCCTGGTCCTGAAGAGGCAGGTTTGAAGGCAGGTCCGGGAGCAAACTTGCAGATTAGGGCGTCAGGTCTGTGGGCCGATGCGTTCCCGCCTCTGAGCAACCCTACTGGAGGTCGGTGAATGAGGTCAGAGGTGGGTGATTAAAGGCCTAACGAGGGGGACAGGGAGGAATCCACCTGGAACTTCCTGGTTTCGGAGCGGACTCCCCTGAGTGCCGAGCCCGGCAGCTCTGTGGAGGTGGCCTCCCAGTGGTCGGCTGGGGTGACCATCGAAGCACGAGGCTCCGTGCCCCAGTGACAGGACCGCAGTGGGAAAGGCCACACCTACAGGCCGAACGATTCCTCCGGAGGGTTTTCCCCTCCAACCCGAGTGGCGGTGGAGCAATTAAAATCTGGAATGCTCAGGAGGCCAAAATTGGAAGAGCACAGATATCTCGGAGGGTTGTCGGGGGTTACAGAGATAGGGAGATGGCAAGGCCATGAAGGGATCTGAAAGAAGGATGAAATATATGAAAAGGAACGGCAACAATTAGTATGTATATAGTCAATATAAACACAGAAAACAGCAGCTTCTGGAAGATGAGGGCAACATGTAACAGAATTTATTTTTTGAAGAAAAGGAATAGAAACACTTACAAAGATTTGAAATCCTAATTAAAGCTAGGAGTGCAGTGGAGAAGATTGCCCAATCGTGCACAATGTATTACTTGTTAGTTCAACACTGTAGTCCATTTACAGAATTAAATCGGTGAGTGTACTGTAATATACAACATCACACATTGGACAGAAACTTACCGACTATGATCAATGTGTAATTACAGGCAGTGTAATCTGAGGGGTGAGTGGTTACTGCTTTGTGCACATGTGTTGGAATCCAAGTTCCCCATAAATTCAAATTAAATTGAAAGGCTTGGACATTAAGCATTTGCTCATTAACCATATGGAAACTAGCACTGAGGAATTTTTTACAGTGTATTTTGAAGGGAGCAATTGAAGTGTGTGTGCAGACGGCCTCCTGTTTGTGCAGCTGTAGGACTTATTGAATTACACAGTCTTCAGCCCAGGAGTGCAGCAGCTCCTGTTAGGCTGAGCACGGACAACCTTTTCAGATTAGCAGAATACTCATTGAGGTGTTTTTCTTCCCCTTTCTCTGTCTTTCTGTCTCTCTCTGTCTCACACTCCCTCTCTCTCCTTCTCTGCCTTTCTGTCTGTCTTTCTCTTACCCTCTGTCTCTGTCTCTGTCTTTAACTCTCTGTCTGTGTTTCTCTTTCTCTTTGTGTCTCTGTCTCTTTCTTTGTCTCTGTCCCTCTCTCGTACTCTCTCTATGTCTCTGTCTCTCTTTCTCTTTTTCTCTCTCTCTCTCTCTCTCTCTCTATCTCTTTCTGTCTCTCTTTGTCTCTTTCCCTCTCTCAGTCTCTTCTCTCTCTCGCTCTGTCTCTCCGTCTCTCACTGTCTCTCTTTCTTTCTCCCTTTCTCCCCCTCTCTGTCTCTGACTTTCCATCTCTCTGTCTCTGTTTCGCTCTTTTTCTCTCTCTCACTGTTTTTCTCTGTCTCTCTCTCACACAGCACAGTCTCTGTCTTTCCCTCTCTCACTCTCTCTCTCTCTGTCTCCCATCTCTCCATCTCTGTCTCTCTCTCTCTCAATCACTTTCTTTCACTGTGTGTGTCTCTCTTTCTGTCACTCTTGATCACTCTCTCTCTCAGCTCCTTCTGGCAATTGTATTAAGAAAGCACCATTCAAAACCCTCATTGGTGCGTTTGAAGGCGTTCCTCCCCCCATTGCCCCCAGGGGTAGGCTGCAGGGCAGTGCGATACAGCTCACAATGCGAGAGCAACTTTTGACAGCCTACCAGGAGGGGATGGTGGGACCTGCTGCTGTCAGCAGATCCAACAGTGAAAACAGTGTGAAGAAACTTCCACTGGGATTGAATTACTGAAGACTTCTGCTCCTTGTTTTTTTTTCAGTATAATTGAGAGCACAGAGGGAGCTTGCTTTCTCTGTCTCATGATTTGAAGGTGAAGACAAGAGCCTGCAGGTTTCTGTCAGGAAACTGGGCATGCTCACATTTTGTTTGAAAATCTTAATTCCCATAAATCCAAGACCAGACTGTGTTACTCACTTTAATGGCTTCGACCTTAGGTTTTTTTTAACAAAAAATCAGGAAATGATTTAACACACAAATGTAATTTTCATGTACTTTACAGAACAACTCCAGAAAACACTAACAGCACATTAAAATATATTGATTGACTGGTTAAGGATTTACTGACACAGTCCAACACTGATGTGTTATTTGAACAACTCAGCAGTGTTAAGTACCGGCAGAGGATTAAACACGAAAGTCCAGATGAAACCCACACGCTTGACCAATGGGGTAAGGGGGCCTTTAAAAGGAGCGTCCGAGTGCTTGCCTGCGAGTTTGAGGTATGAAAGGTGGCAGCTGTGAAAGCAAGACTGTCACAGAGATGGGTGAAGTTGAGTGGCCTTGACAGAAAAGGGTTTATGGTGACCGGAGATTGGAGCTCCAAGTGTAAATATCAGTCTCAGAGGATGTTGGCACACTAGCTACCAGCCTCTGCCAGCTTATTTCAAGAGGGTGGGGGTTGTGGAAGAGACATAATTGGCCCTTTCAGAACTGCTCATGCATTGGTGCCATCGAGCAAGGCTACATCTGTGCGAGGGCTACAATCTTCTGTACCCAACTGAGTACGGTCGCCTACAAAGGAGAGGCGGGGGGTGGGGGGGATAGGGAGTGGCAAGTGACTTGAAGCTTTTTGTGGAAACAAGTACTGGTCATTTAAATAATTCTTCACTGAAAGACTCTGAAAATATTTTAATTGCCAAGAAAAGAAAAAAGCCTCCAACCACGTTTTTTTTTCCCCTTGTGTCTGGATTCAGCAATTCAACTTGACCCTGGGCCAGCTCAGGAAGGTCTGGTTTCCAATCCCTTGGTTTTCGACTGCTTAGCTCCTCACAGGCAGAGCAGCGACACCAGAGATTCATGGATTAAGGAGGGGAAAATTCACCAGGCTGATCATGATCCAGTAAAACCCCAGGTGGAATACATTTGGCAGTGGATGTTGGGCAAGTACAGGAATTGGTGAAACTCTGGCATAGTTCAGTATCTAGCTTGGACTTTGTCCCTCAGATCTGATCTGATTGAGGCGTTTAAGATGATTAAAGGAGCTAATAGAGAGAAACTATTTCCTCGGGTGGGGAGAGCCCAGAACAAGGGGGCAGAACCTTAAAATTCGAGCCAGACCATTTAGGGGTGATGTCAGGAAGCACTTCGTCACACAAAGGGTGGTGGAAATCTGGAACACTCTCCCTCAAAAAGCTGTAGAGGGTGGGGGGGGAACCAATTAGAAATTCCAAGCTTGAGGCTAATCAATTTTAGTTGGGTTAGGAGATTAAGGGTTACAGAACCAAGGCAGGTAGATGGAGTTAAAATATAGATCAGCCATGATCTAAATGAATGTCAGAACAGACTCGAGGGGCTGAATGGCCTCCTCCTGCTCCTGTAATTTTAACTCTGGCTCAGTTTTCAATGAATGAATGATGGTGAACGCTGGAAACTCAACTTTGGCTCCAGAAATGAGGCCCCGGGTTTTTGTTTTGTATTTTAAACATCTGAGCCCCATTTAAATCCCACCTGTTGACTTCCCAATCCTGGGAAATCATGGAAAACCTGCTCCACCTCCGCCCTGACCAATATATATCCCTCAACTCAACATCACTAAAAACAAATGCAGATGATCTAGTCGTGACCTTCCAGCCGATGGTCAGGCAACAAGGACATCCTACCCAAAGACAGCGGGGTCCTTTATCAACAGGCGCACATTGGATGCTGATGACATCGTCAGCTAACACCGATTCTTCCAGGGTGGCCCGAGCAGGAAGGGCTGTGCAATTCCCACCAGGGCCAAATCCAGAAGGCGAAGAGGATCAAAGAATCAGCACTTCCATTCGACAGCCAGGAAAAAGATATTTCTGTCCCGCCCTTCACAGGCTCGGAACATCCCAAAGTGCTTTACAGCCAATGAAGTACTTTTGAAGTGTAGTCACTGTTACATTATAGGAAACACAGCAACAAATTTGCCCACAAACTGCAATGTGATAAGGACCAGATCTGTTTTAGTGATGTGGTTCAGAGAAAAATATTGACACTAGGGAAAACTCCCCTGCTGTTCTATCAAACAGTGGCCAAGGGGTCTTTCACATCTACCAGAGAAATCAGACGGGGCCTCAGTTTAACATCACATGCAAATGGCAGCATCTCTGACAATGCAGCGCTCCTTCAGTACTGACCCTCCGGCAGTGCGGCACTCCCTCAGTTCTGCACTGGAGCGTCAGCCTGGATTACATGCTCAGGTCTCCGCAGGGGACTTGATCCCACAAGCTTCGGACTCAGAGGTGAGAGTCCTTCCCACTGAATCACGAGAGACACTCACTCCGGGAGATCCACTCAGCGATTAATTTTTAAAAAAAAGATGTATGCAGAATCTAACTAGGTAATTTGTTTGGGGAGTCGTGGCAGGACGCTGAAATAATATGATCTGTTTATTTTTGGTAATTGGAATCTATTAATAATGCATTATGTTTAATTTGAGATATAACAGTAACGGTTTCTCTGCGTTGCCCTGTATTCAACCTCTTGCTGGGGTGGGTACATATTTCTAGAGGATTAGGATAATTAGTCCTGGCTTGTGACTTGCTGCACTCTCAATTTGGAGACTTTGTTTTTAAATGCACTTCTTTTTATTTGTTCGGGGATATGAGTGTCGCTGGCAAAGCCCATCCCTAATTGCCCTTGAGAAGGTGGTGGTGAGCTGCCTTCTTGAATCACTGCAGTCCATGTGGTGTAGGTACACCCACAGTGCTGTTAGGAAGGGAGTTCCAGGATTTTGACCCAGCGACAGTGAAGGAACGGCGATATAGTTCCAAGTCAGGGTGGTGTGTGACTTGGAGGGGAACTTGCAGGTGGTGGTGTTCCCATGCATCTGCTGCCCTTGTCCTTCTAGTTGGTAGAGGTCGCGGGTTTGGAAGGTGCTGTTGAAGGAGGCTTGGCTGAGTTGTTGCGGTGCATCCTGTAGATGGTACACACTGCTACCATTGTGCGTCGGTGGTGGAGGGAGTGAATGTTGGTGGACTGGGTGGATGGCGTCCAGCTTCTTCAGTGTTGTTGGAGCTGCTCACCGTGGCATTAGTTAATGGGCAATTGTTTGAGTTAAAAAGACAATGGTGACTGGAGGAGAACTCGAGGAAGAACACCAGTGTGGAAAAAAAGGCCATTGAACGAGAATTCAGGAGAAATGTCTTTACCCAGAGAGTGGTAAGAATGTGGAACTCGGTACCACATGGCGTGGTTGAGGTGAATAGTATAGATGTATTTAAGGGGAAGCTGGATAAAGACATGAGGGAGAAAGGAATGGAAGGATATGTTGATGGGATGAGACTCATGTGCAGCTTATACACCAACATGGACCAGTTGGGCCAAATGGCCTGTTTCTGTGCTGTCCAATTCTATGTAATGCTATCAGCTCAATCCATGTCCATGTATCCATCCTGGAATTCCCTCCTGTGTGAAAAAAACAGATATTTTCCAGACCAAGAGCTGCATTTCTGAGACGTGTTTACTACACAAATCACTAAAAGTAGTGGCACAGGTTATTAAAAAACATGCACTGGGCATCATTTCTGTAGGGATCAGATTGAGAATTAAACTTGTATAAAATCCTTGATTAGACCACACATGGAGTAGAGTGTACAATTCTGGTCTCCATATTATAAAAACAGCATCCAGTTACTGGAGAAAGTGCATTAAAGATTTACAAAGGTGGAAGGACAGAACAGGCTGGGGCTATTTTCTTTTCTAGTAAAGAAAAGGCTGAAGTCTGACCTGATAGAGGCTTTTACAATTAAGAAAGGGTTTGATAGGGTAGACATAAAGACAATATTTCCAATTGTGGAGGAGACCAAAGCTGCAGGCCATAAAAATATAAGATAATTAATAAATTCCATAAGGTTAGATACAAGTAAAGCTCCTTCCACTCTGTCCCAACACACACTCCCAGTACTGGTACAGCAACAGTGAAGGAACGGGTACACCACGGGATTAGAAAAAAAAAGGGTTAGATAAAGAGTAAAACTCCCTCTACACTGTCCCCATCAAACACTCCCTTGGAGAGCACTGTTAGAGATAACACCCTCCAGATGACAAGATTATTAGTGCATCTTTCTTTTGTGAAAGTCTGAAATGGGTTAACACACAGTTGGATATAGGATAATGCAAGCTGATACATTAAAACCAAGCATTTGGTCATCTGCCCTAATATCTCCGTAAGTGACTTGGTGTTAGGTTTTTGTCCTATATGACTCCTGTGAAGCACCTTGGGATGTTTTACTATCTTAAAGGCTCTATAAAAATATAAGTTGTTGTTGTTATGGCATAACAGTCTGATTTATTATAACAATCTGGTGTAGGAAGACCGGCAAGTTGTACCATGGTAACTCGTACTTATCTGTAGTTTTATTGGACGGATTGCGATGGGTACAGTTCACACTGTGAATTGTGTTGAGTTTCTAACTGATTCCGCTTTCTAAAAAATAATGGGGTCAGAAGAAAATAAAAGGGGTTAGATACAGAGTAAAGCTCCCTCTACACTGTCCCATCAAACACTCCCAGGACAGGTACAGCACGGGGTTAGATACAGAGTAAAGCTCCCTCTACACTGTCCCATCAAACACTCCCAGGACAGGTACAGCACGGGGTTGGCTGCTGCCTAATTGGAGGTGCTGAGTAGTTAACGAGGTTCAGTTGACTGTGGCTGTGTGCAGAGGCTGGAGGCTGGAAGCTGTGTGACTGCTGCAAGAGGGAGAGACTGAGATTGAAAGAAAGGTTTTTCCACATTGGCAACAAAGGAAGGCAGAGAACTGGAGGCACTTCTGTGAGTTTGTTTCACATTGAAATCTTTTTCATTGTTGGGGGTGGGGAAAGAAGAGACCTGAAGACCTTGGGTGGGGCTTTATTGTTCAATAGGGAGCTCCTGTGTTTAACACTTTTGGATAGGGAGCTCCCGCCCCACCCCAACTACGGAGCCTGGGACAGCTGGAGTTGCCCAGGTGAAGCGACTTATTATCTCAACATCGGAAGAGGCGTGTGCCTGGGCAGCTTACAGCTGACCCAGGTGAAGACATTGCCCCACCCTCCCAACTGGAAGACCAGCTAAAAGACTTCTTTTTTTGTAAATATCAACAAAGACTGATTCCTCCTGGCCTTCCTCTCCCTCAGCCTCTTCCCCTTTGATATAATCCTTTAAATGTTTGCATTTTCGATTTATTATTGTATTTACTTTTTTGCTGTCAATACACAGTGTGTGTAACTCTTCTACCCCATGACTTCTCAGTCCTCTCTGGTGGTGGGGCCCTCCTATGCTGCAGCACCTGCAGCAGCCGCTCCTGTGGCCCCATCACCATTTAAAATCTTAACATCAAAGCATGGGGTGAAGAGTTACACCCACCCAACCATGACTATTGAGGCTTGTGTTAAGGCAATGGCCCAGGTTGTCGGCCCCTCGGCCATTGTGGCAGCCTCAAAGATGTACGGGAAGGCTGTGTTCTTCCTGAAGACCGAGCGGGTGGTGTCCTTCGCCTTGAGTGCGGGGCTCACAGTGGGTGGGACTTTCCTGCCAATGGACCCTCTGGGTGCCACTGCGCAGCGGATAATGTTGTCAAACGTCCCGCCCTTCTTTCCTGATGAGCTCCTCCTCCCCCACCTGCACCAACTGGGGGACATGAGGTCAGGGATCACCCCAGTCCCGCTCGGTCTTCGGGAGCACAGCCTCCGACATGTCTACTCCTTCCGCCGCCAACTATTTATGCAGCTGGTGCGGGAGGAAGTCTTGAAGGGCCACTTCAGTGTGGAGTTCCAGGGGATGGCCTACCACGTCTTCTGGACCTCGGATGGGGCGCGGTGCCATGTCTGCAAGGGGGAGCTTCCTGGCCGCCAACTCCAACTCGACGGCCCATGGTGGTGCCACTGCACCTTCTCCCACTCCCCCTATACCTCCTACAGTCGTTTCCGGAGGCTGTGATTTTCATGGCCTCCGGCGGGGAGGGGAGTGCCCGTCCAAGTGGAAGGAAGGCGCAGGCAAAAAATAAACACCGAGAGGCGCATCCCTGGGACACCATGACACAACCAGAGCCTGAGTTCAGCCCAAGGCACAATTCCGGGGAACCCGGCTGCCACAGGGTTGGGCTCAGGCCCAGGGTAACTTAAAAAAAAAAGGAGGGTGCGGAGGTGGAGGCCTCTGATGACATGGAGGTTTCAGCCTCCGCGCCCAACTGGGAAAAAGAGGAGAAGGCACCCCTCTACAGACGTAACACAGAGCCCTGAGGTGCAGGGCCTATCCGTTGGAGGGGAGCTGACTCCTGCTTCGGGTCCCCAGGTTCCCCCTGCCACCACCACCATCAAGGCTGCAAAGTCTGGGCAGGAGCTCCCTACCCCTCAGAATGGAGGGGAGGGGGAGACCCCTGTACATACAGCCCCTCCTGAAGGAGCAAGTGGAACCCTGCTTGTGGTGGGGGAGCCTGTGGACGCCTCCCTTTCTGCCACTGGGTTGGGTGCCCTGAGTGGAGGGGAGAGCAAGGCCCCAAAGGGTCGGCCCTCCCAGCCAAAATCCACCACCAACCAGGAGACACCCGACTGGATTATAATTGAAAATGCTGCCCCATCTACTGGACCTGTCAGCGCTGGGGGAGTAGGAGTTGGCCTCCTGTCTCCGCCTCCGGTCTCTGCTCCTGTTGAATTTCCGGAGTCTGGAATTTCCATCTCCCCAGGACTGCTCATTGGCCTGGGGACGGAGGTGGAGGGGGGTCCTGAGCCGTTGGCGCCCATAGGCTCCATTTGCACTGTAGAACCCGGAGAGGACTCCTCCGCCATCGATCCTGGGGATGGGATCTTTACAGAGGCGGGACCAGCTGTCGCAGCCGGGACGTCCGCCCCACAGTGTGTGGTGGGTGTGTCGGCCGCCAGCGGTGACGATCTGGAGGAGGATAGGGAGTCGGTGGGGGGCACGGAAGGCGATCTTGATTCCATCGCCAATGAGGTGGTGAAGTCCTTTGTGCCTCCCACCGAGTCTCCTCTCATCCCCACAGCGGAACTCCAGGATTTCCTCGCGGCATGCAGGGGTTGCCGCAATAGAGTTCAGCTGGCCCTCGGCTGTTGTTCGAATCTGGTGCTGATCATCCAGTCCGTCCGTGCCGCCCTCAAGAAAGCGGGCAAGGATGTGGGTGTGAAACTGGTTGAGGGGCGCTTGTTTAGTGCGTTCCTCAATGGGTTGCTGGAGGAGTGGAAGGCCAGGTGCACTTCCGCTCCCTCCTCACAGTGAGGTGTTGGTGACGGTTTTTAAGTACCTTTGACATGAAGAGAACCATAGCCAGCGACAGCAGGGGGTCTCACTGCAGATTTCACAATCTCTCAGTCCTCAGGGAAGGGAGATATGCAGTGAGCTTTCTGCAGGCAACCCACACCATTCCGGGAGACGAAGCCACCTGGCTGCTGGAGTGGCAGGGTGGGGTCTACATGAGTCACCTCACCTCTATTTCTAGTGGGGTGGCTATCTTGTTGGCCCCGACCTTTCAGCCGGAAATCTTGGGGGTCAAGGAGCTAGTGCCGGGCCACGTGCTTCACCTTGCCGTTCACCTGGGTAGCGTGCCGCTCCACTTTTTGAACGTGTCCTCGTCCAGGCCTGGCACATTGCAAGCGCGCTTCTTTGAAGAAGTGTCCGCTCTCTTGAGTTCCATTGATAGCGGCGAGTGCATCATCCTCGGGGGGGGTTTTAACTGTACCCTCGAGGTGGGGGATCGCTCCAGTCCCCAGCGTGGCCAAGCGTCGGTGGAGAAGTTGAGAGGACTAATTAGATCCCTCAACTTGGTGGACGACTGGCAGAATCTCCATCCCGACTCCAGTGCCTTCACGTAGAGGTCTGGAGGAGGAGGGTCCCGAATCAACCGCCTCTACTTTTCGCCGGTGTATGTCTCCCGCGTCTCGGCGGCCTCCATGCGGCTGGTGCCGTGCTCGGACCACCACCTGGTTTGGGCGGAGTTCACTCCGCTACGCACGCAGGCGGGGTCCGCCTACTGGCACTTTAACAACCGGCTGCTGGAGGACGAGCGATTCGGGTACTCGTTCCGTCGATTCTGGGCCGACTGGAGAAGGAAGCAGGGGGGCTTCCCCTCCTTGAGACTATGGTGGGACGTGGGCAAGACTCACATCCGCGTCTTCTGTCAGGAGTATAAAAGAGGTCGACCAAGAGGCAGGAATCCGAGATCGGGTGCGTAGATAGGGAGGTTCTCGACTTGGAGTCCCGCCTCGGTCATGCCATTGCGGACCCTGCCCTGTGGCAGGCGTACAAAGAGAAGAAGGGCGCTCTGAGGGACCTGCAGCTCATCGGATCCCGAGGCGCGTACGTGAGGTCGTAGATCCAGATCCTGGAAGATTTGGACCGCGCCTCATCCTTCTACTCGCTGGAAAAATGGCGGGGGGTCCGTAAGCAGCTCGTTGAGCTGCTGGACAACAACGGATCCTCCATCACGGATCCGGAGGGAGCGGGCTTCCTGGTCCGCACTTATTACAGTGCGTTGTTCTTTCCGGATCCGTCCAGCGAGGATGCGCGCAGAGTTTTATGGGAGGACCTGCCGCAGGGCAGCCCGGAGGACGTCGAAGGATTGGAGGCTCTGCTCACGTTGGCGGAGCTGACCAGTGCCCTCCACCAGCTCTCGAGGGGCAAATCCCCGGGGCTGGACGGGCTGACTGTGGAGTTCCTCAGAGCATTCTGGGACGTCCTGGGGGACGATTACGCACGGGTCCTGGGGGAAAGCCTGGCAACTGGAGAGATGCCCCTCTCATGGCGCAGGGCGGTCATCGTCCTGCTGTCAAAGAGGGCCGATCTCCGCCTGCTTAAAAACTGGCATCCGGTCTCCCTCCTCAGCACGGATTACGGGATTTTTGCCAGGGCTACATCTACCCACCTGGGCTCCGTGCTGGCCCACATGATCTACCCCGACCAGTCCTACACGGTCGCGGGCCGGTCCATCCAGGACAACATCCACCTGGTCCGGGACCTGATCCATCTTTCCTAGAGGACTGGTCAGTCGGTTGCCTTTCCCTCGATCAGGAGAAGGCATTCGACAGGGTGGATCATGAATACCTTTTTGGGGCTCTGCATGCTTTCGGACTTGGGCTGCATTTTGTGGCCTGGGTCTGACTTTTATACACCGCCGCAGAGTGTCCGGTCAAAGTTAACGGGTCCTTGACGGCACCCTTTCGCTTTGGTAGAGGAGTGCGTCAGGGATGCCCCATGTCCGGCCAATTGTATACCATCTGCGTGGAGCCCTTCCTGTGCCTGCTTCGCAGGAGGTTAATGGGATTGGCTCTGCGCGAGCCGGCCATGCGGGTCGTCCTCTTGGCTCACGCCGATGACGTGCTCCTCACGGTCACAGATCCTGTTGACATCCGGAGGATGCGCGTCTGCCAGCAGACCTTTTCTGCTGCTTCCTCCACGAGGATCAATTGGGAGAAATGTTCCGGACTCCTGGTGGGTCACTGGCGGATGGACTCCCTACTGGAGGAGTTAACTCCTTTTGCGTGGAGCACCTCCTCTATCTGGGAGTCCACCTTAGCCCCGCTGAGGAAGCCTGGCCAGCAAACTGGCAGGAGTTGGAGACGAAAGTCACCACTTGGCTGGGGCGCTGGACAGGACTGCTCCGAGTGCTTTCCTACAGCGGCCGAGCAGTGGTCATAAACCAACTGGTGGCCTCCATGTTGTGGTACCGGTTGGTCACTTTGGCCCCGCCCCCTGCATTCGCCACCAAGATCCAGAAGAAACTCATCGATTTCTTCTGGGACAAGAGGAAACACTGGGTCTCTGCCGCGGTCCTGAGTCTCCCGATCGAGGAGGGCGGCCAGCCGCTGGTGTGCGTCCGCACCCAGGCTCTGATTCTCCGCCTTCGGACCCTGCAGAGATACCTGTACTTAGAGCGTCCTCCCAGATGGTGTGCGCTGGCGACGTATTTTTTCCGCCAGTGTCACTGCCTTCAAGACGACACGCAGCTCCCGCTGGAGACTGTTAGCCGCACCTCTCTGAGGGAGTTGCCTGTCTTTTACCGGGTCTGTTCCAAGTCTGGAACATGGTCGCCTCCAGTCAGGGCGCTACCCCGCTGGTGGAGTAGAGCGCCTCAGCTGTACGGTCGACCCACTCCGGGGACGGACTGGTGGGCAGAGGAGTAGCCGAAGCCCCAGGGACGCCCCTCACTGCGGGTGGCGAGGGGGCTCGGGTGCGGAGCTCTCCCAGCTAGGCTGACCCCGACTCGGCCGGAACTGCTCATCAGACCCAGGCCCCGAAACGCTCCTTGAGAGCTGGTCCCGCACAACCCGAGCCGCCTCTCGGAAATGTCCTCCGTGCCATTCCAATCAGTGTGGAGGGGTTTCCTGTACGGGCTGCTCCTGCACACTCTCCACTTCCTCACCCTTGTCAGCCGGCCGGACACGCCCTGGCGGTCCATGTTGCCATCTGGCGGCGAGGGGAAACCCCAATGGAGGTTTCTCTATGCGGGAGTCCTCCCCCTTTACATCGTTGACCTGGGGTGGAGGGTGCTGCACAGGGCAGTCCCATGCAATAGACTTCTAAGTAGGTTAACAAACTCCCAGGCCGCCTGTGATTTCTGCGGTCTGGACAAGTCCGTGTTCCATGTATATATGGAGTGTGCGAGGTTGCAGCCCCTCTTTGAGTATTTGAAGGGGCTGCTCCTCAAGTTCTGGGTGCACTTCAGCCCCACGCTCCTGATCTTTGAGCACCCGGTGCGGAGGGGCGTGGGCCGGGAGGAGGATCTCCTCGTCGGTCTGCTCCTGGGCCTGGCCAAGGTGGCAAATCACTGGTCCAAACTGCGGGCCGTCGGTGGGTCCGTCCTCCCTGATTGGGTCAAAAAAAAGGGTTAAAAAATAAACAAAGAAATACGGGGTTAGATACAGAGTAAAGCTCCCTCTACACTGTCCCCAGTGAAAAAGCTCTTTACCCAGTGAGTGGTGAGAATGTGGAACTTGTTGAGATAAATAGTATAATTGCATTTAAGGGGAAGCTGGATAAACACATGAGGGAGAAAGGAATAGAAGGATATGTTGACAGGATGAGATGAAGAGGGAGGGGAGGAGGCTCATGTGGAGGATGAACACCAGCATGGTGCTGTTGGGCGGAATGGTCTGTTTCTGTGCTGTGTAAAAATATCAACCTTTTTTCCGGTGTCTGCAATGGAAACAAATTAAGTTGATGTCTCACCACTTGAATGAGGCCAGTTTGAGCTTCTCTAGTTCCTGTGCAGCTGAGACAATTGAAATATGGAGCGAAGTAGGTCAGGGCTGGCTGACTGAGAATGGTTAGACACCAGTAATCTCAGCCCCAGGACATCACTGCACAAGTCCCTCAGGCCCGGGACCTTGGACCAACCATCAGCTGCTTCATCAATGACAGTTGCTCTGTCATAAAATCTGGAGTGGACAGTGTTCAGCTTCATTCAGAGTTCCTGCATTCGTGAAACAACCTTCTGCAGGACCCGGGAAACATCTGGGGTTAGAGTCATGGAATGATACAGCACAGAAGGAGGCCATTCAACCCATCGTACCTGTGCTGGCTCTTTGAAAGAGCTATCCAATGAGTCCCACTCTCCCTGCTCTTTCCCCATCGCCCTGCAAATTCTATCCTTTCCAAGTATTTATCCAATTCCCTTTTGAAAGTTACTATTGAATCTGCTTCCACCACCCTTTCAGGCAGCGCATTCCAGATCACAACAACTCACTGCACTAAAAAAATTCTTCTGATCTCGTCTCTGGTTCTTTTTTCAATCGCTGTAAATGTGCATGTAGATTGTGGCCATGGAATCTTTTACAGAGAAGCTCAGTTTAATATCTCATCTGAAAGACAGCACCTCCGACAGTGCAGCACTCCCTCAGCACTGCTCTGGGGGGGGTGTCAGCCTAGATTATGTGCTCAAATCGCTGGAGTGGAACCTTCTGTCTCAGGCTGACACAGCGAACACCCAGACTGCTGCAAGGCTCAGGTCAGGGGTGTGATTAGCACTCAGGGTGCAGCTGCAACGACACGCAAAAAGTGTGACGGCATACAAAAACAACTTTATTTATATAGCACCTTTAACATAATAAAACATCCCAAGGCACTTCATGGGAGCAATTATGAAATAAAGTGTGAAACTGAGCCCTGTAAGGAGATATTAGGTCAGAGGACCAGATGCTTGTCATAAAGCAGGAAAGTGCGGTAGAGAGGCGGAGGGTTTAGGGAGGGAATTCCAGAGCTTAAGGCCCAGGAAGCTGAAGGCACGTCGCCAATGGTGCAGTGTTTAAAATCGGGGATGTTCAAGAGGCCAGAATTAGACAAATGTAGATATCTCAGAGGGTTAGAAACCACAGAACTATAGAAAAATTACAGCACAGAAGGAGGCCATTCAGCCCATTGTGTGTGCCAGCCGAAAAACTAGCTGCCAATCTAATCCCACCATCCAGCACCTGGTCCATAGCCTTGCCGGTTACAGCACTTCAGGTGCATATCCAGGTACCTTTTAAAATAATTGAGGGTTTCTGCCTCCACCACCATTCCTGGCAGTGAATTCCAGACACCCACCACCCTCTGGGTGAAAAAGTTTATCCTCATGTCCCCTCTAATCCTTCTACCCATCACCTTAAATCTGTGCCCCCTGGTAATGGACCTCTCCTCTCAGGGAAACAGGTCCTTCCTGTCTACTCTATCTAGGCCCCTCACAATTTTGTACACTTCTCACTCCTCAGCCTCTTCTGTTCTAAGGAAAACAACCCCAGCCAACCCAGTCTTTCCTCATAGCTGCAACTTTTGAGCCCTGGCAACATTCTTGTAAATCTCCTCTGTACTCTCTCCAGAGTAATTATGTCCTTTCTGTAATGTGGTGACCAGAACTGTACGCAATACTCCAACTGTGGCCTAACCAGCATTTTATACAGTTCCAGCATTACATCCCTGCTTTTGTATTCTATATCTTGGCCAATAAAGGAAAGCAATCCATATGCCTTCTTCACCACTCTATCTATCTGTCCTACCACTTTCAGGGACCTGTGGACATGCACTCGAAGGTCTCTCACTTCTTCTACCCCTCTCAATATCTTCCCGTTTATTGTGTATTCCCTCGCTTTAATTGCCCTCCCCAAATGCATTACCTCACACTTATCTGGACTGAATTCCATTTGCCACTTTTCCGCCCACTCAATCAAACCATTGATATCTTTCTGGAGTTTACAACTATCCTCTTCACTATCAACTACATGGCCAATTTTTATGTCATCAGCAAATTTCTCAATCATACCTCCCACATTTAAGTCCAGATCATTAATATATACCACAAACAGCAAGGGACCCAACACTGAGCCCTGTGGAAAGCCCTGAAACAGCTTTCCATTCACAAAAACATCCGCCGACTACTACTCTTTGTTTCCTGGCCATGAGCCAATTCTGGATCCAACCTGACACATTCCCCTGTATCCCATGGGCTTTCATTTTACAGATCAGTCTGCCATGTGGGACCTTGTCAAATGCCTTACTAAAATCCATGTAGACCACATCCACTGCACTACCCACATCAATCCTTCTCGTTACTTCCCCAAAAAACTTAAGTTCGTAAGACATAACCTTCCCTTAACAAATCCATGCTGATTATCCCTGATTAATCCACGCCTTTCTAAGTGGCAGTTTATCCCTCAGAATAGATTCTAATAATTTATCCACCACCAAGGTCAGACTGACCAGCCTATAATTATTTGGCTTAACCCTCGCACACTTTTTCTGGGGCAGGAGGAAGTTACAGAGATAGGGAGGGCTGAGGCCATGGAGGGATTTGAAAACAAGGATGTGAATTTTAAAATCAAGATGTTGCATGACCGGGAGCCAGTGTAGGTTAGCGAGCACAGGGGTGATAGGGGAACGAGGCATGATGCGAGTTAAGACATGGGCAGCAGAGTTTAGAATGAACTCAAGTTTACAGAGGGTAGAATGTGGGGGACCAGGCAGGAATGTGTTGGAATAGTCAAGTCTTATATATACAGGACAGAGCACTTCTCGTTTTCATCGTCTGTGACTGCACTCTGGAGAGAATTTTGTTCTGCCCTGTGAGGTGGGCACGGAGGCGGGGGACAAACAGAGTGGCAGGGGGCACTGCTCCCGACGTTGCCTGGGCCCCCTGCCATTTTCTCGCGGGACAAGGAAGACCACGGACGGCTTTCCCGCCCCAGGCCAATTGAGGCCCTTAAGTAGCCAATTAATGGCCACTTAACGGCCTCTTCCTGCCTCAACCTCAATTTCATTTAAGGCGGAGAGGTCACCACCGCATGGAGACGCCGCCAGGTAAAGCCTGCATGCCTCCTTGCGGGGTCAGGGGGTGGGTTCCCTTCTTTGGGAGCAATCCATGGCCCCCAGCTGCCACCGATTGGCCGGCGGTTTTGGAGGCAGGAGCTCGTCTCTTAAAGGGACGGCGTCCTTGACGGCAGGCAGCTAATTGCCAGCCCGCCGTGAAATTCCACCAGGGATCCGACGGAAGGCCAAGGCGAGTTCTCCCCCTGCCTTCCGGCCCGCCACCAGGACCCCTGTTATCAGAATAAAATCCGGCCCAGTATCTACTCTCTGCTGTCAGTGCACTCTGCCTGCAGTAATCCCAGCCACCTAGATGGGCAAGAGCAGCAATAATCCGGGAAAACTGTTCCTCCCAAGTTGCATACCATCCGGAATTAGACACCACGAGAATCATAGAAACATAGAAAACTTACAGGACAGGAGGAGGCCATTTGGCCCACTGTGTCTGTGCTGGCTGAAGAAGAGCTATCCAGGGTTTCTGCCTCTCCCACCCTTTCAGGCAGTGAGTTCCAGACCCCCACCAACCTCTGGGTGAAGAAAATTACTCCTCAACAGCCCGCTAATCCTTCTACCAATTACTTTAAATCTAAGTCCTTCATCTTGGCTGGATCAATATCCTGGAATATTCAGGAGGGGAACATTATCACTATGAGGAGTGCAACAGTTTAGGGAGAAAAGGCCCCATCTCCACTTTCTCAAGGCAGCTTGGGATGGACAATGAAAGTCATCTTGCCAGCAACACCTAGACATCAATAAGAAATATTTAAAGAAGTGTAGCCTGTAATACTAAATTAATATCCTGGAGTTCACACTTGATTTCTTGGGGGATTGAGTCTTGCTGGAAGTTTTACCTGTGACTATTAACCTCCCTCATGAGATTAATTAAGTTGCTTTCTCCTCAGTGATAAGGGCAAATTTGACCTGAGCTTTTAAGGCATTGGGTTCTTGTTTAGTTGAGATGGTGAAAAGTGAGGCTTATCCACTAACTCCCTGTAGCCTGTGAAGATCATGATAACAGATACCGCATGGAACAAGGGAGCCCATTTTAAATAAAGCAAATAGCTTTCCCCTCCCACTGAGCTCAACAACTGCTGTGTATAACTATTTTCTCAGTGGCCCAAAGGATTTTAAATGCTTTATCCTTGGTTGTCTGTCGTGGCTCAGTTGGTAACGCTCCCTTTTCTGAGTCAGTGAATCATGTGTTCCTAGTCCCATTCCAGAGACGGGAGAACACACATCAAGGCTGACGCACCCAGTGCAACACGCCCTGTGCAGTACTGAGGGAGTGCTGCACTGCCAGAGCTGCTAGATGAGATGTTAAACCAAGGCCCTGTCTGCTCTCTCAGGTGGATGTAAAAGATCCTATGGTACTAGTTTGAAGAAGAGCAGGGGAGTTATCCCCAGAGTCCTGGCTTATATTTGTCCCTCAATGAACATCAATAAAACAGATCACCTTCTCTCTCTCGCATTGCTGTTTGTGGGAGCTTGCTGTGTGCAAATTGACTGCCACGTTTTCCCACATTACAACAGTGACTACACTTCAAAAGTGTCTCATTGGCTGTAAAGCACTTTGACACATCCTGAGACCATGAAAAGCACTATAGAAATGCAAGTCTTTCCTTCCGTCCTTCTGGGGCTGGTTTCTTGTCTTAAGTGCAGTCCAGCCATTAACACAAATGGTATGTTTACATTTTGAAGAGAAGAAAAGAAATTTAGAAGATAAAACTTACCTCAGGGCGGACAGTGACACCCAGGTTGAGTAAGGTGTGATGTTGATGCAGGACATTTTTGGAGGAGTCTTAATTGTTGTAAGTAAGGAGGAAGAGAATTTGGTCTTGGATCAATCCAATGCTCTCCTGGCTGCTGTCCCACCTTGCACCCTCCATAAACTTGAGCTTATTCAAAATCCTGCCGCCTGTATCCTTAAGCGCACCAAATCCGCTTGCCCATCACCCCTGTGCTCACTGACCTACATTGGCCCCAGCTCCATTTTAACATTTTCATTCTTGTTTTCAAATTTCTCCATGGCCGCGTCCCTCCCTATCTCTGTAATCTCCTCCTCTATCCCTACAACCCTACATGTGCCTATGTCAGCACGTAGACCCACACCACAGCTTTTTCCCCATCACCCATTAGTTCTCTTCCAGTACTTGCCCAATTGCCTTTTAAAAAGCTCCTACAGAATCTAGTTCCACCATCCTTTCAGGTGGTGTGGTCCTATATTCAACAACCCTCCGTGTGAACAAATTTCTCCTCATTTCTTCTCTCGTTCATTTGCCAATTATTTTAAAGTTTATGTGAATGGTTCCAGGGATGAGGGACTTCAGTTATAAACATAAATCTCCCCATTAACACAGTCCTTACGTTGCTAAGTGCCAGCCCTGACTTTCGCGTTTCGTCGGTAATTAGAATAGATTGGAGAAGCTGGGGCTGTTCTTGTTAGAGAAGAGAAGATTGAGAGGAGATTTAATAGAGGTGTTCAAAATGATGAGGGGCCTGGACAGAGTAGATAGAGAGAAACTGTTCCCATTAGCGGAAGGGTCGAGAACCAGAGGCACAGATTTAAGGTCATTGGTAAAAGAACCAACAGCGACATGAGGAAAAGCTTGTTTATGAAATGAGTGGTTGGGATCTGGAATGCTCTGCCTGAGTGTGTGGTGGAGGCAGATTCAATCGGGGCTTTCAAAAGGGAATTGGATAATTATCTGAAGAGAAAAGATTTGCAGGACTATGGGGAATGGGTGAGGGAGTGGAACTAGCTGAGTCACTCCTGCCGAGAGCCAGCACGGACATGATGGGCTGAATGGCCTCTTCCATTCTCTAATCATTCTATGATTCCATAACCTTTGGCTACCAACTCACTTGCCAGAGGAAATAGTTTCTCCCTGCTTGCTCTATCAAAACCCCTCATAATTTTGAATACCTCTATTTGATCTTCCCTTAAACCTCTCTGCTTGAAGGAATTATTCCCAACCTCTCTAATCTCTTCACATAACTGAAGTTCCTCATCCCTGGTATCAACCTGGTAAACCCCATCTGCACCCTCTCCAAGGCCTTGACATCCTTCCTAAAGTGTGGTGCCCAGAATTGGACACAATACTCCAGCTGAGGTCTAGCCAGAGATTTGTAAATGTTTAGCATGACTTCCTTGTTTTTGTACTCAATATCTCTTTCCACAAAGCCAAGATCCTATACACTTTCTTCACTGCCTTATCAACCTCCATAGATTTGTGTCTATGCATCCCCTCGTCCCTCTGTTCTTTACTGCCTAATTTTCTGTTGCATTCTGTACCTGACATTTGTGACAAACCATTTTCTGTTTTATTTTAGTCTCTATTTGCCTTGTCATCTAGGGAGCTCTAGCTTTTGATGCTCCATCTTTCCTCCTTATGGGAATCTTTGTATTAGAACTACATTAAGCCACCTTGAAGTCCTGCCGTTGTTCATTTGCTGTTTTCCTGTCCAATCTTTGTTTCCAGTCCACCTGTGCTAGATCTTTTCTTAAATCACTGAAATTGGCTCTCTTCCAACTCGGTATTTTCACTGTTGATTTTCCTTTGTCTCTTTCCATAACTGCTTTAAACTGAATTACATTAAGATCACTATTACCCTGATGTACCCCCACTGCAACACACTCCACCTTATGCCCTAGAACTAGATCGTTCCTTGTTGAACTAGAAACATCCTCATTAAGAAAGTTCTCCTGTAGGGAATTCTAAGAATTCTTCACCCTGCTTGTCTTTATTTTCCAGTCTCTATTCGGATAATTGAATTTTCTTATTATTGCTCTATCGTTTTTACATTTCTGTGAAAGTTGACCTTGGATTTGCTCCTTTATCGCCTACTCATTATTTGGGGGTCCACAGTAAACATTGAGCAATGGGTGTTTTTTTGTAGAGAAAACAGCTCCAATATAATTAGCCTTTCCTGATTTGATAATATTGTTGTAAATCTTTTTTACACTTTATTGTTTTTGTATCCTTTTTTGTAACGTGAAGTCCAGAATTGGACAGTACGCCAAGTGAGGTCCAACCAAAGTTACATAGTATTAACTTTGGGGATGGGTGGAAAAGTGGAATTGAGGTAAAAAAAAAATCAGCCATGATCTATTGGAGAGCAAGCTCGAAGGGCTGAATGGCCTACTCCTGCTCCCATTTCTTATGTTCTTATATAGCATAGAATTTACAGCACAGAATCTATCCATGTTTAACATAACTTTCGAATCTCCTTTTCAGTTCTATTCCTCTAAATAATAAATCCTAGCTAGTGTAGCCAGCTTTACCAGTAGGGCGATCAGAAAGTTGTTTGTCAAGCAAAGTTAGAATAGATCTTTTCGTAACCCTGCCTGCAAAGGCTTCACAGGAGCCGTGGAGGTGGTGGCACAGTATTGGATTTGCAACACAGTGCCCAGAGTTAATTGGCCAGATTTTCTTGGCGTGGTACAACTCTCAGAGTGCACTGTTAGACTTTTTCCCTCACCCTTCAGCTTGAATATAATTTGTGCTGTTAACTTGCTGGGAGTTTGAGCTGGTAACGGTGCAGCAAGTGGTAAAAGGGGCATCGTGGAGCTCAATGAACGACAGGACCAACAGTCAATCTCCTTAACCAATGAGATTTAAGGATTGAGGAAGAAACAGAGGAATGACGGAGAAAGAAATTGGGTGAATTAGAGTCAAATCAGGGACAGAAGGAGAAATAAGGAGAGGGAAAGAAAGATTGGATTAATTAGAATTAGAACATTACAGCGCAGTACAGGCCCTTCAGCCCTCGATGTTGCGCCGACCTGTGAAACCATCTGACCTACACTATTCCATTTTCATCCATATGTCTATCCAATGACCATTTAAATGCCCTTAAAGTTGGCGAGTCTACTACTGTTGCAGGCAGGGCGTTCCACGCCCCTACTACTCTCTGAGTAAAGAAACTACCTCTAACATCTGTCCTATATCTATCACCCCTCAACTTGAAGCTATGTCCCCTCGTGTTTGCCATCACCATCCGAGGAAAAAGATGCTCACTATCCACCCTATCTAACCCTCTGATTATCTTATATGTCTCTATTAAGTCACCTTTCCTCCTCCTTCTCTCCAACGAAAACAACCTCAAGTCCCTCAGCCTTTCCTCGTAAGACCTTCCCTCCATACCAGGCAACATCCTAGTAAATCTCCTCTGCACCCTTTCCAAAGCTTCCACATCCTTCCTATAATGCGGTGACCAGAACTGCACGCAATACTCCAGGTGCGGTCTCACCAGAGTTTTGTACAGCTGCAGCATGACCTCATGGCTCCGAAACTCGATCCCCCTACTAATAAAAGCTAACACACCATATGCCTTCTTAACAGCCCTATTAACCTGGGTGGCAACTTTCAGGGATTTATGTACCTGGACACCAAGATCTCTCTGTTCATCGACACTACCAAGAATCTTCCCATTAGCCCAGTACTCTGCATTCCTGTTACTCCTTCCAAAGTGAATCACCTCACACTTTTCCGCATTAAACTCCATTTGCCATCTCTCAGCCCAGCTCTGCAGCCTGTCTATGTCCCTCTGTACCCTACAACATCCTTCGGCACTATCCACAACTCCACCGACCTTCGTGTCATCCGCAAATTTACTAACCCACCCTTCTACACCCTCATCCAGGTCATTTATAAAAATGACAAACAGCAGCGGCCCCAAAACAGATCCTTGCGGTACACCACTAGTAACTAAACTCCAGGATGAACATTTGCCATCAACCACCACCCTCTGTCTTCTTTCAGCTAGCCAATTTCTGATCCAAAGCTCTAAATCACCTTCAACCCCATACTTCTGTATTTTCTGCAATAGCCTACCGTGGGGAACCTTATCAAATGCCTTACTGAAATCCATATACACCACATCCACTGCTTTACCCTCATCCACCTGTTTGGTCACCTTCTCGAAAAACTCAATAAGGTTTGTGAGGCACGACCTACCCTTCACAAAACCGTGCTGACTATCGCTAATGAACTTATTCTTTTCAAGATGATTATAAATCCTGTCTCTTATAACCTTTTGCAACATTTTACCCACAACCGAAGTAAGGCTCACAGGTCTATAATTACCAGGGCTGTCTCTACTCCCCTTCTTGAACAAGGGGACAACATTTGCTATCCTCCAGTCTTCCGGCACTATTCCTGTCGGCAATGACGACATAAAGATCAAGGACAAAGGCTCTGCAATCTCCTCCCTGGCTTCCCAGAGAATCCTAGGATAAATCCCATCTGGCCCAGGGGACTGATCTATTTTCACACTTTCCAAAATTGCTAATACCTCCTCCTTGTGAACCTCAATCCCATCTAGCCTAGTAGTCTGAATCTCAGTATTCTCCTCAACAACATTTTCTTTCTCCACTGTAAATACTGACGGAAAATATTCATTTAACGCTTCCCCTATCTCCTCTGATTCCACACACAACTTCCCACTACTATCCTTGATTGGCCCTAATCTAACTCTAGTCATTCTTTTATTCCTGATATACCTATAGAAAGCCTTAGGGTTTTCCTTGATCCTATCCGCCAATGACTTCTCGTGTCCTCTCCTTGCTCTTCTTAGCTCTCCCTTTAGATCCTTCCTGGCTAGCTTGTAACTCTCAAGCGCCCTAACTGAGCCTTCACGTCTCATCCTAACATAAGCCGCCTTCTTCCTTTTGACAAGCGCTTCAACTTCTTTAGTAAACCACGGCTCCTTCGCTCGACAACTTCCTCCCTGCCTGACAGGTACATACTTATCAAGGGCACGCAGTAGCTGCTCCTTGAATAAGCTCCACATTTCGATTGTGCCCATCCCCTGCAGTTTCCTTCCCCATCCTACGCATCCTAAATCTTGCCTAATCGCATCATAATTTCCTTTCCCCCAGCTATAATTCTTGCCCTGTGGTATATACCTGTCCCTGCCCATCGCTAAGGTAAACCTAACCGAATTGTGATCACTATCACCAAAGTGCTCACCTACATTTAAATCTAACACCTGGCCGGGTTCATTACCCAGTACCAAATCCAATGTGGCATCGCCCCTGGTTGGCCTGTCTACATACTGTGTCAGAAAACCCTCCTGCACACACTGGACAAAAACTGACCCATCTAAAGTACTCGAACTATAGTATTTCCAGTCAATATTTGGAAAGTTAAAGTCCCCCATAACAACTACCCTGTTACTCTCGCCCCTGTCGAGAATCATCTTCGCTATCCTTTCTTCTACATCTCTGGAACTATTCGGAGGTCTATAGAAAACTCCCAACAGGGTGACCTCTCCTCTCCTGTTTCTAACCTCGGCCCATACTACCTCAGTAGACGAGTCCTCAAACGTCCTTTCTGCCGCTGTAATACTCTCCTTGATTAACAATGCCACACCCCCTCCTCTTTTACCATCTTCTCTGTTCTTACTGAAACATCTAAGTCCCGGAACCTGCAACATCCATTCCTGCCCCTGCTCTACCCAAGTCTCCGAAATGGCCACTACATCGAGATCCCAGGTACCAACCCATGCTGCAAGTTCACCCACCTTATTCCGGATGCTCCTGGCGTTGAAGTAGACACACTTTAAACCAAGTTCTTGCTTGCCAGTGCCCTCTTGCGTCCTTGTAACCTTATCCCTGACCTCACTACTCTCAACATCCTGTACACTGTAACTACAATTTAGGTTCCCATTCCCCTGCTGAATTAGTTTAAACTCCCCCGAAGAGCACTAGCAAATCTCCCCCCCAGGATATTGGTACCCCTCTGGTTCAGGTGAAGACCATCCTGTTTGTAGAGGTCCCACCTACCCCAGAAAGAGCCCCAATTATCCAGGAAACCAAAACCCTCCCTCCTACACCATCCATGCAGCCACGTGTTCAACTCCTCTCTCTCCCTATTCCTCGCTTGGCTATCACGTGGCACGGGCAACAACCCAGAGATAACAACTCTGTTTGTCCTCGCTCTAAGCTTCCACCCTAGCTCCCTGAATTTCTGCCTTAAATCCCCATCTCTCTTTCTACCTATGTCGTTAAGAGAGAGAGAGAAAAAATAGATGGCGCAGTTTGGTGGCATTGCAGAAACGTAAATCTCCTCATTAACACAGTCCTTACGTTGCTAAGTACCAGATCTAACTTTCTGTGGCGAGTTTAATCTGTAATTACTGAGCAAATCCAGCAAGTTCTTGAGACTCACAAGGAGGTTGAGGGCAAGTAGCCGTTTTTTTCAGGTTAATAGTGGCAGACTGATGCAAATTGTCTGGCAACTCTTGCTGATTTGCTACTCACGACTATCTCTTCCTCAAAGATTGTTGGACAATTTACATATGAATAACTGCGTGCATCATTAAACGCGCTGTGATTTTCCCAGCAAATTCTGCCCCACCGTGTTGGGAGTAAAATCTCCAAAGGGGAACCATGCTCATTTTATTTTCTACTTTCTTAACGGGGGAGATAGCGGGGGAAGGAGAGAACTTGACCCTGGGCGAACTGGTGCTGGCAACAGCTACTCCTCCTCAGTGGAACTCTGGCGTGTGTCAGCTTTTCCTCTATCCCGCCAAATAAGCAGCAATTAGAAAATGATAGAGTCAATAAGGAGAAACTGTTTCCAGTGGCTGGAGGGCCAGTAACCAAAGGACACAGATTTTAGATAATTGGCAATAGCACCAGAGTGGGAGTGGAGGAGAAATCTTTTATACGCAGTGAGTTGTTGTGATCTGGAACGCGCTGCCTGAAAGGGCGGTGGAAGCAGATTCAGTAGTAACTTTACAAAGGCAATTGGATAAATATTTAAAGTGTAGAATATTGCAGGTCTGTGGAGAAATGAGATTAATTGGATCGCTCTTCCAAAGAGCTGGCACAGGCATGATGGGCCGAATGGTCTCCTGTGCTTTATTACTCTGAACAAAGAGATAAATTGTGTTAGTGTTTGAGAGTAAAATGAGACAATTTGATATAAACACAGTAGGAACTAAAAGTGAATATTAAACCTGAATCTGAACTGTGAGGTTTTGCATTGCAGTGAACCTAAATGTCCTTTATAAAACATTGGCAAAGTTTTCTTCAACACTTATGTGACTTGAACTTCAGCCCATTGGGCTTTGCCCAGGATATTAGGGAAAACTTTAAGTATTAAACAAGTATAATAATGTCAGTATTAAAGTAATTGTATATGTGTATGTTAGTCATGCTAGGCCCCCACCTGCCAAGAATGAGGCACATCAATTTTGTCATGAATATTGATTTTTAACTGTTGTTGGAGCGAAGAAATGACTTGTTAAACAGATCAGCCGAGGCTGGAAAAAAATATTTACATACTAACAGACATGGAAAGTGAGGAAGCGCATTCCAGGACCTTCTAGAGGAGGATACAATCCACAAGGACCAGGACTGGGTAGACCAGCTGGTCACATGACTAACTGGCTGTTCCAGGGTTTTCTTTTGAACTGGCCACGGAGAGTTTGAACTCAGAGTGTCTGTTTGCTCATGGACTGAGAAGATCTCTCTCCTGTCTGCTCCCATCTCTTTCTCACAAGCTTCTGAATCCACTGAAGACACATGAACCCCAAGAGAGGCCTACAGCAAACAAAGTTTAAAAAGAATACTGGGCCCCAATGAAAATCAAGATTTATCTACAATCAAGGACTCTCCAGTGAGTTCGAAGAACCGTAACAAAAACTCTTCAGTTATTGCCTCAAACTTTTTTCATTCTATTTCTTCTCTTTTCTGTCTCAATTTTTATGTGTGTAAAGCGTGTGCATGGTAGCGTGGGCGTGTCGTGTATCTATAGGCGTCAACCGAATTAGAATTTCATTTTAATAAATTTCAACCTTCTTCTTTAAACCTAAGAAAGCCTGTTTGTGCTGGTTTTTTTTGCCTTATAATTGGCAAGTGGTGACAAGGATTCACCAAGGGGGAGCTAAAAACACAGTGTGTTTACAATTAAACCCTGTTACAGTAAGACCAGGTGAAGGCTGAGGGGGACCCCTAGACAGCTTTTCTCACCAGATCATAACAACGTGCTAGTCATGAAACTCCAACAAATCCTGAGTTCCAGGTACAAGTGTGAGGCACCTCAGCCTTGAATACACTCAATGACTGAGACTTCACCGCACTCTGGGGTAGAGAATTCCAAAGATTCACACCCCTCTGAGTGAAGAAATTTCTCTTCATCTCAGTCCTAACTGGTCGAACCCCTTATCCTGAGGCTGTGCCCCTTCGTTCAAGACTCTCCAGGCAGGGGAAACCGCCTCTCAGCATCTGCCCTGTCATACCCCTTAAGAATTTTATATGTTTCAATGAGGTCACCTCTTATTCTTCCAAATCCCAGGGAATAAGTCGAGTCGACTCGATCTCTCCTCATGGGACAATCCCCTCATCCCAGGATTCTGTCCAATGACATTTCCGGCACTCTGTTAAAGGCAAGGAGATCCTTGCTTAGGTGAGGAGATCAAAACTGTACACTGCCCCAGGTGTGGTTCTCATTCCTGTTAGACCCTTGGGTGCCCACTATTTCTGGAATGCTTTCTTCTACTGTGTGGACAGATGCAAAGTAATCATTTAATCTCTCTGCCATTTCCTTATTACCCTTTATAATTTCTCCTGCCTCTTCCTCTGAGAGACTCTCGTTTATTGTTGCTAATGTCTTCCTTTATAAGTACCGATAAAAGCTTTTACATTCTGTTTTTTATGCCTCTCACTAGTTTACTCTCATTCTATTTTCTATCCATTTCTTGGTCCTCCATTGCTGACGGGGATCCTGCCTCCAAGAGCTAATGTCCTTTAGGGAAAAAAACTTGCTGTCTTTACCTGGTCTGGCCTACACGTGACTCCAGACGCACAGCAATGTGGTTTACTCTTACATGCCCTCTGAAATGGCCTAGCAAGCCACTCAGTTGTACCTAACCGCTACGAAGTCAATAAGGAATGACACTGGATGGACCACCCGGCATCGACCTAGGCACCGGAAACGACAACGGCAAACCCAGCCCTGTCAACCCTGCAAAGTCCTCCTTACTAACATCTGGGGGTTATGTCAAAATTGGGAGAGCTGTCCCACAGACGAGTCAAGCAACAGTCTGACACGGTCATACTCACGGAATCATACCTTACAATGTCCCAGACATCGCCATCATCATCCCCGGGTATGTCCTGTCCCACCAGCAGGATAGACCCAGCAGACGCGGCGGGACAGTGGTATACAATAGGGAGGGAATTGCCCTGGGAGTACTCAACATTGTCTCCAGACCCCATGAAGTCTCCTGGCATCAGGTCAAACATGGGCAAGGAAACCTCCTGCTGATTACCACCTACCGCCCTCCTTCAGCTGATGAATCAGTACTCCTCCATGTTGAGCAGCACCTGGAGGAAGCACTCAGGGTGGCAAGGGTGCAGAATGTACTCTGGGTGGGAGACCTCAGTGTCCATTACCAAGAGTGGCTCGGTCGCACCACTACTGGCCGAGTCCTAAAGGGCATAGCTGCTAGACTGGGACTGCGGCAGGTGGTGAGGAAACCAACGAGACAAAAATATGCATGACTTCCTCCTCACCAATCTGCCTGCTGCAGATGCATCTGTCCATGACAGTGTTGGTAGGAGTGACCACCGCACAGTCCTTGTGGAGATGAAGTCCTGTCTTCACATTGATACCCTCCATTGTGTTGTGTGGCACTATCACTGTGCTGAATGGGATAGATTTCGAACAGATCTAGCAATGCAAAACTGGGCATCCATGAGGCGCTGTGGGCCATCAGCAGCAGCAGAATTGTACTCAACCACAATCTGTAACCTCATGGCCCGGCATATCCATTGAATATACAATGGATGGTAGGACCATAGGAAGTACAGAGGGTCAGAGGGACCTTGGTGTACTTGCCCATAGATCACTGAATGCAGCAGCACAGATAGATAAGGTGGTTAGGAAGCCATATGGGATACTTGCCTTTATTAGACAAGGCATGGAATATAAGAGCAGGGAGGTTTTGATGGAGCTGTACAAAATGCTAGTTAGGCCACAGCTGGAGTACTGTGTACAGTTCTGGTCACCACAGTATAGGAAGGATGTCATTGCACTGGAGAGGGTGCAGAGGAGATTCACCAGGATGTTGCTTGGGCTGGAGCATTTTAGCTTTGAAGAGAGACTGAAAAGGCTAGGGTTGTTTTCCTTCGAGCAGAGAAGGCTGAGGGGAGACATGATTGATGTATACAAAATTAGGGGGTTTAGAGGGGATTTGAGGAAAAAACTTTTCACCCAGAGGGTGGTTGGATTCTGAAACACACTGCCTGAAGGGGTGGTAGAGGCAGGAACCCTCACAACATTTAAGAAGTGTTCAGATGAGCACTTGAAATGCCACAGCATATAAGGCTATGGGCCAAGTGCTGGAAAATGGGATTAGAATAGATAGGTGCTTGATGGCCGGCACGGACACGATGGGCCGAAGGGCATGTTTATGTGCTGTATGACTCTATGATCCCCCACTCTACCATCACCATCAAGCTGGGGGACCAACCCTGGTTCAATGAAGAGTGCAGGAGGGCATGCCAGGAGCAGCACCCGGCATACCTCAAAATGAGGTGTCAACCTGGTGAAGCTACAACCGAGGACTACTCGCATGCAAAACAGCAGAAGCAGCATGTGATAGACAGAGCTAAGCAATCCTTTAACCAACAGATCAGATCTAAGCTCTGCAGTCCTGCCACATCCAGTCATGAATGATGGTGGACAATTAAACAACTAACTGGAGGAGGAGGCTCCACAAATATCCCCATCCTCAATGATTGGGGGGGCCTGGCACATCGGTGCAAAAGATAAAGCTGAAGCATTTGCCACAATCTTCAGTCAGAAGTGCCGAGTGTCTACCTGGCAATGTGGAAAATTGCCCAGGTATGTCATGTACACAAAAAGCAGGACAAGTCCAACCAGGCCAATTACCGCCCTATCAGCCTGCTGTCAATCATCAGTAAAGTGATGGAAGGGGGCGTCGACAGTGCTATCAAGTGGCACTTGCTTAGCAATAACCTGCTCAGTGACGCTCAGTTTGGGTTCTGCCAGGGCCACTCAGCTCCTGACCTCATTACAGCCTTGGTTCAAACATGGACAAAAGGGCTGAACTCAAGAGGTGAGGTGAGAGTGACTGCCCTTGACATCAAGGCAGCATTTGACCGAGTATGGCATCAAGGAGCCCCAGCAAAACTGGAGTCAATGGGAATCAGGGGGAAAACTCTCTACTGGTTGGAGTCATACCTAGCGCAAAGGAAGATGGTTGTTGGAGGTCAATCATCTCAACTCCATGACATCACTGCAGGAGTTCCTCAGGGTAGTGTCCAAGGCCCAACCATCTTCAGCTGCTTCGTCAATGACCTTCCTTCAATCATAAGGTAAAAGTGGGGAAGTTCTCTGATGATTGCACAATGTTCAGCACCATTCGCGACTCCTCAGATACTGAAGCAGTCCGTGTAGAAGTGCAGCAAGACCTGGGCAGTATCCAGGATTGGACTGATAAGTGGCAAGTAACATTCGCGCCACACAAGTGCCAGGCAATGACCATCTCCAACAAGAGAGAATCTAACCATCTCCCCTTGACATTCAATGGCATTATGATTGCTGAATCCCCTAATATCAACATCCTGGGGGTTACCATTGACCAGCATTTTAAACTGGAATAACCATATAAATACCATGGCTACAAGAGCAGGTCAGAGTCTAGGAATCCTGTGGCGAGTAACTCACCTCCTGACTCCCCAAAGCCTGTCCATCATTACACTGCACAAGTCAGGAGTGTGATGGAATACTCTCCACTTGCCTGGATGGGTGCAGCTCCAACAACACTCAAGAAGCTTGACACCATCCAGGACAAAGCAGCCCACTTGATTGGCACCCCATCCACAAACATTCACTCCCTCCACAGTGGCAGCAGTGTGTACCATCTACAAGATGCACTGCAGCAATGCACCAAGTCTCCTTCGACAGCACTTTCCAAACCCACGACCTCTCCCAATTAGAAGGACAAGGGCAGCAAATACATGGGAACACCACCACCTGCAAGTTCCCCTCCATGTCACACACCATCCTGACTTGGAACTATATCGCCGTTCCTTCACTGTCGCTGGGTAAAAGTCTTGGAGCTCTCTTCCTAACAGCACTGTGGGTGTACCTACCCCACATGGACTGAAGCGGTTCAAGAAGGCGGCTCACCACCACCTTCTCAAGGGCAATTAGGGATGGGCAATAAATGCTGGCCTGGCCAGTGATGCCCACTTACCATGAATGAATATTTTTAAAAAGCTGCTGGCCAATCAGAAGGCTGGCAGCTCAGCAGTATTGGCAGTGCCACAAGATGCGGTGGTCAGTGCCGGTACTGCAGCAGCCCTGGACCCAGGCCCAGCACTGGAAATCCGGACTTCAGATAAGTGAGGTGGGGTCGCAGGGTCCGATCCAGAAGGCCCAAGGCGTGGTGGGATTGGCTGTGAAGTCCAGGGGGAGGGGAACCATGGAGGTGGAGGTTTTGCTGCCAGTTTTCTCTGTGGGCCACAGATTGCTCATAGAGGAGGGAACTGCTGTTAATAGGCCACTTAAGGGCCTCAATTGGCCTCTGGGTGGGTAGGCTGTCGTCGGCCTCTCCTGCTTCTGGGAAAATCGCTTGGCGACGGGGCAGCAATGGCTCCTCCGCGCACAGCCACCTGTTGCGATTCTTTGGGCCCCACCCGCCTCCGATCCCGCTTCTGGGGGGCCCATAAAATCCAGCCCTATCAGTCTCTTCCTTTAATCCAATACTAGCAGTTCCGAAGAAGGGTCACTGACCCGAAACGTTAACTTTGCTTCTCTTTCCACAGATGCTGCCAGACCTGCTGAGTGATTCCAGCATTTCTTGTTTTTGTTTCAGATTTCCAGCATCCGCAGTATTTTGCTTTTATTTTACTATCATTAACTTCTCTTGTTAGCCACGGTTGGGCCACTTTGCCCCTGGGCCTTTTATTACTTAAGGGAATGTATATCCGTTGCGAATTATGAATTATTTAAATATTTGCCATTGTTTATCTTGCGTCATATATTTCAATCCAGTTTCCCAATCTATGTTAGCCAACCCGCCCCCTCATACCTACATAGTTTGCTTTACAGACAGCCTAAGCCTCTGTTTCAGCAAATTAATACATTTTCAACCTTTCCGTGAAGAATGTCACAGAGATATGAGTGCCAGTTCACACTTGGTTGCGTCTGTTTAAGCAGAGAGGTACATTGAATGTAACAGTCACTTTGGTTTGATCCTGCAAGTGAAATTTTGCAGTGTGCCGGAACGTAACGTTAATTTCTGTGTTGCAGCTCGAGCGTAGATTTGCCACTGTTTGAATATGCGTGCAATTCTAGTCTGTTCTGTCTCTGGAAGATTACAGTTTGGTGCTATTCATGTATATGTCCTTGCAATTAATCCAGATGCTGGAGAGCTTTTGCCGTGTTTGAGGCGATGTTGTCTTTTCTCTCTCTAGCTGTGTGTTGTTTCCATTAGTCCTGTTGAATACCTCTGCTGGTTTGTTAATAAGGGGATGGAATTGCTGGATTTGGACTATTTAAAAAAAATCTTTACAGCCTTGCAATATCTGCTGTTAGCTCGATACTTGCGTTGCTTTTTATGTTACAATCAGGTAGTCATTTCTTTCGAAATATTTTTCAGTTATCATCATAGGCTTCCAGTGTCCTTGCTCTCGCTGGTCTCTACATTAAAAGGAAAAAAAAATCCTGTTGTATTGAGTCAACACATTCAAGCTCATAATTTGTCCAATGCTTCCACTTTCCCGAGTGATTTGAGGAATTGTGACCTCCAGTTTTAAAATTCCCTTCTTCAGCTCCCTCCATGGCCTCGCCCCCTCCCTATCTCTGTAACCTCCTCCAACTCTACAATCCTCCAAGATCTCTGCAGTCCTCCAATTCTCGTTTCTTGTGTATCCCCAAGTTCCATCGCTCCACCATTGGCGGCTGTGCCTCCAGCTGCCTGGGCCCTAAGCTGTGGAATTCCCTCCCGAAACCTCCCCACCTCTCTCTCCTCCTTTAAGATGCTCCTTAGAACCTACCTGTTTGGACAAGCTTTTGGTCACTTGTCCAAATATCTCCTTCTGTGGCTCAATGTCGTATTTCATTTGATAATGCTCCTGTGAAGAGCCTTGGGATGTTTACTACATTAGAGGTGCTATATAAATGCAAGGTGGAGTTCTTATTCCCCTGCCACTGTATCTAAGCCAAAGGGAAGGTAAAAAGATTATGTGGGGTTTTTTTAATCCATTTATGGGATGTGAGCATCACTAGCTAGACCAGCATCCATTGCCTATCCTTAATTACCCTTGAGAATGTGGCGCTTGAGAGTTACAAGCTAGCCAGGAAGGATCTAAAGGGAGAGCTTAGAAGAGCAAGGAGAGGACACGAGAAGTCATTGGCGGATTGGATCAAGGAAAACCCTAAGGCTTTCTATAGGTATATCAGGAATAAAAGAATGACTAGAGTTAGATTAGAGCCAATCAAGGATAGTAGTGGGAAGTTGTGTGTGGAATCAGAGGAGATAAGGGAAGCGTTAAATGAATATTTTTCGTCAGTATTTACAGTGGAGAAAGAAAATGTTGTCGAGGAGAATTCAGACTACTAGGCTCGATGGGATTGAGGTTCACAAGGAGGAGGTGTTAGCAATTTTGGAAAGTGTGAAAATAGATAAGTCCCCTGGGCCAGATGGGATTTATCCTAGGATTCTCTGGGAAGCTAGGGAGGAGATTGCAGAGCCTTTGTCCTTGATCTTTATGTCGTCATTGTCGACAGGAATAGTGCCGGAAGACTGGAGGATAGCAAATGTTGTCCCCTTGTTCAAGAAGGGGAGTAGAGACAGCCCTGGTAATTATAGACCTGTGAGCCTTACTTCGGTTGTGGGTAAAATGTTGGAAAAGGTTATAAGAGATAGGATTTATAATCATCTTGAAAAGAATACGTTCATTAGCGATAGTCAGCACGGTTTTGTGAAGGGTAGATCGTGCCTCACAAACCTTATTGAGTTTTTCGAGAAGGTGACCAAACAGGTGGATGAGGGTAAAGCAGTGGATGTGGTGTATATGGATTTCAGTAAGGCGTTTGATAAGGTTCCCCATGGTAGGCTATTGCTGAAAATACGGAAGTATGGGGTTGAAGGTGATTTAGAGCTTTGGATCAGAAATTGGCTAGCTGAAAGAAGACAGAGGGTGGTGGTTGATGGCAGATGTTCATCCTGGAGTTTAGTTACTAGTGGTGTACCGCAAGTATCTGTTTTGGGGCCACTGCTGTTTGTCATTTTTATAAATGACCTGGATGAGGGTGTAGAAGGGTGGGTTAGTAAATTTGCGGATGACACAAAGGTCAGTGGAGTTGTGGATAGTGCCGAAGGATGTTGTAGGGTACAGAGGGACATAGACAGGCTGCAGAGCTGGGCTGAGAGATGGCAAATGGAGTTTAATGCGGAAAAGTGTGAGGTGATTCACTTTGGAAGGAGTAACAGGAATGCAGAGTACTGGGCTAATGGGAAGATTCTTGGTAGTGTAGATGAGCAGAGAGATCTTGGTGTCCAGGTGCATAAATCCCTGAAGGTTGCTACCCAGGTTAATAGGGCTGTTAAGAAGGCATATGGTGTGTTAGCTTTTATTAGTAGGGGGATCGAGTTTCGGAGCCATGAGGTCATGCTGCAGCTGTACAAAACTCTGGTGCGGCCGCACCTGGAGTATTGCGTGCAGTTCAGGTCACCGCATTATAGGAAGGATGTGGAAGCTTTGGAAAGGGTGCAGAGGAGATTTACTAGGATGTTGCCTGGTATGGAGGGAAGGTCTTACGAGGAAAGGCTGAGGGACTTGAGGTTGTTTTCGTTGGAGAGAAGGAGGAGGAGAGGTGACTTAATAGAGACATATAAGATAATCAGAGGGTTAGATAGGGTGGATAGTGAGAGTCTTTTTCCTCAGATGGTGATGGCAAACACGAGGGGACATAGCTTTAAGTTGAGGGGTGATAGATATAGGACAGATGTTAGAGGTAGTTTCTTTACTCAGAGAGTAGTAGGGGCGTGGAACGCCCTGCCTGCAACAGTAGTGAACTCGCCAACTTTAAGGGCATTTAAGTGGTCATTGGATAGACATATGGATGAAAATGGAATAGTGTCGGTCAGATGGTTTCACAGGTCGGCGCAACATCGAGGGCCGAAGGGCCTGTACTGCGCTGTAATGTTCTAATTCTAATTCACTGCTGTCCTTGGGATGTAGGTACACCCACAGTGCTGTTAGGAAGGGAGTTCCAGGATTTTGACCCAGTGACAGTGAAGGAACGGCGATATAGTTCCAAGTCAGGATGGTGTGTGACTTGGAGGGGAACTTGCAGGCGGTGGTGTTCCCATGCATCTGCCGCCCTTGTCCTTCTAGGTGGTAGAGGTCACAGTTTGGAAGGTGCTGTCGAAGGAGTGCCCTTTGTATATGGTACACACTGCTGGCACTGTGCTGGTGGTGGAGGGAGTGAATATTTACAGTGGTGCCCAGTTATATGCCGATCATATTTTAAATGCATACTTAGTGAAGTTGCCCATTAACATAACGAGGAAACGCAAACTATTCTGCTCTGCAGATAGAGTTCCAAAGCTTCAGTTGGAACACTGACTCATCTCATAACCACATTAATGAAAACTGCTGTCAAACAGCTAGAGATTTAGCTGTCCAGGAGGCTGTCAGTCAGATACTGCATAATGGATGTGAATAAACTAAAAAGTCCTTTATAACCAAGAAATATCTTGAGAACACTCCAGGCTCTGGGTCACTCAGGTGCCTGAAGAGAAAGAGGGAAATTCCACATCACTGCCAGCTATTTGAAGAAATTGTGATGTTTTCCCACTAAATTGCAGCTTTGCAATTTGATTTGAATTAACTTTTGGTTTTGCCTCAATATAAAAACAGTGGCATAGAGATCAAAGGAATCATAGAAATTAACAGCACGGAAGGAGACCATTCAGCCCATCATGTCCATGCCGTCTGAAAAGGAGCCCTCCAGCCTAATCCCACTTTCCAGCTCTTGGTCCGTAGACTTGAAGGTTATGGCACTTCAGGGTACTTTCTAAATGTTCAGAGGGTTGCTGCCTCTACCACCCTTTCAGGCAGAGTGTTGCTGCCTGTGGATGGATAGTCCCGATCGAGATTCACAGAAGAAGAGTGGCTGGTTGGGTGCTGTTGAACTTTACACCATAGTAAGGTGCCAGTTCCTTCAGATGATGATTAGAAAGCTGACAAGGAAATAATAACAGCCAGTACCGAGATAATGGGAGGCAGAGTTTTGCAATACGATTGTACAGGACTGTTTAAAAAGCAAAAGCATATCCAACAGTACAACTTCACTTGTGTCACTAACTGGTGCGAACCCAGTTGCTGTGTCTTAGTAGTGGCTTCATGGGTAGCATTCTCACATCTTCGGGATGGGCAATAAATGTTGTCCTGGCCAGCGATGCCCACGTCCCATGAACAAATAAACTAAAACTGCGTCATGGTTTTTTAATCTTCCATGGGATGTGGGCATCACTGGCAAGACCAGCATTTATTCCCCCATCCCTAATTGCCTCTGACAACTCAGAGGGCAGTTAATAGTCAACCACATTGCTGTGGGTCTGGAATCACATGTAGGCCAGACCGGGTAAGGATGGCAGATTTCCTTCCCTAAAGGGCATTAATGGACCAGATGGGTTTTTTTTTTTACGACAATCGATGATAGTTTCATGGCACCATTACTTTCAATTCCAGACTTGTAAAAAATTATTTAATTGAATTTAAATTCTACCAGCTGCCGTGCTGGAATTTGAACCCAAGGCCCCAGGGCATTAGCCTGGTCCTTTGGATTACTAGTTCAGTGACATTACCATGATGTCACACTTCAGAGACTCAGGGGAGGATCTTGCGTTTTAGATCAAAAGCCCGCACTGTGTGAGGAACAGTCACCCAGCAGTGATTTTCCCAGAATTGGCCAATTAGTGGCCAGAGTGCAGGCTCTTGAAGCTGGAGGGCCAATAGGAGGCCCTTCCAACTGGGAAGAAGCAGCAGGCTACCTTTTCAGGTAAGCGACAGAGAGGCTGCCTCAAGATGGAGGTGCCCTCTCTCCAACGTTTAATTCAGAAAATAGACTCAGCAGAAAGGAGGGAGAATCCCTCCACAGGGTGGCCCGCAGCTGCAGCTGAGGCCAGACAGACGGAGAGGGTCTCAATGTCTGTCTGGATCGCAGGTCCCATGGTGTACCATGGGGGGAAGCACACCTAGGGGCTGACTGGAAAATTCCATTTGGCCTCTGATAATAGACCTTTACCAACTCGGTTGGCTACCCTGCATTTGCGGAAAATGACCCAGGGCAGGATGGTGCCTGCACGCCAGCCAGTGATGCGAATTATCACGCCTGCCCATCTCCATGATCAACCCCCATCAGGAGCTAGAAATCCTGTCCTCGAGCTCAAAATCCAGGCTGACACTCCCAGTGCTGAGGGAGTGCTGCAATGTCAGAGGTAGCATCTTTTGGATGTGACGTTAAACCAGGACCCTGTCTGCCTCTGAGGTGGTTGTAAAGGTTACCGTGGCCACAGCAGGGAGTTCTCTTTGGTGTCCCTGGTCAATATTTATTCCTCAAAAAACACTAAAAAATAGATGATCCAATCATTGTCTCATTGCTCTGAATGGGAGCTTGCTGTGTGCAAATTGGCTGCCGTATTTTCTACATTGCAGCAGTGACAACTCTTCAAAAGTATTTGATTGGCTGTAAAGTGCTTTGGGACATCCTGAGTTAGTGAAAAACTGCACTCTTAATAAGATCCTATTTGGAACATAAAATGAGAGCAGAGGAGAATATTACAGGTGATTGTTCATACTTGTGTATATCCTGCACTCTGTCTCATCTGATTAAAGTGTGCTTGCAAGACAGACCTCTGCACTCCCTATTTGTCAAGAATCTTCACGTGCTCTACAATAAACTTCAAACGTGCCTGATTTAAAAGTAAATAAATAATGATAGCATTGACTATGGTGCAAGTCTAACACGGACATGAGGCTCATGAATAAGTTAATTTAATCAAAAAATAGTTTTGTCCCTGGCGGCATTGAGATGGGGAACAATTACTGAACAATGGCAGGCTGAATGTATAACACTGCAGGGGGAGGTGGCCGCAGAACTATCCCAGTGAAAGCTGCAGTAATGCTGTTATTTAATCAGCCACGAAAGCATTCTGTAGATAATCAAGAACCTGGAGTGCTGATTTCCAAAAAAAAAGATACATGCAGTAAGATACAAAGATCTGCACAATGCAAAGGTGAGGATTCCAGCATCCTGGAATCATGTAGCACAGAAGGAGGCCATTCAGCCCATCGTGCCTGTGCTGGCTCTTTGCAAGAGCTATCCAGTCAGTCCCTCATCCCCACCCTTTCCCCATAGCCCTGCAGGTTTTTCCTTTTCAAGTATTTATCCAATTCTGTCTTGAGATTTACCATTGAATTTTCAAGATATTAAGGGGAACAGATGGGGTAGATAGAGAGAAACTATTTCTGCTGGTTGGGGAGTCTAGAACTAGGGTGCGAAGTCTAAAAATTGGAGCCAGATCTTTCAGAAATGATATTAGGAAACACTTCAACACAGAGTTTTAAATCTGAGGTTGATGGATTTTTGTTAGTCAGTGGTATTGAGGGATATGGGGCAAAGGCAAGTTTGTGGAGTTAGGCCATGATCACACTGAATGATGGAACAGGCTCAAGGAACTGATTGGCCTTCTCCTGTTCCAATGTTTCTATGACTCTGCGTCCATTGCCCTTTCAGGCAGTGCATTCCAGATCATAGCAACTGAGTGTGTAAAAAAGAATTCTCCTCATCTCCCCTCTAGTTCTGTGTATGAGCAGTTGTTAGGTGGGTGTGAGTGCTGGAGGGGCTACTGAGCCAGAAGATCACTGTCTCCAGGTACTTGAAATAGAGAGGGAGGTGTCTCTTTGGTTGGCTTGCTGGGCTCTGTGCTCAGGGGAGTTAACCTTCAACTCAGAGCCAGGCCATTCAGGGGGAAAGTTAGGGAACACTTCTTCAAGCAAAGGATGGTAGAAGTGTGGAATTCTGTCCCACAGCAAAGCAGTCAATGCTGGGGATCAATTAATAATTTTATAACTGAGATTTGACAGAGTTTTTCCTTTAAGGGAATTAAGGGGTAGGGAGCCAGGGCGGGTGGATGGAGTTAAGGTACATATCAGCCATGATCTCATTGAAGAACGGGACAGGCTCGAGGGGCTGAATGGCCTCCTCCCGTTCCTATGTTCCTACTCTCACAGAGCATTGAAAATCATTCACTCACGACTTCCACAGATTTAGCATCACTATCATCAATGAATAGGTTTAGAAAAATATAAAATATAAAAATACAAAATAAAGGGCACAATACTAAAGGGGGTGCAGGAGCAGAGGGACCCGGGTGTATATGTGCATAAGACATTGAAGGTGGCAGGACAGGTTGAGAGAGCAGTTAATAAAACAGACAGTGTCCTGGGCTTTATTAATAGGGGCATAGAGCAAGGAAGTTATGTTGAACTTGTATAAAACACTAGTTCGGCCTCAGCTGGAGTATTGTGTCCAATTCTAGGCACCGCACTTGAGGAAAGACGTGAGGGCATTGGAGAGAGTACAGAAAAGATTCACGAGAATGGTACCAGGGATGAAAAATTTCATTTATGAAGATAGATCGGAGAAGTTAGGACTGTTTTCCTTGGAGAAGAGAAGGTTGGGAGGTGATTTGATAGAGGTATTCAAAATCATGAGGGGTCTGGACAGAGCAGATAGAGAGAAACTGTTCCATTCGTGAAAGGATGGAGAACAAGAGGGCACAGATTTAAAGTATTTGGTAAGAGAAGCAAAAGTGACATGAGGAAAAACTTTTTCACTCAGCGAGTGGTTAAGGTCTGGAATGCACTGCCTGAGAATGTGGTGGAGGCAGGTTCAATTGAAGCATTCAAAAGGGAATTGAGCAGTTATATGAAAAGGAAGAATGTGCAGGGTTATGGGGAGAAGGCAGGGGAATGGAACTGAGGGAATTGCCCTTTCAGAGAGCTGGTGCGGACACGATGGGCTGAATGGCCTCCTTCTGCACTGTAACGATTCTGTGATTCTATAGAATCTTACGGTACAGAAGGAAACCATTCAGTCCATTGTGCCTATGCTGACTCTTTGGGCGAGCTATCTAATTGGATTCACTCTTTTTTAGAATTCTCATCCTTGTTTCATATCACCATAGCCTCACCATTCTTATCTGGGTAACGTCCTAGAACCCTCCAAGATATCTGCACTCCTCCAATTTTGGCCTCTTGAGCATCCCTGATTTTAATTGCTCCACCATTGGCAGCTGTGCCTTCAGCTGCCTGGGCCCTAAACTCTGGAATTCCCTCCCTAAACCTCTCCATCTCTTTGCCGCTCTCCCCTCCTTTAAGACATTCCTTAAAATCTACCTCTTTGATCAAGCTTTTTAACCACCTGTCCTCGTGTAGCTTGGTGTGAAAAGTCTGTTTGATAATGCTCCTGTGAAGCACATTGAGATGTTTTACTACATTAAAGGTGCTATATAAATGCAAGATGTTGCTGTAAATTTAGGGAGTGGTTTTCTAACTGAGGGAACAGTGCAATGGGAGCAGACTGAATGAAATCTCACACAGTGATGTGCAAACCCTGATCTTTTACATATACAGTGATGGGTCCTTTAGGTCTTCAGTAGATTCAACTTGGGAGATAATCAGTAACTCCTGACGTCCTCACACCTGAAAAGATACTGACTCTAGTCTGGTGAAGGTACCTGCAGGCTAAAGTCTACCACTTCTGCTAAAGCTCATTAAACCCTCCAACAAAACATGTATTTAAATCTCGTCACGTAATTAGGCCCATACAAAAGGAGTATGTGACTATTTTTGATAAGTGTGGACCAGATCAAAATTCAGCAACAGGGACATTTCTCCAGTGTGCTAAGATAGCAGCCCAAAGCATCACATAGTATAGACGCAATAGTGTACCATAACTGGGGCCTAGGGATGTATTCAGTGGAGCATTGAACAGTCTTCCTAACTAATGCAGCAAATGAGCCGGGTTTAATTAGGCAGAATCCGAATTCTGAAATAATATTTGTGATATTCGATACAGATGCTTTAAGGGAGAAGGAGGTTACCTGTATGGTAATCCCTCTGTACAGTCCTGTTTCTGACAGCTGTACAAAGGGTATCAGTGGATATTTTTATCTGGTTTCCATATTATTGAGAAGTCCATAAAAATGAATGTTGTACGAGAGGTCAGACACACCTGGGGTTGAATTTTCAAAGGGCCGCAGGGTCGGGACTGGGTGCGGACGCAATTTGAAAATCGCGGTCCCGGAGGTCATTTCCAGACCCCATCGCCTTTGGAACAGTCCAAAATTTTCAATTTGATGATGGGGGAGGGAACGGGGATGCCGCCCGCCTCCAATTAAGAGCCCATTAAGCTCCTGGAGGAGCTCATGGCGTGATGGGGATGGTGGGGGGGAGCTCCACATTGTAATTTTCAATGGGCATTCTGGAGAGCCCAACCAGTCTGGTGTACAAGCTATAGCCTTCTGTCCAATTAGGGCTCGAACATTTGAAGATCACGTCGCGTTAGAGATGCAGCTCAGGTGCAGAGTTGGGATTCGGAAATCATCCAGACCTTGGGTTTCCGACCCCGTTTTGAAAATTCAGCCCCTGGGGTGTGTCTGATGCACACCTGCAAACCAAATACCAAGGGCCTCTGGAATTCACTGCATTGTGTTCATTATAAACCAGTCTGATGGATTAAGATGTGCAAGCAGCAATTATTATTTTTTGAGGGGAGGGGCCTGTAGACTTTTTTTTTGTGGAAATGAGATTGTGAAATAATTTGGAAGAGACCTAATAATCAGAGTGAGCTCAGACATCAAAGCAGTTCAATGCTGTAAGTAATACTAGACCACAACACCATGTCCATTTACACTATCTCACCGTGTCCATTTACACTATCTCACCGTGTATATTTACACTATCTCACCGTGTCCATTTACACTATCTCACCGTGTCCATTTACACTATCTCACCGTGTCCATTTACACTATCTCACCGTGTCCATTTACACTATCTCACCGTGTATATTTACACTATCTCACCATGTCCATTTACACTATCTCACCGTGTATATTTACACTATCTCACCGTGTCCATTTACACTATCTCACCGTGTCCATTTACACTATCTCACCGTGTCCATTTACACTATCTCACCATGTCCATTTACACTATCTCACCATGTCCATTTACACTATCTCACCGTGTCCATTTACACTATCTCACCATGTCCATTTACACTATCTCACCGTGTATATTTACACTATCTCACCATGTCCATTTACACTATCTCACCGTGTCCATTTACACTATCTCACCGTGTATATTTACACTATCTCACCGTGTCCATTTACACTATCTCACCGTGTCCATTTACACTATCTCACCGTGTATATTTACACTATCTCACCGTGTCCATTTACACTATCTCACCGTGTCCATTTACACTATCTCACCGTGTATATTTACACTATCTCACCGTGTATATTTACACTATCTCACCGTGTCCATTTACACTATCTCACCGTGTATATTTACACTATCTCACCGTGTCCATTTACACTATCTCACCGTGTATATTTACACTATCTCACCGTGTCCATTTACACTATCTCACCGTGTATATTTACACTATCTCACCGTGTCCATTTACACTATCTCACCGTGTATATTTACACTATCTCACCGTGTATATTTACACTATCTCACCGTGTCCATTTACACTATCTCACCGTGTATATTTACACTATCTCACCGTGTCCATTTACACTATCTCACCGTGTCCATTTACACTATCTCACCGTGTATATTTACACTATCTCACCGTGTCCATTTACACTATCTCACCGTGTATATTTACACTATCTCACCGTGTATATTTACACTATCTCACCGTGTCCATTTACACTATCTCACCGTGTATATTTACACTATCTCACCGTGTCCATTTACACTATCTCACCATGTATATTTACACTATCTCACCGTGTATATTTACACTATCTCACCGTGTATATTTACACTATCTCACCGTGTATATTTACACTATCTCACCATGTCCATTTACACTATCTCACCATGTCCATTTACACTATCTCACCGTGTCCATTTACACTATCTCACCGTGTCCATTTACACTATCTCACCGTGTCCATTTACACTATCTCACCGTGTATATTTACACTATCTCACCGTGTATATTTACACTATCTCACCGTGTCCATTTACACTATCTCACCGTGTCCATTTACACTATCTCACCGTGTCCATTTACACTATCTCACCGTGTATATTTACACTATCTCACTGTGTATATTTACACTATCTCACCGTGTCCATTTACACTATCTCACCGTGTCCATTTACACTATCTCACCGTGTATATTTACACTATCTCACCGTGTCCATTTACACTATCTCACCGTGTCCATTTACACTATCTCACCGTGTCCATTTACACTATCTCACCGTGTCCATTTACACTATCTCACCGTGTATATTTACACTATCTCACCGTGTATATTTACACTATCTCACCGTGTATATTTACACTATCTCACCGTGTCCATTTACACTATCTCACCGTGTCCATTTACACTATCTCACCGTGTATATTTACACTATCTCACCGTGTCCATTTACACTATCTCACCGTGTCCATTTACACTATCTCACCGTGTCCATTTACACTATCTCACCGTGTATATTTACACTATCTCACCGTGTCCATTTACACTATCTCACCGTGTCCATTTACACTATCTCACCGTGTCCATTTACACTATCTCACCCTTCTTTCCGACAAGTTCAGTTTCTTTTTCTCTTCTGGCAAGGTGAATACAGTTTTCTGTATATATTAAAAAAAAGCACATGCCCTTTATTGCCAACGTAAAAACTTTGTTTAAAGTAAACTGTTGTGAGAGATGAGCCGTGTTGGAATGATTTTGACAAGTTGGAGAATATCGGCCTGAGCAGAATAATGCTTTGCTAGAACCCACAAACTAGAGTGAGCGGATTTCTTCAAAATTCAGGAAGAGGCCAAATTCCTTTGCTCTTGGGAAGAACAGTGGCAGCAGAATGGCAATCAGTGCCTGATCAGGATGTGCAATTGTATAAAAAAAATTTAAATGTGTAATTGTGACTTTTTTATTCATTCATGGGATGTGGGCATCGTTGGCTAGGCCAGCATTTATTGCCCATCCTTAATTGCATTTGAGAAGGTGGTGGTGAGCTGCCTTCTTGAACCACTGCAGTCCATGTGGGGTAGATAGACAGTGCTGTTAGGAAGGAAGTTCCAGGATTTTGACCTAGTGACAGTGAAGGAACGGCGATATCGTCAGGATGGTGTGTGACATGGAGGAGAACTTACAGGTGGTGGTGTTCCCATGCATCTGCTGCCCTTGTCCTTCTAGGTGGTAGAAGTCGTGGGTTTAGAAGGTTCTGTCGAAAGACCCTTGGTGAATTGCTGCAGTGTATCATGTATATGGTACACACTGCTGCCACTGTGTGTCGGTGGTGGAGGGAGTGAATGTTTGTAGATGGGGTGTTAATCAAGTGGGCTGCTGTCGAGCTTCTTGAGTGTTGTTGGAGCTGCACCAATCCAGGCAAGTGGAGAGTATTCCATCACACTCTTGACTTGTGTAGTTGGTGGACAGGCTTTCGGGAGTCAGGAGGTGAATTACTTGCTGCAGAATTCCCAGCCTTGTATCGTAGTATTTATATGGCTGGTCCAGTTTCTGGTCAATGGGATGTTGATAGTGGGGGATTTAGCGATGGTAATGCCATTGAATGTCAAGGGGAGATGGTTAGATTCTCTCTTATTGGAGATAGTCATTGCCTAGCACTTGTGTGACATTATAAGTGGACCTGTTGATGGGAGACAGAAATATTCTATAGAAGTCCTTTTTTTTAATAAGTTCATGTTAAAAATTTGGGTTGAGGTGTTCAAAATCACAAGCAGCTTTGATAGAGTTAATTGGTAATAACTTTTTTCAGTAACAGGAGGGTCAGTAATCAGAGGTTAAAGGTGATTGGCTAAAGAACCAAAGGTGGCCTGAGGAAACGTTTCTTTCCACAGTGAGTTGTTGTGATCTGGACCGCGCTGCCTGAAAGGGCGGTGGAAGCAGATTCAATAGTAACTTTCAAAAGGGAATTGGATAGATGAAGGGGAAAATTTGCAGGGCTTTGGGGAAAGAGCAGGGGGAGTGAGACTGATTGGATAGCTCTTTCAAAGAGCCAACACGGGCACCATGGGCTGAATGGCCTCCTCCTGTTCTGCAGCATACTATGAGTTTCCATGTTGATATTTACCAGTAGCAATTTTAGATGAGACGTTAAACGGAAACTCCATCTGCTCTCTCAGGTAGATGTAAAATATTCTCTGGCACTACTTTGAAGAAGAGCATGGGGAGTTTTCCCTGATATCCTGGCCGATATCTATCCCTCAACAAACATCAGAACAACAGATTGTCTGGTCGTTATCATCTCATTGCTGTTTTGTGGGATCTTACTGTGCACACATTATCTTTCAACATTTCCTACGTTCCAACAACACGTCAAAAAGTACTTCATTGGCTGTCAAGCACTTCGGGACATTCTGAGGTTGTGAAAGGTGCTGTATTAATGCAAGTTGTTGCTGTAATGTCAGAAACAGGGCAGACAAATTTTCACACAGCAAGATCCCACAAAACAGCAATGGAATAGATGAATTCTGAGTGAAATGCCAGAATTCAGTTACATTCATGTAGTGCCCAGTCACCTGTCAGAAATGTTTCAACAACTTCACTAAAGATGTGATTTCACACACTTTGAGGTGCAGTGACTGCTGTTACATAGGCAAACCTCTACACAGCAAGATCCCACAAACTGTGCTGGTTACTTAATCTGGTTTTGAAGGAACGATAGTTTGCAGACTGAGAGAACTGCCTCCTCCTCTTTAAATACAGCTTTGGAACAACACGGGGAAGAGGAAGAGGACATTCAGCCCTTCACACCTGTTCTGCCATTCAGTTAGATCATGGCTGATCTGTACCCTAACTCCATTTACCCACCTTGATTCCACAGCCTTTAATACCCTTTACCCAACAAAAATCTACAAGCTCAGTTTTGAAATTTTCAACCTCAACAGCTTTCTATGGGGAGAGTGTTCCAGCCACCAAAGCAACATCTCATCCAAAAGATGGCACTCTGACAATGCAGCACTCCCTCAGTACTGCACTGGGCGTGTCAGCCTGGTTAGAGGCTCACGTTGCTGCAGTAAGTCTCAGAATCCACAACCTTCCTACCAAAAGGTAAGTTTGCTTCCAACTTGGTGAAGCTGCCATGAAGCACAGGCTCACTCTGTGTTGAATTATCTTTGAAAACCCAGACTGTGTTTTAGTACTCTGCACTTCTCAGTATCTCATCTGTTCCTCACACCAAGCTGTCCATTCACCTGTGTAGCTTACCCACTGTGACCTGGCATAGTTACCTGTTGAAAGCATGAAAGCAAGGTTTGAAAAAAGATATGCTTACCCAGAAACGTCTTGTAAATTAATTACCTCTGGTCAGGGATTATTGAGTAACTCCCCCTCAGTAGTTCATTTTTTGGCTGGTAAAATATTACTCTAACCAAACTGTGGCCTTTGTAAAACCTTCCATACCTCCTCCCCTTCTGATTCCTCCCCCATCCTTCCTCTCCTCTTTACTCCTACTTTCCTCCCCTCCCTCTCTTCCCTCTCCTCCCCTTCCCTCCCCTCTCCTCCCCTTCCCTCCCTTCCCTCCCCTCTCCTCCCCTTCCCTCCCCTCTCCTCCCCTTCCCTCCCCTTCCCTCCCCTCTCCTCCCCTTCCCTCCCCTCTCCTCCCCTTCCCTCCCCTCTCCTCCCCTTCCCTCCCCTCTCCTCCCCTTCCCTCCCCTCTCCTCCCCTTCCCTCCCCTCTCCTCAACTTGCCTCCTCCTCTCCTCAACTTGCCTCCTCCTCTCCTCCCCTTCACTCTCCTCTTCCCCTGCCCTTTCCTCTCCTCTCCTCCCCCCTTCTCCCACCACTCCCCTCTCTCCTTCCCTTCTATCCCCTCCCTTTTCCTGAGCCCTCGCCTCCTCTCTTCTCCCTTCCCCTCCCACTCCACTCCTCCCCTCCCCTGTCCATCCTTCCTCTCCTCCCCTTCCCCCTCCCTTCCCTCCCCTCCCCTCCCCTCCACCTCCCCTCCTCCTCCTCCTCACCTCCCCTCCCCCTCCCTGGCCTGAATTCTCCAGTTGCTGAATTGTAAACATCTCGGAACTGGTTTCCAGACGAGGAATTTGTTTAAGATGCATGGAAATTCCCCGAGGAAAAATGACCTGAATTCTAAACAGTGGAAAAGCAGTAAATGGTTTCCTTATTAAATTCTCTGGTTCCACACATTTTAACAGATTCTGCTTCTAATCACCAGTCCTAATTGAATCGGATAATTTAACTCAAATTCTGCATTCCTTTTTATCAAAATGTTGTTTGTAACTAGATTCCACCCAAGCAAAATTGTAACAAGTGCCTGAAAGGATGAATGCGAGCAGCCAAGAGAAAACTTTACACCCCAAATCTCAACCATCACTTAGGTCTCCTTCAAGATCATTATAATAGAGAGCAAGGTGAATTGTTCCAAATTAGAAACTGTTCATTATTATTGACAATATTCATCCCTCCACCCACATCACTAATCAGATTATCTGGTCATTGGGTGGAATTTTATGTTCTCCCCCACACTGGTTTGGAGGTGGGGAGAGCATAAAATCAAGTGGGATGGTGGTCGAGGGGGTTCCCGCCACCATCCCACCTCCACCGAAATTTAGTCCTGGGCGGGAACGCCTGTGAACAGCCTTTCTGCCCCACCGTCAATTGAGGCCCTTAACTAGGCAATGAACCCCAAATTAAGAGCCTCTTCCTGCCGCAGCCTCAATTACCTATGCAGTGGGAAGCCCTGTCAAAACTGTGTGGGTTGCTTCCTGGCTCCGGGGGGGAGTGGGCGGGGTGGTACGCAGGGGAGGGTGAGTTGTTCGTTCAAAGGCATTTAGTGCCTGAACGAGGGACCCGGCATCAGGAAGGGGTGGGCCCGTTAAGGGCACTCCCCTGCTGCCGATCTCCCTTCCCCATGACCCTCAGCCCATGAGACCCCTCCTGCCCTGACCTACCTTAAGACTGGTTCCAGCACCACTCTTCGGTGTCTGGTTGCTGCAGACGGGATTGTGAACCCTATGGAAGGCCCGCTGCTGTCCAGTTAAGTGCCTAATTGGCACTAAATTCGACCGGCCTTCCATAGAAGAGGGGACATGGGGATCTTGGCGTCAGTTTCCCCCGGCGTCGAGACCCCGTTGCTAGCATAAAATTCTCCCCGTTATCTCATTGCTGTTTGTGGGATCTTGCTGTGTACAAATTGGCGTTTCCTACAATACAACAGTCACTGCAGTTTAAGAGTATTTCAATGGCTGTGATGCACTTTGGGGTGTCCTGAGGTTATGGAAGTTGCTATATAAATGCAAGTTCTTTCACTGTTTCTGGAATAAGAACAGAAAATGCAAAAATGATTTATGAGAATGATATCAGAACTGAGAGGTTATAACTATCAAGAAATCCTGGGGCTCTGTTCTCTAGAAATTAGAAGGCTGAGAGCTGAGCTGTTGTAGGTGTTTATGATTATAAGGGGTTATCATGGGTAGATGTAATGATATTTCCATTTGTGGGGGAGTCGAAAACGAGAGGCCTTGAATATCAGATAATCAGATCACTGATAAATCCAATCGGGAATTCAGGAGGAAGCTCTTTACCCAGAGAGGGATGAGAATGTGGAACTCGCTACCACAGGGAGTGGTTGATGTAAATAGCATTTATGGGGAAGCTGGGTAAACACATGAAGAAAGGAATGGAAGGATTTGCTAATTGAGTGAGATGAAGGAGAGTGGGAGAAGGCTCGTGTGGAACATAAATGCCAGCATAGACCTGTTGGGCTGAATGGCCTGTTTCTGTGCTGTAAATATGTTGTAAGTGCACAGCACTTGTCAATCGAAAGAAGGTAGCTTCCATGTTTGATGTGTGACTCTTCACCTTATCACTTAGTGGCGATGTTTCATTGTGGCTGAAAAAACCAGGAGCCATTTTCACCTGGAGTATAAACCAAGTGGAACGCCTGCAGAGGAAAGCGGAATGATCCTGAGTATTTGGTTCATTTAGGTTCAGGGGTCACTGAGATGTGGCAACAACAATATGAAAGCCTTTTACATTTTAATCTCCTTGCTGCTGTCGACGCAGCAAAACTGTTGGTTGTCACTCGAAAGTGGTACGTCCTTTCACTCCCCTGAGTTCTACTCCCTCCCTTTAAAAGTGCTGTTTCAAGCATTTCAAATCTCCCCCCATATCTGTAATCTCTTTAAGCTCTCCAGGATCTCTGCCCTCCTCAGTTCTAGCCTCTCACGCATCCCAATTTTAATTGCTCCACAATTGGTGGTCACACCTTCAGCTGCCTGGGCCTTAAACCTCTCTGACTTTCTCTTCTCTTTTAAAACGCTCCTTAAAACTGATCTCTTTGAGCACGTTTCTAGTCACCGGTCACACTATCCCCGCGTGTGGATCGGTGTCAAATTCTATATGATTATTCCTCCTGTACAGTGCCTTGGGGCACTCTACTGTGTTAATAGTGCTGTATAAATGCATGTTGTTGTGATCAGCGGTGTGCTGTGAGGAGGTCAGTGATTGCAGCCATGTTAAACGCCTACTCGTCTCCCCTTCCCCCAGATGGGAGGAGGTGTCCTTAAAAAGCCACCTGTACCAAACTGAATGGAACATAATAGCATAGAAAATAGGAGTACAAGTAGGCCAGCTGCCTGACGTTCCTGCACAATGGCTCTGTTAGTAGTGCTCTTGTTTCTGCGTCAGGTGGTTGGCGGTTCAAGTCCCAGTTCAGGACTTGAGCACAAAAATCTAGGCTGGCACACCAGTGCAGTACTGAGGGAGTGCTGCACTGCCAGAGGTTTAGATTAGATTAGATTAGAGATACAGCACTGAAACAGGCCCTTCGGCCCACCGAGTCTGTGCCGAACATCAACCACCCATTTATACTAATCCTACACTAATCCCATATTCCTACCAAACATCCCCACCTGTCCCTATATTTCCCTACCACCTACCTATACTAGTGACAATTTATAATGGCCAATTTACCTATCAACCTGCAAGTCTTTTGGCTTGTGGGAGGAAACCGGAGCACCCGGAGAAAACCCACGCAGACACAGGGAGAACTTGCAAACTCCACACAGGCAGTACCCGGAATCGAACCCGGGTCCCTGGAGCTGTGAGGCTGCAGTGCTAACCACTGCGCCACTGTGTTGTCTTTCAGATGGGATATTAAACTGAGGCCCTGTCTGCTGTTGCAGGTGGATGGAAAAGATCCAAAGAAGAGCAGGGGAGATATCCCCAATGTCCTGGACAGCATTTTTCCCTCAATGAACATCATAAAAACAGATGATCTGGTCATTATTACATTGCTGTTTGTGGGCTCTTGCTATGTGCACATTGTCTGCTGCGTTTCCTACGTTACAATAGTCACTACATATCAGAAGTTTGTCATTTGTTGTAAAGGGTTTTGGGGCATCGGAAAAATTGCGATACAAATGCACATCTTTTCTTTTTTCCAATGACGGAGCATCCAGTATAGATGCTAGAGAGGCTGTTTCCCCTGGCTGGGGAATCTAAAACTAGGGGTCACAATCTCAGGATAAGGGGTTGGCCATTTAGCACTGAGATGAGGAGAAATTTATTCACTCTGAGGGTTGTGAATCGATGGAATTCTCTACCCCAGGGAGCTGTGGATGCTCAGACATCGAGTATGTTCAAGACAGAGACTGATAGATTACTGGACACTGAGAGAATCAAGGGATGAGGGGATAGTGTGGGAAGGTGGAGCTGATGTAGACATTCATTAATGATCTTATTGAATGGCGGAGCAGGCTTGAGGGGCTGTCTGGCCTACTCCAGCTCCTATTTCTTATGTGCCATGTACAAGGCCATGCATCAATAACAGGCAGTGTATGTTTGCTTGCAGCCATCCTAATAATTTATTTAGAAAGTAACTGAGCAGACAGGATTAAGGAGACAGAAATGGTCTGGCCAGCAGCAAGCTTTTGTGAAAGGAGATGATCCATGTGTGATGCATTGTGTTTGTATTGAGGTCTAGACTTGCAGACTGAACTACATCATCGATTCCCTCACACATACTGCTGCTACGGCTCTGTCCGTTTCATTTTAGTACATTCTGGAAGGATTGCACACTGAAACATCAGAACATGACTAGAAAAGAGAAAAGACTGAGTGGGGGACCTGATAGAGGTCTTTAAATTTCTGGAAGGATTTAATAGGGTAAACATAGAGATGATGTTTACACTTATGGGGAGACCAAAACTGGGGGCCATCAATATAAGATAGTCACTAATCAATCCAGTAGTTACTTCAGGAGAAAGTTCTTTACCCAGAGAGTGGTGAGAATGTGGAACTCGCTACCACAGCGAGTGGTTGAGGGGAATAGTATAGATACATTTAAGGGGAAGCTAGATAAACACATGAGGGAGAAAGGAATAGAAGGATATGCTGATAGGGTGAGATGAAGAGGGGGTGGGAGGAGGCTCGTGTGGAGCATAAACACCAGCATGGACCCTTTGGGCCGAATGGCCTGTTTCTGTGCTGCAAAATTCTATGTAATGGATGCTGCCACTATAACCTTTGTCACTAACACAAGAACACAAGAAATAGGAGCAAGAGTAGACCATTTGGCCAATTGAGCCTGCTCCACCATTCAGTACAATCATGGCTGATCTTGGGCTTCAATTCGACTTTCCTCCCTGCTCCCCATATCCCTTGATTCCCTGAGAGACCAAAACTCCCTCTATCCCAGCCTTAAATACATTCAATGATGGAGCTTCCACTACCCTCTGAGGTAGAGAATTCCAAAGATTCACAACCCTTTGAGTGCAGTAATTTCTCCTCATCTCAGTCCTGAATGATTGGCCCTTTATGCTGAGACTGTGTTCCCGTGTTCTAGATTCCCTGACCAGTGGGAACAATCTCTCAGCTTCCACCCTATCAAGCCCTTTCAGAATCTTGTATGTCTCAGTTAGTTCACCTCTCATTCTTCTAAACTCCAGAGAATATAGGCCCAATTTACTCAGTCTCTCATCATAGGACAACCCCCTCATCCCAGGGACCAATTTAGTAAATCTTCACTGCACTGTCTCCCGTGCAAGTATATTCCTTCTTAAATGTGGAGACCAAAACTGCACACAGTATTCCAGGTGCGTTCTGACCAAAGCCCTGTACAATTTTAGTAAGACTTCTTTATTCCTGTACTCCAATCACCTTACAATAAAGGCCAACATGCCATTTGCCTTCCTAATAGCCTGCTGCACCTGCATGTTAACTTTGTGCATTCCTTGTACGAGTACCCCCAACTTTTACTGAACATCAACACTTAGCAGTTTCACACCTTTTAAAAAATGTTCTGCTTTTCTATTTCTACGACCAAAGTGAACAACGTCACACTTCCCTACATTATACTCCATTTGCCATCTTGTTGCCCACTCACTTAACCTGTTTATATCTCTTTGCAGCCTCTCTACATCCTCCCTGCTGTTTACCTTTCCACCTAGCTTTGTATCATTAGCAAACTTAGATACATTACTCTCTGTTTCTTCATCCAAGTCATTAATATAGAGTGTAAATAGCTAAGGCCCCAGCACTGATCCTTGCGGCACCCCATTATTCACTGCCTGCCCACTTGAATTCTGACTAAATCTGTACAAATATGAATCTACAGATTCTGTCATCCCAACCAGGTAAATTAAGAGGTACAGTGCACTGAGCTTATTCTGGAAATGATTATTATTCTGTTTTGGTTGGTTAATGGTGTAAGATAATGATTTGTTAATAAAAAAAAAAGAAAAGCTAAATATGTTTTATGAGGCGAATGCTCTGAAGTCAGCTAGATTTGCCAAAAAATCCCATCTGTATTGGATAGGACTTCCTAATGTTCCCAAATGCAAGAACAGATCTCATTCTGATTCTGTTCAGATAATGAGACTCTCTCGATATGATTGTGTGCAGAAGGCGGGTTGGAAGCTCAGTGATGGCATTTAATGAAGGGGGGGGGGGTTTGCTGCTGGGGAGTGGAGGGAAGAATTCCTGGAGAAGAAATATGTCTGGCCTCTCTCTCTCACCCTTTTATTTCTGCTGAGATACTGAATTTGCTTTGTATTCCCGTGTTATGTCAAATTATGTTAATACTGCGTGCCCCCACACTGAGCAAGCAGGTTTCTGGCCTGAGTACTGGTGTCTGGCTGGAACTCTGGCATATACTGTGGGAAATGTCTTTTCTATTAAGAAATCTCTTGGTGCTGCATGATAAATTCTCCTTCATCCAAATGTTCCTTTGTTTTAACAGAAAATACAAGTGCAATACTTCTTACCTTTCTCGCTTGTTCCGCAGACTGCCCCCCACCCCACCTCCCCACCTGACTCCTCTCCCACCCTCTCTGCCCACCTGCTCCCTCCACTAGTGAGCAGAAACCTCGGGTGTGGGGTGCCATCAGCATTACCAACAAGCGCAAACGCGACACAGTCCATTAATAACCTACCAGTCATCTCAGAGCTGGTTGTCTGCCACTGTACTAAATGTGCTAAATATTTAAGCAGGAATCGGAGGCGATGCTTGTAAACTGGAATTCACTGAGTCTCTTTAATGTCACTTTAGCTGGTGGATCGTTAAGACGAAAAGGCTGCCATTTCGGATGTATTCTCCAGTCCACCTCTTGTCACCTTAAATTAAACTAGCCAGGTGTTTTACGGCGAGTGCAGGACCAATCCCGGTTTCACTGACTCTGCTCCAATGGGTTTGCTATGAATATTCAGTCTCCCCACTTTAATTGATCAGTCTAATGTCATCAGATTATACATTATTAGCTGATTTGCGGTTGCTTTTCTTCCCAAGGCAAGCCGAACTGTAACACAGGTCACAGGTGTGGGGTGTAGAGTCTGCGTGTTTCCATTTTCACTTGCTTTTCCCGCCCGGCTTTCTCCCAACGCGAAATGGATTTACAAGACAATAGGATGTTCCCTCGCTCCCCTCCAAACTACCTCGGCCATTATTATTATTTTTTAATCAGAAGCCTAATGTTTTTTTTTCTTGCTAATGAGCAATCTACTGTGTTTACTTACACTCATTTACTGTGTCTGCCCAGAATGTGTCATCTTTCCATCTAATTCCCTCTGCCTTCTTTAAAAGCTTCATAAATGCGGTCAAATGGTTTGGAAAGGCCCACTTTAAGTTCTTGCTGACAGAAGTAGGCTGCTGTTAGCAGTCAGAGTAATGTGCCTCCACCTGTTGCAAGACAAAGCTTTCATGTCACACTCACGTGTCACAGACACCAGTGTTGTACATAAGAAATAAGAGCAGGAGTAGGCCATTCAGCCCCTTGAGCCTGCTCCACCATTCAATAAGATTATGGCTGAACTGATCGTGGCCTTAACTGCACTTTCTTGCCAGCTTCCCATAACCCTGGACTCCCTTGCAGATCAAAATTCTGTCTAACGCAGTCTTGAATGGCACATCCTCCACTGCTCTCTAAGGAAGAGAATTCCAAAGATTAACGACCTTCTGAGAAAAGAAATTCCTCCTCACTTCCGTCTTAAATAGGAGACCTCTTATTTTGAGACTGTGCCCCCTAGTTCTAGATTCCCCCATGAGGGGAAATATCCTCTCAGCATCTACTCTGTCAAGCCCCCTCAGAATCTTATATGTTTCAATAAGATCACCTCTCATTCTTTTAAACTCCAATGAGTACAGGCCCAACCTGCTTAACCTTTCCTCACAAGACAAACCCCTTCATACCAGGAATTAGCCTAGTGAACCTTCTCTGAACTACCGCGAATGCAAGTATATCCCTCCTTAGGTAAGGAGACCAAAACTGCACACACTACTCTAGGTGTGGTCTCACCAATGCCCTGTACAATTGTAGCAAGACTTCCCTACTTTTATACTCCATCTCACTTGGAATAAAGGCCAACATTTCATTTGCCTTCCCAATTACTTGCTGTACCTGCATGCTGACCTTTTGTGATTCGTGTACGAGTGAGATCCCTCTGTACCTCAGCATTCTGTAGCCTGTGCATTAACTCAGTGTAGTGAGCTCTCACTGCGCAAAGGGTTTTAATCAGAATGTAGAAAGTGCTTTACAGCCAATGAAGTACTTTTTGAGCTGTTGTAATTAGAAAACACGGCAGCCAATTTGCGCACAGCAAGCTCCCACAAACAGCAGAGTGATAATGACCAGATAATTTTTTTTAGGGATGTTGATTGAGGAAGATATTGGCCCCAGGACACCAGGGAGAAGTGTCCTGATCTTCTTCAAAATAGCGTCTGTGGGATCTTTTACATACACCTGAGAGGGCAGACGGGGCTTCGGTTTAACATCTCATTCAAAAGACAAACATACTTGACAGTCTCTATGGTGTGTAGGTGCTGTGATTGCAGATGGTCACTAAACTTTGGCTTATTCTACAGAAAATGGTAATAACATTTATAGAATAATTTAGTTTCTCAAATTGATCTTTAAGAAAAAGGACTAATTGACTATTGTGTCAGTTAAACTATAAATAAAATAGATTAGACTGTTAGAGCCCTGGAAGTAGATTTGAATATATTGACTTCTCTTCTCATGAATTGAATTAAATTAAGGACATCAATCCAAACCTTGTAATCTAGTTTATTTCTTGTATGTGATTCTTTGTTCACATTCAGAGCACTTGTCTTTAGTGTTTCTATTTTGAAAAGCATAGGAACAGGAGGAGACCATTCAGCCCTTTCTCCTGTTCTGCCATTCAATTAGACCATGGCTGATCTGTATCTCAACTCCATTTACCAGCCATGGTTCCGTAACCCTTAATCCCCTCGCTCAACAAAAATCCATCAGTCTCACTTTTGAAATTTTGAATTGACCCTCAGCCTCAACACCTTTTTGGGGGAGAGAGTTCCAGATTTCTGGACAGCCTGGCTCTAATTTTAAGGTTATTTCCCCCATTGTTCCGGACTCCCCCCACCAGAGGAAATAGTTTCTATCTATCCCAATGTTATTTTTTTCCCCCCTTGTTTGGGATTTTTGTTTTTGAGCACTGTTACAGGATTTGATCCCACTGTTTAGTGACCAATTGCAGTGTGCATCTTTCCCTTTTTCTATTGTGAATTTGTCTTTCTGTGGAGTTTAAGAGATAGCATTTTGAGAGGCCTCTGCTCTCACATGAGGCTGCTTTTGCTAAATCAGTATTGGCTGAATTTGAGAGCAGTAGTGGTAATGTATTGCCTCAAGGCTCTTGCTAATGGCGTTTGGCATCACCCACTAAATTGATATAAGCTGAGGCGCAAATATGCAGCGAAACCAACTTGAAAATTAGAGCCAATACCTTCGTTTGAAGTTAGCAACGAGAAATTCTCACATTCTCATTGCACGTTTTGGCAGGTGTTTATAATCCTGATCAGATTTTGTTGTCAAAAAAATGGTGGGGTTAGTGGCACCTGGCGTTGTTTATGCGTAAATGGTACAGCAACTTCAGCGAAGGGGCAGGTGCGCAGTTAAGCACGGAAGTCCAAACGTTGCTGTCCAAGCTTCGGGAGAATCAGCATCTTGCTGTCTGCTTTCCCGTTACGATGCACTGAATGGTGTGTAGTTGCTGCGTTTGTGTGTTCGAGAGGAACTAAACTCACTGCAGAAAGTTAAGTCTCCTCATTAAAAGCGCAAGCACCCTTTTAACGACTTGTTAAAGTGTTGATCACTGCCAATCAACCTCTGTGGCACTGAAAATTAACTAGTGTCCAGACCAAAGCTGCAGGATAAAATACCAAGACCAAATTCAATGCAGATGAGTTCCAAGTATTGCACTCTAGGGAAAGAATGGACAGTGCACATACTTAATGATGCTGAAGTAGCTCCAGGAAAGGTCAGAAAATCTGGCCATGACAGTACATTTAGAGTGCCAAGCCTTTACAACATACTAATCAATAAAAGCTTTGAATGCTGATCTATTGGTCATTAAGTATAGGACAAATCTGAGGCTGTTGAGTTTTAACTGTTCACTGTTGTAATAGGGCTACCACCTTGAGTAATGTGTTCTATGCTCGTCACCAAAGCATTAGAGAAACATCTAGAAACAAGAGTGATGAGGTTGGTTCTAAGTGCCAGAGGACTAAATTATGAAGAAAGGCTAGAAAGATCTAGAACAGGATCGAGGATGAAGTGGTGACTGACAGAGGGGAGGGGACTTGATATGTAGACAGATTTTGGAAAGATGTAAAGGTAACAGGGTTGTAGTCGTGGGCGATTTTAACTTCCCCTATATTGACTGGGACTCACTTAGTGCTAGGGGCTTGGATGGGGCAGAATTTGTAAGGAGCATCCAGGAGGGCTTCCTGAAACAATACGTAGATAGTCCCACTAGGGATGGGGCCATTCTGGACTTGGTATTGGGGAATGAGCCCGGCCAGGTGGTCGAAGTTTCAGTGGGGGAGCATTTCGGGAGCAGTGACCATAATTCCATAAGTTTTAAGGTACTTGTGGATAAGGATAAGAGTAGTCCTCGGGTGAAGGTGCTAAATTGGGGGAAAGCTAATTATAACAATATTAGGCAGGAACGGAAGAATTTAGATTGGGGGCGGCTGTTTGAGGGTAAATCAACATCTGACATGTGGGAGTCTTTCAAACGTCTGCTGATTAGAATCCAGGACCAGCATGGTCCTGTGAGGAAAGAAAGACAAGTTTGGCAAGTTTCGGGAAGCTTGGATAACGCGGGATATTGTGATCCTAGTCAAAAAGAAAAAGGAAGCATTTGTAAGTGCTGGAAGGCTAGGAACAGATGAAGCACTTGAGGAATATAAAGACAGTAGGAAGGAACTTAAGCAAGGAGTTAGGAGGGCTAAAAGGGGTCATGAAAAGTCATTGGCAAACAGGATTAAGGAAAATCCCACGGTTTTTTATACATATATAAAGAGCAAGAGGGTAACCAGGGAAAGGGTTGGCCCACTCAAGGACAGAGATGGGAATCTATGTGTGGAGCCAGAGGAAATGGGCGAGGTATTAAATGAGTGCTTTGCATCAGTATTCACCAAAGAGAATGACTTGGTGGATGATGAGCCGAGGGAAGGGAGTGCAGATAGTCTCAGTCATCTCATTATCAAAAAGGAGGAGGTGTTGGGTGTCTTGCAAAGCATTAAGGTAGATAAGTCCCCAGGGCCTGATGGGATCTACCCCAGAATACTGAGGGAGGGAAGGGAAGAAATTGCTGGTGCCTTGACAGAAATCTTTGCATCCTCATTGGCTACAGGTGAGGTCCCAGAGGACTAAAGAATAGCCATGTTGTGCCTTTGTTTAAGAAGGGTGGCAAGGATAATCCAGGAAATTATAGGCCGGTGAGCTTTACGTCAGTGGTAGGGAAACTATTAGAGAGGATTCTTCGGGACAGGATTTACTCCCATTTGGAAACAAACAAACTTATTAGCGAGAGACAGCATGGTTTTGTGAAGGGGAGGTCGTGTCTCACTAACTTGATTGAGTTTTTTGAGGAAGTGACGAAGATGATTGATGAAGGAAGGGCAGTGGATATTATCTATCTGGACTTCAGTAAAGCCTTTGACAAGGTCCCGCATGGCAGATTGGTACAAAAGGTGAAATCACACGGGATCAGAGGTGAGCTGGCAAGATGGATACAGAACTGGCTCGGTCATAGAAGACAGAGGGTATCAGTGGATGGGTGTTTTTCTGAATGGAGGGATGTGACTAGTGGTGTTCCGCAGGGATCAGTGCTGGGACCTTTGCTGTTTGTAGTATATATAAATGATTTGGAGGAAAATGTAGCTGGTCTGATTAGTAAGTTTGCGGACGACACAAAGGTTGGTGGAGTTGCGGATAATGATGAGGATTGTCAGAGGATACAGCAGGATATAGATCAGTTGGAGACTTGGGCGGAGAAATGGCAGATGGAGTTTAATCCGGACAAATGTGAGGTAATACATTTTGGAAGGTCTAGTGCAGGTGGGAGGTATACAGTAAATGGCAGAACCCTTAGGAGTATTGACAGGCAGAGAGATCTGGGCGTACAGGTCCACAGGTCACTGAAAGTGGCAACGCAGGTGGATAAGGTAGTCAAGAAGGCATACGGCATGCTTGCCTTCATCGGTCGGGGCATAGAGTATAAAAATTGGCAAGTCATGTTGCAGCTGTACAGAACCTTAGTTAGGCCACACTTAGAATATTGCGTGCAGTTCTGGTCGCCACACTACCAGAAGGACGTGGAGGCTTTGGAGAGGGTACAGAGGACGTTTACCAGGATGTTGCCTGGTCTGGAGGGCATTAGCTATGAGGAGAGGTTGGAAAAACTCGGATTGTTTTCACTGGAACGACGGAGGTGGAGGGGCGACATGATAGTGGTTTACTAAGTTATGAGCGGCATGGACAGAGTGGATAGTCAGAAGCTTTTTCCCAGGGTGGAAGAGTCAGTTACTAGGGGACATAGGTTTAAGGTGCGAGGGGCAAAGTTTAGAGGGGATGTGCGAGGCAAGTTTTTTACACAGAGGGTGGTGAGTGCCTGGAACTTGCTGCCAGGGGAGGTGGTGGAAGCAGGTTCGATAGCGACGTTTAAGAGACATCTTGACAAATACATGAATAGGATGGGAATAGAGGGATATGGGCCCCGGAAATGCAGAAGGTGTTAGTTTAGGCAGGCATCAAGATCGGTGCAGGCTTGGAGGGCCGAATGGCCTGTTCCTGTGCTGTACTGTTCTTTGTTCTTTGACTTTATGGAATGAATGCAAGATAGTAAAGCGAACAGATGAAGGGAAACAAGCACTGTTTTGTATAAAAAGATCATTGGAGGACATGGAGTTCCAGACATAAACTGATAAATGGCCAGTTGAGCACTGACATTTCTCCTCTTGAAGTGTGTTTAATATGTGGAATGGTCTTGGTAGAACAGCATAGGCAAAGACTGTCATTTCCAAGAGCAGTTACATGATGTGATTGGTGGAGAATCGTAGGTTGAAGGATAAGCAAAATAGCCAGACTGCCTTCCTCATCTCTACATTATCGATAGTTCAGTTTTATCAATAGTTCTGTTTTATCAATAGTTCTCTGTTTTTCTGAAATGAAACCGGACAACAAGACTGAACAGTTTGTCACATTTAGTGAAAACATCATTCACCATATTTTAGGTGATTGAGGTAATGTACAGCCATACGTTATGGAGTCACTGCTGGCAAATAGGCACAATTGTTGGACAGAAGCATTTTTGAATTGTGTTCAGTGTTGAATAAGGTGCGTTTTGCACAACAGAAACAGACCATTCAGCCCCCTGCTCTATGCTGGTGTTTATGCTCCACATGAGCCTCCTTTCCCCCCTTCTTCATTTCACCCTATCAACATATCCGCCTATTCCTTTTGCCCTCATGTGTTTATCCAGCTTTGAATTAAATGCATCTATGCTGTTCACCTCAACCACACCCTGTGGTGGCAAGTTCCGCATTCTCACCACTCTCTGGGTAAAGACGTTTCTCCCGAATTCCTTAATGGATTTAATAGAATTAAGCAGCACAGAAGGAGTCCATCCACCCCATAGTAGCCGTTCTATGTGTTGGATTTATTAGTGACTATCATATTTATGGCCCCTAGTTTTGGTCTCTCCCGCACAACTGTAAAAATCTTCCTTCGTCTACCCTATCAAACCCTTTCATAATTTTGAAGACCTCTATCAGGTTACTCTTCCGCCTTGAACAAATCAAACAGGTTTGCTGTTTTAGCATTCATTTATTAAATGTGGTTGATCACTTGTCGTGATGATCTGAGTGAGACAGCCATCTGCCCCTCTATTTCAAAAAAAAAAGCAACCAGCATTTCGGGAGGTTGATGCTGACGAGTGTGAACTACAGATAAAGTGAACCGCACATCTTTTACCTTTACAGATGTTTGGGCGGATAATTCATCTTTATGGAGAATTGGCAGCAAATGAAGATGGGCAGGTGGAAGGGGTGGCAGTGGGAAAGCATTTTGGTGGGAGTGATCATAGTTCAGTCCGTTTTAACATAATTATGGAAAAGGACAGAGATAGAACAGGAGTTAGAGCTCTCAATTGGGGCAAGGCCAATTTTACTAAACTGAGCAGTGATTTAGTGAAAGTGGACTGGAAACAACCACTTGAAGGTAAATCAGTGTCAGAACAGTGGGAGGCATTCAAAGGGGAGATTGAATGGGTTCAGGGTAAACATGTTCCCACAAAGAAAAAGGGTGAGACGGCCAAATCTACAGCCCCATGGATGTCAAGGAGTCTACAGGGTAAGATAAGGCAGAAAAGGAAAGCTTATGTCTGACACCAAGAACTCAATACTACAGAAAGCTGAGAGGAGTATAGAAAGTGGAGGGGTGAAATCAAAAAGGAAATTAAGAAAGCAAAGAGAGGGCATTAAAGAATATTGGCAACAAAAATCAAGGTGAACCCAAAGATGTTTTATCAATACATTAAGAGTAAGAGGATAACTAAGGAGAGGGTAGGGCCCATAAAAGACCAAAAAGGTAGCCTATGTGTAGGGGCGGAAGATGTTGGTAGGGTTCTGAATGAATATTTTGCATCCATCTTCACAAAAGAGGGGGACGATGCAGATATTCTAGTTAAGGAGGGGGACTGATTGGATGTGATAAACATAGGGAGAGAGGAAGTATTAATGGGATTAGTATCCTTGAAAGTTAATAAATCACCAGGGCTAGATGAAATGTACCCCAGGCTGTTAAAAGAAGCAAGAGAGGAAATAGCAGAGGGTCTGACCATTATTTTCCAGTCCTCACTGGATACAGGTGTGGTGCTGGAGGATTGGAGAATTGCTAGCATTGTACCTCTGTTTAAAAAGGGAGCAAAGGATAAACCGAATAATTACAGGCCAGTCAGTCTAACCTCAGTAGTGGGCAAATTTTTGGAATCAATTCTGAGAGACAGGATAAACTGTCACTTAGAAAGGCACAGGTTAATCAAGGATAGTCAGCATGGATTTGTTAAGGGAAGATCTTGTTTGAACAACTTGGTCGAATTTTTTGAAGAAGTAACAAGGAAGATAGATGAGGGTAGTGCTGTTGATGTGGTCTACATGGATTTTAGCAAGACTTTTGAGAAGGTCCCGCATGGCAGGCTGTTAAAAAAAAAAAAAAAATCCCATGGGATCCAGGGAAATGCAGCAAGGTGGATACAAAATTGGCTTCATGGCAGGAAACAAAGGGTAATTGTTGGCGGGTGTTTTTGCGACTGGAGGACTGTTTCCAGTGGCATTCCACAGGGCTCAGTACTGGGTCCCCTGCTTTATGTGGTGTATATTAACGATTTGGATGTAAATGTAGAGGGCATGATCAAGAAGTTTGCAGATGACAAAGATTGGCCATGTGGTAGATAGCGAGGAGGATAGCTGTAGACTGCAAGAAGATATTGATGGTCTGGTCAGATGAGCAGAAAAGTGGCAAATGGAATTCAACTTGGAGAAGTGTGAGGTGATGCATTTGGGGAGGTCAAACAAGGCAAAGGAATACACGATTAATGGGAAAATACTGAGAAGTGTAGAGGAAGTGAATGTCCACAGATCCCTGAAAGTAGCAGGACAGGTTGATAAGGTGGTTAAGAAGGCATATGGAATCCTTTCCTTTATTAGCCGAGGTATAGAATATAAGAGCAGGGAGTCTGGCAGCATCTATGGAGAGAGAAGCAGAGTTAACATTTCAGGTCAGTGACCCTTCTTCGGAACTTCGGAGTTCTGAAGAAGGGTCACTGACCTGAAACGTTAACGCTGCTTCTCTCTCCACAGATGCTGCCAGACCTGCTGAGTATTTCCAGCATTTCTTGTTTTTATTTCAGATTTCCAGCATCTGCAGTATTTTGCTTTTATATAAGAGCAGGGAGGTTGTGCTGGAACTGTATAACTCATTGGTTGGGCCACAACATGAGACCTGTGTGCAGTTCTGGTCACCTCATTACAGAAAGGATGTAATTGCACAAGAGAGGGTACAGAGGAGATTTACGAGGATGTTGCCAGGACTGGAAAAATGCAGCTATGAGGAAAGATTGGATAGGCTGGGGTAGTTCTCCTTGGAACAGAAATGCTGAGGGGAAATCTGATTGAAATGTACAAAATTTTGAGGGGCCTGACCTTGGCAGAGAGGTCAGTGACGAGGGGGCATAGATTTAAAATGATTGGTAGAAAAATTCGAGGGGAGATGAGGAAAAACCTCTTCACCCAGAGGATGGTGGGGGTCTGGAACTCACTGCCTGAAAGGGTAGTTGAGACAGAGACCCTCAACTCATTCAAAAGGAGTCTGTATATGCACCTCAAGTGCTGTAAGCTGCAGGGCTATGGACCAAATGCTGGAAGGTGGGAATAGAATAGGTGAATAATTTTTCGGCCGGCACAGACACGATGGGCCAAGTGGCCTCTTTCTGTGCCTTAAACCTTCTATGATTGCCCATCCTTCCTAACCCAGCATGGAAGAGGAATGGGAGCGGGAGGGTGGGTTTAGACACACTGCAGTTACAGCTCTGGTTAGGTTCCAACTGGATCACGATTTACTTTATAACGCTTATGTTCAGTTCCAGGCACCACAGCTTAGAAAGAATATATTCGTGCTGGAAGAAAATTCGGGAATTGATGGGGTAGATAGAGAGAAACAGTTTCCTCTGGTGCAGGGGGAGTCCAGCACAGGGGAGCAGAACCTTAAAATTCGAGCCAGGCTGTTCAGGGGTGATGTCAGGAAGCACTTCTTCACACAAAGGGTAGTGGAAACCTGGAACTCTCTCCTCCGAAAAGCTGTTGGGGCTGGGGGTCAATTGAAAAATTAGAAACTGGGATTGTTAGTTTTTTGTTAGACAAGGGTATTTTGGATACTGAAGCAAGGCAGGTCAAAGTAGTTAAGGTACAGGTAAGCCATGATCTATTTGAATGGTGGAACAGGGGAGATGGGCTGAATGGCATCCTCCTTTTCCTATGTTCCTACCGTTTTTGAAATGGAAGCACGAAAGGACAGTGCTGTGATGACGAATCAAAAGCAAGAAACAAACTAAGGTTACAAGGGATGGATTGATGTCCTTGTATAAAGAGAAGTTTTGCAACATTAAAAACCTGAAGCAACTGGCTTGTTCCCCGTTCTGTCTAAATTTGGACAGATCTTCAACAACATGTGTGGAGAGAAGGTTCTTGGGAATTCCGCCATCCAAGATCTCTGCACTCATCTAATTCTGACTTCTTGACCAGCCTGGATTTTAATCACTCTGCCATTGGTGGTCGTGCCTTCAGCTGTCTGGGCCCTGAGTTCTGGAATTCCCTCCCTAAACCTCTCCGCCTCTCTACCCCTCTCTCCTCCTTTAAGATGCTCCTTAAAACCTACATCTTTGACCAAGGTTATGGGCCACCTGCCCTATTGTTGCTTTATGTGGTGACAAGTTTTGCTTTATAACGCTCCTGTGAAGTGCCTTGGGTCATTTTATTACATTAAAGGTCTGATATAAATATACGTTGTTGTTGTTAAAGGAGGCTTCAGTAGGAGTCCCGCTGAATAGGGAGTAAATCTCACCAGAAGGAAGGGGGTTGATCATCTTTCCATCAAAGAAAAAAAAACCTGAAGATGTCCCAAGGTTTAAATGAAGTACTTCTGAATTGTATTAAACTGTTGTAATTTAGGAGACATTTATTTTATTCTTTTATGGGATGTGGGCATTGCTGGCAAGGCCAGCATTTACTGCCCATCCCTAATTGCTCTTGACAACTGAGTGTCTTGCTAGACCATTTCAGAGGGCAGTTAAGAGTTCACCACATTGCTGTGGGTCTGGAGTCACATGTAGGCCAGACCAGGTAAGGACAGCAGATTTCCTTCCATAAAGGACATTAGTGAACAAGATGGGTTTTTATGACAATTGATAGTTTCATGGCACCATTACTGAGACTAGCTTTCAATTCCGGATTTTTGTTAACTAATTGAATTTGTTAATTAATTGAATTTAAGTTCCAGCAGTGGCCGTGGTGGAATTTGAACCTGTGAACCCAAGACATTAACATGGGCCTCCAGAGTACTAGTTTAGTGACATTCCCACTGTTGCCCCTTGACATGGCAGCCAACTTGTGCACAGTAAGCTCCCACAAACTGCAATGAGATAATGGCCAGATAATCTGTTTTAGTCGGTTGGTTGAGGTATAAATATTGCCCAGAGCAAGAGGGAAAACGGCCACAGGATCTTTTACATGCACCGAAGAGGGCAGATGGGGGGCCTTGGTTTGAGATCTCCTCCAACGGTGCAGCACTCCCTCAGTTCTGTACTGGAGTGTCAGCTTACATTACATGGTCTTGAACCCACAACCTCCTGACTCCAAGGTGAGGGTACTGTCCACTGAGCCACAGGAGTACTAACATGTTATTGCAAGCTTGGGGTCCATCACATCAACAGTAGAAAGCTATACTCCAGCAAAAATAAAAATGACCCTAGTTAAATCATTTTGAGATAAAATGTACCACTTTACACTTTCAGTGCAAATGTAGATTGCTCAGCAACTTCAACCAAACATTTATACCCAGAGCTTGGGAGCAATCCATTGCTCAGCTCCTTTGTTGCTCAGTGACTCCAAATGGAAGTCAATTAAGTCACAAACACATATTATAGCCCTGGATGCTCTCACTAGTGGTGTACATGTATCCCAAATCCTAATTCCTAACTGTATGACGCAAATATACAACTTAAGTCGCCTCTGGAAGACTTTTTTTAAAATGTCAAACACAGATAATCTGGTTATTTAAATAAAGAAAAAGACTTGCGTTTATATAGCACCTTTCTTGACCACTGGACGTCCCAAAGCTCTTTACAACCAATGTCGTACATTTGAAACGCAGTCACTGTTGTAGGAAATGCGGCAGCCAATTTATGCACAGCAAGCTCCCACAAACAGCAATGTGATAATGACCAGATAATGTTTTGGTGATGTTGATTGAGGGATAATTATTGGCCCCAGGACACCGGGGAGAGCTCCCCTGCTCTTCTTCAAAAAGGTGCCATTTATGTGTACCTGAGAGGGCAGATGGGGTCTCGGTTTAAAGTCTCATCTGAAAGACGGCACCTCTGACAGTGCAGCACTCCCTCGGTACTGCACAGGGAGCGTCAGCCTGGATTTTTGCACTCAACCCCTGGAAATTAAAATTAAAGCCAGGCCATTCAGGAAGCACTTCACACAAAGGATAGTGAAAATCTGGAACTCTCTCCCCTAACAGCTGTTGAGGCTGGGTGGGGGTCAATTGAAAATTTCAAAACTGAGATTGATAGACTTTTTTTTATGTAAGGGTGTTAAGGGTTACAGAATCAAGGCAGGTAAATGGAGTTAAGATTGAGATCAGCCGTGATCTGATTGAATGGCAGTACAGGCTCGATGGGCTGAATGGTCTCCTCCTATTCCTACGTTCCGAACAGGCCAGGAAGATGCTAGATCATGACCTATTGTCACACACTTTAAATTTTTTAATCCTGACATCTGCATTTGTTACACACTTGGGTGCCTTTCTTAGACGAGTACTTAAGGCTAAGACTATAGAGGCCCTACAATATTCCGATCCCGGAATTACTATAGTGCTGTCACCCAGGGAATGCTTAATGCTCATTAAAGCAGTGCTTGCTGCTGTTACTGCATTGCAAAAAGACAACTTGTTCTATTCCCCTACATTGTCATTTTAGCATTTTAGCACAAAATTTAAAACAAAAATTGCTTTTCACATTACTGTTCACAGCAGGATTATTTTTAGTGAAATGAGGTACTATTATGTTAACTCTTTGAGGCTGAATGATTCCTACTGCTTTCTCTGTTAAATTTTTTTTTTTTGCGTTTAGTATCTGATGGCATAGAATCGTACAGCACAGAAGAAGGCCCTTCGGCCCATCGTGCCAGTGCCAGCTCTGTGAAAGAGCTATTCAATTAGTCTCACTTCCCCTGCTCTTTCCCCATTGCACTGCAAATATCGTCCTCTACAAATACTTATCCAACTTTCATTTGAACATTACGAATATATCGATGCAGGTGAATAAGGCATTTAAATAAAGCAAGCTGAGTACTCGGGCTTATTTCAAGAGTGGATAGAACTGAAAAGTAGAGAAGTTATGTTAAACCTGTATTGAAGCTTGATTAGGCTGAACTTGACTTCTGCTCCCCATAATATTAAAAAACGACATAGAGGCACTGGAGAGCGTGCAAAAAAGATTGATAAGGATGTTATCAGGAAAGGAATAACAAGCTGGGGCTAGTTCCTTGTGAAAAGAAAAGGAAGGGGGTCGCCTAATGGAGGTCTTTCAAATTATAAAAGGTTTTGATTGAGTAGATACTGAGAGAGTGTTTCCACTTGTCAGGAAGAGAAAAACTGGAGGCCATCAATATAGGATAGTCACCCAGAACTCCAATCGGGAATTCAGGAGAGGACGAGAAAACTGACCACAGCAGGAAAGTGGAGTTAAGGCCACAATCAGATCAGCCATGATCTTATTGAATGTCAGAGGAGAATCGAGGGGCTGAATGGTCTATTCCTGCTCCTATTTCTTATGTTTAAGAAACTTCTTTACTCAGAGAGTGGTGAGAATTTGTAACTCGCTACCACAGGGAGTGGTTGAACTGGAGTAGCCACATAAATATTGTGGCTACAAGACCAGGTCAGAGGCTAGGAATTCTGCGCCGAGTAACTCACCTCCTGACTCTCCAAAGCCTGTCCACCATCTACAAGGCAAAGTCAGGAGTGTGATGGAATACTCTCCACTTGCCTGGATGGGTGCAGCTCCAATAACACTCAAAAGGCTCGATACCATGCAGGACAAAGCAGCCTGCTTAATTGGCACCCCATCCACAAACATTCACTCCCTCCACTACCGACGCACAGTGGCAGCAGTGTGTACCATCTACAAGATGCACTGCAGCAACGCACCAGGCTCCTTAGACAGCACCTTCCAAACCTGCGACCTCTACCAACTAGAAGGACAAGGGAAGCAAATGCATGGGAACACCACCACCTGCAAGTTCCCCTCCAAGTCACACACCATCCTGACTTGGAACTGTATCACCGTTCCTTCACTGTCGCTGGGTCAAAATCCTGGAACTCCCTTCCTAACAGCACTGTGGGTGTACCTAACCTACATGGACTGCAGCGGTTCAAGAAGGCAGCTCACCACCACCTTCTCAAGGGCAATTAGGGATGGGCAATAAATGCTGGCCTGCCCAGCAACGCCCACATCCATGAATGAATAAATAAAAAGTGAATGGTCTAGATACATTTAAGGGGAGGCTAAATAAGAACATGAGGAAGAAGGGAATAGACGATATACTCAAAAGTGAGAAGAAGGAGGGTGCGACAAGACTCTTGTGGAGCATGAATACCAACTTGAACTGGTTGGGCCAAATGGCCTGTTTCTGTGCTGTGTATCCTATGTAATTGAATCTGCTTCCATTGCCCTTTCAGGGAATGTATTCTAGATCATCACAAATCACTTAGTAATAAAAAATATTCCCGACCTCCCCTCTGGTTCTTCTGCTAATCGCCTTAAATCCGTGTACCCTGCCACTGGAAACAGTTTCTCTCTATCTACTCCATCAAAATCCCTCACAATCTGCAACAAAATGTTTCAGTGGCCAATGGGAAACTGTAGAAAGTTTCTTATTCTCAGAATGAGCAAAGGACATGTGGGTGGGGTTAGATGTGGAAGAATGGGAGGGGGTTCATGTGGAGCAGAAACACTAGTATGGATCAGTTGGGCTGAACGGCCTGTTTCTCTGTTGTACAAATCTATGCAAAAACAGCAGTGGCATTTTCCTCGATATAGATCGCAAAGTTTTATAAAAGTTAACCAAGTACTTTCATAGACTGTTTCATATCGTACCTGCGTCACTAAGGGCACAGAGCAAGCAAGTGGAAGAAAACCATCAGCTGCTGATTTTCTGTGAATTATACAAAAACTTACATTAATATAGCTGTTAGTGTGGTAAAACATCCCAAGGTGCGTTACAGAAGCACGATCAAAGTTTTGACACTGAGCACATCAGGAGAAGGTAGGACAGGTGACTGAAAGCTTGGTCAAAGAGGTAATGAAAACAGAAAGTGCTGGAAATCCTCAGCAGGTCTGGCAGCATCTGTGGAGAGAGAAGCAGAGTTAACGTTTCAGGTCAGTGACCCTTCATCTCCACAGATGCTGCCAGACCTACTGAGTATTTTCAGCACTTTCTGTTTTTATTTCAGATTTCCAGCATCTGCACTATTTTGTGTTTATTTTGGTTAAAGAGGTTTTAAGCGGCATCTTAAAGAAGGATAGAGAAAGTTAGAGAGTGGGAGAGGTTTAGGGAGGGAAATCCAGAGCTTAGAGCTCGGGCAGCTGAAATTGTGGCCGCCATTAGCGGAGCGATTAAAATCCTCGAGAGCCCGGAATTGGAGGAACAAAGAGATCACAAAGGGTTGTAGGAGAGATACATCCCTAGGCCCCAGTTATGGTACACTATTGCATCTTTACTATGTGATGCTTTGGGCTCCTATCTCAGCACACTGGAGAAATGTCCCTGTTGCTGAATTTTGATCTGGTCCACACTTATCAAAAATAGTCACATACTCCTTTTGTATGGGTCTAATTACGTGATGAGATTTAAATACATGTTTTGTTGGAGGGTTTAATGAGCTTTAGCAGAAGTGGTAGACTTTAGCCTGCAGGTACCTTCACCAGACTAGAGTCAGTATCTTTTCAGGTGTGAGGACGTCAGGAATTACTGATTATCTCCCAAGTTGAATCTACTGAAGACCTAAAGGACCCATCACTGTATATGTAAAAGATCAGGGTTTACACATCACTGTGTGAGATTTCATTCAGTCTGCTCCCATTGCACTGTTCCCTCAGTTAGAAAACCACTCCCTAAATTTACAGCAACATCTTGCATTTATATAGCACCTTTAATGTAGTAAAACATCTCAATGTGCTTCACAGGAGCATTATCAAACAGAATTTCACCTGGAGCTATATCTTCAAACTGGTCAAAGAGGTAGATTTTAAGGAGTGTTTTTAAGGAGTAGAGAGAGGTAAAAAAAGGCAGTTATGTTTAGGGAAGGAATTCCCGAACTTCGGGACCAGGCAACTGAAGTCACGGCCGCCAATGGTGGAGCGATTTAAAAAAAAAATCAAGGATGCGCATGAGGCCAGAATGGAGGAGCGCAGAGATCTCAGAGGGTTAGAGGAGGTTACAGAGATAGGGAAGGGCTTAGATCTGTATGGTATATTGCAGTGTCCGAACATTTTGAACTCTGTCCTTTATCCCACTCACATCCTTCTCCCAGTCTCACAACTCTCGATTTCTGCCCCTAGAAAATCTTCTCTCATGTTCATTCTCAAACCATTAACCCCTAGCTTCTAATATCCAGTGCTATCACTCCTCTGCTTCCTTTGTCCCCACACGAACCGGCCTGCTGTCAGACTGAATGTATGATGTTGAGTCACAAATTCCTCCCCACTGAAGATCAGGAAGGATGGCCACTATTATTCTCAGCCTCCACCCGTCAAACAATTAAATCCACTCTCTTGCCACTGACCTCACACCTTCCCCAGCTCACACTGAATGAGATTATATAAAGACTCGACCACCTGTTGGACCCTGAGTTGAGTTCTAAACTCTGTGTCTAATTGCCAATCCCCATCTCCATCTCCAATTGTGCTTGCTTTCTCTTTGCAAATCCCATCACAGCTGAAATCCTAAACCAAGCTCTCGTCCTCTCTGGAACTGATTTCCTGTCATGTTGTATTCACTGACATCCCATCCTCCAAGTATCCTTGAGTTCCAACCTGTCCAGAACTCTGACATTTGGTCTCACTCTCTCCCCAACCTCACTCATTTTAATTGGTTCCCTTGAATCACTGGAGTGGGACTTGAACCCACAACCTTCTGGCTCAGAGATGAGAGTGCTACCCAGCACATGGAACTTAAACTCCTCATTTACAAGCTCCTCCATGGCCTCTCCCCACCCACTTCTGCAACAGCTTTTAATCGCCTGCCATAATTGTGAGTCTTCTGACTTTGAGGTTTATTTTTAAACAATGTCCTTTCTTTTAGTGGCAGAGCCTTAAACCAATCTATTCTCACTCCCTGACCTCCTCTACCTCTGTACTTCTGTCTCCACCTGTAAAACCTTCTCAAAGCCCAATTTTTGCACCAAGGTCTTTGCTTCCCTCTCTCAACTTGCCCACTGTGGCTTGGGAACTGCCCCTTTATCCATGTTGTCTTTCCCCCAACTCTGCGAAACAAGGAGGTATTTTGCTTTTATCAGCGACATCAATGAAAATTGTTGCTCATGTTCCCATTGAGTGATAAAACACAAAGACATACAGTGTTAAGTCTCCAAGAATAATAGCTCTTATTTCAATGAATCTGTAAATTATTCAGCTGAATGTTCTCTTCCAAAGATTTACTTGTGTAACAGATGAGAAGCTCAATTAATCTGGTTGCTGTGTTGCACTGTGTTAATGGAGTGTTAACCATGTCTCAGTGGGTTGCACTCTGACCTTTGAGTCAGAAGAGTGTGGGACTTGAGCACAACATCAGAGCTATTCACAATATATATCAATGGTTTAGGTGAGGGAACTAAATGTAATATCTCCAAATTTGCAGATGACACAAAATTGGGTGGGAGGGTGAGTTGTGAGGAGGATGCAGAGAGGCTTCAGGGTGATTTGGACAAGTTGAGTGAGTGGGCAAATGTATGGCAGATGCAGTATAATGTGGATAAATATGAGGTTATCCACTTTGGTAGCAAAAACAGGAAGGCAGATTATTATCTGAACGGCTATAAACTGAGAGAGGGGAATATGCAACGAGACCTGGGTGTTCTCGTACACCAGTCGCTGAAGGTAAGCATGCAAGTCCAACAGGTGGTAAAAAAGGCAAATGGTATGTTGGCCTTCATAGCGAGAGGATTCGAGCACAGGAGCAGGATGTCTTGCTGCAATTATACAAGGACCTTGGTGAGGCCACACCTGGAATATTGTGTGCAGTTTTGGTCTCCTTATCTGGAGGAAGGATGTTCTTGCTATAGAGGAAGTGCAGCGAAGGTTTACCAGACTGATTCCTGGGATGGCGGGACTGACATATGAGGAGAGATTGAGTCGGTTAGGATTATATTTGCTGGAGTTCAGAAGAATGAGGGGGGATGTCATAGAAACCTATAAAATTCAACAAGACGTGACAGGGTCGATGCAGGAAGGATGTTCCCGATGGTGGGGGAGTCCAGAACCAGGAGTCATAGTCTAAGGATATGGGGTAAACCTTTCTGGACTGAGATGAGGAGAAATTTCTTCACCCAGAGAGTGGTGAACCTGTGGAATTCGCTACCACAGAAAGCAGTTGATGCCAAAACACTGTGTGTTTTCAAGAAGGAGTTAGATATAGCACTTGGGTCTAAAGGGATCAAAGGGCATGGAGAGAAAGTGGGAACAGGTTACTGAGTTGGATGATCAGCCATGATCATAATGAATGGTGGAGTAGGCTCGAAGGGCCGAATGGCCTACTCCTGCTCCTATTTTCTGTGTTTCGATGTCTCTATGTTTCTATAATGTTCCTAGTGCAGTACTGAGGGAGTGCTGCACTGTTGGTGGTGTTGTCTTTTAGGTAAGGTGTTAAACCAAGGCCCTGTCTGCCCTCTCAAGTGGATGTAGGCGATCCTATGGTGGCTATTTTGAAGGAGCCTTCTCTCCAGTGTCCAGGCCATCATTAAAAACAGATTATCTGGTCATTTATCACATTGCTGTTTGTGGGATCTTGCTGTGTGGGAATTGGCTGCCACGTTTCCTACATTACAACCGTGACTACACTTCAAAGAGTACAGCACTGGCTGTAAAGTGTTGGGGACATCTTGAACCTGTGAAAGGTGCTATAGAAATCTTATTTCTTTAAATGGATTGTTCTTTCAAAGCTCGTTCAACAGGTAAATATCAAGAGTATTACTCATGTGACTCCTTCCGTGGCTGAGCGCAGAGAGGCACAGCAAGATCCCGGGCTCAGTTTCCTGACTGCACTGTTTTAGCCGCTCTTTAATTGCACAAGATGCGGTGCGACCTCTGCGCGGGTGGGGGGGGGGGCAATGGGGGTGGGGGGGAGGGAGGGGTTTGTTGGTTGCCAAGGCACTGAGACTCGAAGCAGCTTAGAAGTAAGTGGAAGCAGATTCAATAGTAACTTTCAAAAGGGAACTGGATAAATACTTGAAGGGGGAAATTTTGCAGGGCTTTGGAGAAAGAGCAGGGGGAGTGGGACAGATTAGATAACTCTTTCAAAGAGCCAGCACAGACACAGTGGGCTGAATGGCCTCCTGCTCTACTGTATCCTTCGAAATCTTGGCCACTTGATATCAAACCACCATTGGAATCTTTTATTTTTCATCTGTTTGCTGGAATTATATAAATAAAAACACTTTTAGTTGTTTTAATAATATTCCCTCTGCTAAGCTCATTTCTTCCTCTACCTGCCCTAGTCTCCTCCTCTTATACTTAGCTCAGACCAGCTTGTTGCCCATTGCTTCATAAATTAGGATACAGACACTCAACAAACTTTTATTTTTTTGACTTGCATTTATATAGCACTTTTCATTATCTCAGGCAGTTCCTTTTTTTTTTATTTGTTCAGGGGATGTGGGTGTCACTGGCCAGGCCAGCATTTATTGCCCATCCCTAATTGCCCTTGAGAAGGTGGTGGTGAGCTGCCTTCTTGAACCGCTGCAGTCCATGTGGGGTAGGTACACCCACAGTGCTGTTAGGAAGGGAGTTCCAGGATTTTGACCCAGCAACAGTGAAGGAATGGCGATATAGTTCCAAGTCAGGATGGTATGTGACTTGGAGGGGAACTTGCAATTGGTGGTGTTCCCATGCATTTGCTGCCCTTGTCCTTCTAGGTGGTAGAGATCACGGGTTCAGAAGGTGCTGTCGAAGGAGTCTTGGTGAGTATCTGCAATGCATCTTTTAGATGGTACACACTGCTGCCACTGTGTGTCGGTGGTGGAGGGTGTGAGTGTTTCAGGTGGTGGATGGGGTGCCAGTCAAGCGGGCTGCTTTGTCCTGGATGGTGTCAAACTTCTTGAGTGTTGTTGGAGCTGCACCCATCCAGGCAAGTGTAGAGTATTCCATCACACTCCTGACTGTGCCTTGTAGATGGTGGACAGGCTTTGGGGAGACAGGAGGTGAGTTACTTGCCGCAGAATTCCCAGTCTCTGACCTGCTCTTGTAGCCACAGCATTTATGTGGCTGGTCCAGTTCTGTTTAAGTCCTTTGCAGCCAATAAGGTTTTTTTTTAAGTGTAGTCACCTTTGTAATGTAAGAAACATGGCAATCAGTTTGCACACAGCAAGATCCCAAGACAGCAATGAAATAATGGCCAGGTAGACTGTTTTCGTGATGTTGGTTGAGGGACAGATATTGGCCAGGACACCCTACTCTTGTAAATAGTGACTGGTGCCCACATGAAACAATGTCTGCGTGGGTTTTCGCCGGGTGCTCCGGTTTCCTCCCACCACCAAAAGACTTGCAGGTTGATAGGTAAATTGGCCATTATAAATTGCCCCTCGTATAGGTAGGTGGTAGGAGAATATAGGGACATGTGGGGATGTGATAGGAATATAGGATTAGTGTAGGATTAGTATAAATGGGTGGTTGATGGTCGGCACTGACTCGGTGGGCCGAAGGGCCTGTTTCAGTGCTGTATCTCTAAATAAAAATAAATAAAATAAAATGCCCGGGTATAAATGTCAACTGGAAGACAGTGCAGCACTCCCTCAGTACTGCACTGGGAGTGTCAGCCTAGGTCAAGTCCCTGCAGTGGGCCTGTGAGTAAATGAGTCAGCTGCAATCACCAGTTTACTTGAGCTCCAGTTGTAACCTTTAATAAGCAGAAAGCTATTCAGTCTCAGACACACACAGTCACAATTCACACACACGCACGCACTCACACATACTTACATTCACACACACATTCACTCGCATACACATTCTCTCACGCATGTGAAAATATCACTGGAAACAGAAATGGACCAAGTCCACATATTTTATCAGAATATGCACTTGTATAGTGCCTTTCATGTCGTAAGATATCCTATGACTTGCGCAGGAGCTATTACCAGACAAAATTTAACACTCCCACAGAAAGAGATATTCAGGACAGGTGACCAAAAGCTTGGTCAAAGAGCTAGGATTTAAGGAATGTCTTAAAGGAGGAGAGAGAGGTGGAGAGATTTGGGGAGGGAATTCCAGACCTTGGGGCCCAGGCAGCTGAAGGCAGTCAATGTTGGAGTGATGAAAACTGGGAATGCCCAAGAGGACACAATTGGAGGAGGGACGAGATCTCGGAGGGTTAACACAATTGAGCAGAAGGATGAAACAGTTTACATCAATAACTCCTAGGCACCATTTCAGCCAAATTCGCACCACGAACAACAATATTCAGACTTTTCCAAAAAAAAATCTGAAGATTTCCTATTACTAAATGGAGCCGAAATGGTTAAAAGCTGCTTGCTGTCTTTTTGCCGTGACCTCTGTCTCAGAAGGCCAGAGAAGGCTGGCTACTCCTGTTACAATTAGCCTGTTCTCAGTGGATGCAGAAACCCAGCACAAGTTTAATAGCTGATACTCTGTCCTTGTCCAGTCACAGTGCATGTGAAATCCTCATCAGCAAACCTTGAATGCTTAATTATGCAGACTTTTAATACTCTTTTTCATTGTAAGCCGCCTGCCGGTGGAATGACTACCTGTGCCCTTGCAGTCAAACGCCATGCAGGCTGAACTAAGAAATTAGTTTTGAGTGAAAGCTTTGGTGTTCTGTAAAATAAGCTGTGTGTGCGAATGGCAGTCTGTTCTTCCAAGGAGAGTCACTCAGAAAAACTAAAGTCAACTGCCTTGGCTTGCTTCTGGCCTATTGCTCCTGAGGTTGGAGTGAATTCACTTTCTGATGCTTTCCCTGGGCCTCCCTCAGGCTGTCCAATCAGTCTGCCCACCAGGGATCTCCTCCATGCTTTTGCAGCCGTCACTTTCTGTGAGTTACTGTCCCAGTGGAGAGAGCCACAGCAATCCACCCCTAAACCCGCCGATGAAAACCTCGCTAACAAGGCCATCCAACACCAGTGAACTAGCAGACGTGTACAAATCTGCTGGGTCTCATGTATCTTCTGCGTCTGGTTCCAGCCCCTCTCTCTCTCCCCAGAAAAGAAATGTGATGCTCTGAACCAGTGCTTACGTGCGTGCTTGTTAAATCTTAGCTGAGTATCATACCCGATACTGCTTTTTACAGGCCTGTCGCTTGCTAATGAGTTAGGGGTACTGTGCTCCCCCGTATCCTAACTCGCACCAAGTCCCATTCACCCATCCCCTGCCGTTCTCGCTGACACACATTGGCTCCCAGTCCAGCAACACTTGCTTCCATGGCCTTGCACCACCGCCCCTCCCCCTCCCCCACCCCACCCCATCTCTGTCATTTCTTCCCACCCCACAACCCTCCGAGGTCTCTGTGCTCCTCTAACGCTGGCATCTTGATCGTCCTCGAGTTCCATCGCTCCACCATCGGCGGCCATGCCTTCAGCCGCCTGGGCCCTAAGCTCTGGAATTCCCTCCCTAAACCTCTCTGCCCCTCTATCTCTTTTAAGATGCTCCTTAAAATTCAACTCTAGCCTAATATCTCCTTATGTGGCTTGGTGTCAAATTTTGCTTCATAATACTCCTGTGCAGCGCCTTGGGATGTTTTATTATGTTAAAACGGCTATATAAATGCAAGTTGTTGTTATCAAGGGTTCTACAGGTTAGCACATGATCAGAAGTGGATCTGATTGGACCCATTCATTCAGGTTTTAATCTCACTACCTCCTACCACCAATCACCAGTTTACCAACCCGGTTTTAACCTCCAATATTGGACAGTAAATGAACAGAAATTAAGAAATACGCTCATTTGTTTTAATTCCCTATGACTTTTCGCCTGGGTTTGCTCACAGCAGTGTCCTGGAGATTAATTGTAGAACGATACAGCACAGAAGGAGGCCATTCGGTCCATCATGCCTGTGCTGGCTCTTTGAAAGAGCTGTCCAATTAGCCCCACTCCCCCACGGTTTCCCGCTGTTTCCCCATAGCTCTGCAATGTTTTTTTTTCCCTTTTCAAGAATTTCTGCAATTCCCTTTGAAAGTTACTACTGAATCTGCTTCCACCGCCCTTTCAGGCAGTGCATTCCAGATCACAACAACTCACTGTGTCAAAAAAGTTTCCTCATGTCTTATTCCAATCACTTTAAATCTGTGTCCTCTGGTTACCAAACCTCCTGCCACTGGAAACAGTTTCTCCTTATTTACTCTATCACAATTTTGATTACTTCTATCGAATTATCTTCCTAACCTTCTCGGCTCTAAGGAGAACAATCCCAGCAACTGATGGAATACTCTCCACTTCCCTGGATGGGTGCAGCTCCAACAACACTCAAGAAGCTCAACACCATCCAGGTCAAAGCAGCCCGCTTGATTGGCACCCCATTCACAAACATTCACTCCCTCCACCACCGACGCACAGTGGCAGCAGTGTGTACCATCTACAAGATGCACTGCAGCAATGCACCAAGGCTCCTTCGACAGCACCTTCCAAACCCGCGACCTCTACCAACTAGAAGGACAAGGGCAGCAGATACATGGGAACACCACCACCTGCAAGTTCCCCTCCAAGCCACACACCATCCTGTCTTGGAACTATATCACCGTTCCTTCACTGTCGCTGGGTCAAAATCCTGGAACTCCCTTCCTAACAGCACTGTCGGTGTACCTACACCCCAAGCACTGCAGCGGTTCAAGAAGGCAGTTCACCACCACCTTCTCAAGGGCGATTAGGGATGGACAGCAAATGTGACCTTGCCAGCGACACTCATATCCCATGAACATATAGAAAGTCCCTCACCCCTGCTGTCATTTTGCTGAATCTGCTCTGCACCATCTCCAAGGCTTTGATTGCCTTTCTAAAGTCTGCTGCCCAGAATTGAACACAGTATTCCAGCTGAGGCCTAACCAGTGTTTCATAAAAAAATAAAATCTTTAATTCCTTGAGACTCCAGGTCAGTTCCGGAGGGTTGCCGACATTAAGAGTGGGAGGGGTAGTAACCAGGCGTATCAGCTAACTCAAAACAGGAGACTGCCAGAATTTGCCTTGGGCCCCTAAAAGGTCAGGCCTTTTCATGTGACCACACTGATCTTTTTTTCAAAAGTAGCACTTCATAAAACAGCTCTACTTGGAACAAATTTCACATCTATTCCTTGCGATATAAGCTGCTCTGACGGGAAGAAATATAGACTACAATGGAAACAAAACATTACCAAGCAGCAGTGTTTAAGAAAACAACTCCACTTTCAGGCAAAGATAAGAAATTGGAAGCCCCTACCTTCCTGATAGAACTCATTGGCTTAGTGCTCTCAAAACCTTCACTAAAAGCTAGTAGATAGGTACAAAAAAAATGATCAATAACGGAAGAAATAGGATGAGGACATTCGACCCCCTTGAGCCTGCTTCAGCATCCAGTAAGATCATGGTTGATCCTTTACATCAACTCCACTTTCCTGACCTATCCCCATATCCCTTGACTCCCTTAGTACCCAAAAGTCTATCAGTCTCAGTCTTGAATATACTCAATGACTGAGCTTCCACAGTCCTCTGGGGTGGAGGATTCCAAAGATTCACAACCCTCTGAGTAAAGAAATTTCTCCTCAACTCTGTCTGAAATGGCCGACCCCTTATCCTGAGGCTCTGATCCCTTGTTCTAGACTCTCCAGGCAGGACAAGCAGTATCTTGGTGTCTACCTTGCCAATCCCTTGAAGAATTTGATGTTCTAATGAGATCAACTCTCATTCTTCTAAACTCCAGAGAGTATAGGCCTAGTCTACTTGATCTCTCCTCATAGGAAAACCCTCTCATCCCTGGAATCCAAATAGTGAACCTACGTTGTACCCCCTCCAAAACAACTATAATCCTTCCTTAGGTACGGAGACCAAAACTGTGCACAGGTGTGGTTGTACCAAAGCCCTATATAATTGTAGCAAGACTTACTTACTCTTGTACTTCAAACCAGTAAAGGCCAAAGTTCAATTTCCCTTCCTAATTGCTTGCTGTAGCTGCCTAATAACTTTGTGTTTCTTGCACAAGGACATCGAACACCCTCTGAACACACACATTTAATAGTTTCACGCCATTTAAAAAAGTCTGTTTTTCTATTCTTCCTACCAAAGTGAATAACCTCATATTCTCTCACATTATACTCCATCTGCCACCTTCTTGCCCACTCACTTACCTGTCTATATCCATTTGCGGACGCCTCAGGCCCAATCCCGAAGCCAGGCTGAATTCTAGGTTGAGAACCTAGAAGTGGCCGTGGCGGGAGACTGGAGGAGATTTTCGTGGAGGCGACCAATTAAGAGGCTGCTTCCAGGAACACCTCCAATTGAGGTTGGCAGGTGGGCAGGCTCTGCAGCCAGGAGGGCCAATGGGAGTGCCCAAGGCTCTGGGTGACCAGCAGCCCCACTGGTAGAGGTGAGCGCTGCCGATGTAGGTGGAAGACTCAGAGGGTCAGGCTAACTGGCCTGTAGAATAATGGCCAAAGACTAATGGAATGTTGGCCTTTATCTCGACAGGCCTGGAATACAAAGGGGTGAAAGTTAGGTTACAACTTTACAGAGATCTGGTCAGACCCCATCTGGAGTGTTGTGTTCAGTTCTGGGCCCTGCAGCTCAGGAAGGATATATTGGCCTTGGAGGGGGCGAAGCACAGATTCACCAGAATGCTACTGGGGTTTAAAAGTTTAAGTGATGAGGACAAGTTACGTAGACTAGGCTTGTATTCCCTTGAGTGTAGAAGTTTAAGGGGTAATCTAATTGTGGTGATTAAGATGATGAAAGGAATTGATAGGGTAGATAGAGAGAAACTATTTCCTCTGATCGCGGGAGTCCAGAACAAAGTAGTATAACCTTAAAATAGAGCTGGGCCATTCAGGGGTGATGTCAGGAAGCAGTTCACACAAAGGGGAATGGCGATCTGGAACTCTCTCCCCTTGTTTTTCCTGTAATATATTAATGACCTAGACTAGCGTGTACAGGACACAATATCAAAATTTATGAATGACACAAAACTTGGAAGTATTGTGAACTGTGAGGAAGATAGTGATAAACTTCAAGAGGCTGGTGGAATGGGTGGACAGTGGCAGATGAAATTTAACACACAGAAGTGTGAAGTGATTCATTTTTGTAGGAAGACCGAGGAGAGACAATATAAACTAAAGGGTACAATTCTAAAGTGTGTGCAGGAGCAGGGGGACCTGGGGGTATATGCGCACAAATCATTGAAGGTGGCAGGGCAGGTTGAGAAAGTGGTTAATAAAGCATACGGGATCCTGGGCTTTATAAGCAAAGGCATAGAGTACAAAAGCAAAAACGTTATGATAAACCTGTATAAAACACTGAAGTATTGTGTCCAATTCTGGGCCCCACACTTTCGGAAGGATGTGGAGGCATTAGAGAGGGTGCAGAAAAGATTCACGAGAATGATTCTAAGGATGAGGGACTTCAGTTACATGGATAGGTTGGAGAAGCTGGGGCTGTTCTCCTTTGGGGCGGCACAGTGGTTAGCACCGCAGCCTCACAGCTCCAGCGCCCTGGGTTCGATTCTGGGTACTGCCTGTGCGGAGTCTGCAAGTTCTCCCTGTGACCGTGTGGGTTTCCTCCGGGTGCTCCGGTTTCCTCCCACAGCCAAAGACTTGCAGGTTGATAGGTAAATTGGCCATTGTAAATTGCCCCTAGTGTAGGTAGGTGGTAGGAGAATTGAGGGGATGTGGTAGGGAATATGGGATTAGTGTAGGGTTAGTATAAATGGGTGGTTGTTGGTCGGCACAGACTCGGTGGGCTGAAGGGCCTGTTACATTGCTGTATCTCTAAATAAAAAAATTAAATTTAAAAAAAAAAAGAAGAGAAGGTTGAGAGGAGATTTGATAGAGGTGCTCAAAATCGTGAAGGGTCTGGGCAGTGTGGATAGGGAAAATCTGTTCCCATTGGCAGAAGGATCCAGAACCAGAGGTGATTGGCGAAATAAGCAACAGTGACATGAGGAAAAGCTTTTTTACACAGATAGTGGTTAGGATCTGGAATGCACTGCCTGAGAACATGGCGGAGGCAGATTCAATCGAGGCCTTCAAAAGGGAATTGAACAACTAACTGAAGAGAAAAAATTTGCAGGGCTACGGACAGAGGGTGGAAGAGTGGGGCCAGGAGAGTTGCTGTTGCAGAGAGCTGGCACAGACACGACAAGCGGCCTCCTTCTGTGCTGTAACCATTCTATGATTCTTCTCTAAAAAGCTGCTGGGACTGGGAGTCAATTGAAAATTTCCAAACTGAGATTGATGGATTTTTGTTAGGTAAGGGTGCTGTAACCAAGGGGGGTTGGGGGGCGGGGGGGGGGGGTGGGGGGGGGGTAGTAACTGGAGTTAAGATACAAATCAGCCATGATCTAATTGAATGGGCGAACAGGTTCGAGGGGCTGAATGGCCTCCTCCTATTTCTAAAAGTACATCCAGCAATATCCCTTTAGTTATTTTATATCTGTGATTGCTTTGCAGTGAAAATAAATGTATTTTCTTGTCTCTCCTTTTGGATTATTGTGTATCCCGAAACACAATTATTAGATGAGATTAATGATCACATGCCTGATGTGGTGAGAAAGGAATAAAAAACCCAAACAAATCATATCCCTTTATTTGTATTCCTTTCTAGACACCTCTGGCATAATCCCCATCGAGCTGTACAGAACAATTGCAAAGTATTGACAATGTGGACGGATCATGAATTTCAATACAGTACAAGTATAACACACTGCAGTATTGTATTCACACTGCACCCTTGGTATGGGCTGATGCTGTTTGCCATCTTTCTTAATCCGCCTATCTCCAGTCTTGCAGTGCAGTAGTGCTAATGCCTAATTTTAATAACTTCCTCTTTAAAGTTCCCCTGCTTGACTTGGTCAGTCAATGCACAACAACAGCTTGCATTTATATACTGTCTTTGAGGCAGTAAAACATCCCAAGGCCCTTTCACAGGGAGATTATCAAACAAGATTTGACACATAAGGAGATATGAGGGGGGCAGGTGACCAAAAGCTCGGCCAAAGAGGTAGGTTTTAAGGGGCATCTTAAAGGAGGAGGGAGAGAGGGGGAGGCGGAGAGGTTTAGGGAGGAAATTCCAGAGCTTAGGACCCAGGCAGCTGAAGGCATGGCCACCGATGGTGGAGCTATTAAAATCGGGGACTGCAGAGATCTCGGAGGTTTGTGCGGCTGGAGGAGATTACAGAGATCGGGAGGAGTCGAGGCTGTGGGGTCTGTGCTGGCCATAAGGTCTCACATTTAATTCCTAGTTCAGTTAAAAATTCTTATCCTTGCGGTAAAGGCGCTGTATAAATGCAGGTGGTTGTTGTTGGGAATTGGCAGTGAAAGAATAATCTAAAAGTAACTAGCGTCCCATCTTAAACTCACTGAGTGTAGCTCCCCTCTGTTTCTGACTCCTCAGTTCCATTGGTACATGGGAATTGGGTTTTTATTGAAGAGTTGTTTGAAATTCAACCCTCTGAAGAAATCTCTTGAGCTCTGCTTGTATCGGAAAACATCTCAGGCACCGAAGGAGGCCACTTGGCCCATCATGCTTGTGCTAGCTCTTTCATAGAGCTAAGATCTGCAAACGCTTTGATATTTAGTGGTGTAACTGTGAACTGAACAGTTGAAATTAACAAAATAATTAGTCAATTGCTGTTATACTTGATTACTAAGTGAGCGTAAGCAGTTAATGACTTGACATTGTCCCAGATGAATATCCCCTCACGTCGGGTAGCCTTGTTACAACTGACGGAAGGAAACATACTATTTTTTTTCCATTTTGTGCTTTGCTGTAATGTGATGTGTCGGTAAGGGTTGTAAATGCTCTGGGCCATACAGCCTGGCGCTGTCTCTATATTTTTTAAAACTGACAGTGTAATACTACACAGCTAATACCGTCAAGGAAAACAAAATATACTCTGTGTATTTTCTGACAGTGAGAGCTGTGTACTGTTAGTGCTGTCAGAATTTTAAACTAAAGAATTCCTGAGTGCTTTGAGGTGGAGAGAGAGAGGGAGAGACTGAGAGCATGTATCGGCTCAGGCTGATGTGCTTGATCAATAGTGCAGTCCAGTGTACAATTTTATTTAATGAAGTTAAGAACAAAAATAAATTTTAGAAAATTATGTTTTTATAAAAATTTGGCAGTTTAGAGAATCTCTTTAATTTGGCTCCATCTAAATTCCTATATTGAGCTATAAGCTAATTGAGTTTCTGCACTTCTGAAATCGCAAATATTTTGATTAGGAAGTTCAGAATGGTCGAGGTGGTATGAAGTAAAACTGATTCTGCTTCATTAAGGCCAGTTGACTTCATGAATAAAAGTTTGTTCATTAAGAAACATAGGTAGGCAGTCAGAATGCAAGCTGGTGAAGTTACCAGTCATGGTTTGGGCGGTCACACTCTTGCCTCTCTGTCCGAAGGTTGTGGTTTCAAATCTACTGCTAGAGATTTTGGCACAAAGTCTGGCCCTTGCAATGCAGGTACGGAGGGAGTGCTGTGCAGTCTTTCAGATAAACTGAGATGCTACCTGCTCAATATGGGAAGGGCAATTCCACAGTCCGATCCTGTACAGCAGTCCTTCCAATCAGGTTTCTGCCCTGGCACAGTACAGCAACAGCTTTTATCAGAGTCACAAATGACATCTATGTGACAGTGATGAAGGCAAACTTGTCCTTCTCAACCTGACTGCAGCCTTTGACACGGTTGACCACACCATCCTCCTCTAACAATGCTCCACTGTCGCCCAGCTGTGTGGGACTGCTCCCACCTGGTTCCATTCTTATCTATCTAATTGTAGCCAGAGAATCACTTGCAATGGCTTCTCTTCCTGTTCCCGCTGGTATCCCCCAAGGATCTATCCTTGGCCCCCTGCTATTTCTCATCTACTTACTGCCCCTCGGTGACATTATCCGAATACACAGCATTAGTTTCCGCCTATAAGCTGATGACACCCAGCTCTACTTCACCACCACCTCTCTCGACTCCTCCACTGTCTCTAAATTATCAAACTGCTATCTGACATCCAGTTCTGGATGGTTAGAAATTTCCTCCAATTAAATATTGGGAAGGCCAAAGCCATTGTCTTCAGTCCCCACCACAAACTCCATTCCCTCTTCCTGGCAAGTGTCTAAGGCTGAATCAGTCTGCTCTCAAACTCTGTGTCATCTGCTGCTGAAGCCCTCATTCATGCTTTTATTACCTCTAGACTTGACTATTCCACTGCACACCTGGCTGGCCTCCCGCATTCAACCCTCCAAAAGCATCAACTCATCCAAAACAACCTGCCCATGTTCTGACTCACACTAAGTCCCATTTACCCATCACCCCAGTGCTCACTGACATGCACTGGCTCCTGGTTAAGCAACACCTCCATTTTAAAATTTACTTCCTTGTTTCCAAACCCCTCCATGGCCTCACTCCTCCCTATCTCTGTAACCTCCTCCAGTCCCACAACCCTCCGAGATATCTGCGCTCTTCCAATTCTGGCCTCTTGAGCATCCCTGATTTTAATCGCTCCACCATTGGTGGCCGTGCCTTCAGCTGCCTGGGCCCCAAGCTCTGGAATTCCCTCCCTAAACCTGTTCGCCCCCTCTATCCTCCTTTAAGACACTCCTTAAAATCTACCTCTTTGGTGAAGCTTTTGGTCACCTGTCCCTAATATCACTTTACGTGGCTCGGTGTCAAATTTTACTTCATAACACTCCTAACAGAACTAACTCCTTGGGACATTTTATTATGTTAGGGGCTCTGTATAAATACAAGTTGTTGTTGTGAGATCACAAGAAATTAACAGCACAGAAACAGGCCATTCGGCCCACCTGGTCTGTACTGGTCTTTATGCTCCACATGAGCTTCCTCCCAACCCTACCTGATCTCACCCTATCAGCATAATCTACTGTGCCTAAAAACACTGAGTCACAAGCTCGGTGGGTTAAGATTAAGGCAGATGTGATTTTTCTCTCCTGGGGACACTCGATTGATTGAGAACTGCGTGCAGTGGAAAATTTCTCACTTTTACAAGATGCAGAATTTGGGGAATGTCAAAAATTTACAAACATTTAAGTGACGGTGCGCACCCGTGTAAATAAACTGCAATCAAAAACTCCATTGACTTCATGCTGAAAGTTCTGTTCTGCGTTTACAATATGTGTGTGTATGTGGAAGTTTTGTATGCTGAATGATTTCCAAAAATAACCCCAATAAACACTTTTCTTCAACAGGAGGGAGTACAGTGCGACAACCAGCCTGTTCCCCCGTTCAGAAAGATCATGACTGATCTGTATCTTAGCCCCATTTAGCCGCCTTGGTTCCCTAACTCTGAATCCCCTTACCTAACTAAAATCTAGCAATCTCAGTTTTGACATTTTTAATTGACCCCACCATTGCCCCCAGACTCAACAGCTTTTTTGGGGAGAGAGTTCCAGATTTCCACCACCATTTGTGCTTCCTGGCATCACCCCTGAATGGCATGGCTATAATTCTAAGGTACTGTCCCCTTGTTCTGGACTCCCCCCACCAGAGGAAATGGTTTCTCTCTATGTACAGCATCAACGCCTTTAATAACCATAAACACCTCAGTGAGATCACCCCTTAATCTTCGAAACTCGGGAATGCAAGCTTCTGTTCCTTTTGGAGTTCAGGAGTATCCGGGATTTAAGAGGGAAACAGTTGTTACTTTTGTAAGATGGGAAAAGCTTATAACAGATGTCTAGTATGGCTATTCATTTGATGGCCTCCTGCAGTGCCGAGGGGGGAAATGAGATGCCTCCTACAGCTGATCTTATTGGACAGGTTGATGTGACGTGTTCCATGGTCTGAGACACATGGTATCGCACTTCAGGTCGTTCCTCATCTTCCACTTGTGGATCAAGTGGCTGCCTGGCCCATCCCCGGTGCGATATAGTCGGGCGCTGTCCACTGTCTTTGAGAGAGGTTGAAGTGAGGGAGCTCTGCTGTCGGGTCAGCAATGAGGTGTTGGTTCTCTATGCTGACTGGTCCATCTGCACACTGGGTTGATACCAGCTGTCTGAATATGAACTGCTGTTTCCCAGAATGACTGGTGTGATTCCGTGGTGGGTTTTTCAAGTCTTCGTGAAGAGCTGGCACTGCCACCCCCCCCCCCCCCCCCCCAGGACGACCCAATAGTGCCAGTCACCAAGCTCTCCAGTTTTCCACCCCTTCCCGCCTGGATTTAAATGAGGCGTGGGAGTTAAAAGAAGTGTCAGGCCTCAATCCTGGAGAAACGAGTGACTTCCTAACTCGCACTGTTACTCGCCTGCTCAGAAATGGCGGCGTTAACATCGGTGCCTCAATCTTCACCAAGATGCAGCTGCTAGGTATATTTCTATTTAAATTCCAAACTATTTATCAGTAGAATGAATTCATTTCTTCCCATTGCACCCCCTTCCCCCGCCAAGTGCTCTCCTTGCCGGCCTCCCCCTTTCCTTCCTCCCTAAACTTAGCCCATCCAAAGCTCTGCTGCCTGTATCCCAAGTCCCGTTCAGACATCACCCCTGTGCTTGCTGAACAGCATTGTCAGTAGGTCTGGTAATGCCTCAAATTGAAAATGCTCATCCTTCTGTTCAAATCCCTCCCGATCTCTGTAATCTCCCCCAGCCTTACAACCTCCTGAGATCTCTACGCAGCTCCAATTCTGGCCTCTTACACATTCCAATTTTCATCATGCCACCATTGGCGGCCATGCCTTCAGCTGCCTGGGCCCTAAACTCCGGAACTCCCTCCCTAAACCTCTCCGCCTCTCTCTCCTCCTTCAAGGCATTTCCTAAATTATAACAGTGATAACATTTCAAAAGTGCTTCATTGGCTGTAAAGCAGTTTAGGACGTCCTGACATTGCGAAAGGCACTACAGAAATTCAAGCTTTTCCTTCTGTTCTTTAAAAACCTATGTCTTTGACCAAGCTTTTGGTCACCTGTCCTAATATCTCCCTATGTAAATCAGTGTCAGATTTTGTTTGATAACGCTCCTGTGAACTGCCTTGAGATGTTAGAGATACTATGTAAATACAAGCCGTTGTTTGATTCGCTCCATAAACCAGGAGTAGTTATACTAAATTAATATGCATGGTTGAAGTAAATTAAAGTTTTAATTATAGTTTAATTCCACAGGAGGGCTCACCCCCGCCCATCCTCATCCCTGATTAGTTGAACAACCAGGAATGTCCCCGGTTGGATTGTCAGTTTGTGCTGTTCCGCTGGCCTCAGCAGCAAGTGCTGGTCGGGTCACGAGAATTGAGCTGGACTATCCGCAGGGTGAAAGGTCATGAGAGGGCAGGGTCCTGCGATCGGGACTCCTGATTGTTCTGTGGTGCCCTGTGGCTGGACATGTGCAGTTCAGTGTGTGGGCTCACATGTGAAGAGCAGTCACTTTGCCAGGCTGCTGGAGGGTGAGTGTCACATGTGGAACCAAGATTCCGGACACCATTCTCCACCCCAACACCTCATCACCTTCAGGAGAGGAAAATAGGAAGAGAAAGAGGTGTAAACTCACCTGTAAATTCCACTATTGTCCCCTCTGGTTTGTACCTCGCTCCTCAGTTATTTTCACTACACTTCAAGCTTTTAACAAATGAGGAGTGTGATTCTCAATCCCTTTTATCTTCCCCAATTCTCTATATTAGCTCTTTACAATGTATCTGTGTCTCTTGCGTTATCTTTGATTCCTTTTCTTCATCATTTGCATCCTTAGAGTCATTTGTTTAATCCTAAACTTGTCATAATCCTGATTGAAATCATAAATCTGCCCGGCGAATTGAGTAGAGCAATAAAGATTGCAAACATATTTCGAAGCTGATTGACTCGATGAAAAGACATGTGGTGGCCAGGTTTGTATTCATTTAGAAAACTACAGGTTAGCCGAGGGAGGTGGGAAGGGGGATTTTGTTTTTGGCAGAAAGCTGGCATGAGTTGATAAGAAAATTGGAGTAGATTTAATTTTTGATAGGGTTTGCAGCCCGGCTTGTTTAGACTGACTGTAAAACGATGTTGTCTGTTCCATTTGTAATTGATGATTGGATTGTAAAAACCAGGATGAACCGTTGCTATAGCAGTCTGCGGAGACATAGTGTGAGAAGCTTCTGTGTGGAAAGGTAGCAGTTTAAATAAAACCAATGCAAACAGAGGGAGGTCACCAATCAGTACTGACTGCTCTCTGTATCGTCTTTGATGTGCGACATTAATAGGAGCACAGTGTGAAGCCATCAGGCATATTATAATCGACAGACATCACAGAAATAGGATGTTTTTTGTTTTGGGTTCTTTGCAGATGGAGAGAATGGTCTCCCTCCCCACCCCCCCCCCCCCCTCCCCCCCTTTATATTCCTGCTGTGTGAAGATTCTTAGTGATCCTACTTTTAATTTCAGGTACTTTTGGTAATTTTAATTTCTTTTTCACAAGTGGATAGATTGGAGAAGCTGGGGCTGCTCTCCTTAGAGAAGAGAAGATTGAGAGGAGATTTGATAGAGGTGTTGAAAATCAGGAGGGTTCTGGACAGAGTAGATCGGGAGAAACTTTTCCCATTGGTGGAAGGATTCAGAACCAAAGGACACCGATTTAAGGTGATTGGCAAAAGAACCAAAGGCAAGATGAGAAAACTCTTTTTTTACACAGTGAGTGGTTGGGATCTGGAATGCACTACCTGAGAGTGTGGTGGAGGCAGATTCAATCGGGGCTTTCAAAAGGAAATTGGATTAACACCTGAGGAGAGAAGATTTGCAGGGCTATGGGGAAAGGGCAGTGGAGTGGGACTAGTTAAACTGCTCTTGCAGAGAGCTGGCATGGGCTCGATGGGCTGAATGGCCTCCTGTGCTGTAACCATTCTATGAGCTGGATTACAACTAATACAACTAAAATAACTAACTAACTGTTAACTAATAGGAGTCATTAGCTTAATCACTGAAGTGTCTCTTACACACTGCAGGATTCTCCTGATCAAACTAGAGTACAGTCAAAAGGCTGATCTGATTTAAGATAGTCCTTTAATGTTACAGTTTTAAATAGCTCTGTCAGGAAGTTACGGAAACAGCAAACTCTTAAAGGCATCATTTTGAAGCCATTGGAATGTTTCATTTCTACATCCAGTAAGCACACTACTCCAGATGTGCTCTCACCAAAGCCCTCAACAATTGTAGCAAGACTTCCTTACTCTTGTACTCCAATCCCCTTGCAATAAAGGCCAACATGCTATTTGCCTTCCTAATTGCTTGCTGTACCTACATGCTAACTTTCTGTGTTCCTTGTACGAGTACAGCCAGGTTTCTCTGAACATCAACGTTTAGAAGTTTCACGCCTTTAAAAATTATTCTGCTTTTCTTTTCTATTTTTACTACCAAAGTGAATAAAACCACAATCAGATAATCTGATTTTTGTGATGTTGATTGAAGGACAAATGTTGGCCAGGATAACTTCCCTGCTCCTCTTCAGAATAGCACCTATGGCTCTTTTTACATCCACCAGACAGGATGGACAGGGCCTCAGTTTTACATCTCATCCAAGGACAGCACCTCCAACAGTGCAGCACTTCCTCAGTACTGCACTGGAGTGTCAGCCCTGATTTTTGTGCTGAAGTTCTAAAGTGGGATTTGAACCTATAACTCTCCTGATTGTGAGGCAGGAAGACTACCATCCGAACCACACTGACACCGGACAGAAATCAGACCACAAACCCCCAGAGCTGTGTGGGTCCCTGGTACAGTGCGGTGTGATGGAAGATTGAGCCTGGTGTTTTACTATACACACAAGCCTTCTGTCTGTTGTTGGTTTTAATTCAGGGTTTTTGCTCAACCGCTCTCCACCGTTCCCCCTGCTCACCAGAAATGTGAATGGAATGACTCATAATCAGTTCCTGGACCAGAGTTGCCTTATTCCAATATTAAATTGCGAGTTATATTAGGCAATGAGCGCTGCATTTTATTAAAATAATGAAAAGTTCAGGATTAAATGCAGATGAGTTCTGTGTTCTTTATCCAGTAAATTCTCAGTTCAAATCCTGAAAAACCACTTGCACACATTGACACAGTATTTACAGAAACAGGCCATTCGGCCCCTCTGGTCCATGCCAGTGTTTACGCTCCACACGAGCCTCACCCCACCCTCTTCATCTCACCCTGTCAACATAGCCTTCTATTCCTTTCTCCCTCATGTGTTTATCCAGCTTCTCATTATATACATCTATACTATTCACCTCAACCACTCCCTGTGGTAGCGAGTTCCACATTCTCACCACTCTCTGGGTAAAGAAGTTTCTCCTGAATTTCCTATTTATTAATGACTCCCTAGTTCTGGTCTGCCCCACAAGTGGAAACATCTTCTCTATGTCTACTCGATCATACACTTTCAGAATGTTAAAGACCTCTATCAGGTCATACCTCAGCCTTCTCTTTTCTAGGAGAAAAGAGCCCCAGCCTGCTCAAACTTTCCTGATAGTTACAACCTCTCAGTTCTCGTATCATCCTTGTCAGTCGTTTTTTGCACCCACTCCAATGCCTCTATATATTTTTTTTGTAATGCATAGGTCAGAATTGTGCACAGAACCTTTGAGGTTATTTGACAAAAGTGTTTGGAAACAATGGCAAGGTGTATTTTTCTCTGGGTTACCTGCGGCCGTGTTAGAGGAGCAGCCAGAGATCTGTTCCGGACACGGGTGTATCTGTGCAGCCTGTTTCTGTGCAAAAAGGTGTTTAATGGGCTTTAGAAACTAAGATGCAAAAAACTGTCATGATTCAGCTGGTAATTGAACAGCTCCTGTTGGGGCTAAGTGGTGACAGACTTGACAGGGACGCATTACTTTGAATGATAATAATGTGCATTTTTTCTCCTTTTGTCCCTTCACTAGAGGAAGGCCTGAACCATGAATGCAAGCTTTGTAATCAGACGTTCGACTCACCAGCTAAGCTGCAGTGTCATCTGATTGAGCACAGTTTCGAAGGCATGGGAGGGACCTTCAAATGTCCAGTTTGCTTCACAGGTATGGGGAGGGGAGCTATGGTCGTGGGCGAGGGTGTGGGTAGCTACTTGGATGCCTTGTCATTATTTTTTGTAAAGGGATTTGCTGCCAGTGAACACTTTTCCAACGTAAATTTTCCACTGTCCAAAGTGATGCATAAGAAAGACTTGCATTTCTATAGCCCCTTTCACCACCACTGGCCATCCATAAGTGCTTTACAGCCAATGAAGTACTTTTTTTCTGAAGTGTAGTCACTGTGGTAATGTAGGAAACCTGGCAGCCAATTTTGGCACAGCAAGCTCCCACAAACGGCAATGTGATAATGACCACAACAGCTGTTTTACTGATGTTGGTTGAGGGATAAATATTGACCCCGGGACACCGGGGAGAACTCCCCTGCTCTTCTTCAAAACAGCGTCATGGAATCTTTGGCATCCACCTGAAAGAGCAGGCGTGGCTTCAGTTTAAAAAAACACAGCTGAAAGGCAGTGTAGCACTCCCTCGCTATGACACCGGAGGAGGATTTAAACCCACAACTTTCTGACCCCAAGACCACTGAGCTACAATGGTCAACAAGCTTGGTATTATTATCCGTGACTGCTAAGAGCTCGTAAGGCAGCTGTATCATCTCACCTGACAGTCCTGTTTCTATCTGTTAATAATTTAGATTCTACCTGAAATATACAATAAGAATGCTTTTAAACAGTGAGTTATGATGATCTGGAAAACGCTGCCTGAAAGTTCAGTAGTAACGCTCCTTTCTTCCTGATCTGTTTATCCATTCCCCTTAAATGTATCGATACCATTCACCTCAACCGCTCCCCATGGTAGTGAGTTCCACATTCTCACCACTCTCTGGGTGAAGAAGTTTCTCCTGAATTCCCGATGGGATTTCTGGGTGACTGTCCCATATTGACGGCCTTTAGTTTTGCTCTTCCCCACAAGTGGAAACATTCTCTCTGTATCCATTTGATCAAAACCTTTCTTAATTTTAAAGACTGCTATTAGGCCACAACCTCAGTTTTCCTTTCAAAAGAAAAAAGACCCAGACTGCTCATCCTCTCCTGATAGGTAGAACCTCGCTGTTTTGGTATCAGCTTTGGAATTTATGTTTGCACCGTCCACAGTAATTTGGGGAGCAGGATTGTACACAATACCAGGCTAAAGGTGCAGTACGAATGCAAGTTGTTGTTGAAAGTCGTACCAGCCACAAAATTAAACAAAAGTAAAGGGGACCATCATTATCAGAAGATAAAACAGCTTGAGACGAGTAGCTTACCAACCCAACTGGCACTCTTCCCTGGTTAGTGCTGAAATTTGCTCATCTCTTTCACTACCATTCCTGAGAACAGCTTGAGAAATTAACAAGCTTCTCTTTACAGATGTTACACACACACATTTAAAAAGTGCCAAAGGAATTTCTTTGGTTGAGATATCACTGAAGGCAGCAACACATTCTGGCAACAGAACTTGGGGGAAAAAAAGGTGTAGTTACACCCTGAAGTTGGGAAAAACTTATGGCCAAAAAAATCCTGGAAGGGGAATTAACAATTCCCACAACCTTCGCACCTTCCAGTCTTCTTAAAAAAAAAGATTTGTTTTTACTCTTCTATCATCCAGTCGATTGTTGCTGTATGTACTGAGAGTGGACACTAACTCGGGTTCTTTTCTCTCGTCTCGAATCCATGCAGTTCACTTGTTAAGCACAGCTGGAAGTTCTGCAGCTCCACCTCCCCTCGAAGCTTTATCGGTGAATGCACGACATCATGTGTTCACCCTCACCTGTCTCCCACCGAGTGAACTTATCTCTGCAGTTCTGCCCCCAGGCTCCAAAGAAGAGAAATAACTTCAATGTTTTTTTCAACCGATCATTATTCATTCACTACTTCCTACAGTTACACAGCACAGAAGGAGGCCATTCAGCCCATTGTGTCTGTGCTGGCTCTTTGAAAGAGCTATCCAATTAGTCCCACTCCCCCTGCTCTTTCCCCCACAGCCCCCTAAATTTCTCCTTGTCAAGTATTTATACAATTCTCTTTTGAAAGTTACTATTGAATCTGCTTCCACCGCCCTTTCAGGCATCGCGTTCCATCACAACAACTCGCTGCGTTGAAAGAGCTATCCAGTTAGTCCCATTCCCCCTTCCTCTTTCCCCATAGTCCTGCCATTTCTTTTCAGCTTCCAGTATTTATCAAATTCCCTTTTGAAAGTTCCAGATCACAACAACTCATCCTATGCTGATAGGATGAGATAAAAAGGGTTGGAGGGGGACTTGTGTGGTGTATAAACACTGGCATGGACTAGTTGGATCTGTTTCTGTGCTATACACTCACTGCATCTTGAAAGAATGCTTAATTGTCTGGCACAGTGCGGGTAGCACCAGACAAATCCGTCAAAAATGCACCTCCAGTCCAGTAACAGATCGATTGTGTTCCTACTGATAGTGAGCTCCAGGTGCTCTTACATTCCAGTGCCAAAAGGGGAGGCTGGACTAGTAATCTAGAGCCCATGTTAATGCTCTGGGGTTATGGGTTCAAATCCTACCAAGGCATATGGTGAAATTTCAATTCAATTATTAAATCTTCAATTAAACAGCTAATGGTGACCATGAAACCATTGATGAATATTGTAAATACCCACCTCACTAATGTTGGAAATCTACTGTCCTTACCTGGTCTGGCCTACATGTGACTCCAGACCCACAGCAATGTGGTTGACTCTTGAATGCCCTCTGAAATAGCCTAGCAAGCCACACAGTTGTATCAAACCGCAAGCACTATTGGTGTACCTACACCCCATGGACCGCAGCGGTTCAAGAAGGCAGTTCACCACCACCTTTTCAAGGGCAGTTAGGGATGGGCAATAAATGTTGGCCTGGCCAGCGACACCCACATCCCATGAATGAATAGAAAAAAAATCATCACAACTCATGCCTGTGGCTATGGAGTTTTTATCCTTGTTAAAGCTGAAACATGACTCACTGTAGGGTTATCAAATCAGTTTGGACGTACTCCTGGAGATTTCCTCACATGACCTCCTGCCTCTAACCTGCCCAACACCCACGCTCCCGCCATTGGTTGCCCGACATGTCATCCCAGCATCCCACCTTCCCATGGCCAATCGGAAGGCAAGCAGACTCTTCATTACCTGATTGGATGATTCTGGACTGTCAGTCAGATTGTTCCCCCAATCTCCAGTATTTTCGCAACTAACAACCAAAAGGGTTCAAAGAAAATGAAGAAGACACACCATTTTTATAAACACCTTAATGATGTTTGTCACTGGTCTAGCCTGAAGCTTTATCGTCAATTCCTGGAGACTCCAGGTCATTCCTGAAGACTGGGAACCCACACTCACCATCATCACTGAAACCCCCATCTCAGATTAATATTTATACAATGTTTATTGGTTTTTATTCCTCCAATATCAGTTTGCTGCGTGGTTGACAAGAGGCTGCTTTTTTAATGAATGATGCTTAGCTTTGCTGTTTGGTACCCGTTCTTCCATCATCCCTTGCCTGTCTACCTGTAATGATATTGTGTATACAAACCTTCTAGGTCACAGTGCATCAGACATCCTTCAGAAAATCTCTTTTCTCAACCCAAACAGCGCCTGTGGCATACACCATTCAATTATTAATGGTGTCTCTCTCTGGTAAACTTCCCTCCGGTTTTTTTCAGGCCTTGTTTGTACTCATTAAAATTGAAAACATTACTGTTGTGCCGCCTTGAGAATTGACTGTCAAAGGTGGACTAGACAAACTGGTTCAAAGGTCGTCCTCAGGTCTCCTGCCGTGGGTCTGTTGCTGCCACTCCTAACTCCCATCCCAGGCCCATGGAAGCTTCTCGTTCAGCTCCACTGCCCACCTAAAGTGTTCATTATGGTGATCTGCAACCACTTCAGTTAGCAGACAAAGCTGAGAAAGAGCCATGACCCCTTGGCATCATCTATAGGTACTGCCTGACAAGAAGCAAGGGCTGCAGCAAAGAACTCCCTGGGCTGGGCCCCGTTCACAACAGTACAACTTTGAGACAGACGACCAGAGTGGGAAGAATTGCTGCCACCTTTTCGCATACACCTTGATACGGGTTATGATGAGAATAAATAAGAAGAAACTCTAACCACAGGCAGGAGGGTCAGTAACCAGCGGACACAGGTTTAAGATAATTGGCAAAAGAACCAGAGGCAGAGCTGAGAAATTTTTTTCACGCAGCGAGTTGTTGTGATCTGGAACGCGATGCCTGAAAGGGCGGTGGAAGCAGATTCAATAGTAACTTTCAAAAGGGAATTGTATAAATACTTGACAAGGAGAAATTTAGGGGGCTGTGGGGGAAAGAGCAGGGGGAGTGGGACTAATCGGATAGCTCTTTCAAAGAGCTAGCACAGACACAAAGGGATGAATGACTCCTACTGTGCAGTGAAATCCTAGAAAGTGCAGTGCAGCCAACAGTTAAAAACTGGGAGCTCCAGATAAACAGCAACTTCCAGCGGTAGCTTAGAGACTAGGGCAGCAGCAACAAACCAAAATACTGCAAGCTGGAGAGAAGCAAGTTGGAAAAGCAGAAGATGAAGTGAGAGTGACTGCCCCTGACATCAAGGCAGCATTTGACCGAGTATGGCTTCGTGGAGCCCCAGCAAAACTGGAGTCAATGGGAATTGGGGAAAACTGTCTGCTGGTTGGGGTCATACCTAAAGTAAAAGAAGATGGTTGTGGTTCTTAGAGGTCAGTCATCTCAGCTCCAGGACATCACTGCAGGAGTTCCTCAGGGTAGTGTCCTAGGCCCAAACATCTTCAGCTGCTTCATCAATGACCATCCCTCTATCATAAGGTCAGGTGGGGATGTTCACTGATGATTGCACAATGTTCAGCACCATTCGTGACTCCTCAGATACTGAAGCAGTCCGTGTAGAAATGCAGCAAGACCTTGTCAATATCCAGGCTTGGACTGATAAGTGGTAAGTAACATTTGCATGACACAAGTGCCAGGCAATGACCATCTCAAACAAGAGGGAATCTAATCATCTCCCCTAGACATTCAATGGCATTACCATCACTGAATCCCCCACTATCAACTATTATCATTGACCAGAAACTGAACTGGAGTAGCCATATAAATACCGTGGCTACAAGAGCAGGTCAGAGGCTAGGAAGCCTGCAGCGAGTAACTCACCTCCTGACTCCCCAAAGCCTGTCCACCATCTACAAGGCACAAGTCAGGAGTGTGATGGAATACTCTCCACTTGCCTGGATGGGTGCAGCACCAACAACATGCACGAAGCTCGACACCATCGAGGAAAAAGCAGCCCGCTTGATTGGCACCCCATCCACGAGCATTCTCTCCCTCCACCACTGACTCACAGTGGCAGCAGTGTGTACCATCTACAAGACACACTGCAGCAACTCACCAAGGCTCCTTCGACAGCACCGTCCAAACCTGCGACCTCTACCACCTAAACGGACAAGGGCAGCAGATACATGGGAACACGAACACCTGCAAATTCCCCTCCAAATCACACACCATCCTGACTTGGAACTATATCGCCGTTCCTTCACTTTCACTTGGTCAAAATCCTGGAACTCCCTACCTAACAGCGCTGTTGGTGTACCTACCCCACATGGACTGCAGTGGTTCAAGAAGGCAGCTTACCACCACCTTCTCAAGGGCAATTAGGGATGGGCAATGAATTCTATCCGAGCCAGCGATACCCACATCCCATGAACAAACTTTTAAAAAATGGATTGGCAAAGCAGCTAGAAAACGAGTGAAAAACAGAAAACAAATGGAAAGTGTAGAAATATTACAGACAGAAAGAAACAGAATTGGATAAGGAAAAAAGATTTTCGAATTTTAGAATACTTAGTATTTACAGCACAGAAAAAGGCCATTCGCCCCAACTGGTCTATGCTGGTGTTTATGCTCCACACAAGCCTCTTCCCACCCTAAGTCATCTCACCTTATCAACGTCTCTTTCTATTCCTTCCTCCCTCGTGTTTATCTAGCTTCACCTTAAGTGCATCTATGCTGTACACTTCAACCACTCACTGTGAAGAGGTTTCACCTCAATTTCTCATTGTGTTTAATGAGGACCAGCATTTATCAATGGCCCCTAGTTTTTGAATCATTATGTTAGTGGACCAGGTGGGTTGGTGCACTCGTGTGTTGAACCCAAAGACATAATTCAAAGTGGAGCATAATTGGACGAGTGGGGACAAATGTCGTGTTATAATTGTATTGTAAATTTTATGTAACTTCACACTGCTGTTATGGAAGAATGTGTGTGTGTGAGAGAGTGCGTGAGAGAGCGTGTTTGAGAGTGGGTTATTGTTTACAAGTGTGTGCTCTACCGGAACAGGCTGTTAACTGTTTTGCCTTTCTTACTTTTCCAGTGTTTGTTCAAGCGAGCAAGTTGCAGCAACATATTTTTTCTGCCCATGGCCAGGAGGACAAGATCTATGACTGTTCACAGTGCCCACAGAAGTTTTTCTTCCAAACAGAATTGCAGGTATTCGAGAATAATTGTGCCTCGTTGAAGACAATGCATTTTATTTATGACCCCTCCCTAATCCACAAAACACCCTCTTTTACACAGATGCTCCTTGGTGTGGATTTTTTTTTAAGGACCCCAATGATGCATTCAGCCCCTCGGCTGTGTTCTGCCATTTGATGAGGTCATGGCCAATCTGCATCAGTTCACCCTCCTTGGCTCCATTATTCTTAATACCCTCGGGTTGGAAAAGTCTCTCTATCTCACATTTAGAATTGTTAATTGAGCAAGCGTCTGTTGCTTTTTGTCAGAGTGTTTCACACTGTTACCTCCCTTTTCGTGAAGAAGTGTTTCCTAAATTCTCTCTTGAATGATCTGACTATAAGTTTCAGGTTATATCCCCTTTGCCGAGACTCCCCGACCAGCAAAAAACCTTCCTCTCTATCTACCCCATTCCTTTCAAAATCCTAAAAATCTCAATTAACTCAGTCCTTAACCTTCTATATTACAGGGATGATCGAGGCACAAGTTTAGTCAATTGGAATTTCAAGTTCAGTGCATTTATACATGTAAAAGTCAAAACAATTAAGTGAACCTTGCTATCTCTACTTATTGTTTTCTGTAATTTTTTTGGAAATTATTATTTTTCCTAAGCTCTGGAATTCCCTCCCTAAACCCCTCTACCTCGCTCTCCTCCTTTAAGAGCTCCTTAAAACCTACCTCTTTGACCAAGCTTTTGGTAATCTGTCCTAATACGTGGCCCAGTTTTAAATTGTGTTTGATAGCACTCCTATAAAGCACCTTGGGAAATTGTGCTATGTTAAAGGCACTATATAAATGCAAGCTGCCGTTGAAACTGAGCTGTGAAATATGTTGTTTGATTATTTGTCTTTATCCTTTAGCTCTCGACCCCAGATTAAACCCAGATTATTTTCCAGCACTTTTTTAAACAATTTTAACATCAACAAAAAGTACGTCACAGATATAATGCATCTAAAACTGTACACACTAAGAGATATGCAATTACTGATATATAATCTACTGCTAGTTCCTCGATACGCTTAAAGTTCACATACAAATGGTCATTTGCAGTGCCATAGTCAACATCCAGTATGGATTAATTTACTCCATTCAACATGGATCCATTTCTTTAGAATTGTTTGTTTTTTATTCACTCATGGGGGGTGGGCGTCGCTGGCTAGGCCAGGATTATTGCCCATGCCTACTTGCCCATGAGAAGGTGGTGGTGAGCTGTCTTCTTGAACCGCTGCAGTCCATTTGGGGTAGGTACACCCACAGTGCTGTTAGGAAGGGAGTTCCAGGATTTTGACCCAGTGACAGTGAAGGAACGGCGATATAGTTCCAAGTCAGGATGGTGTGTGACTTGGAGGGGAACTTGCAGGTGGTGGTGTCCCCATGCATCTGCTGCCCTTGTCCTTCTAGTTGGTAAAGGTCATGGGTTTGGAAGGTGCTGTTGAAGGAGCCTTGGTGCATTGCTGCAGTGTATCTTGTAGATGGTACACACTGCTGCCACTGTGCGTCGGTGGTGGAGGGAGTGAATGTTTGTAGCTGGGATGCCAATCATGCGGACTGCTTTGTCCTGGATGGTGTCGAGCTTCTTGAGTGTTGTTGGAGCTACACCCATCCAGGCAAGTGGAGAGTGTTCCATCACACTCCTGATTTGTGCCTTGTAGATGGTGGACAGAGTTTGGGGAGTCAGGAGGTGAGTTACTCGCCGCAGGATTCCTAGCTTCTGACCTGCTCTTGTAGCCACGGTATTTATATGGCTGGTCCTGTTAAATTGACACAGCAGTAACTATTTTTTGTCGGAACTTTAAAGAATAGAAAAGACAAATGTTTTTTAAAAGGCGTGAAACTTTTCAATGATGATATTCAGGGAGACTTGGGTTTACTTTTACAAGGAACACAAAGTTAGCATGGAGATACAGAAAGCAATTAGGAAGGCAAATGGCATGTTGGCCTTTATTGCAAGGGGATTGGAGTACAGGAATAAAGAAGTCTTACTAAAATTGTACAGGGTTTTGGTGAGACCACACCTGGAATACTCTGTGCAGTTTTGGTCTCCACATTTAAGAAAGGACATACTTGCACTGGAAGCAGTGCAGTGAAGATTTACTGAATTGGTCCCTGAGATGAGGGGATTGTCCTTTGATGAAAGGCTGAGTAAATTGGGTTTGTATTCTTTGGAGTTCAGAAGAACGAGAGGTAATCTCATTAGATTCTGAAGGGGCTTGGCGGGGTAGACACTGAGAGGTTATTTCCCCTGGCTGGGGAATCTAGAACACGGGGGCACAGTCTCAGAGTAAGAGGCCGATCATTTAGGACTGAGATGAGCAGTAACGTCTTCACTCAAAGTGTTGTAAATCTTTGGAATTCTCTACCCCAGAGGGTTGTGGATGCTGCATTGTTGAGTATATTTAAGACTGAGATCAATAAATTATTGATCTCTCGGAATCAAGGGATATGGGGAGCAGATAGGAAAGGGGAGTTGAGGTAGATCAGCCGTTACTGTATTGAATGGCAGAGCAGGTTTGAGGGGCCGAATGGTCTACTCCTCCTGTTTCCTATATCAATTACTTTCGGGGATCATGCTAATTACGGTGAAACCTGTAAATTTCGGACACCTTAGGGACCGGCTTCAGCTCGCCCTTTTCATAGAATCATCGAAAGTTTACAGCACAGAAAGAGGCCACTTGGCCCATCGCGTCTGTGCCGACCGAAAAACGATCTACCCAGTCTAATTCCACTTTCTAGCATTTTATTGCAAGTGTCCTTATTTTCATAAGGGTCCTTGTATTTACTGTAAAAAGAATATTTCAGATGATTGGGAGTTCTTTACCCAGTGTCCATATTGGCAGAGAAGTTGCTCCATCTCTGGGGCAGAGCTGTGCGAGCATTCAGTCCCAGAGACAGAGGAGATTCTTTGCCTCTATGCATGCTGGGTAAAGCAGTCACCATTCCACAAGAGCTGTTCTTTCCTCAAAACCTGCTACTGCCTCATGCTGACCTCACAGGAATTTGGGAGGAGAACAAAAGCAGGCTGCAAGTGGGAAGCACCTGTGATCCCGAATGAGTGAAAGTTCCAAAGACCGTAGCTTTGTAACGGGCTCTGTGCCCATGTTTTAAGTTGCAGAAGGTGCGTTGATGGCTGTCCGAGTGTCCATGGTTTCAGAGTGCCTCTTGTACATTTCACAATTTGAGTTATTTGGTTCTCTCAGTTAGCATCAGTCTTTTTAACAGTTTTTTTTTTTGGAGTGTCTGTTAATATAAATTTCACTGTGTTATTAATCTCTAGTCTTAACTTTGCGCTGAGAAGATCAGCAATGAGGCAGGTTGTCTACTATCTCCAGTCCAGTTTGATGTCTTCATCTGTGCTACGATGGATTGCAAGGGGGCTGGTTTTGGAATTGTGTTACTTCCTTTAGCAGATAGGAGAATTGGAGATTGGGTCCAGGGATAAGGGACTTCAGTTGCGTGGATAGATTGGAGAAGCTGGGGATGTTCTCCTTAAAGAAGAGAAGGTTGAGAGGAGATCACGGGGCGGAAGGGTCGAGAACCAGAGGACACTGATTTAGGATGATTGGCAAAAGAACCAAAGGCAACATGACGAAAAACTTTTTTACCCAGTGAGTGGTTAGGATCTGGAATGCGCTGCCTGAGTGTGTGGTGGAGGCAGATTCAATCATGGCTTTCAAAAGGGAATTGGATAATTACCTGAAGATAAAAAGAACTTGCAGGGCAGGGGAGAGAGACTAGCTGAATTATTCTTGCAGAGAGCTAGTATGGACACAATGGTCCAAATGGCCTCCTCCTCTGCTGTAACCATTTGATGCTAACGGACTTAGCAGGGAAAGCCTGTGCTCTACTCATCATCCCAATCCAATGAAATATGGTTTTAACGATGAGACGTTAAACTGGGACCCTGTCTGCCATCTGAGGTGGGTGTAAAAAATTTCAGTGCACTATTTTGAAGAGCAGGCACTTCTTCCTGATGTCCTGGTCAATTTCTATCCCTCGGCCAACATGACTGAACAAAAAAACAGATTATCTGGTCAGTATCACATTGCTATTTGTGGGATCTTGCTGTGTACAAATGGGCTGCTGCATTTCCTACAATACAACAGAGACTACACTTCCGGAATGTACTTCGTTGGCTGTGAGGCGCTTTGGGATGTCCTGAGGTTGTGAAAGAGACTCAAAATCGACAAGTTTTTCATTTAAATTTGATGGAGGGATGATTATGGACAAGAATTGAATTGGTTTTCCCCCAGATCACAGTTGTCGATGCCATGGATGCTCAGAAAGGACATTCCATGTCAATTCTAATCTCACCTACACACAACCAGGAGGAAATCAATCACCACAGCCACATCATCAAACCAAAGGAGTTTGTAACATCTGGTTGCTAAACTCAAAACTGGTATGCCATATAACAACAACAACTTGCATTTAAATAGCGCCTTTAACATCGTGAGACATCCCAAGGTGTTTCACAGGAGCGAAATGTTAACCCCGAGACACATCAGGGGATATTAGGACAGGTAACCAAAAAGCTTGGTCAAAAGGGTAGATTTTAAGGAGACTCTTAAAGGAGGAGGGAGAGGCAATGAGGTTCAGGGAGGGAATTCCAGAGCTTAGGGCCCAGGGAGCTGAAGGCATATCCGCCAATGGTGGAGCGATGGAAATCGGGAATTCACAAGAGGCCAGAATTGGAGAATCGCGGAGATCTCAGGGGGTTGGAGGGCTGGAAGAGGTTACAGAGCTAGAGGGGGTGAGGCCATGGAGGGATTTGAAACCAAGGATGAGAATAGTTTGTAATGAACCTGCAGCAGTGCGAGGGGAGAATTTGTGTCTGTGTATATGTTTTTAACGTCTGTGTATCCTAATCAATTCTGCTTGAAACATTTGGATTGAATGGAAATGGGAAGCTCTGTTGGAAGTTCCTATGTTGTCACTGTGTAACATTTTTCATACTGGAGACAGGTGATATGAGCACAGGGGACTTCATTACCATGGGAGCACTAGATCTGCAGAGAATGATATTTACAGTTCTTACAGCCCAGTTGTGTAGAAACGCACGAAAAAAATTACATTTAAACCTTTTACTTTAAACCAAAAATTTATGTACAAGTCAGTGATAGAAAATTCTTAAGCGAATGTAATATCTCACAAACAGCCCATTACAAATGCATTTGGAAGCAAATACTTCATCCTTCACATGTCTAGCTCAACACATCAGGAGACTGCGATTTTTTTTTTTTTAAAGTGCTTCATTCTTTCTGAGACAGGTTGTAACATAATTGTGAAGCATGATTAACAGTAATGTCAGTCGTGGCTCAGTGGGTAGCACTCTCACCTGAGTCACCAAGTTGTAGTTTCATTGCCCCGCTCCAGAAACTTGAGCAGAAAATCCAGGCTGTTGCTCCCATTGTGGTACGGAGGGAGTGCTGCATGGTCAGAGGGGCCATATTTCAGATGAGATGTTTAAACAAGGCCCCATCTTACTCTCGGGGAACACCACCACCTGCAAGTTCCCCTCCATGTCACACACCATCCTGACTTGGAACTATTTCGCCGTTCCTTCACTGTCACTGGGTCAAAATCCTGGAACTCATTTGCTGACAGCACCGTGGGTGTACCTACCCCACATGGACTGCAGCGGTTCAAGAAGGCAGCTCACCACCACCTTCTCAAGGGTAATTAGGAATGGGCAATAAACACTGGTCTAGCCAGTGATACCCACATCCCATGAATGAATTTTTTAAAAAATCCAGCGACCTCTATTTGGAGAACAGGGGCTGGATTTTTGTTCCGGGGTTGGGAAGCTGACGCTCAGAGAATTCCCGCTTCAGCAGCATCACACTTGCGACACGATCTTAGTATACAAATACTATACAAATAGGGTACAAATTGGACAGGAGGCGAGCTTGGCATCCAGTTAGAGGTGCCGTGCGCCTCCAGGAGGCTCCAGCAGCAAAGGCAGGCGGCAGCCATGTTGGAGGCTGCCGCTGCCTTGCCGTGGAGTGCCGGCAGCTGACGCAAGGGCCAGGACGGTGACGGGGATGGCAAGTGGCCATGTGGAGGTACAGCGTTCGACCCAGTGCTAATTGGCCCCTCACATTTATTTCCATCACACTTTCTAATAAAGTTTCTCTGGTTGCGCCATGACCCCTGACCCCTAACATCGAACTGGTTGAGATCGCCAAAATCAGAATTGAAAATGACCTTCCCAAACACCCTGACTCCTTAGCGAGCTCCCCCATTATTTCGAGGCGGGCGGCTTCCCCGGTCCCTCCCTTGCCCCACTCTCACATTGAAAATCGCAAACTGTGCTAGAGACGCCGGGTTCCACTGACCAGGTCTGGGACCATGAGTTTCAAATCACGTCCACTCCAGGTCCCAACCCTATGACCCTTTGAAAATCCAATCCCAGTTCTCCCCGGGATCCTGGAGCTAATATTTATTACTGAACCAAACTCACTAAAGAGCAGATTATCTGATTGCATTTTCATACAGTGACCATGCTTCAAAGTTATATCAGTGGTGTGAGGCGCTTTGCTACTTCCTGAGGACAAGAAATGCTCATCTTTCAAAAATGAACATTTGGACGGCAACAAGTGAAGTTTGATGTCCAGGACTTTGACTCAGGTGGAGATGGGGGAGGGAGGGTGAGCGGGGGATGGTGAGTGTCGGGGGTTGAGGGGAGAGTTGGTGGGATTCAAGTGCTGTTGTGAATGGAGGTTACTGTTGTATTTAGAAAAGTTAATAGTGATCAAACTCTGGGTTTGGATTGTGTTGTCACCAGGTTGTTCGAAACTGGGCTCAGCGGTGGTTTTGAATAGAGAGATCTTACAGTGCTGAAGGAGGCCATTCCACCCATCGTGCCTCTGCTGGCTGTTTGGTAGAGTGAATCAACTAGTCCCACTTTCCCCCTGCTCTTTCCCCATAGCCCTGCAAATTTTTCCCCTTCCAATATTTATCCAATTCCCTTCTGAAAGTTACAATTCAGGCAGCGCATTCCAGAACTTACTGCATCAAAAAAAAGTTCTCTCTGGTTCATAGGAGAAAATGTGCGAATATTTGAAAGTATTAGAGAGAGAGGTAAGAATAGGAGGCAACAATTCACCAGGCTCTTGATTTGCTGTGTGCTTTGGCTACAATTCTAAATCAAGTGTCAGTGCTGGGCTCCATCTCTGCCTCGAAGATTAAGACCAATCCCCGATGTGCCACTGACATTTCCTTGCTCCACTTTCGCAAACCTCTCCTCTGAAAGCCGCTAACTCTGCCAATAGAGTGCCACATGCAGACTGATCTGACGCAGCGGACACACACATAGTTAAACGCAAATGCATCCAAACTCATCTCACGTGACTCTTTAACCACAGCAACTTCCATTTATATAGTAATGCATTAAAACAGCCCAAAGTGCTTCACAGGAGCATTATCAAACAAGATTTAACACTGAGCCGCATAAATAGATATTAGGGCAGGTGACCAAAAGCTTGGTCAAAGAGGTAGGTTTTAAAGAGCACCTTAAAGGAGGAACGGGAGGTAGAGAGGCGGAGAGGTTTAGGGAGGGAATTCCAGAGCTTTGGAGCCAGGCAGCTGAAGTTCCGCCACTGATGGTGGAGCGATTAAAATCAGGGATCCTCAAGAGCCCAGAATTAGAGGAGCGCAGAGATTTGGAGGGTTCTGGGGCTGGAGGAGATTATAGCTGTAGAGAGGGACGAGGCCATTTTTAAAATTTATTCGTCCATGGGATGTGGGCGTCGCTGGCTAGGCCAGCATTTATTGCCCATCCCTAATTGCCCTTGAGAAGGTGGTGGTGAGCTGCCTTCTTGAACCGCTGCAGTCCAGGGGGTGTATGTATTTCCTAACATGCTGTTAGGAAGGGAGTTCCAGGATTTTGACCCAGCAACAGTGAAGGTACAGTGATATAGTTCCAGGATGTTGTGTGACTTGGAGGAGAAATTGCAGGAGATGGTGTTTCCATACAACTGCTGCCCTTGTCCTTCTAGGTGATCGAGATCATGGGTTTGGAAGGTGCTGTCGAAGGAGCCTTGGTGAGTTGCCATGGAGGGATTTGAGAATTTTAAAATTGAGGTGTTGCCAGAATGGGACCCGGTGTAGTTCAACAGACAGAGAAGTGACAGGTGAACAGGATTTGTTGCGATTTAGGATAGGGACAACAGAGTATTTCGGATAAGCTCAAGTTTACATAGGGTGCAAGTGGAGTCTGGAGGTAAAGTCATGGCTGAGGGTTTCAGCAGCAGATGAGCTCAGGGTAGTGGTGATGGGCGACATTACAGAGGTGGAAGGCAGTCTTGCTGACAGAGAGGATAAGAGCCCCCTATGCTGTCTCAACAGCCCTTGTGGTTAAAGGTACAAACCATTGAACACCTTGAGTGGTTTGCCTACTCCAAGCGAGACATCTCATACCCTCCATCACTGGCCATGACTGGTGGTTGCTATGATCACTCCATTGTGCAGTGACAACAGCATTATATCAGGTTGTAACTCTGCTGATTCCTTGTGTGCAACAAGAACAAAAAAAATAGACAGCGCAGGCCTCTAACCATCAACTACATCCTTTCTTTCTTCTGCTGAATTTCGAATCCAACAAGTCTCCAGAGATGAAGGACACTTGACTGCCTTAGCAGACTGCAAATTCTGAACTCTTGACAGATCTATGACAGGCAGAATTTCTCAAAGGGGATGCGAAGCAACATTTTGATAACCCAAAGCCAGGACATGCTCATTTTTCTTGCACTCAAGCCTACGGTAAAATCAGGACAGAAAGGACATGCTTTAGATATGTTTCAGTACTCTCCTGGGTGTGCAGAATCATTTGAGATGGTGCAGTTGTGCAGTTCAACCCAGAGCTCGGTCAGTTATTATTTTTTTTCTCTGTACGAACTGAAATTTTAAAATCCTGACAGGATCCGTGACAGGTGAGATTTCTTTCGAGCAAACGCCAGTTTGTAAAAGGCTGCTCATTTTTTTTCTGCCTCTTTTTTTTGAGAAAAGGAGAGTTGCTCTATAATCAGCCCTCAAAGGACCCTTGCTCCGCCTCAGAGTCTCGAGCTGATTGAATGACTCATGGGCCTCCCTCACCATCACCCCCAACCCCCTTCCATCAGCAAGGGTCCTGAGGCAAGCAGTATTGTGCAGACTGACACTGGGAGTGAGTTTTCAGCCACAATTTTGAAGCCTCTTGGGGAGTTCAGTGTACTAAAAGATAGATACAGTGGGATTCTTGCTGAGGAGGTTGTTAATGTTTAACACTGTTTATATGCTTGATGAATTTATTTTTTATGTCAGTTCCAATTTTGTACGGGCAACAATTTTTGTCGCTGATTTTTCAATTGATGCTGTGTTTTTGAGTCATTATTCTGGGACCATTTGGGAAATTTCTGTACAAAGATTTAAAAAAAAACAAAGAACCTAGTCACTGAAATATTCATACAGAGAATGTAACACAGAAAAACCACAGAATTTGTGCCGAAGGTTTTGTTCGGGTATCACTTTCGTTTTCCACACATTCTGGTTGAAAACATCACCTTTCAATATTTTTGTGCCGGCTAGCTTTCAGTGGGATGCAGATTATTGAAACTAGCCCGGTCCTTAACACATCTAATCAGTTTGTACTTCCTGGGAACTGCTAGAGGTTTCAGGGGATGCACAGAAGGAAAGCTGATCCCACAAATAATTTTAAAAGGACATTGGACAGGTACTTGAGGAATTAGGAACTTTGCCCCTCTCACCTGAAACCTATCTCCCCTAGTAACTGACTCTTCCACCCTGGGAAAAAGCTTCTGACTATCCACTCTGTCCAAGCTGCTCATAACTTTGTAAACCTCTATCATGTCGCCCCTCCACCTCCGTCGTTCCAGTGAAAACAATCCGAGTTTATCCAACCTCTCCTCATAGCTAATGCCCTCCAGACCAGGCAACATCCTGGTAAAACTCCTCTGTACCCTCTCCAAAGCCTCCATGTCCTTCTGGTAGTGTGGCGACCAGAATTGCATGCAATATTCTAAGATTGTGAAAGGCTTAGATAAATTAGACAAGGAAAACTGTTTTCATTAACTGACGGTACAAGAACTAGGGGACACAGATTGAAGGTTTTGGGCAAGAGATGTAGGGGGAAATGTGAGGAAGAACTTTTTTACGTAGCGAGTGGTAATGACCTGGAACTCGCTGCCCACAAGGGTGGTGGAAGCGGAAACAATGAATGATTTCAAGAGGAAATTGGATGGGCACTTGAGGAAAATAAATTTGGCGGGGTTGCTGTTCCTGGCACTGCCCGGGTCCCCGGCCATTTTCTCCGGGGTGGGGAAGGTCGAGGGCGGGTTTCCTGGCCCAGGCCAATTTGAGGCCCTAAAGTGGCCAATTAATGGCCATTTAAGGGCCTCGTCCCATCCACACCTCAATTCTGAGGGAGGTGGAGGGGCCCACTGTCCCCGCTGGGAGAAGCCACAGGGTAAAACCTTGCCGCCTCCTAGTGGGTTCGGGGGCAATCCCACCCCCACAAATTACCCCCCCCCCCTTCACTGGGGTCTGCCTGAATGGCCCCAGCAACCGTCCCCACTCACCTGTCCCGGGGCCTTCTGCAGTTTGTGGTGCTCCTGCAGTACTGGCAGTTACCTCCGCTCCTGGTGGTGCTGCTGGTACTGCAGAGCTGCTGGCGATTCGATTGGCCGGCAGCTCTGGAGGCGGGAGCTCGTCCCTTAAGTTAATTGCCTACCTGCCATGGAATGGCTTCGTGGGTCCGAAGGAGGGCCAAGGCGGGATCTCCTGCCTGCCGTCAGGGCCCCCCATTCACCAGAATAAAATTCTGCCCATAGAATCACCAAGCACCGAAAGGGATCATTCAGCCCAATGGACCTGTGTTGGTGTTCATGCTCCACACAAGCTTCTCAAACCCTACTTCATCTCATCCGGTCAAATTCTATTCTTTTCTCCCGCATGTGCTTATCTAACTTCCCCTTAAATGGGTTTACCAGTGACCAGAAACTGAACTGGACCAGCCATATAAATACCGTGGCTACAAGAACGAGCCAGAGGCTGGGAATTCTGCAGCGAGTAACTCACCTCCTGTCTCCCTAAATCCTGTCCACTATCTGCAAGGCACAAGTCAGGAGTGCGATGGAATACTGTCCACTTGCCTGGATGGGTGCAGCTCCAACAACACTCAAGAAGCTCAACACCATCCAGGGCAAAGCAGCCCACTTGATTGGCACCACATCTACAAACATTCACTCCCTCCACCACCGACGCACAGTGGCAGCAGTGTGTACCATCTACAAGATGCACTGCAGCCACTCGCCAAGCCTCCTTCGACAGCACCTTCCAAACCCGCGACCTCTACCAACTAGAAGGACAAGGGCAGCAGATGCATGGGAACACCAAAACCTGCAAGTTCCCCTTTAAGCCACACACGATCCTGACTTGGAACTATATCACCGTTCCTTCACTGTCGCTGGGTCAAAATCCTGGAACTCTCACCTACCCCACATGGACTGCAGCGGTTCAAGAAGGCAGTTCACGACCAAGGACAACATGGCCAGTGATGCCTATATCCCATGAAAGAGTAAAATTAAGAATCTATGTATTCACCTCAACTACCTGATGCGGCAGCATTCTCACCACTCTCTAGATAATAGTGAGTCGCAATGGAACATAGGGAATTGGAGCAGGAGTAGGCCATTCACCCCCTCGAGCCTGCTCTGTTGTTCAACTAGATCAAGGCTGATCTTCTGCCTCAATGCCATTTTCCCACAATATCCCCGTATCCCTTGATATCTTTAATATCTAGAAATCTATCAATCTCTGTCTTGAACATAATCAATGACTTGAGCATCCACAGCCCTCAGGGGTAGAGAATTCCAAAGATTCACCACCCTCTGAGTGAAGAAATTTCTCCTCATCTCGTTAGAGGTCCAAATAGAAAGGGGGAAAGTTTAATACAGAAACAAGGGCACCAGTTTAGAATGGGTTAGTTTTTAGAAAGATTATGGTGAGGTGAAAAAAGAATCTCACTCAGACGACTACACATAAACTAAGGGGTGTTTTTAAAAGTTGCAGCATAAGAAAATGTTACTTTTGTTTAAAAATAGATGACTTCAAGTTTCAGAATGATGGAGGTAAATTAAGAGGTTCGGAACAAACTAAAATACTTCTTCTTTGGTCTCCTTGTCTCGGGAGACAATGGGTAAGCGCCTGGAGGTGGTCAGTGGTTTGTGGAGCAGCGCCTGGAGTGGCTATAAAGGCCAATTCTAGAGTGACAGACTCTTCCACAGGTGCTGCAGATAAAATTGGTTGTCAGGGCTGTTACACAGTTGGCTCTCTCCTTACACTTCTGTTTTTTTTTCCTGCCAACTGCTAAGTCTCTTTGACTCGCCACTCTTTAACCCCGCCTTTATGGCTGTCCGCCAGCTCTGCCGATCACTGGCAACTGACTCCCACGACTTGTGATCAATGTCACAGGACTTCAAGTCACGTTTGCAGACGTCTTTAAAGCGGAGACATGGACAGCCGGTGGGTCTGATACCAGTGACGAGCTCGCTGTACAATATTTCCTTGGGGATCCTGCCATCTTCCATGTGGCTCACATGGCCAAGCCATCTCAAGCGCCGCTGACTCAGTAGGGTGTATATGCTGGGGGTGTTGGCCGCTTCGAGGACTTCTGTGTTGGAGATACGGTCCTGCCACCTGATGCCAAGGATTCTCCAGAGGCAGCGAAGATGGAATGAGTTGAGATGTTGCTCTTGGGAGACTATTGTTGTCCAGGCCCCTCTGCCGTAGAGCAAGGTACTGAGGACACAGGCTTGATACATGCGGACTTTTGTGTTCCGTGTCAGTGCGCCATTTTCCCACACCCTCTTGGCCAGTCTGGACATAGCAGCGGACGCCTTTCCCATGCACTTGTTGATTTCTGCATCGAGAGACAGGTTACTGGTGATAGTTGAGCCTAGGTAGGTGAACTCTTGAACCATTTCCAGAGCGTGGTCGCCAATATTGATGGATGGAGCATTTCTGACGTCCTATCCCATGATGTTTGTTTTCTTGAGGTTGATGGTTAGGCCAAATTCATTGCAGGCAGCTGCAATTCTGTCATTGAGTCTCTGCAGACACTGTTCTGTGTGGGATGTTAATGCAGCATCGTCAGCAAAGAGGAGTTCCCTGATGAGGACCTTCCGTACTTTGGTCTTCGCTCTAAGACGGGCAAGGTTGAACAACCTGCTGTCTGATCTTGTGTGGAGGAAAATTCCTTCCTCCCACTCCCCCCTGCTCTTTCCCCATAGCCCTGTGATTTTTATTTTCCAATTCAACTATTTATCCAATTCTCTTTTGAAAGTTACTATTGAATCTGCTTCCACTGCCCTTTCAGGCAGTGCGTTCCAGATCACAACAAAGCATTGCGTAAAATTTTATAGTGCCTTTAATGTCGTAAAACCTGCAAACCAGATGCTTCACAGCGGCATCAAACAAAATCTGACACCGAGTCGCCTAAGGGAGATATTCGGGCAGGTGACCAAAAGCTTGGTCATAGGTTTTTAAGGAGCATCTTAAAGGAGGTAAGAGAGGTAGAGAGATCCAGGGAGGGAATTCTAGAGTTTAGGGCCATGAATTTAGTGCCTTTCTGCTTTGTTATAACTCAGCTACTTGCTGGATAAAGGTATTGAAACACCAGGAGAGCCGGTGGTAAAGAGTCGTTCATGAGAAATGAAGTGTTTGGCATGAAAAGGAGGGAACCAAATATCTTGGGGGACAGATTTCACAACATGAGAAATGTCGACGCTCTACTTCAGATCAGTGGAGATGGAGGCCACCCCTTCAGCCAGTCCATTTAACTCTTGGCTATTAGCAAACGGTACACATTGTGTTGATCTGGGTTTTACCTGGATGTAATATATTCTTTCCCCTTCTGCACAATCGAGCTATGCTAATCAGGCAGTGCTGCCCTGTCCTCAAAGTGACAGGATTTCAGCAGGAAAGTGAGGTTTATAGTTTCTATTAACCTTTCCACTTCAGCATTTATGAGATCATTTCTGAACTATATTTAATGCAATTTTGCTAAGCCATATACAATTTAATGATAGCCCATCACATAAATGAGATGCCAAAATACAGACAGTAAATTATGTATAAACCCTACCTTATTAGTCTTGCTTTCAACTAATTTTAAAGCGTTCAAATTTAGTTATAACCCACCCACTCAACTCTGAATTAACTATCTAAATGGTTCTGGCAGAGATTCAATGACAGTCACATACTCCACCTGAGCAGCAGGTGTACATTGGAAAGGACGAGGCCATTCAGCCCCTCAAAGCTGTTCAACCATTCAATTAGATCATGGCTGATCTGTATGTTAACTCCACTTAGCCGCCTTGGTTCCGTAACCCTTAATACCCTTACCCAACAAAAATCTCTCAATCTCCGTTTCAGCAAACAAATCTAGAGCTCCCTGGGAGACAAAAGAGGTAGAGATTAAGATAAAGAAGAAAAAGTGTGCTTCTGACAAATGTCAGGTAGCAAATACTATCGAGGACCAGGCTGAATATAGAAGGTCCAGAGGGGAAGTGAAAAAGCAAATAAGAGAAACAAAGAGAGAGCATGAGAAGTGACTGGCAACTAGCATTAAAGGAAATCCCAAAGTTTTCTTTAGGCGTATACATAGTAAAAGGGTGGTAAAAGGAGGAGTGGGGCCAATTAGAGACCAGAAAGGGGATTTACACATGGAGGCAGAGGGCATAGCTGAGGTATTAAATGAATACTTTGCATCTGTCTTTACCAAGGAAGAAGATGCAACCCAGGCAATGTTGAGAGAGGAGGTAAGTCAGATACTAGAGGGGTTTAAAATTGGTAAAGAGGACGTATTAGATAGGCTGTCTGAACTTAAAAAAGCATCAGGACTGGATGAGATGCATCAAGGCTACTGAGGGAAGTGAGGGTGGAAATTGCAGAGGCACTGGCCATAATTTTTCAGTCATCCTTAGACTCGGGGGTGGTGCCAGAGGACTGGAGAATTGCAAACGTTACACCCTTGTTTCAAAAAGGGTGTAAAGATAAGCCCAGCAACTACAGGCCAGTCAGTTTAACTTCGGTGGTGGGAAAACTTCCAGAAAAAATAATTCGGGACAAAATCAATAGTCATTTGGACAAATGTGAGTTCATTAAGGAAAACCAGTATGGAATATCTTCAGGGAAAATCATGATAAACTAACTTGCTGGAGTTTTTTGAGGAGGTAACAGAGAGGGTTGATGAGGGCAATGCTGTTGATGTGATGTACATGGACTTTCAAAAGACGTTTGATACCGTGTCACACAACAGACATGTGAGCAAACTTGTAGCTCATGGAATAAAAGGGACGATAGCAACATGGATACGGAATTGGCTGAGTGACAGGAGACAGAGAGTAGTGGTTAATGGATGTTTTTAGTGGGAACAGAGTTGCCTTTGCTGATGCTGAGAGGCTTGCATTTTTGAACAGTGAGAGGTTGGACTCTTGAGAGGCACGAAAGGCTGCTGGCATCACATGGGCATCAGAGGTGGGTAGAGGAAGCCCTGATAAACCTGCCTGATAAGTGGCAGGTGAGGGTGTTGAAAAGGGAGCAGGCAATTCTGACATTGGATATAGTAGCAGGAGAAACTTCAGCAGATGCATTCTCCTGGTCAGGAGGAGGCCAAAGGAGCAGAGTGAGGGGTTGCAAGGGGAAGGCGGTGCTACCAAAACATTGGGTGTGCTGCCCAAGAGTCAGTTACCCGCAAATGACAGACTGCCAGTGCCGTAGGAGACTATGCCTATCCAGGCAGTTGGTCTCGGACATTTGTGCTGTGGTCCACAATGGCCTTGCGGCCCCCATGGCAGTCCCCTACCTGCAGTCATCAAGGTCACCGTGGCACTGAATTTTTATGCCTGGTCGTTTCAGGGATCAGCTGCAGACCTGGGTGGCATCAGGCAGTCGGCAGCTCATCACGCCATCAGGCAGGTCACAGATGCAATCTTGCAGAGGATGGGGGCTACACCCATTTTGAGACAGGTGGGCCAGCACAGGCAGAGAGGAAATTGGGTTTTGCCATCATCGATGGATTCCCTCAGGTCCAAGGGGTAATTGATTGTACCCACATAGACATCAAGGTACAGACAGGCCAACCAGCCAGATTCCAGAACAGAAAAGGCTTCCACTCAATGCAAATGTGCACTAAGTTCCTGGGCAGCTGCCATGAGATGGAGGCAGCTTGCTCCCTTGTCGGGCTGGAGGAAGGTTTGTAGTGGAGTTCCCCAGGGATCAGTGTTGGGCCCCTTGCTTTTCCTGATATATATTAATGACCTAGACCTTGGTGTAACAGGGCACAATTTCAAAGTCTGCAGATGATATGAAACTTGGAAGAATTGTGAGCTGTGAGGAGGATAGTGTAGAACTTCAAAAGGAATGGGCAGACAGGTGGCAGAGGAAGTTCAATGCAGAGAAATGTGAAGTGATACATTTTGATAGGAAGAACATGGAGAGACAATATAGAATAAAGGCTACAATTCTAAAGGGGATGCAGCAGCAGAGGGACCTGGGTGTATATGTGCATAAATCATTAAAGGTGGCAGGACAGGTTGAGAGAGTGTCTCAACATACAGTGGCCTGGGCTTTATTAATAGGACATAGAGTACAAGAACAAGGAAGTTATGTTGAACTTATATAAGACACTAGCTCGGCCTCAGCTGGAGTATTGTGTCCAATTCTGAACACCGCACTCGAGGAAAGACGTGAGGGCATTGGAAAGAGTACAGAAGGGATTCAAGAGAATGGTTCCAGGGATGAGGAATTTCAGTTATGAAGATAGATTGAAGAAGTTTGGACTTCTGCTTGGAAAAGAGAAGGCTGAGAGGAGATTTGATAGAGGTGTTCAAAATCATGAGGGGTCTGGACAGAGTAGATAGAGAGAAACTGTTCCCACTCGTGAAAGGATCAAGAACGAGAGGGCACAGATTTAAAGTATTTGTTAAGAGAAGCAAAGGCGACATGAGGAAAAACTTTTTCACACAGCGAGTGGTTAAGGTCTGGAATGCGCTGCCTGAGAACATGGTGGAGGCAAGTTCAATTGAAGCATTCAAAAGAAAACTAGATAGCTATATGAAAAGGAAGAATATGCTGGGTTATGGGGAGAAGGCAGGGCAATGGGGCTGAGGAAATTTCTCTTTCAGAGAGCCATTGCAGAACATGATGGGCCGAATGGCCTCCTTCTGCACTGTAACAATTCTGTGATTCTGTGAAATTTTCAACTCCCAGTCTCAGCAGCTTTATTGGGGAGAGAGTTCCAGATTTCCACTACCCTTTGTGTGAAGAAGTGCTTCCTGACATCACCCCTGAGCAACCTAGTTGTAAATTAAGGTTCAACATCCATGGCCACTAATTTGGAGAAGAGCAGGGGAGTTCTCCAAATGCGCTGGTCAACATTGAACTCTCCGCTAACATCACTGAAACACAGGGCTGCCTTTTACAATCTCTCCGCTAATGGCGGCCCTCACGCACAGGCTTTACTCTGCGGAGTCGCCACGTTTAATCTCATGGCCGGAGAGGATCGCACCTCCCTCCTCCCCCCCCCCCCCCCCCCCGATGACGTGGAGGGGGGGGGCGGTTCGTCCCATGCAACGGCATCAGGTGCCACTGCACCAAAGCCATTTTTAAAGGGCTTACAGCCCTTCAATTAAAGTTAAATTTTTTTTTTAAATGTGTGAAAAATTAAATAAAGGCATCCCGAACCTCTCCGACCCCGCCCCCCTCAAAGACCATCAAATTTATTACTTGCCATCTCTCTCCCCAAAAAAACTTACCTTGTGCTCCTGACCTTCCCCCCCCCGCCCCCAAACAAATTTCATAAACTATGAACCTTGCGCCTTCCCACCATCCCCTACCCCGATAAAAAGCATTTGACCCCGCTACCCCCGCTCCCCCCACTCCAGCCCTGAAAACCTACCTGCTGCCCCCTCCATAATATTGTTCCGTCTTGGATCCCCGAACAGAGATCCAAAGGCATGGGATTGCCAGCTGCTGCCACCAATGTGGCACCGGGACCGACGGTGGAAGTGGGTAAGTATTTAATTCAGTACTTTAAATAAATTTACATATTTAAATTTTGATGCCGCCGAGCGGTGGGGGAGGGGGAGTGGCAGTGGAAGGTGCCACCTCAAGGCCTTGCCGACGCCGGCGATGTGGGGCGAGGCATTCCTGGCGCGAGGTCCGTGGCGGGCCTCTCTCAGAGGCATTTTCCGAGCGACCCTGCCAAGATGTCGGGGGTCGGTAAAATCCAGCCCACATTATCCATTCTTATATTTTATTTCTGGTTTTGGGAGCTTGCTGTGTGCAAATTGTCTGCTGCGTTTGCTACAGCGTAACAGTGACTACATTTCAAAAGTACTTCTTTGGCTTATAAAGCACTTGGGATGTCCTGAAGTCAGGAAAGGCGCTATTGAAATGCATTAACCCTCTCTTACTTCCCTAATTTTCTTGCGTTTAACTCGTGTGGCGTATAAACACTAGCACAGACTAGCTGGGCTGAATGGCCTGTTTCTATGCTGTATATTCTGTGCCTTAGTTTGTCCCCAGCGAGTTAACATCCGTTGCACTTAAAACAGCCAGAAGCACTGCACAAAGAACAGCTAGGCGCTGCGCAAATGACTACTGGCAACATCTATGCAGTCGTATTCAGCTGGCCTCCGACACCGGAAACATCAGAGGAATGTATGATGGTATTAAGAGAGCTTTTGGGCCAACCATCAAGAAGATCGCCCCCTTCAAATCTAAATCAGGGGATACAATCACTGACCAACGCAAGCAAATGGACCGCTGGGTGGAGCACTACCTAGAACTGTACTCCAGGGAGAATGTTGTCACTGAGACCGCCCTCAATGCAGCCCAGCCTCTGCCAGTCATTGATGAGCTGGACAAACAGCCAACAAAATCAGAACTCAGTAATGCCATTGATTCTCTAGCCAGTGGAAAAGCCCTTGGAAAGGACGGCATTACCCCTGAAATAAGCAAGAGTGCCAAGCCTGCTATACTCTCAGCACTCCATGAACTGCTTTGCCTGTGCTGGGATGAGGGAGCAGTACCACAGGACATGCACGATGTTAATATCATCACCCACTATAAGAACAAAGGTGACCGCGGTGACTGCAACAACTACCGTGGAATCTCCCTGCTCAGCATAGTGGGGAAAGTCTTCGCTCGAGTCGTTTTAAACAGACTCCAGAAGCTGGCTGAGCATGTCTACCCTGAGGCACAGTGTGGCTTTTGAGCAGAGAACTGATTGGATAGCTCTTTCAAAGAGCCAGCACAGGCACAAAGGGACGAATGGCCTCGTCCTGTGCTGGCTGCATGATTTTATGAGCAATATACCTTATCATTCTAATAGCACTCACTGCAATATCAGTCTTAAAAGCACACATTGCTTGAAATCACACATCACAATGGATTATTACACTGGTAGTGTGAATATTATGCTTTGCAGCTACAATCTGATATCACAGATTGGTCCACTCAGTTTACAACCCCAAATTTAATAAACATTTATACTAAGTGACCAGGAATGTAAAAGCTTGGTCAGCTGCTGAGCCTAGAATCGTAGGGATTAGCGTAGGTGAGTGAACACAAAGGGTGATGGGTGAATTCGACTTGGTGCGAGTTAGAATACAGGTCAGCAGAGTTTTGGATGAGCTGAAGTTCATGGAGGTTGCAAGACAGAAGGCCAGACAGGAAAGCACTAGAGTCATCCAAACGGAAATAGAATAGATTACCTTAAACCAGTATCCTCTGGTAATTAGCTATCTGATCAGAACTTGCAATGAGCCCTGGGTGGTTCAACAAAGAGGAATGCACTACAAATCATAGACTGATATAGCACAGAAGGAGGCCATTTGTCCCATTGTGCCTGTGTTGGCTCTTTGAAAGAGCGATCCAATTAGTCCAACTCCCCCTGTTTGTTCCCCACAGCCCTGTGAATTTTCCTTTTCAAGAATTTATCCAATTCCCTATTTGAAAGTTACTATTGAATCTGCTTCCACCGCCCTTTCAGGCAGCGCGTTCCAGATCATAACGACGCATTGCGTAAACTTTGATAGTGCCTTTAATGTAGTAAAACATCCCAAGGTGCTTTTTAGTTTTAGGAAATGAAGATGGGCAGCTGGAAGGACTGGCACTGGGAGAGCATTTTGGTGGTGGTGATCATAATTCTGTCAGTTTTAACATAATTATGGAAAAGGACAGAGATAGAACAGGAGTTAGAGTTCTCAATTGGGGCAAGGCCAATTTTACTAAACTGAGGAGTGATTTAGCAAAAGTGGACTGGAAACAACAATTTGAAGGTAAATCAGTGATAGAACAGTGGAAGACATCCAAAGGGGAGATTCAAGGGGTTCAGGGTATACGTGTTCCCACAAAGAAAAAGGGTGGGCGGACAAATCTAGAACCCCATGGATGTCAAGGAGCTTACAGAGTAAGATAAGGCAGAAAAGGAAAGCTTATGTCCAATACCGAGAACTCAATGCTGCAGAAAGCCGAGAGGAGTATAGAAAGTGGAGGGGTGACATCAAAAAGGAAATTAGAAAAGCAAAGAGAGGGCATGAAAGAATATTGGCAAGCAAAAATCAAGGTGAACCCAAAGATGTTTTATCAATACATTAAGAGTAAGAGGATAACTAAGGAGAGAGTAGGACCCATAAAAGACCAAAAAGGTAAGGGCGGACGATGTAGGTATGGTTCTTAATGAATACTTTGCGTCTGTCTTCACAAAAGAGGGGACCGATGCAGCTATTGTAGTTAAGGAGGAGGAGTGTGAAGTATTGGATGTGATAAACATAGGGGGAGATGAAGTATTAATGGGATCAGCATCCTTGAAAGTTGATAAATTACTAGGGCCAGATGAAATATATCCTAGGCTGTTAAAAGAAGCAAGAAAGGAAATAGCTGAGGGTCTGACCATCATTTTCCAGTCATCACTGGATACAGGTATGGTGCCGGAGGATTGGAGAATTGCTAACGTTGTACCTCTGTTAAAAAGGGAGCGAAGGATAGACCGAATAATTACAGACCAGTCAGTCTAACCTCAGTAGTGGGCAAATTATTGAAATAAATTCTGAGAGACAGGATAAACTGTCACTTAGAAAGGCACAGGTTAATCAAGGATAGTCAATGGATTTGTTAAGGGAAGATCTAAACTTGATCAAATTTTTTGAAGTAACAAGGAAGATAGATGAGGTTAGTGCATTTGATGTGGTCTACATAGATTTTAGCAAGGCGTTTGACAAGGTCCCACATGGTAGACTGGTTAAAAAAATAAAATCCCATTGGAACCAGGGGAATGTAGTAAGGTGGATACAAAATTGGCTCTGTGGCAGAAAATTGTTCTGACGGCTGTTTTTGCCACTGGAGGGCTGTTTCCAGTGTTCCGCAGGGCTCAGTACCGGGTCCCCTGATTTTTGTGGTGTATATTAACGATTTGGATGTAAATGTAGGGGGCATGATCAAGAAGTTTGCAGACGACTGAAAGATTGGCCGTGTGGTAGATAGCGAGGAGGATAGCTGTAGGCTGCAAGAAGATATTGATGGTCTGGTCAGATGAGCAGAAAAGTGGCAAATGGAATTCAACTTGGAGAAATATGAGGTGATGCATTTGGGGAGGTCAAACAAGGCAAAGGAATACACAATTAATGGGAAAATACCGAGAAGTATAGAAGAAGTGAGGGACCTTGGATTGAATGTCCACAGATCCCTGAAGGTAGCAGGACAGGTCGATGAGGTGGTTATGAACGCATATGGAATCCTTTCCTTTATTAGCCGAGGTATAGAATACAAGAGCAGGGAGGTTATGCTGGAACTGTATAATGCATTGGATAGGCCACAACTTGAGTACTGTGTGCAGTTCTGGTCACCTCATTACAGAAAGGATGTAATTGCACTAGAGAGGGTACAGAGGAGATTTACGAGAATGTTGCCAGGACTGGAAAAATGCAGTTGTGAGGAAAGATTGAATAGGCTGGGGTTGTTCTCCTTGGAACAGAGAAGGCTGAAGGGAGATCTGATTGAAATGTACAAAATTTTGAGGGGCCTGGATAGAGCGGAGGTGAAGGGTCGAATCACCTTGGCATAGATTTAAAGCAATTGGTAGAAAGATTAGTGGGGAGATGAGGAAAAACTTTTTCACCCTGCGGGTGGTGGGGGTCTGGAACTCACTGCCTGAAAGGGTAGTTGAGGCAGAAACTCTCAACTCATTCAAAAGGAGTCTGGATATGCACCTCAAGTGCTGTTAGCTGGAGGCCTATGCTGGAAGGTGGGATTAGAATAGGTGGATTGTTTTTCGGCCGGCACAGACACGATGGGCCAAGTGGCCTCTTTCTGTGCCTTAAACGTTCTATGATTCTATGAACAACTCGCTGAGTAAAAAACAAAATCACCTCTGGTTCTTTTGCCAATAACCTTCAATCTGTGTCCTCTGGTTCCCGACTATCCTGCCAATGGAAAGAGTTTCTCTTTAATTACTCTATCGAAAAAATCCTTTGTGCTGAGACGTGGAAGAGTTAATGTTGTCTTTGCTGATGTAACTTGTCTGCAGGACCTCGGCAATCTGTCGGGTGGGGTGACAGTAATTTTGGGTCTGAGATGCGGGTGACGCTGAATCACTAGAACTGAGTAGAAAAGCTGAGCTTTTCTGGCATCATGCTGAGATAGTTCCATTCCCAGTGGGGCAAATGGAAATCTAGGGCTGAGCCAGGTTTTCACCCTGCTACTGATCTGGAGGAGGAAATAGCGATTTTATTTTTATTTTACCTTTTTTTTTTCTTGCTTGAGATTTGCTGTGGATTTGGAGCTGATTGTTTGGAAGCCCATCCCTTGTATGTATGGATCCTGGTGTCATCCTTTTCATCCTAAATTCAAGAAATCGTTACATTCATATACAGCAAAGCCTTGCTTTCCACAGGAGAACTATAACAAAATCTGGGGGAATCTAGAACACAGGGGCACAGTCCCAGGGTTAGGGGCCTGATCATTCAGGACTGAGATGAGGAGACATTTCTTCACTCAAAGGGTTGTGAATCTTTGCAGTTCTCTACTCCAGAGGGTTGTGGATGCTCTGTTGTTGATTATGTTTAAAACTGAGATAGACAGATTTTTGATCTCTCAGGGAATCGAGGGATATGGAGAGTGGGCGGGAAAGTGGAACTGGGGCAGAAGGTCAGCCATGATTGTACTGAATGGTGGAGCAGGCTGTTTCTATTTTGTAAGTCCTAATGCTCTTAATCCTCAAACCGTTCCAATTTGAAGCCTTTATTACATGAGGAAGAATTTGCAGGGCTATGGGTGAATGAGGAGGGAGGGGTAGAATGGGGATAATGAAAGAGCCAGCAGAGACACGAAGGGCTGAATGACCTCCTTCTTTGCTTGTTGTACAATTCCACGTTCTACAGAGATCTTCGTACCATGAGCAAGACACCTTTCAAGGCCGCAGTGTTGTGAATACAGTGGAGGATAAAGCTCCCACCTCCACCCCCCCCCCCCTCCCCAACCTCCCCCTCCACTCCCCACCTCCCCAATTGCAAAAGAAAACTAACACAGTCACTGGGATTCAGAGTCCACAGTCACAGCAACTTCACATCTATTCTTGAAGCAAGTGTTCACAATACCAGTCACACTTAGTCGAAGTTGTGATTTATGGCCCATTTTGAGCAGCAGATTTTGAAAAAAAATGCAGGGTGCATCTTGCAATCAGCCTCCATCTGATTCTGTGATTACCTCATTCTCTGGCTGATCACTGCATCCAAACTATCACAGATTGCTCAGTAGGCTTTCCCCAGTGATGTCAAATAGCATCTCTGAAGGAAGTCTTCAGAGGCTGTACAAGCACATATATTAATGTCTTTTCCAGCAATGTCAAACCTCTGCAATCTGTTATTTCAACACAGCAAGCTGAAATACAGCAGAGGTGTAAAGCTGTATAATGCTGCCTTTCTCTCACCATTTCTGCCAGTTATTTTTTTTTTTCTTCACCGGTGTTGTCACTGATCCTAAATTCAATCCCTCTTCACTTCTGTTAATTCCACTGCTTGCCTGCCACACTCAACTCCCTTTTCTTGTCTAGCGTACCCCACTTGATGTTCACCGTGGCTCAGTGCGTAACACTCGTATCTCTGAGACAAATGGTTGTGGGTTCAAGACCTGCTCCAGGGACTTCAGGTTCCAGGCTCTCACGCCCAGTGCCCGTCTTTGGAAAGACACAGCCAGGATCTAACCCTTGATCCCCTCTGATTTATTTATTTATTTATTTAGAGATACAGCACTGAAACAGGCCCTTCGGCCCACCGAGTCTGTGCCGACCATCAACCACCCATTTATACTAATCCTACACTAATTCCATATTCCTACCACATCCCCACCTGTCGCTATATTTCCCTACCCATACTAGGGGTAATTTATAATGGCAAATTTACCTAACAACCTGCAAGTCTTTGGCATGTGGGAGGAGACCGGAGCACCCGGAGGAAACCCACGCAGACACAGGGAGAACTTGCAAACTCCACACAGGCAGTACCCAGAATTGAACCGGGGTCGCTGGAGCTATGAGGCTGCGGTGCTAACCACTGCGCCACTGTGCCGCCCCTCATTTCTCATGTGTATGCTGCCCCTCAGTGACATCATCCAAAAACATGATGCCAGTTTCTATATATATATGTTGATAATGCCCAGATCTACCTCCCCACTACACTTCTCAACCCCTTCACTCTCTCTAAATTGCCAGACTACTTATCTGACATTCAGTACCAGATGAGCAGCAATTTTCTCCTATTAAATATCAGGAATTCTGAAGGCATTGTTTTTGCTCCCGAAGCCATTGAGTCCATCCTGCTCCCCGGTAACCATCTGAAGCTGAACCAGACTCCTCGCAACCTCATGTCATATATGACCCCATGCTGAGCTTCCGAACACACATTTGCGACATAACTGCCTATTTCCACCTCACAATATTGCCCCTCTCTGCCTGGCCTCAGCTCATCTAATGCTGAAACCCTCGTCCATGCCTTTGTTACCTCTAAACTTGACTATTCCCATGCTCTCCTGGCTGGTCTCCCACATTCTATTCTCCGTGAAGTTGAGGTCATCCATAATTCTGCGACCCCTGTCCTTAGTCACCCCAAAACCCATTCACCCATCAGCCCTGTGTTCGCTGACCTACATCGGATCCGGTTAAGCAAGGCCTCGTTTATAAAATTCTGATCCTTGTTTTCAAAACCCTCCATTATCTCGCCCCTCCCTATCTCTGTAATGTCCTCCAGTATCTCTGCACTCCTCCACTTCTGGCCTCTTGCACATCCCCGATTTTCATCACTCTACCATTGGCGGTCGTGCCTTTAGCTTCCGAGGCCCAAAGCTCTGGAATTCCCTCCCTAAACCTCTCCGCCCCCCCCCCCCCCCTCTCTCTTTGCTCCTTTAAGATGCTCCTTAAAACCCACCTTTTATCTGCCCTAATATCTCCTTATGTGACTCGGTGTCAAATTGTGTCGGATAATTGCTCCTCTGAAGTGCCTTGGGATATTTTACTATGTTAAAGGCGCTATATAAATGCAAGCTGTTGTTGATGCCAGTGGGGCTGAGGGAGTGCTGTACTGTCGTAAGTTCTGTTTTTGGATGAAATGTTAAACTGAGGCCCCATCTGCCCTCTCAGCTGGTGGCACTATTTCGAAGTAGGACAGGGGAGTTCCCCCCCGCACCCCTCCCCCCGCCCCTTGCAGTGTACTGGGGCTAATATCTATCTCTCAACCAACATTTAAAAAAATGATCTGTTCATTAGAACGTTGCTGTTTGTGGGAGCTTGCTGTGCGCAAATTAGCTGCCACATTTCCTACATTACAACAGTGACTACACTTCAAAAATGTATTTCTTTGACTGCAAAGTGCTTTGGGATGTCCTGAGGTCGTGACGGGCACTATAGAAATGCAAGTCTTCTTTCTTCCAACTCAAACTGCGAAGCAAAATAATTGTGGCTGTATTTTCCTCTTTTACAAACAACGAGGTAATTTTGACCTCCTTGTAATATGGATGAGTAGATGGCCCATACATTGTCGAACCCAACCAACTTTCATCCCATGGAGTTTACTGCCCCTGGTGTTAATGGTGTAAATTACACCAAGGGTCTGAATCTCTTTATGCTGCCAATCTCTTTTTTTCCCTGGAAATGAGTTCCTTCAGGAGAATTTCACAAAATCCCAGTCAGTCAGGACTCACCTGTAGTAATGTACATTTTAAGACACAGGCAAAAGTCCAACATCCCTTTAATTTTATTTTTGGGACTGCAGAGATGATTTATTTAAATGCGTGGCCCCTTTAAAATTTTTTTGGGTGACTGCACATGCTCGATAGTTTCAGTGGGCCGAGCTGTGCCTGACAGCATTGCCGCACAGCTTAGTGGAAATGGTGCTCGAATCTAGCTACAGAAACCAGGCGTTGTTGTGCAATGGGAGGACCAGCAATTGCATAGAATTTACAGCACAGAAACAGGCCATTCGGCCCAACTGGTCCATTCTAGTGTTTACGCTCCATAAGAGCCACCTCTCTCCCTCTTCATCTCACCCTATCAGCATATCCTTCTATTCCTTTCTCCCTCATTTGTTTATCCAGCTTCCCCTTAAATGTATCTAAACTATATTCACCTCAACCACTCCCTGTGGTGGTGAGTTCCATGCTCTCACCACTCTCTGGGTAAAGAAATTTCTGCTGAATTTCCCATTGGATTTATTAATGACTATCTTATATTGATAGTCTCACCTGGAGGTGAGGGTAGTTAGTGTCGGTTTGATGCGACTGCAGACTCTGAGTCAGACAGGCCATGGGTGCAAGCGGCATTACACTCTTCGAGCACGTAGTGAAGACTGACATTTAGTGCTTCTGCTTCAGCGTGTCATCTTTCCGAGGAGACATTACACTGAGGCCCAATTCTGCCCCCGTACTTGGGTAGAAAAGGTGCGATGGCCGTTTTTAAAGTAGAGCAGTGAGTTGTTGTGATCTGAAAGGGCAGTGGAAGCAGATTCAATAGTAACTTTCAGACGGGAATTGGATAAATACTTGAAAAGGAAGAAAAATTCGCAGGGCTGTGGGGAAAGAGTGAGGACCGAGTGAGACTAAAACAAAGAACCACGGACACTGGAAATCTGAAATAAAAATGTAAAATGCTGGAAATGGCAGGTCTGACAGCATCTGTGGAGAGCGAAGCAGAGTTGACAACTCAGGAGGGTTCTGATGAACCGTGGGACTAATTAGATAGCTCAGTTCAGAATGCTGGCACAGGCACAATGGGCTGAATGGCCTCCTGTGTTGTCTGATTCATTGATCCTCCTGGAGAACATTCTTCCTTCAACCTACACTGTTAAAAATCATTTTTTGTGAGATCTTGCTGTGCACACATTGGCTGCACGTGATTGCGACATAGCAATGTTGACTGTACTTCATAAAGTAATCCAGTGGTGTTCTGCATTTCCAAGCTCAGGATCTGCTGTTGCCGACTGGGTTATTTGTCTGAAAATCCCAGCAGTGTGTTTTCAGGTTTCAGTAGGAGGTGTGTAAAATTATAATCAATTGATACAGTACTAGACAGATATCAAGGTGGTGGAGTGGGTACAAGGGAGGACTACCAGGGTGATAGCAGTGTTGAGGGACTTCAGTTACGTGGAGAGACTGGAGAAGCTGGGATTGTTCTCCTAAGAACAGAGGAAGTTAAGGGGAAATTTGATTGAGGTGTTCAACATTACATGGGTTTCAATAGAGTAAATAAGGAGAAACTGTTTCCAGTGGCAGGAGGGTCAGTAACCAGAGGACACCGATATAACATCATTTGAAAAAGACCCAGTGGGGAAATGAGGAGAGATTTCTTCACACAGAGGGTTGTTATGATCTGAATGCAGGGCCTGAATTTAATGTATTCCTCCTCTTCTTCTTTGGCCTCCTTGTCTTGAGAGACAATGGGTAAGCGCCTGGAGGTGGTCAGTGGTTTGTGAAGCAGCGCCTGGAGTGGCTATAAAGGCCAATTCTAGAGTGACAGACTCTTCCACAGGTGCTGCAGATAAAATTGGTTGTCGGGGCTGTTACACAGTTGGCTCTCTCCTTGCGCTTCTGCCTTTTTTCCTGCCAACTGCTAAGTCTCTTCGACTCCCTCTCTAGCCCCGCCTTTATGGCTGTCCGCCAGCTCTGGCGATCACTGGCAACTGACTCCCACGACTTGTGGTCAATGTCACAGGACTTCATGTCGAGTTTGCAGACGTCTTTAAAGCGGACACATTGACGGCCGGTGGGTCTGATACCAGTGGCGAGCTCGCTGTACAATGTGTCCTTGGGGATCCTGCCATCTTCCATGCTGCTCACATGGCCAAGCCATCTCAAGTGCCGCTGACTCAGTAGGGTGTATATGCTGGGGGTGTTGGCCACCTCGAGGACTTCTGTGTTGGAGATATGGTCCTGCCACCTGATGCCAAGGATTCTCCGGAGGCAGCGAAGATGGAATGAGTTGAGACGTCGCTCTTGACTGGCATATGTTGTCCAGGCCTCACTGCCGTAGAGCAAGGTATTGAGGACACAGGCTTGATACACTCGGACTTTTGTGTTCCGTGTCAGTGCGCCATTTTCCCACATTCTCTTGGCCAGTCTGGAATAGCAGCGGATGCCTTTCCCATGCGCTTGTTGATTTCTGCATCGAGAGACAGGTTACTGGTGATAGTTGAGCCTAGGTAGGTGAACTCTTGAACCACTTCCAGAGCGTGGTCGCCAATATTGATGGAGGGAGCATTTCTGACGTCCTGTCCCATGATGTTCGTTTTCTTGAGGATGATGGTTAGGCCAAATTCATTGCAGGCAGCCGCAAACCTGTCGATGAGACTCTGCAGACACTCTTCAGTGTGAGATGTTAATGCAGCATCGCCAGCAAAGAGGAGTTCCCTGATGAGGACTTTCCGTACTTTGGTCTTCGCTTTAAGATGGGCAAGGTTGAACAACCTGTCACCTGATCTTGTGTGGAGGAAAATTCTTCTTCTGAAGACTTGAACGCATGTGAGAGCAGCAGTGAGAAGAAGATCCCAAACAGTGTAGGTGCGAGAACACAGCCCTGTTTCACACCACTCAGGATAGGAAAGGGGTCTGATGAGGCGCCGCTATGCTGAATTGTGCATTTTATATTGTCATGGAATGAGGTGATGATACTTAGTAGCTTTGGTGGAGATCAGATCTCTGCTAGTAGTCTGGAGGTCAAAGGCTTTGGTGAGATCAAAGAAAGCAACGTAGAGGGGCATCTGTTGTTCGCAGCATTTCTCCTGTAGCTGACGAAGGGAGAACAGCATGTCAATGGTGGATCTCTCTGCTCGAAAGCCGCACTTTGCCTCAGGATAGACACGCTCAACCAGCTTCTGGATTCTGTTTAAAACGACTCGAGCGAAGACTTTCCCCACTATGCTGAGCAGGGAGATTCCAATGTATTCCTATAGAATCAGATTCCATAGGAACTTTCACAAGGGAATTGGACATGTGCTTGAAGAGGACTAATTGGCCAGGTTATGGAGAGAAAGCTGACGTGTGGGACTAAATAGGGCAGCTTTTTCAACGAGCCAGCACAGGTGAAAGGCTGTATTTTGTGCTGTCAGTCTATAACACCTGAAACTGCTCAGAGACCTGTATATAGAAACAACCTTGGGGATAATTTTAACCTTAAAACCTTAAATTCACAGGTGAGAATCCCCTGGCATCAGATGGAATGCCGGCTTTACATCCTTTTCTCTCTTGACTTCAATGAAAGGAACACTCAGGGTAGGATGTAAAGCCAGAGTCACCCCCAATCCCGCCAGTTTGCCAGCCTTTGGGTTAGGATAAAATTACCCCCTAGAATTCACCAAGGAAGCCCCCCCACCTACCCCCATAAACTCGTCACAGTCCTCCAGCCAGAACAACCTCCATGGCACTTAACCTAGTGTTTCCTCTCTCCGCCTCTCTCTCTGCCTCTCCAACTCTCACTGCTCCTTCAAAACACTCTTTAAAACCTACCTCTTTGACCATGCTTGTGGTCACCTGTCCCTAATATCTCCTTATGTAGCCCAGGGTCAAATTTTGTCTTTGATAATCGCCCTGTGGAGCACCTTTGGAAGTTGTACTTCATTAAGGTGCTATATAAATGCAAGTTGTTAGTGAATTTGCAGAACAGTATTTGGGGAAAAAAGGTCCCGTGAATGAAATTATAGTTTGGTAGAAAGTCTAAATTATGCTTTTCGAGCCAATAGCCTATCACAGAGTCATAGCAAAAGCACAGAAGGTGGCCATTCAGCCCATCGAGTCTGCAGTAGCTATTTCACAGAGCAATCCACTTGGTCCTACTCCTCAGATCTTTCCCGATATCTGGACAATATTTTCTCCAGATGCCAGGTACATCCATTCCTCGCTGGCAACCTTCTAACCTATCTATGTCGAAAAATAGGGCCCACGAACAATTTGAGATGACGTTTACTCTGAAAAATTCTGCAAAGAACACTTTTTGGAGATTTACTTTCTTCCCTTTGCAACAAAACTTGCTTTTCACAAAATCAGTTTGAGGTTTTCCTCCGAGTCACGCTGTGGGCATTCTATTGTAAGTCTCTCGCCTCAGGTGTAATTCTCTTCACAACTGCTCTTATCATCATTGCTCAAGTCACTTCTACATTGCTTAAGGTCTTTGACATAAACCCTCACAGTCCCATATTAATTAAATTCGAAAATACTCATACACATTGCCCTCTTTTGACTGGTTTTCTTCATACCTGGATAGTTAAACACAGAGAATCATTAGAGACATTCAGCCCATCCTTCCTACACTGGTTCTTTGAAATAGTTATCCATTTAGTCCCACTGCCCCCTGCTCTTTTCCCCATAGCCCTGTGAATTTTCCTTTTCAAATATTTATCCAATGCCCTTTTGAAAGTTATTATTGAATCTGCTTCCACCGCCCTTTCAGGCAGCGCGTTCCAGATCACAACAACTCACTCCGTAAAAAGAATTCTGCTCCTCTTCCTCTGTTCACAGAATAGCTGACCAGCACCGCTGCAGTCCATGTGGGGTAGGTACACCCACAGTGCTGTTAGGAAGGGAGTTCCAGGACTTTGACCCAGCGACAGTGAAGGAACGGTGATATAGTTCCAAGTCAGGATGGTGTGTTCCCATGTATCTGCTGTCCTCCTCCTTCTGGGTGGTGGAGGTCGCAGGTTTGGAAGATGCTGTTGCTGTTTGGTGTGTTGCTGCAGTGCATCTTGTAGATGGTACACACTGCTGCCACTGCGCATCGGTGGTGGAGGGAGTGAATGTTTGTGGACGGGGTGCCAATCAAGCAGGTTGCTTTGTCCTGGATGGTGTCGAGCTTCTTGTTGTTGTTGGAGCTGCACCCATCCAGGCAAGTGGAGAGTATTCCATCACACTCCTGACTTGTGCCTTGTAGATGGTGGACAGGCTTTGGGGAGTCAGGTGGTGAGTTACTCGCTGCAGGACTCCCAGCCTCAGACCTGCTCTAGGAGCCACGGTATCTATATAGCTGTTTCCAGTTCAGTTTCTGGTCAATGGTCAAGGGGAGATGGTTAGATTCTCTCTTGTTGGAGATAGTCATTGCCTGGCGCTTGTGTGGCACGAATGTTACTTGCCACTTATCAGCCCAAGCCTGCATATTGTCCAGGTCTTTCTGCATTTCTACACGGACTGCTTCAGTATCTGAGGAGTCACGAATGGTGCTGAACATTGTACAATCATCAGCGAACATCCCCACTTCTGACCTTATGATTGAAGGAAGGTCATTGATGAAGCAGCTGAAAATGGTTGGGCCTAGGACACTACCCTGAGGAACTCCTGCTGTGATGTCCTGGAGCTGAGATGATTGACCTCCAACAACCACAACCATCTTCCTTTGCACTTGGTACTCGAACCAGCCGAGGGTTTTCCCCCTGATTCCCATTGACCTCACTTTTGCTCGGGCTCCTTGTTGCCATACTTGGTCAAATGCCACCTTGATGTCAGGGGCAGTCACTCTCGCCTCAAATCTTGAGTTCAGCTCTTTTGTCCATGTTTGGACCAAGGCTGCAATGATGTCAGGAGGTGAGTGGCCCTGGCGGAACCCAAGCTGACTGTCAGTGAGCAGGTTATTGCTGGACAAGTGCCACTTGATAGCTCTGTTAACGACACCTTCCATCACTTTACTGATGATTGAGAGTCGGCTGATGGGGCGGTAATTGTCCTTGTTGGACTTGTCCTGCTTTTTGTGTACAGGTCATCCTGGGCAATTTTCCACATTGCAGGGTAGATGCCAGTGTTGTAGCTGTACTAGAACAGCTTGGCCAGGGCTGCGGCAAGTTCTGGAGCACAGGTCTTCGGTACTATTGACAGAATGTTGTCAGGACCCATAGCTTTTGCAGTATCCAGTGACTTCAGTCGTTTCTTGATATCACGCAGAGTGAATCGAATTGGCTGAAGACTGTGATTCTGGGGACCTCAGCAGGAGGCTGAGATGGATCATGTAAGGGAAGCATGGCTTTATCCCTTGCACAGTGATGCTTCATTTGCCTGCGGCAGGGGGACTAAGTTGAGAAATATAATTTATGTTTAATTGAAGTTTCAGTACATGAGCAGGTATAGTGCTCATTAACACACACCCTGCCACACCTCCCACCCAAAATTTCTGAGCTCGCAGTGTCATTAAAATTCACAGAAATTTAAATGCCTTTGTAAGGTCATCATAAAACACTGATGTACTGTGTAACGTGGGCACTCGTCCACCTCTCAGGCTGACTGCCTCAGCAGCTAAAACATTGACTCGAAGATCGACAATCATGCGATTGTATTTGGGAAAGCTTTCAAAAAGACTTTGATAATTGACCTAGAAAGGTTCCTTGCCTTTGCACAGCAAATGACAACATCTCCGATATTTCGAGCATGTGGGTACTTTGCCAACCAGCAAATTACTGAAGTGGGTGAACTAACCAAACGCTTGCATGCATTTTCCATCACCATTAATATTCTGCTGGTTTATTCTAGCGCCCTCCTGGCCAGTTTCCATAAACGACAGCTCAGTTAAAACTCTGTTGGCCCACATCCTAACTGACACCAAGTCCCATTCACCCATCACCCCCTGCACTCGCTGACCTGCATCGGCTTCCAGTCCGGCAACGCCTCAATTTTATAAAACTCATCCTTGTTTCAGAATCCCTCCATGTCCTCGCCCCTCCCTATCTCTGTCACCTCCTCCAGTCCTACCACCCTCTGAGATCTCTGCGCTCCTCTAATTCTGGCCTCTTGCACAATCTGGATTTTCATCACTCCACCATTAGTGGCCGAGCCTTCAGCTGCCTGGGCCCCAAGCTCTGGAATTCTCTCTCCACCTCTCTCTCCTCCTTTAAGACACTCCTTAAAACCTACCTCTTTGTCTGAGCTTTTGGTCACGTGTCCTAATATAGTTCACTGTCAAATTCTGTTTGATAACGCTCCTGTGAAGCACCTTTTACTACATTAAAGGCGCTATAAAAATGCAAGTTGTTGTTTTAGACATTCATCAAAGCCAACTCATTCTGAGTTACGAAAGCTTCATTGACAAAGGTAGATTCTTCAGTTTGAACTCTTGCAACTGATATTAATCTTTATACATTCATTGATTGTTATTTACAGATTTATAAATCACTACCAGTCAAACAGCAAAAGCAAAATGGAAATGAACTTTCAAAGTAGGATCCTTAGTCCAAGAATTTAATTTACCAGCCTGAATTCCTGATGACACTTTCTTCACATAGGAACAGGAGGAGGCCATTCAGCCCCTCGAGACTGTTCTGCAATTCAGTTAGATTATGTCTGATCTGTATCTTAACTCCATCTACCTGCCTTGCTTCTGTCACCCTTACCTAACAAAATTCAATCAATCTCAGTTTTGAAACTTTCTTCTATACTCAAGGGAATACAAGCCTAATACGTGCAACTTCCAGTCATAATTTAACCCTTTTAGCCCCAATGTCATTCTGGTGAATCTGCACTGCACCTTCTCCAAGTGTGGTTCCCAGAGCTGAACACAGTTACTCCAGATGGGGTGTGACCAGAGCTCTTGTACAGCTGTAACGTAACAGGGGATGATAGCATAGTAGTTATGTTACCCGACTAGGAATCGAGAGGCCCAGACTGATGGTTTGCTGACATGAGTTCAAATCCCACCACAGCAGCTGGGGAATTTAAATTCTGGCCTATAGGTGACTCCGGACACACAGCAATGTGGTTGCCTCTGAAATGGCCTAGCAAGCCACTCAGTTGTATCAAACTGCTGCCAGAAAAGTTAACAATCATAAAATCAGAGTGAGATTGTTAACATGAAAAATGCGAGATATGCACACCAGACCAATTTAAAGAATTACACAAGTGTTCCTGTTTTAAGATTTTTATTATAACAACTAAACTAAAAGAAATCCCCATTAACTAAATTGTACGTCGTGAATAGCTGATACCCCACCTTACAAAGAGAGGTATTTTCTTAACTTATGAAAACACTTTAAAACCTCATTAAACATTACACAGTCCTTTTTGATGATGAAACGCTTTTGCAGTTAAAAGTCCCAAACTCCTCCCAGTTGCAATGGGTTGGATCTCCCAGACCTTTTAAAAATCAATGTCCTCTTTGCTCACTTCTCCGAGCACTTCCGACCCGGACATCCGTGAATAAGGCAATTCCTGGTGATCCTGTTGGGCTTTTACTTCTCCACAAGATTCAACTTTCAAAATAGGTTCAAATCTTTGCAGCCTTTCACTGTGTCAGGCTTCTGAGTTCAGGTGTTTCCCCCTTTCTCTCTCTCGAGACTGGTTGTCTTCCTTTCTTACAGCCTGCTCTAAGGATGCCACTGCCGGTCTTCTGTACAGTCTGTCTGCCTTCAGAAAATCTGTTAAATTTATCTGGAATCAAGCGTCAATATCTTATTGTCCTTTTCCAATATGTCAAGTCCAGATGTCTGGTTTCCCAGAGCTGTCTGGGCCTTCCATTGTTTCCAGGTGTTAACATCTGATTGGTACATTTGCATCCCCAGAATCACTGGCTCCTTGTTTACGATCCGAAAGTCTGGGAGGGTGAAATCCATTGTTCTTCAGGTGATACCCCTGCAGTCTCTGTTTTCAAAAAAAGCCTGTGATCTGTGTTCTCTCTTGTCCTGGTAACCAAGATTTTTTGTCTTGTCCTTGAGCAGAGTGGATGAGGTCACCTGACTTCTCGGACTCCATCTTAAACTTTTAAAAAATCACAGGTTTTTAAAAAAATATTATCGTATTGCAAAGTCTAGTCTCATAATAACAGAGACCATCCTGGCACTGACCCAGGCACCGGAAACAACAACAGCACAACCTGCCCAGTCAACCCTGCAAAGTCCTGCTTATAGAGTCATTTATGGCATAGAAGGAGGCCAATCAGCCCATTGAGTCCATGTTTACTAACATCTGGGGACTTGCCCCAAAATTGGGAGAGCTGCCCTATGGACTAGTCAAGCAACAACCGACATACTCACTGAATCATACCTTACAGCCAATGTCCCAGATTCCTCTATCACCATCCCAAGGGAAATGCAGCGAGTGGTTAGGATCTGGAATGCACTGGCTGAGAGTGTGGTGGAGGCAAAGCCAATTGGGGCCTTCAAAAGGGAATTGGATAATTATTTGAAGAGAAAAAATCTGCAGCGGAGGTATGGGATTAGTTGAGTTCTCTTGCAGAGAATTAGCACAGACATGATGGGCTGAATGGTCTCTTCTATGCTGCTACAATTCTAGCATTCATTCCATGATAACCACAATCTGTAACTCATGGCCCGACATATCCCCCACTCTACCATTTCCATCAAGCCGGGGGATCAATCCTGGTTTAACGAAGAGTGCAGGAGGGCATGCCAGGAGCAGCACCCGACATATCTCAAAATGAGGTGTCAACCTGGTGAAGCTACAACCCAGGACTACGTACATGCCAAACAGCATAAGCAGCATGCAATAGACAGAGCTAAGCAATTCCAAAACCAACAGATCAGATCTAAGCTCTGCAGTCCTGCCACACCCAGTCGTGAATGGTGATTGACAATTAAATAACTAACAGGAGGAGGAGGCTCCACAAACTTCTCCATCCTCAGTGATGGGGGAGCCCAGCACATCAGTGCGAAAGACAAGGCTGAAGCATTTGAAACAATCTTCAGCCAGAAGTGCCGAGTTGATGATCCATCTCGGCCTTCTCCTGAAGTCCTTCAGCATCACAGATGCCAGTTTTCAGCCAATTCAATTCACTCCAAGTGATATCAAGAAACGGCTGAAGGCACAGGATACTGCAAAGGCTATGGGCCCTGGCAATATCCCGACTGTACTACTGAAGACTTGTGCTCCAGAAATAGCCGCACCCTTTATCAAGCTGTTCCAGTATAGCTACTATACTCATATCTACCCAGCAAGGTGGAAAATTACCCAGGTATGACCTGTGCACAAAAAACAGGACAAATCCAATCCGGCCAATTACTGCCCCATCAGTCTACTGTCAATCATCAGCAAAATGATGGACGGTCTTGTCGACAGTGCTGTCAAGCAGCACTTACTGAGCAATAACCTGCTCAGTGATGCTCAGTTTGTGTTCCGCCAGAGCCACTTGGCTCCAGAGCTCATTACAGTCTCGGTCCAAACATGGACAAAAGAGCTGAATTTCAGAGGTGAGGTGAGAGTGACTGCCCTTGACAACAAGGCAGCATTTGACCGACTGCAGCTTTAAGGAGCCCGAGTTAAATTGAAATCTATAGCAATCGGGGGAAACTCTCCGCTAGTTGGAGTCATACCTAGCACAAAGGAAGATGGTTGCGATTGTTGGAGGCCAATCATCTCAATCCCAGAGTCCCAGACATTTCTTCAGTTGCTTCATTAATGACCTTCCCTCTATCATAAGGTCAGAAGTGGGGATGTTCTCTGTGTAATACCATTCACAACTCCTCAAATTCTGAAGCTGTCAGTGCACGCATGCAGCAAGAACTGGACAGCACGAAAGCTTGGGCTGATAAGTGGCAAGTAACATTCGTGCCACACAAGTCCCAGGCAATGACCATCTCCAACAAGAGAGAATCTAACCATCTCCCCTTGACTTTCACTGAATCCCCCACTATCAGCCTCCTAGGGTTTACCATTGACCAGAAACTGAACTGGACCAGCCTCATAAATGCTGTGGCTACAAGAGCAGGTCAGAGGCTGGGAATTCTGCAGCAAGTAACTCACCAAGTGGCTCCCCAATGCCTGTCCACCGTCTACAAGGCACAGTCAGGAGTGTGATGGAATACTCTCCACTTGCCTGGATGGGTGCAGCTCCAACAACACTCAGGAAGCTCAACACCATCCAGGACAAAGCAGCCCACTTAATTGGCACCCCATTCACCAGCTTAAACATTCACTCCCTTCACCACCGACACACAGTGGCAGCAGTGTGTACCAGTTACAAGATGCACTGCAGCAACACATCAAGGCTTGTAAGACAGCACCTTCCAAACCTGTTTCCTCTACTACCTAGAAGGACAAGGGCAGCAGATGCGTGGGAACCACCTGCAAGTTCCCCTCCAAGCCCCACACCATCCGGACTTGGAACTATATCGCCGTTCCTTCACTGTCACTGGGTCAAAATCCTGGAACTCTCTTCCTAACAGCACTGTTACCTACCCCACATGGACTGCAGCGGTTCAAGAAGGCAGCTCACCACCACCTTCTCAAGGGCAATGAGGGATGGGCAATAAATGCTGTGACACTCAAATTCCAGTGAAGGAATAAATAAAACTTCTGCCCATTTTTGTATTCCAGCCTGCTTGTGATAAAGATCAACATTCCATTAGCATTGTAAAATCCTTTTGATCCCTGTTATAACGGTGTGTGCTTAAACATGCCATTATTTTCCCAGCAAATTCTGGGCCTAAAGCGCAGGGGTTCATATATTGGAAAAAAATTAGCTGAAAAATAAAATTGCAACGTGTCTTTACTCCAACAATTTTTAGGGTAAAATAGTCTGTGTGATGCTGCATAATGAACGGGGCTGCAAGTATCTCTGCTGTCGAATGTTGCAAAGAGATTGCTTTTGCTCTGTTTTATTAGTCTGGGGCACTGCTGCTGCCTGGAATGTAGAATGTGCCAGGAACTCATTCGGTCGCCTTCTGAAACTGTTTGCACTTAGGGTAGAGGGGAGGAGGGAATAAAACAGGATGTAATGTAAAGGAGCAGTAGGATAATTACCAGAACAGTGTGTGATCAGCAGCAGCCGATTCTGAAGCTAGTTACTCGATCTTCCCTCTTGGAGGACGTAAAGGGCACCTGATCATTAAACCCCTTGACATGTCGGTGCATTTTCCTAAGGACATGAATGAAAATGCAGATCTCAGCAAGACCAGCTTCAGAATACTTTAGCACATCTTTAATTAGGTTTTCTGCGGCTGGAGTCCAGATTGAAACAAAGGAGAGTGTGCTAGGGAGGGTGTACAGGGTCGGTAAGGCTCTGTGGTTTGCTTTCTTCTATATGAAGGATTAAGCCATTCATACGATGGCGGAGTCTGTGTTTGACTTCACTGGAAGCACACACAGCTAACAATACAATTGAACTAAGAAGAAAACTACAAATGACAGAAGCTGGAAGGAAAACAGGGAGAATGGGAGTAATAAAAGCAAAATACTGCAGATGCTGGAAATCTGAAATAAAAACAAAAAGTGCTGGAAATACTCAGCAGGTCCGGCAGCATCTGTGGAGAGTGAAGCAGTTAACGTTTCAGGTCAGTGACCCTTCATCAGAAGGGAGAATGGGAGAATGTTTTTTATGCTGCGAGTTGTTACAATCTGGAATGCAACAATAAAAGCAACAACTTGCTTTGACATAGTGCCTTTAACATAGTAAAACATCCCAAGGTGCATTAGCAAACAAGAACTGACACCATAAGCTCCATACGGAGATGTTAGGGCAGGTGACCAAAAGCTTGATCAAAGAGGTAGGTTTTAAAGGAGGAAAGAGAGGCGGAGAGGTTTAGGGAGGGAATTCCAGAGTTTAGGGCCTTGACAGCTGAAGGCACGGCCACCAGTAGTGGAGCAATGGAAATCAGGGATACACCTCTCTGCTTATCTACCCTGCCAGTTACAACCCGAACAAACATCCAAACAGACTTGTCAAATACCGTTTCCCTTTCATAAATACGTGTTGACTCTGCCCAATCACATTATGATTTTCTAAGTGCTCTGTTACCTCAACCCTGACAATAGACTATAGGCTAACTGGCCTATAGTTTTCCCATTTTCTCTCTTCCTTTCTTGAATAGTGGAGTTATGTTTGTCACCTTCCAATCTGCAAGGATCATTCTAAAATTCACAGAATTCGGGACGATCAATGCATCCACTATCTCTATAGCCAACTCTTTTAAAACTCCAGGATGCAGGCCGTCAGCTCCAGGGAATTTGTCAACTTTTTGCAGCATCCTTAACTTTGCAGCATCCTTAAACACGGGTGAGGTCCCGGAGGACTGGAGAATTGCTAATGTTGTCCCCTTGTTTAAGAAGGGTAGCAGGGATAATCCAGGTAATTATAGACCGGTGAGCCTGACGTCAGTGGTAGGGAAGCTGCTGGAGAAGATACTGAGGGATAGGATCTATTCCCATTTGGAAGAAAATGGGCTCATCAGTGATAGGCAACATGGTTTTGTGCAGGGAAGGTCATGTCTTACCAACTTAATAGAATTCTTTGAGGAAGTGACAAAGTTGATTGATGAGGGAAGGGCTGTCGATGTCATATACATGGACTTCAGTAAGGCGTTTGATAAGGTTCCCCATGGTAGGTTGATGGAGAAAGTGAAGTCACATGGGGTCCAGGGTGTACTAGCTAGATGGATAAAGAACTGGCTGGGCAACAGGAGACAGAGAGTAGCAGTAGAAGGGAGTTTCTCAAAATGGAGACGTGTGACCAGTGGTGTTCCACAGGGATCCGTGCTGGGACCACTGTTGTTTGTGATATACATTAATGATTTGGAGGAAAGTATAGGTGGACTGATTAGCAAATTTGCAGACGACACTAAGATTGGTGGAGTAGCAGATAGTGAAGGGGACTGTCAGAGAATACAGCAGAATATAGATAGATTGGAGAGTTGGGCAGAGAAATGGCAGATGGAGTTCAATCAGGGCAAATGCGAGGTGATGCATTTTGGAAGATCCAATTCAAGAGTGAACTATACAGTAAATGGAAAAGTCCTGGGGAAAATTGATGTCCAGAGAGATTTGGGTGTTCAGGTCCACTGTTCCCTGAAGGTGGCAACGCAGGTAAATAGAGTGGTCAAGAAGGCATACGGCATGCTTTCCTTCATCGGACGGGGCATTGAGTACAAGAGTTGGCAGGTCATGTTACAGTTGTATAGGACTTTGGTTCGGCCACATTTGGAATACTGCGTACAGTTCTGGTCGCCACATTATCAAAAGGATGTGGATGCTTTGGAGAGGGTGCAGAGGAGGTTCACCAGGATGTTGCCTGGTATGGAGGGCGCTAGCTATGAAGAGAGGTTGAGCAGATTAGGATTATTTTCATTAGAAAGACGGAGGTTGAGGGGGGACCTGATTGAGGTGTACAAAATCATGAGAGGTATAGACAGGGTGGATAGCAAGAGGCTTTTTCCCAGAGTGGGGGTTTCAATTACTAGAGGACACGAGTTCAAAGTGAAAGGGGAAAAGTTTAGGGGGGATATGCGTGGAAAGTTCTTTACGCAGAGGGTGGTGGGCACCTGGAACGCATTGCCAGCGGAGGTGGTAGATGCGGGCACGATGGAGTCTTTTAAGATGTATCTAGACAGATACATGAATGGGCAGGAAGAAAAGAGATACAGAACCTTAGAAAATAGGCGACATGTTTAGAGAGAGGATCTGGATCGGCGCAGGCTTGGAGGGCCGAAGGGCCTGTTCCTGTGCTGTAATTATCTTTGTTCTTTGTTCTTTTTCATCCCATTAATTTCCCCAATGCTATTTCTTTACTTGTACTAATTTCTTTAAGTTCCTCATTCAAAACCCTTGGATCCTCATTATTTCCAGAATGTTTTAGTGTCTTCTACAGTGAAGACAGAGACGAGGTATTGGTTTAATGGCTCTCATTTCCTCATTCCCCATTATAATTTCTCCTGTCACTGCCTCTGAGGGACTCATGTTTACCTTTGCTAATAAAAACAAGAAATGCTGGAAATATTCAGCAGGTCTGGCAGCATCTGTGGAGAGAGAAGCAGAGTTAACGTTTCAGGTCAGTGACCCTTCTTCAGAACTGGCAAATATTAGAAATGTAAAAGGTTATAAGCAAGTAAAGTGGGGGTGGGGGGAGAGGTAACAAAGGAGAAGGTGTAGATAGGACAAGGTCACAGAAGAGCTGACCAGAAGGTCATGGAGCAAAGATATGTTAATGGTGTGTTGAAAGACAAAGCATTAGTACAGATAGGGTGTTAACGGACTGAAAATTGAACAGCCGCAAGTACAAACATGAAAAAAACAGTGGGTAAGCAAACTGAACAAACTAAGATGAAATGAAATAAAATAAACAGAAAAAAATTTTTTAAAGGAAAAAGAAAAAAATTACTAAAAATGAAAGTAAAATGGGGGTGGGGGGGCCTGTCATGCTCTGCAATTATTGAACTCAATGCTCAGTCTGGCAGGCTGTAGTGTGCCTATTCGGTAAATGAGATGCTGTTACTCGAGCTTGCGTTGATGTTCACTGGAACACTGCAGTAATCCCAGGACAGAGATGTGAGCATGAGAGCAGGGGGGAGTGTTGAAATGGCAAGCAACCGGAAGCTCAGGGTCCTGCTTGCAGACTGAGCGGAGGTGTTCCGCAAAGCTGTCACTCAGTCTGCGTTTGGTCTCCCCAATGTAGAGGAGACCACACTGTGAGCAGCGAATACAGTATACTACATTGAAAGTAGTACAAGTAAATCGCTGCTTCACCTGAAAGAAGTGTTTGGGGCCTGGGATAGTGAGAAGAGAGGAGGTAAATGGGCAGGTATTACACCTCCTGCGATTGCAGGGGAAGGTGCTGTGGAAAGGAGACGAGGTGGTGGGGGTAATGGAGGAGTGGACCAGGGTGTCACGGAGGGAACGATCCCTTCGGAATGCTGACAGGGGAAGGGAGAGGAAGATATGTTTGGTAGTGGCATCACGCTGGAGGTGGCAGAAATGGCGGAGGATGTTCCTTTGAATATGGAGGCTGATGGGGTGGAAAGTGATGACAAGGGGAATCCTGTCGTCATTCTGGGAGGGAGGAGAAGGGGTGAGGGTAGAGGTGCGGGAAATGGGCTGGACACGGTTGAGAGCCCTGTCAACCACAGTGGGGGGAATCCTCGGTTGAGGAGAAAGGAAGACATATCAGAAGCGCTGTCATGGAAGGTAGCATCATCAGAGCCGATGCGTCAGAGACGGAAAAACTGGGAGAATGGAATGGAGTCCTTACAGGAGGCAGGGTGTGAAGAAGTGTAGTCGAGGTAGCTGTGGGATTCGGTGGGTTTATAATGGATATTAGTAGACAGCCTATCACCAGAAATGGGGACAGAGAAGTCAAGGAAGGGAAGGGAAGTGTCAGAGATGGACCATGTAAAGGTGAGAGAAAGGTGGAAATTAGAAGCAAATTTGATAAACTTTTCCAGTTCAGGGCGGGAGCAGGAAACAGCACCGATACGGTCATCAATGTGCCGGAAAAAGAGTTGGGGGAGGGGGCCTGAGTAGGACTGGAACAAGGAATGTTCGACATATCCCACAAAAAGACAGGCATAACTTGGACCCATGCGGGTACCCATAGCAACAGCTTTTACTTGAAGGAAATGAGTGGAGTTGAAGGAGAAGTTCAGTGTGGGAACAAGTTCAGCCAGGCGGAGGATGGTGGTGGTGGATGGGGACTGGTTGGGCCTCTGTTCAGGGAAGAAGCGGAGATCCCTCAAACCGTCCTGGTGGGGGATGGAGGTGTAGAGAGATTGGACGTCCATAGTGAAGAGGAGGCGGTTGGGACCAGGAAACTGGAAATTGTCAAAATGACGTAGGGCGTCAGAAGAATCACGGATGTAAGGTGGGAAGAGACTGGATGAGCGAGAAATGATAGAGTCAAGATGGGAAGAAATAAGTTTTGCTAATCTCTTGTTTTTTACATATCTATAGGAGCTTTTACAATCTGTTTTTATGTCTCTTGCTAGATCATGCTCATATTCTCCTTATTAATTTCCTGGTCATCCGTTGCTGAATTCTAAACTCCTCCCAATCCTTGGGCTTACTACTCTTTTTGGCAACATTATAAGCCTCTTCTTTTAATCTAGAATCACAGAATGGTTACAGCACAGAAGGAGGCCATTCAGCCCATCATGTCTCTGCCAGCTCTCTCCAAGAGCATCTCACCTAGTCCCACTCCCTGCCCTTTTCCCCGTAGCCCTGCAAATTGTTTCTCTTCAGATAATTATCTAATTCCCCTTTTAAAGCCATGATTGAATCTGCCTCCACCACATTCTCAGTCAGTGCATTCCAGATTCTAACCACTCGCTGCGTAAAAATGTTTTTCCTCATGTTATGTGGGTTCTTTTGCCAGTTACCTTGATTCAGTGTCTCGAAGGAGAATAGCCCTAGCTTCTCCAATCTTTGCACGTAACTGAAGTTTCCTGGAACCGTTCTTGTAAATCAAAGCCTTCACATCCTTCCTAAAGTGTGGTACCCTTTAGGAACACAACACTCCAGCTGAAGCTGAACCAGTGTTTTATAAAGGTTCATCATATCAGACTTGCTTTTCTACTCTATGCCTCTATTGATAAAGCCCAGGATCCCTTTTGCTTTATTAACTGCTCTTTCAACCTGTCCTGCCACCTTCAATGACTTGTGTAGATATACCCCCAGGTCCCTCTGCTCCTGCACTCTCTCTAGAATTGTATCCTTTATTTTATATTGCCTCTCCTTGTTCTTCCTACAAAAATGTATCACTTCACACTTCTCGGCATTAAATTTTGTCTGCCACATGTCCGCCCATTCCACCAGTCTGCCTATGTCCTCTTGAAGTTTATCGCTATCTCACAGTTCATTATACTTCCAAGTTTTGTGTCATCTCCAAATTTTGAAATTGTACCTTGTGCACCCAAGTCTAGGTCATTAATATATATCAGGAAAAGCAGTGGTCCTAGCACTGACCCCTGGGGAATCCCGCTGTACATCTTCCTACAGTCGGAAAACAACCGTTCTCCTCTCCTCTCTGTTTCCTGTCACTCAGTCAACTTCGTATCTAGGCTGCCACTGTCTCTTTTAATTCCATGGGCTTCAACTTTGCTGTCAAGCCTGTTATGTCGCACTTTATCAAATGCATTTTTGATGTCCTTACACCATATCAACTGCATTATAGTCATCAACCATCATTACCTCATCAAAAAACTCAATCAAATTAGTTAATTTCACCTTGTTTTTAACAAATCTGTGCTTGCTTTCCTTAATTAATTCACATTTGTCCAAGTGACTGTTAATTTTGTCCCGGATTGCCGTTTCTGAAAGCTTTCCCACCACCGAGGTTAAACTGAATGGCCTGTAGTTGCTATCTTTAACTTCTCTTGTTAGCTACAGTTGAGCCACTTTACCCGTGGGTGTTTTATTCTTTAAGAGAAAGCATCCCCATTGCAAATTATGAATTAATCTTAAAATGTTTGCTTTTGCTAGACGACCGTCATATCTTTAATCTAGGTTTCTCAATCTGCCTTAGCCAACTTGCCCCTCAAAACAACATAGTTTTCTTTGTTTAGATTTAAGATCCCATTTCACACTTTTTGAAGTGTCGGCATTGTTGTGATGTAGGAAGTGTGGCGGCCAATTTGCACACATCTACAAGGCACAAGTCAGGAGTGTGATGGAATACTCTCCACTTGCCTGGATGGGTGCAACTCCAACAACACTCAAGAAGCTCAACACCATCCAGGACAAAGCAGCCCACGTGATTGGCACCCCATCCACAAACATTCACGCCCTCCACCACCGACGCACAGTGGCAGCAGTGTGTACCATCTACAAGATGCACTGCAGCAATGCACCAAGGCTCCTTCAACAGCACTTTCCAAACACGTGACCTCTACCAATGAGAAGAACAAGGGCAGCAGATGCATGTGAACACCACCACCTGCAAGTTCCCCTCCAAGCCACACACCATCCTGACTTGGAACTATATCACTGTTCCTTCACTGTCACTGGGTCAGAATGCTAGAATTAGAAAAAAAAATAAAAACAGACAGTGAAAGCTTCTATAGGTACATAAAAAGGAAATGTTTGTCTAAGACAAATGTGGGTCCATTACAGGCAGAGTCAGGAGAATTTAGAATGGGGAATAGAGAAATGGCAGAGAAGCTAAATGATTACTTTGTGTCTGTCTTCACTGAGGAAGATGCAAGAAATCTCCCAGAATTAGAGATCCAAAGGATTAGGGGAATGAGGAATTGAAGGAAATTAGTGAGAAGGTTGTATTGCAGAAATTAATGGGGCTGAAGGTTGACAAGTCCCCGGGATCTGATATTCTACATCCCAGAGTGTTGAAAGAGGTAGCTATGGAGATAGTGGATGCATTGGTGATCATCTTCCAAAATTCTATAGATTCTGGAACAGTTCCTGCAGATTGGAAGGTCGCAAATGTCATCCCACTATTTAAGAAGGGAGGGAGAGAGAAAACAGGGAACTACAGACCTGTTCGCCTTACATCAGTCATTGGGAAAATGTTAGAATCTATTCTAAAGGATGTGATAAATGGTCACTTGGATAATAATGATCTGATTGGACATAGTCAACATGGATTTATGAATGGAAAATCATGTTTGACTAACCTGTTGGAGTTTTTTGAGGATGTAACCAACAGAATTAATAAAGGGGAGTCAGTGGACGTGGTATACTTGGACTTTCAGAAGGCTTTTGATAAATTCCCCCACAGGAGGTTGGTTATCAAAATTAAAGCACATGGGATAGGAGGTAATATACTGGCACGGATTAAGGATTGGTTAACAGGCAGAAAACAGAGAGTAGAAATAAGCAGGTCATTCTCGCGTTGGCAAGCTTTGACTATTTGGGTACCGCAGGGATCAGTGCTGTTCACAATGATTTAGATGTGGGCACCAAATGTAATATTTCCAAGTTTGCAGATGACACAAAACTAGGTGGGAATGTGTGTTGTGAGGAAGATGCAAAGCGGCTTCAAGGGGATTTGGATAGACTGAGTGAGTGGGCAAGAACATGGCAGATGGAATATAATGTGGAAAAATGCGAGGTTATCCATTTTGGTGGGAGGAATAGATGTGCAGAGTATTTCTTAAATGGTAAGCGATTCAAAAGTGCAGATGTACAAAGGGACCTGGGTGTCCTCGTCAATAAGTCACTGAAAGCTAACATGCAGGTGTAACAAGCAATTAAGAAGGCTAATGGTATGTTAGCCTTTATCACAAGAGGATTTGAGTACAGGAGTAGTGAAGTCTTGCTTCAATTATATAGAACCTTGGTTAGACTGCACCTGGAGTACTGTGTGCAGTTTTGATCCCCTTACCTTAGGAAGGATATTATTGCCACAGAGGGAGTGCAGTGAAGGTTCACCAGACTTGTTCCTGGGATGGCGGGACTGTCCTATGAAGAGAGACTGGGGAAGCTGGGCCTGTATTCTCGAGAGTTTCGAAGAATGAGAGGTGATCTCATTGAAACCTACAAAATACTTCAAGGGATCGACAGGGTAGATGCAGCTAAGATGTTTCCCCTGGTTGGGGAGTCTAGAACCAGGGGACACAATTTCAAAATAAGGGGGAAGCCATTTAGGACTGAGATGAGGAGAAATTTCTTTACTCAGAGGACTGTGAATCTTTGGAATTCTCTACCCCAGAGGGCTGTGGAAGCTCAGTCATTGAGTATGTTTAAAGCAGAGACTGACAGATTTCTAAATACCAATGACTTAATGGAATATGGGGATAGTGTGGGAAAAAGGCATTGAAGTGGATGATCAGCCATGATTGTATTGAATGGCAGAGCAGACTCGATGGGCTGAATGGCCTACTATGTTCCCTCCCTAACAGCACTGTAGGTGTACCTACACCACATGGACTGCAGCAGTTCAAAAAGATGGCTCACCACCACCTTCTCAAGGGCAATTAGGGATGGGCAATAAATGCCAGCCTAGCCAGCGTCGCCCATATCCCAGGAAAGAATTTTTTAAAGTCCCACAAACGGCAAGGTTATGATGATCAGATCCTCTGTTTTTTAACAGTTACTTTGGTTGAGGGATAAATATTGGCCAAGAGACTGGGAAGAACTCCCCTGCTCTTCCTCAATACAGCGGGCCTCAGTTTAACATGTCATCTGAAAGACGGCGCCTTTGACACTGCTGCACTGGTAGAGTCAGATTATATTTTTGTGCTTAAGTCTCTGCAGTGGAAGTTGAACCCACAAACTTCTGTCTCGGAGGTGAGACTACCAAAAGAGCCATAGCTTACATCATCACCGCAACTTAGAATGATCAGGTTAGCACTAGTATTAAACTGACTGCCCAGGAAAACGTTAGAATAGTCAAGTCTGGAGGTACAAAGGTATGGATGAGGGTTTCAGCAGTAGAAGAGCTGAGGCAGTGGTGGGTCTGGTGATGTTACGGAGGTGTAAATAGGTTGTGTTAGTGACGGTACGGATGGTAGTGCAGGAGCGCCCCCTGAGTGAATCTCACTGTCCAACTGGTCTTCAGTTCTGAAGACTGGTGAGAGTGATGGTGCTTCTGGGAATGCATCCAGACTCCACGGCAACCCAGATGGCTCAGCTGTACAGGGGACAGCAGGAAGATTGGGAAAATCCATAGTGATAGGAGATTCGATAGTTAGGGGAACAGACGGGCATTTCTGCGGCCGCGGACATGAATCCAGGACAGTACGTCGTCTCCCTGGTGCCAGGGTTTAGTATGTCACTGAATAGCTACAGAACATTCTGAGGGGTGAGGGTGAACAACCAGTGGTCATGGTCCATATTGGTACCAACAACATAGGTACAAAAAGGTACATAGGATCAATTTAAAGGAGGAGAGAGAGGTGGAGAGGTTTGGGAGGCAATTCCAGAGCTTATTGCCTCAGCAGCTGAAGGCACGGCCGTCAATGGTGGAGCGATAAAATCAGAGATGCTCGAGGCAAGAATTGGAGAAGTGCAGACATCTCGGAGATTTGTGGGGCTGGAGGAGATTACAGAGATAGGGAGGGTTGTGGGGCTGGAGGAGATTACAGAGATAGGGAGGGTTGTGAGGCTGGAGGGGATTACAGAGATAGGGAGGGTGTGAGGGCTGGAGGAGATTACAGAGATAGGGAGGGTAGTGGGGCTGGAGGAGATTACAGAGATAGGGACGGTTGTAGGGGCTGGAGGAGGTTACAGAGATAAGGGAGGGTTGTGGGGCTGGAGGAGATTACAGAGATAGGGAGGGTTGTAGGGGCTGGAGGAGGTTACAGAGATAGGGAGGGTTGTGGGGCTGGAGGAGGTTACAGAGATAGGGAGGGTTGTAGAGGCTGGAGGAGGTTACAGAGATAGGGAGGGTTGCAGGGGTTGGAGGAGATTACAGAGATAGGGAGGGTTGTGGGGCTGGAGGAGGTTACAGAGATAGGGAGGGTGTGAGGGCTAGAGGAGATTACAGAGATAGGGAGGGTTGTGGGGCTGGAGAAGGTTACAGAGATAGGGAGGATTGTGGGGCTGGAGGAGGTTACAGAGATAGGGAGGGTTGTAGGGGTTAGAGGAAGTTACAGAGATAGGGAGGGTTGTAGGGCTGGAAGAAGTTACAGAGATAGGGAGGGTTGTAGGGGTTAGAGGAAGTTACAGAGATAGGGAGGGTTGTAGGGCTGGAAGAAGTTACAGAGATAGGGAGGGTTGTAGGGCTGGAAGAAGTTACAGAGATAGGGAAGGTTGTGGGGTTGGAGGAGATTACAGAGATAGGGAGGGTTGTAGGGTTGGAGGAGACTACAGAGAGAGGGAGGTTTGTGGGGCAGGAGGAGGTTACAGAGATAGGGAGGGTTGTGGGGCTGGAGGAGGTTACAGAGATGGGAGGGTTGTGGGGCTGGAGGAGATTACAGTGATCGGGAGGGTTGTGTGGCAGGAGGAGGTTACAGAGATAGGGACGGTTGTAGTGGCTGGAGGAGAATACAGAGAGAGGGAGGGTTGTGGGGATGGAGAAGGTTACAGAGATAGGGAGGATTGTGGGGCTGGAGGAGGTTACAGAGATAGGGAGGGTTGTAGGGCTGGAAGAAGTTACAGAGATAGGGAGGGTTGTAGGGCTGGAAGAAGTTACAGAGATAGGGAGGGTTGTAGGGCTGGAAGAAATTACAGAGATAGGGAGGGTTGTGGGGTTGGAGGAGACTACAGAGATAGGGAGGGTAGTGGGGCAGGAGGCGGTTACAGAGATAGGGAGGGTTGTGGGGCTGGAGGAGGGTACAGAGATAGGGAGGGTTGTGGGGCTGGAGGAGATTACAGAGATAGGGACGGTTGTAGGGGTTGGAGGAGACTACAGAGATAGGGAGGGTAGTGGGGCAGGAGGAGGTTACAGAGATAGGGAGGGTTGTGGGGCTGGAGGAGGGTACAGAGATAGGGAGGGTTGTGTGGCTGGAGGAGATTACAAGGATAGGGACGGTTGTAGGGGCTGGAGGAGGTTACAGAGATAGGGAGGGTTGTGGGGCTGGTGGAGATTGCAGAGATAGAGAGGGTTGTGGGGCTGGAGGAGATTACAGAGATAGGGAGGGTTGTAGGGGTTGGAGGAGATTACAGAGATAGGGAGGGTTGTGGGGCTGGAGAAGGTTACAGAGATAGGGAGGATTGTGGGGTTGGAGGAGGTTACAGAGATAGGGAGGGTTGTAGGTGTTAGAGGAAGTTACAGAGATAGGGAGGGTTGTAGGGCTGGAAGAAGTTACAGAGATAGGGAGGGTTGTGGGGTTTGAGGAGATTACAGAGATAGGGAGGGTATTAGGGTTGGAGGAGACTACAGAGAGAGGGAGGGTTGTGGGGCAGGAGGAGGTTACAGAGATAGGGAGGGTTGTGGGGCTGGAGGAGGTTACAGGGATAGGGAGGGTTGTAGAGGCTGGAGGAGATTACAGAGATAGGGAGGGTTGTCGGGGCTGGAGGAGATAACAGAGATAGGGAGGGTTGTGGGGCTGGAGGAGAGTACAAAGATAGGGAGGGTTGTGGGGCTGGAGGAGGTTACAGAGATAGGGAGGGTTGTGCGGCTGGAGGAGATTACAGAGATAGGGAGGGTTGTGGGGCTGGAGGCGATTACAGAGATAGGGAGAGTTGTGGGGGCTGGAGGAGGTTACAGAGATAGGGAGGGTTGTAGGGGCTGGAGGAGGTTACAGAGATAGGGAGGGTTGTCGGGGCTGGAGGAGGTTACAGAGATAGGGAGGGTTGTGGGGCTGGAGGAGATTACAGAGATAGGGAGGGTTGTAGGGGCTGGAGGAGATTACAGAGATAGGGAGGGTTGTAGGGGCTGGAGGAGATTACAGAGATATGGAGGGTTGTAGGGGCTGGAGGAGATTACAGAGATAGGGAGGGTTGTGGGGCTGGAGGAGATTACAGAGATAGGGAGAGTTGTGGGGGCTGGAGGAGGTTACAGAGATAGGGAGAGTTGTGGGGGCTGGAGGAGGTTACAGAGATAGGGAGGGTACTGGGGCTGGAGGAGATTACAGAGATAGGGAGGGTTGTAGGGGCTGGGGGAGGTTACATAGATAGGGAGGGTAGTGGGGCTGGAGGGGATTACAGAGATAGGGAGGTTGTGGGGGCTGGAGGAGATTACAGAGATAGGGAGGGTTGTAGGGGCTGGAGGAGATTACAGAGATATGGAGGGTTGTAGGGGCTGGAGGAGATTACAGAGATAGGGAGGGTTGGGGGGCTGGAGGAGATTACAGAGATAGGGAGAGTTGTAGGGGCTGGAGGAGATTACAGAGATAGGGAGGGTTGTGGGGGCTGGAGGGGATTACAGAGATAGGGAGGGTTGTGGGGGCTGGAGGAGATTACAGAGATAGGGAGGGTTGTGGGGCTGGAGGAGGTTACAGAGATAGGGAGGGGAGTGGGGCTGGAGGAGATGACAGAGATAGGGAGGGTTGTAGGGGCTGGGGGAGGTTACATAGGTAGGGAGGGTTGTGGGGCTGGAGGAGGTTACAGAGATAGGGAGAGTTGTAGGGGCTGGAGGAGGGTTGTCGGGGCTGGAGGAGGTTACAGAGATGGGGAGGGTTGTGGGGCTGGAGGAGATTACAGAGATAGGGAGGATTGTGGGGGTTGGAGGAGATTACAGAGATAGGGAGGGTTGTGGGGCTGGAGGAGATTACAGAGATAGGGAGGGTTGTGGGGGCTGGAGGGATTTAAAAACAAGAATGAGCATTTTTAAATGGAGGTGTTGCTTTACCAGTAGGTCAGTGACCATCGTGGGCAATGGGTGAAAGGAAGTTGGTATGAGTTAGGATATGGACAGCAAGAGCTTAGAATGACCTCAAGTTTATGTAATGTGTAAGTTGGGAGGCTGGCCAGGAGAGCATTGAAATAGAGTAGTTTAGAGGGAGCAAAGGCATGGAGGAGGGTTTGAGCAGCAGATGAGCTGAGGGAATAACTAAACGAGTGTCTCGGAAGCTGAGAGTACCCTTCCTTCACCTGGACCTATCAGGAGATGATCTGAAATAAAAACAAGAAATGCTGGAAATACTCAGCAGATCAGGCAGTATCTGTGGAGAGAGAAGCAGAGTTAACGTTTCAGGTCAGTGACCCTTCATCAGAACTGACAAATCTTAGAAATGTCGAAGGTTTTTTGAGCAAGTAAAGCGGGGATGGGGCAAGAGATAACCTAAGAGAAGGTGCTGATAGGACAGAGGGTCACAGAGAATAACAGAGCAAAAGCAAACGGTATGTTAATGGTGTGCTGAAAGACAAAGCGTTAGTACAGAGAGGGTGTTAATGTTCAGTCCAGCAGGCTGTAGTGTGCCTAATCGGTAAATGAGGTGCTGTTCCTCGAGCTTGCGTTGAGGTTCACTGGAACACTGCAGCAATCCCAGGACACAGATGTGACCATGAGAGCAGGGGGGATGGGGAGGAGGGGGGTGGCGGTGATGTTGAAATGGTCAGCAACCGGAAGCTCAGGGTCATGCTTTCGGACTGAGTGGAGGTATTCCGCAAAGCGATCACCCAGTCTGCGTTTGGTCTCCCCAATGTAAAGGAGACCACATTGTGAGCAGTGAATACAGTATACTACATTGAAAGAAGTACAAGTAAATCGCTGCTTCACCTGAAAGGAGTGTCTGTAGCCTTGGATAATGAGGAGAGAGGAGGTAAATGGGCAGGTATTACACCTCTTGCGATTGCAGGGGAAGGTGCCATGGGACGGGGACGAGGCGGTGGGGGTAATGGAGGAGTGGACCAGGGTGTCATGGAGGGAACGATCCCTTCGGAATGCTGACAGGGGAAGGGAGGGGAAGACGTGTTTGGTAGTGGCATCATGCTGGAGGTGGCGGAAATGGCGGAGGATGATCCTTTGGAGGTGGAGGCTGATGGGGTAGAAAGTGAGGACAAGGGGAACCCTGTCACGGTTCTGGGAGGGAGGGGAAGGGGTGAGGGTAGAGGTGCAGGAAATGGGCTGGACATGGTTGAGGGCCCCGTCAACCATAGTGGGTGGGGGGGGGGAAATCCTCAGTTGAGGAAAAAGGAAGACATATCAGAAGCGCTGTCGTGGAAGGTTGAATCATCAAAGCAGATTCATCGGAGACGGAGAAACTGGGAGAATGGAATGGAGTCCTTACAGGAAACAGGGTGTGAAGAAGTGTACTCGAGGTAGCTATGGGAGTTGGTGGGCTTATAATGGATATTAGTAGACAGCCTATCCCCAGAGATGGAGACAGAGAAGTCGAGGAAGGGAAGGGAAGTGTCAGAGATGGACCAAGTAAAGGTGAGAGAAGGGTGGAAATTAGAAGCAAAGTTGATAAAGTTTTCCAATCATCACTGTACCGGAAAAAGAGTTAGGGGAGGGGTCTGAGTAGGACTGGAACAAGGAATGTTCGACATAACCCACAAAAAGACAGGCATAGCTAGCACCCATGTGGGTACTTGTAGCAACACCTTTTACTTGAAGCAAGTGAGTGGAGTTGAAGGAGAAGCTGTTCAATGTGAGAACAAGTTCAGCCAGGCAGAGGAGGGTGGTGGTGGATGGGGACTGGTTGGGCCTCTGTTCAGGAAGACGTGGAGAGTCCTCAAACTCTCCTGGTGGGGGATGCAGGTGTAGAGAGATTGGACGTCCATAGTGAAGAGGAGGTGGTTAGGGCCAGGAAACTGGAAATTATCAAAATGATGTAGGGCGTCAAAAGAGTCACGGATGTAGGTGGGAAGAAACTGGACCAGGGGAGAAAAGATAGAGTCAAGATAGGAAGAAATAAGTTCAGTGGGGCAGGAGCAGGCTGACACAATGGGTCTGCCGGGACAGTCCCGTTTGTGGATTTTAGGAAGGAGGTAGAAGCGGGCTGTCCGGGGTTGTGGGACTATGAGGTTGGAAGCTGCAGAGGGAAGATCTCCAGAGGAGATGAGGTCAGTAACAGTCGTGTGGACAGTAACTTGATGTTCGATGGTGGGTTTATGGTCCAGGAGGAAGTAGGAAGGAGATGATCTGAAGTGGGCCATGCAACAGCACCACAGAACCATTGTTGCTGTTTTCCTTTGTCAGCTGTCCAAACAGCACCATGTTTGTAGCAATTTTCCGGAGAAATGAACATGAATTCTACTGATAGATAAGGCTGCAGCAGTCTGCTTACACAGATGTTGCATTGGTAGAGCCCAGGGAAATTAAACCTTGGCCAGAATTTTATGCCACTTCAGCCAGCCAGATCGGTGGGGGAGGGGGGGGGGGGGTGGTGGTGGGGTAAAAAGGAGTGAGAGGCTCCGGGAGGCCTTTCCGGCCCACTCCCGCCTCTGCCCCACTTTACGTGGGCCGCGGAGGGAGGCAGAAATGGGCCGCCCACCCCAGGCCAATCGATGCCCTTTTGTGGCCACTTAAGGGCCTTCACCCGCCTCCACGGGGCAAGCGGGTATCTGGTCGACGTGAAAGGCTGCCCAGCGATACCTGGCGGCCTTCCAGCGCACTGGGGGGGTGGGGCGGTTGGGGCTTCCCCAACCACCCAGGACCCGCGACACCAACCCCCCCCCCCCCCCGCCCTTTCCCCCCAATCAACTACCATTGCCTCGCAGGGACATGACTGGTTTGCCCGGCAAGGCAAACCAAACTCACCCCAGGTCCCAGTTCCATGTCCTCGGCTGGGCTGCAGTCCCAGTGGCCACCGCTCCCAGTGGTGATGCTGGCACTAAGAGCTGCCGGGGTGATGATTGGCCGGCAGCTCAATGAGGCGGGACTTCCTCTCTCAAGCAGGTGGAAGTCCCACCTCTGAACAGTTAAAGCCCAGGGACCCGTAAAATGAGGGTCGGATCCCCAGGCTGGGCGGATGCGGGTTCGCCACTGACTTTTATGTCGGTGGCCAGCTCCCGTCCACCAGTTGTAAAATCCAGCCCCTTATCTAGGTACATTTTTAAAAGAGCACTTATGCAAGTCCTACCGAAAGATCGAAATTCCCAGTGAAATTCTATATTCACTCATTGATTTAATCTTCCAATCAATAGCTAACATTCAATCTGCAATGCCATAAAACCGACCTCTTTGACCAAGCTTTTGATCACCTGTCCTAATATCTCCTGATGTGGCTCAGTGTCAAATTTTGTTTGATTACATAGGCTCCTGTGAAGAGCCTTGAGACATTTTACTATTTTAAATGCAGCTGAAGGCACAGCCACCAATGGTGGAATGGTGAAAATTGGAGATGTTCAAGAGGCCAGAAATGGAGGAGAGCAGAGATCTCGGAGGGTTGTAAGGCTGGAGGAGGTTACAGAGATAGGGATGGGGCAAAGCCAGGAAGGGATTTGAACACAAGGATGGAAATTTTAAGATCGAGGCGTTGCTGGACCGGGAGCCAAGGTAGGTGAGTGAGCACAGGGGAGGTGATGGGTGAATGGGAGTTGGTGCGAGTTTGGACCTGGGCAGTGGAGATTTGAAACAGCTGAGATTTATGGAGGAGGGGAGGGCAGCCAGAAGAAACTTGCAGGATGAATCAGTGGTTTCCAGCAGGGAGAGGGGGTAATTAAAGCGTAGTGGTGTGAGGAGGTGTTGTATGTTTGGTTAGTCTAGCTAGGAGAGATCATTGAGTCTTTGGTAAGTTTCAACAAGAACTGGTTTATTACACATTGGAGAACAATATATAGCTTTATATAAGCATGTCTAACTCCACTGATGCCATGTTGCATCTCCCTGAAGTGTCTCTCTCTTTCATATGATCTCTTACATCATCATAGTGGGCAGTATTACACACACTGGCCTAAACACTAAACCTTTCAAACCCTTATACTACAGGAAGGGAGAATAAAGTCACTGACAAGACATGAACTGCACTAATTCTGATAATTCTCTAAGCTGAACCCAAACAGCGACGAATCCTCAACCTTCTGGAGCTTTGTTTAAATTATTTTTCCCTCAACCCAATAATTAAGCTTGCAGGTGTGTGCAAGATGTGTATTAGTGTTGACTCTACTCTGCCATTGCAGTGACAAATTATATATCAGAATCTGAAAGTAAATCATTTATCAACCATTTATGTAATATTTTCAGAAGTTGAGGTGATTTTTTTTTTCCTTCTGTAAATCATGTTCTTTGAAATATGAATTCAGGTCAGTGAATTGCCATATAAAGTACTATACTCACCCCTGCAATGTTTCATAATGGAGGAATAGCAGATGTCCTTAACAAATACTTTGTGTCTGTCTTCACAGAGGAAAATACAAAAAACCTCCCAGAAATACTAAAGAACTAAGGGACTAGTGAGAATGAGGAACTGAAAGAAATTAGTATCAGTAAAAAGAAAAGTAGCACTGGAGAAATTAATGGGACTGAAATTTGATAAATCCCCTGGACCTGATAATCTATATCCCAGAGTGTTGAAAGAGCTAGCTATGCAGATAGTGGATGCATTGGTGATCATCTTCCAAAATTCTATGGATTGTGGAACAGTTCCTGCAGATTGGAAGATAATAAATTTTGCCCCACTATTTAAGAAAGGAGGAAGAGAGAAAAACGGGGAACTACAGACCTGTTGGCCTGGCATCAGTAGCAGGGAAAATGCTAGAATTTATTATAAAGGATATTATAACCAGACATTTAGGAAATAATGATAGGATTGGGCAGAGTCAACTTGGATTTATGAAAGGGAAATCATGTTTGACAAACCTGTTGGAGTTTTTTGAGAATGTAACTTGCAGAATGAATAAGGGGGAACCAGTGGATAAGGCTTTCGATAAGGTCACACACAGGAGGTTAGTAAACAAAATTAGAGCACATGGGATTGGGGATAATATACTGGCATGGATTGAGAATTGGTTAACGGACAGAAAACAGAGAGTCGGAGTAAATGGGTCATTCTCGTGTTGACAGGCTGTTACTAGTGTGATACTGCAAGGATCCGTGCTTGGGCCACAGCTGTTCACAATCTATATCAATGATTTGGATGTGGGGACCAAATATAATATTTCCAAGTTTGCTGATGACACAAAACTAGGTGGGAATATGAGTTGTGAGGAGGATGCAAAGAGGCTTCAGGTGGATTTAGACAGGCTACAGGAGTGGGCAGATGGAATATAATGTGGTAGGAAAAACATAAATGCAGAGTATTTCTTAAATAGTGAGAGGTTGGGAAGTGTTGATGTCCAAAGGGAGCTGGGTGTCCTTGTTCATAAGTCACTGAAAGCTAACATGCAGGTGCAGCAAGAAATTAGGAAGGCAGATGGTATATTAGCCTTTATTGCAAGAGGATTTATGTACAGGAGTAAAGAAATCTTGCTGAAATTGTATAGAGCCTTGGTGAGACCTCACCTGGAGTATTGTGTACAGTTTTGGTCTCCTTACCTAAGGGAGGATAGGCTTGCCATAGAGGGATTGCAATGAAGATTCACCAGACTGATTACTGGGATGGTGGGATTGTCCGATGAGGAGAGATTGAGGAGACTGGGCCGAGATTCTCTCGAGTTTAGAAGAGTGAGAAGTGATCTCATTGAAGCTTACAAAATTCTAACAGGGCTCGACAGGGTTAATGCAGGAAGGATGTTTCTCCTGGCTGGGGAATCTAGAGCCAAAGGACAGTCTCAGAATAAGAGATAGGCCATTTAGGAACGAGATGACGAGGAATGTCTTCACTCAGAGGGTGGTGAATCTATGAAATTATGCAGAGGCTCAGTCATTGAGTATGTTCAAGACAGAGATTGATAGATTTCTAGATGTTGAAGATATAAAGGGATATGGGGAAAATGCGGGAAAATGGCATTGGGGTAAAAGATCAGCCAAGATCTAGTTGAATGCCGAGCAGGCTCGAGGGGCTGATTGGCCTACTCCTCCTATTTCCTCTGTTCCTAGGTTCCTATCCCTGACTGCCCTTGAGAAGGTGGGCATGAGCCGTCTTTTTGAACCGCTGCAGTCCATGTAGTGTAGGTATACCCACAGTGCTGTTAGGAAGGGAGTTCCAGGATTTTGACCCAGTGACAGTGAAGGAACGGTGACATAGTTCCAAGTCAGGATGGTGTGTGGCTTGGAGGGGAACTTGCAAGTGGTGTCCATGTGTCTGCTGCCCTTGTCCTTCTGGGTGGTAGATGTTGCAGGCTTAGAAAGTGCTGTCGAAGGAGCCTTGGTGCGTTGCTGCAGTGCATCTTGTAGATGGTACACACTGCTGCCACTGTGCATCGGTGGTGGAGGGAGTGAATGTTTGTGGATGGGGTGCCAATCAAGCGGGCTGCTTTGTCCTGGATGGTGTTGAGCTTCTTGAGTGTTGTTGGAGCTGCACCCATCCTGGCAAGTAGAGAGTATTCCATCACACTCCTGACTTGTGCCTTGTAGATGGTGGACAGGCTTTGGGGAGTCAGGAGGTGAGTTACACACCACAGGATTCCTAGCCTCTGACCTGCTCTTGTAGCCATGCTATTTATATGGCTACTCCAGTTCAGTTTCTGGTCAATGGTAACCCCTAGGATGTTGATAGTGGGGGATTCAGCGATGGTAATGCCGTTGAATTTCAAGGGGAGATGGTTAGATTCTCTCTTGTTGGAGATGGTCATTGCCTGGCACTTGTGTGGAGCGAATGTCTTGCTACATTTCTACGCGGACTGCTTCAGTACCTGTGGAGTTGCGAATGGTGCTGAACATTGTGCAATCATCAGCAAACATCTCCACTTCTGACCTTATGATTGAAGGAAGGTCATTAATGAAGCAGCTGAAGATGATTGGGCCTAGGACACTATTCTGAGGAACTCCTACAGTGATGTCCAGGAGCTGAGATGATTGACCTCCAACACCCACAACCATTTTCCTTTGCGCTAGGTATGACTCCAACCAGCGGAGAGTTTTTCCCCTGATTCCCATTGACTTCAGTTTTGCTCGGGCTCCTTGATGCCATACTCGATCAAATGCTGCCTTGATGTCAAGGGCAGTCACTCTCACCTCACCTCTGGAGTTCAGCTGTTTTGTCCATGTTTGAACCAAGGCTGTAATGAGGTCAGGAGCTGAGTGGCCCTGGCAGAACCCAAACTGAGTATCACTGAGCAGGTTATTGCTAAGTAAGTGCCACTTGATGGCACTGTTGATGACACCTTCCATCACTTTACTGATGATTGAGAGTAGGCTGATGGGATGGTAATTGGCCGGGTTGGACTTGTCCTGCTTTTTGTGTACAGGACATCTCTGGGCAATTTTCCACATTACAGGGTATATGCCAGCGTTGTAGCTGTACTGGAACAGCTTGGCTAGGGGCAAAGCAAGTTCTGGAGCACAGGTCTTCAGTACTATTGCCGGAATATTGTCAGGGCCCATAGCCTTTGCAGTATCCAGTGCATTCAGTCGTTTCTTGATATCACGTGGAGTGAATCGAATTGGCTGAAGCCTGGCATCTGTGATGCTGGGGACTTCAGGAGGAGGCCGAGGTGGATCATGAACTCGGCACTTCTGACTGAAGATTGTTTCAATTGCTTCAGCCTTATCTTTCGCACTGATGTGCTGGGCTCCCCCATCATTGAGGATGGGGATATTTGTGGAGCCACCTCCTCCTGTTAGTTGTTTAATTGTCCACCACCATTCACGGCTGGATGTGGCAGGACTGCAGCGCTTAGATCTGATCCGTTGGTTTTGGGATCGCTTAGCTCTGTCTATCGCATGCTGCTTACGCAGTTTGGCACGCAGATAGTCCTGTGTTGTAGCTTCACCAGGTTGACACCTCATTTTGAGGTATGCCTGGTGCTGCTCCTGGCATGCCCTCCTGCACTCTTCATTGAACCAGGGTTGGTCTCCTGGCTTGATGGTAATGTTAGAGTGGGGGATATGCCGGGCCATGAGGTTGCAGATTGTCATTGAGTACAATTCTGCTGCTGCTGAGGGCCAACAGCGCCTCATGAATGCCCAGTTTTGCATTGCTAGATCTGTTTGAAATCAATCCCATTTAGCACGGTGGTAGTGCCACACACCACGATGGAGGGTAACCTCACTGTGAAAGCAGGATTTCATCTCCACGTGGACTGTGCGGTGGTCACGCCTACCAATACTGTCATGGACAGATGCATCTGCAGCAGGCAGATTGGTGAGGACGAGGTCAAGTATGTTTTCCCCTCGTGTTGGTTCCCTCACCACCTGCTGCATACCCGGTCTAGCAGCTATGTCCTTTAGGACTCGGCCAGCTCGGTCAGTAGTGGTGCTACCGAGCCACTCTTGGTGATGGACATTGAAGTCCCCCACCCAGAGTACATTCTGTGCCCTTGCTACCCTCAGTGCTTCCTCCAAGTACTGTTCAACATGGAGGAGTACTGACTCATCAGCTGAGGGTGGGCGGTAGGTGGTAATCAGCAGGAGGTTTCCTTGCCCACGTTTGACTTGATGCTATGAAACGTCATGAGGTCCAGAGTCGATGTTGAGGACTCCCAGGGCAACTCCCTCCCTCCCGTATACCAGTGTACCACCACCTCTGCTGGGTCTGTCCTGCCAGTGGGACGGGACATACCCGGGGATGGTGATGGCAGTGTCTGGGAGATTGTCTGTCAGGTATGATTCAGTGAGTATGACTATGTCAGGCTGTTGCTTGACTAGTCTGTCGGACAGCTCTCCCAACTTTGGCACAAGCCCCCAGATGTTAGTTAGAAGGATGTTGCAGGGTCGACAGGGCTGGATTTGCCAGCGGAGGTGGTAGACGCGGGCACGATAGCGTCTTTTAAGATGTATCTAGACAGATACATGAATGGGCAGGAAGCAAAGAGATACAGACCCTTAGAAAATAGGCGACATGTTTAGATAGAGGATCTGGATCGGCGCAGGCTTGGAGGGCCGAAGGGCCTGTTCCTGTGCTGTAATTTTCTTTGTTCTTTGTCGTCATAGTTTCCGGTGCCGAGGTCGATGCCGGGTGGTCTGTCCGGTTTCATTCTTTTTTATTTACTTTGTAGCAGTTAGGTACAACTGAGTGGCTTGCTAGGCCATTTCAGAGGGCATGTAAGATTCAACCACATCGCTGTGGGCCTGGAGTCACATGTAGGCCAGACCAGGTAAGGACAGCAGATTTCCTTCCCTAAAGGACATTAGTGATGGGTTTTTACAACAATGGTTTCATGGCCATCATTAGACTAGCTTTTAATTCCAGATTTATTAATTGAATTCAAATTCCACCTTCTGCTGTGGTGGGATTTGAACCCATGTCCCCAGAGCAATACCCAGGGTTTCTGGGTTACTAGTCCAGTGACAATACCACGACGTTACCGCTTCCCCATCCTCAACCGCATGGACAACGTATGCCAGCCAAGAGCGACGTCTCAATTCATTCCATCTTCGCTGCCTTCGGAGAATACTTGGCATCAGGTGGCAGGACTATATCTCCAACACAGAAGTCCTTGAAGCGGCCAACATCCCCAGCTTATACACACTACTGAGTCAGCGGCGCTTGAGATGGCTTGGCCATGTGAGCCGCATGGAAGATGGCAGGATCCCCAAAGACACATTGTACAGCGAGCTCGCCACTGGTATCAGACCCACCGGCCGTCCATGTCTCCGTTATAAAGACGTCTGCAAACGCGACATGAAATCGTGTGACATTGATCACAAGTCGTGGGAGTCAGTTGCCAGCATTCGCCAGAGCTGGCGGGCAGCCATAAAGACAGGGCTAAATTGTGGCGAATCGAAGAGACTTAGTAGTTGGCAGGAAAAAAGACAGAGGCGCAAGGGGAGAGCCAACTGTGCAACAGCCCCAACAAACAAATTTCTCTGCAGCACCTGTGGAAGAGCCTGTTACTCCAGAATTGGCCTTTATAGCCACTCCAGGCGCTGCTTCACAAACCACTGACCACCTCCAGGCGCGTATCCATTGTCTCTCGAGATAAGGAGGCCCAAAAGAAAGAAAGAAAAGAAGTCCAGTGACAATACCACGACGTTACCGCTTCCCCATCCTCAACCGCATCAACCAGGAGAGAGGTATGGTGGTTTCGGGAGGGAATTCCATAGCTTGGGGCCTACCCAGCTGAAGGCATGGCTGCCAGTGGTGGAGCGATGGAAACCAGGAATGCACAAGAAGCCAGAATTGATGGAATGTAAAGATCTTAGAGGGTTGTCGGGCTGGAGAAGGTTACGCAGATAGGGAGGGGGCATGAGAATTCGAAAACAGTTGCCGGTCTTAGTGATGGAGCGGATATGTGGTCGGAAGTTTAACTTGAGGTCAATATGACACGAAGGTTACGAACCATCTGGTTCCCCCTCAGACAGTTGTCAGGGAGACAGATGAGTCACTGGCTGGGGAGCAAGGTTTTTGGCGGGGACTGAAGACAATGGCTTCGTTATTCCCAATATTTAATTGGAGGAAATTTCTGGTCATCTAGTCCCAAATGTTGGACAAGCAGTCTGACAAACCAGAGGTGGTGTGGGGGTTGAGAGAGGTTACTGTCGAGTACAGATGAGGGATGGGTTTTAAGGAGCATCTGAAAGGAGGAGGGACAGAGGCTTAAGAAGGAAATTCCAGATCATAGGGCCCAGGCAGCTGAAGGCACAGCTGCCAATGGTGAGACGAAGGAAATCAGGGGTACACAAAATTAAAAAAACCTTTGTAAAATATCCACAATCACTTCCTTATCACTACTTTATCATTTCTTCACTTCATTTGCAAGCTAATCTTCTGGTGAAGCACATTCAATTCATCCATTCAGTGGCATTTCTGAGATGTCAGTTGTTTGGAGTTTCTGTGATCACAACAATACAGACATCAGCACCTTTACAACTCATCACTGCAGAAACATCACAATACAATTAGTTGATTAATGTCAGTTAAGACTATTAAACTACATAAATTTGCTCGTCATGAAACCCCTGGTGCACTGTTAAGTTACATTACAGAACAGGGAAAGAACAGGGTCCATTAGCTTTAATGAGTTCTACAACACCCATTACTGTGCACAGACCTCTTAAACAGGCAAAGAGCTGTATAAACGCTTTGAGAAGAATGGGTTTCCACTCTCCACCCCATTCCCCAACTCCGTACACCTCTGATTTATATCTCCAAACGCTGCATGTCATCTCACAAAAATGGTAATGGCCGAAAGCCCCTATCACTTATATATTTATTGCTCGATATGTTCCCAATCGCAGCAGTATTAACCGAGTTAATTCCTTAATAGGTTTCAGCCAGCAAGTTCAACTCTTAACAGGTTCCTGAAGATGCATAAAATGCCACTTGTACATATATAAAACTTACCTATTTTTCCACTCAAGATTTATGGGAGGTTCAATGATGTGTGAGAGATTTATGAATAATGCCATACAGCAACAAACAACATTGAAGAACAAAGGCTTACTCAGGAATATTGAACACCAAACTCCATGCCTGAGGGGTGACCTAATAGAGGTCTAGAAAATGGTGAAAAGAGTTTGATAGGATAGACGTAGAGAAAATGTTTCCACTTGTAAGGGAAACCAAAATTCAGAGCCATCAATATAAGTTAGTTACTAATAAATCCAATAGGGAATTCAGGAGAAACTTCTTTACCAGAGAGTGGTGAGAATGTGGAACTCACAACCACAGGGAGTGGTTGAGGTGAATAAAGTTAAGATACAGATCAGCCATAACCTAACCGAATGGCGGAATCAGCTCAAGGGGCCTCCTCCTGTTCCTATGCTCCTTCCTCACACATACACACTATGACCAGAGCACGGTTAAATTGATTTTGGTTCCTGTCGAAAAGTTAAAAGGTGCATTGTCATTTGGTATAAACAGAAGATGCTGGAAAGCACTCAGCAGTTCAGGTCGCATCTATTACGAAGAATTACAAAGTATTTACAGCACAGAAACAGGCCATTCGGCCCAACTGGTGCATGCTGGACTTGATGCTCCACACGAGCCTCCTCCCACTCTACCTCATGTCACCCTTCCAGCATATCCCTCTATTCCTTTCTCCCTCGTGTTTATCTCGCTTCCTCTCAAATGTATCTATACCATTCACCTCAACCACTCCCTGTGGTAGCGAGTTCCACATTCCTACCACTCTCTGGGTAAAGGAGTTTTTCCTAAATTCCTTACTGGATTTACTAATGACTATCTTATATTGATAGCCCCTAGTTTGGTCTCACCCACAAGTGCAAACATCTACCCTATCATAATCTTTAAGGCCTCTATCAGGTCTTATCGAGCAAATAGCCCCAGCCTGCTAAATCATGGTAGTTATAACCTTTTGGTTCTGGTATCATTCTGGACATCTTCTTTACACCTTCTCCAGTGCCTCTATATCCTTTTTGTAACATGGCTATCAGAACTATGCACTGTCCTCTAAGTATGGTCTAGCCAATGTTCGATATAAGTTTAACAAAACTTCCCTGCTTTTCAATTCTATCCCTCTATAAAACCTGCGCTGCTACTTTTAGTGATTTGTGTATCTGTACCCCAAAATTCCTCTGTCCCTTTACCCCATTTAAACACTAGTGCCATCTTTTGGATGAGATATTAAACCGAGGCCTCGTCTGCTCTCTCAGGTGGACATAATAGATCCCATGGCATTATTACGAAGAAGAGTAGAGGAGTTCTTCCCAGTGCGCTGGCCAATATTTATTCCTCAACCAACATCACTAAAAAAACAGATGATCTGGTCATTATCACATTGCTGTATGTGCTGTATGCTGCGTTTCCTACATTACAACAGTGACTACACTTCAAAAAACTACTTCATTGGCTGGAAAGCGCTTTCGGATGTTCTGAGGTCATGAAAGGCGCTACAGAAATGAAAGTCTTTCTTTCTTCCCCACCTCCACACCCACACCCCCCCGCCCCTTCCCTGCCACTGTACTTAATTATAACATGTAACATTTCAACTTCTTCCAGTTCTAAAACATTAACATATTTCCCTCTCCACCGATACTGCCTGACCTGCTGAGTATTTATAGCAATTTTCTGCTTCAGCTACTTCAAATTTCTAGCCATTAGCAGTATTTTTCTTTTTGCTTTTGGTTTCATTGTTGTCAAGACCTTTAAAATCTGGCCTTCCCTCCCTAAACCTCTCCGCCTCTCTACCTCTCTCTCCTCCGTTAAGATGCTGCTTAAAACCTACCTCAGCCAAACTTTTGTTTGCCCATCCCAATACCTCCTTATGTGGCTCGGTGTCAAATTTGGTTTGATTATTGCTCCTGTGAAGCACCTTCGGACATTTAAAAGGTGCTATATAAATGCAGGTTGTTATTGTTATTAGGTACTTATGACTTGCAAGCTAGAAATTCCTGAGAGGAAACAGCAGCCAGGGATGGGTTGAGGTGGGCAGGAGGTATTGGGGGAGGGAGAAGCAATGTAAATGGAAGTCTCCGCAACAAAACCTGTCTTTGTGGGGGGTTGGGAAATAAGGGGTGAAAAGTTTTGCTTTCTTGCAGAGAAGGGTAATGGATATATACGTCTCTGACTGTACCACTGATGTCTGTTTACTTCGTGTGTGAGGCAGAAATTCCCCAATGACAATAGCCTTTAGCCCAAGGAAGCTGAGATGCAGTGTTTGGCAATTTGACTAATGACAGCTAAAACCCTGCAACGGATTGTATTGTTTACTTGCCTTTAGCCTTGTATTGCTGGTTTGCAACCTTTGTGTCCGGCTTTATTTTGTACCATTTTCTCACCTGCTTCCTTTCATCCGTTTATGTTTTTTTTCTTGTACCGTCATCATGCAAATGCTAATTATCATAATTGAATTGCTTCAGTGTATTGAATCCTCAAAATAAGCCTGTGTTATGAATCCTGCAGTAGAACCAGTTGTATTGATTGGAAAGGAGAGACTATCAGCACTGTATAAAAGGTTGCTGCTAGACTCACTCATGTCGACTGCTAGTTTAAGTCTTTTGAACGCTGTCCTTGAGAATGCCTTTAGAAGGAAATTCTCCTAATGTTTGGAGAAAAGCAGAATACTGTATATGTCAGTTTGATCCCTGAAGGATTTTATTTAGTACTCTAATAGCTGTTACGAGCCTACATTATATCCAAAGAGTAATTCTCCTTTGGGGTGCGTGGCTTGCTTTGTGTCGATATTCTGGCATTTTTAGTCACGTACAGTATATACTTCTGGGAGCATTTGCAGGAGTCAGGCAGTCTCATAATAGTCCGCATTCATTAATAAGGCTGCAGCTTCTGTCCTTCCACTGCCCACTACTGGGATCTCTCCCTTTGCCTTAAGGGGATCATACAGACACATTTAAAGAAGCTTTTTTCTTCTGACCTAAAGATAACATGCAGAACATGCAGGTATTTCCTAAGTCCGTTTTTAAAAGCACTGCACGCACACCCCTCCCACATATGCCCCACACACACGCACAACCCCCCCACACATAAAGACACCTACAGAGATACTCACACCCACACTCTCACATTCCTACACACACACACACACACACACACACACACACACACACACACACACACACACACACACACACACACACACACACACACACACACACACACACACACACACACTCTCTCTCTCTCATACCCTTTAATGGAACTCAAATATCCAGGCAAGTCAAAAGACTATCTTGCCTGCCACAGAAACTGCAGTGAGCTTTAAAAGGTTAATGTTTAATGCCAGGCAATAATATCTAACTGTATTGCGATATGGTGAAGGAAACTGGAGAAAAAAAAACAATCTTATAAGCCGGTCAAACTGTCAGAATTGCAGCACACGAGCGATTTGGGGTTGTTTCTCATGTGGCGTAGAAAGGCAGCTTATAGTTGCAAGCACGCAATATTTATTTTAAATTTTCGTTCTGTGGTTATTGAGCTGATATAAAGATGTCCGCCATTTCGATTCACAGTAGTGTGATGATATTAGCCAGACTGTAATAGTGCTGAGTGTGGCCAATGGTGGTGACACTTCAGTGAAGTTATACGCACCAGTGACATAGGTCATTAATCGTCCATCTGCTTCCACGAAATATATTACTCCCATTTAACAGTGGCCTCCATTTAGAAATCTGCTATGGTCTAATCAGGGCAGTTGTGATTAAAATGACATCGAGCTGTTTGAATTTCTTACATAATTGGCTTAGAATCACGACAGTTAAAGGTAGTACTCCTTTCAACTGATGCAACTGGCTTAGGCCACAGCGGGAGGAAGTCACCTAGTACTCCCACTGTGCAGCCATTGCTCTGTGGCCCAGCTGGGTGGGACTGACCTCTCCTGGTTCCTTCCTATCTATGCAGTCATAGCCAGAGAATCACTTGCAATGGCTTCTCCTCCCCCTCCTGCACCATTACCTCTGATATCCCCCCAGGGATCTATCCTTGGTGCCCTCCTATTTCCCATCTACATGCTGCCCATTGGAGACATCATCCGAAAACACAGCGTCCGTTTTCACATGTACCCTGATGACACCAAGCTCTACCTCACCACCACTCCTCTCAACAACTCCACTGTCTCTAAATTATCAGACTGCTTGTCTGATATCCAGTACTGGGTGAGCATAAATTTCCTTCAAATCAATATTGGGAAGACTGAAGCCACTGTTTTCAGCCCATGACACAAAATCGGTTTCCTAGTCATTGACTCCATCCCTCTCACTCGTCACTGTCTGAGGCTGAACCAGGCTGTTTGCAATCTTGACATCCTATTTGACCCTATTCTGACCTCATATCCTCTACTTCACCAAGACTGGCTACATCCACCTCCATAACATTGCCCATCTCTGCCACTGCCTCAGCTCATCTGCTGCTGAAACCCTCATCCATACCTTTGTTACTTCCAGACTCGACCATCTTATATCATTCGTAACTCTGCCCTAGCTAAGACCAACGAGTTCAGCACAGAATGGGGAATTAATCTTGCGATCTTCTCTGTTTATGGTTAGCCACTTGCTGCCTAAATCTGTACAGCCATTGGGAAAACCTGAGAAATTATTGAAAATTTACAACACAAAAGGAGGCCATTTGGCCCATTGTGTCTGTGCTAGTCAATGAAGAGACATAGAAATCATAGAAAATGGAAGAATTTTTTTTCAAAGAGTAAAGTTGTTTGTGCGTAACAAAAGTGAACTGGATTTTGCCATTGACTAATCTGAGGCTCAGGAGTGCATTAAAGTGATGCTGACTATCCCAGGCAACATTAATTCTCCTAGTCCTCAAGACAGTAAGTAGCAAATCTCTCAACGGACTCAGCACAGCTCTCGGAAAGGCAGCGATTCTTCGGACAAACGTCCAGTTTTCTAGCAAGGTGCCAGCGTAGTGCACCCCTGACTGACTGCCATTTGGCGATTAGATTTAAATAAGATAATTATTTACAGGCAACATCACTCTTAAAATAAAAGCTTTACGGTGATTAGCAAAAGAGGCGCAAGTGACATGAGGAAAAACATTTTTTTACGCAAGACCTGGTTAGGATTTGGAATGCACTGCATGATAGGATGGTGGAAATAAATTCAGTTTCAGAAGGGAATTGGCAAATTCCTGAAGGGGAAAAAGATTGCGGGGTTATGGGAAAAGAGTGGGACTAACTGGGTTGCTCTTCGAAAGAGAGCAGACAGACACAGTGGGCTGAATAGCCTCCTCTGCTGTATGGTTCTATGGTGCATTATTGAGCGATGGCCTTTCGGGAAGCAGAGATGGTGAGAATGAGAAAATTGCTGTCGCATAGCGTATAGGAACAGGAGGAGGTCCCTTGGGCATCTTTGACCATTCACTAAGATCATGGCCGTTCTGTATCCTAACTCCATCGATCCTCCTTGGCTCCATATCCTTTCATACGTTTGTCTTAACAAAATATTATCCACTTTGGGTTTAAAATTAGTAACAGAGCCCCAGCATCGACAGCTTTGTTTGGGATAGAAGATTTCCTTCCCTAAAGGACATTAGTGAACCAGATGGGTTTTTACAACAATCGACAATGGTTTCATGGTCATCATTAGATTAGCTTTTTAGTTCCAGATTTATTTTTATTAATTGAATTCAAATTCCACCTTCTGCCGTGGTGGGGTTCAAACCCATGTGCCCAGTGGAATACCCTGGGTCTCCGGGTTACTAGTCCAGTGATAATACCATTACGCCACCACCTCGCCACTTCTCCCACTGTTTGCTTGAAGAAGAATTTCGTAACTGCCCTCCTGAATGGCCTGGTTTTGATTTGAGGTTCTGTCTCCTTCTCCAAACTACTCCAGTAGCGGAAAGAAGTTTCTCTTCATCTACTCTACAAGTTCCTTTCAAAATCCTAAAAATCTCAATCAAATCACCTCATAACCTTCTGTATTTGTTACCTCAAGATGTAACTATTCCAGAGCACTCCTGGATGGTCTTCCACATTCTGCTCTACCTAAACTTGAGGTCTTTCAAACCTCTGCTGCCCATGATTTAACTCGCATCAAGTCTCGTTCCCCTATCACCCCTGTGCTCACTGACCTACATTGGTTCCCAGTCAAGCAACGCCTTGATTTTAAAATTCTCATCCTTGTTTTTAAATCCCTCCATGGCCTCGCCCCTCCCTATCTCTGTAATCTCCTCCAGTCCCTCTGAGAAATCTGCACTTCTCTAATTCTGGCCACTTGTGCATCTGGAATTCCCTCCCTAAACCTCTCCACCTCGCTTTCCTTCTTTAAGACACTCCTGATAACCTACCTCTTTGACCAAGCTTTTGGTCATCTGACCTAATATCTCCTTATGTGGCTCCTGTGAAGCACCTTGGGATGTTTTATTGGGTTAAAGGTGCTATGGAAATATAGGTGGTTGTTGTTATCCAGGGAATACAATCCGAGTTTTTGTAATCTCTCCTCATAATCTAACCCTGGGAGCCCTGTAACATTCTGGTGAATCTGTGCTGTGCTCCTTCCAAGGACAATACGTCCTTTCTCAGGTACGGTGCCCAGAACTGAATGCAGTCCTCCAGATGTGACCTAACCTGGAATGGAATTGCTGAGGTGAATCGTATGGATGTATTCAAGGGGAAGTTGGATAAATACATGAGGGAGAAAGGAATAGGATATGTTGATAGTGTGAGATGAAGTAGGGTGGGAGAAGGCTCTTGTGGAACATAAACACTGGCATAGACCAGTTGGACCAGATGGCCTGTATCTATGCTGTAAGTACTATGTAATACACACAGTCTTTCTGACCATTAAAAGCAAGTTCCAAAAATAGCAAAGCTTTTGAGATTGTTTTGGTATAATGAACTTTTAGTTAAGGAATACAGTAAATGTAATATGGTAGTTGGTAGACACAATGGTTGGGATTTTATGTGGGTGACGGAGTCTCGACCACCAGCAAAAGCACTGGCGAGAGCCCCGCGTCGCCTCCTTTGGGGACGGCCAGCTGCATTGTGTGCCAACTATGCAGCTAAGCAGCGTGCCTTCCCTGGGATTAAGGGCCCTGGCGCCAGAGGCGGTGGCTGCTGTGGTACTGGACCCACCTGAGGCCCTGGACCCAGGCCACCCAGGAGGGGTTTTGCAGTGTGGGAGTCGCAGAGGAGGAGGGTGTAGGGGGGTTGGCAGCAGGAAGTGTCTCTCAGCGGGCCCTCCCCACTTCCTGAAGCCAGGTCCCTTAGTTCAGGAACTAAGTGCCTTTTAACAAGGGACCATCCCCTCCTCACCCCACCGCGCCCCCCCCCCCCCCCCCCCCCCACCCCTGGAGTCAGCAAGCAATCCGCACGGGCAACACGCGGTGGCGGAATGAGGCCCTGAATTAGGCATTTGATGCATTGGGCATCTGAGAGCACAGATAGACACATGGCAACATAATTTCATCGCTATAACGGAAACTTGGCTTAAGGAGGGGCAAGATTGGCAGCTCAACATAGAGAGGATATAGAGTTTCAGGCGGGATAGAGAGGTAAGGAATCAATAACAGCTTTGAGGAGGGATGATATGCTAAATGAGTCATCAAATGAGGCCATATGTGTGGAGCTGAGAAATAAAAAAGGGACAGCCACACTACTAGGAGTGTACTATAGACCCCCAAATAGTGAAAGGGAGATAGAAGAACAAATATGTAGGCAAATTTCTGAGTGCAAAAACTATAGGGCAATAATAGTTGGGGATTTCAACTACTCCAACATCAACTGGGATACAAACAGTTAGTTTTAGCATAATCATGGAAAAGGACAAAGATAAAACAGGAGTAAAAGTTCTAAATTGGGGGAAGGTGAATTTTAAGAAACTGAGAGGTGACCTGGTGAAAGTGGACTGGATACAGCTACTTGAAGGAAAATCAATGGCAAACCAGTGGGAGGTATTCAAAAGCGAGATACTACAGGCACAGTGTAGACATGTCCCCACAAAGATAAAGGGTGATACTGCCAAATCTAGAACCCCCTGGTTATCTAGAAGCTTACAGGGTAAGATAAAGCAGAAAAAGAAAGCTTATGACAATCACAAATTTCTTAATACTTTAGAAAGCCTAGAGGAGTATAGAAAGTGCAGGGGTGAAGTAAAATAGGAAATTAGAAAAGCAAAGAGAGGACATGAAAAATTATTGGCAGGTAAAATCAAGGAAAACCCAAAGATGTTTTATCAGTACATTAAGAGCAAGAGGAAAACTAAGGAGAGGGTAGGACCTATCATAGATGTACAAGGGAACTTATGCGTGGATGCAGAAGATGTGGGCAGGGTTCTTAATGAGTTTTTTGTCTCTGTCTTCACAAAGGAGATGGTTGATGTAGACATTGTAGTTAAAGAGGGGGAGTGTGAAATATTAGATATGATAAGCATAATGAGAGAGGAAGTACTAGAGGGTTTGACATTCTTGAAAGTGGATAAATCTCCTGGCTGGTTGGATTGCATCCCAGGTTGTTAAAGGAAGCCAGGGAGGAAATAACAGATGCGCTGAGAATCATTTTCGGGAGAGATACTAGACGATTGGTACAATGGTCTGCGAACATTGTACCATTATTTAAAAAGGGTGCGAGGGATAGGCCAAATAATTATAGGCCGGTCAGTCTGTCCTCAGTGGTGGGGAGATTGTTAGAATCAATTCTGAGGGACAGAATAAACTGCCACTTAGAAAGGCACAGATTAATCAGGGATAGTCAGCATGGATTTGTTAAGGGAAGGTCATGTCTTACTAACTTAATTGAGTTTTTGAGGAAGTAACAAGAAGGATTGATGAGGATAGTGCAGTGGATGTGGTCTACATGGATTTTAATAAGGCAACTGACAAGGTCCTACACGGTAGACTGGTCAGTAAAATGAAAGCCCATGGGACATGGGGAAATGTGGCAGGTTGGATCCAGAATTGGCTCAGTGACAGGAAACAAAGGGTAGTAGTTGACGGATGTTTTTGTGAATGGAAAGCGGTTTCCAGTGGCGTTCCACAGGGCTCAATGTAGGGTCCCTTGCTGCTTGTGGTATATATTAATGATTTGGACTTAACTGTGGGAGGCATGATTGGGAAATTTGCTGATGACACAAAAATTGACCATGTAGTTGATAGTGAAGAGGATAGCCATAGACTCCAGAATGATGTCAATGGTTTGGTTGAGTGGGCGGAAAAGTGGCAAATGGAATTCAATCCAGAGAAGTGTGAGGTAATGCATTTGGGGAGGGCAATTAAAGCGAGGGAATACACAATAAACGGGAGGATATTGAGAGGGTTAGAAGAAGTGAGAGACCTTGGAGTGTATGTCCACAGGTCCCTGAAGGTGGTAGGACAGATAGATAGAGTGGTGAAGAAGGCATATGGAATGCTTTCCTTTATTGGATGAGGTATATAATACAAAAGCAGGGATGTAATGCTGGGACTGTATAAAATGCTGGTTAGGCCACAGTTGGAGTGTTGCGTACAGTTCTGGTCTCAACATTACAGAAAGGACATAATTACTCTGGAGAGAGTACAGAGGAGATTTACAAGAATGTTGCCAGGGCTCGAAAATTGCAGCTATGAGGAAAGATTGGATAGGTTAGGGTTGTTTTCCTTAGAACAGAAGAGGCTGAGGGGTGACTTAATAGAGGTGTACAAAATTATGAGGGGTCTAGGTAGTGTAGACAGGAAGGACCTGTTTCCCCTAGCGGAGAGGTCAATTACCAGGGTGCACAGATTTAAGGTGATTGGTAGAAGGATTAGAGGGGACATGAGGAATAGCTTTTTCACTCGGAGGTTGGTGGGTGTCTGGAATTCACTGTCAGGATCGGTGGTGAAGGCAGAAACCCTCAATTCATTTAAACGGTACCTGGACCTGCACCTGAAGTGCTGTAACCGGCAAGGCTCTGGACCAGGTGCTGGAAGGTGGGATTAGATTGGGCGGCTAGTTTTTTCAGCCAGCACGAACATGATGGGCTGACTGGCCTCTTTCTGTGCCGTAATTTTTTTAATGATTTCTATGGTTCTTAATTTCCCAGTTAAGGGCCTCAAAATCCATTCACAGGCCTTTCTGCACCAGACCTAATTTGGGTGGAGGCAGAAACCATCTCCCCACCCCCCCCCCCCCCCCACTCCAGTCACCATCCCACCCGATTATATGCTCTCCCTGCATCCAAACCTTCTCTCCCCCCCCACCCCCACCCCCCTCAAAGGTATAAATTTGACATATGTGAAAGAAAGAACTTGTAATTATATAGCACCTTTCATGACCTCAATGCGCTTTACAGCCAATGAGGTATTTCTTTAAAGTGTAGTCACTGTTGTAATGAATGTGGTTAAGACTCTGTTTAACCCTCAATTTTTTCCTTTCTGTTTCTTAACAATGTTAAATCCGTATTAGCTTCAAATAATTTGGTTCTGATTTGGAATTCCACTGTTGGTTTGCATGAGCAGTTTCTCATGTGTCATCAGCCTAAATAATTAATATGTGCATGAATGAGAGAAACTCAGAGAAATTGTTCATTAAATAGATATTAGCCCTTATTTCATTATAGCATGGATATCATTCCATTCAGAGTTAAGTGAGTTTGGGAAACCAGCACTCGTCATATCCTCATTGAAGTATTGTAGAATCATACAGCACAGAAGGCAACCATTTGTCTATTGTGCCTGGGCTGGCTGTTTGAAAGAGCGATCCAATTAGTCCCACTCTCCCCTGGTTTCTATTGTCCCTTCCATTGGAGTTGATCTTCCCTCAACAGCACCTTTCAAACCCGTGACCTCTACCACCTAGAAGGACAAGGGCAGCAGATGCATGGGAACACCACCACCTGCAAGTTCCCCTCCAAGCCACACAGCACCCTGACGTGGAACTATATCGCCGTTCCTTCACTGTCGCTGGATCAAAATCCTGGAACTCCCTTCCTAACAGCACTGTGGGTGTACCTACCCCACATGGACTGCAGCAGTTCAAGAAGGCAGCTCACCACCACCTTCTCAAGGGCAATTAGGGATAGGCAACAAATGCTGGCCTGGCCAGCGACGCTCACATCCCAGGAATGAATTTTTAAAAATTTCCACTTGGCTGGAAAATAGATAACAGAGGAAAAAAGAACAGTCCAGTGCCAGTACTGAGGGAGTGCTGCACTGTCGGAGGTGCCGCCTTCTGGATAAAAGATGTTAAACCAAGGCCTCGTCTGCTCTCTCAGGTAGATGTAAAAGATCCTGTGGCCACTACTTTGAAGAAAAGCAAAGAAGTTATCCCTGGTGTCTGGCCCATATTTATCCCTCAACCAACAGCAGTAAAAAAAACTTAACTGATCATTTAGCTCATCGCTGTTTGTGGGAGCTTGCTGTGTGCAAATTGGCTGCTGCATTTCCTACATTACAACAGCAAAATTTGTATTTACATAGAACCTTCAGCATATTAGAACCTCCCAAGGCACTTCACAGGAGTGTTATTAAACAAATTTGACACTGAGCCACATAGGAGATATTAGGAGAAATGAGGAAAAGCTTGGTCAAAGAGCTAGGTTTTGAGGAGCGTCTTAAAGGAGGAGAGAGAGAGGTAATGAGATGGGGAGGGAATTCCAGAGCTCAGAGCCTTGGCAACTCAAGGCACGGCCACCAATGGTGGAGTGATTAAAATCAGGAATGCTCAAGAGGCCAGAATTGGAGGAGCGCAGAGATCTCAGAGGGTTGTGGGGCTGGAGGAGATGACAGGAATCTGAGCACAAAATCGAAGCTAACACTCCCAATGCCAGTACTGAGGGAGTGCTGCACTCTCGGAGGTGCCGTCTTTCAGATGAGACATTAAACCTTCTGCCTTTTCAGCTGGCTGTAAAGGATCCCACGGTCACTACTTGGAAGGAGAGCAGGGGTGTTCTCCCTGGCGTCCTGCCTCTCTCTGTCCTTCAGTCACCATCACGAAAATAAACATTATCAGGTCATTAATAGATGGCTGTTTGTGTGAGCTTGCAGTGCACTGTTCGGCTGCCATGTTTCCTACATTAAACAAAAAGTACTTCATTGGCTGTAATGCACTTTGAGGTGTCCTGAGGTCGTGAAAGGCGCTATAGAAATGTAAGTTCTTCTGTTCCTTTTACTCCCAGCAGGAGTCATTGTTCTTTAGAAATGCAGGAGAGGGAAAAAAGCCTGTCGGGAGGGAACTAATTCTCACGCGATAATGAGTTGAATGTTCCCTTCCTTCCTTGCCTGAAACTCGAGCTGTTTTGTTACTTGGGTCCAGTGGGCTCCCAGAGTTTGTGGTTCCCAGCACACTGATATCGAGCAGCTCGCAGCAACCCTGCTTCTTGCAGGTTCTTCCCGACAGTACACCAGTGGGAGTCTGGTAACTTTACAGAAATGCTGCTTGCTTGGATACACTGGTGCCTCAGTCACTTGTGTCCACAATAACATCCGACCAAACCCAGCTGAAAACCAGTTAATGTCAAACTAACATATCTGGAACACTCCACTGCAACAGTTCCCTGTAACCTTTTGGAAAAGCACTTTGTTTTTTTGCATTCATTCTTGACACATGAGTGTCGCTGGCTAGGACAGCATTTATTGCCCATCCCTCATTGCCCTTGAGAAGGTGGTGGTGAGCTGCCTTCTTGAACCGCTGCAGTCCATGTGGGTAGGTTCACCCACAGTGCTGTTAGGAAGGGAGTTCCAGGATTTTGACCCAGTGACAGTGAAGGAATAGTGATGCAGTTCCATGTCAGGATGGTGTGTGATTTGGAGGGGAACTTTTAGGAGATGGTAGAGGTTGTGGGTTTGGGAGGTGCTGTGAAGAAGTCTTGGTGAATCGTCACAGTGCATCTCCTGATGAGAATAGAGACAAACAGCTGGAGAACAATCAGCGCTTCGTGCCATTCTCAAACCTTTGTCATTAAGGCGAGACAATATGGAGGTTAAAGTGAATTGCTAACCATTGTGTTAAATTTATCAAGTAACATTCACACCACACAAGTGCCAGGCAATGACTATCTCAAAGAAGAGAGAATGTAACCATCTTCCCTTGACATTCAATGGCATTACGATGCTGAATCCCCCACTATCAACGCCGTGGGGTTTCCATTGACCAGAAACTGAACTGGAGTAGCCATATAAATACTCTGGCTACAAGAGCAGGTCAGAGGCTAGGAATCCTGTGGCGAGTCATTCACCTCCTGACTCCCGAAAGCCTGTCCACCATCTCCAAGGCAGAAGGTCAGGAGTGTGATGGAATACTCTCCACTTGCCTGGATGGGTGCAGCTCCAACAACACTCAAGAAGCTCGACACCATCCAGAACAAAGCAGCCCGCTTGATTGGCACCCCATCCGCAAACATTCACTCCCTCCACCACCGACACACAGTGGCAGCAGTGTGTACCATCTACAAGATGCACTGCAGCAATGCACCAAGGCTCCTTAGACAGCACCTTCCAAAACCACAACCTCTACCAACTAGAAGGACAAGGACAGCAGATGCATGGGAAACACCACCACCTGTAAGTTCCCCTCCAATGGACTGCAGTGGTTCAAGAAGGCTTCTTAAGGGCAATTAAGGATGGGCAATAAATGCTGCCATAGCCAGCGACACCCACATCCCATGAATGAATTTTTAAAAAATTTAACCATCTATGCTTATGTTTTGACATATTTTACTTAGTTAAGTAATGAAGTCACTGACTGATTAATGCATGCTGGCCATTCAGCCAGATATGTGGAGTCAGCAAGTTTAAATGCTGTAAAGAAAAGGTTATATATTGTATTGATATTCAGCTGTCACAATATAAAGAAAGAAATACTTGCATTTATAGCACCTTTCACATCTACTGGACGTCCCAAAGCACTTTATAGCCAATCAAGTACATTTGAAGTGTAGTCACTGTTGCAGGAAATGCGGCAGCCAATTGATGCACAGCAAGCTCCCACAAACAACAATGTGATAATGACCAGATAATCTGCTTTATTGATGTTGAATGAGGCAGAAATATCGGCCAGGACACCGGGGAAAACACCCCTGCTCTTCAGAATAGTGGCCAAGGGATCTGTTATGACCACCTGAGGGGGGCAAACAGAGCCTCAGTTTAATGCCTCATCCGAAATATAGCAACTCCGACAGTGCTGCACCCACTCAGTACTGCACTGGAGTGCAGTTATACAGGGCTTTGGTGAGACCACACATGGAGTACTGTGTACAGTTTTGGTCTCCTTACCGAACAAAGGTTGCACAAGCCTTAGAAAGGGTGCGATAAGGTTTCACTAGGCTGATTCCTGGGATGAGAGGGGCTGTTCTATGAGGAGAGATTGAGCAGAATGGGCCTGCATTTTCTGGAGGAATGTCCCGAAAAGCTGAAGTCAAATGTAGATGAGTGTATTTAATAAATCTGTGGTTAATGATCCAATAACATTTATGGTAGATAGAGAGAAACTTGCTCCACTGGTGGGACTTACAGCTGTAGACCTGTTCCCAGTGAAAGCCAAGCCACTTGAGGAGAGGAGAAATGTTTTTGAAAAAAGTGTAAGACTCTGCAGCCACATAATATGGCACAAAGAAATATAGGTAACAATTGATTTCCCCTCAAGCAGGTGCAGTGCGATCGCTGCTAAACAACCAGTCATTGCCAAAATAAGTGTGTGTTCAATGGGTGTGAAGTTCAACAGTCTCACCTCAACATATCATTTTCTTTCTCTCTTTTACAGAACCATGCAATGACACAACACAGCAGTTAATGATGTGATATGGTGCCAGACAGCTTGCTTTGGGAAGACTACATAACTAGAAGTATATGGCTTCCTCACTCTTTGCACGCGAATGTTTTCAAAGATGGACATTTTGGAGAGCATTGTATTATAATATAAAAAAAAAACTTCCGTCGGTCAAAATATTGATTTCTTTTCATGTTGTTTGACCCTTTAAGCCAACATACAGAGTTTCTATGTATACTATATATTTATAGTATATATAAAGTGTTACACGTGTTATGTTACTGATCCCTTTTACCGGTTCAAAAGCTGGTTTTCCCCCTCCCCCAAACCCCCCCCCCCCCCCCCCTCAAAAAACATGGACTGTATTTGTGGGCATTGCCATAATACCAATAGCATTACCATTCATGTGATAGATGTAATGTATAGCAAACATCAGCCATTTGTTCGAGAAACCATTGGGAAGCTTCTTGCCTTTAAACTTTCTTTAACAAAAATTCTGTACAATCAACTTTCCAGTCAATTAAACCCTGCTTATTCATAACTGTTACTAGTGTTTATTCTGCTGTCTGAACCTGGATTTTGCTGGAATTACTGTGTTTATATTAAGAAATAAACCCATGTATCAATGAGTGCTTTTTGTTTTCTATGGTTATCTACTTGAGGGTTAAAGGAGACTTTGGAAACCAGCAAGGGGGATTCCCCCTGCCCTTCGACCCCTCTACCTCCCCTCCTCTCGCAAGCCCCTCTCCCCACCCACCACCACATGTCCCAGAGTGCATGACCCTTAACTAATCCAGTATAGGCGGCAATTTATGCTGCTGTAAAATACCGACATGCAGGTTGCAGTTTAAAGCTTCTTTTTCTAGGCAGTGTAGGTATGAAGGAGCAGTGTGTAAATCAGTGAGGTATGGGCAGCAGGTTCGCCTTGTTTAAGGTGAAATCACAAGTGACCACCGTTTATGGGAATGGATAAAACTCGAGCAGATTTATGATATTGTACATTAAGTACTTTGATTTCCAAAATTGACATGGTACGGTAAATCTTGTAGCATCTGGGTTTGTCCTTTAAATAAACAAGATTTCAACAATTATAGATTGCTTTCTTGTCTTATTTAGCAATAAAACAGCACTTGCCTTTAATGTAGTCAAACACCCCAAGGCACTTCACATTTAACAAACAAAATTTGCCACCGAGCCACCTAAGCAGACAAGGTGACCAAAAGCTTGGTCAAAGAGGTAGGTTTTAAGGAGTGTCTTAAAGGAGGAGAGAGAGATGGAGAGGTTAGGGCGGGAAGCGTAGGGCCCAGGTGCCTGAAGGCAAAGCTGGCAGTAGTGGAGCGATTAAAAATAGGGATGCTCAAGAGAGCAGACTTGGAGGAGCGCAGTGATAGAAGCATGCAATCATGGAATGGTTACAGGACAGAAAGAGGCCATTCGGCCCACCATGTCCATGCCAGCTCCCTGCGAGAGCAACTCAGCTAGTCCCACTCCTCCGCCTTTTCCCCATAGCCCTGCACATCTTTTCTGTTTAGATTATTGACCAGTTCTCTTTTGAAAGCCACAATTGAATCTGCCTGCAACACACTCTCAGATAGTGCATTCCAGATCCTAACCTGTGTAACTGTGTAAAATAGATTTTCCTCATGTTGCCGTTGCTTCTTTTGCCAATCACCTTAAATCGGTGCCCTTTGGTTCTCAACCCTGCTGCCAATGGGAACAGTTTCTCTCTATCCACTCTGTCCAGACCGCTCATGATTTTGAACACCCTGATCAAATCTCTTAATCTTCCCTAAGGAGCACATCCCAGCTTCGCCAACCTATCCATGTAACTGAAATCTCTCATCCCTGGAACCATTCTCGTAAGTTTTTTCTGCATCCTCTCCAGTGTTTTCACATCCATCAGAAGGTCGTAGGGCTGTGAATGGAAGAAAGGGAAGAAATAGCAGAGGCTCTGACCATCGTTTCCAATCCTCTCTGGCTACAGGTCGATAAGGTGGTGAAGAAGGCATACGGGACACTTTCCTTTACCGGCCAATGTGGAGCATAAAAGTGTAGGGAGGTTATGCTAGAACTGAATAGAGCGCAGGTGAACAATTCTGTTCACATTACAGGAAGGATGTGATCACACAAAAGAGGGTACAGAGGAGAGTTACAAGGAATGGAGAATTTTAGTTACACGGAAAGATTGGGAAGGCTGGAGTTGTTTTCTTTGGAACAAGGAGTCTGAGAGGAGATTTAATTGAGATGTATAAAATTATGAGGGGCCTAGATGGAGTGGATAGGAAGGACTTATTTTTGTCTGCAGTGAGGTCAATAACTAGGGTGCAGAGATTTAAAATACTATGGTGGAAGAATTAGAGGAGAGTTGAGGAGGAATCTTTTTTCACAGAGTGTTGGGGGGGTAATCTGTAACTCACTGCTTGAAAGGGTGGGAGAGGCAGAAACCCTCATAACATTTCAAAGGTATTTGAAGTGTTGTAAGCTACAACGATATGGACCAATACTTGGAAAATAGGAATAGATTGGATAGCTCCTTCTCAGCCGAATGACCACCTTCAGTGCTGTAAATCTGTCTATGCTTCTATGAAGTGCCAGCTGTGGCTTGGTTGATAGAACTCTTACCTCTAAGTTCAATGGTTGTATGTTTAATTCCTATTGTAGAGACTTGGGCATAGAAATGTTGGTTGAGACTACAATGCAGTACCGAGGGAGTGTAGTTGGAGGTGCTGTCTTTTTAAGTGAGACATTAAAGGAGGCCCTGTCTGCCTTCTCAGTTGGATGTGAAAGCTCCCATGGCCTTGTTTTGAAGAAGAGCATGGGAGCTATCCACGGTGTCCTGGACAATATTTATCCCTCAACTAATATCACAGAAACAGATTCTCTGGTCACTTTCAAAGTGTTGTTTGTGGGATCTTGCTATTCACAAATTGGCTGCCACATTTCCTACATTCCAACACTTCCCAAAACGTACTTCATTGGCTGCAAACCTCGATGGGACATCCGAGGTTGTGAAAGGCGTTATTGAAATGCAAGGCTTCCTTTTCTTTCTGGAGAAGGTTCCAGAGATTGGGGGGAGGGGGTGGGTGTCAGAGAAAGCTCACGAATCGTTGAACACGAGGATGGGAAGTTTAAACTGTATGTGTTGCTGGACTGAGAGGCAATGTAGATCAGCGAGCACACTAATGCAACCAATTTTTTTTTTAAAAGTAAAGGAAAGTAACAATTATTGTTTTTCTCCCCGAGTACCATATTCATTTAAACAAAGAAAAAATGCACAGTGCCAATCTATTTCACCTTTTTACATGTATTATCGTAAATAGTGATAGTGATCACAATTTGGTTAGGTTTACCTTAGCGATGGGCAGGGACAGGTATATACCACAGGGCAAGAATTATTGCTGGGGGAAAGGAAATTATGATGCGATTAGGCAAGATTTAGGATGCGTAGGATGGGGAAGGAAACTGCAGGGGATGGGAACAATCGAAATGTGGAGCTTATTCAAGGAGCAGCTACTGTGTGTCCTTGATAAGTATGTACCTGTCAGGCAGGGAGGAAGTTGTCGAGCGAGGGCGCCGTGGTTTACTAAAGAAGTTGAAGCGCTTGTCAAGAGGAAGAAGAAGGCTTATGTTAGGATGAGACGTGAAGGCTCAGTTAGGGCGCTTGAGAGTTACAAGCTAGCCAGGAAGGATCTAAAGGGAGAGCTAAGAAGAGCAAGGAGAGGACACGAGAAGTCATTGGCGGATAGGATCAGGGAAAACCCTAAGGCTTTCTATAGGTATATCAGGAATAAAAGAATGACTAGAGTTAGATTAGGGCCAATCAAGGATAGTAGTGGGAAGTTGTGTGTGGAATCAGAGGAGATAGGGGAAGCGTTAAATGAATATTTTGCGTCAGTATTTACAGTAGAGAAAGAAAATGTCGAGGAGAATACTGAGATTCAGGCTACTAGGCTAGATGGGATTGAGGTTCACAAGGAGGAGGTGTTAGCAATTTTGGAAAGTGTGAAAATAGATAAGTCCCCTGGGCCAGATGGGATTTATCCTAGGATTCTCTGGGAAGCTAGGGAGGAGATTGCAGAGCCTTTGTCCTTGATCTTTATGTCGTCATTGTCGACAAGAATAGTGCCGGAAGACTGGAGGATAACAAATGTTGTCCCCTTGTTCAAGAAGGGGAGTAGAGACAGCCCTGGTAATTATAGACCTGTGAGCCTTACTTCGGTTGTGGGTAAAATGTTGGAAAAGGTTATAAGAGACAGGATTTATAATCATCTTGAAAAGAATAAGTTCATTAGCGATAGTCAGCACGGTTTTGTGACGGGTAGGTCGTGCCTCACAACCCTTATTGAGTTTTTCGAGAAGGTGACCAAACAGGTGGATGAGGGTAAAGCAGTGGATGTGGTGTATATGGATTTCAGTAAGGCGTTTGATAAGGTTCCCCACGGTAGGCTATTGCAGAAAATACGGAAGTATGGGGTTGAAGGTGATTTAGAGCTTTGGATCAGAAATTGGCTAGCTGAAAGAAGACAGAGGGTGGTGGTTGATGGCAAATGTTCATCCTGGAGTTTAGTTACTAGTGGTGTACCGCAAGGATCTGTTTTGGGGCCACTGCTGTTTGTCATTTTTATAAATGACCTGGAAGAGGGTGTAGAAGGGTGGGTTAGTAAATTTGCGGATGACACGAAGGTCGATGGAGTTGTAGATAGTGCCGAAGGATGTTGTAGGGTACAGAGGGACATAGATAGGCTGCAGAGCTGGGCTGAGAGATGGCAAATGGAGTTTAATGCAGAAAAGTGTGAGGTGATTCACTTTGGAAGGAGTAACAGGAATGCAGAGTACTGGGCTAATGGGAAGATTCTTGGTAGTGTAGATGAACAGAGAGATCTTGGTGTCCAGGTACATAAATCCCTGAAGGTTGCTACCCAGGTTAATAGGGCTGTTAAGAAGGCATATGGTGTGTTAGCTTTTATTAGTAGGGGGATCGAGTTTCGGAGCCACGAGGTCATGCTGCAGCTGTACAAAACTCTGGTGAGACCGCACCTGGAGTATTGCGTGCAGTTCTGGTCACCGCATTATAGGAAGGATGTGGAAGCTTTGGAAAGGGTGCAGAGGAGATTTACTAGGATGTTGCCTGGTATGGAGGGAAGGTCTTACGAGGAAAGGCTGAGGGACTTGAGGTTGGTTTCGTTGGAGAGAAGGAGGAGGAGAGGTGACTTAATCGAGACATATAAGATAATCAGAGGGTTAGATAGGGTGGATAGTGAGAGTCTTTTTCCTCGGATGGTGATGGCAAACACGAGGGGACATAGCTTTAAGTTGAGGGGTGATAGATATAGGACAGATGTTAGAGGTAGTTTCTTTACTAGAGAATAGTAGGGGCGTGGAACGCCCTGCCTGCAGCAGTAGTAGACTCGCCAACTTTAAGGGCATTTAAGTGGTCATTGGATAGACATATGGATGAAAATGGAATAGTGCAGGTCAGATGGTTTCACAGGTCGGCGCAACATCGAGGGCTGAAGGGCCTGTACTGCGCTGTAATGTTCTAATTCTAAAATCATCCTACCTGGTGCTGAATTAAACACACATGCACTCCTATGGCAGATTTAAACTAAAAAATTTCGATGTGATTTTAACACTGCCTGGCAAGAACTGAGTGTCCAGGCAGTTAAAATTGCTCCCGAGCCATTGGATCCTTCCTTCAACCCTCAGTCCAAAGGTTGCGGGTTCAAGTCCCACTCCAGAGGCTTGAGCACAAAATACACACTGACGCTCCCAATCCCAGTACTGACGGAAGCCAATACTCCTTGGAAAAGAAGAGTCTAAATGGACTAGAGAAGCAATGGATTCTGGGATTGCATCTACACAAGTCACTAAAATTAGCAATGCAGGTTCACAAGGCCATAAAAATCGCAAACAAAGCATACAGGTACATTTCTGAAGGGATTGAAGTGGAAAGCAGAGAAGTTATGTTAAACCATTATAGGTTAATAGGTTGGATAGAGCACAATAAGAGCGCTGAGCACAGTGCAGTTGGGAAAAATCTTGCCGCTTTAGTTTTTGCCTGAACAGCATAGTGATTTCCGGGTCGAGAACCCAGATGCACAAGTAGCCAGCCCTCCAGTTGAACTTTCCAGAAGGCAGCCAATTGGGAACCCGCCTCCAGGACTGGTGTCCAATTAGGGATGGCGAATGGGATGATGAGCCAGGATCGCAATTGAGTGCACAGGATTTACAGGACCACTGGCTGTCTTCACAGTGGCTGCATACAGATTTGTGCTGTGGTGACTTGGAGGAGACACCCCTGAAGAAAATGCATGGGAGACCGGGAAGGTGTGCAGCCCGTTGAGTTGCGAAAGTCTGCTGCAGGAACTGCCAGCAATTTCTGTACCAAGACCACTATCATTTCTATCAGCCTCAATGACCTGCTCCTGTCATTGCAAGCCTCTGTCTATAGCTGATCTCAGATTGCCACTTACCCCTTTATCGGACTGAGTACATGTCCATTACAGGCCTCAATGGCTTCCCTCTTTGCACTTGCCTCCTTTAAGCTTCTGCGTTCTGTGTGACTCGTCCACTGTTGGCAAATGGCCAGCACAGGTGCAAATTTTCTCTCAGTTGCCCCCTTAAATACTTTAATTACATTTCCTGCCACTGGGGTCATACAAACATACAAACTAGGAGCAGCAGTATTCAGCCCCTCGAGCCTGCTCCACCATTCTATCAGATTATGGGCTGATTTGTTTGTGGTCTCAACTCCACTTTCCTACCTACCCCTGATTCCCTGTGACTCCGTTGTTTGTCAAGTATCTGTCTATCTGGGCCTTAGAAACATTCTATGACCCTGCCTCCACCACTCTCCAGGGAAGAGAGTTCCACAGACTCACGACGTTCTGAGAGAAAAAAATCCTCATCTCTGTCTTAAATAGGAGCCCCCCTTACTTTAAACAGTGCACCCTAGTTTTAGTCTCTCCCATAAAGGGGAAACATCCTTTCAACATCCACCCTCTCAAGTCTCCTCAGGATCTTTCAATAAGATCACCTCTCATCCTTCCAAACTCTAATGAATACAGACCCAACCTGTCCAACCTTTCCTCATAAGACAACCCTCTCATCCCTGGAATCAGTCGAGTGAACCTTCTCTGAACTGCTTCCAATGCAATCATAGCCTTTCGTAAGTAAGGAGACCAAAACTGTACACAATAATCTAGATGTGATCTCACCAATACCCTGTACAACTGTAGCAAAACATCTCTACTTTTATATTCCTTTCCCCTTGCAATAAACGACATCATTGCATTTGCCTTCTTAATCACTTGCTGTACCTGCATACTAAATTTCTGTGTTTCATGTACTAGGACACCCAGATCCCTCTGTGCTGCAATCTCTCTCCATTTAAATAATATGTTGCTTTTCTATTTTTCTGACCAAAGTGGACAAGTTCACACTTTCCCACATTATACTCCATCTGCCAAATCTTTGTCCCCTCATTTAACTATATCCCTTTGCAGACTCCTTATGTCCTCTCCACAACTTACTCTCCTACCTATCTTGTACTTACCTTGTACTTCTTTCAATGTAGTATACTGTATTCGCTGCTCACAGTGTGGTCTCCTCTACATTGGGGAGACCAAGCGCAGACTGGGTGACCGCTTTGCGGAACATCTCCGCTCAGTCCGCAAGCAGGACCCTGAGCTTCCGGTTGCTTGCCATTTCAACACTCCCCCCCTGCTCTCATGCTCACATCTCTGTCCTGAGATTGCTGCAGTGTTCCAGTGAACATCAATGCAAGCTCGAGGAACAGCATCTCATCTACCGATTAGGCACACTACAGCCTGCCGGACTGAACATTGAGTTCAATAATTTCAGAGCATGACAACCCCCCACTTTACTTTCATTTTTAGTCATTTTTAGTTATTTTTTCTTTTTTTTTCATTCCTTTTTACATTTTTTACAATCTTTATTTGCATTTATTTCATTTCATCTTAGTTTGTTCAGTTTGCTTACCCACTGTTTTTTTCAGGTTGTTTTTCTTCAGGTTTGCACTTGCTGATGTTCAATATTCAGTATATTCACACCTAATCTGCACTAATGCTTTGTCTTTCAACACACCATTAACATATTGTTTGCCTTTGCTCCGTGACCTTTTGGTCAGCTATGTGGCCTGGTCCAATCTGCACCTTCTCCTTTGTTATCTCTTGCCCAACCCCCACCTCACTTGTTTATAATCTGTGACTTTTCTAATATTTGTCAATTCCGAAGAAGGGTCACTGACCCGAACCGTTAACTCTGCTTCTCTTTCCACAGATGCTGCCAGACCTGCTGAGTGAATCCAGCATTTCTTGTTTTTGTTTCAGATTTCCAGCATCCGCAGTATTTTGCTTTTATCTCCTACCTATCTTTGTGTCATCAGCAAATTTAGCAAACATACATTCTGTCCCTTCATCCAAGTCATTGATATAGGTTGTAAAAAGTTGAGGCCCCAGCACAGATCCCTGTGGCACTCCACTAGTTACAGCTTGTCAAACTGAAAATGATCATTTACGCCTACTCTCTGTTTCCTGTTAGCTAGCCAATCCTCTATCCATGCTAATATGTTACCCCCATACCATGGGCTCTTGTCACCAAGAAGACTCCCAACCCTTCCCAGGAAAAGACGGAAGGAAGCAGGAAACATCAGGATCACCCACCGGCCTTTTTCCCGATTTTCCTGGCACCCACCCACCTCCATACCTGCCTCCAATAGCCTGGGTAAATACCCCCCTTTCTCTCTAATGTAAAAACCGTAGAGAAGCACTGAAGAAAGTGTGCAAACGATTCAAGACATGATACCAGAACTGAGCGGTTATACCTATCAGGAAAGACTGAACAGACAGGGCTTTTTTTCTGTAGAACAGAGAATGTTGAGGAGTGACCTGATATGGGGTTCATGAAGGGTAGACACAGAGAGATGTTTCCACTTGTGGGGGAGACCAAAACTAGGGTTCATCAATATCAGATAATCCAGTAGGGAATTCAGGAGAAACTTCTTTACCCAGAGAGAGCAGTGAGAATATAGAACTTGCGACCAATTACTATTAAATCGCTCCTTAACCCTCTCTGCTCTAAAGAGAACAATCCCAGTTTCTCCAGTCTCGCCACTTAACCGAAGTCCCACATTGCTAGTACCATTCTGGTAAATCTCCTCTAGACCCTCTCCAAGGCATTGACATCCTTCCTAAAGTCTGATGCCCAGAATTGAACTCAATAACCTAGCTGAGGCCTAGTCAGTATTTTATAAAGATTTAATCATAACTTGATGCCTCTTTTTATAAAGTCATGGATGACCTGTGCCTTTTTAATAGCCGTCTCAACTTGCCTTGCCACCTTCAAAGATATGTGTACAAACACCTCAGGTCTCACTGTTTGTGCAGTGAGTTGTTGTGATGTGGTACACGCTGCCCGAAAGCGAATTGGATAAATACTTGGATAGAATTTGCAGGGCGATGGGGAAAGAGCAGAGGAGTGGGACTAATTGGATAGCTCTTTCAAAGAGCTGGCACAGCCACGATGGGCCGAATGACCGCCTTCTGTGCTATAATCATTCTATGATTCTGAGAAAGGCTGGAGTGAGCAGTACGGGTTGCGGGTAGGAAGTGTCTAGTCATGAAAGTCCAGCTGGGGCCTAACCAGTGATTTATAAAGGGTGAGCTTAGCTTCCTTGCTGTTGTACTCTATGCCTCTATTATAAAACCCAATATCAATCTGTCCAAGCCCAGGGGTCAACTACCTACTATTAATATCCTTGCACATTATTGAAAGGATTCCATTATGCTATACAGTTATGGCTCAGTGACATCAAGCACCTATCTATTCTAATCCCATTTTCCAATACTTGGTCCATAGCCTTGTATGCTATGGCATTTCAATTGCTCATCTAAATACTTCTTAAACTCCAGAGACTTAAACACAAACATCTAGGCTGACACTTCCGGTGAAGTACTGAGGGAGTGCTGCACTGTCGAAGGTGCCATCTTTCGGATGAGACATTAAACCCACGCCCCTTCTGCCCTCTCAGGTGCATATAAAAGATTCCACAGCTTCTATTTTGAAGAAAAGCAGAGGAGTTATCCCTCAATCAACATCACTCAAACAGATGTTCTGGCTGTTACCACATTGCTGTTTGTGGGATCTTGCTGTGCGCAACTTGGCTGCTGCGTTTCCTACATTACAACAGTGACTCCACTTCAAAAGTGCTTCATTGCCTGTAAAGTGCTTTGGGATGTCCTGAGGTCGTGCAAGGCACTATAGAAATGTAAATCTTTCTTTTCTATTGTACAGTCAAAATCTTTACATCATTTTCAAAATAGCTAAGAGCCCACATCTCACTTTAGGTATTTAATCACAGAACATTTGTTCCATCTTATCCCTCTGTCAAATTCACAAAAACGTTTTGGTTGCCACTTAAGATTCAACAGTCAAAATTATACAGCTTTCAAAATCGTTTTTCAATGAGATGTTTTAAGTATTTTGACCTTGTCGCTATTTTTTTTTCCACTCCTGCTTTCACTCTGACACATTTGTCACAATGTTTGAAAGGTAGATTTGTTCACTTAAGACTATGGAGTTGTTTTAAATGCTTTTGTTCTCTATGATAGTATGTTTTTTGAAAGAACCTGTAGCGGTTCCTTGTCCCCAAATTAACAGTCGGGAACCTAAATAGTATTTGAAAAGTAAAATGAAAACAGGCAAATGGAAAGATAGACTTGCATTTCTGTAGCACCTTTCAAGTCCTCAGGATGTCCCAAAGGGCTTTACAGCCAATGAAGGGGAAGTGCAATCACTGTTGTGATGTCGGAGACGTGTCAGCCACTTTGCACATGGCAAGCTCCTACAAACAGTAATGTGATAGTGACCAGATAATCTGTTTTGGTGATGTTGATTGAGGAATAATTATTGGCCAGGACACCAGGAGAACTCCCTTGTGGACTGCTCCTGCTCCTAATTCGTATGTTCGTATAAGCAAGGGAGGTGAAAGGTTATCGGGGGTAGGTGGATATGTGGAGTAATCAGTTCAGCCTTGAACTTATTGAATGGCGGAGCAGGCTCGAAGGGCCGAGTGGCCTACTCCTGCTCCTAATTCGCATGTTCCCTTGATACTGCACTTGAATTTCAGCCTGGAGTTTGTGCCCGGGTGTCCGGAGTGTGGCTAGTCCCCATGACCCTCTGACTCTCAAAAAGAGAAGGGTGAAGGGTTGTTAATTGTGTTTAATCATATGCAGGTGGAGGGTGTTAATTCGGGTCTTACTCGAGTATATATGTATAAATAAACACTTACTGAAACTGGGTGAAAAATAATTGCAAGACTGAGTAAAGATTGGCTCCAGCATAATCCTTCAGCAACAAGCTTTCCGGAGTATAGCAGGGTGACCCAACAGAGGGCTTTAAAATTCTGAAAGGATTTAATATGGTAGATGTAGAGAAGATGTCTCCACTTGGGGGAGACCAGAACTAGGGGATCATCAATATAAGGTAATCACTAATAAATCCAACAAGGAATTCAGGAGAAATGTCTTCACCCAGAGAATGTGGAACTCGTTACCACAATGAATGGTTGAGGTGAATAGTATAGATACATTTAAGGGGAAGCTGGCTAAACATAGGGAGATAGGAATAGAAGGATATGTTTTAGATTAGATTAGAGATACAGCACTGAAACAGGCCCTTCGGCCCACTGAGTCTGTGCCGAACATCAACCACCCATTTATACTAATCCTACACTAATCCCACATTCCTACCAAACATCCCCACCTGTCCCTATATTTCCCTACCACCTACCTATACTAGTGACAATTTATACCGGCCAATTTACCTATCAACCTGCAAGTCTTTTGGCTTGTGGGAGGAAACCGGAGCACCCGGAGAAAACCCACGCAGACACAGGGAGAACTTGCAAACTCCACACAGGCAGTACCCGGAATCGAACCCGGGTCCCTGGAGCTGTGAGGCTGCGGTGCTAACCACTGCGCCACTGTGCCGCCCCAAATTGATGGGGTGGGTAGTAGCACTGGCATAAACTGGTTAGGCCAAATGGCCTGTTTCTATGCTGTAAATACTATGTAATATCTTGTTAATGTCCTTGTGTAAATGTAGGAATGTCCCCAGAAATGCAAATCTCAGGCCACAATCGTGCAGAGTGAGCTATGAATTCAACAATTAGTGTGGCATACGAGATTTGGACAGGAAGGGGTTAACGGTATTCCGCTAAAGGATTCTCCATTCTTATGGTTTATCAGCTCTTCTGTAATGTGACCAAAATGCAGGATTTCTTTGCTTTTATTCTCTGGTGGTCTTTAATTGCTTTGTTTTCTAATTCAAGTTTCTAATTTTTATTTGTAATATGTAAAGATTCAAGTAATCGAGTCCCGGGAGTTTGAAATTCCCCAGTCACAGACACTTATATGCATATCTTGTATCATGTATCCTGCACAACGCATGACAAGGTCTCGCTGATGTTTCAAAGCTTTTTCTTTTCTTTTCCTGAGCTATTTGTTATTGTCTTGTGCTTTAAAAAAAAAGAAAGTTAATTAAATATGGAATAAGACTGTGTGACATCTTTCATCCCATCTTGTCATTAAATTGGATTCCATTGGGGGTGCCTTTAAAAGAGTTCGAAAACAATGACTCCTAAATCAGGTTTTTATAGCAATCTACTTATGTAAACATACACTTACTGTTTATGTATATTTAATATAATTATCAGTTTTGTGCTAGCAATCCCAGGAGAGCTATTTAACTAAAATGTGTTTCTTTTTTAAAATGTCAGCAGAAACACATTGCTTGGTACCTAATATTTAATAAATTACAGTCAAACACCAGCCTGTTCCAAAAAATTAATGCTAGTCTGTTAAATCATTTGCCTTAACTGCCCAGCGAGAATGACTGTAATGTTTCATTAATTTGAGGTGGGGATCTAATAGTCGAGAGGGTAGGTGCGGACAAAATGTTTCCACTTGTGGGGAAAATCCAAAACTAGGGTCCATAAATATAAGATAGTCACTAATAAATCCACTAAAGAATTCAGGACAAACTTTAATACAAAAGCAATATACTGCAGATGCTGGAGATCTGAAACAAAAAGAGAAAATGCGGGAAATACTCAGCCGGTCAGGCCTGAAGTGTTGACTCTGCTTTTCTCCCCACGGATGCTGCCTGACCTGCTGAGTATTTCCATTTTTTCTATTTTTGTTTGAGGAGAAACTTCTTTACTCAGGGAGTGGTGAGAATGTGGAACTCGCTACCATAGCGAGTGGTTGAGGCGAATAGTATCGATGCATTTAAGGGGAAGCTGGATAAACACAAGGGAGAAAGGAATAGAAGGATATGTTGATGGGGTGGGAAGAGGCGCGACTGGAGCATAAACACCAGCATAGACCAGTTGGCCCAATGGCCTGTATCAGTGCCGTAAATGCTATGTGAAAATGGAGGGGATGCAAAGTGTCTGGAAATTAAATCAGTCTCACTGCTTCTCCATTAAGAAACATGACACAAATTCCATTGCCAACAAAGTAACTTTTAGTGATGGGTGTTATAGCTTAAAATCAAAACAAAAATAGCATATATTCTATGATCAGAAAACAGCCCCTCAGTCTTGACAAACATTCCCCATCGCACAAAGACACAGTCAGAGGCAAAAGACCCCAGAATCTTTGAAGGGACAGTTTGATGCTATGATGGGAGTTTGAAAAATATAGAATGACACAGTATTTACAGCTTAACAACAGGCCATTCGGCCCACCTGGTCCCTGCCAGTGTTTATTTTCCACATGAGCCTCCTCCCACCTTACATTGTAGATGAGCAGAGGTGGATTGAATAGTCTCCCTTATCTGAACCTAACATAAGAACATAAGAAATAGGAGCAGGAGTAGGCCATTCGGCCCCTCAACCCTGCCCCGCCATTCAATAAGATCATGGCTGATCTGCCCCAGACCTCAACTCCTCTTTCGCACCAGCTCCTCATAGCCCTCAACTCTCCAATATTTCAAAAATCTATCAACATCCTCTTGAAATACTTTCAGTGATCTAGCCTCCACAACTCTCTGGGGTAGAAAATTCCAGGCTATCCTCTGAGAGAAGAAATTCCTTCACATCTCAGTTTAAATGAGTGTCCCCTTATTCTGTAATTATGTCCCCTAGTTCGAGATTCCCCCACTAGTGGAAACATCTTCTCAGCATCTACCCTGTCAAGCTCCCTCAGAATCTTGTACATTTCAATAAGATCACCCTTCATTCTTCTAAACTCTAACCTGTTTAGCTGTTCTTGATAATTCAACCCCTTCATCCCAGGAATCAGCCCAGTGAATCTCTTTTGAACTGCCTCCAATGCCTGTATATCCTTTCTTAAATAGGGGGACCAAAACTGTACACAGTACTCCAGGTGTGGCTTCAGCAACACCCTGGACAGTTGTAACAAGACTATTTTTAAACTCCAAACCCCTAGCAATAAAGGTCAAAATTCCATTTGTCATCATAATTACTTGCTGCACCTGCATGCACAAGAACACCCAGATCCCTCTGTGGTGCACTTTTTTGAAGTCTCTCTCCATCTAAATAATAGTCTGCCTTTTGATTCTTCCTACCAAAGTGCATGACCTCACACTTTCCAACATTAAACTCCATCTGCCAAGCTTTTGCCCACTCACTCAACCTGTCTATATCCCTTTGCAGATTCCTTATGTCCTCATCACAACATGTCCTCCCACCTATTTTTGTATCATCAGCAAATTTGGATATATTACACTCTGCCCCTCCTCCAAGTCATTAATATAGATAGTAAATAATTGAGGCCCTAAGACTGCCCTCAATGTAGCCCAGTCTCTGCCAGTCATGGATGAGCTGGACATACAGCCAACAAAATCGGAACTCAGTGATGCCATTGATTCTCTAGCCAGCGGAAAAGCCCCTGGGAAGGACAGCATTACCCCTGAAATAATCAAGAGTGCCAAGCCTGCTATACTCTCAGCACTACATGAACTGCTATGCCTGTGCTGGGACGAGGGAGCAGTACCTCAGGACATGCGCGATGCCAATACCATCACCCTCTGTAAAAACAAAGGTGACCACGGTGACTGCAACAACTACCATGGAATATCCCTGCTCAGCATAGTGGGGAAAGTCTTTGCTCGAGTTGCTCTAAACAGGCTCCAGAAGCTGGCCGAGCGCGTCTACCCTGAGGCACACTGTGGCTTTCGTGCAGAGAGATCAACCGTTGACATGCTGTTCTCCCTTCTTCAGATACAGGAGAAATGCCGTGAACAACAGATGCCCCTCTACATTGCTTTCATTGATCTCACCAAAGCCTTTGACCTCGTCAGCAGACGTGGTCTCTTCAGACTACTAGAAAAGATTGGATGCCCACCAAAGCTACTAAGTATCATCACCTCATTCCATGACAATATGAAAGGCACAATTCAACATGGTGGCTCCTCATCAGAGCCCGTTCCTATCCTGAGTGGTGTGAAACAGGGCTGTGTTCTCGCACCCACACTTTTTGGGATTTTCTTCTCCCTGCTGCTTTCACATGCGTTCAAGTCTTCTGAAGAAGGAGTTTTCCTCCACACAAGATCTGGGGGCAGGTTGTTCAACCTTGCACGTCTAAGAGCGAAGACCAAAGTACGGAAAGTCCTCATCAGGGAACTCCTCTTTGCTGATGATGCTGCTTTAACATCTCACACTGAAGAGTGCCTGCAGAGTCTCATCGACAGGTTTGCGGCTGCCTGCAATGAATTTGGCCTGACCATCAGCCTCAAGAAAACGAACATCATGGGGCAGGACGTCAGAAATGCTCCATCCATCAATATTGGCGACCACACTCTGGAAGTGGTTCAAGAGCTCACCTACCTAGGCTAAACTATCACCAGTAACCTGTCTCTAGATACAGAAATCAACAAGCACATGGGAAAGGCTTCCACTGCTATGTCCAGATTGGCCAAGAGAGTGTGGGAAAATGGCGCACTGACACGGAACACAAAGGCCTGAGTGTATCAAGCCTGTGTCCTCAGTACCTTGCTCTATGGCAGCAAGGCCTGGACAACGTATGTCAGCCAAGAGCGATGTCTCAGTTCATTCTATCTTCGCTGCCTCCGGAAAATACTTGGCATCAGGTGGCAGGACCGTATCTCCAACACAGAAGTCCTCGAGGCGGCCAACATCCCCAGCTTATACACACTACTGAGTCAGCGGCACTTGAGATGTCTTGGCCATGTGAGCCGCATGGAAGATGGCAGGATCCCCAAAGATACATTGTACAGCGAGCTCGCTACTGGTATCAGACCCACCGACCGTCCATGTCTCCGCTTCAAAGACGTCTGCAAACGCGACATGAAGTCCTGTGACATTGATCACAAATCGTGGGAGTCAGTTGCCAGCGTTCGCCAGAGCTGGCGGGCAGCCATAAAGGCGGGGCTAAAGTGTGGCGAGTCGAAGAGACTTAGCAGTTGGCAGGAAAAAAGAAAGCAGCGCAAGGGGAGAGCCAACTGTGTAACAGCCCCGACAATCAAATTTTTCTGCAGCACCTGTGGAAGAGCCTGTCACTCTAGAATTGGCCTTTATAGTCACTCCAGGCGCTGCTTCACAAACCACTGACCACCTCCAGGCGCTTACCCATTGTCTCTCGAGATAAGGAGGCCAAAGAAGAAGACTGATCCTTGTGGCACTCCACTCGTTACATCTTTCCAACCTGAAAAACACCCATTAATCCTGACGCTCTGTATTCTGTGAGTTAACCAATCCTCAATCCATTCTAATACATTAACCCCAATACCGTGAGCTCCTATCTTTTGCAGTCTTTTATGTGGCATCTTATCGAATGTCTTCTGGAAATCCAAATGCACTATATCTACCGGATCCCCTTTATCTACTCTGCTTGTTATATCCTCAAAGAACTCCGGCAAATTTGTCAAACATGATTTCCCTTTCACAAAACCATGTTGACTCTGTTTGATTGTGTTAAGCTTTACTAAATGTCCTGCTATTTCTTCCTTAATAATGGACTCTAGCATTTTCTCAGCGACCGATGTTAGGCTGACTGGCCTATAGTTTCCTGCTTTTTGTCTCCCTCCCTTCTTGAACAGGGGCGTCACATTAGTGGTTTTCCAATCCGCTGGGACCCTCCTTGAATCCTGTGAGTTCTGGAATATTTCGACCAATGCCTCCGCTATCTCTGCAGCCACTTACTTTAAAACCCTTGGATGCAGGCCATCAGGTCCTGTTGACTTGTCTGCCTTTAGTCCCGTTAGTTTGTCAAATACTTTGTCCCTTGTGATAGAGACTGTTACAAGATCTTTCCTTCCATTAGCTCCTTGCTTATCTGATGTCTGTGAGATGTTTATAGTGTCCTCCACCATGAAGACTGATGCAAAATATTGGTTTAAGTTATCTGCCATTTCCCTGTTCCACGTTATCAATTCTCCAGTCGCAACCTCCAAGGGTCCCACGCTCACTTTAGCTACTCTCTTTTAATATACCTGGAGAAACTCTTGCTGTTTGTTTTTATATTTCTTGCCAATTTACTTTCATAATCAATTTTCTCCCTCTTAGCTTTTTAGTCATCCACTGCTGGTTCCTAAAAAAATTCCCAATCATCTGGCCGACCACGAGTTTTCGTCACTTTGAATGCCTTAGTTTTTAATTGGAACTGTCCTTGACCGCCTTTGTTACCACGGGTGGTTCATCCTTCTCAATGAGTTCTTCTTTTTGACCAGGATAAATTTTTGTTGGGAGTTATGAAATATCTGCTTAAATGTCTGCCACTGCTCATCCACTGACCTTCCCCTTAGTCTATTTTCCCAGCCCACTTTAGACAACTCTTTCTTCAGACCTCTGGAATTGCCCTTGTTTAATTTGAGGACACTGGTTTGAGACCCGAGTTGCTCGCCCTCAAACTGAATTTGAAATTCTACCATGTTGTGATTGTTACCCACTAGAGGATCCTTAACGACGCTATCTCTTATTAACCCTACCTCATTACACATTACCAGATGTAAAATAGCCTGTTCCCGGGTCGGTTCTGCAATGTATTTCTCGAAGTAACAATCCCCGAAGCACGCTACAAATTCGTCTTCAATGTTACCTCTGCCAATCTGATTTGTCCAGTCGATATGCAGATTAAAATCATCCATGATAATTGTACAAAGAACAAAGAACACAGAAAATTACAGCACAGGAACAGGCCCTTCGGCCCTCCAAGCCTGCACCGATCCAGATCCTCTACCTAAACATGTTGCCTATTTTCTAAGGGTCTGTATCTCTTTGCTTCCTGCCCATTCATGTATCTGTCTAGATACATCTTAAAAGACGCTATCGTGTTCGCATCTACCACCTCCGCTGGCAACGCGTTCCAGGCACCCACCACCCTCTGCGTAAAGAACTTTCCACGCATATCCCCCCTAAACTTTTCCCCTCTCACTTTGAACTCGTGACCCCTGGTATTTGAATCCCCCACTCTGGGAAAAGGCTTCTTGCTATCCACCCTGTCTATACCTCTCATGATTTTGTACACCTCAATCAGGAACCCCCTCAACCTCTGCCTTTCTAATGAAAATAATCCTAATCTATTCAACCTCTCTTCATAGCTAGCGCCCTCCATACCAGGCAACATCCTGGTGAACCTCCTCTGAACCCTCTCCAAAGCATCTACATCCTTTTGGTAATGTGGCGACCAGAACTGCACGCAGTATTCCAAATGTGGCCGAACCAAAGTCCTATACAACTGTAACATGACCTGCCAACTCTTGTACTCAATACCCCGTCCGATGAAGGAAAGCATGCCGTATGCCTTCTTGACCACTCTATTTACCTGCGTTGCCACCTTCAGGGAACAGTGGACCTGAACACCCAAATCTTTCTGTACATCAATTTTCCCCAGGACATTTCCATTTACTGTATAGTTCACTCTTGAATTGGATCTTCCAAAATGCATCACCTCGCATTTACCCTGATTGAACTCCATCTGCCATTTCTCTGCCCAACTCTCCAATCTATCTATATTCTGCTGTATTCTCTGACAGTCCCCTTCACTATCTGCTACTCCACCAATCTTAGTGTCGTCTGCAAACTTGCTAATCAGACCACCTATACTTTCCTCCAAATCATTTATGTATATCACAAACAACAGTGGTCCCAGCACGGATCCCTGTGGAACACCACTGGTCACACGTCTCCATTTTGAGAAACTCCCCTCCACTGCTACACTCTGTCTCCTGTTGCCCAGACAGTTCTTTATCCATCTAGCTAGTACACCCTGGATCCCATGCGACTTCACTTTCTCCATCGGCCTACCATGGGGAACCTTATCAAATGCCTTACTGAAGTCCATGTATATGACATCTACAGCCCTTCCCTCATCAATCAACTTTGTCACTTCCTCAAAGAATTCTATTAAGTTGGTAAGACATGACCTTCCCTGCACAAAACCATGTTGCCTATCACTGATAAGCCCATTTTCTTCCAAATGGGAATAGATCCTATCCCTCAGTATCTTCTCCAGCAGCTTCCCTACCACTGACGTCAGGCTCACCGGTCTATAATTACCTGGATTATCCCTGCTACCCTTCTTAAACAAGGGGACAACATTAGCAATTCTCCAGTCCTCTGGGACCTCACCCGTGTTTAAGGATGCTGCAAAGATATCTGTTAAGGCCCCAGCTATTTCCTCTCTCGCTTCCCTCAGTAACCTGGGATAGATCCCATCCGGACCTGGGGACTTGTCCACCTTAATGCCTTTTAGAATACCCAACACTTCCTCCCTCCTTATGCCGACTTGACCTAGAGTAATCAAACATCTGTCCCTAACCTCAACATCCGTCATGTCCCTCTCCTCGGTGAATACCGATGCAAAGTACTCGTTTAGAATCTCACCCATTTTCTCTGACTCCACGCATAACTTTCCTCCTTTGTCCTTGAGTGGGCCAATCCTTTCTCTAGTTACCCTCTTGCTCCTTATATATGAATAAAAGGCTTTGGGATTTTCCTTAACCCTGTTTGCTAAAGATATTTCATGACCCCTTTTAGCCCTCTTAATTCCTCGTTTCAGATTGGTCCTACATTCCCGATATTCTTTCAAAGCTTCGTCTTTCTTCAGCTGCCTAGACCTTATGTATGCTTCCTTTTTCCTCTTAGCTGGTCTCACAATTTCACCTGTCATCCATGGTTCCCTAATCTTGCCATTTCTATCCCTCATTTTCACAGGAACATGTCTCTCCTGCACGCTAATCAACCTCTCTTTAAAAGCCTCCCACATATCAAATGTGGATTTATCTTCAAACAGCTGCTCCCAATCTACATTCCCCAGCTCCTGCCGAATTTTGGTATAGTTGGCCTTCCCCCAATTTAGCATTCTTCCTTGAGGACCACTCTCGTCTTTGTCCATGAGTATTCTAAAACTTACGGAATTGTGATCACTATTCCCAAAGTAGTCCCCTACTGAAACTTCAACCACCTGGCCTGGCCCATTCCCCAACACCAGGTCCAGTATGGCCCCTTCCCGAGTTGGACTATTTACATACTGCTTGAGAAAACCCTCCTAGATGCTCCTTACAAATTCTGCTCCATCTAGACCTCTAACACTAAGTGAATCCCAGTCAATGTTGGGAAAATTAAAATCTCCTATCACCACCACCCTGTTGCTCCTACATCTTTCCATAATCTGTTTACATATTTGTACCTCTATCTCACGCTCGCTGTTGGGAGGCCTGTAGTACAGCCCCAACATTGTTACCGCACCCTTCCTATTTCTGAGTTCTGCCCATATTGCCTCACAGCTCGAGTCCTCCATAGTGCCTTCCTTCAGCACAGCTGTGATATCCTCTTTGACCAGTAATGCAACTCCTCCACCCCTTTTACCTCCCTCTCTATCCCGCCTGAAGCATCGATATCCTGGGATATTTAGTTGCCAATCATGCCCTTCCCTTAACCAAGTCTCAGTAATAGCAATAACATCATACTCCCAGGTACTAATCCAAGCCCTAAGTTCATCTGCCTTACCTACTACATTTCTTGCATTAAAACAAATGCACCTCAGACCACCAGTCCCTTTGCGTTCATCATCTGCTCCCTGCCTACTCTTTCCCTTAGTCACGCTGACTTCATTATCTAGTTCCTTACAGGCTTTAGTTACTACCTCCTTACTGTCCACTGACCTCATTTGGTTCCCAACCCCCTGCCACATTAGTTTAAACCCTCCCCAACAGCGTTAGCAAAAGCACCCCCAAGCACATTGGTTCCAGTCCGGCCCAAGTGTAGACCGTCCAATTTGTAATAGTCACACCTCCCCCAGAACTGGTCCCAATGTCCCAAAAATCTGAACCCCTCCCTCCTGCACCATCTCTCAAGCCACGCATTCATCCTGACTATTCTTTCATTTCTACTCTGACTATCACGTGGCACTGGTAGCAATCCTGAGATTACTACCTCTGAGGTCCTACTTTTTAACTTGGCTCCTAACTCCCTAAATTCTGCTTGTAGGACCTCATCCCGTTTTTTACCTATATCATTGGTGCCTATGTGCACAACGACAACTGGCTGTTCACCCTCCCCCTTCAGAATGTTCTGCAGCCGATCTGATACATCCCTGACCCGTGCACATGGGAGGCAACATATCATTCGGGAGTCTCGTTTTCGACCACAGAACCGCCTATCTACTCCCCTTACAATCGAATCCCCTATGACTATAGCCCTTCCACTCTTTTTGCTGCCCTTCTGAACAGCAGAGCCAGCCACGGTGCCATGAACCTGGCTACTGCTGCCTTCCCCTGGTGAGTCATCTCCCTCAACAGTATCCAAAACGGTATACCTGTTGTGGAGGGAGATGACCGCAGGGGACACCTGCGCTGCCTTCCTACTCTTTCTCTGCCTTTTGGTCACCCATTCCCTTTCTCCCTCAGCAATCCTAATTTGCGGTGTGACCAATTCGCTAAACGTGCTATCCACTACCTCCTCAGCATCGCGGAAGCTCCAAAGTGAGTCCATCCGCAGCTCCAGAGCCGTCATGCAGTCTAACAAGAGCTGCAACTGGACACACTTCCTGCACGTGAAGGGGTCAGGGACATCAGCCGTGTCCCTGAGCTCCCACATTGAGCAAGAGGAGCAGAACACGGGTCTGAGATCTCCTGCCATTTTTAATCTTAAGCTTAACTTAGTCTGAAACTTAGAAAAAATGAAAAAGGAACGAAAAGTTTTTACCAATCACACGATAAAAAAAAAGTAGAAAAAGCCTTACCTTATCTACACACCACCGAGTCCTTTTTTTTTGGTTAGAGGAGGAGGTCGGGTGGGAGACACTACCCGTGTAGTTTCTCGGGTTCAGAAAAGGCCCAAATATATAGGGTTTTACTTACCCAGCAGCCCCTTGGTCCGCCGAAAACAAAAGGGAATTAAGTTTAAGCTGAAACTGACCTTCCCAGCTGCTCACTCGCTCGCACTCTCTGCTCCCGAATAAGCTGCTGCAATGAAAGCTAATGCCCTTCTTACACACCTCCATTATTTCCCGATTTATACCTTGTCCTACAGTGAGGCAACTCTTCGGGGGGCCTATAGACGACTCCCACCCATGACTTCCTCACCTTGCTATTCTTTATTTCCACCCAAACTGATTCCACATCACGATCTATTGCACCTATATCACTACTCACCACTGCACTGATACCTTCCTTTATTAACAAAGCTACCCCACCTCCTTTTCCTTTTTGCCTATTTTTCCGGAAAGTCAAATACCCTTGAATATTGAATTCCCAGTCTTGGTCACCCTGCAGCCACATAGCTATCAAGTCATACTCATTCATTTCTATTTGTGCTGTCAACTCAAATATCTTGTTACAAATGCTGCGTGCATTCAGATAAAGAGCCTTAAGCTTTGACTTTTTGCCATTATTACTCATTCTGGTTCTAATTTCTGCTGCACTGTTCTGTTTATATTTTCTGCCCCTTCCTGTCATATTTTGATTAACATTCGCTTCTTCACTACCCTACCTCTGTTCTTTCGTTACTTTTTGATTTTTTAAACTTCTGTTCAATTGAATCCTACCCCCCCACACCCCCCCCACTAATTAGTTTAAAGTCCTATCTACAACCCTAGTTATACGATTCTCCAGGACACTGGTCCCAGCATGGTTCAAATGAAGCCCATCCCAACAGAACAGCTCTCTCTTCCCCCAGTACTGGTGCCAGTGCCCCATGAATCGGAACCCATTTCTCCCAAACCAATCTTGAGCCACACGTTTACCTCGCTAATCTTATTGACCCCCCGAGCTGCTCATAGTCCCTCAGCAGACCCTCTTTCCTAGTCCGACCTATGTCGTTGGTACCTACATCTTCAAGAGCTTGTGCTAGCAGTAGTCATTGCTGGTGGAACTGTTAAAATAATAATGGTTTCCTTTTAACCATTAAAAATGTACAGGGAATATTATCACAAGCAGAAGTAGTGCAAAATACTCCTCCTTGAAATGCACTGCCTGAAAAGGTGGTAAAAACAAATTCAATAGTAATTTTCAAAGGGGAATTGGATAAATACTTGAAGGGGAAACATTTGCATGGCTGTGGGGAAAGAGCAGGGTGTGGGATTAATTGGATAGCTCTTTCAAAGAGCCAACGCAGGCACGATGAGACGAATGGCCTCCTTCTGTGTTGCAATCATTCTATGATTAGTAGTGCATTCCTCTTTGTTGAACCATCCAGGGCTCATTGCAAGTTCTGATCAGATAGCTAATTACCAGTGGATACTGGTTTAAGGTAATCTATTCTATTTTCATTTGGATGACTCCAGTGCTTTCCTGTCTGGCCTTCCATCTTGCAACCTCTGTGAACTTCAGCTCATCCAAAACTCTGCTGACCGGTACAGGGGCAATTGGGCCGAATGGCCTCCTTCAGTGCTGTATCGTTCTATGATCTAGTGATAAGTCAACGGTGCTACTTTCTCACGCTGTCCCTGAAACCCTTCTTTCCAGAAACGCCTCTAATGGTCCCTTGAATACATTTAGACTTGGCTTACACATTCTTTCCAGCTCTACCTCAGCACCACCTCTCTCAATCCCTCCGCTGTCTCTAAGTTATCAGACTGCTTATCTGACATCCAGTACTGGATGAACAGAAATTTCCTCCAATTAAAAATTGGGAAGACCAGAGACGTTGTTTTCAATCCCCGCCATAAACTTCATTCCTTCACCACCGACTCCATCCCTCTGCCTGGCAACTCACTGAGACTGAACCAGTCTGTTCACAACTTTGATGCTCTATTTGACCCTGAGATGAGTTTCTGATCACATATCCGCCCCATCACTAAGACCACCTATTTCCACCTCCTTAACATTGTCCGACTTTGACCACCCCCCCCCCCACCCCCCTCCTGCCCACCGTAGCTCTTCTGCTGAAATCCTCGTCCATGCCTTTGTTACCTCGAGACTTGACTATTCTAATGCTCTCCTGGCTGGTCTCCCACATGCTACCCTCCACAAACATGAGGTCATCCAAAACTCTGGTGCCCATGATCTTACTTGCAGTAAGTCCCTTTCCCCTATCACCCCTGTGCTCGCAGACCTACACTGTCTCCCAGTTAAGGAACACCTCGATTTTAAATTTCTCATCCTTGTTTTTATATCCCTCCATGGCCTCGACCCCTCCCTATCTCTGTAACTTCCTCCAGCCCCTCAACCCTCCAAGATCTCTGTGCTCATCTAATTCCGGCCTCTTGAGCATCCCTTTTTTTTCAGGTTTGCACTTGCTGCTGTTCAATATTCAGTCCGTTAACACCTAATCTGTACTAATGCTTTGTCTTTCAACACACCGTTAACATATTGTTTGCCTTTGCTCCGTGACCTTTTGGTCAGCTATGTGGCCTGGTCCAATCTATACCTTCTCCTTTGTTATCTCTTGCCCCACCCCCACCTCACTTGCTTATAACCTGTGACTTTTCTAATATTTGTCAGTTCCGATGAAGGGTCGCTGACCTGAAAAGTTTACTCTGCTTCTCTTTCCACAGATGCTGCCAGACCTGCTGAGTGGTTCCAGCATTTCTTGTTTTTATTTCAGATTTCCAGCATCCGCAGTATTTTGCTTTTATTATATACCTGAATTTAATCACTCCACTATTGGTGGCCGTGCCTTCAGCTGCCTGGGCCCTAAGCTCTGGAATCCCTTCCCTAAACCTCTCCGCCTCTCTACCAATCTTTTTTCTTTAAAATGCTCCTTAAAACCTATCTCTTTGTCTAAACTTTTAGTCATCTGTCCTAATATTGCCTTGTGTGGTGTGATGTCAAATTTTGTTTGATAATTGTTACTGTGAAGCGAGGTGCTATATAAATACAAGATGTTGTTATTTCCCGGCTCTGCTGCTCTAGTTTCTTTTAAGTGTTTAATGAAAATTCTTCTCAACTTTCTTGCATACTCCTAACTTTCTAATTGTTAACTTATGGTCTCTGTTAGTTCAGGCTTTCGGCAAAGTTAATAATTTGCCTGGTTCAAATTGGTCAATTTCCTTCTCTAATCTTGCAAATTTCAATTAGGTCACCCTGAAGCTGTTCTGTAGTAAACAAGTCCAATTTCCTTCGTCCTTCTTGATTCCCGATACCTGCAATCATTGTTGCTGTTACACTCTGTGCCTTTCTTAATATCCCACCCTCTACAGACGTCATTGCTTTGCATTTTACCAACCACTTAGGACTGACACAATGAAGTGTCTTCCAGTTCATCATGTGTCTAACAGTCCAATGTTTAACACATGCTGATATATACTATCATCGAATCATGCAGGTCAGCAGGAAGACATTCGGCCCATCGTGTCTATGCTGGCTCTTTGAAAGAGCTATCTTATTAGTCCCACTCCCTTGCTCTTGCCCCATAGCCCTGCAAATCTTTCCTTTGAAAGTATTTATCCAATTCCCTTTTGAAAGTTACTATTGAATCTGTTTCCACCGCCCTTTCAGGCAACGCGTTCCAGATCACAACAACTCACTGCGTAAAAAAAAAAAATTCTCCTAAACTTCCAACTCATTCTTTGACCAATTATCTTAAATCTGTGTCCTCTGGTTACCACCCCTCCAGTCAGTGGAAACGGTTTCTCCTTATTTACTCGATCAAAACCCTTCATAACTTTATTGCTATTATAAAGTCTGAGGAACATTCATTGTCTGAATGAAAAAAAGAAAGCACATGACAAAATTAATGGATTGATGATAATGGGCTAAAAATAATGTTTACAGCAGTCGCTCACTGTTACACTCCCTTTGTGAGCCATATGGGAACTGTGCTAAAGTGACAAGTTACTGTTAGCTTGTTCACTTCACTATGTGTTATATCAGAAATCATCTTCAATCAGACAGCCTTATACTAATTGGTTATTGAATCACAGAGTTTTATTTACAATGTTTAGGTGCTCACTTTTGTCTGATTTTTTTTCTGTCAATTGAACATTGAGCTCAGAATCCTGCACAGGATTTGGTGAAGGCCTGGTTTTGTTTTATAGCGTTTCACTTGGAATGTTTCAGCTGTTGCAAATTAAAATGCGCTGCCTAAACTGTGTGAATGTTTCAGCACTCACACCTTCCAATGTGGAAAACAGTGCCAGAGAAACTGGATGCTTGATGTTAAACAGTTTGGTCTAAACTAAGCCCAATCTATCTCCTTTCTTTCGCAAAGACAAGTACACACAGCTACAAACTCACATCACGCCAACAGTACATGCACACACGCACACACTCACATTCACACTCTGCAACAGAGCACGCACACTCACACCTGTATCACTGTGCACACAGACACACATATTCACACCTTGTAACACTGCACACACACTCACACCTTGTAACACTGCACACACACTCACACATATTCACACCTTGTAACACTGCACAAACACTCACACCTTGTAACACTGCACACACACTCACACATATTCACACCTTGTAACACTGCACACACACTCACACCTTGTAACACTGCACACACACTCACACACACTAACACCTTGTAATATTGCACACACTTACACCTTGTAACACTGCACACACACTCACACACACTAACACCTTGTAATACTGCACACACTTACACCTTGTAACACTGCACACGCACTCACACATATTCACACCTTGTAACACTGCACACACACTCACACCTTGTAACACTGCGCACACACACTCACACCTTGTAATACTGCACACACACTCACACACACTCACACCTTGTAATACTGCACAAACACTCACACCTTGTAATACTGCACACACACACCTTATAATACTGCACACCCTCACACCTTGTAATACTGCACACACACTCACACAAACTCACACACACTCACATCTTGTAACACTTCATACACACTCACACCTTGTAACACTGCATACACACTCACACCTTGTAACACTGCATACACTCACACACACTCACACCTTGAAATACTGCACACACACTCACACACACTCACACCTTGTAACACTGCACACACACTCACACATATTCACACCTTGTAACACTGCACACACACTCACACCTTGTAACACTGCACACACACTCACACATACTCACACCTTGTAACACTGCACACACACTCACACACACTAACACCTTGTAATATTGCACACACTTACACCTTGTAACACTGCACACACACTCACACACTAACACCTTGTAATACTGCACACACTTACACCTTGTAACACTGCACACGCACTCACACATATTCACACCTTGTAACACTGCACACACACTCACACCTTGTAACACTGCGCACACACACTCACACCTTGTAATACTGCACACACACTCACACACACTCACACCTTGTAATACTGCACAAACACTCACACCTTGTAATACTGCACACACACACCTTATAATACTGCACACCCTCACACCTTGTAATACTGCACACACACTCACACACACTCACACACACTCACATCTTGTAACACTTCATACACACTCACACCTTGTAACACTGCATGCACACTCACACCTTGTAACACTGCATACACTCACACACACTCACACCTTGAAATACTGCACACACACTCACACACACTCACACTTTGTAACACTGCACACACACACACACACCTTGTAATACTGCACACATACACACATTTTGTAACACTGCACACACACTCACACCTTGAAACTCTGCACACACGTACACTCACACCTTGTAACATTATGCACACACACTCACACACACACCTTGTAACTCTGCACGCACACACACACTCACACCTTGTAACACTGTGCAAACACACTCACACCTTGTAACACTGGGCACACACACTCACACACACTCACACCTTGTAACACTGGGCACACAAACTCACACCTTGTAACACTGGGCACACACACTCACACACACTCACACCTTGTAACATTAGGCACACACACTCACACACACTCACACCTTGTAACACTGGGCACACACACTCACACCTTGTAACACCGTGCACACACACTCACACACACTCACACCTTGTAACACTGTGCACACACACTCACACACTCACATCTTGTCTCGCTGAATACACCAGCATCTCCTATACTATAACTGAGTATTTTTATTTATCAGGAAACAGGATCAGAACAGAGAAGGCTGAGGGGAGATCTGATTGAAATGTACAAAATTTTGAGGGGCCTGGATAGAGCGGAGGTGAAGGGTCAATTCACCTTAGCAGAGAGGTCAGTGATGAGGGGGCATAGATTTAAACTAATTGGTAGAAAAATTAGAGGGGAGATGAGAACAAACTTTTTCACCCAGAGGGTGATGGGGGTCAGGAACTCACTGCCTGAAAGGGTAGTTGAGGCAGAAACCCACAACTCATTAAAAGGAGTCTGGATATGCATCTCAAGTGCAGTAAGCTGCAGGGCTACGAACCAAATGCTGGAAGGTGGGATTAGAATAGGAAGGACCATTTTTCGGCCAGCACAGACACGATGGGCCAAGTGGCCTCTTCCTGTGCCTTAAACTTTCTATGATTCTTTGATTCTTATTAATTCATTTGCAGATCAGACATGATGCAAACAATTCAATACAAAATCTCAATCTAAACTGAGTAAAAGGAAGATATTTGTTAGGATGAGCTATCTGGAGACTTAGTCAAACACAGAGAGATGTAGTTCGTGCACAGAGATCAGGAAGGAAATCTGAAATAAAAACAGAAAGTGCTGGAAATATACAGCAGGTCTGGCAGCATCTGTGGAGACAGAAACAGAGTTAACGTTTCAGGTCAGTGACCTTCCATCAGAAAGTATTTTGCTTTTATTATATCAGGAAGGAAATTGGTCAGTTACAGATTTTCAATCATCTCCCCGAAAGTTCACGCCAAGGTTTTCTGCGACTGTGAAGGATCCACTGGATTTTTGATCACATGGAGGATAAAGGTGATTTGGAACCAGTACCATCCCACATCAGGAAACTAATAGCAGTGGTGGCTGTTTAAAATTTAAGATTGGCTTTCAAATTGAACAAACCTGATTTCAGTTGGGTGGAACAGTGCAGATTTAATCATACAGGTACATCGTGTTATGAAAACTCTGCATGCCAAATGGAAAATATTAATTTAATCGAGTGGAACTTTGCCTGAGACTTTTACTGGAAATTGTTACAAATAACTTTTTAAAAAGAAAAGCTAGCAGCCAAGATGGCCACAGCAATTTGCACATGAACCAGCAACAGAGCAGACTTGAGACAGTCTGGATTGACTCAGCCGAGCCAGGACAATGGGGTGATCTCTGATTCAATTACCTGAGATAACCTCATCAATGGGGCCATCAAAAGCCATCGACTTTGAAAGAGCCAATCGCCCTGCCCCCCCCCCCCCCCACCACCCCCCTCACCCCACCAAGGATACCTGGGCAGCCTGAGGGGAGAGCCTTGAATTTCAAAGAAAATTCCAGAAGAACCTTAAATACAAAGAGGTGGGCATATCATGTGACTGCTTGTGCAACTCTGGGAGCAGCTCTCTCTCCCTCTCTCTCCAGTAGAGATCCAGAGAAGGCCTCAAGCTGTAGCCGGTGAAGCCAAGTCTACAGATCCTTACAACCAACAACTAGGATACAAGCAACCATGCACATGGCCAGTAAAGACTTCAGGACTACAATTTCAACTAAAGACACTGAGAATACTGAACTGTATTTCAATTCCATTTATTACTGACTCTTCTCCAACATCCCAACTCAGTTTTTCCTTCTGTAATCTATTTGTGTATGTGGCTCTTTTGTGAAATTGGGGCATGGATGCGTCTCGTATTTTCGTAATTTTTAACCAGTTCAGAGTGAGAAAGTTAATAAACTTACATCCTTCTTGTTTAAACTCAAGAAAACCTATCGGATTGGTTCATTTGCAACTATATATATATATCAGAGGAACAGGAGAAAGTTCTCACTGAGGTGGTAAAAAAGATAAAATAAAAACAAGAAATGCTGGAAATACTCAGCAGGTCTGGCAGCATCTGTGGAGAGAGAAGCAGAGTTAACGTTTCAGGTCTGTGACCCTTCATCAGGTGAGGGGTAGGATCAGTAAGTTCGCGGATGACACAAAGATTGGCCGAATGGTTAACAGTGAGGTGGAGTGTCTTAGGTTACAGGAAGATATAGACGGGATGGTCAAACGGGCAGAAAAGTGGCAGATGGAATTTAATGCTGAAAAGTGTGAGGTGATGCACTTTGGAAGGAGTAATGTGACACGGAAGTATTCAATGAATGGCCTGACACTGGGAAGTTCCGAGGAACAAAGGGACCTTGGCGTGTTTGTCCATAGATCTCTGAAGGCAGAAGGGCAGGTTAATAGGGTGGTGAAAAAGGCATATGGGACACTTGCCTTTATCAATCGAGGCATAGATTACAAAAGCAGGGAGGTCATGTTGGAGTTGTACAGAGCTTTGGTAAGGCCACAGCTGGAGTACTGTGTGCAATTCTGGTCACCACATTATAGGAAGGATGTGATTGCATTGGAGGAGGTGCAGAGGCGATTCACCAGGATGGTGCCTGGGATGGAACATTTAAGCTATGAAGAGAGGTTGGATAGGCTTGGGTTGTTTTCACTGGAGCAGAGAAGACTGAGGGGTGACCTGATCGAGGTGTACAAGATTATGAGGGGCATGGACAGGGTGGATAGGGAGCAGCTGTTTCCCCTCAGTTGAAGGGTCAGTTACGAGGGGTCACAAGTTTAAAGTGAGGGGCGGGAGGTTTAAGGGGAATTTGAGGAAGAACCTTTTTACCCAGAGGGTTGTGACGGTCTGGAATGCCCTGACTGGGAGGGTGGTAGAGGCGGGTTGCCTCACATCCTTTAAAAAGTACCTGGATGAGCACATGGCACGTCATAACATTCAAGGCTATGGGCCAAGTGCTGGCAAATGGGATTAGGTAGACAGGTCATGTGTCTTTAATGCATCAGTGCAGACTCGATGGGCCGAAGGGTCTCTTCTGCACTGTATTATTCTGTGATTCTGTGAAGTGCTGCACGTGAAGCTGCCAAGTGACGTTGTGAGTTGTTGTTTTTGACGCTGCTGTGGCAACTGGTCATCGTGGTAATGCACACCAGGCCACAGGATGTGTCACAAGATGTCCCTCTTTCACCAGCTAGTGATTCCCAGGTGTGATAGTCAACATTTAGGGTCAAATGTCACGCTTGCAAGCATCCTTGAAATGGAGCTTTGGACACTGCTCGTCTGGCCCCGGCTACCTCACCATAAGGAAGGTCCTTGGGTATGTGACCGTCTTCCATTCTGCGGACGTGCCCGATCCACCGAAGCCGCGTCTGTTTGATTAGTGCCAACACACTTGGGAGCTCTGCCTTTGAGAGGACTGCTGTATTTGTGATTTTTGTCCTGCCAGGATATACCCATAATGCACCACAGACAACGAAAATGGAAATTATTGAGCTTCTTTTACCCAACAAAAAATCTATCAAATTAAAAGCAAAATACTGTGGATGCTGGAAATCTGAAATAAAAACAAGAAATGCTGGAACCACTCAGCAGGTCTGGCAGCATCTGTAGAGAGAGAAACAGAGTTAACGTTTCAGGTCAGTGACCTTTCATCAGAACTAGTCGATGCAACCTGCCCTGGTAATTCAACCCTTTAGCTCCGATATCTGGTAAATCTGCACGGCATCCCAGCCCACCTCCAAAACATTTAAGAGAACATTTTTTTTGTATTCATTCATGGGATGTGGGCGTCACTGGCCAGGCCAGCATTTATTGCCCATCCCTAATTGTCCTTGAGAAGGTGGTGGTGAGCTGCCTTCTTGAACCGCTGCAGTCCATTCGGGGTAGGTACACCCACAGTGCTGTTAGGAAGGGAGTTCCAGGATTTTGAAGGAACAGCGAAACAGTGAAGGAAAGGCAATACAGTTCCAAGTCAGGATGGTGTGTGACTTGGAGGGGAACTTGCAGGTGGTGGTGTTCCCATGTATTTGCTGCTCTTGGCCTTCTAGTTGGTAGAGGTCGTGGGTTTGGAAGATGCTGTCTAAGATGCCTTGGTGCAATGCTGCAGTGCATCTTGTAGACGGTACACACTGCTGCCACTGTGCGTCGGTGGTGGAGGGAGTGAATGTTTGTAGATGGGGTGCAAATCAAGCGGGCTGCTTTGTCCTGGATGGTGTCAAGCTTCTTGAGTGTTGTTGGAGCTGCACCCATCCAGGCAAGTGGAGAGTATTCCATCACACTCCTGACTTGTGCCTTGTAGATGATGGACAGGCTTTGGGGAGTCAGGAGGTGAGTTACTTGCCACAGGATTCCTAGCCTTTGACCTGCTCTTGTAGCCACGGTATTTATATGGCTACTCCAGTTCAGTTTCTGGTCAATGGTAGCCCCTAGGATGTTGATAGTGGGGGATTCAGCGATGGTAATGCCATTGAATGTCAAGGGGAGATGGTTAGATTCTCTCTTGTTGGAGATGGTCATTGACTGGCATTTGTTTGGCGCAAATGTTACTTGCCACTTATCAGCCCAAGCCTGGATATTGTCCAGGTCTTGCTGCATTTCTACACGGACTGCTTCAGTATCTGAGGAGTCACGAATGGTGCTGAACATTGTGCAATCATCAGCAAACATTCCCCACTTCTGACCTTATGATTGAAGGAAGGTCATTGATGAAGCAGCTGAAGATGGTTGGGCCCAGGACACTACCCTGAGGAACTCCTGCAATGATGTCCTGGAGCTCAGATGATTGACATCCAACAACCACAACCATCTTACTTTGCGCTAGGTATGACTCCAGCCAGCGGAGGGTTTTCCCCCTGATTCCCATTGACCTCAGTTTTGCTAGGGCTCCTTGATACCATACTCTGACAAATGCTGTCTTGATGTCAAGGGCAGTCACTCTCACCTCACCTCTTGAGTTCAGCTCTTTTGTCCATGTTTGAACCAAGGCTGTATTGAGGTCAGGAGCTGAATGGCCCTGGCGGAACCCAAACTGAGTATCACTGAGCAGGTTATTGCTAAGCAAGTGCCGCTTGATGGCACTGTTGATGACACCTTCCATCACTTTACTGATGATTGAGAATTCAAAGATGTTGTTTGTACAGCCCTGTCAAATCTACAACAATAATATTCACAGATACCTTCAGAGAAACATTTCAGAAAATGCAGCCAGAGTAATTTCACACCCAGATTCTTCTCCCAGACAGAGATAACAAAACAAACAGAATATGCTGCAAGTCCACAGCAGGTCAATCTTTGTCGATCTAATAACTAGTGGCCATATCTTCAGTCATAAACAAAAGCAAGGAAGATATTGCTAAGCCTTTAAAAATCACAGGTTAGGACTCAGCTGCAGTACTGTGTCCAATTCTGAGCACCACATTTTAGGAAGGATATCAAGGCTCTGGAAAGGGTACAGAGGAGATTTACGAGAATGGTACCGGGGATGAGGGACTTCCGTTAATGTGGAGAGACCGGAGAAGCTGGGATTGTTCTCCTTAGAGCAGAGAAGGTTAAGGGGAAATTTAATAGAGGCGTTCAAAATTATAAAGGGTTTTAATATAATAAATGAGGAGAAACTGTTTCCAGTGGCAGGAGGATGGGTAACCAGAGGACAAGGATTTAAGGTGATTGACAAAAGAATCAGAGGGGGAGATGAGGAGAAATATTTTTACACAGTGAGTTGTTGTGATCTGGAACGCGCTGCCTGAAAGGGCGGTGAAAGCAGATTCAATAGTAACTTTCAAAAGGAAATGGATAAATACTTGAAGGGAAAAGAAATTGGCAGCTGTCGGGAAAGAGCTGGGGGGAGTGAGAGGCAGAGAGCTGGCACAGGAATGATGACCTGAATGGCCTCTTTCTGGGATGTATGATTGTATGGAGAACAGGCCAGAATCGTTCAATGATGCTATCAAAACCTGGTAGTGCTTGACAACTGAAGCTTACCAAACTCCTTTGAAGAGGTATATCTTGGGGTCCTTTCTAGGAAGTAAAAAGATTTCAAGGGCTTTTCTTTTCTCTATACTGTGGATTTAAGTCGGCATCAGCAATGAATATATCAAACTCAAAGAGAAAGGCCTAAAAAGGTAAGTTTTCATCATTAAATAAACGTCTATTTTATTCATTCTTTATCACAAACGTGCCAACCACACGAGGGGGATTGGTAACTAAAATAAGTGGGTTCTTTATTTGAAGATATGAAACAATGTACAGCAATAACTGAGCAGTTCACTAATACGTCTGGTCACTCGGACTGCTCCTAACTTCTGCTCGATGATTACATACATACATCATATCCTGTCTGGTGATAGACAGTGGTTTTAGACACGCCCTGTATAGGTATTCTACAACACCCCCTTTTCTCTAAGTTAAAATTGTATCCTTAAACAATCAAAACTATATCCATTACAAGAGAAAACTGTTGTGTTTCAATGTATGATTATGCAAAGTGATAAAGGGCTGGATTTCAGGGGCCTGGATGTCTGGATCCGTGGCGGAGGGGCCATGAAGATTGCCCACGGACCTCGACGCCGGCAGGGCTCATCCCGATCTTCGATTTTGCCGGCAGTGGCGAGGCCTCGTGGCGGCAACCCCACCCCCTCCCCCCCACCGCTCAGTGACGGGACCCAGATTTGAATATTCAAATAAATGAACTCACCTACATTAATGACGTTCCCTTCACCTCCTGAAGTGCCGTCACGATCTACATCCTGGCGGCTGGCACTACCATGCCTTCGAATTCCCGTCCGAAGAAACGAGGCGCAACACCTGTCGGGAGGGGGGAGGAGGGATGTTTCTCAGTGCGGGAGGGAGGGAGCGGGGTCAAACACTTTGGATTGGTGGGGAGGGATGGTGGGAAGGGGTTGAGGGCTAAAGTTATTAAAGGTCGGGGGGGGGGGCAAGGTCATGATCTGAATCAAAGTTTTTTTGTGGGGGGGTGGAATGGTCTATGAATGACTCGATTATTCCTTGGGGGTGTGGTTGAAGGGAATGCAGATGTTGCTTGGGATAGAAATGCAATACTGTACCAATGTGCCTCCTGGCAGTCTGCAGTCATGTGACCTCTACCATGAGGCACTCTGACTGCAGGCAGCCATCTCGGCAGTTTCATTAAAGTCAGAGCACACACCAGATTGTTGTCCTGTGAGCTCATAACATGGTGTCAGAGTGGAGCTGAGATTGAGTGTTGAAGAGCTGTTTAGAAGCACAGCTATGGAACAAAGACCACAGGAATGGTCACAGCTGTTAAAAGCCACAGGAAGCCACAGAAAAGGAACAAAGAAACAGCTGAAAGCACAGGGTAAGACAATGGCTGCAAATTTTCCTCTGCCTGCGCCGGTCGAAATGAAAGGTGACCTGAAAAAGAACTGGCAGTTTTTCCACTCGCAATGGCAAAATTATGAAATTGCAACAGATTTAATTAACAAACCAGAGCAGCTGTGAGTAGCTACACTTTTATCACTGTTGGGGAGAGACTGTTACAAAGTGTATTCCACCGTAAATCTCTCTGAAGAGCGTAAAAAAAGCAGAAATTTTGAACACCTTAAAGGCCCACTTTGAACCCCAGGTGAACGTATCCTATGAATGGTATGTGTTCAATATTAGGCTCAGGGTGAAAAAGAGTCCATTAATCAATATGTGACTGCATTAACACAGCTCGCAGAATCCTGTGAATTTGCACCACTAAAAGAGGATCTAATTAAAGACAGGATTGTATTAGGCAGAAGTGATCCCGCAGTGATAGCACGTCTACAGAGAGAAGACAATCTTACTCTCAGGTAAGCGATCAACATGTGCAGAAGCGCTGAGGTTGTAAATCAGCAGCTAGAGCATATTCACAGCAGAACAGACCAGGCCTTGCATTATACTGATAGACATTCCAAGCTGAAAGGGCAGAAAGATCACAGACAAAGGGCAGGAGGCAAATACTGCGGAGGATGTCACACACAGGAGAAGAAGGCATGTCCAGCATGGGGAGAGCAATGTTCTCACTGCAAGAAGCTGAATCATTTTGCACACAAGTGCTTGGCTAGAAGGAAGCACAACAAACAGGTACAGATGGCCACTGGAGAGATATCAGCCAAAGATTCTGACGAATCACTATACACCATACATCAGGTTGGTTCAGACAGGTCAATGGGTGATAAATGGTTTGTGACTGTTGGGATGCTGACGGCAGAAGGAGAATACCAAGTCAACATAAAGTGTCTCGGAGAAGATACTCGTAAAGATTCTCGGAGAAGACTCGGAGGGCGGAGTTCCAGACTGGGAAGTATAAAAAACTTACCTCTGGGATTCGCGGCCTACATTCTCGGAGAAGACTCGGAGGGCGGAGTTCCAGACCGGTAAGTATAAAAAACTTACCTCGAGGATTCGCGGCCTACATTCTCGGAGAAGACTCGGAGGGCGGAGTTCCAGACCGGTAAGTATAAAAAACTTACCTCGGGGATTCGCGGCTTACATTCTCGGAGAAGACTCGGAGGGCGGAGTTCCAGACCGGTAAGTATAAAAAACTTACCTCGGGGATTCGCGGCCTACATTCTCGGAGAAGACTCGGAGGGCAGGGTTCCAGACCGGTAAGTATAAAAAACTTACCTCGGGGATTCGCGGCCTACATTCTCGGAGAAGACTCGGAGGGCAGAGTTCCAGAGCGGTAAGTTACCTCGGGTGGGGAAAAAAACTGAAAAAGTGACGTCACAGGAAAGCTGTGACCTGATTGGCTGGGAGAGTATCTGTACCGAATTTGAAAATAAAACTGATAAAAATTGATTAAAACCCTAATTAACTAATTAATAAGTAGAGTAACTAAACCAGAGGGAGGAGATTACTGTATTTAGATAGCATTTAGTATTTATTGTAGAAATCTAGCACTAGGGACCACATAGTTAAGTGTATCATAATTTAGTAAGGATTTAATAAGCATTTATTTATTTTAAATGAATTTATTAATTAGTGCTAGAAATCTCAGTTAGAGGGTTGAAGTGCTTCACCTGTGAGATGTGGGAGGTCCGTGATGCTTCCAGCGTTCCGGACGACTACACCTGCAGGAAGTGTACCCAGTTGCAGCTCCTCACAGACCGCATGGATCGGTTGGAGCAGCAACTGGATGCACTTAGGAGAATGCAGGTGGCGGAAAGTGTCATAGACAGGAGTTTTAGAGAAATGGTTACACCCAAGGTGCAGGCAGATAGATGGGTGACTGCGAGAAGGGGCAGACAGTCAGTGCAGGAATCCCCTGTGGCTATCCCCCTCTCTAACAAGTATACTGTTTTGGATACTGTTGGGGGGAGATGGCCTATCAGAGGAAAACAGCAGCAGCCAGATGTGGTACACATCGGTACCAATGACATAGGCAGGAAGAGTGATGAGGTCCTGCAGGGGGAGTTTAGGGAGTTAGGTAGTAAGTTAAAAAACAGGACCACTAGGGTTGTAATCTCTGGATTACTCCATGTGCCACGTGCCAGTGAGGCTAGAAATAGGAAGATAGTGCAGCTAAACACGTGGCTGAGCAGCTGGTGTAGAAGGGAGGGTTTCAGATATCTGTACCACTGGGATCTCTTCAGGGATAGATGGGACCTGTACAAGAAGGACGGGTTGCATCTAAACTGGAGGGGTACAAATATCCTGGCTGCAAGGTTTGCTAGCGTCACTCGGGAGGGTTTAAACTAGTGTGGCAGGGGGGTGGGAACCAGAGCAGTAGGACAGCTAGTGAAATAAATGAGGAGGACATAGTAAATAAGGCCAGTAGGACTAAGAGGAAGAGCAGGCAGGGAGATGTTGCTGAGCACAGCGGGACTGGTGGTCTGAAGTGCATTTGTTTCAATGCGAGAAGTATAACAGGTAAGGCAGATGAACTTAGAGCTTGGGTTAGTACTTGGAAATATGATGTTGTTGCTATTACAGAGATTTGGTTGAGGGAAGGGCAGGATTGGCAGCTAAATGTTCCAGGCTTTAGAAGCTTCAGGCGGGATAGAGGGGGATGTAAAAGGGGTGGGGGAGTTGCATTACTGGCTCAGGAGAATATCACAGCTGTACTGCGGGAGGACACCTCGGAGGGGTCATGCAGCGAGGCAATATGAGTGGAGCTCAGGAATAGGAAGGGTGCAGTCACGATGTTGGGGGTTTACTACAGGCCTCCCAACAGCCAGTGGGAGGTAGAGGAGCAGATATGTAGACAGATTTTGGAAAGATGTAAAGGTAACAGGGTTGTGGTGGTGGGTGATTTTAACTTCCCCTATATTGACTGGGACTCACTTAGTGCTAGGGGCTTGGATGGGGCAGAATTTGTGAGGAGCATCCAGGAGGGCTTCTTGAAACAGTATGTAGATAGTCCAACTAGGGATGGGGCCATTCTGGACCTGGTATTGGGGAATGAGCCCAGCCAGGTGGTCGAAGTTTCAGTGGGGGAGCATTTCGGGAGCAGTGACCATAATTCCATAAGTTTGAAGGTACTTGTGGATAAGGATAAGAGAAGTCCTCGGGTGAAGGTGCTAAATTGGGGGAAGGCTAATTATAACAATATTAGGCAGGAACTGAAGAATTTAGATTGGGGACGGCTGTTTGAGGGTAAATCAACATCTGACATGTGGGAGTCTTTCAAACGTCAGCTGATTAGAATCCAGGACCAGCATGTTCCTGTGAGGAAGAAAGACAAGTTTGGCAAGTTTCGGGAAGCTTGGATAACGCGGGATATTGTGAGCCTTGTTAAAAAGAAAAAGGAAGCATTTGTAAGGGCTGGAAGGTGAGGAACAGACGAAGCACTTGAGGAATATAAAGACAGCAGGAAGGAACTTAAGCAAGGAGTTAGGAGGGCTAAAAGAGGTCATTAAAAGTCATTGGCAAACAGGATTAAGGAAAATACCAAGGCTTTTTATACATATATAAAGAGCAAGAGGATAACCAGGGAAAGGGTTGGCCCACTCAAGGACAGAGATGGGAATCTATGTGTGGAGCCAGAGGAAATGGGCGAGGTGCAAAATGAGTACTTTGCATCAGTATTCACCAAAGATAAGGACTTGGTGGGTGATGAGCCTAGGGAAGGGAGTGCAGATAGTCTCAGTCATCTCATTATCAAAAGGAGGAGGTGTTGGGTGTCTTGCAAAGCATTAAGGTAGATAAGTCCCCAGGGCCTGATGGGATCTACCCTAGAATACTGAGGGAGGCAAGGGAGGAAATTGTTGGGGCCTTGACAGAAATCTTTGCATTGGCTACAGGTGAGGTCCCAGAGGACTGGAGAATAGCCAATGTTGTGCTTTTGTTTAAGAAGGGTGGCAAGGATAATCCAGGAAATTATAGGCCGGTGAGCCTTACGTCAGTGGTAGGGAAACTATTAGAGAGGATTCTTCGGGACAGGATTTACTCCCATTTGGAAACAAACGAACTTATTAGCGAGAGACAGCATTGTTTTGTGAAGGGGAGGTCGTGTCTTACTAATTTGATTGAGTTTTTTGAGGAAGTGACGAAGATGATTGATGAAGGAAGGGCAGTGGATGTTATCTGTATGGACTTTAGAAAAGCCTTTGACAAGGTCCCGCATGGCAGACTGATACAAAAGGTGAAGTTACACGGGATCAGAGGTGAGCTGGCAAGATGGATACAGAACTGGCTCGGTCATAGAAGACAGAGGGTATCAGTGGATGGGTGTTTTTCTGAATGGAGGGATGTGACTAGTGGTGTTCCACAGGGATCAGTGCTGGGACCTTTGCTGTTTGTAGTATATATAAATGATTTGGAGGAAAATGTAGCTGGTCTGATGAGTAAGTTTGTGGACGACACAAAGGTTGGTGGAGTTGCGGATAATGATGAGGATTGTCAGAGGATACAGCAGGATATAGATCGGTTGGAGACTTGGGCGGAGAAATGGCAGATGGAGTTTAATCCGGACAAATGTGAGGTAATGCATTTTGGAAGGTCTAATGCAGGTGGGAGGTATACAGTAAATGGCAGAACCTTTAGGAGTATTGACAGACAGAGAGATCTGGGCGTACAGGTCCACAGGTCACTGAAAGTGGCAACGCAGGTGGATAAGGTAGTCAAGAAGGCATACGGCATGCTTGCCTTCATCGGTCGGGGCAGAGAGTATAAAAATTGGCAAGTCATGTTGCAGCTGTACAGAACCTTAGTTAGGCCACACTTAGAATATTGCGTGCAATTCTGGTCGCCACACTACCAGAAGGACGTGGAGGCTTTGGAGAGGGTACAGAGGAGGTTTACCAGGATGTTGCCTGGTCTGGAGGGCATTAGCTATGAGGAGAGGTTGGAAAAACTTGGATTGTTTTCACTGGAACGACGGAGGTGGAGGGGCGACATGATAGAGGTTTACAAAGTTATGAGCGGCATGGACAGAGTGGATAGTCAGAAGCTTTTTCCCAGGGTGGAAGAGTCAGTTACTAGGGGACATAGGTTTAAGGTGCGAGGGGCAAAGTTTAGAGGGGATGTGCGAGGCAAGTTTTTTCCACAGAGGGTGGTGAGTGCCTGGAACTTGCTGCCAGGGGAGGTGGTGGAAGCAGATACGACAGCGACGTTTAAGAGACATCTTGACAAATACATGAATAGGAAGGGAATAGAGGGATATGGGCCCTGGAAGTGCAGAAGGTGTTAGTTTAGGCAGGCATCAAGATCGGCGCAGGCTTGGAGGGCCGAATGGCCTGTTCCTGTGCTGTACTGTTCTTTGTTCTTCGTTGTCAGATGGACACCAGTGCATCATGCAACATCATGACCTTCACAGACCTGTGCAAAGTGGCTCAACATGGAGATCCAAAAATGAAGCCTACGAAAGTAAGCTTGAGGTTATATGATTTTACCACACTCATGCCGAGGGGACAAGTTGCTCTGAGAGCCCATTGCAATGACAAGAACGAAGATCTGGAGTTCCAAATCATAGACGGGAAAGCAAAAGCTACTCAACTCAGCAGAATCAAGTCTAAAGCTTGGACTGGTAAACACCCCCAGCGTGCAAAAAGAGAAAACCCTGGAGATGACCTACAGGAGCGGGCACTGGCACTGGAATGACAACGCCTTTGCCGGTCGCAAGGTGACGCGAGTCATACAGGCGGTGAGGAAGAGGACGATCTGGCAGTCATCTGCTCAGGCGCCCGGGAAGATCGGGCAGATGTCTGCTCAGGTGTCTGGGAAGATCAGGCAGACGTCTGCTCAGGAGCCCGGAGGATGTGGCAGATGTCTGCTCAGGCGCCCGGGAAGTTCTGGCAGACGTCTGCTCAGGAGCCCGGGAAGATCAGGCAGATGTCTGCTCAGGAGCCCGGAGGATCTGGCAGATGTCTGCTCAGGAGCCTAGGAAGTTCTGGCAGACGTCTGCTCAGGAGCCTGGGAGGATCTGGCAGACGTCTGCTCAGGTGTCCGGGAAGATCGGGCAGACGTCTGCTCAGGAGCCCGGGAAGATCTGGCAGACGTCTGCTCAGGAGCCCGGGAAGATCTGGCAGACGTCTGCTCAGGAGCCCGGGAAGATGTGGCAGACGTCTGCTCAGGTGCCTGGGAAGTTCTGGCAGACGTCTGCTCAGGCGCCCGGGAAGATCAGGCAGATGTCTGCTCAGGAGCCCGGGAAGATGTGGCAGACGTCTGCTCAGGCGCCTGGGAAGTTCTGGCAGACGTCTGCTCAGGCGCCCGGTAAGATCAGGTAGACGTCTGCTCAGGAGCCCGGGAGGATCTGACAGACGTCTGCTCAGGAGCCCAGGAGGATCTGGCAGATGTCTGCTCAGGCGCCCAAGGTAGAGGATGTGGGGAAGGAGCGCTCGGATTCCGCAGAGCGGGCAGACAAAATCAAGGTGAAATCATAGAAAGCCAAATTTCATTTTGACAAAACTGCCGTACCATTGCTAGAATTGAGCATTGGAGAGTCAGTCAGGGCACAAACCTTCAACACGCTCGACAAGAGTCAGCCCAAGTGGCAACCTGGGACCTGCATAGAGCAGTTGTCACCTCGATCGTATGTGGTGGCAGTGAAGGACCAGAGATACCGTCACAACTACAGGCACACACGCACAACTGGAGAAGCTGTTCCTTCACAGCAGGCGGCCAATCAGGAAGATGTGAACTTACCAACTGCACAGACAACTGAACAACCATCAGCCCCAGGAGTCCACAGCACCCAACAACCCCAACAACAACAGCTCCGCGGCAACAAGTGACAAGGGAATGACACTCGCCAGAGAAGGAAAATCAACCAGATGAACAATGAAAGACAACGCGCATGCGAACCATTTAGAGACCGGCATGATTTAATGACTATGTGTGCAATACATGTGCAGAGACTGACAAGAATAACAAACTACTAATGTATGAAAACAGTTGTGTGCATAGTGGGTAACTTGGGCAACTCACAGTGTCAATGGTAATGCATGCATTTTTTTTGTATGAAAAGGTGGATGTTTGGGATAGAAATGCAATATTGTACAATGTGCCTCCTGGCTTGCCGTAGTCATGTAACCTCTGCCATGAGGCACTCTGACTGCAGGCAGCCGTCGCAGCAGTTTCATTAAAGACTCAGTACACACCAGACTGTTGTCCTGTGAGCTTGTAACAATGTAATGTGTAAGTTAAATTTTAACACTTCGGTCCCTTTAAAAATTAAAATTTATTCAAAGGGCTTGAAGCCTTTAAAAATGGCGCTGGCGCTGTTTCCGGGGATGGCTCGCCCGCATCCGCCACGTCATTGAGGGGCCTAGTCCAACCTGGCCATGTTAATGAGCTGCCTCGAATAAGATCGCAGCCGCTCCACTGACTAAAACCCGCGCGTGCAGGCTGCCATCTTTTAAGGCCGCCGCCATACTCAGCAGCGGCAATGTAAAATCCAACCCAAAGTCTCTGAAGCATAATGGTAGTTTATTGATACGCTCAGACTTGGTTACTGTGAAGTTAGTTTGAGATCACCGTATGTTCTCACAACTCTGGTTGTCCATATGAGTGGTGTGCTTGGATTGTGTCTTCAACAGGAGAGGTACCAGAGGACTGAAGGACTGTGAATGTGGTACCATTATTCAAGAAGGGTAGCAGGGATAAACCAGGTAATTACAGGCCGGTGAGTCTAACATCAGTGGTTTGGAAACTATTGGAAAAAGTCTGAGGGACAGGATTAATCTCCAATTGGAGAGGCAGGGATTAATCAGGGACAAAAACAAGAAATGCTGGATTCACTCAGCAGGTCTGGCAGCATCTGTGGAAAGAGAAGCAGAGTTAACGTTTCGGGTCAGTGACCCTTCTGAAGGGTCACTGACCCGAAACGTTAACTCTGCTTCTCTTTCCACAGATGCTGCCAGACCTGCTGAGTGAATCCAGCATTTCTTGTTTTTGTTTCAGATTTCCAGCATCCGCAGTATTTTGCTTTTAGATTAATCAGGGATAGTCAGCATGGCTTTGGCAGGGGGGGATCATGTCTAACAAACCTGATTGAATTTTTCAAGGCGGTGACTAGATGTGTAGATGAGGGTAAAGCAGTTGATGTAGTCTATATGGACTTCAGAAAGGCTTTTGATAAGGTCCTGCATGGGAGATTGGTTAAGAAGGTAAGAGCCCATGGGATCCAGGGCAATTTGGCAAATTAGATCCAAAATTGGCTTAGTGGCAAGAAACAGAGGGTGATGGTTGAGGGATGTTTTTGCGAGTGGAAGCCTGTGACCAGTGATGTACCGCAGGGATTGGTGCTGGGACCCTTGTTGTTTGTTGTGTACATTAATGATTTAGACGTGAATATAGGAGGTATGATCAGTAAGTTCGCAGATGACACAAAAATTGGTGGTGTCGTAAATATTGAGGAGGAAAACTTTAGATTACAGGACGATATAGATGGGCTGGTAAGATGGGCAGAGCAGTGGCAAATGGAATTTAATCCTGAGAAGTGTGAGGTGATGCATTTTGGGAGGACTAACAGGCAAGAGAATATACAATGGATGGTAGGACCCTAGGAAGTACAGAGGGTCAGAGGGACCTTGGTGTACATGTCCAGAGATCACTGAAGGCAGCAGCACAGGTAGATAAAGTGCTTGGGAAGGCATATGGGATACTTGCCTTTATTAGTCGAGGCATAGAATATAAGAGCAGGGAGGTTATGATGGAGATGTGTAAAATGCAGGTTAGGCCACAGCTGGAGTACTATGTACAGTTCTGGTCACCACACCATAGGAAGGATGTGATTGCACTTGAGAGGGTGCAGAGGAGATTCACCAGGATGTTGCCTGGGCTGGAGCATTTCAGCTAGGAAGAGAGACTGAAAAGGCTGGGGTTGTTTTCCTTGGAGCAGAGAAGACTGAGGGGGGACCTGATTGAGGTATACAAAATTATGAGGGGCATTGATAGGTTAGAAAGGAGGAAACCTTTTCCCTTAGCAGAGGGGTCAATAACCAGGGAGCATAGATTTAAGGTAAGGGGCAGGAGGTTTAGAGGGGATTTGAGGAAAAATGTTTTCACCCAGAGGGTGGTTGGAATCTGGAACACACTGCTTGAAGGGGTGGTAGAGACAGGAGCCCTCACAACATTTAATAAGTATTTAGATGAGCACTTGAAACGCCAAAGCATGCAAGGCTACGGGCCAAGTGCTGAAAAATGGGATTAGAATAGATAGGTGCTTGATGGCCAGCACAGACACAATGGGCCGAAGGGCCTGTTTCTGTGCTGTATAACTCTATGACTGTATGATTGTGTTCAGCTTGAGATTAGGTTACTTGGTGTTTCTTGGTCTGGTACTTCCCTGATTTGGCATCGAATTCATCGCGGTGTCATGCCATTGGGTATTTGTTCTTGGACAAATACTTAAGATTTCTGCTGGATTCCACGTTCAATCAGTTGGGTGTTGTACTCGTACCTTTTGTCCGGTAACTTCTTGTAATCGAAGGAATTCCTTCTTCAGCGTGCTGAGTTTATTTATTTGTCCGGGCATGTGGGGGATGTCGCTGGCTATTGTCCATCCCTAATTACCCAAGAGAAGGTGGTGGTGAGCTGCTGCCTTGAACCGCTGCAGTCCGTGTGGGCTAGGTAGACCCACAGTGCTGTTAGGAAGGGAGTTCCAGGATTTTGACCCAGTGACAGCGAAGGAATGCCGATATTGTTCCAAGTCAGGATGGTATGTGACTTAGAGGGGAACTTGTAGGTGGCGGTGTTCCCATGCGACTGCTGTACTTGTCCTTCTAGGTGGTAGAGGTCGCGGGTTTGGAAGATGCTGTCAAAGGAGCCTTAATGAGTTGCTGCAGTGCATCTTGTGGATCGTACACAATACTGCCACTGTGCATCTGTGGTGGAGGGAGTGAATGTGAAGCTGGTGGATGGGGTGCCAATCAATTGTCCTGGATGGTGTGGAACTTCTTGAGTGTTGTTGGAGCTGCACCCATCCAGGCAAGTGGAGAGTATTCCATCACACTCCTGACTTGTGTCGTGTAGATGGTAGCCATGCTTTGGGGAGTCAGGAGGTGAGTTACTGGCCGCAGAATTCCCAGTCTCTGACCTGCTCTTGTAGCCACAGCATTTATGTGGCTGATCTAGTTCAGTTTCTGGACAGTGGTAAACCCGAGGATGTTGATAGTGGGGGATTCAGCGATGGTAATGCCATTGAAAGTCAAGGGGAGATGGTTAGATTCTGTCTTCTTTGAGATGCTGATTGCCTGGCACTTGTGTAGCGCGAATGTTACTTGCCACTTATCAGCCCAAGCCTGAATTTATTTCCAGGTCTTGCTGCATTTCTACACAGACTGCTTCAGTATCTGAGGAGTCGCAAATGGTGCTGAACATTGTGCTATCATCAGCGAACATCCCCACTTCTGACCTTATGATGGAGGGCAGGTCATTATGATGGAGGGCAGGACAAACCCGCCACCTCTACCAACTAGAAGGACATGGACAGTAGATACATGGGAACACCACCACCTGCAAGTTCCCCTCCACATCACACACCATCCTGACTTGGAACTATATCGCCGTTCCTTCACTGTCGCTGGGTCAAAATCCTGGAACTCCCTTCCTAACTGTACCTACCCCACATGGACTGCAGCGCTTCAAGAAGGCAGCTCACCACCACCTTCTCAAGGGCAATTAGGGATGGGCAATAAATGCTGGCCTGGCCAGTGACGCCCACATCCCATGAATGAATTAAAAAAAAGCAGCTGAAGATGGTTGGGCTTAGGACACTACCCTGAGGAACTCCTGCAGTGATATCCTGGGACTGAGATGATTGACCTCCAAGAACCACAACCATCTTCCTTTGCTTTAGGTATGACTCCAAGCAACAAAGAGCGAAGAGTTTCCCCCTGATCTCCATTGACTCCAGTTTTGCTAGGGCTCCTTGATGCCATACTCTGTCAAATGCTGCCTTGATCCTTGATGTCACCTCACTCCTGGAGTTCTGCTCTTTTGTCCATGTTTGGACCAAGGCCGTAATGAGGTCATGAGGTGAGCATCATTGAGCAGGTAATTGCTGAGCAAGTGCCACTTGGTAGCACTGTCGATGACCCCTTCCATTACTTTGCTGATGATCGGGAGTAGACTGATAAGTAAGTGGCCAGGTTGGATTTGTCCTGCTTTTTGGACATACCTGGACAATTTTCCACAGTGCTGGGTAGATGCCAGTGTTGTAGCTTGGCTAGGGGTGCAGCTAGTTCTGGAGCATTAGTCTTCAGTACTATTGCTGGCATGTTGTCAGGGCCCATAGGCTTTGCAGTATCCAATGCCTTCAGCCATTTCTCAATATAACTAGCTCGGTCATAGAAGACAGAGGGTAGCAGTGGAAGGGTGCCTTTCTGAATGGAGGGCTGTGACTCGTGCTGTTCCGCAGGGATCAGTGCTGGGACCTTTGCTGTTTGTATTATATATAAATGATTTGGAGGAAAATGTAGCTGGTCTGATTAGTAAGTTTGCGGACGACACAAAGGTTGGTGGAGTTGCGGATAGTAATGAGGATTGTCAGAGGATACAGCAGGATATGGATCGTTTGGAGACTTGGGCGGAGAAATGGCAGATGGAGTTTAATTCGGACAAATGTGAGGTAATGCATTTTGGAAGGTCTAATGCAGGTGGGAGGTATACAGTAAATGGCAGAACCCTCAGGAGTATTGACAGGCAGAGAGATCTGGGCGTACAGGTCCACAGGTCACTGAAAGTGGCAACGCAGGTGGATAAGGTAGTCAAGAAGGCATACGGCATGCTTGCCTTCATCGGTCGGGGCATAGAGTATAAAAATTGGCAAGTCATGCTGCAGCTGTACAGAGCTTTAGTTAGGCCACGCTTAGAATATTGCGTGCAATTCTAGTCGCCACCAGAAGGACGTGGAGGCTTTGGAGAGGGTACAGAAGAGGTTTACCAGGATGTTGCCTGGTCTGGAGGGCATTAGCTATGAGGAGAGGTTGGATAAACTCGGATTGTTTTCACTGGAACGACGGAGGTGGAGGGGCGACATGATAGAGGTTTACAAAGTTATGAGCGGCATGGACAGAGTGGATAGTCAGAAGCTTTTTCCAGGGTGGAAGAGTCAGTTACTAGGGGACATAAGTTTAAGGTGCAAGGGGCAAAGTTTCGAGGGGATGTGCGAGGCAAGTTTTTTACACAGAGGGTGGTGAGTGCCTGGAACTTGTTGCCGGGGCAGGTGGTGGAAGCAGGTACGATAGCGACATTTAAGAGGCATCTTGACAAATACATGAATAGGATGGGAATAGAGGGATATGGACCCCGGAAGTGCAGAAGGTTTTAGTTTAGACAGGCATCAAGATCGGCGCAGGCTTGGAGGGCCAAATGGCCTGTTCCTGTGCTGTACTGTTCTTTTGTTCTTTGTATCATGTGGAGTGAATTGGATTGATATGTGATGCTGGGAACCTCAGGAGGAGGCTGAGATGGATCATCCACCCAGCACTGCTGGCTGAAGATGGATGCAAATATTTCAGCCTTGTCTTTTGCATTGATGTGCTGGGCTACCCCATCATTGAGGATGGGGATATTTGTGGAGCATCCTCCTTCTGTCAGTTGTTTAATTGTCCACAACTGGATGTGGCAGGACTGCAGAGCTTAGGTGTGATCCATTGGTTGTGGGATTGCTTAGCCCCGTCTTTGCTGTCTTTGTGATCTCAGTTCTGAGCTGGTGTCCTTCTCCCTCTGAAGGGCATTCTGTAGCGCCCGTATCCACTCCTGCTCGCTCTTCAGATCAGTTTCCAGTTGGACCTTGCAATGCCTTGTTGGTGTCTTTGATTGTCTTGATTTTGAAATTTGACTCTCTGAGTTTGTAGCTCAGCTCCTGCAATGGCTGCTCTTGCTTATCACAGATGGTCTGCAGTTGTCCTTATGGTCTGTTGTCTTCACCATTATTGTGTTGACACTATGAAAGGTAACCAAGGTCAGGTCTCTGCCTGCCAGTAGGCCTGCAATCGCTGGACCCTGTGGTGTCCACATTATAGAATATCTGGGCTGACCATGTTGAGTTATCTAGTTACATTCAAGTGCAATGGATCCCAGTGACGGAACATCAGAGCCTTTGTACAATTTGAGCCTGGCAGTGGTGAGTTGAGCCATCACTTTCCATGTCTTTTCGTACATGCTTTTCAGAATGTGAAGGAGAACATTTGCACTCGCACCTGTGTCGATTTTTCTCCGCAGTGTATGTATAGCAGGCTTCTGGGGGCTTACAATATGAATAATGGCAAAGGCTTCTGATGATACCAAGAGAGAGCATGAGAAGAGACTGGCAGCTAATGTTAAAGGGAATCCCAAAATTTTCTGTAGACATATAAATAGTAAAAGGATGGTAAAAGAAGGAGTGGGGCCGATTAGGGTTCATAAAGGGGATTTACACATGGAGGCAGAGGGCATAGCTGAGGTATTAAATGAATATTTGCATCTGTCTTTACCAAGGAAGAAAAAGCAACCCAGGCAATGTTGAAAGAGGAGGTAAGTCAGACACTAGAGGAGTTTAAAATTGATAAAGAGGAAATATTAGATAGGCTGTCTGTACTTAAAATGGATAAAGCACCAGGACCAGATGAGTTGCATTCAAGGATACGAAGGGAAGTGAGGGTGGTAATCGCGGAGGCACTGGCCATAATTTTTCAGTCTTCCTTAGACTTGGGAGTGGTGCCAGAGGACTGGAGAATTGCAAACATCACACCCTTGTTCAAAAAATGGTGTAAAGATAAACCAAGCAACTACAGGCCAGTCAGTTTAACTTCAGTGTCGGGGCGACTTCAAGATGTGAGGGCATTGGGGAGAGTACAGAAAAGATTCACGAGAATGGTTCCAGGGATGAAGAACTTCAGTTGTGAAGACAGATTGGAGAAGTTAGGACTGTTTTCCTCGGAGAAGAGAAGGCTGAAAGGTGATTTGATAGAGGTTTTCAAAATCATGAGGGGTCTGGACAGAGGAGATAGCGAGAAATGGTTCCCACTCATGAAAGGATCGAGAACGAGAGGGCACAGATTTAAAGTATTTGGTAAGAGAAGCAAAAGTGACACAAGGAAAACATTTTCACACAGTGTATGGTTAAGGTCTGAAATGCACTGTCTGAGAGTGTGGTGGAGGCAGGTTCAACTGAAGCATTCAAAAGGGAATTAGGCAGTTATATGAAAATGAAGACTGTGCAGGGTCACAGGGAGAGAAGGCAGGGGAATGGAACTGAGTGAACTGTTCATTTGGAGAGCCAGTGCAGACACGATGGGCCGAATGGCCTCCTTTTGCACTGTAATGATTCTGTCATTCTGCGTCAACATGTTCGGTGATGCTGTCTGTAATGGAATGCCTGCTCGCTGTGTGTGTCAATGTTCTGGTCATCCTTATCATCCAACTTTGTCAGCTGGCTGGTCATTTCATGGATTTGCTGCTTGCGATATCCAGTATGTTCCCTTTGTTTGCTGTAATGCTGTACTTCTCTTGTTCTGACTGTGGCTCGTCCTGGTGTCAAGCCACCTGGTCTGGCTTTGGGTTCCTGCATTGGTGCTTCCAGTGTCCTCTGGTGCCACTGCCTTGCATAGGTCACGGAAAGATGAACAATTTTTGGCTGAATGTATGAGGCCGCACCTCCTACAAGGTTTACCGGGTTTGGTTGCTGTGGCAACTGTGCACAGAGCTTGTAAACTCTGCCTACCCATAAGGATTGCTTCGAACTTGCAGCCACTTTTAAGCAAAGCTTCCATGCTGTAGCCTTTGGGTTGGTCGAGAAGCTCCTTTTGGAACACTTCGATAGGGATAGAAGCTATCACAGGCTCAATAGTTCTGTTAGCTAGCTCAGCCTCTGAAAAGTCGCCATCTCTCCCCTTATCTCGACAGCAGCTAACAAACTGATCTATCGTCTCTGAACGACATAAATTCAAGACGGTGTATTTGGAAGTCAAGTTTTGACTTCCAACTGGTCTCCCACTGTAGACCATTCTCTTACGTGGGTCTTTTAGGTCAACATCAGAAAGTTCGGATGTGTTTAATCTATGGAGGCCTTCATTCCCAATAGCAGTTTTCACCTTTATGGCTTGTCTTTCTTTTTTTCGAGACAGCCAGGTCAAGAAAACACAATTCCGTTCTCTGCCTGAGTAATTTAAATTCAGTGAGGAGGTCTGCTGCCTTCCAGTTTAGGGATGGAAACTTCATGGTCGTTTTGTCTTGAACAGTACAAGTGGCATGAATACAGATTTAAACATGCACATCCCTTAAGGGGGTTAAGTTCTGTGGCTCCACGGACTTGTAGTACCCTGGATGGCCACATCTAATTGGGATTTATGGCGCTGTTGCTGCAGTCTAGCTCTTTTGCTAGCCCACGGCCACAAAGCTGAGTTTTGGAGCCAAGTTTCAATGGTGATGATGGTCTTTTTCAGCCTCCTCAAAGCTGTTGGAGGCTGCCGTTCGAAGGACTTACTATTTTTTATTTTCTGGCCTTGTCACTAACAGTTGGTCAGCCCTCTGGTACTCCCAATGCCCAGTGTCACACTTTGCATATATAAAATGTTTTTTCTGTGCAAGCTGTATCAGCAGTTGGACTCAGAGTAATGCTGCCATAATCTGCGGTTGTTTAACTGGGACTGCGTGACCCTGCTGTGTAATAGACGCCTACACTGTTGCAGAACTACTCACACAGAGACTTCCACACTGCTGCAAGGACTGCAGATGTACTTGTAACGTCTTCACACTTTCACACACTGGAATTCTATATCATGTGGTAGACTTCATTGTTGCAGATCCTGCAAAATCTTCAAATCAAATCTTCAAACACCACCAGCTGCTACCATATTGTGTTTCTCTTTCTTTAACACAAACACACCAAACACACGAGGAGGATTGGTAACTAAAATAAATGGGTTCTTTATTTGAAGATATCAAACTATGTCTCTGACTACTTCTAACTTCTGCTCGATGATTACATGAGTACATACATCATATCCTGTCTGGTAATAGACAGCAGTTTTAGACACGCCCCTTAAAGTTATATCATAGTAGGTGCCACTGTCATGGTAACTGCCCATCTCTAATTGCCCTTGAGAAGGTGATGGTGAGCCAACTTCTTGAACTGCTTCAGTCCATGTGGTGTTGGTACACCCAAGATGTTGATGGTGGGGGATTCAGCAATGGTAATGTCAAGAGGAGATGTTTAGATTCTCTCTCGTTGGAAATGGCCATTGCCTGGCACTTGTGTGGTGTGAACGTTACTGGCTTGCGAGATAGATAAGCACCTCTCTGCCACTGAGTTAGAAGGTTCAATCACTTTTCTGTTGCTTCTCCCAATAGGGAAATGAATATTCTCTGGTTTACAATTGCCTTTAAACATCAAAGACTATTTCTCTCATAAAGACTATTTCAGCATCTCCAATCTGGCCGGGACAGTGGTGTAGCCTGATAGTGCAGCCCTCTTTAAGCTAACTAACATACGAATTAGGAACAGGAATAGGCCACTCGGCCCTTCGAGCCTGCTCCTTCATTCAACAAGATCGTGGATGATCTGATTGTAACCTCAACTTCACATTCTCAACTATCCCCTATAACCTTTCACCCCCTTGCTCATCAAGAATCTATCTACCTCTGCCTTAAATATATTCAAAGACTCTGCTTCCACTGCCTTTTAAGGAAGAGAGTTCCAAAGACTCACGACCCTCTGAGACAAAAAAATTTCTCCTCATCTCTGTCTTAAATGGGAAATCCCTTATTTTTAAATAGTGGCCCCCAGTTCTAGATTCTCTCACAAGAGGAAATATCCTTTTCACATTCACCCTGTCAAGACCCCTCAGGATCTTAGATGTTTCAATCAAGTCACTTCTTACTATTCTGAAGTCCAGCGGATACAAGGCTAGCCTGTCCAACCTTTCCTCATAAGACAACCCAGCCATTGCAGGTATTAGTCTAGTAAACCTTCTCTGAACTGCTTCCAAAGCATTTACATCCTTCCTGAAATAAGGAGACCATATACTGTACACAGTACTCCAGATGTGGTCTCATCAATGCCCTGTATAGCTGAAGTATAACCTCCCCACTTTTGTATTCAATTCCCCTCACGATAAACAATAACATTCTATTAGCTTTCCTAATTACTTGCTGTACCTGCATACTAACCTTTTGCGATTCATGCACTCGGACACCCAGATCCCTCTGCATCACACAGCTCTGCAGTCTCTCACCATTTAGATAATATGCTTCTTTTTTATTCTTCCCGCCAAAATGGACAATTTCACATTTTTCCACATTATATTCCTTTGCAAAGTGCTCTGGAATTCCCTTCCTAAACCTCTCCTGCTCTCTACCTCTCTCTCCTTCTTTAAGATGCTCCTTAGAACCTATCTCCTTTGACCAAGCTTTTAGACACTTGTCCTAATGTCTCCTTAAGTGGCCGGTGTCAAACTAGGTTTGATGATCCCTTCTACAAAGTGTCTTGGGATTGTGTTACTATATTAACAATGCTGGATAAATGCAAATTGATATTGCTGTTGGATGCCCTTGACTAAAAACTGTAGGTCATCCTTCTTCTTCCCTGTGGGAGGAGAATTGGGAAACTTTGGGAAAACAAATAAAAAGCAATCAAAAATTTTGTTGCCAACAATACAAATATCTTTGCTTCAAAAATCATTTCCCTTACCTTTGAAAGGCAGCCGGAAGGCTTTGAGAAGTTGGAGTGTTATCATTACATGAAATCAATAATGAAAGAGTGGCTCCAGTTTCTTAATGTAACTCCATTCCCAAGCAGGAACTAAGCATGATTAGCACAAGTAATCTAATAGGATGGGAGGAGACTCATGTGGAGCACAAAGCCAGCATGGAGCAGTGGGCCGAATGGCTTGTTTTGGTGCTGAAAATTCCGTTATATGCCCTTGTAGAATTTTACCATCTTTGATTGTAAGGGATTTTGCTAAAAGTGGGAAATCTTGACTTCTACAAGTCTATTGGAGCACTTATCCTGTGTTTTCTATTGTTACGGGCCAGTTACTACCAGGAAGAAAGCTGCAATCTAGCAATAAGAGGGACCCAAACCCTGTACAGGACAATGTTTATTCTAATATAGCTTCAATATATTGAGAAGGAGCAAAAATAATTTCAAAGGATGATACGAGAACTGAGAGGTTACACCTATCAGGAAAGATTGAAAAGACTGAGGCTCTTCTCTGTAGAAAGCAGAAGGCTGAGAAGTGACCTGATAGAGGTCTTTAACGTAATGAAAGGATTTGACAGGGCAAACATAGAGAAGATTGTTCCACTTATGGGGGAGTCGAAAACTGGGGCCCATAAATGTAAGATAATCAGTGATAAATCAAATTGGGAATTCAGGAGAAACTTCCTTACCCAGAGAGTGGGTTAGAATGTGAAACTCCCTACCACAGGTGACTAAGTACATACAGGAGAAATGAATAGAAGGATATGTTGAAGGGGGGGGGGGGGGGGGGGGTGGTGAGATGAAGTGAGGAGGCTCAGTACAGCATAAACACCGGCATAGATCTGTTGGGCTCAATGATCTGTTTCTGTGCTGTACATTCTAGGTAATATATGTAAATTATGAGGTGGATTCAGTGGATCAGACATGGCCGCAGGATGGAAGACAGTCACATACCCAAGGACCTTCTGTATGTTGAGGTAGCTGGGACCAGATGACCAGTGGGTCTCCCAAAGCTCCGCTTCAAGGATGCTTGCAAGCTGACATGATGGCCCGAAATGTTGACTATCGCACCTGGGAGTTATTAGCTGGCGAAAGAGGGAAATGGCGACACATCCTTTGGACTGGTGTACACCACCACGATGACCAACTGCTACAGCAGCTTGGCAACGGGCGCCAACGTCAAAAACAACAACTCACAGGGTCACTTGGCAGCTTCACGTGCAGCACTTGTGGCAGAACCTGCCTCTCAAGGATTGGCCTTCATAGCCATCAGCAAAGGTGCACCAAGAGAAGACACCCCACCTAAATGGATTGTTTGCTGCGTGTCCATCATCTTTCGTAGATGGAAGGATGCCAACCAATTACCAGTGAAGGAAAGAAAAAAATCAAGCATACATTTCTATAGCAACTTTCACAACCTCCGGATATCTCAAAGCCACTGAAGTATTTTTGAACTGTAGTCACTGTTTTAATGTCGGAAACATGGCTGCTAATTTGCACACAGGAAGATCCCACAAACAGCAATGTGATAGTTGACCCAGTTTATAAGACAACCCAGGTTTCTGGCCCCAAAAGTCATGTTTTTGCACATACTCGGCATATAGGTCAGCCCCCTTTTCAGCCATGACATGCTATACTCATATTAGTAGACAGCCTCAATTTCTTGTTCCAAAAATGCTCTACTTAGCTTAGAACTGGGTGTAAGGGATCAAGTAGGTTAGACGGGCTGTGTTGCAAAAATGCTCAGGAATTCAAGACACGCTCACACAGAGCAGACCCGCACGGCGAACGAAGAGAAACGGGTCCTCCAGCAAAACGAATGACGTATGAAACTGGTTTCAAGGTAAAAGTCGTAACATTTGCTAACTTGTCAAATAACTGTGCTGTAGCGAGGGAATTCGGTGTTAGTGAAAAACTGGTGTGAGAATGGCAGAAGAAGGAATCCGTTCTGAAGAAGATGCCCAAGACAAAATGCACCATGAGAAGAGGGACCAATCACTGGCCTGATCTTGAGCAGCATGTATCGGAATGGGGTCCTTGAAAATGTCAGAACGGTTACATCATCATCAGAAACGCAATGCCTAATGACACACTTAAGTGGGCCAGATCAAAGCCTGAGTCCAGCAGAAATGTCACAGCACCAGCTAGATGGCGTAGCCACTTTATGCATCGAAAATGGCTTGTGTTGCGGCAGAAGACCAAGATTGCTCACAGACTACCGAAAGATCTCAATATTAAAGTTACCAGTTGCCAGCGATTCATCATCAGATAGCGGCAGAAAACATGAGTACCCATTATGTCACATTGGCAACATGGATGAAACGTCCATGAATTTCGATATGCCCAGCAACCAAACTGTGGAGTGGAAAGGTTCGAAAACTGTTCTAATGAAAACTACAGGACATGAGAAGGTAAGATTCATGGTGATACCAGACGGCATGGCCAATAGAACGAAATTAAAGGCTATGGTAACTTTCGAACCTAAAACCATGCTGAACATCAAGTTCCCTGCAGGAGTTTTTTCCCATGTTCATGACAACTGTTGGATGGATGAGGATGAAGAGAAGTTATGGATCAATAATATGTGGAATAGGCCTTTGTAATAATTTTTTTTTAATTCATTCGTGGGATGTGGGTGTTGCTGACAAGGCCAGCATTTATTACCCATCTCTAATTGCCCTTGTGTACTGAGTGGTTTGCTCGGCCATTTCAGAGGGCATTTAAGAGTCAACCACTTTGCTGTGGGTCTGGATTCACATGTAGGCCAGACCAGGTAAGGACGGCAGATTTCCTTCCCTCAAGGACATTAGCGAACCAGATGGGTTTTTACAACAATTGGCAATGGTTTCATGGTCACCAGTAGACTAGCTTTTAATTCCAGATTTATTAATTGAATTCAAATTTCACCATCTGCTGTGGTAGGATTTGAACCTATGTCCCCAGAGCATTAGTCTGAGGCTTTGGGTTACTAGTCTGGTGACATTACCACTACGCCACTGCCTACCCTAAATAATGCAGCTTGTTAGTGTGGGACATGTTCAGATCCCATATAACCGAGGAGATCAAGAGGTGGCTGCGAAGAAATAACACCGACATTGCAGCTATACCGGGGGGTCTAACATCTGTAGTTTAACCTTTGGATGTCTGCCTCAACAAGCCATGCAAGGATCATGCTTGCACCAAACGGAATAGGTTATCGATTAATGGAGAAAAAACCTTCATAAAGAGTGGAAATATGTACGTTGCCCTGCTTGATATTTTGTGTGGTTTCGTCATCAAATCATGGGATACAATTAATGCACAAACTGTCACCAGATCATTCTTGTAAATCTTTTATGTGCCATTGCTAATGCATTCATATGCTTCCTAAAGTGTGGTGCCCAGAACTGAACACAGTACTCCTATTGAGGCCAAACCAGTGTTTTATACAGGGTTTATCATAACTTCCTTATTCCCACAACCGAGGTTAAACTGACTGGCCTGTAGTTGCTGGGTTTATCCTTACACCATTTTTTGAACAAAGGTGTAACGTTCGCAGTTCTCCAGTCCTCTGGCACAACCCCTGTATCTAAAGAGAATTGAAAGATTATGGCCAGTGCCTCCGAAATTTCCACACTTACTTCCCTCATTATCTTCAGCTGCATCTCATTTGGTCCTGATGACTTATCAACATTAAGCCAGCCTTTCTAATACCTCCACTTTATCAAATTTTAGCCCATCCAGTACCTAACTACCTCTTCTTTCACCATGACTTGTGCAGCATCTTCTTCCTTGGATGCAAAGTACTCATTTAGTACCTCAGCCAGATCCTCTGCCTCTATGCGTAAATCCTCTTCTTGGTCTCTAATTGGCCCCACTCCTCCTTTTACTACCCTTTAACTATTTATATGCCTGTAGAAAACTTTTGGATGCCCTTTTATGTTAGCTGCCAGTCTTTTCTCATGCTCTCTTTTTGCTTCTCTTATTTGTTTTTTCACTTCCTTTCTATATTCAGACTGATTCTCACTTTTATTTTCAAACTGACATCTGTCATATGCAGCCTTTTTCTGCTTCATCTTACTCTCTATCTCTTTCCTCATCCAGGCAGCTCAGATTTTGTTTGTCCTGCCTTTCCCCCTCGTGGACTGCACCCAATGTATCTCCTCTGAAAAGCAGCCCATCATTCTGTTACTGTTTTGCCTGGCAACCTGTTTCCAACTTACCTGGGCCAGATTAATTCTCACCCAATTGAAATTGGTCCTCCCCCAATTAATTATTTTTCCTCTGGATTGCTCTTTGACCTTTTCCATAGCTAACCTAAACCTTATGCTACCATGATCACTGTCCCCTTATGTCCCTCCACTGACACTTGATCCACTTGACCCACCTCATTCCCCAGAACCAGATCCAGCAATGCCTCCTTCCTCAGTAGATTGGAAACATACTGACGTAGAAAATTCTCCTGAACACACTTCATAAACTCTTCCCCCTCTCTGCCCGTTACACTATTAATAACCCAGTCTATATTAGGATAATTAATGTCGCCATTAATCACGACTGCATAGTTTTTGCACTTCTCTGCAATAGATGGTTTAACGTCTCATCTGAAAGACCCTCCTCCGACAATGCAGCACTCTCTCAGTACTGCAATGGAGTGTCAGCCTAGCTTGTTGTCACCAGTGTAGGACTTACACTCACACCCTTCTGACTCAGGTGAAAGATTGCGAACCACTGAGCCACAGCTGACACAAACTCTGCCTGAAAGCTCTGGTGGAAGCAGATTCAGTAGTAACTTTCAAAAGGGAATCATCAGTAAACTGATGGAAGGTGTCGTCGACAGTGCGATCAAGCGGCACTTGCTCAGCAATAACCTGCTCAAAGACGCTCAGTTTGGGTTCTGCCAGGGCCACTCAGCTCCTGACCTCATTACAGCCTTGGTTCAAACATGAACAGAAGATCTGAACTCCAGAGGTGAGGTGAGAGTGACTGCCCTTGACATCAAGGCAGCATTTGACCGAGTATGGCATCAAGGAGCCAGGAGTGTGATGGAATACTCTCTACTTGCCTGGATGGGTGCAGCTCCAATAACACTCAAGAAGCTCGACACCATCCAGGACAAAGCAGCCCACTTGATTGGCATCCCATCCACAAACATTCCCTCCCTCCACCAATGACACACAGTGGCAGCAGTGTGTACCATCTACAAGATGCACTGCAGCAACTTGCCAAGGCTCCTTCGACAGCACCTTCCAAACCCGCAACCTCTACCACTTCGAAGGACAAGGATAGCAGATGCATGGGAACACCACCACCTACAAGTTCCCCTCCAAGCCACACATCATCCTGACTTGGAACTATATCGCCGTTCCTTCACTGTCGCTGGGTCAAAACCCCAGAACTCCCTTCCTAAAAGTACTGTGGGTGTACCTACACCACATGGACTGCAGCAGTTCAAGAAGGCAGCTCACCACCACCTTCTCAAGATCAATTAGGGATGGGCAATAAATGCTGGCATAGTCAGCGACGTCCACATCCCAGGAACGAATAAAAGAATACTTGAAAAGGAAAATTCACAGAGCTATCAGGAAAGAGCAGGGGGAGCGGGACTAATTGGATAGCTCGTTCAAAGAACCAGCACAGGCACGATGGATTGAACGGCCTAATTATGTGCTGTGTGATTCTGTGATATAATAATTATGTAGTATTTTAGTAATAAAGGCACTCAAGTATCAAGAGTTAATTTTCTACAGTTTAGTTTCCATTGCTGTTAATAGGGGCAGCTTTGGGGTTAGGGTTGAATGATTTCCATTAGTTCTACAACATGTACATTTTTCCTGCTTATATCATATGTTGCTAAAGTAGTTATGTACAAAGTGGCGGGCCAGAGTTTTACTGCTGAATCTGTTTTGTTGCACCCTTCAGCTTGTTAATGCCACTATAATTGCTATTTAAATCCAGCTCGCACAATTTTGTGATGCTCTAACTTCTCACATGTGGTGTGTTAAGTCTGCTGATTTATAATCACTGGTGAAACAAAAGGCGGCAGACAGCTTATCTCTACTCGTAGAAAATCAACAGGCCAAGTGAGCTACCTCTTTGACGATGCACCCATTCAACATTTTTCTTATTCATTCATGGGATGTGGGCGTCCCTGATTTCCCTTGAGAAGATGGTGGAGAGACACCTTCTTGAACCATTGCAGTCGCATGTGACTTGGAGGGGAACTTGCAGGTGGTGGTGTTCCCATGCATCTGCTGCCCTTGTCCTTCTAGGTGGGAGAGACCACGGGTTTGGAAGGTGCTGTCGAAGGAGTCTTGGTGCGTTGCTGCAGTGCATCTTGTAGATGGTACACACTGCTGCCACTGTGCGTCGGTGATGAAGGGAGTGAATGTTTGTGGATGGGGTGACAATCAAGCGGGCTGCTTTGTCCTGGATGGTGTTGAGCTTCTTGAGTGATGTTGGAGCTGCACCCATCCAGGCAAGTGGAGAGTATTCCATCACCCTCCTGACTTGTGCCTTGTAGATGGTGGACAGATTTTGGGGAGTCAGGAGGTGAGTTACTTGCCGCAGGATTCCCAGCACCTGACCTGCTCTTGTAGCCATAGCATTTATGTGGCTGGTCCAGTTCACTTTCTGGTCAATAACAGCAGAAGTTAGATAGACTGGCCAACTGTTGGGAATATAGGAACAGGAGGAGGCCATTCAGCCCCTTGAATCTGCTCTGCCATTCATTTGGATCATGGCTGATCTGTATTTCAATTCCATTTCCATATCACTGAATCCCCTTACCCAACAAAAACCTATCAATCGGGGTTGAAATACCCCACCCCCAACCCCCTGATGCTCCCTCAGCCTAAGTTTTTTGGAGGAGAGAGTCCCAGATTTCCACTACCCTAGTGCTTCCTGACATCACCGCTGAATGACCTGGCTCGAATTTTAAAGTTGTGCCCCCTTGTTCTGCCAGTCCCCCCACCAGAGGAAATAGTTTCTCTCTATCTACTCTATCAACTCCTTTAATCATCTTAAACATGTCAATTAGATCACCCCTTAATCTTCTGTATTCGAGGGAATAGAAGCCTGGTCTACGCCGCTCGGGTTGTACATGTCCTTGAAGATTCATCACAACAGCCACCCTGTTTGATCAAATCCCTTTCTTAGTGCTCCCACACCCACAAACCCCAATCACTTTTCAGCTAAAAAACAAAATGTGCTTGAAGGAAAGGAAAAATGCACAATTTTTTCCTCAGAGTGCTTTTGCTTCCAGCAGTGTCCAAGAGATTACTTTTTGATTCCTGAAGATTCCCAGACAATGCTGGAGAGTTGGCAACATTAAGCTTTGCCCATCAGATAAGGTGACACAGAACCCAAAGGGTCACAGTCCAACCCAGGGAGAAGTACCCAGACATACTGAGTGACTGTGTCGCAGGTGAGTAAAGGTACGCTGAATGAGACTGAAGACTGAGGGCAGATCTGTTAGACACTAACATCAATATTAATGCAAGTGGCTCACAACAGTGACAATCCCTCACTCCCTTGACTCCCCAAAACCTGTCCACTATCTACAAGGCACAAGTCAGGAGTGTGATGGAATACTCTCCACTTGCCTGGATGGGTGCAGCTCCAATAACACGCAAGAAGCTCAACACCATCCAGGCCAAAGCAGCCCGCTTGATTAGCACCCCATCCACTAACATTCACTCCCTCCACCACCGACGCACAGTGGCAGCAGTGTGTACCATCTACAAGATGCACTGCAGTAATGCACCAAGGCTCCTTAGACAGCACCTTCCAAACAAGGACAAGGGCAGCAGATGCATGGGAACACCATCACCTGCAAGTTCCCCTCCAAGTCACACAGCATCCTGACTTGGAACTATATCACCGTTCCTTCACTGTCACTGGGTCAAAATCCTGGAACTCCCTTCCTAACAGCACTGTGGGTGTACCTACCCCAAATGGACTGCAGCGGTTCAAGAAGGCAGCTCACCACCACCTTCTCAAGGGTAAATAGGGATAGGCAATAAATGCTGGCCTGGCCAGCGATGCCTACATCCCAAGGAGGAATAAAACTGTTTTTAAAGTACAGCATTGCTAGTAGCAACTGATGTCTCCTTAGCTTGAATTTCTATGCCTGAGTTGCAGGTAAGTAGCAATGATATACTATCAGCCAGTTTGGTCTATGTGGATCCATTAGGTAGGTGACAGTTCTGTGAACAGTCTAATTTATTTCTCAATGGACTAAAAGCATTGACAGGATAGTTGAATACATTTCTCGACATTACTTTTAGGAGTAGAGTTAAGTGTCAGCCGTTTCTCAGTGGGTAGCACTCTCCTCTGCGTCAGGTTCAAATCCCACTCCAGAGGCTTACAGAGACATAGCTGCAGGATGACATAGTTTAGGATCTGAATATTGAAGAGTACATGACATTTAGGAAGGACAGGAAGCTAGGAAAAGGTGGTGGGGTGGCTCCGTTAATTAATGATAATAGAGAGGGATGACCTAAGTACAGGAGACCAGGATATAGAAACAGTTTGGGTAGAGATGAGAAATGATAAAGGCAAGAAGTCACTCGTGGGAGTGGTGTAAAGGCCCCTAACAATAGCTACACAGTAGGATGGGGTATAAATGAAGAAATAATGGGAGCTTGTCAGAAAGGTAGACAAAGAACAAAGAACAAAGAAAATTACAGCACAGGATTACAGCCCATCGGCCCTCCAAGCCTGCGCCGATCCAGATCCTCTATCTAAACCTGTCGCCTATTTTCTAAGGGTCTGTATCTCTTTGCTTCCTGCCCATTCATGTATCTGTCCAGATACATCTTAAAAGACGCTATCGTGCCCGCGTCTACCACCTCCGCTGGCAACGCGTTCCAGGCACCCACCACCCTCTGCGTAAAGAACTTTCCACGCATATCCCCCCTAAACTTTTCCCCTCTCACTTTGAACTCGTGACCCCTTGTAATTGAATCCCCCACTCTGGGAAAAAGCTTCTTGCTATCCACCCTGTCTATACCTCTCATGATTTTGTACACCTCAATCAGGTCCCCCCTCAACCTCCGTCTTTCTAATGAAAATAATCCTAATCTACTCAACCTCTCTTCATAGCTTGCGCCCTCCATATCAGGCAACATCCTGGTGAACCTCCTCTGCACCCTCTCCAAAGCATCTACATCCTTTTGGTAATGTGGCGACCAGAACTGCACGCAGTATTCCAAATGTGGCTGAACCAAAGTCTTATACAACTGTAACATGACCTGCCAACTCTTATACTCAATACCCCGTCCGATGAAGGAAAGCATGCCGTATGCCTTCTTGACCACTCTATTGACCTGCGTTGCCACCTTCAGGGAACAATGGACCTGAACACCCAAATCTCTCTGTACATCAATTTTCCCCAGGACTTTTCCATTTATTGTATAGTTCACTCTTGAATTGGATCTTCCAAATTGCATCACCTCGCATTTGCCCTGATTGAACTCCATCTGCCATTTCTCTGCCCAACTCTCCAATCTATCTATATTCTGCTGTATTCTCTGACAGTCCCCTTCACTATCTGCTACTCCACCAATCTTAGTGTCGTCTGCAAACTTGCTAATCAGACCACCTATACTTTCTTCCAAATCATTTATGTATATCACAAACAACAGTGGTCCCAGCACGGATCCCTGTGGAACACCACTGGCCACACGTCTCCATTTTGAGAAACTCCCTTCCACTACTACTCTCTGTCTCCTGTTGCCCAGCCAGTTCTTTATCCATCTAGCTAGTACACCCTGGACCCCATGCGACTTCACTTTCTTCATCAGCCTACCATGGGGAACCTTATCAAACGCCTTACTGAAGTCCATGTATATGACATCTACAGCCCTTCCCTCATCAATCAACTTTGTCACTTCCTCAAAGAATTCTATTAAGTTGGTAAGACATGACCTTCCCTGCACAAAACCATGTTGCCTATCACTGATAAGCCCATTTTCTTCCAAATGGGAATAGATCCTATCCCTCAGTATCTTCTCCAGCAGCTTCCCTACCACTGACGTCAGGCTCACCGGTCTATAATTACCTGGATTATCCCTGCCACCCTTCTTAAACAAAGGGACAACATTAGCAATTCTCCAGTCCTCCGGGACCTCACCCGTGTTTAAGGATGCTGCAAAGATATCTGTTAAGGCCCCAGCTATTTCCTCTCTCACTTCCCTCAGTAACCTGGGATAGATCCCATCCGGAGCTGGGGACATGTCCACCTTAATGCCTTTTAGAATACCCAACACTTCCTCCCTCCTTATGCCGACTTGACCTAGAGTAATCAAACATCTATCCCTAACCTCAACATCCATCATGTCCCTCTCCTTGGTGAATACCGATGCAAAGAACTCGTTTAGAATCTCACCCATTTTCTCTGACTCCACGCATGACTTTCCTCCTTTGTCCTTGAGTGGGCCAATCCTTTCCCTAGTTACCCTCTTGCTCCTTATATATGAATAAAAGGCTTTGGGATTTTCCTTAACCCTGTTTGCTAAAGATATTTCATGACCCCTTTTAGTCCTCTTAATTCCTCGTTTCAGATTGGTCCTACATTCCCGATATTCTTTCAAAGCTTCGTCTTTCTTCAGCCGCCTAGACCTTATGTATGCTTCCTTTTTCCTCTTAGCTAGTTTCACAATTTCACCTGTCATCCATGGTTCCCTAATCTTGCCATTTCTATCCTTCATTTTCACAGGAACATGTCTCTCCTGCACGCTAATCAACCTCTCTTTAAAAGCCTCCCACATATCAAATGTGGATTTATCTTCAAACAGCTGCTCCCAATCTACATTCCCCAGCTCCTGCCGAATTTTGGTATAGTTGGCCTTCCCCCAATTCAGCACTCTTCCTTTCGGACCACTCTCGTCTTTGTCCATGAGTATTCTAAAATTTACGGAATTGTGATCACTATTCCCAAAGTAGTCCCCTACTGAAACTTCAACCACCTGGCCGGGCTCATTCCCCAACACCAGGTCCAGTATGGCCCCTTCCAGAGTTGGACTATTTACATACTGCTCTAGAAAACCCTCCTGGATGCTCCTTACAAATTCTGCTCCATCTAGACCTCTAACACTAAGTGAATCCCAGTCAATGTTGGGAAAATTAAAATCTCCTATCACCACCACCCTGTTGCTCCTACATCTTTCCATAATCTGTTTACATATTTGCACCTCTATCTCACGCTCGCTGTTGGGAGGCCTGTAGTACAGCCCCAGCATTGTTACCGCACCCTTCCTATTTCTGAGTTCTGCCCATATTGCCTCACTGCTCGAGTCCTCCATAGTGCCCTCCTTCAGCACAGCTGTGATATCCTCTTTGACCAGTAATGCAACTCCTCCACCCCTTTTACCTCCCTCTCTATCCCGCCTGAAGCATTGATATCCTGGGATATTTAGTTGCCAATCATGCCCTTCCCTCAACCAAGTCTCAGTAATAGCAATAACATCATACTCCCAGGTACTAATCCAAGCCCTAAGTTCATCTGCCTTACCTACTACACTTCTTGCATTAAAACAAATGCACCTCAGACCACCAGTCCCTTTGCATTCATCATCTGCTCCCTGCCTACTCTTCCCCTTAGTCACGCTGACTTCATTATCTAGTTCCTTACAGGCTTTAGTTACTACCTCCTTACTGTCCACTGACCTCCACATTTGGTGATAATCATGGGGGATTTTAATCTACATATAGACTGGAAAAATCAGATGGGCAAAGGTAGCCTACTTGAGGAGTTCATGGAAGATTTTCAGGATATTTCCTTAGAACAGCACATTCTGGAGCCAACCAGAAAGCAGGCCACACTAGACCTGCCATTATGCAATGAGATAGGGTTAATTGATGACCTCATAGTGAAGGTGCCCCTAGGTAGCAGCAATCATAATATGATTGAATTTTACATTCAGTTTGAGGGAGAGAAGAGTGGGTCCAAGTATTTTAAACGTAAATAAGGGCAATTATGAAGGCATGAAAGCAGAGCTAGCTAAAGTAAACTGGCAAATTAGGTTAAGGGATAGGTCAGTAGAGATGCAGTGGCAGACATTTAAGGGGATATTTCAGAATACACAGAATAGATTTTTTTTATTCATTCATGGGATGTGGGCATTACTGGCTAAGCCAGCCTTTATTGCCCATCCCTAATTGCCCTTGAGAAGGTGGTGGTGAGCTGCCTTCTTGAACTGTTACAGTCCACGTGGGCAAGGTACACCCAAAGTGCTGTTAGGATAGATTCCAACGAAAATGTAGATATATTCCAACAAGAGAGAAAAATTCCAAGGGGAGTAGTCACTATCCGAGTTCACTAAATAAGTTAAAGGTCATATCAAACTTAAAGAAAAAGCATATAATTGCGCGAAGATGGAAGGCAGGTCAGAAGATTGGACAGAATATAAAAACCGCAATGAATGACTAAAAAATTAATAAGGAGGGAAAAATTAGAGTACAAGAGAAAACATAAAAATAGAAATATAAAAACAGATATTAAGAGTTTTGATAGATATTTAAAAAAGAAGAGTTAACAAAGTGAGCGTTGGTCCTGTAGAAGGTGAGTCTGGGGAATTAATAAGGGGAAATAAGGAGATGGCAGATGAATTGAACAGGTATTTTGCATTGGTCTTCACTATTGAGGATACAAGTAACATCCCAGAAATAGCTGTAAATCAGGAAATGGAAGGGAGGGAGGAACTCAAGAAAATTACAATCATCAGGGAAGTGATCCTGAACAAATTGTTGGAGCTGCGTGCTGACAAGTCCCCAGGTCCTGATGGACTTCATCCTTGAGTCTTAAAGAAGTGGCTAGTGAGCTAGTTGATGCATTAGTTTTAATTTTCCAAAATTCCCTAGATTCGGGGAAGGTTCCATTCAATTGGAAAGTAGCAAATGTAACTCCTCTATTCAAAAAGGGAGGGAGAGAGAAAGCAGGAATCTACAGGCCAGTTAGCTTAACATCTATCTTCGGGAAACTGTTAGAAGCCATTATTAAAGACGGTATAGCAAGTCAGTAAGAAAACTTTAATGTAATCAGGCAGAGTCAACATGGTTTTGTGAAAGGGAAATCATGTTTAACCAACTTATTGGAGTTTTTAAAAGAAATAACATGTGCTGTGGATAAAGGGAAACTGGTGGATGTACTGTACTTAGATTTCCAGAAGGCATTTGACAAGGTGCCACATCAAAGGTTATTGCGGAAAATAACAGCTCATAGTGTAGGGGTAACATATTGGCATGGATAGAAGATTGGCTAGCTAACAGGAAACAGAGAGTAGGCATAAATGGGTCATTTTCTGGTTAGCAAGATGTAACAAGTGGTGTGCCACAGGGATCTGTGCTGGGGCCTCAACTTTTTACGATTTATACAAATGGCTTAGATGAAGGAACCAAAGGTATGGTTGCTAAATTTACTGACACAATGACACAAAGATAGGTAGGAAAGTAAGTTGTGAAGAGGATATATGGAGGCTACAAAGGGATCTTCTTCTTCTTCTTCTTCTTTGGCCTCCTTGTCTCGAGAGACAATGGGTAAGCACCTGGAGGTGGTCAGTGGTTTGTGGAGCAGCGCCTGGAGTGGCTATAAAGGCCAAAGGGATATAGATAGGCTAAGTGAGTGAGCAAATATCTGGCAAATGTAATATAATGTGGGAAAGTGAAATTGTCCATTTTGGCAGGAAGAATTAAAAAGAAGCATATTATCTAAATGGTGAGAGATTGCAGAGTTCTGAGATGCAGTGGGATCTGGGTGTCCTCCTGCATGAATGGCAAAAGGTTAGCATGCAGGTACAGCAAGTAATTAGGAAAGTTAATAGAATGTTATTGTTTATTGTGAGGGGAATCGAATACAAAAGTAGGGATGTTATGCTTCAGTTATCAGGGCATTGGTGAGACTACATCTGGAGTACTGAGTACAGTATTGGTCTCCTTATTTAAGGAAGGAAGTAAATGCATTGGAAGCAGTTCAGATGGGAGGTGGTGGCATAGTGGTAATGTCACTGGACTAGTAATTCAGAGGCCCAGTACTCTGGAGACGTGGGTTCAAATCCCACCACAGCAGTGGGTGAAATTTGAATTCAGTTAATAAATCTGGAATTTAATAAGGTAGTCTAGTGATAACCACTGTCAATTATTGTACAAAACCCATCTGGTTCACTAACGCCCTTTAGGGAAGGAAATCTGCTGTCCTTACCTGGTTTGACCTACATGTGACTCCAGACCCACAGCAATGTGGTTGACTCTGAAATGGCCAAGCAAGCCACTCAGTTCAAGGGCAATTAGGGATGGTCAACAAATGCTGGCCAAGCCACCGATGGCCACATCCCACAAACGAATGAAAGAGAAGGTTTATGAGACTGATACCTGGAATGGGTGGGCTGCCTTATAAGGAAAGGTTGGACGAACTAGGCTTGTATCTGCTGGAGTTTAGGAGGGTAAGAGGTGATTGATTGAAACATATGATATCCACAAGGTGGATGTGGAAAGGATGTTTCCCCTTGTTGCTATTTAAAAATAAGGGGTCGCCTATTTAAGACACAGATTATGAGGAGAAATTTTTTATCTCTGAGGATTGTGAGTCTTTGGAACTCTCTTCCTCAAAAGGCAGTGGAAGCAGAGTCTTTAAATATTTTTACGGCAGAGGCAGATAGATTCTCGATATGCAAGAGGGTGAAAGGTTATGGGGGGAAGGAATGTGGAGTTGAGGTTACAAACAGATCAGCCATAATCTTTTTAAGGGGCCGAGTGGCCTACTCCTGCTGCATATTCATACATTCATATGACCTGGGCCAAAAATCAAGGCTGGGGCATCAAGTGCAGTACTGAGGGAATGCTGCACTGTCAGAGGGTGAGTACTGAGGGAGTGCAACACTGTTAGAGGGTGAGTCCTGAGGGAATGCTGCACTGTCGGAGGGTCAGTACTGAGGGAATGCTGCACTGTTGGTGGGTCAGTACTGAGGGAGTGATGCACTGTTAGAGGGTGAGTACTGAGGGAATGCTGCACTGTTGGTGGGTCAGTACTGAGGGAATGCTGCACTGTTAGAGGCTGAGTACTGAGGGAGTGCTGCACTGTCGGAGGGTCAGTACTGAGGGAGTGCTGTACTGTTGGAGGGTCAGTACTGAGGGAGTGCTGCACTGTTACAGGGTCAGTACTGAGGGAATGCTGCACTGTTGGAGGGTCAGTACTGAGGGAGTGCTGCACTGTCGGAGGGTCAGTACTGAGGGAGTGCTGCACTGTTACAGGGTCAGTACTGAGGGAGTGCTGCACTGTTAGAGGGTGAGTACTGAGGGAATGCTGCACTGTCGGAGGGTCAGTACTGAGGGAATGCTGCACTGTTAGAGGGTGAGTACTGAGGGAATGCTGCACTGTCGGAGGGTCAGTACTGAGGGAATGCTGCACTGTTAGAGGGTGAGTACTGAGGGAGTGCTGCACTGTCAGAGGGTCAGTACTGAAGGAGTGCTGCACTGTCGGAGGGGCAGTACTGAAGGAGTGCTGCACTGTCGGAGGGGCAGTACTGAGGGAATACTGCACTGTCGGAGGGTCAGTACTGAGGGAATGTTGCACTGTTAGAGGGGCAGTACTGAAGGAGTGCTGCACTGTTCCAGGGTCAGTACTGAAGGAATGCTGCACTGTCAGAGGGGCAGTACTGAGGGAATGCTGCACCGTCGGTGGCTCAGTACTGAGGGAATGCTGCACTGTCAGAGGGGCCGTACTGAGGGAATGCTGCACTGTCAGAGGGTGAGTACTGAAGGAGTGCTGCACTGTTGGAGGGTCAGTACTGAGGGAGTGCTGCACTGTTACAGGGTCAGTACTGAGGGAGTGCTGCACTGTCGGAGGGTCAGTACTGAGGGAGTGCTGCACTGTCAGAGGGTGAGTACTGAAGGAGTGCTGCACTGTTACAGGGTCAGTACTGAGGGAGTGCTGCACTGTTGGAGGGTCAGTACTGAGGGAGTGCTGCACTGTCGGAGGGTCAGTACTGAGGGAGTGCTGCACTGTTACAGGGTGAGTACTGAGGGAGTGCTGCACTGTTGGAGGGTCAGTACTGAGGGAGTGCTGCACTGTCAGAGGGGCAGTACTGAAGGAGTGCTGCACTGTCAGAGGGGCAGTATTGTGGGGAATGCTGCACTGTCAGAGGGGCAGTACTGAGGGAGTGCTGCACTGTCAGAGGGTGAGTACTGAGGGAATGCAGGACTGTCGGTGGGTCAGTACTGAGGGAGTGCTGCACTGTTAGAGGGTGAGTACTGAGGGAATGCAGCACTGTCGGTGGGTCAGTACTGAGGGAGTGCTGCACTGTTAGAGGGTGAGTGCTGAGGGAGTGCTGCACTGTCGGAGGGTCAGTACTGAGGGAGTGCTGTACTGTCAGAGGGTCAGTACTGAGGGAGTGCTGCACTGTCGGAGGGTCAGTACTGAAGGAATGCTGCACTGTTAGAGGGGCAGTACTGAAGGAATGCTGCACTGTCAGAGGGTGAGTACTGAGGGAATGCAGGACTGTCGGTGGGTCAGTACTGAGGGAGTGCTGCACTGTTAGAGGGTGAGTACTGAGGGAATGCAGCACTGTCGGTGGGTCAGTCCTGAGGGAGTGCTGCACTGTTAGAGGGTGAGTACTGAGGGAATGCAGGACTGTCAGAGGGTCAGTACTGAAGGAGTGCTGCACTGTTACAGGGTCAGTACTGAGGGAGTGCTGCACTGTCGGAGGGTCAGTACTGAGGGAGTGCTGCACTATTGGAGGGTCAGTACTGAGGGAGTGCTGCACTGTTACAGGGTCAGTACTGAGGGAGTGCTGCACTATTGGAGGGTCAGTACTGAGGGAGTGCTGCACTGTTACAGGGTCAGTACTGAGGGAGGGCTGCACTGTTACAGGGTGAGTACTGAGGGAGTGCTGCACTATTGGAGGGTCAGTACTGAGGGAGTGCTGCACTGTGACAGGGTCAGTACTGAGGGAGTGCTGCACTGTTACAGGGTCAGTACTGAGTGTGTGCTGCACTGTTACAGGGTCAGTACTGAGGGAGTGCTGCACTGTTGGAGGGTCAGTACTGAGGGAGGGCTGCACTGTTAGAGGGTGAGTACTGAGGGAGTGCTGCACTGTTACAGGGTCAGTACTGAGTGTGTGCTGCACTGTTACAGGGTCAGTACTGAGGGAGTGCTGCACTGTTGGAGGGTCAGTACTGAGGGAGTGCTGCACTGTTACTTGGTCATTACTGAGGGAGTGCTGCACTGTTACAGGGTCAGTACTGAGGGAGTGCTGCACTGTTGGAGGGTCAGTACTGAGGGAGTGCTGCACTGTTACAGGGTCAGTACTGAGGGAGTGGTGCACTGTTGGAGGGTCAGTACTGAGGGAGTGCTGCACTGTTATAGGGTCAGTACTGAGGGAGTGCTGCACTGTTACAGGGTCAGTACTGAGTGTGTGCTGCACTGTTACAGGGTCAGTACTGAGGGAGTGGTGCACTGTTGGAGGGTCAGTACTGAGGGAGTGCTGCACTGTTACAGGGTCAGTACTGAGGGAGTGCTGCACCGTCCGAGGATCTCTACTGAGGGAGTGCTGCACTGTCGGTGGGGCAGTACTGAAGGAGTGCTGCACTGTCGGAGGGGCAGTACTGAAGGAGTGCTGCACTGTCAGAGGGGCAGTACTGAGGGAATGCTGCACTGTTAGAGGGTGAGTACTGAGGGAGTGCTGCACTGTTAGAGGGTGAGTACTGAGGGAGTGCTACACTGTTGGAGGGTCAGTACTGAGGGAGTGCTGCACTGTTACAGGGTCAGTACTGAAGGAATGCTGTACTGTCAGAGGGGCAGTATTGAAGGAGTGCTGCAGTGTCAGATGGGCAGTACTGAAGGAGTGCTGCACTGTCAGAGGGGCAGTACTGAAGGAGTGCTGCACTGTCAGAGGGGCAGTACTGAAGGAGTGCTGCACCGTTAGAGGGGCAGTGCTGAAGGAGTGCTGCACTGTCAGAGGGGCAGTACTGAAGGAGTGCTGCACCGTTAGAGGGTGAGTACTGAAGGAGTGCTGCACTGTCAGAGGGTGAGTACTGAGGGAGTGCTGCACTGTCGGAGGTTCAGTACTGAGGGAGCGCTGCACTGTTACAGGGTCAGTGCCGAGGGAGTGCTGCGCTGTTACAGGGTCAGTACTGAGGGAGTGCTGCACTGTTGGAGGGTCAGTATTGAGGGAGTGCTGCGCTGTTAGAGGGTGAGTACTGAGGGAATGCTGCACTGTTACAGGGTCAGTACTGAGGGAGTGCTGCACTGTTGGAGGGTCAGTACTAAGGGAGTGCTGCACTGTTACAGGGTCAGTACTGAAGGAATGCTGTACTGTCAGAGGGGCAGTATTGAAGGAGTGCTGCAGTGTCAGATGGGCAGTACTGAAGGAGTGCTGCACTGTCAGAGGGGCAGTACTGAAGGAGTGCTGCACTGTCAGACGGGCAGTAATGAAGGAGTGCTGCACCGTTAGAGGGGCAGTGCTGAAGGAGTGCTGCACTGTCAGAGGGTAAGTACTGAAGGAGTGCTGCACTGTCAGAGGGTGAGTACTGAGGGAGTGCTGCACTGTTGGAGGGTGAGTACTGAGGGAATGCAGCACTGTCGGTGGGTCAGTACTGAGGGAATGCTGCACTGTTACAGGGTCAGTACTGAGGGAGTGCTGCACTATTGGAGGGTCAGTACTGAGGGAATGCTGCACTGTTACAGGGTCAGTACTGAGGGAGTGCTGCACTGTGAGGGTGAGTACTGAGGGAATGCTGCACTGTCAGAGGGTGAGTACTGAAGGAGTGCTGCACTGTCAGAGGGTGAGTACTGAGGGAATGCTGCACTGTCGGTGGGTCAGTACTGAGGGAATGCTGCACTGTTACAGGGTCAGTACTGAGGGAGCGCTGCACTGTTACAGGGTCAGTACTGAGGGAATGCTGCACTGTCAGAGGGTGAGTACTGAAGGAGTGCTGCACTGTCAGAGGGTGAGTACTGAGGGAGTGCTGCACTGTCGGAGGTTCAGTACTGAGGGAGCGCTGCACTGTTACAGGGTCAGTGCTGAGGGAGTGCTGCACTGTTGGAGGGTCAGTACTGAGGGAGTGCTGCCCTGTTGGAGAGTCAGTACTGAGGGAGTGCTGCACTGTTACAGGGTCAGTCCTGAGGGAGTGCTGCGCTGTTACAGGGTCAGTACTGAGGGAGTGCTGCACTGTTGGAGGGTCAGTATTGAGGGAGTGCTGCGCTGTTAGAGGGTGAGTACTGAGGGAATGCTGCACTGTTACAGGGTCAGTACTGAGGGAGTGCTGCGCTGTTACCGGTCAGTACTGAGGGAGTGCTGCACTGTTGGAGGGTCAGTACTAAGGGAGTGCTGCACTGTTAGAGGGTCAGTACTGAGGGTGTGCTGCACTGTCGGAGGGTCAGTACTGAGTGTGTGCTGCACTGTTACAGGGTCAGTACTGAGGGAGTGCTGCACTGTTAGAGGGTGAGTACTGAGGGAGTGCTGCACTGTCGGAGGGTCAGTACTGAAGGAGTGCTGCACTGTCAGAGGGGCAGTACTGAAGGAATGCTGTACTGTCAGAGGGGCAGTACTGAAGGAGTGCTGTAGTGTCAGAGGGGCAGTACTGAAGGAGTGCTGCACCGTTAGAGGGGCAGTACTGAGGGAGTGCTGCACTGTCAGAGGGGCAGTGCTGAAGGAATGCTGTACTGTCAGAGGGGCAGTGCTGAAGGAGTGCTGCACTGTTGAGGTGTCATCTTTTAGATGAGACATTAACGCAAAGCTCCTTCTGCCCTCTCAGATGGATGGCAATGATCACATTGCCCTATTTTGGAGACATGCAAAGGACTTGTCCCCAATTTTCTGCTCAATATTTTTCAGACAATCCACATCACTAAAGCAGAATAGCTGGTCATTATCACATTGCCATTTTTGGGATTACTGAGATTGCCATTACTGTGTGTAAATTTGATTTTGTGTTTCTAGTGACTTCTTTTTCTTTGCCCTCCTTGTCTCGAGACACAATGGGTAAGCGCCTGGAGGTGGTCAGTGGTTTGTGAAGCAGCGCCTGGAGTGGCTATAAAGGCCAATTCTAGAGTGACAGACTCTTCCACAGGTGCTGCAGATAAAATTAGTTGTCGGGGCTGTTACACAGTTGGCTCTCTCCTTGCGATGCTGTCTTTTTACCTGCCAACAGCTAAGTCTCTTCGACTCGCCACTCTTTAGCCCCGCCTTTATGGCTGCCCGACAGCTCTGACGATCACTGGCAACTGACTCCCACGACTTGTGATCAATGTCACAGGACTTCATGTCGCGTTTGCAGACGTCTTTAAAGCAGAGACATGGACCGCCGATGGGTCTGATACCAGTTACGAGCTCGCTGTACAATGTGTCTTTGGGCATCCTGCCATCTTCCATGCGGCTCACATGGCCAAGCCATCTCAGGCGCCGCTGGCTCAGTTGGGTGGAAATGCTGGGGATGTTGGCTGCCTCGAGGACTTCTGTGTTGGAGATACGGTCCTGCCACCTGATGCCAAGGATTCTCCGGAGGCAGCGAAGATGGAATAAATTGAGACGTCGCTCTTGGCTGACATACGTTGTCCAGGCCTTGCTGCCGTAGAGCAAGGTACTGAGGACACAGGCCTGATACACTCGGACTTTAGTGTTCCGTGTCAGTGCGCCATTTTCCCACACTCTCTTGGCCAGTCTGGACATAGCAGTGGAAGCCTTTCCCATGCGCTTGTTGATTTCTGCATCGAGAGACAGGTTACTGGTGATAGTTGAGCCTAGGTAGGTGAACTCTTGAACCACTTCCAGAGCGTGGTCGCCAATATTGATGGATGGAGCATTTCTGACGTCCTGTCTCATGATGTTCATTTTCTTGAGGCTGATGGTTAGGCCAAATTCATTGCAGGCAGCCTCAATCCTGTCGATGACTCTCTGCAGACACTCTTCCGTGTGGGATGTTAATGCAGCATCATCAGCAAAGAGGAGTTCCCTGATGAGGACTTTCCGTACTTTGGTCTTCGCTCTAAGACGGGCAAGGTTGAACAACCTGCCACCTGATCTTGTGTGGAGGAAAATTCTTTCTTCTGAAGGCTTGAACACATGTGAGAGCAGCAGTGAGAAGAAGATCCCAAACAGTGTGGGTGCGAGAAAACAGCCCTGTTTCACGCCACTCAGGATAGGAAAGGGGTCTGATGAGGCGCCGCTATGCTGAATTGTGCCTTTCATATTGTCATGGAATGAGGTGATGATACTTAGTAGCTTTGGTGGACATCCGATCTTTGCCAGTAGTCTGAAGAGACCACGTCTGCTGACAAGGTCAAAGGCTTTGGTGACATCAATGAAAGCAATGTAGAGGGGCATCTGTTGTTCGCGGCATTTCTCCTGTATCTGTCAAAGGGAGAACAGCATGTCAACGGTCGATCTCTCTGCTCGAAAGCCACACTGTGCCTCAGGGTAGACACGCTCGGCCAGCTTCTGGAGCCTGTTTAAAGCGACTCGAGCAAAGACTTTCCCCACTATGCTGAGCAGTGAGATTCCACGGTAGTTGTTTCAGTCACCGCGGTCACCTTTGTTTTTATAGAGGGTGATGGTATTGGCATCGTGCATGTCCTGGGGTACTGCTCCCTCGTCCCAGCACAGGCATAGCAGTTCATGTAGTGCTGAGAGTATAGCAGGCTTGGCACTCTTGATTATTTCAGGGGTAATGCCATCCTTCCCAGGGGCTTTTCCGCTGGCTAGAGAATCAATGGCATCACTGAGTTCTGATTTTGTTGGCTGTGCATCCATAACTGGTAGAGGTTGGGCTGGATTGAAGGCGGACTCAGTGACAACATTTTCCCTGGAGTACGGTTCTAGCTAGTGCTCAATCCAGCGGTCCATTTGCTTGTGTTGGTCAGTGATTGTGTCCCCTGATTTAGATTTGAGGGGGGCGAGCTTCTTGATGGTTGGCCCAAAAGCTCTCTTAATGCCCTCATACATTCCTCTGATGTTTCCGGTGTCGGAGGCCAGCTGAATATGACTGCATAGGTGTTGCCAGTAGTCATTTGCACAGCACCTGGCTGTTCTTTGTGCAGTGCTTCTGGCTGTTTTAAGTGCTATGGATGTTAACTCGCTGGGGGCTTTCTTGTAGTTTAGTGCAATGCGCTTAGCGGCTATGACAGGTTCCAGCTCTTCAAAGTGAGTTTGAAACCAGTCTGCATTCTGCTTCACAAGCTTACCACGTTGGTCATTGCTGAGTCATAGATGGCGTCTCTGATGTGGGCCCACTTAGTCTCTACACGCCCTGTAGAAGTGTTTTGAAGGGCTTTTTCAAGTGAATTTAGAAACTTATGTAACAGCTGTGGTTCAGAAATTCTGCTCGTGTTGATGCGCGGGCGGCCCTTCTGCCCTGAGTGATGTAGCTTCTTTGGTTTGAGTCTAACTTTGCTGCACACCAGGGAGTGGTCGGTGTTGCAGTCCGCACTGTGGAAGCTGCGTGTGATTTGAACGCTTGTTTTTAGAGGTTCGTCTTGTGACGATGAAGTCCAGCTGGTGCCAACGTGATCTTGGGTGACTCCAAGAAACCTAGTGACAGGGTTTATTGTGAAAGAACGAGTTGGTGATGCAGAGGTTGTGATAGGTACACAACTCAAGCAGTCTCTGTCCATTCTCATTCATCCTTCCAATGCCATAACGCCCAAGGCAGGAGAGCCATGAGTCATGGTCGGCCCCAACCCTGGTGTTAAAGTCCCCCAGCAGGAACAAATGTTCGGTATTGGGGATGCTACTAATGATATGATGGAGTTCCTCGTCGATCACATTGTCGTTTCTGGGACCTTGCTGTGTGTAAATTTGCTTTTGTGTTTCCAACTTTATAACAGTGACTACACTTCTATTATATATTTTTCTTGCACATCAAGTTGTTATGATCTGAAATGCATTGCCTGAAAGCAAATTCGATAGTAACTTTCAAAAGGGAATTGGATAAATAATTGAAAAGGAAAGATTTGCAGGGCTACAGGGTAAAAGCATGGGGGAGTGGGACTAATTGGATAACTCTTTCAAAGAGTCAGCACAGGCACGATGGGCTGAATGGCCTCCTTCTGTGCTGTATTATTCGATGAATCTGTGGTCTTTAAACCACTTGGCTAGCAGTACACTTTCCAAAATAACAGGCCAAAAAAAAACCCAAAACAAATGCAACTTGCAGACTGCAGACAGCACAATACTGCGAGGCATTCTGTTACCATGGGCAACACTGCTGATCAACTCTGCTCAGGAATTTTTGGCCTGTGGGATTAATATAAATGCGGGTGGAATCAGCGAGACTGACCCAGGGGAAGCGATGTGGATGTGGGTGGAATCAGCGAGACTGACCCAGGGGAAGCGATGTGTATCTAACACAGCACACATATTGACGAGATCATGTTTTAGTCATTCAAGTTTTTTTAAGAGCAATGGTGAGATTGTACAAAAGAATAAAACAAAAGCAGCAAACTACGGGAATCGTTGCTTATCCAAAGTGTGAGATTTAAAGAAGCTTCGCAAAGGTGAAGAAAAAAGCATTTGGTAGATCTTGTGCTATTGGTTCACATAAACAGGGTGTAATGATGCAGCTGATGTAAACTGGGTCACATGCTGGTGAAGTCATCGTGACAAAGAGAGAAGGTTACAGCTGAAGATGATCTTTACCCCAAACTAAAAAAAGTTTGCCAAATGCAGTTTGTAATGAGCACAGTGCAGCTTTAAACAAAACAAATCCAGGATTGGAAAACGAAAGACTTGCATTTCTATAGCGCCTTTCATCCCAAACATCCCAAAGCGCTTTCTAGCCAATGCAGTACTTTTGAAGTGTAGTCACTGTTGTAACGTAGGAAATACGGCAGACAATTTTCACACAGCAAGCTCCCACAAACAGCAATGTGATAATGAGCAGATAATCTGTTTTCGTGATGTTTGTTGAGAAATAAATATTGGCTGAGGAGAACTCCCCTGCTCGTCTTCAAAATAACACCAGGGGATTTTCTTACACCCATCAGTGACAACAGATGGGGCCTCAGTTTGGCAGTACATCTGAAAGACAGCACCTCTGGCAGTGCAGCACTCCCTCAGTATTACACCAGAGCATCAACCTTGATTATTCTGTTCAAATCTTAGAGTGGGACTTGAACCCAGAACCTTAGAGACACCAGAGTACGACCAACCGAGCCACAACTGACAGTAAAATAGGCAGCGTTTCAACCATGTACGACAAAGTAAGCAGGAAATCAGTAAGACACACTGCAGGCCACTCCGGATTTACAGGCGTGAAACAGGTGATTAATAATCCAATATGGCAGGCAGTGTGCATGCACACCTCCCAAGCAGAACAACAATCTACATTTATATAGTGTCTTTAACATTGTAAAATGTCCCAAGGTGCTTCACAGGAGCGATTATCAGAAAAGAAAATGAAACCATTCCACATAAGAAGCCGTTAGGACAGGTGACCAAAAGCTTGGTCAAAGTGTAGCTTTAAAGAAGCATCTTAAAGAAGGAGAGAGAGGTAGAGAGGTTGAGGGAGGCAAGTCCAGATGTTAAGAAATGCACCATCTGCCATACCGATGAAGACCTCAGTAGACGCAGCCCAGTGAAGTGAGAGTGACTGCCCTTGACATCAATGCAGCATTTGACCGAGTATGGCATCAAGGAGCCCTAGCAAAACTGGAGTCAATGGGAATTGGGGGGAGAAAACTCCATTGGTTGGAGTAACACCTATCACAAAGGAAGATGGTTGTGGTTGTTGGAGGCCAATCATCTCAGTCCCAGGACATCACTGCAGGAGTTCCTCAGGGTAGTGTCCTAGGCCCAACCATCTTCAGCTGCTTCATCAATGACCTTCCCTCCAACATACAGTCAGAAGTGGCGATATTTGCAGATGATTGCACAATGTTTGCGACTCCTCAGATATTGAAGCAGTCCATGTCCATATGCAGCAAGACCTGGACAACATCCAGACTTGGGCTGAGAGGTGGCAAGGAACATTCATGCCACACAAGTCCCAGGCAATGACCATCTCAAAAAAGAGAGAATCTAACCATCTCCCCTTGACTTTCAATGGCATTGCCATCACTGAATCCTCCACTATCAACATCCTGGGGGTCACCATTGACCTGGAACTTAACAATGGGAATCATGGGGAAAACTCTCGTCTGGTTGGAGTACCTAGAGCAAAGGAAGATGGTTGTGGTTGTTGGAAGTCAATCATCTCAGCTCCAGGACATCACTGCAGGAGTTCCTCGGGGTAGTGTCGAAGGCCCAACCATCTTCAGCTGCATTATCATTGACCTCCCCTCCAACATACGATCAGAAGTGGGGATGTTCGCTGATGATTGCCCCATAAATACTGTGGCTACACTGTGTGTCGGTGGTGCAGGGAGTGACTGTCATTGGGATGTCAATCAAGCAGACTACTCCAGTTCAGTTTCTGGTCAATGGTAACCCCCAGGATGTTGATAGTAGGGTATTCAGTGATAGTAATGCCTTTGAATGTCAAGGGGAGATGGTTAGATTCTCTCTTGTTGGAGATGGTCATTGCCTGGCACTTGTGTGGCGTGAATGTTAATTGCCACTTATCAGCCCAAGCCTGGATATTGTCCAGGTCTTGCAGCACTTTTACACAGACTGCTTCAGTATCTGAGGAGTCATGAATGGTGCTGAACATTGTGCAATCACCAGCGAACATCCCCACTTCTGACCTTATGATGGCAGGAAGGTCATTGATGAAGCAGCTGAGGGTGGTTGGGCCGAACACTACCCTGAGGTACTCCTGCAGTGATGACCTGGAGCTCAGATAATTGACCTCCAACAACCACAGCCATCTTCCTTTACGCTAGGTATGACTCCAACCAGCGGAGGGTTTTCCCCCTGATTCCCATTGACCTCAGTTTTTCTAGGGCCCCTTGATGCCTTACTCGGTCAAATGCTGCCTTGATGTCAAGGACAGTCACTCTCACCTCACCTCTTGAGTTCAGCTCTTTTGTCCAAGTTTGAAACAAGGCTGTAATGAGGTCAGGAGCTGAGTGGCCCTGGCTGAACCCAAACTGAGCGTCACTGAGCTGGTTATTGCTAAGCAAGTGCTGCTTGATAGCACTGTCGACGACACCTTCCATCACTTTACTGATGATTGAGAGTAGGCTGATGGGGCAGGAATTAAATGGTTGGACATATCCTGCTTTTTGTGTACAGGACATTCCTGGACAACTTTCCACATTGCAGGGTAGATGCCAGTGTTGTAACTGTACTGGAACAACTTGGCTAGGGGCGCGGCAAGTTCTGGAGCACAGGTCTTCAGTGCTATTGCCAGAATATTGTCAGGGCCCATAGCTTTTGCAGTATCCAGTGCCTTCAGTCATTTCTTGATATTACGGGGAGTGAATTGAATTGGCTGAAGTCTGGCATCTGTGATGCTCGGGACTTCAGGAGGAGGCCGAGATGGATCATCAACTCAGCACTTCTGGCTGAAGATTTTTGTAAATGCTTCAGCCTTATCTTTCGCACTGATGTGCTGGGCTCCTTCATCATTGAGGATGGGGATATTTGTGGAGCCACCTCCTCCAGTTAGTTGTTTACTTGTCCACCACAATTCACGGCTGGATGTGGCAGGACTGCAGAGCCTAGTTCTGATCTGTTGGATATGGGATCGCTTAGCTCTATCGCATGCTGCTTACGCAGTTTGGCACACAAGTAGTCCTGTGTTGTAGCTTCAGCAGGTTGACATCTCATTTTGAGGTATGCCTGGTGCTGCTCCTGGCATGCCCTCCTGCACTCTTCATTGAACCAGGGTTGGTCTCCTGGCTTGATGGTAATGGTAGAGTGGGGGATATGCCGGGCCATGAGGTTGCAGATTGTGGTTGAATACATTTCTGCTGCTGCCGATGGCCCACAGTGCCTCATGGATGCCCAGTTTTGCATTGCTAGTTGTATTCGAAATCTATCCCATTTAGTACAGTGGTAGTGCTGCATACACAATGGAAGGTATCCTCAATGTGAAGGTGGGACTTGGTCTCCACTAGGACTGTGCAGTGGTCACTCCTACCAATACTGTCATGGACAACGTGGTGGAGGCAGATTCAATCATGGCTTTCAAAAGGAAATTGGATAATTATCTGTAGGGAAAATATTTACAGGGCTACGGGAACGAACGGGGAAGTAGGACTAGCTGAATTACTCTTGCAGAGAGGCGGCAAGGACTCAATGGGGCTGATGCCCTTCTTCTGTCCCAGAACCATTCTATGATTCTCTTCTAGTTGTTCAAAATCACAAAGGCTTCAGTCATCAGCATGTTCAGTGATTTTACTATATTGACCTCTCTATCATTCACCAATATTGTGAACAGCTGGAGCCCCAGAACACATCCCTGTGATGTTACCACTGGTTACCTTTTACCAGTCAGAGCCAGTTCTCTTTCTCCCTCCTGCCTATTTTCTGTTGAAAGCCAATTCTGGATCCACCTGGAAAATCTATCCACCATTCCATCGGCAAGAATCTCTTCTTCTTGTCTCACACATGAATCTTTCTCAAATGCATTTTTTGAGAATCTAAGGAAACTGCTTTTACTGAATTACTCTCCACCACATGCTAAGCTAGATCTGAAAAGAATTCAAATAGGTTTTTTGAGACATGACCTATTACTTTGAAATCCATGCTGACTGCTCCCTATGACTCCTGTGCTTTCTATATGCTCTTTATCATATCCTGCAGGGTGCCTTCTAGCATTTTCCCTACTGGGCATTAGGTTAACCGACCTATAATTGCCAGATTCCTGCTTTACTCCTTATATAGAAATTAGGACTGCATTTGTTATCGTCTATTCCTCATGTGCAATTTCAGTATTTATGGGCCCTTGAAAAATCCATCAAAGCATCAATAATTTTCCCTTTAATTCCTTCAGAATTCTATCATATATCCCACCTGGCTTAGAAGCCTTGTGGATATATATTTTTCCACTTTTACATTGAAGGTCCTTGTTGGGGGTTTTGATAGAGTAAATAAGGGGAAACCATTTCCAGTGGCAGGAGGGTCAGATAGCAGAGGCTACTAATCAGATAGCTCTTTCAAAGAGCTAGCACAGGCACAATGGACTGAATAGCCTCCTTCTGTGCTCTATGATTCTTTGCCAACTTCCATATTTTACCCAGAGGATGGTGGGGATCTGGAACTCACTGTCTGAAAGAATGGGAGAGGCAGAAACCCTCATCACATTTAAATAACACTTGGCTATGCACTGGAGGTGCTGTAACCTGTTATGGTATTACTTTCAGGGGTGTATCTAAAACAGCTGTCCATCACCAGACAGGATGTGACGTACAGACCCGTGTGATCTCTAGGTTGGAAGCAGCTCCAGAGATAAGATCTGTTACCCTACCTTCCTCGGATTGCTGTATATAAGTTAGCATCTTCAATAAAAGAACACACCTTTTAGATTCACCACTCTTGTCTGTGTGATTGGTGTGTTTATGTAAAGTAAGAGGACACAACATAACCTATAGGGTCACGGACCAAGATCTCAAGGTGGGATTCAGCTGGATTGTTCTTTTTCGCCAGCACAGGCACAATGGGCTGAATGGCCTCCTTCTATGTCATAAATCTTTCTATGTTTCTTGTGTTATTGATTACTTAGTCCCATTTACTCGCACTGATGTTTGCCTCTCGTCCTGCAGTCCATTGATACTTCATCACTTCCTGATCACCAATAATAAATTTAGCCAATTTATCCCTTTGGCCTTCCTTCTCCCATCAAAACAAAGTCTTAAATCGTTTCCCTGGCTGTCCTCTGCGATGTTTCCCTTGATGTCTCACATATTTTCCCATTGAGATTGATACTTTGGGTACCGAGTGGTTCCCACCAATGCCTCTGTTGCATTAACTCCCATCTATTATGACTATTTTCTCTATTGTAAGTTAAGGTTATTCCCTTCATCATCTGTCAGACACTCTTGTGTCTGGATCAGAAGATTGTGGGTTCAAGGCCGGCACAGTGGTGCAGTGGTTAGCACCGCAGCCTCACAGCTCCAGCGACCCGGGGTCAGTTCTGGGTACTGCCTGTGTGGAGTTTGCAGGTTCTCCCTGTGACCGCGTGGGTTTCCGCCGGGTGCTCTGGTTTCCTCCCACAGCCAAAGACTTGCAGGTTGATAGGTAAATTGGCCATTGTAAATTGCCCCTAGTGTAGGTAGGTGGTAGGAGAATGGTGGGAACATGGGATTAATGTAGGATTAGTCTAAATGCGTGGTTGTTGGTTGGCACAGATTTGGTGGGCCGAAGGGCCTGTTTCAGTGCTGTAACTCTAAATAAATAAAAAATAAAATAAATAAAAATGCATCGATCTATGTTCTGCACCATGGTATAACAGGATAAGAACATAGGAACAGGAGGAGGCCATTCAGCCCCTTGAACCTGTACCACAATTCAATTAGATCATGGCTGACCTGTATTTTAACTCCATCTACCCACTTTGGTTCTGTAAGCCTCAATAACCTTACCCAACAAAAATCTATCAATCTCAGATTTATTTTATTTGTTCAAGAGATGTGAGTGTCGCTGGCCAGATCAGGATTTATTGCCCATCCCTAAATGCCCTTGAGAAGTGGTGGTGAGCTGCCTTCTTGAACCGCTGCAGTCCATGTGGGGTAGGTACACCCACAGTGCTGTTAGGAAGGGAGTTCCAGGATTTTGATCCAGTGACAGTGAAGGAATGGTGATATAGTTCCAAGTCAGGATGGTGTGTGGCTTGGAGGAGAACTTGCAGGTGGTAGTGTTCCCATGCATCTGCTGCCCTTGTCCTTCTAGTTGGTAGAGGTCTCGGGTTTGGAAGGTGCTGTTGAAGGAGCCTTGGTGAGTTGTTGCGGTGCATCTTGTAGATGGTACACACTGCTGTCACTGTGCACAGTGGTGAGGTGAGTGAATGTTTAAGGTGATGGATGGGATGCCAAGCAAGTGGGCTGCTTTGTCCTGGATGGTGTCGAGCTTCTTGAGTGTTGTTGGAGCTGCACCCATCCAGGCAAGTGGAGAGTATTCCATCACACTCCTGACTTGTGCCTTGTGGATGGTGGACAGGCTTTGGGGAGTCAGGAGGTGAGTTACTCGCCTCAGAATTCCCAGCCTCTGACCTGTTCTTGCAGCCACAGTATTTATGTGGCTCGCTCAGTTCAGTTTCTGGTCAATAGTAACCCTCAGGATGTTGATAGTGGAGGATTCAGTAATGGTAATGTCAAGGGGAGATGGTTAGAAACTCTTTTGGTGGAGATGGTCATTGCCCGGCACTCATGTGACATTAATGTTACTGAAATTTTCAATTGACCCCCAGTCTCAAGAGATTTTTGGGAGAAAGATCCAGAATTCCACTCCCCTTTGTGTAAAGAAATGCTTACTGATGTCACCCCTGAACAACCTGGCTCCAATTTTAACTTTCTGCCCCTCGTTCTGGATTCTGCAACCCCCCACCCCACCCCCATTGAGAGGAAATCGTTTCTCTATCTACCTTTTATTCATTTTAAATCCTTCATTTAGATCACCCTTAATCTTCTACACTAAAGAGAATACAAGCCTAGTCTATTCAACTTGTCCTCATAATTTAATCCTTTTAGCCCAGTATCATTCTGGTGAATCTGCACTGGATCCCATCTAAGAACAATCTGTCCTTCCAGAACTGTGTCCCAGATGGGGGGGGTGCTAACCAGAACTTTATACAAATGTAGACTAACATCCAACACTTTTGAGTTGAAGATCAACCAATAGCTGTCTTTGTCAGGGGGAGATCGTGTATAACTAACTTGATTGAATTTTTCGAGGAGGTGACTAGAAGTGGAGATGAAGGTAAAGCAGTTGATGTAGTCTACATGGACTTCAGAAAGGCTTTTGATAAGGTCCCACATGGGAGATTGTTTAAGAAGGTAAGAGCCCATGGGATCCAGCACAAAAGGGCAGCACAGTGGCGCAGTGGTTAGCACCACAGCCTCACAGCTCCAGGGACCCGGGTTCGATTCTGGGTACTGCCTGTGTGGAGTTTGCAAGTTCTCCCTGTGACTGCGTGGGTTTCTGCCGGGTGCTCCGGTTTCCTCCCACATGCTAAAGACTTGCAGGTTGATAGGTAAATTGGCCATTAGCAATTGCCCCTAGTATAGGTAGGTGGTAGGGAATATGGGGTTAGTATAAATGGGTGGTTGTTGGTTGGCACAGACTTGGTGGGCCGAAGGGCCTGTTTCAGAGCTGTATCTCTAAATAAATAAATTTGGCAAATTGGATCCAAAATAGGCTTAGTGGTAGGAGGCAGAGGGAGGCAGAGGGTAATGGACAAGGGTTGTTTCTGTGATTGGAAGCCTGTGACCAGTGGTGTACCACAGGGATCGGTGCTGGGACCCTTGCTGTTTGTAGTGTACATTAATGATTTAGATGTGAATATAGGAGGTATGATCAGTAAGTTTGCAGATGATAAAAATTGGTGGTGTTGTAAATAGTGAGGAGGAAAGCCTTAGATTACTGGACGATATAGATGGGCTGGTAAGATGAGCGGAGCAGTGGCAAATGGAATTTAATCCTGAGAGGTGAGAGGTGATGCATTTTGGGAGGACTATCAAGGCAAGGGAATTTACAATGGATGGTAGGACCCTAGGAAGTACAGAGGGTCAGAGGGGCCTTGGTGTACTTGTCCATAGATCACTGAAGGCAGCAGCACAGGTAGATAAGGTGCTTAGTAAGGCATATGGGATACTTGCCTTTATTAGCCGAGGCATAGAATATAAGAGCACGGAGGTTATGATGGAGCTGTATAAAATGCTAGTTAGGGCACAGCTGGAGTACTGTGTACAGTTCTGGCCACCACACTATAGGAAGGATGTGATTGCACTGGAGAGAGTGCAGAGGAGATTCACCAGGATGTTGCCTGGGCTGGAGCATTTCAGCTATGAAGAGAGACTGAAAAGGCTAGGGTTGTTTTCCTTGGTGCAGTGAAGGCTGAGGGGGGACATGATTGAGGTATACAAAAGTATGAGGGGCATAGATAGGTTAGATAGGAAGAAACTTTTTCACTTATCGGAGGGGTCAATAACCAGGGGACATAGATTTAAGGTAAGGGGAAGGAGGTTTAGAGGGGATTTGAGGATAAGATCTTTTCACCCAGAGGGTGGTTGGAATCTGGAACGCACTGCCTGACGGGGTGGTAGAGGCAGGAACCCTCACAACATTTAAGAAGTATTTAGATGAGCACTTGAAACGCCATTGCATACAAGGCTACAGGCCAAGTGCAGGGAAAATGGGATTAGAATAGGTGTTTGATGGCCGGCACAGACACGATGGGCCGAAGGGCCTGTCTCTGTGCTGTATATCTCTGTGACTCTATAAGCAATACTCTGCAGTCCAACACTCCTTAGTTGGCAGTCCGAGAGTGGAATTAATCTCTCTCTGAAGGTAGACAGTGCATGCAAATGGATCAGGAACCAAAGTAAGAACATTTAATACGAAGTAGGTCATCCTGAGGTATCTTGTGGTGGCTGTCTGCAAAGTGTAGATGCTAGAGACCAGGGACATAGATGAAGCAGCTGTCTCCCAGGACAGAGTGTACACTGCATATAGTATGGGATTGCCATGGGAATTACGTTTGGTTCATACATACAGTGGTGAAAATTTTTGAAGTGCACTATAAAGTAATCGGTGGAAGGATTAGAGGAGAGTTGAGGAGTAATGTTTTTCACCTAGAGGGTGGTGGGGGTCTGGAGCTCAATGCCTGAAAGAGATGGATAGGCAGAGACCCTCATCACATTTAAAAACCACTTGGATGTACACTTGAAGTGCTGTAACCTACAGGGCTGAAAGGTGGGATTAAGCTGGATAACTCTCGGTCGGCACAGACACGATGGGCTGAATGGCCTCCATCTGTGCCATACATTTTCTATGACTGAAAAGCTTCAACAGAGTACAAGCAATGAAACCAATCTAATATGGATTCATAAAAAAACTGGTCTTTGTTAATGTGTTTATTTGACTTGTTCATATAAACAGAACTTGTGGAAGGAAATTATGCAGCTGACTTTACACATCCTGACTTTCAGGAAGCAGTTGATAAGGTCCCTCGCATGAGACTTTAAGAGTTAGCATCAAAACTCATGGGTCCATGGTAAAATTGTAAATTGGATTATTAATTGTCCAAGCCATAAGAATAGAGAGCAGTTATCAATGATAGTAATCCGAATTGGGCAGTTCGGACCAGTAGATTACCCCAAGAGTCAGTGTTGGACTCTTGCTGTGTAAAATTAGTTATTAATGACTTTGATTAGAGCCTTGTCAGAAAGTCTACATTTTCAGATGCTTTGGATACATTAATTTAGTGCTTGTGTTACTGGACTATTAACCCAGAGGCCTGTATGAAAAATCCAGATCAGTTATGAGTCAGCCATGAGTGCAAGTCCCACATGGGGCTGGATAGACCATATTCACATGGTAGTTTGAGAATTTCAATCCCACTTAATTACAATGAGGAAAGACTTTGATAGGGAATGACTATTGTCGCTTGTTGGGGAATTAGTGACGAGCGGATCGCATCAGGTTAAAATGAATAGTGTGAGGTTAGGAAAATCCCTGGAGCAAGAGAGAAAGACTTGCATTTATATGGTTTCTTTCACAACTTCTCTGAGTGATTTACAGCCACTTAAGTATAGTTACTGTTGTAATGTAGCAAACATGGCAGCCAATTTCTGCACAGCAAGCTCCAACAAACTGCAATGAGATATTGCCCATAGGAGCAGGAGTAGGCCATTCAGCCCATTGAGCCTGCTCCACCATTCAATATGACTATGGCTGATCATCCACGTCAATGCCTTTTTCCCACACTATCCCCACAGCTCTTAATGTCATTGGTATTTAGAAATCTGTCAGTCTCTGTTTTAAACATACTCAATAACTGAGCTTCCACAGCCCTCTGGGGTAAAGAATTCCAAAGTTTCACAACCCTCTGAGTAAAGAAATGTCTCCTCATCTTTGTCCCAAGTGATTTCCCCTATATTTTGAAATTGTGTCCCCTGGTTCTAGATTCCCCAACCAGGGGAAACATCTTACCTGCATCTACCCTGTCTATCTCTTTAAATATTTTGTAGGTTTCAATGAGATCACTTCTCATTCTTCGACACTCTTGAGAATACAGGCCCAGTTTCCCCAATCTCTCTTCATAGGACAGTCCTGCCATCCCGGGAACAAGTCTGGTGAACCTTTATTGCACTCTCTCTATGGCAATAATACCCTTCCTAAGGTGAGGGGACCAAAACTGCACGCAGTATTCCAGGTGCAATCTAACCAAGGCTCTATACAATTGAAGCAAGACTTTACTACTCCTGTACTCAAATCCTCTTGTAATAAAGGCTAACATACCATTAGCCTTCCTAATTGCTTGCTGCACCTGCATGTTAGCTTTCAGTGACTTATTGGCAAGGACACCCAGGTCCCTTTGTACATCTACACTTTCTAATCTCTTACCATTTAAGAAATACTCTGCACATCTATTCCTCCTACCAAAATGGATAACCTCACATTTTTCCACATTATATTCCATCTGCTACATTCTTGCCCACTCACTTTGTCTGTCCAAATCCCCTTGAAGACATTTTGCATCTTCCTCACAACACACATTCCCACCTAGTTTTGTCACCCAAAACTTGGAAATATTACATATTGTGAACAGCTGGGGCCCAAGCACTGATCCCTGCAGTATCCCATTTGTCACAGCCTGCCAACACGAGAATGACCAGTTTATTCCTACTCTGTTTTCTGTCTGTTAACCAATCCCTTAATCCAAGCCAGTATATTACCTCCTATCCCATGTGCTTTAATTTTGCTAACCAACCTCCTGTGGGGAACTTTATCAAAAGCCTTCTGAAAATACAAGTATACCACGTCCACCGACTCCCTTTTATTAATTCTGTTTGTTACATCCTCAAAAAACTCCAACAGGTTCGTCTAACATGATTTCCCATTGATAAATCCATGTTGACTATGCCCAATCAGATCATTATTATCCAAGTGACCATTTATCACATCCTTTAGAATCTTCTTTCTTCTTCTTTGGGCCTCCTTATCTCGAGAGACAATGGATACGCGCCTGGAGGTGGTCAGTGGTTTGTGAAGCAGCGCCTGGAGTGGCTATAAAGGCCAATTCTAGAGTGACAGGCTTTTCCACAGGTGCTGCAGAGAAATTTGTTTGTCGGGGCTGTTACACAGTTGGCTCTCCCCTTGCACCTCTGTCTTTTTTCCTGCCAACTACTAAGTCTCTTCGACTCGCCACATTTTAGCCCCGTCTTCCTTTCGAATAGATTCTACCATTTTCCCTATTACTGATGTAAGGCTAACAGGTCTGTAGTTGCCTGTTTTCTCTCTCCCTCCCTTCTTAATAGATGATCTGTTTTTAGAGATGTTAACTGAGAGATAAATATTAGCCCAGGACACCAGGGAAAACTCCACTGCTCTTCTTCGAAATAGTGGCTATGAGATCTTTGACATCCCCTTGGGAGGGCAGATAGGGCCTCGGTTTAACATTTCATCTGAAAGATAGCTCCTCCCAACAGTGCAGCACTCCCTCACATGCTGCACTGGGAGTGTCGGCCTAGACTGTGAACTCAAGTTGCTGGAGTGGGACTTGAACCCACAGTCTTCTAGCTCAGAGGTGGTTCACACATTGGGGCAGGGAGTGGATTTGAGTGGGGGTAATCCCCAGGTATAAAGTTTAAAGCCATGCTCTCATGTCATGCCAATCTGCTGCTGTATGAATAGCACCAGTGAAGACCCCACCTATAATAAGATACGAAATAGGAGCAGCAGTAGGCCATTCAGCCCTTCGAGCCTGCTTCTCCATACAACAAGATCATGGCTGATCTTCTACCTTAACTTCACCTTCCTGCACTATCCCCATATTCCTTAATTCCCCTAGTATCCAAAAATCTATCGACCTCTGTCTCGAACATATTCCATGACTGAGCATCCACAGCTCCCTGGGTTAGAGAATTCCAAAGATTCACAACCTTCTGAGTGAAGAAATTTCTCATCTCACTCCAAAATGGTCGAACCCTGATCCTGAGACTGTGACCCCGTGTCCTAGATTCCCCAGCCAGGGGGTAACAGTCTCTCAGTATCTACCCTGTCAAGCCCTTTCAGAATTTTATATGTTTCAATGAGATCACCTCTCAATTTCCGAAACTCCATGGAATATAGACTTAGTCTACTCAATCTCTCCTCATTGGACAATCCCCTCATCCCAGGATCCAGCCTAATGAACCTTCATTGCACTCCCTCTAGGACAAGTATATCCTTCCATAGGTAAAGAGACTAAAACTGCACACAGTACACCAGGTGTGATCTCACCAGCACATGAAGAACACAGTGCACTCAATCCTGTAGAGATGGCAATGCTATATCTAGAGGTTGGACTCCAAGCTACACAGAACACAGATAATACCAAGTATTTGGAAACAACTCAGTCCTCAATACAATATGATGATACACCAGCTTCTGCCTCAAAAATACTGCTTAGCTATTATACTATTGCGTCATGTAACTTAGGAACAGGAGGAGACCATTCCACCCCTCGAGTCTGTTCTGCCTTTATTATTCTTTACATGGGATGCGGGTGTCACTGGCAAGGCCAGCATTTATTGCCCATCCCCAATTGCTGAGTTGCTTGCATTTCAGAGGACAGTTCAGAGTCAACCACATTGCATGTAGGCCAGACCAGGTAAGGACAGCAGATTTCCTTCCCAAAAGGACATTAGTCAACCAGATCATGGCTGATCTGTGTCTGAGCTCCATTTACCCGTCTTGGCTCCATATTCCTTACCACCCTCGTCTACAAAAAATCTGCAATTGAGAATTTGTGAATTTCAAGGAACATGACAAAGCCCATTGTGAACAATTGGGAATCTTTCAATTATTTTTCATTGGATACTTTGGTCAGTTTCAGTCCAGTTTCTCACAGAACAGGTGGAGGTACAAACTTGGAAAACAACATTCTCAGGAGACTTTGCACCAAAATTGCTTGGACATGTGAGGCCTCATCCTTTAGGAACAAACTGAAGGATGGGCAGCATGAATGAAGCCTTAAACAGGAGCAGGAGTAGGTCACTCGGCCCCTCGGGCCTGCTCCACCATTCAGCAAGTTCATGGCTGATCTGATTGTAATCTCAACTCCACATTTCCACCTACCCCCAATAACCTTTCACCTCCTTGTTTATCAAGAATTTATCTACCTCTACCTGAAAAATATTCAAAGACTCTGCTTCCACTGCCTTTTGAGGAAGAGAATTCCAAAGACTCACGACCCTCTGAGAGAAACAATTTCTCCTCATCTCTGTCTTAAATGGGCGACCCCTTATTTTTAAACAGTGACCCTTAGTTCAAGATTCTCCCACAATGGGAAACATCCTTTCCACATCCACCCTGTCAAGACCCCTCAGGATCTTAATATGTTTCAATCAAGTCACCTCTTACTCTTCTAAATTCCAGCGGATACAAGCCTAATCTTTCCTCATAAGACGACTCGCCCATTCCAGGTATTAGTCTATTAATGCTCCTCTGAACTGCTTCCAACGCATTTACATCCTTCCTTAAATAAGGAGACCAGTACTGTACACAGTACTCCAGATGTGGTCTCACCAATGCCCTGTATATCTGAAGCATAACCTCCCTACTTTTGTATTCAATTCCCCTCGCAATAAACGATAACATTCTATTAACTTTCCTAATTACTTGCTGTACCTGCATACTAACCTTTTGCGATTCATGCACTCGGACACCCAGATCCCTCTGCATCACACAGCTCCGCAGGCTCTCACCATTTAGATAATATGCTTCTTTTTTATTCTTCCTGCCAAAATAAACAATTGCACATTTTTCCACATTATACTCCATTTGCCAGATCTTTGCCCACTCACTGCATTTAAGAGCAGTGCAGTTATGCTAGAACTGCATAAAATGCTAGTTAGACTGCAGCTAGAGAACTGCGTACAGTTCTGGTGACCGCATTACAGGAAGGATGTGATCACGCTGGAGAGGATACAGAGGAGATTTACGAGCATGTTGAGAGAAATGGAGAATTTTAGTTATGAGGAACGGTTGGAGAGGCTGGGTTTGTTTTCTTTGGAACAGAGGAAGCTGAGAGGAGATTTAATTGAGGTATATAAAATCACGAGGGGCCTAGAGAGAGTGGATAGGAAAGACCTATTTCCATTAGCAGAGAGATCAATAACCAGAGGCATAGGTTTAAAGTAATTGGTAGAAGGATTAGAGGGGAGTTAAGGAGAATTTTCTTTTCCCAGCGGGTCGTGGGATTCTGGGACTGACTGCCTGAAAGAGTGGTAGAGGCAGGAAACCTCATTTAAGAAACATGGATGCACTTGAAGAGCTGTAACCAAGAGCTGGAAAGTGGGATTAGGCTGAATGGCTCTTTGTCGGCCAGCACTAACATGATGGGCCGAATGGCCTCCTTCTTGCTGCAAATTTTCCATGTTTCTATGTGCTGCTTCAAACAAGTTCAACACAAATCTCTGGAGGAATATTTACATTACTTTCACGTTGCGAATTCTAACAGATCCCTAAGCTAAGCACTGGTTTCAACAACTTTAGACATGGGCTGCCAACTCTTTGCTCTTGCCTTTTCTACTGCAATCATTTATATTTTAGGACAGTTCCATCCAGCTTTCCTAATACTTACTCACAGACCAAAGGAAACTACCTTTATATTTCATCCAGCAGTTTTCATTTCATAAAATAAAGACAGAAATTGCTGAAAATGCTCAGTGGGTCAGCTAGCACCTGCCGAGAGAGAGACTGAGGGCTAACGTTTCAGGTCGATGACCTTTCATCAGAACTTGCTGTTCACATCCAATCACATCCTCAGAACGTTCCAAGCCACTTCACAGACAGTGAATTATTTTTTTAACATGTACCGCAGCCTGAGGTGGCTCAAAAACAACATATAAGAAAGGAACTGGGCAGCTGCTTGAAAAGGATAAATATAAAAGGATATGGGGAAGCAACATTAGAGTACTCGGCTCCAGTTGTGAAGAGCCAGGGCTGGAAGAGACGCAATGGGGCACATGACCTCGCTGTGCGTTATTCTCAACCTTGTTTCCAATTCTCTCCATGACCTCGCCTCCTCCGTTTCCCTGTAATCTCCTTCAGTCCTACAACCCTCAGAGATCACTGTGCTCCTCCAAGTATAGCCAAGTAATGTACATCCTCATTTCATTTGCTTCACCATTGGCGGCCATGCCTTCAGCTGCCTGGGCCCCAAGCTCTGGAATTCCCTCCCTAAACCTCCCCACCTCTCTCTCCTCCTTTAAGATGCTCCTTAAAACCTACCTCTTTGACCAAGCTTTTAGTCACCTGTCCTAATATCGCCTGATGTGGCTCGGGGTCAAATTTTATTTGATAATGGCTCCCGTGAAGAGCCTTGGGATATTTAACCGCTAGAAATGTGCTATACGATTGCAAGTTGTTGTTGTGTTCTTCCCCCTTGCTCCCTTTATCGTGAGCAGTCCCAGAGGTGGGGTTGACCCCTTTTACTCCCTGAGCCTTAACAAAGGACCTCGTAATGAAACATTAACCAGTCTCATCTCTCGTTCCAGATGTTGGTGGCCTGACTGTGCATTTCCAGAATTTTCTGTTTATACTTGAAAATGATTTTTTTTCAGCTACCAGAGATCATTTGACAGAGATAGACACAAGAGTTGTGGGAAAAAAAAACAGGCCATTTGGCCCATCATGCCTGTGCTGGGTCTTTGAAAGAACTACTCAATTAATCCCACGCCCCTGCTCTCTCCCCTGTAGCCATGCAAATCTTTGCTTCCATCCTGTTGACATCTAATTTGGACAAATTGGTCCTTTTATGTCAGATTTCCATCCATTGGAAAGTACTTTTCTCCCACCAATGGAATCAACCATTTAACACCATATTGCATTTATATAGTGCCTTCAACATAGTTAATTAGGCCCTAAGCTTCAGAATTCCCTCCCTAAACCTCTCCACCTCCCACTCCTCCTTTAAGATGCTCCTGAAAATCTACCTCTTTGACTAAGTTTTTGGTCACCTGTCCTAACGCAGCGCGGCGTCGAATTTTGTTTCATAATGCTCCTGTGAAACATCATTAGGTTAAAGGCGCTATTTAAATATAAGTTGTTGTTGCTGTTACAAAACAGCCCAAGGGGCTTCACACGAGCGATTATCAAACAAAATGTGACATGGAGTCACCTAAATAAGCATGAAGCCAGGTGACAAAAAGCTTGGTCAAAGAATTAGGTTTTAAGGAGCATCTTAAAGGAGGATAGAGAGACAGAGAGGCGGAGAGTTTCAGAGAGGGAATTCCACAGTTTAATGCCCAGTGTCAATGGACTAGACTTCCCCACATTTTGCATTTTCCGTCGCACTTCTGCTCTCCAGTTTTGCAAATGCTGATTTATTACAATGATTTTATTGAAACAGTCGACAATAAGATTAAACTGAGGACATTTTTACTTTGCAAATGAGCACAAGGGATGGACAAAGGTGAAAAAAGAAGACAAGGAACCAGGAAACCTACACTTCCAACCCCCTCTCACCCACCACCCTCTCACCCCTCGCCCACCACCCACTCCCCCCTCCGCTCCCCTCCCCCCCCCTCCACTACACCAGCTCCCTCTCGTGCCCCCAAACACCAGGTGTCTGGGATGGAATTGTTAGCAGATACGAAAACAAAAGGCTCCAGTGTTGGGACACTGTGAATTTAAACACTTCGCTTAAACCCCAGTCCTGCAGTGCAGTCTGCGGAGGGTTGTAAAGAGGATTTACAGCTTTAGTGTTTCAAACGATTCACAGTCACTTTTTTAAACATTTTACTTTATAGAAAAGCACAGCACAATTTACAGTTAAAAGTTCAAGTTAAATAAAAAGTTTGTTACCCCCTGATGTTTAAAATTCCAGCAGCTCACATTTTATTTGTTTTATACCAGAATTACATTTCTTTTTAAACTGTGTCTCCCGGGGTAACACATTCACCTCCGAGTCAGAAATCTGCCGGTTCAAAACCCAGCCCAGAGACTAGAGCACAAAATCCGGGCTGATATTCCCAATGCAGTACTGAGGGAGTGCTGCACTGTCGAAGGATCAGTACTGAGGGAGCGCCGCATTGTCGGAGGGTCAGTACCGAGGGAGCGCCGCACTGTCGGAGGGTCAATACTGAGGGAGTGCCGCACTGTCGAAGGATCAGTACTGAGGGAGTGCCGCACTGTCGGAGGGTCAATACTGAGGGAGTGCTGCACTGTCGGAGGGTCAGTACTGAGGGAGGGCCAAACCGTCAGAGGATCAATACAGAGGGAGCGCCACACTGTCGGAGGATCAATACAGAGGGAGTGCCGCACTGTCGGAGGGTCAATACTGAGGGAGTGCTGCACTGTCGGAGGGTCAGTACTGAGGGAGCGCCGCATTGTCGGAGGGTCAGTACCGAGGGAGCGCCACACTGTCGGAGGATCAATACGGAGGGAGTGCCGCACTGTCGGAGGGTCAATACTGAGGGAGTGCTGCACTGTTGGAGGGTCAGTACTGAGGGAGGGCCAAACTGTCAGAGGATCAATACAGAGGGAGCGCCACACTGTCGGAGGATCAATACAGAGGGAGGGCTGCACTGTCGGAGGGTCAGTTCTGAGGGGGTGCCGCACTGTCGGAGGGTCAGAACTGAGGGAGGGCCACACTGTCGGAGGGTCAATACTGAGGGAGCGCCTCACTGTCGGAGGGTCAATACTGAGGGAGTGCTGCACTGTCGGAGGGTCAGTACTGAGGGAGGGCCGCACTGTCGGAGGGTCAGTACTGAGGGAGGGCCAAACTGTCAGAGGGTCAGTACTGAGGGAGCGCCGCACTGTCGGAGGGTCAGTTCTGAGGGAGTGCTGCACTGTCGGAGAGTTAATACTGAGGGAGTGCTGCACTGTCGGAGGGTCAGTACTGAGGGAGGACCACACTGTCGGAGGGTCAGTACTGAGGCAGTGCCGCACTGTCGGAGGGTCAGTACTGAGGGAGGGCCACACTGTCGGAGGGTCAGTACTGAGGGAGTGCTGCACTGTCGGAGGGTCAGTACTGAGGGAAGGCCACACAGTCGGAGGGTCAGTACTGAGGGAGTGCCGCACTGTCAGAGCGTCAATACTGAGGGAGTGCTGCACTGTCAGAGTGTCAGTACTGAGGGAGGGCCACACTGTCGGAGGGTCAGTACAGAGGGAGCGCCGCACTGTCGGAGGGTCAGTACTGAGGGAGTGCTGCAGTGTCGGAGGGTCAGTACTGAGGGAACGCCGCACTGTCGGAGGGTCAATACTGAGGGAGTGCTGCACTGTCGGAGGGTCAGTACTGAGGGAGGGCCACACTGTCGGAGGGTCAGTACCAAGGGAGTGCCGCACTGTCGGAGGGTCAGTATTGAGGGAGGGCCACACTGTCGGAGGGTCAGTACCAAGGGAGTGCCGCACTGTCGGAGGGTCAGTACTGAGGGAGTGCCGCACTGTCGAAGGATCAGTACTGAGGGAGTGCCGCACTGTCGGAGGGTCAATACTGAGGGAGTGCTGCACTGTCGGAGGGTCAGTACTGAGGGAGGGCCAAACTGTCAGAGGATCAATACAGAGGGAGCGCCACACTGTCGGAGGATCAATACAGAGGGAGTGCCGCACTGTCGGAGGGTCAATACTGAGGGAGTGCTGCACTGTCGGAGGGTCAGTACTGAGGGAGCGCCGCATTGTCGGAGGGTCAGTACCGAGGGAGCGCCACACTGTCGGAGGATCAATACGGAGGGAGTGCCGCACTGTCGGAGGGTCAATACTGAGGGAGTGCTGCACTGTTGGAGGGTCAGTACTGAGGGAGGGCCAAACTGTCGGAGGATCAATACAGAGGGAGCGCCACACTGTCGGAGGATCAATACAGAGGGAGGGCTGCACTGTCGGAGGGTCAGATCTGAGGGGGTGCCGCACTGTCGGAGGGTCAGAACTGAGGGAGGGCCACACTGTCGGAGGGTCAATACTGAGGGAGCGCCTCACTGTCGGAGGGTCAATACTGAGGGAGTGCTGCACTGTCGGAGGGTCAGTACTGAGGGAGGGCCGCACTGTCGGAGGGTCAGTACTGAGGGAGGGCCAAACTGTCAGAGGGTCAGTACTGAGGGAGCGCCGCACTGTCGGAGGGTCAGTTCTGAGGGAGTGCTGCACTGTCGGAGAGTTAATACTGAGGGAGTGCTGCACTGTCGGAGGGTCAGTACTGAGGGAGGACCACACTGTCGGAGGGTCAGTACTGAGGCAGTGCCGCACTGTCGGAGGGTCAGTACTGAGGGAGGGCCACACTGTCGGAGGGTCAGTACTGAGGGAGTGCTGCACTGTCGGAGGGTCAGTACTGAGGGAAGGCCACACAGTCGGAGGGTCAGTACTGAGGGAGTGCCGCACTGTCAGAGCGTCAATACTGAGGGAGTGCTGCACTGTCAGAGTGTCAGTACTGAGGGAGGGCCACACTGTCGGAGGGTCAGTACAGAGGGAGCGCCGCACTGTCGGAGGGTCAGTACTGAGGGAGTGCTGCAGTGTCGGAGGGTCAGTACTGAGGGAACGCCGCACTGTCGGAAGGTCAATACTGAGGGAGTGCTGCACTGTCGGAGGGTCAGTACTGAGGGAGGGCCACACTGTCGGAGGGTCAGTACCAAGGGAGTGCCGCACTGTCGGAGGGTCAGTATTGAGGGAGGGCCACACTGTCGGAGGGTCAGTACCAAGGGAGTGCCGCACTGTCGGAGGGTCAGTACTGAGGGAAGGCCACACAGTCGGAGGGTCAGTACTGAGGGAGTGCCGCACTGTCGGAGGGTCAGTACTGAGGGAAGGCCACACAGTCGGAGGGTCAGTACTGAGGGAGTGCCGCACTGTCAGAGCGTCAATACTGAGGGAGTGCTGCACTGTCAGAGGGTCAGTACTGAGGGAGGACCACAGTGTCGGAGGGTCAATACAGAGGGAGTGCCGCACTGTCGGAGGGTCAGTACTGAGGGAAGGCCACACTGTCGGAGGGTCAGTACAGAGGGAGTGCCGCACTGTCGGAGGGTCAGTACTGAGGGAGGGCAACACTGTCGGAGGGTCAGTACAGAGGGAGTGCCGCACTGTATGAGGGTCAGTACTGAGGGAGTGCTGCACTGTCGGAGGGTCAGTACAGAGGGAGTGCCGCACTGTCGGAGGGTCAGTACTGAGGGAAGGCCACACTGTCAGAGGGTCAGTACTGAGGGAGTGCTGCACTCTTGGAGGGTCAGTACTGAGGGAGTGCTGCACTGTCGGAGGGTCAGTACTGAGGGAGTGCTGCACTGTCGGAGGGTCAGTACTGAGGGAGTGCTGCACTGTCAGGGGGTCAATATTGAGGGAGTGCTGCATTGTCGGAGGGTCAGTACTGAGGGAGTGCTGCACTGTCAGGGGGTCAATATTGAGGGAGTGCTGCATTGTCGGAGAGTCAGTACTGAGGGAGTGCTACACTGTTGGGGGGTCAGTACTGAGGGACCGCCGCACTGTCAGAGAGTCAATACTGAGGGAGCGCTGCATTGTCGGAGGGTCAGTACTGAGGGAGTGCTGCACTGTCGGAGGGTCAGTACTGAGGGAGCGCTGCACTGTTGGAGGGTCAGTATTGAGGGAGTGCCGCACTGTCGGAGGGTCAGTACTCAGAGGGACAGTATTGAAGGAGCGCCGCACCGTCGGAGGGTCAGTACTGAGGGAGTGCTGCACTGTCGGAGGGTCAATACTGAGGGAATGCCGCACTGTCGGAGGGTCAATACTGAGGGAGTGCTGCACTGTCGGAGGGTCAGTACTGAGGGAGAGCCACATTGTCGGAGGGTCAGTACTGAGGGAGGGCCACACTGTCGGAGGGTCAGTACTGAGGGAGTGCCGCACTGTTGGAGAGTCAGTACTGAGGGATTGCTGCACTGTCGGAGGGTTAGTACTGAGGGAGTGCTGCATTGTCGGAGGGTCAGTACTGAGGGATTGCTGCACTGTCGGAGGGTCAGTACTGAGGGAATGCTGCATTGTCGGAGGGTCAGTACTGAGGGAAGCCCGCACTGTCAGAGGTGCCGTCTTTTAGATGATTCATTAAACTGAAGCCTCGTCTTCCCTCTCAGGTGGATGTAAATGATTCCCTGGTCCTGGCTAATGTTTATCCCTCAACAAGTATTACTAAAAAACAGGTTATCTCGTAATCACCACATTGTGCTTGTGGGATCTTGCTGTGCACAAATTGGCTGGCGTGTTTCCTGTATTACACCAGTGATTACACTCATAGAAAGTACCTAATTGGCTGTGAAATATTTTCAGATGTTTGGCAGTCGTGAAAGTCACTATAGAAATGCAAGTAAATTTAATTTCTCTTGAGTTCGGTCATGTTTCCGTCATGTATACGGCTGATATGATGTACATCAGTATAAAAATAATTATGTAAAGTAATTTTAATTTAGTATTGGATGTGGAGAGTGTAACTGTGAGGAACATGTCAAGCAGTTACTTTGTCCCAAATAGATTGTCCACAAATGAAAAGCATTCTGCTGACACCTGCTGGACTGTATGAGCATTGCAGAAAACACTCTCAAATGGAAATTGCCTGTTCCTCTATTTTGGTCTCATTTCTGTCTGTACGCACTGTACCGGACTGTCAGCAGTGGTTCAGTTGATGGCACTCCCATCTCTGATTCAGAATGTCATAAATGGCAATAAATGCAGGCCTAGCCAGCGACGTCCAGATCCCATGAACGATTAAAAAAATAGGGTCGTTGCCCACTCCTCAGATTTGCACATAAAATTCTCGGCTAATACTCCCAGTGCAGCCTTGGGGGAGTGCTGCACTGTCAGAGGGGCAGTACTGATGGACCACTGTACAGTCAGAGGGTCAGTACTGATGGACCACTGTACTGTCGGAGGGTCAGTACTGAGAGAGTGCTGCACTGTCGGAGGGTCAGTAATATTTCTTTATTCGTTTATGGGATGCGGGCATCACTGGCTAGGCCAGCATTTATTGCCCATCCTTAATTGCACTTGAGAAGGTGGTGGTGAGCTGCCTTCTTGAACCGCTGCAGTCCATGTGGGGTAGGTACACCCATAGTGCTGTTAGGGAGTGAGTTCCAGGATTTTGACCCAGCGACAGTGAAGGAACGGCGATATAGTTCCAAGTCAGGATGGTGTGTGACTTAGAGGGGAACTTGCAGGTGGTGGTGTTCCCATGCATCTGCTGCCCTTGTCCTTCTAGGTGGTAGAGGTCGCGGGTTTGGAAGGTGCTGTGGAAGGAGCCTTGGTGCATTGCTGCAGTGCATCTTGTAGATGGTACACACTGCTGCCACTGTGCATCAGTGGCGGAGGGAGTGAATGTTTGTAGATGGGGTGCCAATCAAGCAGGCTGCTTTATCCTGGATGGTGTCAAGCTTCTTGAGTGTTGTTGGAGCTGCACCCATCCAGGCAAGTGGAGAGTATTCCATCACACTCCTGACTTGTGCCTTGTAGATGGTGGACAGGCTTTGGGGAGTCAGGAGGTGAGTTACCTGCTGCAGAATTCCTAGCCTCTGACCTGCTCTTGTAGCCACGGTATTTATATGGCTACTCCAGTTCAGTTTCTGGTCAATGGTAGACCCTCAGATGTTGATAGTGTGGGATTCAGCGATGGTAATGCCATTGAATGTCAAGGGGAGATGGTTCGATTCTCTCTTGTTGGAGATGGTCATTGCCTGGCACTTGTGTGGCGTGAATGTTACTTGCCACTTATCAGCCCAAGTCTGGATATTGTCCAAGTCTTGCTGCATTTCTACACGGACTGTTTCAGTATCTAAGGAGTCACGAATGGTGCTGAACATTGTGCAATCATCAGCGAACATCCCCACTTCTGACCTTATGATTGAAGGAAGGTCATTGATGAAGCAGCTGAAGATGGTTGGGCCTTGGACACTACCCTGAGGAACTCCGACAGTGATGTCCTGAAGCTGAGACGATTGACCTCCAACAACCACAAGCATCTTCCTTTGCGCTAGGTATGACTCCAGCCAGCGGAGGGTGTTCCCCCTGATTTCCATCGACTTCAGTTTTGCTCAGGCTCCTTGATGCCATACTCTGTCAAATGCTGAGTTCAGCTCTTTTGTCCATGTTTGAACCAAGGCTGTAATGAGGTCAGGAGCTGAGTGGCCCTGGCGGAACCCAAACTGTGCGTCACTGAGCAGGTTATTGCTAAGCAAGTGCCTCTTGATGCATTATTGATGACACCTTCCATCACTTTACTGATGATTGAAAGTAGGCTGATGGGGCGGTAATTGGTCAGGTTGGACTTGTCCTGCTTTTTGTGTACAGGACATACCTGGGCAATTTCCACATTGCCGGTAGATGCCAGTGTTGTAGCTGTACTGGAACAGCTTGGCTAGGGGCCAAGGTAATGAGGGAGAGCTGCGTTGTCAGAGGATCAGTACCGAGGGAGCGCTGCACTGATGGAGGGGCAGTATTGAGGGAGTGCTGCACTGTCGGAGGGTCAGTACTCAGGGAGTGTTGCACTGACGGAGAGGCAGTATTGAAGGAGTGCTGCACTGTCGGAGGGTCAGTTCTGAGGGAGTGCTGCACTGTTGGAGGGTGAGTACTGAGGGAGTGCTGCACTGTCAGAGGTCCGTCTTCCAAGTAAGACATTAAACTGAGTTCCCATCTGCCCTCTCAGGTGATTGTGAAAGATCGTATGGCACTATTTTGAAGAACACTGGGAGTTCTCCCTGGTGTCCTGAACAATAATTATCCCTCAAACAACATCACAAAAAACAGATTATCTGGCCATTATCACATTGTTGTTTGTTGGTTCTTGTTGTGAGCAAATTGACTGTCACCTTTCTTATATTACAACAGTGGTAACACTTAGAAAGTACTTAATTGTCCATAAACGCTTTGAGACATCCTGAGATTGTGAAAGCAGGGGGTGAAAGGTTATCTGGTGGAAGCGGGAATGTGGATTCAAGGTTACAATCAGTTCAACCATGATCTAATTGAACGGCAGAGCAGGCTTGATGGGCTGAATGGCCTACTCCTGCTCCTAATTCATGTTTGTGATTTCGAAAGGCACTGTATGAAAAATGCATCTCTCTTGTAATAGATTCCATTATTTTATCAATCATCAAGACTTTATTTAATTCGTTCCTGGGATGTAGGCGTCGCTGGCCAGGCCAGCATTTATTGCCCATCCCTAATTTCCCTTGAGAAGGTGGTGGTGAGCTGCCTTCTTGAACCGCTGCAGTCCATGTGGGGTAGGTACACCCACAGTGCTGTTAGGAAGGAAGTTCCAGAATTTTGACCCAGCGACAATGAAGGAACGGCGATTTCGTTCCAAATCAGAATGGTGTGTGACTTAGAGGGGAACTTGCAGGTGGTGGTGTTCCCATGCATCTGCTGCCCTTGTCCTTCTAGGTGGTAGACGTCGCGGGTTTGGAAGGTGCTGTCTAAGGAGCTTTCGTGCATTGTTGCAGTGCATCTTGTAGATGGTACACACTGCTGCCACTGTGCGTCGGTGGTGGAGGGAGTGAATGTTTGTGTATGGAGTGCCAATCAAGTGGGCTGCTTTGTCCTGGATGGTGTCGAGCTTCTTGAGTGTTGTTGGAGCTGCATCCATCCAGGCAAGTGGAGAGTATTCCATCACACTCCTGACTTGTGCCTTGTAGATGGTGGACAGGCTTTGGGGAGTCAGGAGGTGAGTTACTCGCCGCAGGATTCCTAGCCTCTGACCTGCTCTTGTAGCCATGGTATTTATATGGCTACTCCAGTTCAGTTTCTGGTCAATGGTAGCCCCTAGGATGTTGATAGTGGGGGATTCAGCGATGGTAATACCATTGAATGTCAAGGGGAGATGGTTAGATTCTCTCTTGTTGGAGATGGTCATTGCCTGGCACTTGTGTGGCGTGAATGTTACTTGTCACTTATCAGCCCAAGCCTGGATATTGTCCAGGTCTTGCTGCATTTCTACACGGACTGCTTCAGTATCTGAGGAGTCACGAATGGTGCTGAACATTGTGCAATCATCAGCGAACATCCCCACTTCTGACTTCATGATTGAAGGAAGGTCATTGATGAAGCAGCTGAAGATGGTTGGGCCTAGGACACTACCCTGAGGAACTCCGACAGTGATGTCCTGGAGCTGAGGTGATTGACCTCCAGCAATCACAACCATCTTATAGGTACGACTCCAACCATTGGAGTTTTCCCCCTGATTCCCATTGACTCCAGTTTTGCTTGGGCTCCTTGATGCCATATTCAGTCAAATGCTGCCTTGATGTCAAGGGCAGTCACTCTCACCTCACCTCTTGACTTCAGCTCTTTTGTCCATGTTTGGACCAAGACTGTAATGAGGTCAGGAGCTGAGTGGCCCTGGCGGAACCCAAACTGAGTATCACTGAGCAGGTTATTGCTAAGCCAGTGCCGCTTGATGGCACTGTGAAAGACACCTTCCATCACTTTACTGATGATTGAGAGTAGACTGATGGGGCAGTAATTGGCCGGGTTGCATTTGTCCTGCTTTTTGTGTACAGGACAAACCTGGGCAATTTTTCACATTGCAGGGTAGATGCCAGTGTTGTCGCTGAGTTGCTATAATAGCTGTTTAAGCTACATCACTGTAGTTGCCTGGGTTTGTTTTAGAGAATAGCCTCCTTCTGTGCCATAACTTTCTCTGATTCTATCTATGATTAGAGAACAGAAGGAGACCATTTGGTCAATAGTGTCGGTGCTCACAAAACTATTGTTTTTTTTTCTTTCATGGGATGTGGGCATCGCTGGCAAGACCAGCATTTGTTGCCCATCCCTAACTGCCCTTGACAACTGAGTGGCTTGCTCGGCCATTTCAGAGGGCAGTTAGGAGTCAACCACATTGCTGTGGGTCTGGAGTCACATGTAGGCCAGACCGGGTAAGGACGGCAGATTTCCCCTTTCCCTGACCGACATGAGTGAATCAAATGGCATTTTACAATAATTAATGATAGTTTCATGGCACCAGTACTGAGATTAGCTTTCAGTTACAGTTTTCTTTTTTATTTATTAATTGATTGAATTTATTAATAATTGAATTTAAATTCCACCAGCTGCTGTGGTGACATTATCACTGCACCATCACCTCTCCCTCTACTGCGTAGCAGGTTTGTTAGCAAAATAAAAACGCATGAGATTAAAGTGGCAATGGCAGCTTGGATACGACACTGATGTCCAGTCATGTGTCCCCATGGTCGATATTGGGATCACTATTCTGTTTGATTATATGTTGGCCTGGAACCGGGTTTAAAGGGCATAATGTCAAAGTTTGCTGTTGACAAAACTCAGAAATGCAGTAAACAGTGAGGAGGATAGCAACAGATGTCAAGATGGTGTCGACGGACTGATGAAATGGGCAGACTATGGCAGATGAAATTTAACGCAGAGAAATGTGAGGTGATACATTTTGGGGGGAAGAACGAGGAATAGGAAGAGTGGAATTTTAAAGGGGTGCGGGAACAGATAGACATGAGGGTGTATGTACACAGATCTTCTGTCGGTGGCAGGCCAACTTGAGAGAGGCTGTCCTCTCATGATCATACCAGATCCTGGGCTTTATATAGAGTTTAAAAGCCAGTAAGTTCTGCTAACTCTTTATAAATCACAGGTTAGGCCCCAGCTGCAGTATTGTGTTCAATTCTGGGCACCGCACTTTAGGAAGGATGTCAAGGCCTTGGAGAGGGTGCGGGGCAGATTGACTAGAATGGTAGCAGGGATGAGGGACTTCAGTTATGTGGAGAGACTGGAGAAACTGGGATTGTTCTCCTTAGAGCAGAGAAGGTTAAAGGGAGATTTAATAAAGGTGTTCAAAATCATGAGGAATTTTGAGAGAGTAAGCAGGAGGGTCAGTAACCAGAGGACACAGATTTAAGGTGATTGGTAAAAGAACCAGAGAGGAGATGAGGAGAATTTGTTTTTACGCAGCGAGTTGTTGTGATCTGGGAACACGCTGCCTGAAAGGGCAGTGGAAGCAGATTCAATAGTAACTTTCAAAAGGGAACTGGATAAATATTTGAAGGCAAAATAAATTTAAAGGGCTGTAAGGAAGGGAATAGGAGAGTAGTGGGAGGAATTGAATAGCTCAAGGTATCAGTATCAGTAAGGTATTAAATATTAAGTTAAACATTCACCCCCTCCACCACCGATGCTCAGTGGCAGCAGTGTGTACCATCGACAAGAGGCACTGCAGCAACTCACCAAGACTCCTTAGACAGCACCTTCCAAAACCCACGACCTCTACCACTTAGAAGGACAAGGGCAGGAGACACATGGGAACACCACCACCTGCAAGTTCCCCTCCAAGCCTCACACATTCCTGACTTGGAACTATATCACCGTTCCTTCACTGTCACTGGGTCAAATCCTGGAACTCCCTCCCTAACAGCACTGTGGGTGTACCTACCCCACATGTTTAGTAGCGGTTCAAGAACGCGGCTCACCACCACCTTCTCAAGGGCATGTGATATCAGGAAACGGCTGAAGGCACTGGATACTGCAAAGGCTATGAGTCCTGACAATATCTCGGTTGCAGTGCTCCAGAACTTGCCACGCCCCTAGCCAAGCTGTTCCAGTACAGCTGTAACACTGGCATCTACCCGGCAATGTGGAAAATTGCCCAGGTACGTTCTGTCCACAAAAAGCAGGACATATCCAATCACGCCAATTCCCACCCTATCAGCAAAGTGGTGGAAGGTGTCATCAACAGTGCTAAAAAGCAGCATTCACGCAGCAATAACCTGCTCAGTGACGCTCAGTTTGGGTTCCACCAGGGCCACTCAGCTCCTGACCTCATTACAGCCTTGGCTCAAATATGGACATAAGAGATGAACTCCAGAAATGAGCTGAGAGTGACTGCCCTTGACATCAAGGCAGCATTTGACAGAGTATGGCATCAAGGAGCCCAAGCAAAACTGAGGTCAATGGGAATCGGGGAAAACTCTCCGCTGGCTGGAGTCATACCTAGCACAAAGGAAGATGGTTGTGGTTGTTGGAGGTCAATCATCTGAGCTCCAGGATATCACTGCAGGAGTTCCTGAAGGTTGAGTCCTAGGCCCAACCATCTTCAGCTGCTTCATCAATGACCTTCCCTCCAACATAAGGTCAGAAGTGGGGATGTTCGCTGATGATTGCACAATGTTCAGCACCATTCGCAACTCCTCAGATACAGAAGCAGTCCGTGTCCATATGCAGCAAGAACTGGACAACATTCAGGCTTGGGCTGATAAGTGGCAAGTAACATTCGTGGCACACAAGTGCCAGGCAATGACCATCTCAAACATGAGAGAATCTAACCATCTCCCCTTGACATTCAACGGCATTACGATCGCTGGGTCCCCCACTATCAACATCCTGGGGTTTACCGTTGATCAGAAACTGAACTGGAGTAGCCATATAAATACCGTGGCTACAAGAGCAGGTCAGAGGCTAGGAATCCTGAGGCGAGTAACTCACCTTCTGACTCCCCAAAGCCTGTCCACCATCTACAAGGCACAAGTCAGGAGTGTGATGGAATACTCTCCACTTGCCTGGATGGGTGCAGCTCCAACAACACTCAAGAAGCTCAACACCATCCAGGACAAAGCAGCCCACTTGATTGGCACCCCATCTACAAACATTCATTCCTCCCATCACCGATGCACAGTGGCAGCAGTGTGTACCATCTACAAGATGCACTGCAGCAATGCACCAAGGATCCTTAGACAGCACCTTCCAAACCCACGACCTCAACCACGTAGAAGGACAAGGGCAGCAAATACATGGGAACACCACCACCTGCAAGTTCCCCTCCAAGTCACACACCATCCTGACTTGGAACTACATCGCCGTTCCTTCACTGTCGCTGGGTCAAAATCCTGGAACTCCCTTCCTAACAGCACTGTGGGTGTACCTACCCCACATGGACTGCAGCAATTCAAGAAGGCAGCTCACCACCACCTTCTTGAGGGCAATTAGGGATGGGCAATGAATGCTGGCCTGGCCAGTGATGCCCACATCCCATGAAAAAATATAAAAATAAATATAATTCTAAGTTATTTAATGAGGAATTGGAATATTTTAATGAGAACCATACATTGCTAATATCACCGAATTTCTTTGAGCCCAAAGTTCTCGTTTGTAATATAAGGCAACCTATTAATTGGGCACACATGGTTGACACTCAAAATTTGCTAACTTAAAAACATAACATTGGGCAGGAGAATCATCCAAAGCTGAGTTATAACAAAGGTTGTTCTAAAGTCGAGTATACCCACTTCACAATGAAACAGCCTCGCTTGAAAAAAAAATTAACTGCCCTATCCAGTGACTGAAAATTCTCAATTACAACCAAAAAGAAATCCAGAAATGAAGGACATAAGTCTCGGCTGCGAAGATCGATCAGTGGGCCAAACGTTCTCTGCTTGAAGACCTGAATGTAGAAACTGTTCCAATTATTTTGCATGTCGATTATTTGCAAATTACAATGAGGCAGACAGTGTGAAACATTGGCTCCACATACAGCTTGTATACCTCTGGGACCTGGTTTGAACTCAATCTGTTTCATGTGATGGAAGTATCATTTCACTCTGCAAGCTTCTGGTGTCCTATATTTTAAAAAAAAGAAAAGCCTGTATCTGTATAGCGTCTTTCAGGGTGTCCGAAAGCACTTTACAGCCAATGAAGTACTTTTTGAACTGTGGTCACTGTTGTAATGTAGGAAATTTGGCAGCCAATTTACACACAGCAAGATCCCACAATCAGTAATGTGATAATGGACAGGTAATCTGTTTTTTCAAAGTGATGTTGGTTCGAGGATAAATATTGGTCAGGACACTGAGGAGAAATTCCATGCTCCCTTTCTAATACTGGCTGCAGGGATCGTTTACATTCACCTGAGATGGCAGATGAGCACCTCTGACAGTGCAGCGATCCCTCAGTACTGACCCTCCGACAGTGCAGCGCTCCCTCAGTACTGACCCTCCGACAGTGCAGCGCTCCCTCAGTACTGACCCTCCGACAGTGCAGCGCTCCCTCAGTACTGACCCTCCGACAGTGCAGCGCTCCCTCAGTACTGGCCCTCCGACAGTGCAGCGATCCCTCAGTACTGGCCCTCCGACAGTGCAGCGCTCCCTCAATACTGACCCTCCAACAGTGCAGCGATCCCTCAGTACTGACCCTCCGACAGTGCAGCGCTCCCTCAATACTGACCCTCCAACAGTGCTGCACTCCCTCAGTACTGACCCTCCAACAGTGCAGTGCTTCCTCAGTACTGACCCTCCAACAGTGCTGCACTCCGTTAGTACTGACCCTCCGACAGTGCAGGACTCCCTCAGTACTGGCCCTCCGACAGTGCAGTGCTTCCTCAGCACTGACCCTCTGACAGTGTAGCGATCCCTCATTATTGACCCTCTCACAACGCAGCTCTCCCTCAGTACTAACCCTCCAACAGTGCAGCACAGTGGTATACAGTAGGGAGGGAGTTGCCCTGGAAGTCCTCAACATCGACTCTGAACCCCATGAAGTCTCATGGCATCAGATCAAACATGGACAAGGAAACCTCTTGCTGATTACCACCTACCGCCCTCTCTCAGCTGATGAATCAGTACTCCTCCATGTTGAACACCACTTGGAGGAAGCACTGAGGGTGGCAAGGGCACAAATCTACTCTGGGTGGGGGACTTCAATGTCCGTCACCAAGAGTGGCTCGGTAGCACCACTACTGACCGAGCTGGCCGAGTCCTAAAGGACATAGGCTGCTAGACTGGGTCTGCGGCAGGTGGTGGGGGAACCAACAAGAGGGAAAAACATACTTGACCTCGTCCTCACCAATCTGCCTGCCGCAGATGCATCTGTCCATGACTGTATTGATAGGAGTGACCACCACACAGTCCTTGTGGAGACGAAGTCCCGCCTTCACATTGAGGATACCGTCCACATTGTGTTGTGTTGCACTATCACAGTGCTGAATAGGATAGATTTCGAACAGATCTAGCAATGCAAAACTGGGCATCCATGAGGCGCTGTGGGCCATCAGCAGCAGCAGAATTGTACTCAACCACAATCTGTAACCTCATGGCCCGGCATATCCCCCACTCTAACATTACCATCAAGCCAGGAGACCAACCCTGGTTCAATGAAGAGTGCAGGAGGGCAGACCAGGAGCAGCACCAGGCATACCTCAAAATGAGGTGTCAACCTGGTGAAGCTACAACCCAGGACTACTTGCATGCCAAACTGCGTAAGCAGCATGCGATAGACAGAGCTAAGCGGTCCCATAACCAACAGATCAGATCTAAGCTCTGCAGTCCTGCCACATCCAGCTGTGAATGGTGGTGGACAATTAAACAACTAACTGGAGGAGGTGGCTCCACAAATATCCCCATCCTCAATGATAGGGGAGCCCAGCACATCAGTGCGAAAGATAAGGCTGAAGCATTTGCAACAATCTTCAGCCAGAAGTGCCGAGTTGATGATCCATCTCAGCCTCCTCCTGAAGTCCCCAGCATCACAGATGCCAGACTTCAACCGATTCGATTCACTCCGCGTGATATCAAGAAACAACTGAAGGCACTGGATACTGCAAAAGCTATGGGCCCTGACAATATTCCTGAAGACCTGTGCTCCAGAACTTGCCGCGCCCCTCACCAAGCTGTTCCAGTACAGCTACAACACTGGCATCTACCCTGCAATATGGAAAATTGCCCAGGTATGTCCAGTACACAAAAGGCAGGACAAGTCCAACCCGGCCAATTACCGCCCCATCAGACTACTCTCAATCATCAGTAAAGTGATGGAAGGTGTCATCAACAGTGCCATCAAGCAGCACTTGCTTAGCAATAACCTGCTCAGAGACACTCAGTTTGGGTTCTGCCAGGGCCATTCAGCTCCTGACGTCATTACAGCCTTGGTTCAAGCATGGACAAAAGAGCTGAAATCAAGAGGTGAGGTGAGAGTGACTGCCCTTGACATCAAGACAGCATTTGAGTGAGTATGGCATCAAGGAGCCCGAGCAAAACTGAGGTCAATGGGAATCAGGGGGAAAACTCTCCGCTGGCTGGAGTCATACCTAGCGCAAAGGAAGATGGTTGTGGTTGTTGAAGGTCAATCATCTGAGCTCAAGGACATCACTGCAGGAGTTCCTCAGGGTAGTGTCCTAGGCCCAACCATCTTCAGCTGCTTCATCAATGACCTTCCTTCAAACATAAGGTCAGAAGTGGGGATGTACGCTGATGATTACACAATGTTCAGCACCATTCATGACTCCTCAGATACTGAAGCAGTCTGTGTAGAAATGCAGCAAGACTTGGACAATATCCAGGCTTGGGCTGATAAGTGGCAAGTAACATTCGCGCCACACAAGTGCCAGGCAATGACCATCTCCAACAAGAGAGAATCTAACTATCTCCTCTTGACATTCAATGGTATTACCATCGCTGAATCCCCCACTATCAACATCCTAGGGGCTACCATTGACCAGAAACTGAACTGGAGTAGCCATATAAATACCGTGGCTACAAGAGCAGGTCAGAGGCTAGGAATCCTGAGGCGAGTAAATCACCTCCTGACTCCCCAAAGCCTGTCCACCATCTACAAGGCACAAGTCAGGAGTGTGATGGAATACGCTTCACTTGCCTGGATGGGTGCAGCTCCAACAACACTCCAGAAGCTCGACACCATCCAGAACAAAGCAGCCCGCTTGATTGGCACCCCATCTACAAACATTCACTCCCTTCATCACCGACACACAGTGGCAGCAGTGTGTACCATCTACAAGATGCACTGCAGCAATGCTCCAAGGCTCCTTGGACAGCACCTTCCAAACCCGCGACCTCTACCAACTAGAAGGATAAGGGATGCAGACTCATGGGAACACCACCACCTGCAAGTTCCCCTCCAAGCCACACACCATCCTGACTTGGAACTATATCGCCGTTCCTTCACTGTCGCTGGGTCAAAATCCTGGAACTCCCTTCCTAACAGCACTGTGGGTATACCTACCCCACATGGACTGCAGCGGTTCAAGAAGGCAGCTCACCACCACCTTCTCAAGGGCAATTAGGGATAGGCAATAAATGCTGGCCTGGCCAGCATCGCCCACATCCCATGAATGAATAAAAAATAACTCCCTCAATACGACCCTCTGACAATGCAGCGCTCCCTCAATACGACCCTCTGACAGTGCCGCACTTCCTCAGTACTGACACTCCAACAGTGCAGCACTTCCTCAGTACTGACACTCCAACAGCGCAGTGCTCCCTCAGTACTGATCCTCCAACAGTGCAGCACTCCCTTAGTACTGACCCTCTGACAATGCAGCGCTCCCTCAGTACTGACCCTCTGACGGTGCAGCAATTCCTCAGTACTGACACTTCAACAGCGCAGTGCTCCCTCAGTACTGATCCTCCAACAGTGCAGCACTCCCTTAGTACTGACCCTCTGACGGTGCAGCGCTTCCGCAGTACTGATCTTCCAACAGTGCAGCACTCCCTCAGTACTGACACTCTAACAATGCAGCGCTCCCTCAGTATTGACCCTCTGATAGTGCAGCACTTCCTCGGTACTGACCCTCCTACAGTGCAGCACTTCCACAGTACTGACCCTCCACAGCACTGCACTCCCTCAGTACTGACTCTCCGACAGTGCAGTGCTCCCTCAGCACTGACCCTCTGACAATGCAGCGCTCCCTCAGTACTGGCCCTCTGACTGTGCTGTCTCCCTCAGTACTGACCCTTCAACAGTGCTATGCTCCCTCAGTACTGACCCTCCAACAGTGCGGTGCTCCCTCAGTACTGACACTCTGATAGTGCGGTGCTCCCTCAGTACTGACCCTTCAACAGTGCTATGCTCCCTCAGTACTGACCCTCCAACAGTGCTATGGTCCCTCAGTACTGACCCTCCAACAGTGCTATGGTCCCTCAGTACTGACCCTCCAACAGTGGTATGCTCCCTCAGTACTGACCCTCCAACAGTGCTATGCTCCCTCAGTACTGACCCTCCAACAGTGCTATGGTCCCTCAGTACTGACACTCTGATAGTGCGGTACTCCCTCAGTACTGGAACTAGGATTGTCAACCTCGCACCCATTGCCGTACAGTGTAATACCCACCGACACTTGTGAAGTTTGTTTCACCATTTCCTATCCAGCTATATCAGCATCTGCACCTCACATTGGGGGGTCCTCAAACAGCTTGGGGGGATGGTAGCATTGTGGTAATGTTGCTAGTTTACTAATCAAGGGGCTTGGCTTAATTCTCTGGAGCAATAAGTTTAAATCCCACTGCAGCAGCTCGGAAATTTAAATTCAGCTTTTAATAAGTTAAATGCCCGTCTTCATAATAATCAAGAAACAACTGGTGGAAAACCCATCTAGTTTACTAATATTCTTTCGGGCAGGTAATCTGCCACCTTTTCTTGGTCTGTCCTACATGTGATTCCGGCTTCACTGCAATCTGATTGACTCTTAACTGCTCTCTGAAATGGTTTAACAAGACACTCAGTTGTCACGGACAATTAGGAATGGGCAACAAATGTTGGCCTTGCCAGCAATGCCCACATCCCAGAACAAATAATATTATAAAATATAACATTATATTAAATTAAAAAAAGAGATGTTGGCTTGCCTAAGGAGCCTAAACAAACACAGATACTTTGCAAAGCATTCACAGCATGACCAGGGCCTGTGCAAATTGTCACAGACTGTCCTGCTGCACAATTGTAATGCTTTATACCTGAAAGATGGCCATACCCAAACTAATTTCCATCCTCTATACCTTGTGATGGCCCAAGTTCCAGCTAAGTTCAGAATGCTTGCTATTATTCTTCAGAGCCCATCAAAAATAGAAGAAACATGTTCACGTGGCTAAAAGAGCAGGTCAGCGGCTGGGAAATCTGCAGCAAAAATCCCCAAACTCCCCAAAACCTGTCCACCATCTACAAGGCACAAGTCAGGAATGTGATGGAATACTCTCCACTTGCCTGGATGGGTGCAGCTCCAACAACACACAAGAAGCTCGACACCATCCAGGACGAAGCAGCCCGCTTGATTGGCACCCCATCTACAAACATTCACTCCCTCCATCACCGACGCACAGTGGCAGCAGTGTGTACCATCTACAAGATGCACTGCAGCAATGCACCAAGGCTCCTTAGACAGCACCTTCCAAACCTGCGACCTCTACCATCTAGAAGGATAAGGGCAGCAGATGCATGGGAATACCACCACCTGCAAGTTCCCCTCCAAGTCACACACCATCCTGACTTGGAACTATATCGCCGTTACTTCACTGTCGCTGGGTCAAAATCCTAGAACTCCCTTCCTAACAGCACTGTGGGTGTATCTACACCACATGGACTGCAGCAGTTCAAGAAGGCAGCTCACCACCACCTTCTCAAGGGCAATTAGGGATGGGCAATAAATGCAGGCCTCGCCACCAACGCCCACATCCCATGAACTGACTAAAAGAAAATTCCCAAGCTAGAGAGCCCTGAATGTAGAAATTTGACAAAAGTAACTGAAAAAAATAAGAAAATAAATCTAAATAAAACCCACCTTTTCCAACAACAGAAATAAAGTGTTGGAAACCATCCAACCAGTATTATGATGGAAACTGTTTTGTAAGTAAGTTACATGACTTTTATAGGCTAACCCTATTTTAATGGGATCTAATTTAAAAAAAACCTGCTTCATGCACAGATCAATGATTGTGAAACAATTACGAGAGACTTTATGTCTCTTTCCTGCAATTAATTCTTTGATTGAATGTTTTACTTTCCTTATTCAGTCACACTTGGGATAGCATTTGTTTGGCATGTGGGATCTCTGACATGGATTCAAGTGCTGCGTTGGAAAAAAACTGAGTATTCAATCAAAAAATAAATTCTGAAAAGAGACTTTAACACTCCTGCGATTCTCCCACGATCATTGTTTAGCAGACAAAATTGTTCATTTATTTTATTAATCATGTTGAAATCTAAGGAGCAAGCGGAAAAGGACACAAGTAGCAAGAGAGCTTTGAAATCGGGATCCATTGCACTGTCTTGTACTCTGATTCAGATTTGAAAATGATGAGACTCCTTCCAAACCTTCATCTTCCTCTCCTAACACAACCTGCAGGCTTTACTCCAGACACATCAGCCCATGATGCCCCCGATGCCAGTACTGAGGGAGTGCTGCATTGTCGGAGGTGCCGTCTTTCAGAGGAGATGTTAAACCTCGGTCCCCGTCTGCCCTCCTGGGTGTAAAAGATCCCATGGTGCTATTTTGAACAGAGCAGGGCAGTTCTCCCTGGTGTCCTGGCCAATATTTATTCCTCAATCAACATCAATAAAAAGGAGATTATCTGGCCATTATCACGTTCCTATTTGTGGGATCTTGCTGTGGGCAAATCAGCTCCCACTTTTCCTACAACAGTGTAAAGAAAACAACAAAGGGTACAAAAAGTGGATATAAAAAGGGCTTTAGGACATCCTGATGTCGTGAAAGGTGCTATATAAATGAATTTTTTAAAAATTCATTCATGGGATGTGGGCGTCGCAGGCCAGGCCAGCATTTATTGCCCATCCCTAATTGCCCTTGAGAAGGTGGTGGTGAGCTGCCTTCTTGAACCGCTGCAGTCTATTTGGGGTAGGTACACCCACAGTGCTGTTAGAAAGGGAGTTCCAGGATTTTGACCCAGCGACAGTGAAGGAACGGCGATATAGTTCCAAGTCAGGATGGTGTGTGACTTGGAGGGGAACTTGCAGGTGGTGGTGTTCCCATGCATTTGCTGCCCTTGTCCTTCTAGTTGGTAGAGGTCGCAGGTTTGGAAGGTGCTGTCTAAGGAGCCTTGGTGCATTGCTGCAGTGCATCTTGTTGATGGGACAAACTGCTGTTACTGTGTGTCGGTGGTGGAGGGAGTGAATGTTTGTAGATGGGGTGCCAATCAAACAGGCTGCTCTGTCCTGGATGGTGTCGAGCTTCTTGAGTGTTGTTGGAGCTGCACCCATCCAGGCAAGTGGAGAGTATTCCATCACACTCCTGACTTGTGCCTTGTAGATGGTGGACAGGCTTTGGGGGGTCAGGAGGTGAGTTACTCACTGCAGAATTCCTAGCCTCTGATCTGCTCTTGTCGCCACAGTATTTATATGGCTACTCCAGTTCAGTTTCTGGTCAATGGTAGCCCCTAGGATGTTGATAGTGTAGGAAAGTCTTATATTCCTCCCACAATTTTCATGAATACCCGATGTTCCAATGAATAGGCCTTCAATAGGGCCATGCACAACAAGTATAAATCTTTCTTTCTTTACTTGACCTCAACTATTCCCTACTTTTTGATTTGCTTCCTGGCTGTTGTAACTCTTCCCAACCTTGCTGATGAATGGTGGATGATGGGCTTTAGCCATTCAGCTCAGTTTCTTAAAGAAGGACTTGGACACTGAAAACAAGTGGAGGAGCCAAATAGAGCCAAGAAAGATGATGGACAATGGCTTTGAGTCTGACCAGTGAGAGAATACATTAAACCACGATACAAATTCACCTGTAAAATAATCCCATGCAAAAGACATTCTCACTCTTGCATGATGATATTCCAATTATAGGTTCAAGGACTCAAGAAACAGGAGCAGGAGTAGGCCATTCAGCCCCTCGAGCTTGCTGCACCATTCAATAAGATCATGGCTGATCTGACTGTGGCCTTAACTCCACTTTCCTGCCTGCCACCCACCCCCCCCCATAACGCTTTATCCTTTGTAGATCAACAATCTGTTCAACTCAGCCTTGAATATATTCAATGACCCAGCCTCCACTGCTCTCTGGGGAAGAGAATTCCAAAGATTAACCATCCTCTGAGTGAAGAAATTCCTCCTCATCTCCGTCTTAATTAAGAGACCCTTTATTTTGAAACTGTGCCCCCTAGTTCCAGATTCCCCCATGAAGGGAAACATCCTCTCAGCATCTACCCTGTTAAGCCCCCTCAGAATCTTATATGTTTCAATACGATCACCTCTCATTCTTCTAAACTCCAATGAGTACAGGCCCAACCTGCTCAACCTTTCCTCATAAGATGACCCCTTCATCCCTGGAATCAGCCTGGTAAACCTTCTCCGAACTGCCTCCAATACAAGTACATCCCTCCTTAAATAAGGAGACCAAACTGCACGGAGTACTCTCGGTGCAGTCTCACTAATGCCCTGTACGGTTGTAGCAAGACTTCCCTACTGTTATAATCCATCTCCCTTGCAATAAAGGCCAACATTCTATTTGTCTTCCTAATTACTTGCTGTACCTGCATTCTAACTTTTTGTGATTCATGTCCACTGCCTCCCCTGCTCTTTTCCCATAGCCCTTAAAGAATTTACCTGATAACCTTTTGAAAGTTGTTATTGAATCTGATTTTACTGCCCTTTTACACATCACAACGACTCGCTATGTAAAGAAATGTTTCCTCATGTCGCCTCTGGTTCTTTTGCCAATCACCTTTAATCTGTTCCCTCTGGTTAGCAACCCTCCTGCCAGTGGAAACAGTTTCTCCTTATTTACTCTATCAAAACACTGTGTAATTTTGAATTCCTCTATTCAATCTCCCGTTAACCTTCTCTGCTCTAAGAAGAACAACCCCAGCTTCTCCAGTCTTTCCACATTCTCATCCCTGGTACCATTCTAGTAAATCTCTTCTGCACACTTTCCAATTGCTTAACATCCTTCCTAAATTGCGGTGCCCAGCAATGGACACAATTAAAAATACTTCCATCGAATCTCCTCTTAAATGTCTCTGCTCTGAGCTTGTCAAAATGAAGATAAAAGGATACAAAATACCACAGATGCTCAAAGTCAGAAACAGGAATAAACAGAAAATGCTGAAAACACTCAGCGGGTCAGGCAGCAAGAAGGAAAGGAAGACATTCATTTCCATAGTACCTTTCTCGACCTCAGGACATCCCAAAATGTTTTACAGCCAATCAGGTACTTTTTAAGTGTGGTCGCTATTGTAATGCAGGAAACGGAGCAGCCAAGTTGTGCACAGCAAGCGCCCACAAACAGCAATGTGACAATGACCAGATAAATCTGTTTTGTGGATGTTAATGGAGGGGTAACTATTGGGCGGGACCCTGGGGAAAACTCCCCTACTCTTCTTCGGAATAACACTGTGGAATCTTTAACGTTCACCTGGGCGACAGATGAGGCTTCAGTTTAACATCTCATCCGAAGGTCTAAGGCCCTTCATCAGAGCTCGTAATTGCCTGAAACGTTAATGCTGTCTCTCTCTCTCTCTTTCCGCGGATGATGTCTGACCTGCTCAGTATTTCCAGCACTTTCTGATTTTGTTATAAAAGAATGTAAAAGAATGCTGAAGGTTTAGTATCACAGCAAGATCAGTCTTAGTTACATCTGGCATTGCTCCTGGTCTGTCAATAACAACAACTTGCATTTATATAGCACCTTTAATGTATTAAAGTGTCCTGAGGCACTTCCTAGGAGTGTTATCAGACAAAATTTGACACCGAGCCACATCAGGCGATATTAGGACAATGGAATAAAAGCTTGGCCAAAGAGGTAGGTTTTAAGGAGCATCTTAAAGGAGGAGAGAGAGGCGGAGAGGTTTAGGGATGGAATTCCACAGCTTCGGGCCCAGGCAGCTGAAGGCACGGCCGCCAATGGAGGAGGGATTAAGGCCAGTGAATGAGAGGAGAGGATCACCCAAACAAATAGGAATGGGGAGAGGGGAAACAGAATAGTTCAAAATGTGGGAGGAGAGATGAAACATTTCAGATGGCAGAAGCGGAAAATGATTTCAGGGAATGTAGCGGCGTAGAGAGGGGCACCACCAGAATATTGGGAACTGGGATGTGGTGGGGTGGGGGGGGGGGGGCGGTTGCGATATTGTCTGGGAAATGCAGAAGAAGAGGTAAAGAAAGACATCAAAGAACGAAAGTGGAGCGCAGGAGCAACAGAACATTCGAACAACAGCAAAGTACTGCAGATAAGAACAGAAAATTGCTGGAAATGCTCAACAGGTATAGAGGCATCTGTGGAGACAGAAACAGAGTTAACGTTTCAGATCACTGACCTTTCATCAGAAATAGAAGAACAATAGAATTCACCTGTGCTGGCTCTTTGAAAGAGCTGTTCAATTTAGTCCCACACGTCAGCTTTCTCTCCATAACCCAGCCAATTAGTCCTCTTCACGCACATGTCCAATTGCCTCTGAAAGTTCCTATGGAATCTGATTCTACCACCCGTTCAGGTACTGCATTCAGATCATAATAACTCTCTGTGTGACGACATTTCTCCTCTTTCACCTCTGGGGCTTTTGCCAATTATTTTAAATCTATGACCTCAGGTTATGAACCAATTGTCACAAGAAACAGTTTCTTCTTATTTACTCTGTCAAAGAACAAAAGAACAAAGAACAGTACAGCACAGGAACAGGCCATTCAGCCCTCCAAGCCTGCGCCGATCTTGATGCCTGCCTAAACTAAAACCTTCTGCACTTCCGGGGCCCATATCCCTCTATTCCCATCCTATTCATGTATTTGTCAAGATGCCTTTTAAACGTCACTATCGTACCTGCTTCCACCACCTCCCCCGGCAGCAAGTTCCAGGCACTCACCACCCTCTGTGTAAAGAACTTGCGTCGCACAACCCCTCTAAACTTTGCCCCTCACACCTTAAACCTATGTCCCCTAGTAACTGACTCTTCCACCCTGGGAAAAAGCTTCTGACTATCCACTCTGTCCAAGCCGCTCATAACTTTGCAAACCTCTATCATGTCGCCCCTCCATCTCCGTCGTTCCAGTGAAAACAATCCGAGTTTATCCAACCTCTCCTCATAGCTAATGCCCTCCAGACCAGGCAACATCCTGGTAAACCTCCTCTGTACCCTCTCCAAAGCCTCCACATCCTTCTGGTAGTGTGGCAACCAGAATTGCACGCAATATTCTAAGTGTGGCCTAACTAATGTTCTGTACAGCTGCAGCATGACTTGCCAATTTTTATACTCTATGCCCCGACCGATGAAGGCAAGCATGCCGTATGCCTTCTTGACTACCTTATCTACCTGCGTTGCCACTTTCAGTGACCTGTGGACCTGTATGCCCAGATCTCTCTGCCTGTCAATACTCCTAAGGGTTCTGCCATTTACTGTATACCTCCCACCTGCATTAGACCTTCCAAAATGCCTTACCTCACATTTGTCCGGATTAAACTCCATCTGCCATTTCTCTGCCCAAGTCTCCAACTGATCTATATCCTGCTGTATCCTCTGACAATCCTCATCACTATCCGCAACTCCACCAACCTTTGTGTCTTCCGCAAACTTACTAATCAGACCAGCTACATTTTCCTCCAAATCATTTATATATACTACAAACAGCAAAGGTCCCAGCACTGATCCCTGCGGAACACCACTAGTCACAGCCCTCCATTCAGAAAAGCACCCATCCACTGTTACCCTCTGTCTTCTATGACCGAGCCAGTTCTGTATCCATCTTGCCAGCTCCCCTCTGATCCCATGTGACTTCACCTTTTGTATCAGTCTGCCATGAGGGACCTTGTCAAAGGCTTTACTGAAGTCCATATAGATAACATCCACTGCCCTTCCTTCATCAATCATCTTTGTCACTTCCTCAAAAAACTCAATCAAATTAGTAAGACACGACCTCCCCTTCACAAACCAATGCTGCCTCTCGCTAATAAGTTTGTTTGTCTCCAAATGGGAGTAAATCCTGTCCCGAAGAATCCTCTCTAATAATTACCCTACCACTGACGTAAGGCTCACTGGCCTACTGAATCTGCGACCTCATTCTGCTGGGCTCATTCCCCAATACCAGGTCCAGAATGGCCCCATCCCTAGTTGGACTATCTACATATTGTTTCAAGAAGCCCTCCTGGATGCTCCTCACAAATTCTGCCCCATCCAAGCCCCTAGCACTAAGTGAGTCCCAGTCAATATAGGGGAAGTTAAAACCACCCACCACTACAACCCTGTTACCTTTACATCTTTCCAATATCTGTCTACATATCTGCTCCTCTACCAACCGCTGGCTGTTGGGAGGCCTGTAGTAAACCCCCAACATCATGACTGCACCCTTCCTATTCCTCCCTCCGAGGTGTCCTCCTGCAGTACAGCTGTGATATTCTCCTTAACTAGTAATGCAACTCCCCCACCCCTTTTACATCCCCCTCTATCCCGCCTGAAGCTTCTAAATCCTGGAACATTTCGCTGCCAATCCTGTCCTTCCCTCAACCAAGTCTCTGTAATGGCAACAACATCATAGTTCCAAGTACTAATCCAAGCTCTAAGTTCATCTGCCTTACCTGTTATACTTCTTGCATTGAAACAAATGCACTTCAGATCACCAGTCCCGCTGTTCTCCGCAATATCTCCCTGCCTGCTCTTCCTCTTAGTCTTACTGGCCTTATTTACTAGTTCCCCCTCATTTATTTCACTTGTTGTCCTACTGCTCTGGTTCCTACCCCCCTGCCACACTAGTTTAAAACCTCCCGAGTGATGCCTGCAAACCTCGCAGCCAGGATATTTGTGCCCCTCCAGTTTAGATGCAACCCATCCTTCTTGTACAGGTCCCATCTGTCCCTGAAGAGATCCCAATGATCCAGATATCTGAAACCCTCCCTTCTACACCAGCTGTTCAGCCACATGTTTAGCTGCACTATCTTCCTATTTCTAGCCTCACTGGCACATGGCACAGGGAGTAATCCCAAGATTACAACCCTAGAGGTCCTGTCTTTTAACTTTCTACCTAACTCCCTAAACTTCCCTAAACTGTCAAAACCTCTCATAATTTTGAACACCTCCTAGATGTCCTCATAACCTTCTCTGCTCTAAGGAGAACAACCCCGGTTTCTCCAGTCTCTCTACATATATGAAATTCCTCATCCCTGGTATCATCCTGGTTTAAACCTCCTCTGTGTCCTCGCAAAGGCCATGACAACAATAACTTGCTTTGCTTTAACGTAATAAAACCTCCCAAGGTGCTTCACAAGAGTATTATTGAACAAATTATGAAAATGAGCCACATAAGGAGTTGTTAGGGCAGATGACAAGGTTTGGTCAAAGAGGTAGGTTTTAAGGAGCGTATTAAAGGAGGAAAGAGAGGTAGGGAGGGAATTTCAGAGCTTCGGGTCTCGGCAGCTAAAGGCACAGCCACCAATGGCGGAGCAATTAAATTCGAGATGCTCGAGAGGCCAGAATTGGGGGAACGCAGAGATCTCGGAAGGTGTGGGGTTGGAGGAGATTACAGAGATAGGGAGGGTGAGGTCATGGAGGGATTTGAAAATAAGGATGAGAATTTTAAAATTGAGGTGTGGCTTAACCGGGTGCCAACGGAGATCAGTGAGCACAGGGGTGTTGGGTGAACAGAACTTTTTGCGAGTTACAACACAGGCAGAGCTGTGCGCAGAATTGTACACAATACTCCAGTGGTCTAACTAGAGATCGTAAAGATTTAGCATGACTTCCTTGTTTGTGTGTTCAATGCCCTGAGTTACAAAGCGAAGTATCCCACACACTTTCTTAACCAACTACACAACTTGCTCTGCCACCTTCAAAGATTTGTGAATACACGCCACCTAATTTCTTCCGATTAGTTGATGGTACAAGGACTAGGGAACACAGATTAAAGGTTCTGGGCGAGAGATGTGGGGGGAATGTGAGAAAGAACTTTGTTACACAGCAAGTGATAATGACCTGGAACTCACTGCCTTTGAGGGTGGTGGAAGCGGAGACGATCATTGAAGTCCCTCATCCCTGTCACCATTCCAGTAAATCTAAGTGGTCGACTGGGAGCTAAAGAAAAAGTAAACCAGTTGGCACAATGGGGAATCTCCACATTAACAGCGATCTGGCTTAAATTAAACCGAGCTTTAACCAGATTATAATTGGGAGTTTATTTCAGTGCATGCTTTCAATTCTGGGACTTGGATAATGCAAGAGGGTAATTGCAACTTTGGTCTTATGCTGGTCGTGGGCCAGAAATTTCGGAGAGCGGGGCCTTTGTGAGAGTCAAGAGGATGAAGAACAGGCAGGTGTGAAGTGGCTTTATTTTGGTGGGTCAAGCTATAATCCTTTTGGGAACACTGGTCTATGAATGGTACCCTGGCAGCTGGCTCTCCTCTTCCGATTCCTCTGCTTCCTGTATGTCCGTCCTGTACTATAGAGACTACAACTGTTTCCTCCTCCTTGTTATCACAGGGAAGGACAGAGGAACAAGAGGAGGCCATTCAGCCCCTTTAGCCTGTTCTGCCCTTCAATGGGATCATGGCTGATCTGGGTTTTAACTCAATTCACCTGCCTTGGTTCCATAACCCTTAACCAACAAAAATCTATCGATCTCAGTTCGGAAATTTTCAACTGACCCCCAGCCTCAACAGCTTTATTGGGGAGAGAGTTCCAGATTTCCACTACCCTTTGTGTGAAGAAGTGCTTCCTGACATCACCCTTGAACGGCCTGGCTCTAATTTTAAGGTTATGACCCCATCATCATCATCGACCATCAGGTTTGGGAAACAGCACACCTTCCTCATGGGAATGTTATGCAGAATGCAACATGTTGCAGTCATCCCGGAGTTTGTGGAATTCTCTTCCCCAGAGAGCAGTGGAAACTGGGACATTGAATATTTTTAAGGCTGAGTTAGATAGATTTTTGATTGACAAGGAAGTCAAAGGTCATAGCAGATAGACAGAAAAGTGGTGTTGAGGCCACAAACAGATCAGCCATAATCTTGTCAAATGGTAGAGCAGGATTGAGGGGCCGAATGGCCTATCCTGCTCTTAGTTCACATGTATGTTCATGTGACACTGCCTGGGAGGTCCTGCAGTGCTCCAAGGGTTTATTCCCAGTCTCTACAATGGGATTTTGGAATGCCGATGGTCTTTTCAAGAACATTCCTTGTGGTTACTTTGGCCTCATTACGTCTGATCTCCCATCCATCTCTAGAAGCCTCACTGGCATGAGTCACTGTTGTACTGTTGGGAAACACAGCACCCATATGGCACACAGCAAGATCCCACAAACAGTTTGGAGATATATGGTTACTTAGCGATGTTGGTGGAGGGATGAATATTGCCCACGACACTGGGGAGAACTCCCATACTCGTCATCAAAATAGTGGCTGTGGAATCTTTCATGTCCACCTGAGAGAACAGATAGGGCATCAGACTATCAGCTCATTGGAAAGATGGCATCTCTGGCAGTGCCATGGATCTTCTAAGTGAAGGAAGAGCCTGGTCACCATTTAACTATCTCAGTCATCAGATCTGGATTGTGGCATAATGATACAGCCCTGGCAGGTCCTTGGGTATTGACAAAGAGCAACAGGTGAGGTGAGAGTGACTACCCGAAATATCAAGGCAGCATTTGACCGAGTATGGCATCAAGGAGCCCTAGCAAAACTGGAGTCAATGGGAATCAGGGGGAAAACACTCCGCTGGCTGGAGTCATACCTAGCGCAAAGGAAGATGGGCGTGGTTGTTGGAGGTCAATCATCTGAGCTCCAGGACATCACTGCAGGAGTTCTTCAGGGTAGTGTCCTAGGCCCAACCATCTTCAGCTGCTTCATCAATGACCATCCCTCCATCATAAGGTCAGAAGTGACGATGTTCGCTGATGATTGCACAATGTTCAGCACCATTCACGACTCCTCAGATACTGAATTAGTCCGTGCAGAAATGCAGACCTGGACAATATCCAGGCTTCAGCTGATAAGTGGCAAGTATCATTCATGCCACACAAGTGCCAGACAATGACCAGCTCAAACAAGAGAGAATCTAACCACCTCCCATTGACGTTCAATGGCATTACGATTGCTGAATCCCTCACTATTAAAATCCTGGGGAGTTACCATTGACCAGAAACTGAACTGGACCAGCCATATAAATACCGTGGCTACAAGAGCAGGTCAGAGGCTAGGAATCCTGAGGCGAGTAACTCACTTCCTGACTCCCTAAAGCCTGTCCACCATCTACAAGGCACAAGTCAGGAGTGTGATGGAATACTCTCCACTTGCCTGGAGGGGCGCAGCTTCAACAACACTCAACACCATCCAGGACAAAGCAGCCCGATTGATTGGCACCCCATCCATGAACATTCACTCCCTTCACCACCGATGCATAGTGGCAGCAGTGTGTACCATCTACAAGATGCACTGCAGCAATGCACCAAGGCTTCTTAGACAGCACCTTCCAAACCCGCGACCTCTACCACCTAGAAGGACAAGGGCAGCAGATGCATGGGAACATCATCACCTGCAAGTTCCCCTCCAAGCCGCACACCATCCTGACTTGGAACTATATCGCCATTCCTTCACTGTTGCGGGGTCAAAATCCTAGAACTCCCTTCCTAACAGCACTGTGGGTGTACCTACCCCACATGGACTGCAGCAGTTCAAGAAGGCAGCTCACCACCACCTTCTCAAGGGCAATTAGGGATGGGCAATAAATGCCAGCGATGTCCACATCCCATGTATTTCTGGAATTTTTTGAGGATGTAACTAGTAGAATAGATAAGGGAGAACCAGTGGATGTGATGTATTTGGACTTTCAGAAGGCTTTCAATAAGGTCCCACATAAGAGATTAGCGTGCAAAATTAAAGCACATGGGATTGGGTACTGATGTGGATAGAGAACTAGTTGGCAGACAGGAAACAAAGAGTAGGAATAAACGGGTCTTTTTCCAAATGGCAGGCAGTGACTAGTGGGGTACTGCAGGATCAGTGCTAGGACCCCAGCTATTCACAATATATATTAATGATATAGATGAGGGAATTAAATGTAATATATCCAAGTTTGCAGACAACACAAAGCTGGGTGGGAGTGTGAGCTGTGAGGAGGATGCAGAGAAGCTCCAGTGTGATTTGGAAAGGTTGATTGAGTGGACAAATACATAGCAGATGCAGTAAAATGTGGATAAATGTGAGGTTATCCACTTTGGTGGCAAAAACAGGAAGGCAGATTATTATCTGAACGGCAATAGATTGGGAAAGGGGGAGGTTCAGCGAGACCTGGGTGTTCTTGTACACCAGTCACTGAAAGTAAGCATGCAGGTGCAGCAGGCAGTTAAGAAGGCAAATGGTATGTTGGCCTTCATCGCGAGAGGATTCGAGTACAGGAGAAAGGATGTCTTGCTGCAATTATACAAGGCCTTGGTGAGAACACACCTGGAGCATTGTGTGTTGCTTTGGTCTCCTTATCTGAGGAAGGGTGTTCTTGCTATGGAGGGAGTGCAGCGAAGGTTCACCAGACTGATTCCTGGGATGGCAGGACTGACGTATGAAGAGAGATTGGGTCGATTAGGCTTATATTCGCTAGAGTTTAGAAGAATGAGAGGGGATCTCATAGAAACCTACAAGATTCTAACAGGACTGGACAGACTAGATGCAGGAAGGATGTTCCCGATGGCGGGGGAGTCCAGGATGAGGGGTCACAATCTAAGGATAAGGGATAAGCCATTTAGGACTGAGATGAGGAGGGATTTCTTCAGCGAGAGGGTGGTGAATCTGTGGAATTCTCTACCACAGAAAGCAGTTGAGCACAAATCATTAAATATATTCAAGTAAGAGTTAGATATAGTTCTTAGAGCTAAAGGAATCAAGGGATATGGGGAACAGGGCACTGAGTTTGGATGATCAACCATGATAGTATTGAATGGTGATGCAGGCTCGAAGGGCCGAATGGCCTACTCCTGCTCCTATTTTCTATGTTTCTATGAATATAAAAAGGTGATTGGCTTCCCTCACCAGCTATGCAATTAGGGAATGGAAACTCTTTTTGTTCATAAAATAGGGGAGATTTCCATGAAGAGTTTTGAGTGGGACAGGCAGTCTCTCAATGGTTCCCTACACATGTGGAAAGCCACATGCCAATAGAAGTGGGTAGTGCTCACTCTTTACTTCAAGGCATCAGTTGTGGCTCAGTGGTTGATACTAGAGCCTCTAGGGCAGAAAATTGTGGGTTCAAGACCTCTGGCCTCTTGTAAATTGTCATCATCCTCCTCTTCATAATACAACAATAAAGGTATTGCCGGAAATAGAGACATGCTGTCGAAGCTTTTCATCTTACACTCATCAGGACAATCCTAGCTGTTTCACGCTGCTACTATGCAGTAGCAACATGTGTGGTGTTCGCCACTAACAGGATGCTGTCGTCAAACCAAAAAGACGTCCTGCCTATCACACATATGAGTATTGTGATGTATGAATTTCAATGCCAGTGTGATGCTAGGTATATAGGCCGTACATCCCAAAGACTGGTGGATCGTATCAAACAACATGTCCCTTTTGCTGTTCGCAACGGGCAAGGTACAGGCTGTACCCAACCAGCCCATGCTTTCAAAACTCAAAACACAGTGTCCAACATTAGATGTGATTCCGTGACTGGACAACATTTGCTAAATAATCCTTAATGTGCTAAGAATTACGCTGACAACCAATTTAAGACTGTCAGTAGGGTTCGCAGTGTGGCGGATTTGCACGTACTGGAAGCTACATATATTAATACACAGGGCCCTGTTCTTTGCAGACAGAAAGAACATATACAAACATTGCACTTGTTTCAGCTAAACAAAATAAGTGACAGCCATTCGCTGGTTCATTCCTCAGGGTAATGCCTTGAACAATCCAAGTCAAGCTGCCTGGTTTAAATTTCAAACAAAGCTCGTCAGTTAACTGTCAGTCACCGTAAACTGGGGCATTCTCCATGGCAACGTCTCTACCAATCAGAGTTCACTTGCCAACCAATCAGCACTCTCTTCTCATGCAGTATAAAGTTGTTGTTTCCCCTTATATTGGTATTCTTGAGGATTGTCCTGATGAGTGCAAGACGTAAAGCTTCGACAACATGTCTCTATTTTCAGCATTACTCAAATTCTGTATTACTGAAAGACTAAAAGATATTCCCATTGTGTAATTCATATCTATAATGTTAAGCTCGTCCTTTGAACAGGGTGGCTAAAAAGTAGGAGAAAAATGTGGGGGTCAGCACAGAAGGAGGCCATTTGGCCTATCATGTCCGTGCTGGCTCTCTGAAAGAGCAATTTACCTAATGCCACTTCTCCCCGTAACCCTCTTGAAAGCCTTGATTGAACCTGTCTCCACCACACTGTTAGGCAGTGCATTCCAGATCCTAACCACTCGCACAGAATTGTTACAGCACAGAAGGGATTGAAGTCATGTTACAGCTGACGAGAACTCCAGTTAAACTGCTTTCAGTTCTGGGCACTGCACTTCAGGAAAGATATATCATCCTTGGAAGGGGGTGCCGTGCAGATCCACCAGAATGATACCTGGGATAAAAGGGTTAAATAATGAGGACAGGTTGCATAGAGTAGGTTTATGTTCCTTTGAGTTTAGAAAATAAGTGGTTTAATTGAGGTGTTCAAGATGATTAGGGAAAGAGCAGGGGAATGGAATTAATTTGATAGCTCTACAAACTAGGCGTGATGGGCTGAATGGCCTCATTCTGTGCCATATCATTCAATGACTCTATGGTTTTAGAAAGGATTTGGTGAGGTAAAGAGAGGCAAAATATTTCCTCTGGTGGGGGCAATCCAGAACAGTGGGGGGTAATAACCTTAAAATTCGAGCCAGGCCGTTTAGGGGTGATGTCAGGAAGCACTTCTTCACACAAAGGGTCATGGAAATCTGGAACTCTCTCCCCTAAAAACGGTTGAGGCTGGAGGCCGGGGGAGTGGGGGTTCAAATGAAATTTTCAAAACTGAGAGTGATAGATTTTTCTTGGGTAAGAGTATGAAGGGTTGTGGAGCCAAGGTGGGCAGATGGAGTTAAGATACAGATCAGCCATGATCTAATGAAATGGGTGAACATGCTGTCTTGACCCAACCCCAAAAGTACTTTATAAAATGCTTTCGGGACAAACAAACACCAACCTTCAGTATGATCCGCCAATGAATTTCCCATGTCTTCTGCATATCTTGACAGTGAATACAATGGGATATTCAACTGCAGGGGCATCACTTCCAAACCAGATACTGTATTCATCCACCTTGGGCACTTCCAGCCAAATCTGCAACAGTGTAATCAGGAATGGGACCAAAGATAATGTTCCACTTACTTGTATAAGACACTAGTTTGGCCTCAGCTGGAGGATTGCATCCAGTTCTGGGCACCGCACTTTAAGAGGGATGTGAAGGCGTTAGAGAGAGTGCAGAAAAAATTCGCGCAAATGGTTCCAGGGATGAGGAATTTCAGTCATGAAGATAGATTGGAGAAGTTGGGACAGTTTTCCTTGAAGAGAAGGCTGAGAGGCGATTTAATAGAGGTATTCAAAATCATGAGGGGTCTGGACAGAGTAGATAGAGAGAAATTGTTCCCATTCATGAAAGGATCGAGAACGAGAGGGCACAGATTTAAAGTATTTGGTAAGAGAAGCAAAAGCGACATGAGGAAAAACTTTTTCACGCAGCGAGTGGTTAAGGTCTGGAATGCACTGCCTGAGAGTGTAGTGGAGGCAGGTTCAATTGAAACATTGAAAAGGGAATGAGACAGTTATATGAAAAGGAAGAATGTGCAGGATTACAGGGAGAAGGCGGGAGAATGGCACTAAGTGAATTGCTCATTCTGAGAGCCAGTGCAGCCACGGTGGGCCGAATGGCCTCCTTCTGCATTGTAACGATTCTGTGATTCTGTGAAACCCAAGCAACAACAACACTTGCATTTATAAAGTGCCTATAACGTATAAAACATCCCAAGATGCTTCTCGGGCAATTATCAAACAAAATTTGACATCGAGCCACATGAGGAGATATTAAGACAGGTGACCAAAAGCTTGGTCAAACAGGTGGGTTTTAAGGGGCGTCTTAAAGGAGGAGAGAGAGGTAGAGAGGTTTAGGAAGGAAATTCCAAAGCTTAGGACCCAGGTAGCTGAAGGCATGGCCACCAATGGTGGAGCGATGGAATTCGAGGATGCTCAAGAGGCCAGAATTGAAGAAGCGTCAAGGAGGGCAGGACTGGAAGAGATTACAGAGATAGGGAGGGGCAAGGCCATGGGGGGATTTAAAAATAAGGATGAAAATGGTAAAATCAAGGTGTTGCTGGATCGGGAGCCAATGTAGGTCAGCGAACACAAGGGTAACAGGTGAATGGGACTTGATGTGAGTTAAGACACAGGGGCAGCAGAGTTTAAGATGAACTGAAGTTTACAGAGGGCAGAAGCTGGGAGAACGGCCAGGAGAATCATAGGATCATAGGAAATTGGAGCAGGAGTAGGCCATTCGGCAAGTCAAGCCTGCTCCCACCATTCAAACAGATCATGGCTGATCATCTACCTCTACACCAATTTTCCCCACTGTCCCATATCCCTTGATGTCATTAGTATCCAGATATCTATCGATTTATGTCTTGAACATACTCAATGACTGAGCTTCCACAGCCCTCTGGGGTAGAGAATTCCAAAGATTCACCACCCTCTGAGTGAAGAAATTCCTCCTCATCCCAGTCTTAAATGGCCTTTATTCTGAGACTATGTCCTCGGTCCCATCAGCCAGAGGAAGCATCCTACCCACATCTACCCTGTCATACCCAGTAAGAATTTTGTAAGTTTCAATGAGATCACCTCTCATTCTTCGAAACTCTAGAGAATACAGGCCCAGTCTCCTCAATCTCTCCTCATAAGACAATCCCGCCATCCCAGGGATCAGCCTGGTGAACCTCCGTTGCACTCCTTCCATGGAAAGTATATCCTTCCTTAGGTTAGGAGACCAAAACTGTACACAATACTCTAGGTGCAGTCTCACCAAGATTCTATACAATTGCAGCAAGACTTCTTTATTCCTGTACTCAAAACCCCTTGCGATGAAGGCCAACATAACATTTGCCTTCTTAATTGCTGGCTGCACCTGCTTCCATTGACTCAGGAACAAGGACACCTAGGTCTCTGGAGAGCATTGGAATAGTGGAGACTGGAGGTAACAAAGGGATGGATGAGGGTTTCAGCGGCAGATGAGCTGAGGCAGAGACAGAGATGCAGGAGAGCTAAAGCTAAGTGTGGTGTACCCCCTTGCTGGGATCAGCTCAATATATCACATACTGGGAGTCTAATTCGGTATCTTGGCTTATGGAAAAGGTGCAGATGTGTTCAGCTGATCTACCAGTGGAGATTGTGTTCCCCCCTGTGATATCAAGATTAGATTCTTGCATCCTCAAGAACTGGCTTTGCAAATACTGAGATTGGAGAACATCCAAAAATAAATCCCAAAGAAAGCAAAGTGTATTGTAATATTGAAATACATTTGAAGAAACATATGTGCACTTAATTAAGGTTATTGCTTCCTTGTGAGGAATCTGTCTGCTGAATACAGGTTTGAAAGATTTACCAGCTATCTGTTAGAGGTTTCCAAGTACCATCTGATAATCCAAAAATAAGACAACACAACCAAACTTTGAAAGTTTCAATCTTTCCAAGCATCTTTTCTTCATGGGAAGCTTTCATAGATAATGATCATTTTTACTCTTGTGTCCTTTGAATTTTGAAAGAGATTGAATGGTGTTGAGTCTAACTGTCACGAGTACAATGCACTGGCAAATAAGACCCCTTCGGAATATTTTAAATAGGCTTCTGACCACATATCCAACATGTCTTTGTTATCTCGAAACTCGACTATTCCAACACTGTCCTTGCCTGTTTCCACCTTCCATGAACTTGAGTTAATCCAAAACTCTGCTGTCCGTCTCCGAAGTGGCACCAAGTTTCATTTCACTTGACCGACATTGGCACCCAGTCTGCCACCATTAGGGCGGCACAGTGGCGCAGTGGTTAGCACTGCAGCCTCACAGCTCCAGGGACCCGGGTTCGATTCTGGGTACTGCCTGTGTGGAGTTTGCAAGTTCTCCCTGTGTCTGCGTGGGTTTCCTCCGGGTGCTCCGGTTTCCTCCCACAAGCCAAAAGACTTGCAGGTTGGTAGGTACATTGACCATTATAAATTGTCACTAGTATAGGTAGGTGGTAGGGAAAATATAGGGACAGGTGGGGATGTTTGGTAGGAATATGGGATTAGTGTAGGATTAGTATAAATGGGTGGTCGATGGTCGGCACAGACTCGGTGGGCCGAAGGGCCTGTTTCAGTGCTGTATCTCTAATCTAATCTAATCTAATCTCAGTTTTAAAATTCTCTTTCTAGTTTTTGAGTTCCCACATGGTCTCACTTCCTCCCTATCCCTGTAACCTCCTCCAGCTCCCACACCCCCTCGATCCCTGTAACTTCCTCCAGCCCTACAACCCCCCGAGATCTCGATTGTCCTACAATTCTGGCCTCTAGTGCATTCACAATTTTCATTGCTCCATCATTGGTGGCCATGCCCTCTTTAAGCCTCTCTGACTCTCTACATTTCCCTCCTATTCTAGGAAGCTCCTTAAAACCTGCTCTTGGATCAAGCTTTAGATGATCTGTGGGTTCAAGTCCCACTGTAGGACTTGAGCACAAAATAAATCAAGGCTGATGCTCCGGTGCAGTACTCAGGGTGTGCTACACTGTCGAAGGGTCAATACTGAGGGAGTACCGCACTGTCGGAGGGTCAGTATTGAGAGAGTGCCGCACTGCCGGAGGGACAGTACTGAGGGAGTGCTGTACTGTCAGAGTTGCTCTATTTTGGATGAGGCGTTAAACCGTGGTCCCATTGGGACATTTTACCATGTTAAATGCAATTTACTATTTTACGCTCGAGTGTCATTTATGTTAGAAACCTGGCAGCTATTTTGCATTGAATGAAATACCTTCAACCATTGCTTACTGCAGAGACAGTATCAACTGACTACAAATCTGGTGTAGGGTGGAGTTGCTCACAGGGAATGAACAAGATTTTTTTATCAGGCTGTTCTGTCTGGTTTATAAACCAGGCTGTCTGGCCAAATTACAGCCAACAACAATCAATTAGCATCTGCAATTGCTGTTGACTCCAGCCAAATGTGGGTCACTGCCAAGAATAGAATGTTTCCAATAGTTGAGGCGTTAGGAACGATGGGACCAAAGATACACATTAAATGTAAGAGATATAGAACAGAAATAACCTGCATTTATATAGAACCTTTAACATAGTAAAACTGGCCAATCAAACAAGCACATTCACAACCAGAATTAATTGCAAAAGTAAGCATGTTCGGTGAGATGTTGAACATTTTTATAAGGCACGAGGAAAAAGACATAAGATTCCAGAGAGTTAATCAAGTTAAACCAATCAGACAAGTCCTTTTGAAATGCTTCTAATGAACTACAGATCAACCATGTTCTCACTGAATGGAGGAGCAGACCCGAGGGGCTGAATGGCCTCCTCCTGTTCCTGTGTTCCTAACTTGAGAGGAACTGAGTTTCAGAAGGAAATACACAAAAAACACTTTGCAAGAAATCCCACAGCAAACTACTAACACAGAAAATGTACATCTTTTATTTAAGCTTATAATCCTTCTCAAGAATAGGCTCCTGCTTTGAAGGCCTTTTCCATCAGATTAAGATGACAATTCCAAAATCCTCATATCTATATAACAACTACAACTTTCATTTATATAGCGCCTTTAACATAATAAAATGTCTCAAGGTGCTTCACACATGCACTATCAAACAGAATTTAGCACCGAGCCACAGGGGCAGAATTGGGTGATGTTGTGGAGATGGAAGTAGGCTGTCTTGCTGTTGGAGATCTTCGGACAGGTGACCAAAAGCTTGGTCAAAGAGGTAGGTTTTTAAGTTGTGCCTTGGAGGAGGCAAGAGAGACGGAGATGTTTAGGGAGAGAATTCCAGAGCTTAGGGCTCAGGCAGCTGAAGGCACAGCCATCAATAGTGAGGTGCTAAAAATTAAGAATGTTCAAGAACAGAGAGTAACCTCCAGACAAAGAGGGTTCAGAGACGATGGGATTTGCTTCCAGTGTTCGTCGTTGAGGTAAAAACAATGTGACCATTCAAGATTAGGTTGGATGGGTAGATGAAGGAGAGGTGGTTGAAGGGTTATGGCTCAATGTAATTAGAACAATGTTAGACCCTGTCTTGTGGATGAGACATTAAACCGAGCTCCTGTCTGCCCTCTGTGCAAGATCCCACAGCCGCTATTTCAAAGACAAGGGGAGTTCTGCCAGTGTCCTGGGGCCAATATTTATCCCTCAACCAACATCACTAAAAAAAGACACATGATCTGGTCATTATCACATTTGTGGAAGCTTGCTGTGCACAAATTGGCTGCCACATTTCCTATATTTCAACTGTGACTACACATCAAAAGTACTTCATTGGTTGGAAAGTTCTTGGAACCATCCTGAGGTCATGTAGAAATGCAAGTCTTTCTTTAACATAGATTGGTTAGATTGGTTGGGCCCAAAGGGGTATTTCTGTTTTGTAACTCCCATGTATTTCGACATACATTACTCTGAAAAATTAAGCGATGCGGTTAAAGGCCATTAAGCATAACTCTCTACCACACTCAATTTACTAATTGCTTTCGGCTGTTTCACCTTGACTAGGTCCCATCACTGACTGATCATCAGAAATTCTGCCACCTCTTAAAAACGCCAGCAGCTTCATTAGCTGTTACTTTGACTTCAAACCTAAAAATAAGAAGTGTCTGGGTGGATTTTGTTTTTTGTCCAAAAACAAAAAAGTATTCTCTTGCCTAACCATTGGTGCATTACTTCATCCGGCACCAGTTGTGAAACACACATTAAAGCTGCAATTCTGCTTTCGCACTGCTTTCACAGGTAGAATGAGGATCGCGAACCCTCCGGGTTGGTCCTGGAACTCCCAGGAATTAAAGATTAATCTTCATCAAACAATCGCTGGTTTAAAAAAAAAACATGCAGCGTTGAAAAAAAAGTGTCTGCGTTTTTAAGATTTTCTTTGAAGACTTTCCTGTCTAACTTCTGAAGAACACATAGGCAATTGAGAGGGCAAAAGGGATGTTTGACCAGGAGGAGTGACAGGAAACAAGAGGTCATGTGATGAAACCTCCAAGAATATGCCCAACCAGAGTTGGTAACCCTAGGTCAATGTGACACAGGGTTATCATACATAGGATATCCAGCATCGAAACAGGCCATTCAGCCCAAACAGTCCATGTTGGAGTTGATGCTCCACCCGAGCCTCCTTCTGCCTTTCCTCATCTCACTCCATCAACATAATCCTCTGTTCCCTTCTCCCTTGTGTTTATCTAGCTTCCCCTGAAATGCATTCAGGCTATTCACTTCATCTACTCCCTGTGATAGCGAGTTCTATATTCTCACCACTCTGTGGGTATAGACCATTCTCCTGAATTCCCCATTTGATTTCCTGGTGACTGTCTTATATTGATGGTTTTTAGTTTTGCTGTTCCCCAGGACAGGCAACATTCTCTCTGTATCCACTCTATCAAAACCTTTTATAATTTTAAAGACCTCTATGGTCACCCCTCAGCCTTCTCATGTTCATCCTCTCCTGATAGATATATGCCCCTGGTATCATCGTTGTAAATCCTTTTTGCACCTTCACCAGTGCCTCTATATCTTTTTTATAATATGGCAACTAGGAGTACTCAAAATGTGGTCAAACCCTGAGACATCCTAGAAGCAGACATAAGTCGGCATCACACTTTAGGAAGGATATCAAGGCCTTGGAGAGGGCTTTTTTTATGGGATGTGGGCATCACTGGCAAGGCCCGCATTTATTGCCCATCCCTAATTGCCCTTGAGAAGATGGTGGTGAGCTGCCTTCTTGAACCGCTGCAAAACATGTGGGGTAGGTTCCAGGATTTTGACCCAGTGACAGTGAAGGAACGTGCATCTTATAAATGGTACACACTGCTGTCACTGTGCACCAGTGATGGAGGGAGTGCCAATCAAGTGGGCTGCTTTTCCTGGATGGTGTTGAGCTTCTTGAGTGTTGTTGGAGCTGCACCCATCCAGGCAAGTGGAGAGTATTCCATCACACTCCTGATTTGTGCCTTCTAGATGGTGGACAGGCTTTGGGGAGGCAGGAGGTGAGTTACTTGCTGCAGAATTCCCAGCCTCTGACCTGCTCTCGTAGCCACAGTATTTATGTGGCTATTTCAGTTCAGGTTCTGGTCAATGGTAAACCCAGGATTTTTATGGTGGGAATTCAGCCATAGTAATGCCACTGATTTGCAAGGCGAGATGGTTAGATTCTCTTTTGCCTACACTTGTGTGGCGTGAATGTTACTTGCCACTTATCAGCCCAAACCTGGATATTGCCCAGGTCTTGCTGCATTTCTACACGGACTGCTTCAGTATCTGAGGAGTCACGAATGGTGCTGAACATTGTGTAATCATCAGCGAACATCCCCACTTCTGACCTTAAGATTGAAGGAAGGTCATTGATGAAGCAGCTGAAGATGGTTGGGCCTAGGACACTACCCTGAGGAACTCCTGCAGTGATGTCCTGGAGCTCAGATGTTCACCCTCCAACAACCACAACCATCTTCCTTTGTGCTAGATATGACACCAAGCAGTGAGGAGTTTTCCCCCTGATTCCCATTGACTTCAATTTTGCTGCAGAGGAGATTTACTAGAACGGTACCAGAGATGAGGGAATTCAGTTAATGTGAAGGGACCGAAGAAGCTGGGATTGTTCTCCTTAGAGCAGAGAAGATTAAGAGGAAACTTAATAGCGGTTCAAAATTATGAAGGGTTTTGATAAGCGTAAGGAGGAACTGCTTCCATTGGCAGAAAGGTCAGTAAGAAGAGGAAAAAGATTTAAGTTAATTGGCAAAAGAACCAGAGGGGGAGATGAGGAGAATGTTTTTTAACATAGTGAGTTGTTGTGATCTGGAATGCGCTGCCTGAAAGGGCGGTGGAAACAGATTCAATAGTAACTTTCAAAGGGGAATTAGATAGATATTTTGAAAGGAAAACATTTGCAGGATCTTGGGGAAAGAGGAGGAGGAGTGGGACTCATTGGATAGCTCGTTCAAAGGGCTGGCACAGGCACGACGGGCTGAATGGCCTCCTCTGTTCTGTATTATTCTATGATTTTCAGTAGCTGTTGAGTCAGTAGGTGTCTCTGTCTGATATTTTATCTGTCCATGGGCAGCATGAAAGCACAATGCTGAGCGTAGGAACAGTTTCACAAAAAGGTTGTGCAGCATCTGCTGCGGCTCATTAAATAACACTCGCACTTTAAATTCAGGGGGTTGTGGGTTCACATCCCAGGGCATAGAATTCAAAATCTAGCCTGATGTGATGGGGCAGCCCTGGGGGAGTGCTGCACTGTCAGAGGTGCTGGCTTTTAGATGAGATGTTAAAACGAGACCCATGTGCTGTCTCAGACGGACATAAAGGAATCCACTGCACTATTCAGAAGAGCAAGGATGTTTATCCCTCACACTACATCACCAAAACAAAATCATCATCACATTACTGTTGTGTGGGATCTTGCTATGCATAAATTAGCTGCTGTGCTTTCTACGTTACAACAGCGTCTGCACTTCAAAAATGTACTTCATTGACTGTTAAGCACTTTAGCGTGTCTTGAGGTTGTGGAAGGTTCTATAGAAATGCAAGTGGTAGCATGTGGGGACATCTTTCTGGTCTCTGCGGTAAACCCATTCAGGGGATGACTAGTTTGGAAAAGATGGAAAAAGGAAAGATTTCACAGCATGGTAATTGAAACATATAAGATTCTGAGGGATCTTGAGTTGGACAGATTTTTGATCTACAAGGGAGTCAAGGATTATATGGGGCAGGCAGGAAAGTGGAGTTAAGGCCACAATCAGATCAGCCATGATCTTATTGAATGGCAGAACAGGCCTGAGGGGCCGAATGGCCTACTCCTTCTCCTATTTCTTCTGTTCTTATGCAACTGTTGGAAGATCCTGGTTTGACCTGCATGTAGGAGCTGGTCTATCTTGGTGATAAACCTGTTGTAGCATTCACCAGGTCTATCTCTGTCAGACAATAAGATCAAAGAACAAAGAACAAAGAAAATTACAGCACAGGAACAGGCCCTTCAGCCCTCCAAGTCTGCGCCGATCCAGATCCTCTGTCTAAACCTGTCGCCTATTTTCTAAGGGTCTGTATCTCTTTGCTTCCTGCCCATTCATGTATCTGTCTAGATACATCTTAAAAGACGCTATCGTGCCCACGTCTACCACCTCTGCTGGCAACGCGTTCCAGGCACCCACCACCCTCTGCGTAAAGAAATTTCCACGCATATCCCCCCTAAACCTTTCCCCTCTCACTTTGAACTCGTGTCCCCTTGTAATTGAATCCCCCACTCTGGGAAAAAGCTTCTTGCTATCCACCCTGTCTATACCTCTCATGATTTTGTACACCTCAATCAGGTCCCCCCTCAACCTCTGTCTTTCTAATGAAAATAATCCTAATCTACTCAACCTCTCTTCATAGCTAGCACCCTCCATACCAGGCAACATCCTGGTGAACCTCCTTTGCACCCTCTCCAAAGCATCTACATCCTTTTGGTAATGTGGCGACCAGAACTGCACGCAGTATTCCAAATGTGGCCGAACCAAAGTCTTATACAACTGTAACATGACCTGCCAACTCTTGTACTCAATACCCCGTCCGATGAAGGAAAGCATGCCGTATGCCTTCTTGACCACTCTATTGACCTGCGTTGCCATCTTCAGGGAACAATGGACCTGAACACCCATATCTCTCTGTACATCAATTTTCCCCAGGACTTTTCCATTTACTGTATAGTTCACTCTTGAATTGGATCTTCCAAAATGCATCACCTCGCATTTGCCCTGATTGAACTCCATCTGCCATTTCTCTGCCCAACTCTCCAATCCATCTGTATTCTGCTGTATTCTCTGACAGTCCCCTTCACTATCTGCTACTCCACCAATCTTAGTGTCGTCTGCAAACTTGCTAATCAGACCACCTATACTTTCCTCCAAATCATTTATGTATATCACAAACAACAGTGGTCCCAGCACGGATCCCTGTGGAACACCACTGGTCACACGTCTCCATTTTGAGAAACTCCCTTCCACTACTACTCTCTGTCTCCTGTTGCCCATTAAATCTGACTTTTTCAGTTACCTTCAGTGTGACATCAGGCCATAGAGTCTTTTACGGCACAGGAGGAGGCCATTCGGCCCAACAAGTCCATGCTGGCTCTCCGCGGAGCTATTCAGTCAGTCGCACTGCCCCGCTCTATCCCCAGTAGTATACATGCTGTTAGTATGAGCATGCCAACCGGACACTTTGGAATTCTGACCAATTCTGACAAGAACTTGCATTTATATAGTGCCCCTAATGTAGTAAACCCTCCCAAGGTGCTTCACAGGAGTGTTATCAAACAAAATCTGACAAGCCATGTAAAGCAATATTAGGTCAAATGACCAAAAGCTTGGTCAAAGAGGTAGGTTTTAATGAGAAGCTTAAAGGAGAAGAGAGGGGCGGAGAGGTTTAGGGAGGGAATTCCAGAGCTTAGGACCCAGGCAGCTGAAGGCACGGCCGCCAATGGTGGAGTGAAGGAAATCAGGGATGAACAAGAGGCCAGAATTGGAGGAGCGCTGTAGCATTAGAGGAGATTACAGAAATAGGGAGGATTTGAAAACAAGGATGAGAATTAAAATTCAGACATTATGGGATCAGGAGTTAATGTAGGTCAGCGAGCACGGGGTGCTGAGTGATTTTCTGCCAAGTTCTGATATTGTGAGAAATTTCACACTCTTCCTGGAGGCTGCTCTTTAAAAACTAAGATTTGAAAATTGATGGTGGTCTCAAATATGAAGTCCAATCTCCTCAGTGCCTCGTTCATAGTCAATCAAACTGCCCACGCTAAATATCTTGCTAACATGTTTGTCTTTGTAAAAGTTGCCACCTTCCACAATGGAAAGTCATCACTACACTTAGGGATTGTAATCTTAACTCCCAGCTTGTTAGATTAAATTACTGAAACTATGCTTTAATTTGATGACTTAATTTATTGTTGCACTAAATTATCATGCCAAGATTGTGGAAAATACCACATTAATAGCTCAACAATCCAGAGCAAAGCAGCCCACTTGATTGGCCCCCCAGCCACCAACTTCAACATTCACTCCTTCCACCACCGACGCACAGTGGCAGCAGTGTGTACCATCTACAAGATGCACTGCAGCAACGCACCAAGGCTCCTTCGATAGCACCTTCCAAACCCGCGACCTCTACCACCTCAAAGGACAAGTGCAGCAGATGCATGGGAACACCACCACCTGCAAGTTCCCCTCCAAGCCACACACCATCCTGACTTGGAACTATATCACTGTTCCTTCACTGTCACTGAGCCAAAATTCTGGAACTCCCTTCTTAACAGCACTGTGGGTGTACCTACATCCCAAGGACTGCAGTGGTTCAAGAAGACAGCTCACCACCACCTTCTCAAGGGCAATTAGGGATGGGCAACAAATGCAGGCCTTGTCAGTGATGCCCACATCCCATGAATGAATGATAAAGAAAGAATGGGTCCACAGGGCTAACTCACAGTTATTTCCCAAAATTTGAAGCAAGTATTAGAGAAAGGATAATTCTGGCCATTTTTAAATCCCAGCCAACTTGTCTGGTCTTGATTGTGAATGATTCATCTCCACTGCTTTGTGACACCATGAAAAGTTCTTCAACTTAAAGTGCTCACCCGAAATGATTCCAAAAAACTAAACCTAACATTTACTCTGAGTTTGGAAGCTAAGAGGTTAAGAAACCATGGTACATAGTAAATAACACGATCCAACTGGATAGCATTGTCAAACCTCAGACCCTGCCAATTTCTATGCCCTTTTATGACTGTACCTGGACCTTCCAGAAACAGCACTTCCCAATTATGCTATAAACTCTGTATGCAAAACAGGCACAAATAGTAAAAGTTAAACCAGACACTTGTCATAAAAGTCCAGACTTTCTCTGACTAAAAAAAAAGCATCTTAACGGCTTACCTTCCGAAATTAAATTATAATTTTTGTGCCCTTTTGGGAGATGTGTGCATGATATTACTAACTGACTGTGATGAATAGATTCTGTAATTACTGTTTCTTTATTAATAATAGTTATTAAACTCAGCTGAATAAAGTTTTGTTGCATGAGGTTTATTTTGTGTGGTGGGGGGAGCTGCAAAATCAAAAGAGATTTCAGACATGGCTCTTTGCTTCTGCCTCAGAAGGTTGTGGGTTCAAGTCCCACTCCAGCATAAATAAATCCAGTGCAGTACTGAGGGAGTGCTACACTATCATAGGTGCCATCCTTCAGGTGAGATGTTAACCTGAAGCTTGCTCTGCCATTTGGACATAAATGAACCTTATGGCACCATTTGACAAAGAGTAGGGGAGCTCTCCCCAGTGCCAATATTTACCCCTCAATCAACATTACTGAAATAAACAGATTATCTGTTCATTATCACAACATGGTTCCTGGGATCTTGCTGTGTGCAAGTTGACTGCTGCATAGTTACATATTACAGTAGTGACAACACTCCAGTAAGTGCTTTGGGACATCCTGGGTCATGAAAGGTGCTGCTGCAACTGAAGCTCTTTTGATGTGAATGTATTAAGTTCAGTTATTTTTGAAGAGAAGATTTGATATGGGTATTTAAAATCATGAAGGGTTTAGATGGAGTAAATAGGAAGAAACTGTTCCCGTTGGCTGAAAGGTCAGTAACCATAGAGCACAGATTTAAGGTGCTTGGCAAAAGAACCGCAGGAGACATGGGGAAAGACTTTGTTAAGCAGCGAGTGATAATGACCTGGAACTCGCTGCCTAGGAGGGTGGTGGGAGTGGAGACGATGAATGATTTCAAAAAGCAAATTGGATGGGCACTTGAAGGAAATAAACTTGCAGGTCTATGGGGATACAGCAGGCGAATGGGACTGATTGGAATGTTCTATAGAGAGTTAGCATGGGCTTGATGGGTCGAATGGCATCCTTCTGTACCGTTATGACTCTACGAAGCTATGAGTGGCTAGGATTTAGAATGCACTGCCTGATGACTTGGTGGAATTAGATTCCATAGGAGCTTTCAAAAGGCAATTGGACATGTACTTGAAGAGATCTAATTTGCAGGGTTACGGGGAAAATGCCAGGAGAGGCAAAACGGGCCAAATGGCCTTCTTCAGGGCTGTAAGGTTCTATGATTCTAATGCGGCCTTGGCACAGATGAGGTATTAGATCTGGAATCTTCCTGGTCTTAGTATGCTTTAGTGTTGAGCCATTTAAGCTGTTCAATTAAATTTAATATTTGACAAGGATAGCCCAATAAAATAAAACAACTTACTGCAGTCCGAGAAATAATCCTACTGCTCTCCAATCAGCATTGGGTGAGATAGATTAATGTTCTCTGCAGGAAGTATGATGCTGGAGTGAGATTGGAGCAGAGGAATATCACGTGAAAATTACAAAAGCCATGATGCAAACTAACGGGAGTTGAGATCTGCTGCACTTTGGTCAAGAACATTGTTCCCATGATAAATGAGACATGAAGCCACCTTCATGAACCAGAGGGGAGAAACGAGCAGAAATTCCCTTCCCTCTTAAATCTGTGTCCTCTAATTCCCAACCCTCCTGCCACTGGAAACAGTTTCTCCTTATTCTATCAAAAGTCTTCATGATTGCGAACACCTCTATTAAATCTCCCCTTAACCTTCTCTGCTCTAAGGAGAACAATCCCTGCTTTTCCAGTCTCTCCACATTAACTCAAGTCCCTCATCCCTGGTACCATTCTGGTAAACCTCCTCTGCACCCTCTCCTTGACATCCTTCCTAAAGTTGGTTCGCATCCTTCCATCTATGAAAGATGATGAACACGCAGCAAATAATCCATTTAGGTGGGGTGTCTTCTCTTAGTGTACCTTTGCTGATGGCTGTGAAGGCCAGTCCGCGAGAGGCAGGTTCTGCCACAAGTGCCGCATGTGAAGATGCCAAGAGATGCAGTGAGTTGTTGTTTTTGATGTCGGCGCCTGTTGCCAAGCTGCCGTAGCAACTGGTCATCGTGGTACTGCACACCAGTCCACAGGATGTGTCGCCATTTCCCTCTTTTGCCAGCTAGTGACTCCCAAGTGTGATGGTCAACATTTAGGGCCTTCATGTCACACTTGCAAGCGTGAGTTAATGTGGAGAGACTGGAGAAGCAGGAATTGTTCTCCTTGGAGCAGAGAAGGTTAAGGGGAGATTTAATAGAGGTGGAGCTTTGGGCACCCCACTGGTCATCTGACCCCGGCTACCTCACCATACAGAAGGTCCTTGGGTATGCGACCATCTTCCATCCTGCGGACGTGTCGATCCACCGAAGACGCCTCTGTTTGATTAGTGCCAACATGATTGGGCGCTCTGCCTTTGTGAGGACTGCTGCATTTGTGATTTTGTCCTGCCAGGACATACCCACAATGCGCCGCAGACAGCGAAGACGGAAATTATTGAGCTTCTTTTCCTGGTACCTGTAAATCACCCATGTTTCACAGCCATACAGCAAGGTGCTGAGAACACAGGCCTTATAAACCATCAGCTTGGTCCTAAGGGTCAGCTTGGTGTTATCCTATGCATGTTTCGCAAGTTGGCCAAAGGTGGTAGCTGCTTTCCCTATATGTGTATCGAGCTCTACATCAAAGGACAGGTTATCTGTCACTGTGGACCCAAGGTAGCAGAATTTGCTAACCACTTCCAGTGGGGTGTTATTTTGTGTGATCAGGGGTGGAGATGCAACACCTTGTCCCATGAGCACGGTTTTCTTGATGCTTATAGTCAAGGAGAACAAGTTACAGGCACAGGAGAGACAGTCCAGGAGATTTTGTAGCTGAGTTTCCGTGTGAGCGACTAGCGCAGCATCATTAGTGTAGAGGAGTTCTCTGATCGGGAAGCAATGTGTTTTTGTCTTCGCTTTCAGCCTTGATCGATTGTAGAGCTCGTTGTCTGACCTAGTGTGCTGGTAGACTCCTTCCATATCTGTACACTAGGTTAGATGGCAAGCCCTTCCTAATGTGTGGTACCCGGAACTGGACACAATCGCCCAACCAGTGTTTTATAAAGGTTTGACAGAACCTCTTGGCTTTTGTATTCTATGCCTCAATTTAAAAAGCCAAGAATCCCATACGCTTTTTTAACAGCCTTCTCAACTTGTCCTACCACCCTCACAATACTTGTGTACATATAAGCCCAGGTCTCTCTGCTTCTACACCCACTTTAAAATTGTACCAGTTAGTTTATATTGCCTCTCCTCATTCTTCCTACCAAAATCTATCACCTCATGCTTCTCTGCGTTAAATTTCGTCTGCCACAAGTCTTTCCATTTCATCTGTTACTGTCCTCCTCATTGTTTACTATGGGAGAGAAAGCTCTGTGGTCACTGCGTTTCAGTGTGAATGCACTGAGGCAATCCCCCATGCTAGGAAGAGGTAGCCAGCTTTTGCAAAGAAGTGGAGTTCTTTCAATCTAACAATTTCTTCTTTTCCCAATGGAGCCTTACGTATGTCAGTGATCTGAAACATAAATCTATCTTTTGGGGGTGACCAATCCTCTTGGATTGTCCTGCAGTCTCCTGGAATTAAAGTGAGTAACCATTTGAGGAAATCATTTGGGGACATTTTCTTCTCCTTGTTTTTGCTCTAGATCACACCACAGTTTAAAATTAACACCCTCACCTACAAATTCCACTGTGGCCTCGGCTTTTCCAATCTATCCCTACGATCCTCCGCGATCTCCGCTCCCATCCAACTCAGGCCCCTTGTGTATCCCCTGATTTTAATCACTCCACCATTGGTGACCATGTCTTCAGCTGCCTGGGCCCTATAAGTTCTAAATTCCCTCCTTAACCTACTCCGCCTCACACTCCTCCATTAAGACACTCCTTAAAATCTACCCCATTGACTAAGCTTTCGGTCACCTGCCTTAGTATCTTCTTATGTGGCTTTATGCCGAATTTTTGTTGGATAATAAATCCCTCCATTGCCTCACCCTTCCCTAGCTCTGTAACCTCCTCCAGCCCCACAGTCCTCTGGCCACTTATGCATCCCCATCCTCTAAACAGTACATATAATTCCACTGCATTTAAGTGTGGAAGACACAATTTGTAATGGGCCAGGCTCTCAAGCAACCGCATTCACAATCACAGTTAGTTACAAAAAATCAGTTCAAAAAAAGGTGTAAGAATAAATCCAGCAACTACAGGCCGGTCAGTTTAACCTCAGTGGTGGGAAAGCTTTTAGAAGCAATAATCCAGGGCAAAATTAACAGTCACTTGGACAAATGTGGATTAGTTAAGGAAAGCCAGCACAGGTTTGTTAAGGCAAATTGTGGTTAATTAATTTGCTTGAGTTTTTTAATGCGGTAACAGAGAGGGTTGATGAGGGTAATGCGGTTGATGTGGTGTACATGGACTTCCAAAAGGCGTTTGATAAAGCACCACATAACAGGCTTGTCAGTAATGTTAGAGCCCATGGAATAAAGGGAAAGTGGCATCATTGGTACGAAATTGGCTGAGTGACAGGAAACAGAGAGCCGTGGTGAATGATTGCGTTTCGGATTGGAGGAAGTTATATGGTGGGATTCTCCAGGAGTCAGTATTAGGACCATTGCTTTTCTTGATCTATATTAATGACCTAGACCTGGCTGTACAGGGCACAGTTTCAAAATTTGCAGATGACAAAAAGGAGGCAATTTTGGTCAAGGAAACTATTGCATCTGTGAGGAGGGATGATATGTTGGAAGGTTCATCAAATGAGGCCGTATAGATTGAGCTAAGGGAAAAAAAGGGGGAATCACACTGCTGGGAGTGTACAACAGACCCCCAAACAGTCAGAGGGAGGTGGAAGGGCAGATATGTAGGCAAATCTCTGAGAAGTGCCAGAACAATAGTGCAGTAATAGTGCAGGATGGCACAGCAGCCTCACAACTCCAGCGACCTGGCTTCAGTTCTGGGTACTGCCTGTGCGGAGTTTGCAAGTACTCCCTGTGACCGCGTGGGTTTCCGCCGGGTGCTCCGGTTTCCTCCCACAGCCAAAGACTTGCAGGTTGATAGGCAAATTGGCCATTGTAAATTGCCCCTAGTGTAAGTAGGTGGTAGGAGAATGGTGGGGATGTGGTAGGGAATATGGGATTAATGTAGGATTAGTATAAATGGGTGGTTGTTGGTTGGCACAGACTCGGTGGGCCAAAGGGCCTGTTTCAGTGCTGTACCTCTTTATGACTAATACTAGGGGATTTTAACTACCCCAATATTAACTGGGGTAGTTTTAGTGTGAAAGGAATTGAGGGAGCAGAATTCTTGAGGTGTATTCAGGGGAACTTTTTTGCCCAGTATGTAGCAAGTTCAACAAGAGAGGGAGCAGATTTAGACTTAGTTTTAGGAAATGAAGATGAGGTGGAGGGAGTGGCAGTGGGAGAGCATTTCGGTGATAGTGATCATAATTCAGTCAGTTATAACATATTTATGGAAAAGACCAGAGATAGAACAGGAGTTAGAGTTCTCAATTGGGGCAAGGCCAATTTTACTAAACTGAGGAGTGATTTCACAGAATCACAGAATAATACAGTGCAGAAGAGGCCCTTCGGCCCATCGAGTCTGCACTGATGCAACAAAGACACCTGACCTGTCTACCTAATCCCATTTGCCAGCACTTGACCCATAGCCTTGAATGTTATGACGTGCCAAGTGCTCATCCAGGTACTTTTTAAAGGATGTGAGGCAACCTGCATCTACCACCCTCCCAGGCAGGGCATTCCAGACCGTCACCACCCTCTGGGTAAAAAAGTTCTTCCTCAAATCCCCCTTAAACCTCCTGCCCCTCACCTTAAACTTGTGACCCCTCGTAACTGACCCTTCAACTAAGGGGAACAGCTGCTCCCTATCCACCCTGTCCATGCCCCTCAGAATCTTGTACACCTCGATCAGGTCACCCCTCAGTCTTCGCTGCTCCAGTGAAAACAACCCAAGCCTATCCAACCTCTCTTCATAGCTTAAATGTTCCATCCCAGGCAACATCCTGGTGAATCGCCTCTGCACCCCCCCTCCAATGCAATCACATCCTTCCTATAATGAGGCGACCAGAATTGCACACAGTACTCCAGCTGTGGCCTTACCAAAGTTCTATACAACTCCAACTTGACCTCCCTGCTTTTGTAATCTATGCCTCGATTGATAAAGGCAAGTGTCCCATATGCCTTTTTCACCACCCTATTAACCTGCCTTCAGAGATCTATGGACAAACACGCCAAGGTCCCTTTGTTCCTCGGAACTTCCCAGTGTCAGGCCATTCATTGAATACTTCTGTGTCACATTACTCCTTCCAAAGTGTATCACCTCACACTTTCAGTGTTAATTTCCACCTGCCACCTTTCTGCCTATATGACCATCCCGTTTATATCTTCCTGTAACCTAAGACACTCTACCTCACTGTTAACCACTCGGCCAATCTTTGTGTCATCTGTGAACTTACTGATCCTACCCCCCACATAGTCATCTATGTGGTTTATATAAATGACAAACAATAGGGGACCCAGCACAGATCCCTGTGGTACGCCACTGGACACTGGCTTCCAGTCACTAAAACAGCTGTCTGTCATCTTATGTGTTTCAATCAAGTCACCTCTTACTCTTCTAAATACCAGCAGATACAAGCCTAGCCTGTCCAATCTTTCCTCGTAAGATAGCCTGCCCATTCCAGGTATTCGTCTAGTAAACCTTCTTTGAACTGCTTCCAACGCATTCACATCCTTCCTCAAATAAGGAAACCAATACTGTACACAGTACTCCAATGCCCTGTTTTGTTGAAGCATAACCTCCCTACTTTTGTATTCAATTCCCCTCGCAATAAACAATAACATTCTATTAGTTTAGTTTAGAGATACAGCACTGAAACAGGCCCTTCGGCCCACCGAGTCTGTGCCGACCATCAACCACCCATTTATACTAATCCTACACTAATTCCATATTCCTACCACATCCCCACCTGTCCCTATATTTCCCTACCACCTACCTATACTAGGGGTAATTGCTAATGGCCAATTTACCTATCAACCTGCAAGTCTTTGGCATGTGGGAGGAAACCGGAGCACCCGGAGGAAACCCACGCAGACACAGGGAGAACTTGCAAACTCCACACAGGCAGTACCCAGAATTGAACCCGGGTCGCTGAAGCTGTGAGGCTGCGGTGCTAACCACTGCGCCACTGTGCCGCCCAAATTAGCTTTCCTAATTACGTGCTGTACCTGCATACTAACCTTTTGAGATTCATGGACTCGGACACCCAGATCCCTCTGCATCTCAGAACTCTGCAATCTCTCACCATTTAGATAAAATGCTTCTTTGTTATTCTTTCTGCCAAAATGGACAACTTCGCATTTTCCCACATTAGACTCCATCTGCCAGATTTTTGTCCATTCACTTAACCTATCTATATCCCTTTGTAGCCTCCTTATGTCCTCTTCACAAGTTAATTTCCTACCTATCTTTGAGCTATCAGCAAATTTAGCAACCATACCTTCGGTCCCTTCAGCTAAGTCATTTGTATAAATTATAAAAAGTTGAGGCCCCAGCACAGATCCCTGTGGCACACCACTCGTTACATCTTGCCAACCAGAAAATGGTCCATTTATGCCTACTCTCTGTTTTCTGTTAGCTAGCCAATCTCTATCCATGAGAATATGTTACCCCTACACCATGAGCTCTTTATTTCTTTGCAATAACCTTTGATGCGGCACCTTATCAAATGCCTTCTGGAAATCTAAGTACAGTTCATCCACCGGTCCCCTTTATCCACAGCACGTAACTCCCTCAAAGAACTCCAATAAATCAATAAATTGGTTAAACATGATTTCCCTTTAACAAAGAACAAAGAACAAAGATAATTACAGCACAGGAACAGGCCCTTCGGCCCTCCAAGCCTGCGCCGATCCAGATCCTCTCTCTAAACATGTCGCCTATTTTCTAAGGTTCTGTATCTCTTTTCTTCCTGCCCATTCATGTATCTGTCTAGATACATCTTAAAAGACTCCATCGTGCCCGCATCTACCACCTCCGCTGGCAATGCGTTCCAGGTGCCCACCACCCTCTGCGTAAAGAACTTTCCACGCATATCCCCCCTAAACTTTTCCCCTTTCACTTTGAACTCGTGTCCTCTAGTAATTGAAACCCCCACTCTGGGAAAAAGCCTCTTGCTATCCACCCTGTCTATACCTCTCATGATTTTGTACACCTCAATCAGGTCCCCCCTCAACCTCCGTCTTTCTAATGAAAATAATCCTAATCTGCTCAACCTCTCTTCATAGCTAGCGCCCTCCATACCAGGCAACATCCTGATGAACCTCCTCTGCACCCTCTCCAAAGCATCTACATCCTTTTGATAATGTGGCGACCAGAACTGTACGCAGTATTCCAAATGTGGCCGAACCAAAGTCCTATACAACTGTAACATGACCTGCCAACTCTTGTACTCAATGCCCCGTCCGATGAAGGAAAGCATGCCGTATGCCTTCTTGACCACTCTATTTACCTGCGTTGCCACCTTCAGGGAACAGTGGACCTGAACACCCAAATCTCTCTGGACATCAATTTTCCCCAGGACTTTTCCATTTACTGTATAGTTCACTCTTGAATTGGATCTTCCAAAATGCATCACCTCGCATTTGCCCTGATTGAACTCCATCTGCCATTTCTCTGCCCAACTCTCCAATCTATCTATATTCTGCTGTATTCTCTGACAGTCCCCTTCACTATCTGCTACTCCACCAATCTTAGTGTCGTCTGCAAATTTGCTAATCAGTCCACCTATACTTTCCTCCAAATCATTAATGTATATCACAAACAACAGTGGTCCCAGCACAGATCCCTGTGGAACACCACTGGTCACACGTCTCCATTTTGAGAAACTCCCTTCTACTGCTACTCTCTGTCTCCTGTTGCCCAGCCAGTTCTTTATCCATCTAGCTAGTACACCTTGGACCCCAAGCGCCTTCACTTTCTCCATCAGCCTGCCATGGGGAACCTTATCAAACGCCTTACTGAAGTCCATGTATATGACATCGACAGCCCTTCCCTCATCAATCAACTTTGTCACTTCCTCAAAGAATTCTATTAAGTTGGTAAGACATGACCTTCCCTGCACAAAACCATGTTGCCTATCACTGATGAGCCCATTTTCTTCCAAATGGGAATAGATCCTATCCCTCAGTATCTTCTCCAGCAGCTTCCCTACCACTGACGTCAGGCTCACCGGTCTATAATTACCTGGATTATCCCTGCTACCCTTCTTAAACAAGGGAACAACATTAGCAATTCTCCAGTCCTCCGGGACCTCACCCGTGTTTAAGGATGCTGCAAAGATATCTGTTAAGGCCCCAGCTATTTCCTCTCTCGCTTCCCTCAGTAACCTGGGATAGATCCCATCCGGACCTGGGGACTTGTCCACCTTAATGCCCTTTAGAATACCCAACACTTCCTCCCTCCTTATGCCGACTTGACCTAGAGTAATCAAACATCTGTTCCTAACCTCAACATCCGTCATGTCCCTCTCCTCGGTGAATACCGATGCAAAGTACTCGTTTAGAATCTCACCCATTTTCTCTGAGTCCAAGCATAACATTCCTCCTTTGTCCTTTAGTGGGCCAATCCTTTCTCTAGTTACCCTCTTTCTCCTTATATATGAATAAAAGGCTTTGGGATTTTCCTTAACCCTGTTTGCTAAAGATATTTCATGACCCCTTTTAGCCCTCTTAATTCCTCGTTTCAGATTGGTCCTACATTCCCGATATTCTTTCAAAGCTTCGTCTTTCATCAGCCGCCTACACCTTATGTATGCTTCCTTTTTCCTCTTAGCTAGTCTCACAATTTCACCTGTCATCCATGGTTCCCTAATCTTGCCATTTCTATCCCTCATTTTCACAGGAACATGTCTCTCCTGCACGCTAATCAACCTCTCTTTAAAAGCCTCCCACATATCACATGTGGATTTACCTTCAAACAGCTGCTCCCAATCTACATTTCCCAGCTCCTGCCGAATTTTGGTGTAGTTGGCCTTCCCCCAATTTAGCACTCTTCCTTTTGGACCACTCTCGTCTTTGTCCATGAGTATTTTAAAGCTTACGGAATTGTGATCACTATTCCCAAAGTAGTCCCCTACTGAAACTTCAACAACCTGGCCGGGCTCATTCCCCACCAGGTCCAGTATGGCCCCTTCCCGAGTTGGACTATTTACATACTGCTCTAGAAAACCCTCCTGGATGCTCCTTACAAATTCTGCTCCATCTGGACCTCTAACACGAAGCGAATCCCAGTCAATGTTGGGAAAATTAAAATCTCCTATCACCACCACCCTGTTGCTCCTACATCTTTCCATAATCTGTTTACATATTTGTACCTCTATCTCACGCTCGCTGTTGGGAGGCCTGTAGTACAGCCCCAACATTGTTACCGCACCCTTCCTATTTCTGAGTTCTGTCCATATTGCCTCACTGCTCGAGTCCTCCATAGTGCCCTCCTTCAGCACAGCTGTGATATCCTCTTTGACCAGTAATGCAACTCCTCCACCCCTTTTACCTCCCTCTCTATCCCGCCTGAAGCATCGATATCCTGGGATATTTAGTTACCAATCATGCCCTTCCCTCAACCAAGTCTCAGTAATAGCAATAACATCATACTCCCAGGTACTAATCCAAGCCCTAAGTTCATCTGCCTTACCTACTACACTTCTTGCATTAAAACAAATGCACCTCAGACCACCAGTCCCTTTATATTCATCATCTGCTCCCTGCCTGCTCTTCCCCTTAGTCACACTGACTTCATTATCTAGTTCCTTACAGGCTTTTGTTACTACCTCCTTACTGTCAACTGACCTCAATTGGTTCCCATCCCCCTGCCACATTAGTTTAAACCCTCCCCAACAGCGTTAGCAAAAGCACCTCCAAGGACATTGGTTCCAGTCCGGCCCAGGTGTAGACCGTCCAATTTGTAATAGTCCCACCTCCCCCAGAACCGGTCCCAATGTCCCAAAAATCTGAACCCCTCCTTCCTGCACCATCTCTCAAGCCACGCATTCATCCTGACTATTCTTTCATTTTTACTCTGACTATCACGTGGCACTGGTAGTAATCCTGAGATTACTACCTTTGAGGTCCTACTTTTTAACTTGGCTCCTAACTCCCTAAACTCTGCATGTAGGACCTCATCCCGTTTTTTACCTATATCATTAGTGCCTATGTGCACAATGACAACTGGCTGTTCACCCTCCCCCTTTAGAATGTTCTGCAGCCGATCTGAGACGTCCCTGACCCGTGCACCTGGGAGGCAACATACCATTCGGGAGCCTCGTTTTCGACCACAGAACCGCCTATCTACTCCCCTTACAATCGAATCCCCTACGACTATAGCCCTTCCACTCTTTTTCCCGCCCTTCGGAACAGCAGAGCCAGCCACGGTGCCATGGACCTGGCTACTGCTGCCTTCCCCTGGTGAGCCATCTCCCTCAACAGTATCCAAAACGGTATACTTGTTTTGGAGGGAGATGACCGCAGGGGACTCCTGCGCTGCCTTCCTGCTCTTTCTCTGCCTTTTGGTCACCCATTCCCTTTCTCCCTCAGCAATCCTAATCTGCGGTGTGACCAATTCACTAAACGTGCTATCCACGACCTCCTCAGCATCGCGCATGCTCCAAAGTGAGTCCATCCGCAGCTCGAGAGCCGTCATGCGGTCTAACAAGAGCTGCAGCTGGACACACTTCCTGCACGTGAAGGAGTCAGGGTCATCAGCCATGTCCCTGAGCTCCCACATTGAGCAAGAGGAGCATGATACGGGTCTGAGATCTCCTGCCATTTTTAATCTTAAGTTTAAACTTAGTTAAATGAAAAAGGAACGAAAAGTTTTTACCAATCACAATAAAACCAGAGAAATCGAAAAAGCCTTACCTTATAAACATCCCACCGAGTCCTTTTTTTTGGTTAGAGGAGGAGGGCGGGTGGGAGACACTACAAGTGTGGTGTCTCGGGTTCAGAAACCGCCCAAATATATAGTGTTTTACTTACCCAGCAGCCCCCTGGCCTCCACCGAAAAACAAAAGGAAATTAAATTTACTTTCAAACGGACTTTCCCAGCTGCTCACTCGCTCACACGCTGCTCCCGAAAAAGCTGCTGCACTGAAAGGAAAGTTATTTTAAACCGCCCAAATATATAGTGTTTTACTTACCCAGCAGCCCCCTGGCCTCCGCCGAAAAACAAAAGGAAATTAAATTTACTTTCAAACTGACTTTCCCAGCTGCTCACTCGCTCACACGCTGCTCCCGAAAAAGCTGCTGCACTGAAAGGAAAGTTATTTTAAACCGCCCAAATATATAGTGTTTTACTTACCCAGCAGCCCCCTGGCCTCCGCCGAAAAACAAAAGGAAATTAAATTTACTTTCAAACTGACTTTCCCAGCTGCTCACTCGCTCACACGCTGCTCCCGAAAAAGCTGCTGCACTGAAAGGAAAGTTATTTTAAACCGCCCAAATATATAGTGTTTTACTTACCCAGCAGCCCCCTGGCCTCCGCCGAAAAACAAAAGGAAATTAAATTTACTTTCAAACTGACTTTCCCAGCTGCTCACTCGCTCACACGCTGCTCCCGAAAAAGCTGCTGCACTGAAAGGAAAGTTATTTTAAACCGCCCAAATATATAGTGTTTTACTTACCCAGCAGCCCCCTGGCCTCCGCCGAAAAACAAAAGGAAATTAAATTTACTTTCAAACTGACTTTCCCAGCTGCTCACTCGCTCACACGCTGCTCCCGAAAAAGCTGCTGCACTGAAAGGAAAGTTATTTTAAACCGCCCAAATATATAGTGTTTTACTTACCCAGCAGCCCCCTGGCCTCCGCCGAAAAACAAAAGGAAATTAAATTTACTTTCAAACTGACTTTCCCAGCTGCTCACTCGCTCACACGCTGCTCCCGAAAAAGCTGCTGCACAAAACCATGTTGACTCTGCCTGACTACCTTCAATTTTTCGAAATGCTCTGCTATAGTGTCTTTAATAATAGCTTCCAACATTTTCCCTAAGACAGAGTTTAAGCTAACTGGCCTGTAGTTTCCTGCTTCTGTCTCCATCCCTTTTTGAATAAAGGAGTCATATTCGCTATTTTCCAATCTAACAGAACCTTCCCTGAATCTAGGGAATTTTGGCAAATTAAAACTAACGCGTCAACTATCTCACTAGCCACTTCTTTTCACACCCTAGGATGAAGCACATCAGGAACCTGGGACTTGTCAGCCCGCAGCTCCAACAATTTGTTCAGTACCACTTTCCTGGTGATTGTAATTTTCTTGAGTTCCTCCCTCCCTTCCAATTCCTGACTTAAAGCTAATACTGGAATGTTACTTGTATCCTCAATAGTGAAGGCCGATGCAAAATACCTGTTCAATTCATCTGCCATCTCCTTATTATCCATTTCTAATTTCCCAGACTCACTTTCTATTGGACCAACGTTCACTTTGTTAACTCTTTTCTTTTTTTAAAGATCTACAGTAACTCTTACTATCTGTCTTTATATTTTACACATGATCTTAGAGCGAAGACCAAAGTACAGAAAGTCCTCATCAGGGAACTCCTCTTTGCTGACAATGCTGCATTAACATCCCACACAGAACAGTGTCTGCAGAGACTCATCGAAAGGATTGCGACTGCCTGCAACGAATTTGGCCTAACCATCAGCCTCAAGAAAACGAACATCATGGGACCAGATGTCAGAAATGCTCCATCCATCAATATCGGCGACCATGCTCTGGAAGTGGTTCAAGAGTTCATCTACCTAGGCTCAACTATCACCAGTAACCTGTCTCTCGATGCAGAAATCAACAAGCGCATGGGAAAGGCATCCGCTGCTGCGTCCAGTCTGGCCAAGAGAGTGTGGGAAAATGGCGCACTGACACGGAACACAAAGGTCTGAGTGTATCAAGCCTGTGTCCTCAGTACCTTGCTGTACAGCAGCGAGGCCTGGACAACGTATGCCAGCCAAGAACGACATCTCAACTCATTCCATCTTCGCTGCCTCCGGAGAATCCTTGGCATCAGGTGGCAGGACTGTATCTCAAATGCAGAAGTCCTCGAGGCGGCCAACATCCCCAGCATACACACCCTACTGAGCCAGCGGCGCTTGAGATGGCTTGGCCATGTGAGTCGCATGGAAGATGGCAGGATCCCCAAGGACACATTGTACAGCAAGCTCATCACTGGTATCAGACCCACCGGCCGTCCATGTCTCAACTTTAAAGACGTCTGCAAATGCGACATGAAGTCCTGTGACATTAACCACAAGTCGTGGGAGTCAGTTGCCAGTGATCGCCAGAGCTGGCGGACAGCCATAAAGGTGGGGCTAAAGAGTGGTGAGTCAAAGAGACTTAGCAGTTGGCAGGAATAAAGACAGAAGTGCAAGGGAAGAGCCAACTGTGTAACAGCCCCGACAACCAATTTTATCTGCAGTGCCTGTGGAAGAGTCTGTCACTCTAGAATTGGCTTTTATAGCCACTCCAGGCGCTGCTCCACAAACCACTGACCACTCCTAGGCGCTTACCCATTGTCTCTTGAGACAAGGAGGCCAAAGAAGAAGAAAGAAGATTTCTAGCTAGCTTTCTCGTGTCTCTAATTTGACCTTCCTTATCAATCTTTTAGTCAATCTTACCTGTTTTTATTTTCTGTCCAATTTTCTGACCTGCTGCCCAGCTTTGCGCAATTATAGGCTTTTTCTTTAAGTTTGATATTATCTTTAACTGTTTTAGTTAACCACGGATGGTGGGTCCTCCACTTGGAATTTTTCTTTTTCGTTGAAATGTATCTATTCCGTGTATTCTGAAATATCCCCTTAAATGTCTGCCACTGCATCTCTACTGACCTATCCCTTAACCTAATTTGCCAGTTTACTTTAGCTAGCTCTGCTTTCATGCCTTCATAATTGCCCTTATTTACGTTTAAAATACTTGGACCCACTTTTCTCTCCCTCAAACTGAATGTAAAATTCAATCATGTTATGATTGCTGCTACCTAGAGACTTAACTATCATTGCACAATACCAGGTCTAGTATAGCCTGCTCTCTGGTTGGCTCCGGAATGTACTGTTCCAAGAAATTATCCCAAAAACATTCTATGTGCTCCTCATCTAGGCTACCTCTGCCCATCTGATTATTCCAGTCTCTATGTAGGTTAAAATCCCCCATGATTATCGCCAGACCTTTCTGACAAGCACCCATTATTTCTTCCTTTATACCCCACCCTACAATGTGGTTAATGTTAGGTGGCCTCTAAAACACTCCGACAAGTGACTTCTTGCCTTTATGATTTCTCATCTCTACCCAAACTGCTTCTACATCCTGGTTTCCTGAACTTAGGTCATCCCTCTCTATTGCGCTAATACCATTATTAATTAACAGAGCTACCCCTCCACCTTTTCCTAGCTTCTTTCCTAAATGCCATATACCCTTCAATATTCAGGTCCCAATCCACGTCATCCTGCAGCCATGGCTCTGTAATGGGTATCAGATCATACTTATTTTATTTCTATTTGCACTTTCAGTTCATCTGTTTTGTTTCAAATGCTATGTGCATTCAGATACAGAACCTTTAGTTTTGTACTTTTATTATTATTGTAACCTCTAGCCTTATCTGTTGATTTACTCTTAGATTTGTATGCTCTGTCCCTTCCTGTCACAGTCTGTTTATCATTTCCCATATTAATACCTTTCTTTTTTCCCTTGTCTCTACTCCTTGATTTACCATATCTTCCCAAATTTGATTCCATTGCCACCACTATTCAGTTTAAAACCCTCTCTGCTTCCCTAGTTATGCGGCTCGCTAGAATACCGACCCCAGCACGGTTCAGGTGTAAATCGTTCCAACGGTACAGCCATCACTTTCCCCAGTACTGGTGCCAGTGCCCCATGAACCCACTGCTACAACACCAGCCTTTGAGCCACGCATTAATTTCTCTAATCTTATTTGCCCTATGCCAATTTGCACGTGGCTGAGGTAATAATTTGAAGATTATTACCTTTGAGGCTCTGTTTCTTAATTTAGTGCCTAATTCCTCATACTGACTACGCAGAACCTCTTTCCTTGTCCTGCCTATGTCATTGGTACCGACATGGACCACGACGACTGGATCGTCCCCCTCCCACTGTAAGTTCCTTCCCAACCCTGAGCAGATGTTCAGCCACAACTATAGTATTGTGTCCATTTCTGGAGACCACACTTTAGGAAGAATGTGAAGACTTTGGAGAGGGTGCAGAAAAGACTTATGAAAATTGAGGGATGCGGACTTCAGTTATGTGGATACATTGGAGAAGCTGGGGCTGTTCTCCTTGGAGAAGGGATAGTTGAGAGGAGTTTTGATAGAGGTGTTCAAAATCAGGAGGGGGCTGGACAGAGTAGATAGAGAGAAACAGTGCCCATTGGCCGAAGAATTGAAAACCAGAGGCCGCAGATTTAAGGTGATTGACAAAAGAACCAATGGTGCCGTAAGGAAAAACCTTTTTTACACAGTGAGTGGTTAGGATCTGGAATGCACTGCCTGAGAGTGTGGTGGAGGCAGATTCAATCATGGCTTTCAAAAGGGAATTGGATAATTATCTGAAGAAAAAAATTGCAGGGCGATGGGTAACAGGCAGGAGAGTGAGACTAGCTGAATAACTCTTACAGAGAACCAGCAGGGGCATGATGGGCTGAATGATGGGCAGGTGGTGAGGGAACCAACAAGAGGGAAAAACATATTTGACCTCGTCCTCAGCAATCTGCCTGCCGCAGATTCATCTGTCCATGACAGTATTGGTAGGAGTGACCACCACACAGTCCTTTTGGAGACGACGTCCTGCCTTCACATTGAGGATACCGTACATCGTGTTGTGTGGCACTATCACCGTGCTAAATGGGATAGATTTCGAACAGATCTAGCAATGCAAAACTGGGCATCCATGAGGCGCTGTGGGCCATCAGCAGCAGCAGAATTGTACTCAACCACAATCTGTAACCTCATGGCCCGGCATATCCTCCACTCTACCATTACCATCAAGCCAGGAGACCAACCCAGGTTCAATGATGAGTGCAGGAGGGCATGCCAGAAGCAGCACCAGGCATACCTCAAAATGAGGTGTCAACCTGGTGAAGCTACAACACCGGACTATCTGCGTGCCAAACTGCGTAAGCAGCATGCGATAGACAGAGCGAAGCAATCCCATAACCAAAAGATCAGATCTAAGCTCTGCAGTCCTGCCATAACCAGCTGTGAATGGTGGTGGACATTTAAACAACTAACTGGAGGAGGTGGCTCCACAAATATCCCCATCCTCAATGAGGGGGGAGCCCAGCACATCCGTGCGAAAGATAAGGCTGAAGCATTTGTAACAATCTTCAGTCAGAAGTGCCGAGTTGATGATCCATCTCGGCCTCCTCCTGAAATCCCCAGCATCACAGATGCCAGACTTCAGCCAATTCGATTCGCTCCGCGTGATATCAGAAACGACTGAAGGCACTGGATACTGCAAAGGCTATGGGGCCCTAACAATATTCCAGCAATGGTACTGAAGACCTGTGCTCCAGAACTTGCCGCGCCCCTAGCCAAGCTGTTCCAGTACAGCTACAATGTTGGCATCTACCCTGCAATGTGGAAAATTGCCCAGGTATGTCCTGTACACAAAAAGCAGGACAAGTCCAACCCGGCCGATTACCGCCCCATCAGTCTACTCTCAATCATCAGTAAAGTGATGGAGGGTGTCATCAGCAGTGCTATCAAGCGGCACTTGCTCAGCAATAACCTGCTCAGTGACGATCAGTTTGGGTTCCACCAGGGTCACTCAGCTCCTGACCTCATTACAGCCTTGGTTCAAACATGGACAAAAGAGGTGAACTCAAGAGGTGAGGTGAGAGTGACTGCCCTTGACATCAAGGCAGCATTTGACCGGGTATGGCATCAAGGAGCCCTAGCAAAACTGGAGTCAATGGGAATCAGGGGGAAAACTCTCCATTGGTTGGAGTCATACCTAGCGCAGAGGAAGATGGTTGTGGTTGTTGGAGGTCAATCATCTGAGCTCAAGGACATCACTGCAGGAGTTCCTCAGGGTAGTGTCCTAGGTCCAACCATCTTCAGCTGCTTCATCAATGACCTTCCTTCAATTATAAGGTCAGAAGTGGGGATGTTCGCTGATGGTTGCACAATGTTCAGCACCATTCATGACTCTTCAGATACTGAGGCAGTCTGTGTAGAAATGCAGCAAGACTTGGACAATATCCAGACTTGGACTGATAAATGGCAAGTAACATTCGCGCCACACAAGTGCCAGGCAATGACCATCTCCAACAAGAGAGAATCTAACCATCTCCCCTTGACATTAAACGGCATTACCATCACTGAATCCCCCACTGTCAACGTCCTAGGGGGTACCATTGACCAGAAACTGAACTGGAGTAGCCATATAAATACCATGGCTATAAGAGAAGGTCAGAGGCTAGGAATCCTGTGGCAAGTAACTCACCTTCTGACTCCCCACAGCCTGTCCACTATCTACAAGGCACAAGTCAGGAGTGTGATGGAATACTCTCCACTTGCCTGGATGGGTGCAGCTCCAACAACACTCAAGAAGCTCGACACCATCCAGGACAAAGCAGCCCGCTTGATAGACACCCCATCTACAAACATTCACTCCGTCTACCACTGAGGCACAGTGGCAGCAGTGTGTACCATCTACAAGATGCACTGCAACAACGCACCAAGGCTCCTTCGACAGCACCTTCCAAACCCGCGACCTCTACCAACTAGAAGGACAAGGGCAGAAAATACATGGGAACACCACCACCTGCAAGTTCCCCTCCAAGTCACACACCATCCTGACTTGGAACTATATCGTCGTTCCTTCACTGTCACTGGGTCAAAATCCTGGAACTCCCTTCCTAACAGCACTGTGGGTGTACCTACCTCACATGGACTACAGCGGTTCAAGAAGGCAGTTCACCACCACCTTCTCAAAGGCAATTAGGGACGGACAATAAATGCTGGTCTGGCCAGTGACGCCCACATCCCATGAATGAATTAAAAAAAAAGCCTCTTTCTGTGCTGTAACCATTCTATGATTTTATGAAATGCAAGCATTTTCGGTGAGATAATAAATATCTCTGTATAGTATGAGAGAGCAAGTCAAACTAATCAGACAAGCCCTTTTGACATTTTTCTAACAGAACTACAGATCAACCATGTTCTCACTGAATGGAGGAGCAGACCCGAGGGGCTGAATGGCCTCCTCCTGTTCCTGTGTTCCTAACTTGAGAGGAACTGAGTTTCAGAAGGAAATACACAAAAAACACTTTGCAAGAAATCCCACAGCAAACTACTAACACAGAAAATGTACATCTTTTATTTAAGCTTATAATCCTTCTCAAGAATAGGCTCCTGCTTTGAAGGCCTTTTCCATCAGATTAAGATGACAATTCCAAAATCCTCATATCCATACAACAACTACAACTTCCATTGGTATAGCGCCTTTAACATAATAAAATGTCCCAATATGCTTCACACATGCGTTATCGGACATAATTTGCAGCGATTAAAATCAGGGATGTGCTTAGGGTTGTAGGGCTGGAGGAGATAACAGAGATAGGGAGGAAGGGTGCGAGGCCACGGAGGGATTTCACTACAAGGAGGAGGATTCTTATTGCAACAAAGCTGCACCTAATATTGCAATCGATTCATCCCTGGAACATTAATCTTAAAACACTGATCTGAAAATCTTACTGAACAACTAGTCCAGAAAGACAGAAAGTGCTGGAAATACTCAGCAGATCTGGCAGCATCTGCGTAGAGAGAAACAGAGTTAACGTTTCAGGTCAGTGACCCTTCATCAGAACCGGAAAAGGTTAGAGATGTAACAGATTTTAAACAAGTGCAGAGGCAGGGAAAGGGGGGGAGGGGAGGGAAGATCAGAACGGAAGGTCTGTGATAGATTGGAAGACATGAGAGATTAAATGACTAAAAGGATGATGGTGCTCGGCAAAAGGAGGTGTAAATGGCAACAGCAGAATCATCACCAATAGCTGCTGTCCCAAACAATAGCAGCAGTACTGCCCCTCTGACAGTGCAGCACTCCTTCAATACTGCCCCTGCAACTGTGCAGCGCTCCCTCAGAACTGACTCTCTGACAGCGCAGCACTCCCTCAGTACTGTCCCTCCGACAGTGCAGCACTCCTTCAATAGTGCCCCTGCAACTGTGCAGTACTCCCTCAGCACTGTCCCTCCAACAGTGCAGAGCTCCCTCAGTACTGACCCTCCGACAGTGCAGCGCTCCCTCAGTACTGACTCTCTGACAGTGCAGCACTCCCTCAGTACTGACCCTCCGACAGTGCAGCGCTCCCTCAGTACTGACCCTCTGACAGTGCAGCACTCCTTCAATAGTGCCCCTGCAACTGTGCAGTACTCCCTCAGCACTGTCCCTCCAACAGTGCAGAGCTCCCTCAGTACTGACCCTCCGACAGTGCAGCGCTCCCTCAGTACGACCCTCCAACAGTACAGCACTCTCTCAGTACTGACCCTCCAACAGTGCAGCGCTCCCTCAGTACTGACCCTCCGACAGTGCAGCACTCCCTCAGTACTGACCCTCTGACAATGCAGCCCTCCCTCAGTTCTGCACTGGGTTTGTCAGTCTGGATTATGTGTTGAAGATTTTGGATTGGGACTTATCCTCGACTTGAAGACTCAAGAGTGCTACCCACTGAGACACAGCTAATAAGTCAATTATTTTGGGGGGTGGGTATGTCATTGGCAGGAGGAATTATATTGCAGGAATGTAAAAGCTTCCCAGAGCGCTGGACTTGTGGAAAGTGATACCTTGGAATATAATGAACCTTGCCTTGAGCAGTGTAACATCGGAAAGACAGACAGATCTCAGGACATCCCAGAACCTTGGCAGGTCACTGTTGTCATCAAACAGAACTTCACTGTCCTCTCCACTGGTTTCAGCCACTGGCTGCTCTGTTTAGTAATTTTTAATAAATACATTAAAAAACCCACTCAATCTTTCAGCTCCTGTGAGCTACCTGCCTTTCTGAAAGGCTTCTTTTTGTTATTGTAAGCCACCTCTGCACGTCGCACATTCGCTATATATTCTTAGCCTGAGGCATCTGCAATACCGCTGCTTCTATCTTTTGGTATTTGTGGTAATAACTGTTTTCCGAAGCCATTCCCTTCAACAGAAAAGTAATTACCTTTCTGAAGAATTGATCATAATATATCACGGCACTCTGCTGACTCTCTCAAGCATTTCTCGAGGTTGTTTTTATCTGCTTTCTCTCTGCAATGATTTTCCTCCCAAAAGGCTCGGACTTCAATCAATATTTTATTCAAAATGAGATGGCTTTTTTGTTAATTTTCTTTTGATATTTGCTACAAAAGCTGTATTTGGAAAAAAAAGCTTCATTCTTGCTTTATTAGAATGCCTCCAATTCCCCACACTAAATGTGTAACGTATTGGTATTTTAACAAACTTTGAAAATATATAATTACCCCAATATTTAATAAGAGAGATTGTAATTTTAGAAACCAAATCTTATTGCGCCAGCATTGCCTGTCAACCAGCTCTCTCCCTGCAATATATTAACACATCGGAATCCTACATATGAAATCTTACACTTTACATCGAACTACATAGTAGTTATAGCAAAGACAGATCACTCTTCCCAACTGCTCCATGCTGGTGTTTTGCTCCACATGAGCCTCCTCCTCCCCTACTTCATCTCATCCTATCAGCATAAACTTCTATTCCTTTCTCCCTCAAGTACCTATCTCACTTTCCCTGAAATATCTCTATACTATTCACCTCAACCACTCCGTGGGCTGGATTTTTGTTACAGAGGCAGGAAACAGGTCAGGTTTTGGGCCGAAACCCACCTCCAGTGGGAAACTGACTCGGATTGCAATTTTCAAATGGGGAAGTCCTTAATTGGTATGGAGGCGGGTTTCTTGTCCACTTAGAGACAGTGGGGGTGGGAAAGAGGTGGGTCAGATCAAGTGTGGGTCTCATGCAGACTCCCCATGACAGCCATCACTGAAGTTGTAGGTTGTCCTGAGGGAGAGATCTGCCTTCCACTGCACCAGAGGGAAGCGAGATGTCACAGGGGAGCGGAAGGCCTGGCACTAGGGGCGGAGCAGACCCTCACTTCATTGATGCCGACCTGGATCTAATACTGGAGGCTATGAGGGAGAGGAGGGAGGTCCTCTTAGGCCTCCTTGTCGTGTAGCAGGGGCACCTTTCTGTTCAGTGTTATTCCCCTCCACCCCTTTTTCCTTCTCCTCTCTTACCTCCTGCTCCTCCCCCGATGAGCTGACTCCTTCAAGAGTCTCAGTATCCTCAAGATCCACACCTATCTGGAGGGCCATGTTACGGAGAGTGCAGCAGACCACCACAATGACCAAGACCCTTGTAGGAGGGTGTTAGAGGACACCACCCAACCAATCCAGGCAACAGGATTGCATCTTCAGAAGCCCGATGGCTTGTTCAATGGTTGTCCTGTTGAGTAGGTGGCATTGGTTTTATGGTCTCTGTACCTCTGTCTGGGGCTCCCACAAAGGGATCAGTAGCCATTTCTTCAAGGGATTTCTCTTGCCCCTTGGATCCATGCCTGCACTTTGGGTGATGGAGTGATCAGAGGCAACATGGATGGGCAGAGGATGAAGGAGTCATGGCAGCTGCCTGGAAAGCGAGCGTACACATGGAGGAAGCTCTTGTGTCACAGACCAGTTGGATGGTGAGGGAGTGGAAGCCCTACCTGTTGAATTTGCTGATGATACAATGATAGGTAGGAAAGCAAGTTGTGAGGAGGATACAAAGAGTCTGCAAAGGAATATAGATAGCTTAAGTGAGTGGCAAAAATTTGGCAGATAGAGTCTAATGTGGGAAAATGTGAAGTTGTTCACTTTACAGAAAGAATAGAAAAGCAGATTGTTTTAATGCAGACCGTAGAATGCTGTGGTACAGAGGGATCTGTATGTCCTTGTACATGAATGCAGGTACAGCAAGTAATTAGGAAGACAAATAGAATGTTGGCCTTTATTGCAAGGGAGATGGATTATAACAGTAGGGAAGTCTTGCTACAACCGTACAGGGCATTGGTGAGACTGCACCTAGAGTACTCCGTGCGGTTTTGGTCTCCTTATTTAAGGAGGGCTATACTTGTATTGGAGGCAGTTCGGAGAAGGTTTACCAGGCTGATTCCAAGGGGTCATCTTATGAGGAAAGGTTGAGCAGGTTGGGCCTGTACTCATTGGAGTTTAGAAGAATGAGAGGTGATCGTATTGAAACATATAAGATTCTGGGGGGGCTTAACAGGGTAGATGCTGAGAGGATGTTTCCCCTCATGGGGGAATCTAGAAATAGGGGACACAGTTTCAAAATAAAGTGTCACCCATTAACGACAGAGATGAGGAGGAATTTCCTCTCTTAGAGGGTCATTAAACTTTGGAATTCTCTTCCCCAGTGAGCAGTGGAGGCTGGGTCATTGAATACATTCAAGGCTGAGTTAGACCGAATTTTGATCTACAAGAGGGTCTAGGGTTATGAAGGACAGGCAGGAAAGTGGAGTTAAGGCCACAATCAGATCAACCATGGTCTTAGAAACATAGAAAAAATAGGAGCAGGAGTAGGCCATTTAGCCCTTCGAGCCTGCATCACCATTCAACACGATCATGGTTGATCATCCAACTCAGTACCCTGTTCCCACTTTCTCCCCGTATCCCTTGATCCCTTTAGCCCTAAGAATTATATCTAACTCTTTCTTGAATATATTTAATGATTTGGCCTCAACTGCTTTCTGTGGTAGAGAATTCCACATGTTCACCACTCTCTGGGTGAAGAAATCCCTCCTCATCTCAGTCCTAAATGGCTTAGCCCCTTATCCTTAGACTGTGACCCCTGGTCCTGGACTCCCCTGTCATCGGGAACATCCTTCCTGCATCTAGTCTGTCCAGTCCTGTTAGAATTTTGTAGGTTTCTATGAGATCCCCTCTCATGCTTCTAAATGCTAGCGAATACAAGCCTAATTGACCCAATCTCTCTTCATATGTCAGTCCTGCCATCCCAGGAATCAGTCTGGTGAACCTTTGCTGCACTCCCTCCATTGCAAGAACATCCTTCCTCAGATAAGGAGACCAAAACTGTACACAATACTCCAGATGTGGTCTCACCAAGCCATGTATAATTGCAGCAAGACACCCTTGTTCCTGTACTCGAATCCTCTCGCTATGAAGGCCAACATACCATTTGCCTTCTTAACTGTCTGCTGCACCTGCATGCTTACTTTCAGCGACTGGTGCACAAGGACACCCAGGTCTCGCTGCACCTCCCCCTTTCCCAATCTATCACCGTTCAGATAATAATCTGCCTTCCTGTTTTTGCCACCAAAGTGGATAATCTCACATTTATCCACATTATACTGCATCTGCCATGTATTTGCCCACTCACTCAACCTGTCCAAATCTTATTGAATGGCAGAACAGGGGGGGATGAATGGCTTACTCCTGCTCCTATCTCTTATGATTTTATGCTAATTGGCCAGTCACTGAGTGCCTTGATGACCACATGAGTGCAATCAATGATGCCCTGCACAGGCCCATCTGTGCCAAAGTGGATGTAGTTCCCTTCCCCCACCCACCCTGCCCTCCTGAATAAGGCATCTGTGACCTGCCTGACGGTGTGATGAGCTGCCGACTGAGAGATGCCACCTTGGTCCACAGCTGATCCCTGGAATGAGCCGGTTGCATAGAAATTCACGGCAACAGTGACCTTGATGGCTACTGGTAAGGGACTGTCATGGGGGACGTGAGGCCTCAGGCCATTGTGGATCAGAGCACACAGACCCGAGACCATCTGTCTGGATAGGCGTAGCCTCCTACAGCACTGGTGCTGTCATTTGCAGGTAGCAGAATCTTGGGCGGTAGACCCAATGTTTTTGGGTAGCGCCTTCTTCCCCTTGAAGCCCCCCCACTCAGCTCCTCTGACCTTCTCCTGGCCAGGAGGTTGCATCTGCGGCAGCTCATCCTGTCAGGGATGTTCCCATCTGAACTCCGTCACCTGGGCTTTGTGCATTCACCAGGCCTTCCCGTGCCAATCCCAGCTGCCCAAGTGATGCCAGCAGCCTCACATCCCTCTCCAGATTCCTCCTACTCACCACTGAGAAGAGCAAGTCTTACAGCTCCAGCTATGGCTGCTCTGTGGCACTTTTGAAACTGCCGAGCTTCATTTTAATCATTATCTTAAACAGCCCTTCCCATAGCCTTCGTGGCCCTCCACAGTGTTCACAACTTGCACACTCTGTCATGTTCCCCACATGGTGTTCACCCTGTTCTCTACCTTTAGACATGTCAAACTGCTGCTAACAGGCCTGTTAATGAGTTTCTCAACAAACTCAACAGGCACTAAATTGGAAGCATGCCGTGTTGCCATTCCCTCCCTCCTGGCGCCCCCTTTAGAAATAGTTTTGCGTTCTGGAGGTGGCGGGACCCAATGCCAATCTCCAAGAACGCGATCTTCAAATCGCACTCACCCCCCGCTCCTGTCCCCAGCGGGATTTAAATATCCACTCCACTCCATTGGTCGCGCGTTCTGCATTCTCACCACTCTCTGGGTAAAGAAGTTTCTCCTGAATTCCCGATTGGATTTATCAGTGACTGTCTCATATTTATGGCTCCGAGTTCTGATCTTGCCTGCAAGTGGGAACATCTTCTCTATGTCTACCCTGTCGAACCCCCTCCATCATTTTAAAGATCTCTATCAAGTCACCCCTCGGCCTTCTTTTTTCTAGAGAAACACACCCATGTCTGTTCAGTTTTTCCTGATAGTTGTAGCATTTGGGAGATATTTTAAATGAATTTGCACTTTGTTTATAATTCGGTCTCAATGATGTGTCTTTCATTGGGTACAATTAGTGATGGGTAGAATTCACAGCACATCGCGATGCTCATTAACTCACAATCTTTGAATAGACTAGCTGGAGGATGTTCCATTGTATCAATGGTTTAAAAGTCAGGATACAGGCTTTCCCACATAAAGGCTGATCATATGATTGCTGGCACCCATAGTGCAGGTAGTGGTGACACGTATTATGGAATGAGATAGAAAGGAGGGAAGGGAGAAAGAGAGAGAGAAAGAAAAAGAGTTTGATTTGCATTTATAAAGCAACCTTCACAGCATCAGGGCATCTCAATGCACTTTACAGTCATTGAGGTATTTTTGAAGTAAAAATGCTGGAAATACTCAGCAGGTGTGGCAGCATCTGTGGAAAGAGAGTTAATATTACAGGTCAATGACCCTTCATTAGAACTGGGAAAAGTTAGAAATGTAATAGGTTTTTAAGTTGGTTAAATGGGGAGGGTAGAAAAAGAACAAAAAGGAAGGTGTGTGATAGGACAGAAGACAGGAGATATTAAACGACAAGAGAGCTGGTGGTGCAGAGCCAAAGGGAGTGGTAATGGGACACGTAAAAGGACAAAGGGAGTGTCCAGAGGAGGTGTGAATGGCAGAATAATGAACAGCTGACGTCTGAAAGCAAAGCAAAAGAAAACAAGAATAAGATGGTAGCATGCAAAAAGAAAACAAAATGGTGAGGGCGGGGGCGATTGCGTATTGGGCAGAGATTATGGTCTGAAATCGTTAAACTCAATTTTGTTTTGTTGAAGTACTTTTGGAATGTAGTCACTGGTGTATTGTAGGAAACACGGCAGCCAACTTGGGCACAGCAAGCTCCCACAAATGTGACAATGGCCAGATCAGCTGTTTTTTGTGATGCTGTTTGAGCACAAATATTGGCCTCAGGTGACTGGACAAAACTTCCCTGCTCTTCGAAATACGAGAATGGTTCCAGGGATAAGGGACTTCAATCATGTGGATAGATTGGAGAAGCTGGGGCTGTTCTCCTTAGAGAAGAAAAGGTTGAGAGGAGATTTAATAGAGGTGTTGAAGATCAGGAGGGGTCTGGACAGAGTAGATCGGGAGAAACTGTTCCCATTGGTGGACGGGTCAAGAACCAGAGGACACTGATTTAAGGTGATGGGCAAAAGAACCAAAGGCAACATGAGGAAAAACTTTTTTACACAGCGAGTGGTTCGGATCTGAAATACACTACCTGAGAGAGTGGTGGAGGCAGATTCAATAGGGGCTTTTAAAAGGAAATTGGATAAGCACCTGAAGGGGAAAAAATTTGCAGGGCTATGGGGAAGGGCAGGGGAGCACTAGGATAAGATGAGATGCATCCAAGGATACTGAGGGAAGTAAAAGTGGAAATTGCGGAGGCACTGGCCATAATTTTCCAGCCTTCCTTAGATTCAGGGTGGTGCCAGAGGACTGGAGAATTGCAAATGTTACACCTCTGTTCAAAAAAGGATGTAAAGATAAGCCCAGCAACTACCGGCCATTCAGTTTAACTTCAGTGGTGAGGAAACCTCTTGAAACAATAATTCGGGACAGAATTAACAGCCACATGGACCAATGCAGGTTAATTAAGGAAAGCCAGCATGGACTCGAAGCCAGAGTCACTCTGCCACTGGAACACCCAGAGTAAGGTTCTGTAAGTAGTTTGCTCTGTACCATATATAACAGTTTAGCTGTAATAAACCTGTTAGAGAGCTTCAACAGAACTGGACTTCACGTATCTCATTAATGTTGCATCAGACAATATAAAGATCGCATTACACTGCCAAGGACCTAAGCTCTGGAATTCAAAGAACAAAGAACAGTACAGCACAGGAACAGGCCATTCAGCCCACCAAGCCTGCGCCGATCTTGATGCCTGTCTAAACTAAAACATTCTGCACTTCCGGGGTCCGTACCCCTCTATTCCCATCCTATTCATGTATTTGTCAAGATGCCTCTTAAATGTCTCTATGGTACCTGCTTCCACCACCTCCCCCGGCAGCAAGTTCCAGGCACTCACCACCCTCTGTGTGAAAACCTTGCTTTGCACATCCCCTCTAAACTTTGCCCCTCGCACCTTAAACCTATATCCCTAGTAACTGACTCTTCCATCCTGGGAAAAAGCTTCTGACTATCCACTCTGTCCATGACACTCATAACTTTGTAAACCTCTATCATGTCGCCCCTCCACCTCCGTCGTTCCAGTGAAATTCCTTCCCTAAATCATACCATACCTGCCCTAACATCTCCTTATGTGACTCTGGGTCAAATTTTATTTGATAATCACCCCTGTGAAGTGCTTGGAATGTTTTATTACATTAAAGGCTTTATATAAATGCAAGTTGTCGATGTTGTCTTTGTTTAGATTCCCACTATTGGGGAATCAGGTTAAGAAACTCAGGAGTGTGAGTGCTGAATGATCCCATTGTTACCCAGCAGTCTGCTCCCACACAAACTGGGAGCTCTGACAGACGCACGTCCTAATCGGAAGGATTCTCTGGCATCAAAAGTTCAAAGCAGGAGTTATTGTAACATCTAGTGCTGGATGTGTCTCTGTCTTGAAAGTGGTTTCCATGTCTGGGTGTGGAATTAGGCACAGTTAGGAACATTCGAAACTGGCGGGTAGGAAAAGGCCAGTCATCCATCAGGCCTCCATTACTCTAATGACAGCTGGAGCATCAAGACTAGACACTTCCTACCCATCCTCCCAACCCCTGCCACTCACTCTAGCCTTGCTTAGAATTATAGAATCTTACAGCACAGAAGGAGACCATTTGGCCCATTGTGCCTGTGCTAGCTCTTTGAAAGAGCTATCCAATTAGTCCCACCCCCCCTGCTCTTTCCCCACAGTCCTGCAAATTTTCTCCGTTTCAAGTATTTCTCCAATTCCCTTTTGAAAGTTACTATTGAATCTGCTTCCACCGCCCTTTCGGGCAGCGCGTTCCAGATCACAACAACTCATTTGCAGGAACAGTGTTTGTACACAAATCTTTGAAGGTGGCAGGCCAAGTTGAGAAGGCTATTAAAAAAGGCACAGGACATCAATGACTTTATGAAAAGAGGCATCAAGTACAAAAGGAAAGTTGTTGCGATAAATCGTTATAAAACACTGACTAGGCCTCAGCTAGATTACTGAGTCCAATTCTGAACACCACACTATGGGCTGGATTTTAACAGCCTGCCGCCAATATCGGGCGGCAAGCTCAAAAAGTGGCGGCTTCCCTGCGCAGGAACAGCCACCGTGGTCTTAAGTGCAACAGTTCATTTAACTAGCCGGGGCGGCCCACCTCCTCCTCCACCCCCCCAATCACGTGGAGGGAGCGGGCAGTCCATCCCCAGCAATGGCGTCAGCTGCCCTGTGCAGGCGGCAGGTGCCATTTTTAAAGGGCAGCCAGTCCTGCTGACATATTTAAATTTTTGGAGAAAGAGCCCCCAAAATTCAATAAATAAATTTCTACGTCCCTTTCCCACCCTCCAATAACAATTACAATAACTGTTTTCCCTTCCCCCCACAAAACACTTACCTTTTACATCTGACCTTACCCCCAAACTGCACAAAGTTTAAGGTTCAACCCTTCCCACCATCCCCTACACCCATTACGTTTATTTGATCCCGTTTCCTCCGCACTAACAAACTTACCTCCTCCCCCATCTCCACTAGTGTGGCGCCGCTTTTCCCCAGACAGGGACCTGAAGGCACGGGAATGCAGGCCGCTGCACCGCAGATTGTGGCACGTCCTCAAGGTTGGAGGTAAGTCTATTTAAATTTAACAATTTTATTAATTTGCATATTTAAATTGTGGTCCCGTCGCCTAGCGACAGAGGGGGGGCCTCGCCACCGCCGAGAGGATTGGGCTGGGCCATGCCAGCATCGAGGATCATGGCGGGCCTCACCTCCGAGCCATCTTCAGGCCCCACTTTGCCATGGATCACGACAGCAAGGGGCTTGTTAAAATCCAGCCCTACAGAAAGGATGTCAAAGCCTTCACAAGGGTGCAGAGGAGATTTACTAGAATGGTACCAGGGATGAGGGAGATCCAGTTATGTGGAGAACCTAGGGAAAGTGGGATTGTTCTTAGAGCAGAGAAGTCTTAGAGATTTAGAGGTGTTTAAAACCATGAAAGGTTTTGATCGAGTAAATAAGGAGAAATGACTTTCAGTGGCAGGTGGGTCAGTAACCGGAGAGCACAGATTTAAGATAATTAGCAAAAAAACCAGAGCGCAAATTAGTATTTTTTTTTACACAGTGAGTTGTTGTGAACTGGAATGCGCTGCCTGAAAGGGCGGTGGAAGCAGATTCCAAAAAAGAGAATTGAACAAATATTTGAAGGAAAAAAATTTGCAGGGCTATGGGGAAAGAGCAGGGGAGTAGGATTAATTGGATAGCTCTTTCAAAGAGCTGGCACAGGCACGATGGGCCGAAAGGCCTCCTTCTGTGCTGTATCTTTGTAAGATTCCATGATTCCATATAGAAAACACACAATGAAACATCCGTGGAAAAACGACTATGAATTAGCAAACAGGCTAGGTTGTCAGCAAGCTCCTTTCTTGTAAAGGAGTAAGCTCACTCAACAGGCTGTTTTCGTCAAAAAGCTAAACTGCAACAAAGCATCTGAACTAGGAATGGCCAACCGTTAATTTAATCTTTTAATGATTTAATCTACCCAGTTATTTGCACAACAGTCAAATCAAATCAAATCCAACACACCAACACTTCCAACATAATACAGAAGGCAAGTGCAAATCTCTGCTTAATTTTGAGGGTATTTTTTGTTCTTGGATAAAGGTAAACATTGCCAGTTAGTAAATGTTTTTTTGTAGTAATATTATATTATAAAACCACCTGGGGGAGCCAGCATCCAGGAATTCCATTTAGTTTCACCTTGACAGGAATGTTGCGACAAAGCCTTGTTCATAACATTCGAGGAATACAACAGGATCCAGGCTTATTGGGACATAGGAACAGGAGAAGGCCATTCAGCCCCTCGAGCCTGTTCCACCATTCAATGAGATCTTGGCTGGTCTGTATCCTAACTCCATCCACCCACCTTGGCTTCTTTTCCTTTCATACGCTTGTCTGGCAAAAGTCTATCCATCAGATTCAAGATTATTAATTGAGTCTCAGCATCTATTGCTTTTGGTGGGAGAGAGTTGCACACTTCTACCACCTTTTGTGCGAAGACGAGTTTCCAAAGTTCTCTCCTGAACAGTCTGGCTCTGATGATATAGTTATGTCCCCTTGTCCTGGACTCCCCCACGAGCGAGAAAAGTTTTTCTCTATCTACTGCAGAGGCGGCAGCACACCTCCTGGGTAGAGACTGAGCACAGCGACCGAGGAGTTTAAAGCGGGGGGAGTGAGCCTCCAGCAAAATCACCAACAGCAAAGACAACATCTGCAAAACAACTATAGTGACAACATAAACAGGGAAGGAGCCAATTGGTGAATAGCTGGTAAGCGTTTCTAGTTAATAGGCTAAAAAGGAAAGACATGGCGGGGCACCTCAGCCCCATGGAATGAACATCGTGTGCCATGTGGGAAGTCCTGGATGGTTCTCTTGGCCTGGATGACTTCATGTGCAGGAAGTATCGCTGGCTAGAGTAGCTGCAGCTCCGGGTTTCAGAGCTTGAGAAGCAGTTGGAATCATTATGGGGCATCTGTGAGGCTGAAAGCTTCATGGATAGCAAGTTTCTGGATGTGGTCACTCCGCAGCTTAACGGAGTGAAGGCAGAGAGGAAATGGGTGACTGACAGGCAGTCAAGGAAGACCAGGAGGGCAGGGCAGGAATCCCCTGAGTGCATCTCACTCTCCAACTAGCATTCAGTTCTGAATACTGGTGAGAGTGAAGGTTCCTCTGGGGAGTGCAGGCAGAGCCAAAACCATGGCACCATGGGTGGCTCAGCTGCACAGGGGTGGAGGAAGAATACTGCAAGAGCAATAGTGGTAGAGGATTCGATAGTGAGGGCAACAGACAGGTGCCTCTGCAGCTGCAAATAGAGCATCCCAAGTGGGGAGGGTGAATAGCCAGTGGTCATGGTCCAAATCGGCACCAATCACACAGGCAAAAAGAGGGATGAGGCCCTGATGGCAGAGTTTAGGGAGCTGGGAGAGAGGTTGAAAAGGAGGAGCTCAAAGGTAGTAATCTCCGGATTAGCCATGTGCAGTACTAAATGGTATATACTTCAATGCAAGAAGTGTAGGTAATAAGGCAGATGAGCTGAGAGCACAGATTGATGTGGGAGTATGATGCTATAGCTATTAAGAGACACGCCTGAAAGAGCAGGAATGGCAGCTCAACATTCCTGGTTACAGGGTTTTCAGGTGAGATAGAGAGAGGGATAAAGAAGGGTGGGGAGTCACAATATTGTTTATGAGGACGGATGATTTTTTAAATTCATTCATGGGATGTGGGCGTCACTGGCTAGGCCAGCATTTATTGCCCATCCCTAATTGCCCTTGAAAAGGTGGTTGTGAGCTGCCTTCTCGAACCGCTGCAGTCCATTTGGGGTAGGTACACCCACAGTGCTGTTAGCAAGGGAGTTCCAGGATTTTGACCCAGCGACAGTGAAGGAACGGCGATATAGTTCCAAGTCAGGATGGTGTATGACTTGGAGGGGAACTTGCAGGTGGTGGTGTTCCCATGTATTTTCTGCCCTTGTCCTTCTAGTTGGTAGAGGTCACGGGTTTGGAAGGTGCTGTCCAAGGAGCCGTGGTGCATTGCTGCAGTGCATCTTGTAGATGGTACACAATGCTGCCACTGTGCGTCGGTGGTGGAGGGAGTGAATGTTTGTAGATGGGGTGCCAATCAAGCGGGCTGCTTTGTCCTGATGGTGTCGAGCTTCTTGAGTGTTGGTGGAGCTGCACCCATCCAGGCAAGTGGATCCATCACACTCGTGACTTGTGCCTTGTAGATGGTGGACAGGCTTTGGGGAGTCAGGAGGTGAGTTACTCGCCACAGGAATCCTAGCCTCTGACCTGCTCTTGTAGCCACGGTATTTATATGGCTACTCCAGTTCAGTTTCTGGTCAATGGTAGCCCCTAGGATGTTGATAGTAGGGGTTCAGCAATCATAATGCCATTGAATGTCAAAGGGAGATGGTTAGATTCTCTCTTGTTGGAGATGGTCATTGCTTGGCACTTGTGTGGCACAAGTGTTCCTTGCCACTTATCAGCTCAAGCCTGGATATTGTCCTGCCTTGCTGCATTTCTACTTGGACTGTTTCAGTATCTGAGGAGTTACGAATGGTGCTGAACATTGTGCAATCATCAGCGAACATCCCCACTTCTGACCTTATGATTGAAGGAAGGTCATTGATGAAGCAGCTGAAGATGGTTGGGCCTAGGACACTACACTGAGGAACTCCTGCAGTGATGTCCTTGAGCTCAGATGATTGACCTCCAACAACCACAACCATCCTCACTTGCGTTAGGTATGACTCCAACCAGCGGATAGTTTTACCCCGATTCCCATTGACCTCAGTTTTGCTTGGGCTCCTTGATGCCTTACTCGGTCAAATGCTGTCTTGATGACAAGGGCAGTCACTCTCACCTCACCTCTTGAGTTCAGCTCTTTTGCCAATGTTTCAACCAAGGCTGTAATGAGGTCAGGAGCCTCTAGGATGTTGATAGTGGGGGATTCAGCGATGATAATGCCATTGAAGGTCAAGGGGAGATGGTTAGATTCTCCCGTGTTGGAGATGGTCATTGCCTGGCACTTGTGTGGCGCAAATGTTACTTGCCACTTATCAGCCCAAGCCTGGATATTGTCCAGGTCTTGCTGCATTTCTACACGGACTACTTCAGTATCTGAGGAGTCACGAATGGTGCTGAACATTGTGCAATCATCAGCGAACATCCCCACTTCTGATCTTATGTTTGAAGGAAGGTCATTGATGAAGCAGCTGAAGATGGTTGGGCCTCGGATGCTACCCTGAGGAACTCCTGCAGTGATGTCCTGGAGCTCAGATGACTGACCTCCAACAACCACAACCATCTTCCTTTGCGCTAGGTATGACTCCAGCCAGCGGAGGGTTTTCCCCTGATTCCCATTGACCTCAGTTTTGCTAGGGCTCCTTGATGCCATACTCGGTCAAATGCTGCCTTGATGTCAAGGGCAGTCACTCTCACCTCACCTCTTGAGTTCAGCTCTTTTGCCAATGTTTCAACCAAGGCTGTAATGAGGTCAGGAGCTGAGTGGCCTTGGCGGAACCCAAACTGAGTGTCATTGAGCAGGTTATTGCTAAGCAAGTGCTGCTTTATGGCATTGTTGATGACAGCTTCCATCACTTTACTGATGATAGAGAGTAGGCTGATGGGGCGGTAATTGGCCGGGCTGAACTTGTCCTGCTTTTTGTGTGCAGGACATACCTGGGCAATATTCCACATTGCAGGTTAGATGCCAGTGTTGTAGCTGTACTGGAACAGCTTGGCTCGGGGCACGGCAAGTTCTGGAGCACAGGTCTTCAGTACTATTGACAGAATATTGTCAGGGCCCATAGCTTTTGCAGTATCCAGTGCTTTCAGTCATTTCTTGATATCACGCAAAGTGAATCAAATTGGCTGAAGTCTGGCATCTGTGAAGAGGCCGAGATGGATCATCAACTCAGCACTTCTGGATGAAGATTGTTGCAAATGCTTCAGCCTTATCTTTTGCTGCCAGACCTGCTGAGTGAATCCAGCATTTCTTGTTTTTGTTTCAGATTTCCAGCATCCGTATTATTTTGCTTTTATATTATTATCTTTCGCACTGATGTGCTGGGCTCCCCCATCATTGAGGATGGGGATATTTGTGCAGCCACCTCCTCCAGTTAGTTGTTTAATTGTCCACCAGAATTCACGGCTGGATGTGGCAGGACTGCAGAGCTTAGATCTGATCCGTTGGTTATGGGATTGCTTAGCTCTGTCTATCGCATGCTGCTTATGCAGTTTGTCCTGTGTTGTAACTTCACCAGGTTGACGCCTCATTTTGAGATATGCCTGGTGCTGCTCCTGGCATGCCCTCCTGCACTCTTCATTGAACCAGGGTTGGTCCCCTGGCTTGATGGTAATGGTGGAGTGGGGGATATGCTGGGCCATGAGGTTACAGATTGTGGTTGAGTACAATTCTGCTGCTGCTGATGGCTCACAGCGCCTCATGGATGTCCAGTTTTGCATTGCTAGATCTGTTCAAAATCTATCCCATTTAGCACGGTGGTAGTGCCACACAACACAATGGAGGATATCCTCAATGTGAAGATGGGACTTTGTCTCCACAACGACTGTGCAGTGGTCACTCCTACCAATACAGTCATGGACAGATGCATCTGCGGCAGGCAGAGTAGTGAGGACGAGGTCAAGTATGTTTTCCCCACTTGTTGGTTCCCTCACCACCTGCCACATATCCAGTCTAGCAGATATGTCTTAGTTTTAGTTTTTAGTTTTAGAGATACAGCACTGAAACAGACCCTTCGGCCCACCGAGTCTGTGCCGACCATCAACCTCCCATTTTTACTAATCCTACACTAATTCCATATTCCTACCACATCCCCACCTGTCCCTATATTTCCCTACCACATACCTACACTAGGGGCAATTTACAATGGCCAATTAACCTATCAACCTGCAAGTCTTTGGCATGTGGGAGGAAACCGGAGCACCCGGAGGAAACCCACGCAGACACAGGGAGAACTTGCAAACTCCACACAGGCAGTACCCAGAATTGAACCCGGGTCGCTGGAGCTGTGAGGCTGCGGTGCTAACCACTGCGCCACTGTGCCGCCCTTTAGGCGTCCTTTAGGACTAGGCCAGCTCGGTCAGTAGTGGTGCTACCGAGCCACTCTTGGTGATGGACATTGAAGTCCCCCACCCCAAGTACATTCTGTGCCCTTGCCACCCTCAGTGCTTCCTCCAAGTGCTGTTCAACATGGAGGAGTACTGAGTCATCAGCTGAGGGAGGGCAGTAGGTGGTAATCAGCAGGAGGTTTCCTTGTCCATGTTTGACCTGATGCCATGAGACTTCATGGGGTCCAGAGTCAATGTTGAGGACTCCCAGGGCAACTCCCTTCCTACTGTATACCACTGTGCCACCACCTCTGCTGGGTCTGTCCTGCCGGTGGGACAGGACGTACCTGGGGATGGTGATGGCAGTGTCTGGGACATTGTCTGTGAGGTATGATTCCGTGAGTATGACTATGTCAGGCTGTTGTTTCACTAGTCTGTGGGACAGCTCTCCCAACTTTGGCACAAGCCGCCAGATGTTAGTAAGGAGGACTTTGCAGGGTCGACAGGGCTGGGTTTGCCATTGACGTTTCTGGTGCCTAGGTCGATGCCAGGTGGTCCATCCAGTTTCATTTTTTTTAAATTGACCTCGTAGCGGTTGGATACAACAGAGTGGCTTGCTAGGCCATTTCAGAGGGCATGTAAGAGTGAACCACATTGCTGTGGGTCTGGAGTCATATGTAGGCCAGACCAGGTAAGGACAGCAGATTTCCTTCCCTAAAGGACATTAGTGAACCAGATGGGTTTATACAACAATCGACAATGGTTTCATGGCCATCATTAGACTAGCTTTTTAATTCCATATTTATCAGTTGAATTCAAATTCCACCTTCTGCCATGTTGGGTTTTGAGCCCATGTTCCCAGAGAAATACCCTGGGTTTCTACATTACTAGTCCAGTGATAATACCACTGTGCCATCACCTCCCCTATTGACAAAAGGATCATCAAATGAGGCAATATGGATTGAACTGATGAACAAAAAAGGGGCAGTCACACTGCTGGGAGTGTACTATATTCCCCCAAACAGTCAGAGGGAGATAGAAGAGCAGATATGTATGCAAATCTCTGAGAAATGCAAAAACAATAGGGTTGGAATAGTGGGGGAGGTGGTGGTGTAGTGGTAATGTCACTGGACTAGTAATCCAACGACCCAGGCTAATGCTCTGGGGATATGGGTTCAAATCCCACCATTGCAGATGATGAAATTTGAATTCAATTAATAAATCTGGAATTAAAAGCTAGTCTAATCGTGACCATGAAACCATTGTCGATTGTTATAAAATCCAATCTGGTTCACTAATGGCCTAAAGGGAAGGAAATCTGCTGTCCTTACCCGGTCTGGCCTACATGTGACTCCAGACCCACAGCAATGTGGTTGACTCTTAACTGCCCTCTGAAATGACCTAGCAAGCCACTCAGTTGTCAAGGGCAATTAGGGATGGGCAACAAATGCTGGTCTCGCCAGCGACGCCCACATCCCATGAAAGAAGAATTTTAAAAAACTTCTTTTTTCTTTTTTTCTTTTGGGCCTCCTTATCTCGAGAGACAATGGGCAAGTGCCTGGAGGTGGTCAGTGGTTTGTGAAGCAGCGCCTGGAGTGGCTATAAAGGCCAATTCTAGAGTGACAGGCTCTTCCACAGGTGCTGCAGAGAAATTTGTTTGTCGGGGCTGTTACACAGTTGGCTCTCCCCTTGCGCCTCTGTCTTTTTTCCTGCCAACTGCTAAGTCTCTTCAACTCGCCACACTTTAGCCCCGTCTTTATGGCTGCCCGCCAGCTCTGGCGAACGCTGGCAACTGACTCCCACGACTTGTGATCAATGTCACAGGATTTCATGTCGCGTTTGCAGACGTCTTTATAGCGGAGACATGGACGGTCGGTGGGTCTGATACCAGTGGCCAGCTCGCTGTACAATGTGTCTTTGGGGATCCTGCCATCTTCCATGCGGCTCACATGGCCAAGCCATCTCAAGCGTCGCTGACTCAGTAGTGTGCACAAGCTGGGGATGTTGGTCGCCTCGAGGACTTCTGTGTTGGAAATACGGTCCTGCCACCTGATGCCAAGTATTCTCCGGAGGCAGCGAAGATGGAATGAATTGAGACGTCGCTCATGGCTGACATACGTTGTCCAGGCCTCGCTGCTGTAGAGAGAAAACTATTCCAATATTAACTAGGATAGAATTAGTGTGAAAGGCACAGGGGGAGCAGAATTCTTAAAATGCATTCAGGAGAACTTTTTTAGCCAGTACATAGCAAGCCCAATAAGAGAGGGGCAGTTCCAGACAGTTTTAAGGAATCAATCTGGGCAGGTGGAAGGGGTTTCAGTGGAAATGACCGTAATTCAGTTAGATTTAGGGTAGTTCTGGAATAGGACAAAGATAGACCAGGAATAAAAGTTCTCAATTGGGGAAAAGCTAATTGTATAAGCTGAGATGTGATTTAGCTAAAGTGGACTAGAAACAGTGACTTGAAGGTAAATTAGTGCCAGTGGGAGGCAGTGGAAGAGATAGTGAGGGTTCAGAGCAACTATGTTCCCTTAAAGAAAAGGGTGGGACCAAAAAATTCAGAGCCCCCTGGATGTCAAGTGGCTTAAAGGAGAGGATAAAGAAAAAAAGAGAAGCTTATGACAGATACTGAGAGTTCAATACTGGAGAAAACCTACAGGAGTATAAAAAGTGTAGGGGTGAAATTAAAAAGGAAATTAGGAAAGAAAAAAGAAGGCACGAAAAAGTATTGGCAAGTAAATTCAAGGAAGACCCAAAGATTTTTTATCAATACATAAATAGCAAGAGAATAACTAAAGAAAGAGTTCGGACTATTAGGGACCATAAGGGGAAGCTGTGCGTGGAGACGGAGAGTTTGGTTCTTAATGAATACTTTACATCTATTTTCAGAAAAGAGAGGGACGATTTAGGCAGGCAGCAAGATCGGCGCAGGCTTGGAGGGCCGAATGGCCTGTTCCTGTGCTGTACTGTTCTTTGTTCTTTGTTCTTTAATAAAGACATTGCAAGTGTGGAGGAGGTATGTGAAATATTAAATGAAATTAACATAGTGAGAGAGGAAGTATTACTAGGTTTAACATCTTTGAAAATGGATAATTCCCCAGGCCCAGATAGAACATAGAACATAGAACATTACAGCGCAGTACAGGCCCTTCGGCCCTCGATGTTGCGCTGACCTGTGAAACCATCTGACCTAAACTATTCCATTTTCATCCATATGTCTATCCAATGACCACTTAAATGCCCTTAAAGTTGGCGAGTCTACTACTGTTGCAGGCAGGGCGTTCCACGCCCCTACTACTCTCTGAGTAAAGAAACTACCTCTGACATCTGTCCTATATCTATCACCCCTCAACTTAAAGCTATGTCCCCTCGTGCTTGCCATCACCATCCGAGGAAAACGACTCTCACTATCCACCCTATCTAACCCTCTGATTATCTTATATGTCTCTATTAAGTCACCTCTCCTCCTCCTTCTCTCCAACGAAAACAACCTCAAGTCCCTCAGCCTTTCCTCGTAAGACCTTCCCTCCATACCAGGCAACATCCTAGTAAATCTCCTCTGCACCCTTTCCAAAGCTTCCACATCCTTCCTATAATGCGGGGACCAGAACTGCACGCAATACTCCAGGTGCGGCCGCACCAGAGTTTTGTACAGCTGCAGCATGACCTCGTGGCTCCAAAACTCGATCCCCCTACTAATAAAAGCTAACACACCATATGCCTTCTTAACAGCCCTATTAACCTGGGTGGCAACTTTCAGGGATTTATGTACCTGGACACCAAGATCTCTCTGCTCATCTACACTACCAAGAATCTTCCCATTAGCCCAGTACTCTGCATTCCTGTTACTCCTTCCAAAGTGAATCACCTCACACTTTTCCGCATTAAACTCCATTTGCCATCTCTCAGCCCAGCTCTGCAGCCTATCTATGTCCCTCTGTAACCTACAACATCCTTCTGCACTATCCACAACTCCACCGACCTTCGTGTCATCCGCAAATTTACTAACCCACCCTTCTACACCCTCATCCAGGTCATTTATAAAAATGACAAACAGCAGTGGCCCCAAAACAGATCCTTGAGGTACACCACTAGTAACTAAACTCCAGGATGAACATTTGCCATCAACCACCACCCTCTGTCTTCTTTCAGCTAGCCAATTTCTGATCCAAAGCACTAAATCACCTTCAATCCCATACTTCCGTATTTTCTGCAATAGCCTACCGTGGGGAACCTTATCAAATGCCTTACTGAAATCCATATACACCACATCCACGGCTTTACCCTCATCCACCTGCTTGGTCACCTTCTCAAAAAACTCAATAAGGTTTGTGAGGCACGACCTACCTTTCACAAAACCGTGCTGACTATCGCTAATGAACTTATTCTTTTCAAGATGATTATAAATCCTATCTCTTATAACCTTTTCCAACATTTTACCCACAACCGAAGTAAGGCTCACAGGTCTATAATTACCAGGGCTGTCTCTACTCCCCTTCTTGAACAAGGGGACAACATTTGCTATCCTCCAGTCTTCCGGCACTATTCCTGTCGACAATGACGACATAAAGATCAAGGACAAAGGCTCTGCAATCTCCTCCCTGGCTTCCCAGAGAATCCTAGGATAAATCCCATCTGGCCCAGGGGACTTATCTATTTTCACACTTTCCAAAATTGCTAACACCTCCTCCTTGTGAACCTCAATCCCATCTAGCCTAGTAGTCTGTATCTCAGTATTCTCCTCGACAACATTTTCTTTCTCTACTGTAAATACTGACGAAAAATATTCATTTCACGCTTCCCCTATCTCCTCTGATTCCACACACAACTTCCCACTACTATCCTTGATTGGCCCTAATCTAACTCTAGTCATTCTTTTATTCCTGATATACCTATAGAAAGCCTTAGGGTTTTCCTTGATCCTATCCGCCAATGACTTCTCGTGTCCTCTCCTCGCTCTTCTTAGCTCTCCCTTTAGATCCTTCCTGGCTAGCTTGTAACTCTCAAGCGCCCTAACTGAGCCTTCACGTCTCATCCTAACATAAGCCTTCTTCTTCCTCTTGACGAGCGCTTCAACTTCTTTAGTAAACCACGGCTCCCTCGCTCAACAACTTCCTCCCTGCCTGACAGGTACATACTTATCAAGGACACGCAGTAGCTGCTCCTTGAATAAGCTCCACATTTCGATTGTGCCCATCCCCTGCAGTTTCCTTCCCCATCCTATGCATCCTAAATCTTGCCTAATCGCATCATAATTTCCTTTCCCCCAGCTATAATTCTTGCCCTGCGGTATATACCTGTCCCTGCCCATCGCTAAGGTAAACCTAACCGAATTGTGATCACTATCACCAAAGTGCTCACCTACATCTAAATCTAACACCTGGCCGGGTTCATTACCCAGTACCAAATCCAATGTGGCATTGCCCCTGGTTGGCCTGTCTACATACTGTGTCAGAAAACCCTCCTGCACACACTGGACAAAAACTGACCCATCTAAAGTACTCAAACTATAGTATTTCCAGTCAATATTTGGAAAGTTAAAGTCCCCCATAACAACTACCCTGTTACTCTCGCTCCTGTCGAGAATCATCTTCGCTATCCTTTCCTCTACATCTCTGGAACTATTCGGAGGTCTATAGAAAACTCCCAACAGGGTGACCTCACCTCTCCTGTTTCTAACCTCGGCCCATACTACCTCAGTAGACGAGTCCTCAAACGTCCTTTCCGCCGCCGTAATACTCTCCTTGATTAACAATGCCACACCCCCTCCTCTTTTACCATCTTCTCTGTTCTTACTGAAACATCTAAATCCCGGAACCTGCAACATCCATTCCTGTCCCTGCTCTACCCATGTCTCCGAAATGGCCACAACATCGAGATCCCAGGTACCAACCCATGCTGCAAGCTCACCCACCTTATTCCGGATGCTCCTGGTGTTGAAGTAGATGAAATGTATCCTTGGCCATTAAGCTAGAGAAGAAATAGTAGAGGCTCTGACCATCATTTTCAATCCTCTGTAGTGCCAGTTATGGTGCCAGAGGACTGGAGGACAGCTAATGTTGTACCATTGTTTAAAAAGGGAGACAGGGATATACTGAATAATTACAGGCCAGTCAGCCCAACTTCAGTGGTGGAAAAATTATCATCGATTCCAAGAATGGTTACAGCACAGAAGGAGGATATTTGGCCCATCATGTCTGTGCCAGCTCTCTGCCAGAGCAACTCACCTACTTTGACCTTTTATTTTACTCCCATGACCCTGCCTTTTCCCTTGAAAACTTTTTCTCTTCAGATAATTACTAAGTTCTCTTTTGAAGGTTACAATTGAATCTGGCTCCAACACACTCACTGCGTAAAAAAGTGATTACTCATGTCACTCACTGTTGCTTCTTTTGCCAATCAACTTAAATCAGTGCCCTCTGATTCTGGATCCTTCCACCAATGGCAACAGTTTCTCTCTATCTACTCTGTCCAGACCCCTCATGACTTTGAATCCCTCTATCAAATCACCTCTCAACCTTCTCTTCTCCAAGACAAACAGCCCCAGCTTCTCCAGTCTACCCACATAACTGATGTTCCTCATCCCTGGAACCATTCTCATGAATCTTTTCTGCACTCTCACTTATGCCTTCACATCCTTCCAATACTCCAGTTGAGACTGAACCAGCATTTTATACAGGTTTGTCATATCTTCCTTATTCCTGTACTCTATGCCCCTATTTATAAAGCCCAGGATGCCGTATGCTCCATTAACTGCATTCTCAACCTGCCCTTCCACCTTCAATGCTTTGTGCACATACATCCCAGGTTCAGCTACACGTGCACCCCCTTTAGAATTGTACACCCCCTCTCCTGCTTCTTCCTACCAAAATGAATCACTTCACAACAATGCAGCACACCTCCAGTAAAGAACCGCCGACAGTGCAGTGCTCCCTCAGTACTACCCTTCCGATAGTGCAGCCCTCCCTCAGTACTGACCCTCCGACAGTGTAGCACTCCCTCAGTACTGACACTTTGACAGTGCAGCACTCCCTCAGTACTGACACTCCGACAGTGCAGCACTCCCTCAGTACTGACACTCCGACAGTGCAGCACTCCCTCAGTACTGACCCTCCAACAGTGTAGCGCTCCCTCAGTACTGACACTCCAACAGTGTAGCACTCCCTCAGTAATGACACTCCGACAGTGCATCACTCCCTCAGTACTGACACTCCGACAGTGCAGCACTCCCTCAGTACTGACACTCCGACAGTGCAGCCCTCCCTCAGTATTAACCATCCGATAGATTAGATTAGATTAGAGATACAGCACTGAAACAGGCCCTTCGGCCCACCGAGTCTGTGCAGAACATCAACCACCCATTTATACTAATCCTACACTAATCCCATATTTCTACCAAACATCCCCACCTGTCCCTATATTTCCCTACCACCAACTTATACTAATGACAATTTATAATGGCCAATTTACCTATCAACCTGCAAGTCTTTTGGCTTGTGGGAGGAAACCGGAGCACCCGGAGAAAACCCACGCAGACACAGGGAGAACTTGCAAACTCCACACAGGCAATACCCGGAATCGAACCCGGGTCCCTGGAGCTGTGAGGCTGCGGTGCTAACCACTGCGCCACTGTGCCGCCCTGATAGTGCAGCCCTCCCTCAGTACTGACACTCCGACAGTGCTGTGCTCCCTCAGTACTGCCCATTCGACAGTGCAGCGTTCCCTCAGTACTGCCCCTCTGACAGTGCAGTGCTCCCTCAGTACTGCCGCTATGACAGTGCTGCGCTCCCTCAGTACTGCCCCTCCGACAGTGCAGCATTCCCTCAGTACTGCCCCTCTGACAGTGCTGCGTTCCCTCAGTACTGCCCCTCTGACAGTGCAGCATTCCCTCAGTACTGCCCCTCTGACAGTGCTGCGTTCCCTCAGTACTGCCCCTCTGACAGTGCAGTGCTCCCTCAGTACTGCCGCTATGACAGTGCTGCGCTCCCTCAGTACTGCCCCTCCGACAGTGCAGCATTCCCTCAGTACTGCCCCTCTGACAGTGCTGCGTTCCCTCAGTACTGCCCCTCTGACAGTGCAGCATTCCCTCAGTACTGCCCCTCTGACAGTGCTGCGTTCCCTCAGTACTGCCCCTCTGACAGTGCAGCATTCCCTCAGTACTGCCCCTCTGACAGTGCTGCGTTCCCTCAGTACTGCCCCTCCGACAGTGCAGCATTCCCTCAGTACTGCCCCTCTGACAGTGCTGCGCTCCCTCAGTACTGCCCCTCTGACAGTGCAGCGTTCCCTCAGTACTGCCCCTCTGACAGTGCAGTGCTCCCTCAGTACTGCCGCTATGACAGTGCTGCGCTCCCTCAGTACTGCCCCTCCGACAGTGCAGCATTCCCTCAGTACTGCCCCTCTGACAGTGCTGCGTTCCCTCAGTACTGCCCCTCTGACAGTGCAGCATTCCCTCAGTACTGCCCCTCTGACAGTGCTGCGCTCCCTCAGTACTGCCCCTCCGACAGTGCAGCATTCCCTCAGTACTGCCCCTCTGACAGTGCTGTGCTCCCTCAGTACTGACCCTCCGACAGTGCAGCATTCCCTCAGTACTGCCCCTCTGACAGTGCTGCGTTCCCTCAGTACTGCCCCTCTGACAGTGCAGCGTTCCCTCAGTACTGCCCCTCTGACAGTGCAGCACACCCTCAGTACTGTGCAGGGATGTCAGCCTTGATTTCTGTGTTCAAGTCCTGCAATGGACTTTAAACCTAAGGCAATATTTCCACCCACTAACCTGCGACTGACACTTTAAGTTAATGCTTTTTTAAGGTCTCATTGTTGCCCAGAGACGGAGCAGGAATTCTCGGGAACATCTGGAATTCAATTTCTCTTAACATTTTACTCTGGACCAAAGCAAATGTATGTTAAATAATTGGGACCTGAAAATCTTTGCAATTATGGTCTACCAATTACACTAGTCTACCCGTCAGCTATACTGGGGTCATGACCTGCTACTTTCCTGGGTTGTCATGACCTGCCAGTACATACTGGAATATACAGTGTATCTGGGACCCCTCCCATAGTGTTGTCAACCCTCCAGCACTGCCCTGGAGTCTCCAGGAATGAAAGATTCGTCTCTAGGACATTGATGCAAGGTAAATGATTGGGTGTTTAAAAATTGTGGGGGTTATTTGGCCAACGGGTGCAAACAGGCACTAACTGGTGCGGTGCTAATAACAAATGTAATTTTGGTGCTAATTAACACAGTCTGAACTTGCCTGAAGGTGTTCAAACAGACACCTGCAGGTTTAACACTCAAGTGCTGATTAGAGCAGTGTATGTGGGCTCCTTGCATCCACTTCCACTGAAGGTGTGGAGTGATCTGGTTGGCACACGGTGACACAGAGCAGGATGGCTTACGGACTGAGGGAGTCGGGGCACAGGTTCCGGGATATGGCACCGGAGGTCCCAGTGGCGGTGGTCCAGCAGAGGAGTAAAGGATTCTGTGGGGGGCAGGCAGGAAAGTGGAGTTAAGACCACCATCAGATCAGCCACGATCTCACTGAATGGTGCAACAGACGCGAGGGGCCGAATGGCCTACTCCTGCTCCTAATTCTTATGTTCTTGTGTTACGTGCTGGACCCGCAGGGAGGGAGGGATACCACCTAACCACCCACCTTGTCCTCCCCACCCTCTCTCCTGCCGCAGCTACTGTTGCTCTGCCTGGCTTTATGCCCTCCTCTCATTTCTCTTGCTGACCACGGGGGACCTGCAGCACGGTGTCCATGACCAATCGCTCCCTTCCTCCTGGTGAGCACAAGGTGTCCAATAAGGTTCAGTAATGCAACACTTAATCCTGTTCGGTGATGTCCTCAGAGAATTTCTGGAAGAAATTGTTGATACAGTGTTGGTGACATCCCGACAAAGTAACCCAGAAATTCTCTCAGCTTCAGCAGCAATAACCATGAAATGGTGAGGATCCCTTTAAATAGCACTTGAAATTGACGTCAATGCCATATTTAATCCCAATAAACTGGTCGCTGTTAGGAGGAGGCATTGTTTGAAGTGCTAGCCACTGAAATACCACACAGCCTCTTTAGCGAGCATCAGCAGATGTTTTGAAGTGACAATTCACTGTTTAACAGGGCTCCAGGCAGCTGTTCCAAGCACTGGCTTCAACTCCATTACCAAGATGGCATCTGGCTTAAGCCACCTCTTTACCGCCGAAAGTATTTGGTGAAAGTTGCTCCCCTCCCATGTATCTCCGAACACTTTGTTTGCTGGTTATAAGAATATTGAACTTGGGGGAGGCAGAAAATAGCTGTTTGACTGACCGTTAAAAACCATCCAATCAGCGAATGAAGAGTTTACTCGCTTTTTGATTGGCCATGGGAAGGTGGGGCAATGTGAAGATGTACATGGCAGGTGACCAATGGCAGGAGTGCAGGGTCGGTGGGCGGGGAGGAGGTCACGTGATGACATCTCCAGGAACCTGTCCAACCAGAGTTGGTAATCCTTACCCTCCTGGTACAGAGACATCTATAGTGCTCACCAACACCTCACTGCCAGAAACTCCTGCTGCCATCTCCAGTGCAGCTCCACCACCTCCTTACAGAGCCAGCCAACAACTCCCAGAGTTGACCATCATATCCAGGTCCCTGGCCCCTGTTCATTTGGGTTGTTTTGCCATAACTAAGAAAGATTGCTCAGCACATTTTCTAAAATGGTGAGAAGTTAGGAACTGTGGAGGAGCAGAGGGATTTATGGGTCCATGTTGTTACAGCCAAGTGAGGAGGGGGTCACACTCGCCCCTCCTGCCCTTCCTCTTATTTGACCGCAACACGGTTTAATCCTTTTAAACAGTGGTTGTGCTTACGACCTCTGTGAATGTTTTACCTTTTACTTTTACTGTGATTGTGAAAGACCCAATTGGACAGGTTTTCTTGAGTTTAAGCAAGAGGTAAATTTATTATACTGAACAATCTAACCCCAATTTGAAAATAATAAACGAGACGCTATACATTCACACATACATTCACATGGGAATCACACACACAAATAGATTACAGAGGGAAAAATAGATTTGGTGGTTGGATTAGAGTCCAGAATAAATGGAACAGTTTGTGACGTGGATGATCCGGTTGTCTTCCGGGTGAAGCTGTATTCTTGATGTCCTCGGCTGGTCAAAGTGCACTTTGTGGTTAGCCTGCTTTGCTCAGGGTTGTCTTGAAAGCAGACTGGTAGCTGGCTCGCTTCCCCTGGTCTCCGGCTGTAGCAGTCTCTAGGCTTGGAGGGTTAACAGCTGCAGCCAGTTTTCAAACTTGATGTTTTCTGGGAGAAAGGGAGACAAGCAGCCTTTACCTGCTGCACAGTTTGAGTTACAGCTTGTCTCTTTTGTCAAAGATGGAAAAAAACATTCCCCCGAGATGGACAGACTGTCAGATGGCTGCTTCAGGTTTTCTGCAAACTTCTAATGAAATTCAAAGTTAGGAATTAGCTCCACACGCCCTAGGATGCCAATTTACACTGCAGTGCTAATGAAGCAATTTTGGGTAATTCAATCACTTCGAGCAAGCCATTGTCCTGGGTCCATACTGCTCAAACCTCTGGCTCTGGGTGGATCTTTTGAATATGAAAAAGTGTTTCAGATACAAATTGCAGTGGCCATCTTGGCTGCTAGTTTTTAAAATGTTAACAAGATTTCCTTCATTAAAAGTCAAATGTAAGTTTCCAACTGATGAAATTAATATTTCTCATTTGGCATCTAAGGTTTTCTTGACAATGTACAGAAATCACTATAACTAGTGGACAGGTAATAACTGAAAAAGGCTAAATTGATGTTGGCCTTTATCTCAAGGGCCTGGAATTATATTACAGTTATGTAAAGCTCTGGTTAGGCCCCCATATGCAGCACTGCATTCAATTCTGGGCACCGCACCTCAGGAAGGCTGTATTGGTCTCGGAGTGGGTGCAGCACAGATTCACCAGAATGATGAGTCCTGAATCAGCTCTGAAGAAGGGTCGCTGACCTGAAACGTAAACTCTGCTTCTCTCTCTCCACAGATGCTGCCAGACCTGCTGAGTATTCCCAGCATTTCTTGTTTTTATTTCGGATTTCCAGCATCTGCAGTATTTTGCTTTTATTCACCAGAATGATACTGGGACTAAAAGGGTTAAATTCTGAGGACAGGTTGCAAAAACTAGGCTTGTATTCCCTTGAATATATAAGATCAAAGGGTGATTTAATTGAGGTGTTTAAGATGAGTAAAGGATTCAATAAGGTAGATAGAGAAACTAGTTCTCCTAATGGAGGAATACCAGAACAAGGGGGAAACAGCACTGTGATTATGTTATTGGATCAATAATCTAGAGCCCTCAGCTAATAACCTGGAAGCATGAGTTCAAATCCAAGGCAGGTGGGAATTTAAATTCAATTAAATAAATATGGAATAAAAGGCTAGTATTAGCAATGGTGACCATAAAACTATGAGATTATTGTTAAAAACCCATCTGGTTCACTCATGCCCATTCGGGAAGAAAATCTGCCCACGAGACTCCAGACACTCAGCAATGTGATTGACTCTGAACTGCCCTCTGAAATGGCCTCGCAAACTATTCAGTTTTGTTCAAGGCGGCTCACCGCCCCCTTCTCAAGGGCAATTCGGGATGGACGGTAAATGCTGATCCAGCCAGCAATGCCACGTCACACTGACTGAATTAAAAAGATTAGAGCCAGGCTATTCAAAGGTGCTGTCAGGAAACACTTCTTCATACAAAGAGTAGCGGAAATATGGAATTCTCTCCCCCCAAAAAAACTGTGGAGTCTGGGAGTCAATCGAAATTCCAAAACTAAGATTGGTAGATTTTTGTTGGACAAGGGGATTAAGGGATATGAACTTGAGATGGGCGGAATGTATTAAGATACAGATCGGCCATGAGCTAACCGAGTGGTGGAACAGGTTCGAGGGGCTGAGTGGACTCCTCCTGTTCCAATGTCCCTAACCTCTGCCAGAACGGTCAAGGATTTCCAGCTCGCTAATGAATTCCATACTTTGTGGTAAAGGTGATTTATTGAAGAGAGATAAGACTCAAAAATGGTACAATTTCTCTGCCATATACATAATTGAAGCAGTTGTAGGGCAGCTATGTTATTAGATACAACTAATGAATTGCTCTATCTGTACTAACCAGACAACATACCAAAAATATAATCTCCAGAGAAACCTTGCTACAGCATTAGTGTAATTATTCAACTTCTGACATTGTCTACGCTCGTGCCGTGTCTAAGAGAGATTGCCAAAGCAGTGCGGAATTAATGTCAACTTAAGGACAGTTTTTGCACAGCAGACTTGGGTCCACTGGGACTAGCAATGAGTTTGTGGAAACGGATTTCACTCAGTACCTTTAAGAGATGTCACAGAGAGCAAACCTTCATTAAATCCATCTGCACTTGCTTCAAGTCTGGGCTCCCAAAGGTGAGAGTCTACGCACAATTTAAATATCAGAAATAAATGAAAAGCAATTGGGGAAAGGCAAGGAATAGTCAGTCAGAGTTTTTCTAGTTCTTTTTTAAAGGTAGAAATTTAAAACCAAATAAAAAAGAACTGAATGCACATAAATTTAAATGAAAGAGCAAAATAATAATTAATTAATTTATTAAGGTCTTCCATAGGGGTATGAATTAGACTTTCAAAGGCCATGTATTTGATATTCTATAATTTATATTTTATTCATATTTCTGTTTTTGCATTTTTGTACAGGATTGGATTTTAAACAATATTACCTCATCTAATTTTAATAGATGATTCTTACATATGATTTATCGTTGTTTATAATTGATTATGCAAGTTTTGCCATATTTCTTTAACATTCATGATGAACAGCAATAAAGATTAATTTGATAGCTAATCCGAGCTTGTATCTATTAAGGCAAATGTGTGTGTGTGTGCCCACGTGTGAATGTGTGTAAGCATCTGTGTGTGTGGGTAATCAGATTCTCTACCCCAGGTAGTTGTCGATGCTCCAATGCTGAGTATATTCAAGGCTGAGATAGATTTTTGAACTCTAGAGGAACCAAGGGTGCAGAAAGGATTTACAAGGATGATACCAGGAATGCGGGGGTATGCCTATCAGGAAAGGATGAACCGTCTGGATCTCTTTTCTCTTGAAAAGAGGAGGTTGAGAGGTGACCTAATAGAGGTCTTTAAAATTATGAAAGGTTTTGATAGAGTGGATACAGAGAGAATGTCGCCTCTTCTGGGGCAGAGCAAAACTAAAGACCGTCAATGTAAGATAGTCACCAGGAAATCAAATCGGGAATTCAGGAGAATCTTCTTTACCCACAGAGTGTTGAGAATTTAGAACTCGCTATCACAGGGAGTGGCTGAAGTGGATAGGGGAGATGCATTTAAGAGAAAGCTAGATAAGCGCGAGAGAGAAGGGAATAGAGGGTTACAACAATAGATTTAGATTAGGAAAGATGGGAGGAGGCTTGAGGGGAGCATAAATGCTGGCATGGACTAGTTGGGCCAAATGGCCTGTTGCTGTGCTGGATATCCTATGTAGTCCTGTGTAATATGGGACAGTGCAGGAAAGTGAAGTTGAGGTAAAAGATTAGCTATGATCTTATTAAATGGTGGAGCAGGCTCAAGGGACTGAATGGCCCCCTCCTACTCCTATTTCCTATATCAGTATTGCTGAAAAAAAGAGACATGCTGTTGAAGCTGACCAGACTCAACCAGCCCATACTTGCAAAACTCAGAACACAATATCTAACGTTAGATGTGATTCCGTGATTGGACAGCACTTACTGAACAATCCCGAGTATGACAAGAATCCCATTAACAACCAATTTAAGATTATCAGTCGGGCTGGCAATGTGGCTCACTTATGCTTGCTGGAGGCTACATATATTCATACACAGGGACCTGTCCTCTGCAGGCAAAAGGAACATGTCCAGTTGTTGCACGTTTTTTGAATTAAATAAAAGCATGGGGGACTATAGTACCCTGGTGCATTCTCCATGGCAACGCCTCAACCAATCAGAGTCGACTTGCCAACCAATTAGCACCCTTTTCTCATGCAGTATAAATTGTTGCTCCCTTTGAAATTTGGCATTCTTGTATCTGTCCTGATGTGTACAAGATGAAAAGCTTTGACAGCATGTCTCTTTTTTCAGCAATACACATGTTCTGTACTACCAAGGTTATGTCAGTGTGTGCAAGTGTAATTATCCATTTTTCTTTCATTTGAAAAGCAGGGCTGTCAACTTTTCCACAGACTGGAGCCTCTTGGATAAGCAGCATCACAATTACCTGGCCAAAACCAATGAAACATGGCATTGAGGATAAGCAAGTCTAGTAGATTTGCTTTCCCTAGCAACTGAGGCTGAACAGTTTGTTTGTCATAGAGTTATACAGCACAGAAACAGGCCCTTCTGCCCATCGTGTCCATGCCAGCCATCAAGCACCTATCTATTCTAATCCCATTTTCCAGCACTTGGCCCATAGCCTTGTATGCTATGACGTTTCAGATGCTCATCTAAGTACTTCTTAAATGTTGTGAGGGTTCCTGCCTCTACCACCCCTTCAGACAGTGTGTTCCAAATTCCAACCACCCTCTGGGTAAAACATTTCTTCCTCAAATCCCCTTTAAATCTCCTGCCCCTTATCTTAAAACTATGACCCTGGTTATTGACACTTCCGCTAAGGGAAAAAGTTTCTTCCTGTCTACCCTATCTATGCCCCTCATAATCTTGTACACCTCAATCAGGTCCCCCCTCAGCCTTCTCTGCTCTAAGGAAAACAACCCCAGCCTTTTCAGTCTCTCTTCATAGCTGAAATGCTCCAGCCCAGGCAACATCCTGGTGAATCTCCTCTGCACCCTCTCCAGTGCAATCACTTCCTTCCTATAGTGTGGTGACCAGAACTGTACACAGTACTCCAGCTGTGGCCTAACTAGCGTTTTATACAGTTCCATCATAACCTCCCTGCTCTTGTAGTCTATGCCTCGGCTAATGCCTTTCTAACCAACTTACCGCTGCACTTGATGCTGACCCCCCCTACACCCACCTCCACTGTGAGACCCCTCCCGCCCTGACCTACCTGTGGCCTGGGTCCAGCGCTGCTCCAAGGCCTGAGTGTTCCACTGGCAGCAGCCAGCACCTCCAGAGGGCAGGTCTTCCGTCGCTGGGGTCCTTGATCCCACGGAAGGCCCCCAGCTGTGCAGTTAATTGCCTAATTAGCACCTGATTTGCTGGGCCACCTACAGAAGAGGCAATGTGGCGTTCTCGCCAGCACTTCTACTGGAGGTCAAGACCCCGGTTGCCCGGCTAAAATCCCAGTGTGAATTTCATTGCACTCAATAACAATGGCACTGACTATAAATACCTGTAGTGACCATGTCTGTCTCTAGTGACAGCTGTGTCCCTCAAAGAAGTGATCCAAAACTGCATTTAAAGTTTCATGAAGTTCTCAGTATTTATTGTAAAATTAATACACTCTGTACCTTTACCCTCATAGTTATAATGCTACTGTATCCCTCTCACTCTAAATACTGAGATATAGTGACTCCTAGATAGTTATTAATACTTATTTAATAATTCACTTCTAGATAGTTATTCCTAGTGACTCCTAGTTATTAATATATTAAATAAGTATTAACAAAAGAGAAAAGCTTCCTACTTTAAGCTGCAAGTTAACGAACAAATTGTGAAAAAATTTGAACTTTGAAATGGAAAGCAGGTTTCTAAATAATTTCTCAGAACTCTTAATTCCTGAAGATAGTTACAAAGGAATAACAGCTGCTGAATGGCATATTACAGAAGTATACCAGAGAAAAAAAACACTGCATGTTCTTTAATAATGATTTAATAGACTAAAGACAATGCAAACATCTGACCAGAATAAATGAGGCAGACATATTGCCAGGCATTTTCTGCACTCAATAGAAGAATCACTCTGTGACATACTTTGCTCAATGATTGTACTTCAGTGTCTAGGAAACAAAGGGATTGATCATTGCAGATGAGAAGCAAGTTGAAAATGGAATTGCTGTGAAATACATAATCTGCGACTGACCAAAGTTTAATAATGTCTCCTATCCTGGCAGCAGAGGAATACAGAATCAAAGATTGGTTCAGCACAGAAGGAGGCTATTCGGCCCATCGTGCTTGTACTGGCTCTTTTAAAGAACTATCTAATCAGTCCCAATGTACTGATCTTTCCCCATAGCCCTGCAAATTTTCATTTTCAAGTGTTTATTCAGCTCCTTTTTGAAAGTTACTATTGAATCTTCTTCCATCGCCCTTTCAGGCAGCGCGTTCCAGATCACAACAACTCACTGCTTAAAAATAATTCACCTCATCTCCCCTTCTGGTTCTTTTGTCAATTAACAAAATCTATTGTTATGTTTTGCATCCCAAGCATGAAGTGTGTGTGTCTAGGCTTTATTCAGATAGCTGCCTGGATCTGTCTTAGTTTCACTTTTGGAACCATGCCCCTCAGGGTTGACTGACTGCATAGTGAGCAGTCTTACAAACACAGCAATCAATTATTGAGCAATTGAACACAACATCTGTGCCCTCTGGTTACAGACCCTCCTACCAGTGAAAACAATTAATCCTAATTTACTCTATCAAAACCCTTCATGATTTCAAACATCTTTATTAAATTTCCCTTTAACACTTCGGTGCACTTAGGGAATGCTGCACTGTCAGAGGTGCTGTCTCTTGGATGAGATATTAAACCAAGGCCCCAACTGCCCTCTCAGGTAGATGTAAAGGATCCCACGGCACTAATAGGAAGAACAGCTGGGGAGTTCTCCCTAGTGTCCTGGGGCTATGTTTGTCCCTCAACTGATTTCACCAAGAAACAGATAATCTGGTCATTATCACATTGCTGTTTGTGGGAGCTTGCTGTGCATAAATTGGCTGCTGTGTTTCCTACCACAGTGATACACTTCAAAAATTGCTTCACTGGTTGTAAAGCACTTTGGGACATCCTGAGGTTGTGAAAGACGCTGGAGAAATTCTTCCTTCATCTTTTACCTCGGCAAAGAACTCTCAGGTTTGTCAAGCAGTTTTCCGCTCAAATTAGCACTGCGGTTTCTCATTATTTTTCCTTCCTCTGTGGTGCAGCCCCAGTTCATGCCAGATTTAAGCTGTGCATGGGAACCTAAAACATCTTCTCAACTTACAAAATGAAGTTTCCTTTCAAGGTCTGCTACTGAAAAGAATTGACAGAAATAACTTTCTCTCCTGAAATCCCCAAACCTCTGCCATTCCAAATGTATCTCATTTGTCGATAGATTTTCATTGATTTGTTTTCCGGAAGGAATGTTCAAAATGAGTTGAGTTATTACTATGCTGTGTAATTGAACACAGAGGGAACTTGTACATATATTGGCAGGACCTTGCAGGGAAAATAAAACTATTGTTTATGCTTCATTATTTGAACTGAGTGCAGTTCTTTAATCTCCTGAGGGTTTTGACTTCCAGTATCAAACCATTAGCTTATTCCTTAACTACTGGAAAACTAATTGTGAAGCTGTAGACGATAAAATTCACACAAATAATAATTTTCTATTACGGTAATCTTCTGGTAGGTTATTTGCACAAATAATCATAATGGGCCAAAACTTGCTGGAAAATTAACAGTTATGTGAACAACATAGACCATTATCAATGCACAAATCAGCTAGCAAGTTCAGGGAATGAAGAACTATATTGTGAGTTGTCAATCTCTGGAATTAACTGCTGGATTTACACTGCTCCCCAGTTAGCATCTCACAAACGACATCTTGCCCTCAGCCTCCTGGTTATTTTTTAAGAATTTGCTGGATTTGCACCAGAATTACCCATTAGACTCGCCGCAGAAAGTTAGGGCTGGTGATTAAGAGCACAAGTACTAATTTAACGGCGTAATAATTGTTAATGCAATGCCAATCAAAACTTTTCGGCCCAGAAAAGGAACAATTTAAACCGTTCAGTCTCATTCCTGCAGATAGTAAATTGTTGTTAGAGATTTTTAAAAAAAAAAGAATTATATTTTAAATTTTTGAACTTTTCCTTTCTTTTTTCTCTCTTAATCCAATCTTTTGTTCCCTCTCTTTATTTCTCTTTCTGCACCTGATTTGACTCTAATTCACCCGATTTCCTTCTCTGTCATGCTCTGTTTCTGCCTCACTCCTACTGGTTAAGGAGACAGACTGCTGGTCCCATCATTAACATAGGGGTAACATATTGGCATTGGTAGAAGATTGGTTAGCTAACAGGAAACAGAGAGCAGGAATAAATAGGTAATTTTCTGGTTGGCAAGATGTAACGAGTGGTGTGCCACAGGGATCAATGCTGGGGCCTCACCTTTTTACAATTTATATAAATGACTTAGATGAAGGGATCGAAGGTATGGTTGCTAAATTTGCTGATGACACAAAGATAGGTAGGAAAGTAACTTGTGAAGAGGACATAAGAAGGCTACAAAGGGATATCGATAGGTTAAGTGAGTGGGCAAAGACCTGGCAAATGGAGTATATTATGGGAAAGTGGGAAATTGTCCACTTTGGCAGGAAGAATAAAAAAGCATATTATCTAAATGGTGAGAGATTGCAGAGCTCCGAGATGCAGAGGGATCTGAGTGTCCTAGTGCATAAATCGCAAAAGGTTAGTATGCAGGTACAGCATGTAATTAAGAAAGCTAATAGAATGTTATTGTTTATCACAAGGGGAATTCAATAGAAAAGTAGGGAGGTTATGCTTCAGCTATACAGGGCATTGGTGAGACCACACCTGGAGTACTGTGTACAGTACTGGTCTCCTTATTTAAGGAAGGATGTAAATGCGCTGGAGGCAGTACAGAGAAGGTTAACTAGACTAATAGCTGGAATTGGCAGGCTGGCTTACGAGGAAAGATTGGACAGGCTAGGCTTGTATCTGCTGGAATTTAGAAGAGTAAGAGGCGACTTGATTGAAGCATATAAGATCCTGAGGGGTCTTGACAGGGTGGATGTGGAAAGGATGTTTCCCCTTGTGGGAGAATCTAGAACTCGGAGTCACTGTTTAAAAATAAGGGGTTTCCCATTTAAGACAGAGATGAGGAGAAATATTTTCTCTGAGGGTCGTGAGTCTTTGGAATTCTCTTCCTCAAAAAGCAGTGGAAACAGAGTCTTTGAATATTTTTAAGGCAGAGGAAGATAGATTCTTGATAAGCAAGGGGGTGGGGCGAAAGGTTTTTGGAGGTAGGTGGAAATGTGGAGTAATCAGTTCAGCCATGAACTTATTGAATAGCAGAGCAGGCTCGAAGGGCCGAGTGGCCTACTCCTGCTCCTAATTCGTATGTTCACGGAGGTCTCAGATGCTCAGTTGCCCCTCAACATCCTGTTATCAGGTCACACTGCCAAGAAATTACTCTGTAAATGATATTCCAGCTGAAGGGTGCAGAAAAGAGTCTAACTAACAGGGAATGCTGTGAGATGCCCCATTCCAGCAAAACCTGGGCCATTATTTTCAGCTAATGGCCCATTTTCCTGTGTTTTATAAATGTATACAACAGGTCGTGGATAAAGATGTTAATTTTTACAAAAGCAAAATACTGTCATGGTGGAAATCTGTGGTTCTAATGAACAGTAATCAACCTGAAACATTAACTCTGACTCTACAGCTGCTGCCTGACCTGCTGAGTAATTCTAGCATTTTCTGTTCTTTATGTCAATTTGTATCTGTTTTATTCAGGACGTGAATATAGTTCATATTAAAAATACCTTTAAGGAACTTTTTTTTTTATTTGTTCACAGGATGTGAGCATCACTGACATCACCAGCATTTATTGCCCATCTTTAACTACCCTTGAGAAGGTGGTGGTGAGCTGCCTTTTTGAACTGCTGCAGTCCTTGGGATGTAGGCACACCCACAGATGAAATACATGTTTCTTTATTTGTTATTTTATTCACATTTTCTTTTTCTTTCTAAAGAAGTCAAATTATTTATTTCAATTGTGCCCGGCCAGGTGACAGTGTCCCAATCACAATTGTCAGCAGAAAGAGACATTCACAAGAGAAAGGCAATTTGTTTAAATCAACAAAAGTACAAGCTTTTCAGCATGAGGAATTGTTACAGGAATAAGGAATAATTTGAAGGGTACCATAATAAGCTGGAGATTTCCTCACCCAAAGACAAGCCCCTGACATGTGTTACAATTAAGCTATTTCACTCATCATTTTTCGTCCACTCATTTAGGTTAGTCACCATTGGAAATCACTCACTTTGGGATGATTTATTCAAGGTTGAATCTCACGGAGAACAAAGCACAACTGGGGAAAAGCCCATTTTCACACTTTTTATGGTCATATAATTACCCAGATCTTAACCATAATGAACCTTTTAAATGCACTTGGTTAAGAAAAGAATCCACATCTGGCTAGGTGCTTTCATACAATGAAAAGAATTGCAAGCTGTGGATCACAAATTGCCTCGTTCTGTTAAGCAGAACGATACAGTACAGAAGGTGCTCTATTCAGCCCATGCTGTCTGTGTCAGCTCTTTGAAAGAGCTACCCAATTAGTCCCACTCCGCTGCTTTTTCCTCATAGCCATGCAAATGTTTTCCTTTATAAGTTGTTACAACCAGGTGAGAAAGGTGTCTAAGGTTCCCTCTCAACCTTCACCTGGTCTTACTGTAACAGGGTTTAATTTTAAACACACTGTTTTTAGCTCCCCCTTGGTGAATCCTTGTTCACCACTTTCCAATTATAAGGCAAAGAAACCAACACAAACAGGTTTTCCTAGGTTTAAAGAAGAAAAGTTGAAATGTATTAAACCTGAACTTAAACTCTAAATCAGTTGATGCTTACGGATACATGACGTGCCAACTCTAGCATGCACACGCGATACACACATGCAAATAGAGACAGAAAAGAGTAGAAGGAAAAAAATAAAGTGGAAAAGTTTGAGGCAATATCCGAAGAGTTTTTGTTATGGTTCTTCGAGCTCACTGTAGAGTCCTTGATTGTAGGTAGATCTTGTGTTTCGTTGGGGCCCAGTATTCTTCTTAAATCTTGTTCGCTGTAGAAGATTTTTCTCTCTTGGGGCTCATGTATCTTCAGTGGATTCAGAGGCTTGTGAAAAAGAGATGGGAGCAGACAGGAGAGATCTTCTCAGTCCAGGAGCAAACAAACAGTCTTGCTCAGTTCAAACAGTCCTATGGCTGGTTCAAAAAACCTGGAACAACCAGTTAGTCATGTGACCAGCTGGTTTAACCAGTCCTAGCCCTTGTGGATTGTATCCTCCTTCGCAGGCCCTGGAATGCACTTCCTCACCTTCGATGTCTGTTAGTATGCAAATGTCTTTTTCCAGCCAAGGCTGATCCGTTTAACAAGTCTTTTCCTTGCTCCAGCAACAGTTTAAGATCAATGTTCATGTGACAAAATTAATATGCCTCATTCTTGGCAGGTGGGGGTCTAGCATGACAAAGTATATATCCAATTCCCTTCCCCGGTACGAACTACAGCTCCCCCAACAAGATGGAGTCATCTGCAAATTTTAATATCGTACACCCAATTCCCTAGCAAAATCCTTTATGCTAATGGTGACCAAAAGTGTTCCCAGCAACAATCCTTGTGGAACACCACTTCCCATTTTTTACCAGTCTGAGTAACTTATCCTCTACTCTATTTTTACAGCACTATTTTGAAGAGTAGGTGAGTTCTCCCCAGTATCCTGGTCAATATTTATTCATACGAACATATGAATTAGGAGCAGGAGTAGGTCACTCAGCCCCTTGAGCCTCCTCCGCCATTCAATAAGATCATGGCTGATCTGATTGTAACCTCAACTCCACATTCCCGCCTACCCCCAATAACCTTTCACCCCCTTGGTTATCAAGAATCTATCTACCTCTGCTTGAAAGATATTCAAAGACTCTGCTTCCACTGCCTTGTGAAGAAGAGAGTTCCAAAGACTCACAACCCTCTGAGAAAATATTTCTCCTCATCTCTGTCTTAATTGGGTGAGCCTTATTTCTAAATAGTGACCTCTGGTTTTAGATTCTCCCACAAGAGAAAACATCCTTTCCACACCCACCCTGTCAAGACCTCTCAGGATCTTACATGTTTCAATCAAGTCGCCTCTCACTCTTCTAAACTGCAGCAGATTCTCTGAGGGTTGTGTGTCTTTGGAACTCTCTTCCTCAAAAGGAGGTGGAAGCAGAGTCCTTGAATAGTTTTAAGGCAGAGGTAGATAGATTATAATCTGCAGCAGATACAAGCCTAACCTGTTCAACATTTCCTCATAAGACAACCTGCCCATTCCAGGTATTAGTCTAGTAAACTTTCTCTGAACTGCTTCCAGTGCATTTACACCCTTCCTTAAATAAGGAGACCAATACTGTACACAGTACTCCAGATGTGGTCTCACCAATGCCCTGTATAGCTGAAGCATAGCCTCCCTACTTTTGTATTCATTTACCCTTGCAATAAACATTCTGCTAGCTTTCCTAATTACTTGCTGGACCTGCATACTAACCTTTTGCGATTCATGCACTGGGACACCCAGATCCCTCTGCATCTCAGAGCTCTGCAATCTCTCACCATTTAGATAATATGCTTCTTTTTTATTCTTCCTGCAAAATGGATAATTTCACATTTTCCCACATTATGCTCCATTTGCCAGATCTTTGCCCACTCACTTTGTGGCCTCCTTATGTCCTCTTCACAACTTACTTTCCTACCTATCTTTGTGTCATCAGGAAATTTAGCAACCATACCTTTGGTCCCTTCATCTAAGTCATTTATATAAATTGTAAAAAGTTGAGGCCCCAGCATTGATCCCTGTGGCACACCACTCGTTACATCTTGCCAACCAGAAAATTATCCATTTATGCCTGCTCTCTGTTTCCTGTTAGCTAGTCAATTTTCTATCCATGCCAATATGTTACCCCCTACGCCATGAGCTTTTATTTTCTGCAATAACCTTTGATGTGGTACCTTATCAAATGCCTTCTGGAAATCTAAGTACAGTACATCCACTGGTTCCCCTTTATCCACAGGATTATCCACACGAATACCAATGTAAGGGAAAACAACAACTTTATACTGTATGAGAAGAGTGCTGATTGGTTGGCAAGTGAACTCTGATTGGTAGAGGCATTGCCATGGAGAATGCATCAGCTTACATGATTTCCCTTTCACAAAACTATGTTGATTCTGCCTGATCACCTTGAAGTTTTTGAAGTGCCCTGCTATAACATCTTTAAATATAGGTTCTAACATTTTCTCTATGACAGATGTTAAGCTAACTAGCCTGGAGTTTCCTGCTTTCTGTCTCCCTCCATTTTTGAATAAAGGAGTTACATTCGCTATTTTCCAATCTAATGGAACCTTCCCCGAACCTAGTGAATTTTGGAAAATCTAAACCAACACATCAACTATCTCACTGGCCATTTCTCAATGACCAGATTATCTGCTCATTATCAAATTGCTGCTTGTGGGAGCTTGCTGTGCACAAAACGACTGCCTCGTATTCTAAATTGCAATAGCGACCACACTTCAAAGAGTATTTCATTGGCTGTAAAGAGCTTTGGAATGTCTTGAGGTTGTGAAAGGCGCTACAGAAATACAAGTTCTTCCATCTTCTTTCTTTGAAAACTATTCAGACGACTTGCAACTCACCTGACTTACGAACATATGGACACATGATTCCAACCATCACATTCAATCATGTAGCAACTAAACCTCATGACTCTCAATGCTCACCGCCAGCCATACTGTTTCCCTGAGCAGCAAAAAAAAATTGCAATTAAGGGGGAAGAAAGAGAACTTCTGTAAAATTCCACACCAAACTCTGAAGATCAAAACAGGTTCTGTGGGCGTACGTACACAGATCTTGGAAGGTGGCTGGACAATTTGATCAGACTGTTCAAAAAGCATACGGGATTCTTGGCTTTATAAATGGAGACATAGGGCTGAATTTTATGAGCCCTCCGGTGTTGGGGTCGTGTGGGCGGGGCCCAGAAAATTCTTCCGGGAGAGGCCAGCCACGACCTCCGACGACAAGACGGCCCTGCCGTATTTTACAGGCGGCGGAAAGGCCTTGGTGTGGCGCCCAGAGGCGGGGCCATCATCTTAATATGCCAAACATATTACAATTAAGGAATAATTACCTACCTGGCAACGACGGACTGTCCCACGCTGATATTCTGGCCATCAGCCGGAACTGGCACGCCTTCGGAAGTCCGTTTGGAGTTGTGAGGCGTGGCACTGGCGGGGAGCGGGGAGGAGTGAAATTCTCAGGTCGGAAGGGTGGAGGAGCAGGGAAAACTGTTTGGATTGGTGAGGGGGCGGGGGAAATGGTGGGAAGGGGTTGAGGGTTAAAGGTATTAAAGGTGGGGGGGGTGTGGGAGAAGGTTGCGATCTGAATCAAAGTTTTTTGGGCGGGGGGGGGGGGGCTGGGAATGGCCTATTAATGATTCAATTATTCCTTGGGGGTGTGGTTGAGGAGAATGCAGATGTAATGTAATGTGAAACTTAAATTTTAACACTTTGTTCCCTTTACAAACTAAAATTTCTTCTAAGGGCTTGAAGTCCTTTAAAAATGGCACTGACACCTGTGCGGTGGTACCGGACGCCGTTCCCGGGGACGGAGCGACCACCCCCTCTAAATCGTCAGGGTGGCCGCTCCACACCCTCCACTTAAATGAGCCCCCGCGCAAAATATCACGGGGGCTTAGCGACGGCGTTTCATGCCTGAAGACTGTCGGGATCAGAGCGAGCAAACCACGATTTGCGGCACACTCATAAAATTTAGCCCCTAGAGTGCAAAAGCAAGGATATTATGCTGAATCTTTATCAAACACTGGCTAACCCGAGCTGGAATATTGTATCCAATTCTCGGCACTGTTTCCAGTGGCAGGAGAGTCGGTAACCAGAAGTTACAGATTTAAGATAATTGACAAAAGGAACATTCTTTTTACACAGCGAGCGGAAGCAGATTCAATAGTAACTTTGAAAGAGTAGGGGGAGTGGTACTAATTGGATAACTCTTTCAAAGAGCCAGCACAAGCACGACGGGCTGAATGACCACTCTCTGTGGTATATATTCGTACCATCACTACGATCGCTTATTCCCACCTTCATAACATCACCCGACTTCACCCCTGTCTCAGCCCAACTGCTGTTGAAACCCTCATTCATACCTGTGTTAGCTCTGGACTTGACTATTCCAACGCACTTCTGGTTGGCCTCCCACATTCTACTCGCCATAAACTTCAGCTCATCCAAAACTCTGCTGCCTGTAACTTAATTCACGCCACCTCCGTTTCCCCATCACCCCTGTGCACGCTGACTTATATTGGTTCTTGGTTTCAAATCCCTCCATGGCCTTGCCCCTCCCTATCTCTGTAACGTGCTCCAGCCTCACAACCCTCTGAGGTATCTGCAATCATCTAATTCTGACCTCTTGAGCATCCCTGATTTTAATCGCTCCACCATTAGTGACTGTGCCTTCTGTTTCCTGGTCCCTAAGCTCTGGCCTCCTCCCTAAACTTCTCCGCCTCTCTACCTAGTTTTCTACTTAAAACCTACTACTCTTTGACCAAGCTTTTGGTCATCTGACCTCATATCTACTTTGGTTTATAAAGCTCCTGTGAAGCACCATGGGACGTTTTATTATGTTAAAGGTGCTATATAAATTGAAGTTGCTGTGACTGAGTAACCTGGGATTTAAGGGCCAGGTTAGCAGAGCATGTAGACTTGCTGCAGAAACTTGTCCTTTTTCTCAGAGATCTGCAATGTCCATGCGTGGAAGCTTGATTCCTTTTACATCTACCTTGAGTGATTAATGTCTTGCCTCTTGGTTTGGAATCTATGCACAGCTCATCATGCACCAGCCATTTCAAAATATTAATTTACATGTATTTGAATATTACACACGCAATGAATTTTGCATGAATTTAAACCTTCTTTAAACATTAATGCTCACGGGCAAAGGGCTTTTTACTCAAAACTTCAATATTTTCATCTGGGGCTCCAGGGAAACCTAAAGCAAATAAATGTCTTGGTTTGAACCATCCTTGGGGACCATGCAGCGAGTGGCAGGACCGAGGAAACAAGCTGCTTTTGCGAAATATGAAAAAACAGAGGAGTTGAGTGGATTCAGCTATGTTTATTCTTGTTAGTCTTCGGTTTTCAGATATGAAATGAATGGGACTGATCCACATATATAAAAACTGAGTATTTGTTGTTCTCGCACACGCTCACTAATTATAAAATATCTGTGTAGTTTCCTCTGGTCATTTTCCTTTCTTGCTCTTTTGCTTTTTTCTCTTTATTAATGTCCTTGGCCCCTCGCCCTAAAATAAAAACAAAATGCCTTGCTCAGCATTAAAACGTTCTGAAGTAAGCAGTTCATTACCCCAGGTTAGGTAGCACAGTGAGTAGTGGGAGGCGAGAGCAGAAAGTTGAGTGGGCAAAACCGTGGCAGATGCACTTCAATGTATGAAAGTGTGATATAATCCACTTTAGATTCAAGAAAATAGATCAGAGTATTTTCAAATCGGTGAGAAGCCAGGAACTACGGAGGAGCAGCAAGATTTAGGAGCCCATGATCAGAAATCATTAAACAAAAAAGCTAGTGGACAAGTCCAAAAAAAAAAAATTAAAAGGCTAATGGTATGTTAGCCTTTTATCCAAAGGGGCTGGAATACAAAGGGGTGGAAGGTATGCCACAGTTGTATAAAGCTCTGGTTAGGCCACATCTTGAGCAACTGTGTTCAGATCCGGGCCCCGCACCTCAGGAAGGATATATTGACCTTGGAGAGGGTGCAGCCCAGATTCACCAGAATGATACTGGGACTAAAAGGGTTAAATTATGAGGACTGGTTGTGCAGACTGGTTTTGTATTCCCTTGAATATATAAGATTAAAGGGTAATCTAATGGAGGTGTTTAAAATGAATAAAGGGTAGATAGAGAGAAACTATTTCCTCTGGTGGAGGGAGTCCCGAACAAGGGCGTATAACCTTAAAATTCGAGCCAGGCCATTCAGGGGTGATGTCAGGAAGCACTTCTTCACACAAAGGGTGGTGGAAATCTGGAACTCTCTCCCCCAAAAAAACTTGAGGCTGGAGGTCAATTGAAAATTTCAAAACAGAGATTGATAAAGTTTCATTGGGTAAGGATATTAAAGGATAAGAAACCAAGGAAGTAGATGGAGATCACGTACAGATCAGCCATGATCTAATTGAATGGCGCAACAGGCTTGAGGGGCTGAATGGCCTCCTCCTTCACTGATGAGCAGCAAATGGGCGGCACAGTGGCGCAGTGGTTAGCACTGCAGCCTCACAGCTCCAGCGACCCGGGTTCAATTCTGGGTACTGCCTGTGTGGAGTTTGCAAGTTCTCCCTGTGTCTGCGTGGGTTTCCTCCCACATGCCAAAGACGTGCAGGTTGTTAGGTAAATTGGCCATTATAAATTGCCCCTAGTATAGGTAGGTGGTAGGGAAATATAGGGACAGGTGGAGATGTGGTAGGAATATGGAATTAGTGTAGGATTAGTACAGATGGGTGGTTGATGGTCGGCACAGACTCGGTGGGCTGAAGGGCCTGTTTCAGTGCTGTATCTCTAAATAAAACAAACCTGCTGTTTAACTGAGCTATTGACTAAAGGTGTAGCAAACTCATACCTTAAGGGTATAGGAGCAGAGGGACTTGGGAGTATATGCGCACAAATCATTGAAGGTTGCAGGGCAGGTTGAGAAAGTGGTTAATAAAGCATACGGGATCCTGGGCTTTATAAACAGGGGCATAGAGTACAAGAACAAGGAAGCTATGATGAACCTGTAGAAAACACTGGTTCGGCCTCAACTGGAGTATTGTGTCCAGTTCTGGACACCACATTTTAGAAAGGATGTGAAGGCTTTAGAGGGGATGCAGAAAAGATCCACAATAATGATTCCAGGGTTTGGAGAAGTTGGGTCTGTCCTCCTTGGAGGAGAGAAGATTAAGAGGAGATTTGATAGAGGGGTTCAAAATCATGAGGGGTCTGGACAGAGTAGATGGGGAGAAACTGTTCCCATTGGCCAAAAGATCCAGAATCAGAGGACACCGATTTAAGGCGATTGGCAAAAGAAGCAATGGTGACATGAGGAAAAACGTTTTTACCCAGCGAGTGGTTGGGATCTGGAATGCACCGTCTGAGAGTGTGGTGGAGGCTGATTCAATCGTGGCTTTCAAAAGAGAACTGGATAATGATCGGAAGAGAAAAAATTGCAGGGCTATGGAGTAAAGGCAGGGGAGCGGGACTGGGTGAGTTGCTCTTGCAGAGAGCCAGGATGGACACAATAGGCCGAATGGCCTCCTTCTGTGCTGTGACCATTCTACGATTGTATGATAATATTTAAGGACTGTGCTACCGTACTGAGGTATCACTGAAGTACAATTCCAAACATGCATTATAAATAAATACGAAAATGTGCACTCCTTCACATTCCTTACTAAATAACTACAGATGAAACAGCCGTGCACAGCAGGTACATCATAAAGAAATTAGAATTCACAACATGCTTGCCTATTAAAAAAGAATAACTTGCAAAGCCTTTGAGTGACAGTAGATAATTTAAATGGACAATGAGTAATTAGCATCTACATTTATAATTCAATTTCAATTGCAACATATAGTCAGGCGAATAAAACGTTCAGTTCTATTTTACACTGTTACAGGCCTGGACATTCAAATAGGTTTGAACATCACAGCAGCATGCAGACAACCCAAAATATGTACATTTGGAGAAATCTTTTATCCTTTTTTCTGACTTACACTTGGCTAGTTTTTGATCTTATTCCTGTTTGTTCTGCAATGGATGACACATTTCCACTTTTGGCCAGCAGTGTCATCTCGGGTCAGGGACAAAGTCAAGCTCATTTTACTCTTCCTCTGTAATGATGTTATAACTCCAACATCAGTATCACACTCTCCTCCATCCTGATCTCCAGCCCTCCAATTCTGGCCTCTTGAGCATTGCTGATTTCCATCGCTCCAACATTGGAGGCTGTGCCTTCAGCTGTCTGGGTCCTAAGATCTGGAATTCCCTCCCTAAACCTCTCCGCCTCTCTCTCCTCCCTTAAGAAGTTCCATAAAACCTACACTGACATTCCAGTGCAGTACTGAGGGACTGCTGCACTACTGGAGTCTTTCAGATGGGATGTTAAACTGAGATCCCATCTGCCCTCTCAGATGGACATAAAAATCACATGGCACGATTTCAAAGAGCGGGGGAATCTTCTTTGCACCTTTCTTAAAGTGTGATGCCCAGAATTGGACACAATGCTCCAGTTGAGACTGAACAAGTGTTATATCAAGAGTCATCACAACTTCCTTGCTTTTGTACTCTATGCCTTTATTTATAAGGTCCAGGATCCCATATACCACTTGCCCATCCTGCCCTGTCATTTTCTCCACGTCTACCCTCTTGAACCCTTTAATAATTTTGAAGACCTCTATCAGATCATGCCTCAGTCTTCTAGTTTCTAGAGAAAAAAGCCCCAGCCTATTTAATCTTTTCTGGCAGTTATAACCTCTCTCAGTCCTGGCAGCATCTGTACTTACCACTACAGAGCTATTTTGTGTTATGTATTTGATCTTACCGCCAACTCGGTGTAACCTTCATCAACCAGTACGTTTCTTGCACAGTTATTGATGTGTTTGAAGCGATCAGGACCAAGTAAGATACCGCCATACCATCGTGAAACTACCACCATCACATTACGCACATCTAAAATCTGTTTGAGCAAAACAGCACAAAAGAAAGGGACTCCTTCAATCTTTATTGATAATCCTGTTGCTGGTAGAGTTGTAAATGAAAGATAAGATCAATTTATAAAAACTCATTGAAGTAAATCTTTATAAAAGACAGGTTAGGCCTCAGCTGGAGTCCAGTTCTGGGCACCACACATTAGGAAGGATGTCAAGGTCCTGGAGAGGGGATTTACTAGAACGGTACCGGGGATCACGGCCTTCAGCTACGTGAAGAGACTGGAGAAGCTGGGATTGTTTTCCTTAAAACAGGGAAGGCTAAGGGGAGATTTAATAGAGGTGTTCAAATTTATGATGGTTTTTTTTTTAAGAATAAATAAGGAGAAACAGTTTCCAATGGCAGGCAGCAACCAGAGGACACAGATTTAAGATAATTGACAAACGAACCACAGAGGAAATGAAAAAAATTATCTTTTTACACAATGCGTAGTTGTGATCTGGAACGCGCTGCCTTAAAGGGCGGTGGAAACAGATTCAATAGTAACTTTCAAAAGGGAATTGGATAAATACTTGAAGTGAAAATATTTATAAAGCTGTGGGGAAAAAGCAGAGGGAGTAGAACTAATTAGATAGCTCTTTCAAAGGGCTGGCACAGACATGCTGGGCCGAATGGCCTCCTTCTGTGCTGTAAGATACCATGACTCAATCATTACTGAGTGAAAATTAACATGACGTTGAAACAATGTAATTTGATCCCTGGATGATAAAAATATATTGTAATAAAAGACTACGTTTCCAGTGATTCCTACTAAATGTTCTGAAGTATTCTGTTACCTGCAGCAGATGCAGAAGGCGTCCACCAGCTGCTGTCTCTCCGTCATCTTCACAGTCTTGCAGGAATGTCTGTTTGTCCTCGCAATATATCCTAAACAATTAATCCTCACATTCGCGTCATCCTTTTTATGGAACATTCATCGTACAACTGCAAGGGTAAGCTTCTACACTGCTCTCACTTAAAGCAGAGAAGCAGCGAAAGCAAATACAGTGACTTAATCTTTAAAAAAATCTTACATTTCTTTTTAACATTAGCAACTCCAGTAAGAGTGTTAATGATATATTTACAGCAAGAACTTGCATTTATTTATTACTTTTAACACAGAAAAATGTCCCAAGGCACTTCACACAGGTGTTGTAACTAAAACACTGATCCTCTTGAAATTTTTTGTTAGCAGTTCTGTGTTGTTTATTTAATCATGCAGGATTACACTACAGCACCCTGTTTTACACTGGGATTCTGGACTCTACCCGAGACAAACAAGAGCAACAGGCAAAGGGGACATCATCACCTCCAAGTTCCCCTTTGAGTCACACTCCACCCAGACTTAGAAATACAGGAATAGGACGAGGCCATTTAGTCCCTCAAGCCCGGTCCACCATTCAACAAGATCATGGCTGATGTGTGACTTAACCCTTTACACCCGCCTTCGCCCCATATCCCTTAATATCTTTGGATGACAAAAAGTTATCAATCTCTGTTTCAAACGTGAACGATTAGCATCAATTGCTGTTTGTGGAAGAACCACAGAATAATACAGTGCAGCAGAGGCCCTTCGGCCCATCGACTCTGCAACAAAGACACATGACCTGTCTACCTAATCCCATTTGCCAGCACTTGGCCCATAGCCTTGAATGTTATGACGTGCCAAGTGCTCATCCAGGTACTTTTTAAAGGATGTGAGGCAACCTGCCTCTACCACCCTCCCAGGCAGGGCATTCCAGACCGTCACCACCCTCTGGGTAAAAAAGTTCTTCCTCAAATCCCCCTTAAACCTCCCGCCCCTCACCTTAAACTTGTGTTCCCTAGTAACGGACCCTTCAACTAAGGGAAACAGCTGCTCCCTATCCACCCTGTCCATGCCCCTCATAATCTTGTACACCTCGATCAGGTCACCCCTCAGTCTTCTCTGCTCCAGTGAAAACAACCCAAGCCCATCCAACCTCTCTTCATAGCTTAAATGTTCCATCCCAGGCAACATCCTGGTGAATCGCCTCTGCACCCCCTCCAATGCAATCACATCCTTCCTATAATATGGCGACCAGAATTGCACACAGTACTCCAGCAGTGGCCTTACCAAAGTTCTGTACAACTCCAACATGACGTCCCTGCTTTTGTAATCTATGCCTCGATTGATAAAAGCAAGTGTCCCATATGCGTTTTTCACCACCCTATTAACCTGCCCTTCTGCCTTCAGAGATCTATGGACAAACACGCCAAGGTCCCTTTGTTCCTCAGAACTTCCCAGTGTCAGGCCATTCATTGAATACTTCCGTGTCACATTACTCCTTCCAAAGTGTATCACCTCACACTTTTCAGCGTTAAATTCCATTTTCCACTTTTCTGCCCATTTGACCATCCCATCTATATCTTCCTGTAACCTAAGACACTCCACCTCACTGTTAACCACTCGGCCAATCTTTGTGTCATCCGCGAACTTACTGATCCTACCCCCCACATAGTCATCTATGTGGTTTATATAAATGACAAACAATAGGGGACCCAGCACAGATCCCTGTGGTACGCCACTGGACACTGGCTTCCAGTCACTAAAACAGCCGTCTGTCATCACTCTCTGTCTCCTACAGCTAAGCCAATTTTGAATCCACCTTATCAAGTTACCTTGTATCCCATGTGCATTTGCTTTCTTGATAAGTCTCCCATGTGGGACCTTGTCAAAGGCTTTGCTGAAATCCATGTAAACTACATCAACTGCACTACCCTCATCTACACACCTGGTCACATACTCAAAAAATTCAATCAAATTTGTTAGGCATGACCTCCCTCTGAAAAAGCCATGCTGACTATTCCTAATCAAATTTTGCCTCTCCAAGTGGAGATAGATTCTCTCCTTCAGAATTTTCTCCAATAGTTTCTCTACCACTGATGTGAGACTCACTGGTCTGTAGTTCGCTGGCTTATCTCTACAACCTTTCTTAAATAGTGGGACCACATGAGCTGTTCTCCAGTCCTCTGGCACCTCCCCCGTGGCCAGAGAGGAATAAAAAATTTGGGTCAGAGCCCCTGCAATCTCCATCCTCGCCTCCCACAGCATCCTGGGACACAAATCGTCCGGACCTGGAGATTTGTCCACTTTTAAGCCTTCCAAAACCTCCAATACCTTGTCACTCCCTATGAAAATTTGCTCAAGAACCTCACAGTCTCTCTCTCTAAGTTCCATATCTACATCCTCATTCTCTTGGGTGAAGACAGATGTGAAGTATTCGTTCAACACCCTACCAATGTCCTCTGGCTCCACCCACAAATTTCCCCCTTGGTCCCTAACGGGTCCTAACTCTTTCCCTGGTTATCCTCTTCCCATTGATATACTTATAGAATATCTCGGGATTTTCCCTACTTTTACCAGCCAGAGCTTTCTCATATCCCCTCTTTGCTCTCCTAATTGCTTTCTTAAGCTCCATCCAACACTTTCTGTACTCCACTAATGCTTCCATTGATTTTCTCTCCTTGTATTTGCTAAAAGCCTCTTTTCCTTCTCATCGTACCCTGAATGTTTCTGGTCATCCATGGTTCTCTGGGCTTGTTGCTCCTACCTATTACCCTAGAGGGAACATGTTGGGCCTGTACCCTCCCCATTCCCTTTTTGAATGCCCCCCACTGCTCTTCTGTAGATTTCCCGACAAGTAACTCTTTCCAGTCTACCTTGGCCAGATCCTGCCTTATTTAACTAAAATTCGCTCTCCCCCAATCCAAAACCTTTTTTTGCAACTTGTCTATTTCTTTCTCCATGACAAGATTAAATTGTACCATGTTGTGGTCGCTATCACCAAAATGCTCCCGAACCAACACATCAACCACCTGTCCGGCTTCATTCCCCAGAATTAGGTCCAGCACTGTACCCTCCCTTGTTGGATCCTCTACATATTGAGCTAAAAAGTTCTCCTGTATACATTTTAAGAACTCCACTCCATCTAAGCCCTTAACACGATGACTATCCCAATTAATGTTGGGAAAGTTGAAATCACCTAATATAATTACCCTATTATTTTTACACACCTCTGCAAATTGCGCACATATTTGCTCCTCAATTTCCCACTGACTATCTGGGGGTCTATAATAAACACCTAGCAATGTGGCTGTCCCTTTTTATTCCTAAACTCTGCCCATAAAGCTTCATTTGATGCCCCCTCCAAGATATCATCTCTCCTTACTGCAGTAACTGACTTCTTAACTAATATTGCAATGCCCCCTCCTCTTTGGAGAATTCCAAACTTCTACCACTCTCTGCATGTAGAAATATTTCCTAACTTAATTCCTGAAAGGCCTAGCTCCAATTTTTAGGTTTTGTCCCCTAGTCCTAGACTCCCCAACTAGTGGAAATAATTTCTCTGCATCTACACAAGAAACACAAGAAATAGGAGCAGGAGTAGACCATTTGGTCCATCGAGCCTGCTCTGCTATTCAATGCAATCATGGCTGATCTTGGGCTTCAATTCCACTTTCCTGCCTGCTCGCCATCCCTTGATACCCTGAGAGACCAAAAATCTATCTATCTCAGCCTTAAATGTATTCAATGATGGAGCATCCACAACCCTCTGGGGTAGAGAATTCCAAAGATTCACAACCCTTTGAGTGTACTAATTTCTCCTCATCTCAGTCCTGAATGATTGGCCCCTTATCCTGAGACTGTGTCCCCGTGTTCTAGATTCCCCGACCAGTGGAAACAATCTCTCAGCTTCTACCCTATCAAGCCCTTTCAGAATCGACCCTGTCAGGTTCTCTTAGGACCTCGACAACTTTGATTAAATCACCGCTTAATAGAAATTTCAGGTAATACAACCCTTGTTTGTGTAGTCTCTCCTCATAGCTTAACCATTGAGAGTCCAGGTATCATTCTGGTAAATCTCCACTGCACTCCCTCCAAGGCCAATATATCCTTTCTAAGGTGTTGTGTCCAGAACTGCTCACAGTAACTCCGGATGTGGTCTAACCAGGGCTTTGTAAAGCTGAAGCACGACTTCTAGCCTCTTGTGTTCTAGTGCTCGAGATAGAAAGACCTGGAAACATATCAGCTGTTCCTTCATCGTTGCTGGGTCAAAATCCTAGAACTCCCTACCTAACGGCACTGAGGGACTCACAGGGTGTGTCTAGAGTGCACTTGGATGCTTTACTAAGTGATAGGTGCTTATATAAAGTTGTTGTAGTACAGTGCAAAGCTCAGGTTGGCAGACTGCACCTTGCACTGACCCCAGGGCTGGAACTTTACACACATACAATCACAGCTCCAATCCCAGGCAGGTCACTTTCAATGTTGGGAAAACATGGCTGAGGGACCATTTACTTGTAGCATTAAAAAGATTAAGAATATAAGAAATAGGAGCAGGAGTAGGCCATTCAGCCCTTCGAGCCTACTCCACCTTTCAATGGCTGATCTTCTACTTCAACACCATTTCCCTGCACTATCCACGTATACCTGGATGTTTTTAATATGTAGAAATCATTCGATCGCAGTCTTGAATATACTCAGTGACTGAGCCTCCACAGCCCTCTGGAGCAGAGAATTCCAAAGATTCACCACCCTCTGAGTGAAGAAAGTTTACAAAGGCCCTCCGAAGTTATGGAGAGACTTTTAGAGTGAGTTAAAACTCCAAAAAATGTTTATCATTGGTGCAAAGGCAAATCCACTTCATACCAATAGAAACTGGATTGTAAACCCAGTGTCCATGTCTAAACTGGCTCCGAGGTGAACCAGACTGAGACTGCCGGCTCCGTAAACTCTAAGGCAGCTTGTGTCTGTTGTTAGCCATGGCTCAGTGGGTAGCACTCTCACCTCAGTGTCATAAGGTTGTGGGTTCAATTCCCACTCCAGGTACTTGATCACAAAATCCAGGCTGACATTCCAAGTGCATTACTGAGGGAGAACTCCACTGTCAGAGGGTTAGTACTGAGGGAGTGCTGCACTGTCAGAGGGTTAGTACTGAGGGAGTGCTGCACAGTCAGGGGGTCAGTACTGAGGGAGAACTCCACTGTCAGAGGGTCAGTACTGAGGGAGTGCTGCACTGTCAGGGGGTCAGTACTGAGGGAGAACTCCACTGTCAGAGGGTCAGTACTGAGGGAGTGCTGCACTGTCAGGGGGTCAGTACTGAGGGAGTGCTGCACTGTCAGGGGGTCAGTACTGAGGGAGTGCTGCACTGTCAGGGGGTCAGTACTGAGGGAGAACTCCACTGTCAGAGGGTCAGTACTGAGGGAGTGCTGCACTGTCAGGGGGTCAGTACTGAGGGAGTGCTGCACTGTCAGGGGGTCAGTACTGAGGGAGTGCTGCACTGTCAGGGGGTCAGTACTGAGGGAGAACTCCACTGTCAGAGGGTCAGTACTGAGGGAGTGCTGCACTGTCAGGGGGTCAGTACTGAGGGAGTGCTGCACTGTCAGAGGGTCAGTACCGAGGGAGTGCCGCACTGTCGGGGGGTCAGTACTGAGGGAGAACTCCACTGTCAGAGGGTCAGTACCGAGGGAGTGCCGCACTGTCAGGGGGTCAGTACTGAGGGAGAACTCCACTGTCAGAGGGTCAGTACTGAGGGAGTGCTGCACTGTCAGGGGGTCAGTACTGAGGGAGAACTCCACTGTCAGAGGGTCAGTACCGAGGGAGTGCTGCACTGTCAGAGGGTCAGTACCGAGGGAGTGCCGCACTGTCGGGGGGTCAGTACTGAGGGAGAACTCCACTGTCAGAGGGTCAGTACCGAGGGAGTGCCGCACTGTCAGGGGGTCAGTACTGAGGGAGAACTCCACTGTCAGAGGGTCAGTACTGAGGGAGTGCTGCACTGTCAGGGGGTCAGTACTGAGGGAGAACTCCACTGTCAGAGGGTCAGTACCGAGGGAGTGCTGCACTGTCAGAGGGTCAGTACCGAGGGAGTGCCGCACTGTCGGGGGGTCAGTACTGAGGGAGAGCTCCACTGTTGGAGGATCAGTACTGAGGGAGTGCTGCACTGTCGGTGGGTCAGTACTGAGGGAGTGCTGCACTGTGACAGGGTCAGTACTGACGGAGTGCTGCACCGTCAGAGGGCCAGTACTGAGACAGTGCTGCACTGTCCGTGGGTCAGTACTGAGGGAGTGCTGCACCGTCAGAGGGCCAGTGCTGAGAGAGTGTTGCACTGTCGGAGGGTCAGTACTGAGGGAGTGCTGCACCGTCAGAGGGTCAATGCTGAGAGACTGTTGCACTGTCAGAGGGTCAGTACTGAGAGAGCGCTCCACTGTCGGAGGGTCAGTGCTGAGGGAGTGCTCTACTGTCGGAGGGTCAGTGCTGAGAGAGCGCTGCACCGTCGGAGGGTCAGTGCTGAGGGAAGGCTGCACTGTTGCAAGGGCAGTATTGAGGGAGTGCCACACCATCAGAGAAGCAGAACTGAGGAACAGCCGCACTACCAGAGGGGTAGGATGAGAAACTGCTGTCTTTCAGATGAGATATTAACCCGAGGTCTGGACAAGATTTACTGTTTTGGGTCGGGATCAAATGAAGTTCAGTAACTCGACTTCGATTTCGCTGGATTGGTCAATTAGTGACCAGAGGGTGGGTTCGCCATCCAATTAAGGACAGCGGATGGGCTCTTGAAGCTGCAGAGCCAATAGGAGGCTGTAGCCTGCCTTTGCAGGTAGCAGAGAGAAAGGACGCCTCCATCTCAAGGCTCCCTCTCAGCACCTTTAACATCTTTGAAATGAAAAATGGCCACAACTGCTTGACCACCATAGGAACATACCTTCCGGGAGAGCAGCGGAAAGGAGTCCAGGCGCATCAGAGTTTGAAAACAAAGTAAGCAATGACGTCACAGGAAAGCTGCAAGGTGAGTGGTTGGTGAGTTAGGAAGCATCAGTGAATAGCTGGGTTAGTACACTACTGTTAGGGCGCGTGTGTAAATAGCTTAATAATAAGGACTAAGTGCGTCGCTGATTTTTTTTGAGTATGTTTATTTTAACTCGTGAACTGTATTGATTTTTAGTAGGATTTATTAGTACTAGTACTGTTTTATTAATAATTCTAAGCTGTTGTAGTATTGGTAAGTTTTATTTTAGCAGTACCAAAGGGTCAACTAATAAATAAAGGAATGGCAGAGATGCTCCAACCTCGAGAGTGCACCTCCTGTGCTGTGTGGGAGCTCCAGGATGCTTCCCGTATCCTGGAGAACCATTTGTGCAGGAAGTGTTGTCAATTGAAGCAGCTTGAGCTCACGGTTTTGGAACTTGAGCAGCAGTTGGTGACACTGCACTGCATTCATGAGGATGAGAGTTACATGGATAGCATGTTTATAGGTGTGGTCATCCCACAGCTTAAGATTATGCAGGGAGAGAAGGAATGGATGACCACCAGTCAAAAAGAATCAGGCAGGTAGTGCAGGAGATCCCTGAGTGCATCTCACTCTCCAACAGGTATTCAGTTCTGAGTACTGAGGAAAGTGATCTTTCACCCTGGGGAGTGCAGCCAGAGCCAAGTCCTTGGCACCATGGATGGCTCAGCTGCACAGGCGGGTACAGGGAAGAGTGGAAGAGCCGTAGTGATAGGTGATTCAATAGTCAGGGGAACAGACAGGCGTTTCTGTGGCCACAGATGTGAATCCAGGATAGTGTGTTGCCTCCCTGGTGTCAGGGCCAAGGATGTCACTGAGCGGCTGCGGAGCATCCTGAAGGGGGAGGGTGAACAGCCAGCAATCGTGGTCCACATCGGAACCAACGACATAGGTAGAAAAAGGGATGTGGTCCTGCAGTCAGAATATAGGGAGTTAGATAAGAAATTAGCAAGCAGCACCTCAAAAGTAGTAATCTCTGGATTACTCCCAGCGCCACGTGCAAGTGAGTATAGAAATAGAAGGATAAGACAGATGAATGCGTGGCTGGAAAGATGGTGCAGGAGGGAGGGCTTCAGATTCCCAGAACATTGAGACCAGCTCTGGGGGAGATGGGGACCTATACAGGCCGGACAGGTCGCACCTGAACAGGGCCAGGACTGAGTTCCTTGCAGGATGTTTTGGTAGTGCTGTTGGGGAGGGTTTAAACTAGTTTGGCAGGGGAATGGGGCCCTGATGGTAGACTCAGCTGAGACAAAATCCGAAATTAAAATGGAAGGCGGAAAATTAATGGATGATTCTGGAAGACAAAGGAGACGAGGATTAAAAAATTAAAAAGAGTTTGGCAGTGCTCAAGGGTATCTATTCCAATGCAAGGAGTATAGCAAATAAAGCAGATGAGCTGAGGGCACAGATAGACACGTCGCAGTATGATAGCATAGCTATTCAGGAGGGACAGGAATGGCAGCTCAACGTCCCTGGTTACAGGGTTGTCAGACGCGATAGGGAGGAGGATAAGAAAGGAGGGGGAAGGCAATTCTGGTCAAGGAAACTATTACAGCTGTGAGGAGGGATGATATGGTGGAAGGTTCAACAAATGAGGCCATATGGATTGAGCTAAGGAACAGAAAACGGGCAATCACACTTGTCAGGCAAACCCCACCTGCCAGGACTGAGGCACACATCATTTCACCACATGAATATTAAAACTTAAAATTGCAAGCCCTGACTGGAAAGACATTTCCATGGTAACAGACAATGTTGAAACAATGGGGATCTAGCAGCTGCTTCTCCAATACACAGAAGTGGTCAAACCAGTTCTAGTCACATAAAGGGATGTGCCATGTGCTCCTGAAACTGAACCAACAACATCTCCTCTCCTGTCTGCCTGCTTCATCTCTTCCCACGGAACTGAATCTGGTGAAAACATGTGAAACTCAAAGAGAGAAGGGTTTGCCACATGAACCAAGTTTTAAGATAATTACTGGGCCCCAACAAATTGCAAGACCATATCTTCAATCAAGGACTACAGCGAGCTCGAGAAACAGTAACAAGATATTGCCTCAAACTGTTCCATTTAACTTTTCTTCTGCTCTTTTCCATTCCTATCTGCATGTTTATATCACGTGTGCATGCTAGAGTGAGCGCATCATATATATATATATATATATATATATATATATATAGATAGATAGAACCGTATTAGAGTTTAAATTTAAGGTTTTAATAAAGTTCCTCTTTCTGCTTTAAACCAAAGAAAGCCTGTGAGTGCTCAGTTATTTGCCTGATAATTGGAAACTGTGAACACAGAATCACAAAAAGGGGAGCTCAAAATACAGTGTGTTTAAAATTAAACCCTGTTACAATAAGACCAGGTAATGACAGCAAAAGACCCCTAGATACATTGCTCACCTGGTTGTAACACACTGGTGGGAGTGTACGATAGACCCCCAAACAGTCAGAGGGAGATAGAGCAGATACGTAGGCAAATCTCTGAGAAGTGCAAGAACAATAGGGCAGTTTTAATTACCCAACTGTTAACTGTGATAGTTTTAGGGTGTAAGGAATTGGGGGAGCAGAATTCTTGAGGTGCATCCAGGAGAACTTTTTTGCCTAGTATGTAGCAAGTTCAAAAAGAGAGGGTGCAGTTTTAGACTTGGTTTTAGGAAATGAAGATGGGCAGGTGGAAGGAGTGACAGTGGGAGAGCATTTTGGTGGTAGTGTTCGTAATTCAATCTTTTGGGCCTCCTTATCTCGAGAGACAATGGATACGCGCCTGGAGGTGGTCAGTGGTTTGTGAAGCAGCGCCTGGAGTGGCTATAAAGGCCAATTCTGGAGTGACAGGCTCTTCCACAGGTGCTGCAGAGAAATTTGTTTGTTGGGGCTGTTGCACAGTTGGCTCTCCCCTTGCGCCTCTGTCTTTTTTCCTGCCAACTACTAAGTCTCTTCGACTCGCCACAATTTAGCCCTGTCTTTATGGCTGCCCGCCAGCTCTGGCGAATGCTGGCAACTGACTCCCACGACTTGTGATCAATGTCACACGATTTCATGTCGCGTTTGCAGACGTCTTTATAACGGAGACATGGACGGCCGGTGGGTCTGATACCAGTGGCGAGCTCGCTGTACAATGTGTCTTTGGGGATCCTGCCATCTTCCATGCGGCTCACATGGCCAAGCCATCTCAAGCGCCGCTGACTCAGTAGTGTGTATAAGCTGGGGATGTTGGCCGCTTCAAGGACTTCTGTGTTGGAGATATAGTCCTGCCACTTGATGCCAAGTATTCTCCGAAGGCAGCGAAGATGGAATGAATTGAGACGTCGCTCTTGGCTGGCATACGTTGTCCAGGCCTCGCTGCCGTAGAGCAAGGTACTGAGGACACAGGCCTGATACACTCGGACTTTTGTGTTCCGTGTCAGTGCGCCATTTTCCCACACTCTCTTGGCCAGTCTGGACATAGCAGTGGAAGCCTTTCCCATGCGCTTGTTGATTTCTGCATCTAGAGACAGGTTACTGGTGATAGTTGAGCCTAGGTAGGTGAACTCTTGAACCACTTCCAGAGCGTGGTCGCCAATATTGATGGATGGAGCATTTCTGACATCCTGCCCCATGATGTTCGTTTTCTTGAGGCTGATGGTTAGGCCAAATTCATTGCAGGCAGACGCAAACCTGTCGATGAGACTCTGCAGGCATTCTTCAGTGTGAGATGTTAAAGCAGCATCGTCAGCAAAGAGGAGTTCTCTGATGAGGACTTTCCGTACTTTGGACTTCGCTCTTAGACGGGCAAGGTTGAACAACCTGCCCCCTGATCTTGTGTGGAGGAAAATTCCTTCTTCAGAGGATTTGAACGCATGTGAAAGCAGCAGGGAGAAGAAAATCCCAAAAAGTGTGGGTGCGAGAACACAGCCCTGTTTCACACCACTCAGGATAGGAAAGGGCTCTGATGAGGAGCCACCATGTTGAATTGTGCCTTTCATATTGTCATGGAATGAGGTGATGATACTTAGTAGCTTTGGTGGACATCCGATCTTTTCTAGTAGTCTGAAGAGACCACGTCTGCTGACGAGGTCAAAGGCTTTGGTGAGATCAATGAAAGCAATGTAGAGGGGCATCTGTTGTTCACGGCATTTCTCCTGTATCTGACGAAGGGAGAACAGCATGTCAATAGTCGATCTCTCTGCACGAAAGCCACACTGTGCCTCAGGGTAGACGCGCTCGGCCAGCTTCTGGAGCCTGTTCAGAGCGACTCGAGCAAAGACTTTCCCCACTATGCTGAGCAGGGAGATTCCACGGTAGTTGTTGCAGTCACCGCGGTCACCTTTGTTTTTATAGAGGGTGATGATGTTGGCATCGCGCATGTCCTGGGGTACTGCTCCCTCGTCCCAGCACAGGCATAGCAGTTCATGTAGTGCTGAGAGTATAGCAGGCTTGGCACTCTTGATTATTTCAGGGGTAATGCTGTCCTTCCCAGGGGCTTTTCCGCTGGCTAGGGAATCAATGGCATCACTGAGTTCCGATTTGGTTGGCTGTATGTCCAGCTCATCCATGACTGGTAGAGGCTGGGCTGCATTGAGGGCAGTCTCAGTGACAGCATTCTCCCTGGAGTACAGTTCTAGGTAGTGCTCAACCCAGCGGTCCATCTGTTTGCGTTGGTCAGTGATTATGTCCCCCGATTTAGATTTGAGGGGGGTGATCTTCTTGATGGTTGGCCCAAGAGCTCTCTTCATGCCATCATACATTCCTCTGATGTTTCCGGTGTCTGAGGCCAGCTGAATATGACTGCATAGGTGTTGCCAGTAGTCGTTTGCGCAACGCCTAGCTGTTCTTTGTGCAGTACTTCTGGCTGCTTTAAGTGCTGCGGATGTTAAATCGCTGGGGGCTTTCTTGTAGTTCAAAAGTGCAATGCGCTTAGCGGCTATGACAGGTTCCAGCTCTTCATTATGAGATTGAAACCAGTCTGCATTTCTCTTCGCACTTTTGCCGTAGGTGGTCAAAGCTGACTCATAGATGGCGTCTCTGATGTGGGCCCACTTGGTCTCAGCATCCCCTGTGGGAGTGTTTTGAAGGGCTGTTACAAGTGAATTTAGAAATTTTTGTAACAGCTGTGGGTGAGAAATTCTGCTCGTGTTGATGCGCGGGTGGCCCTTCTGCTTGGAATGATGCAACTTCTTTGGTCTGAGTCTAACCTTGCTGCACACCAGGGAGTGGTCGGTGTCGCAGTCCGCACTGTGGAAGCTGCGTGTGATTTGAACACTGTTTAAGGCGGCTCGCCTTGTGACAATGAGGTCTAGCTGGTGCCAACGACGTGATCTTGGGTGCCTCCATGAAACCTGGTGACAGGGTTTAGTGTGAAAGAACGAGTTGGTGATGCAGAGGTTATGATAGGTACACAACTCAAGCAGTCTCTGCCCGTTCTCATTCATCCTTCCAACGCCATAGCGCCCAAGGCAGGAGGGCCATGAGTCATGGTCGGCCCCAACCCTGGCATTAAAGTCCCCCAGCAGGAATAGGTGTTCGGTGTTGGGGATGCTGCTAATGATGTTATGGAGTTGTTCATAGAACTGGTCTTTAGCTTCAGGTGCGGAACAGAGTGTTGGAGCATAGATGCTGAGTAGGTGTACTGGACCAGAGGTGGTGAGCAGTCGGATGGACAGTATGCGTTCCGAGCCATTTGAGGGAGGCTCTATCATGCTGAGCAAGGAGTTTCTGATGGCGAAGCCCACTCCATGCTGTCTTGGTTCTTCAGGATCCCTGCCCTGCCAGAAGAAGGTGTAGTCTTGCTCTGCTAGAGAGCCACTCGCGGGGAGGCGAGTCTCCTGAAGTGCTGCAATGTCCACATTGAGTCTACTGAGCTCGTTGTTAATGATGGCGGTCTTCCGAGAATCGTTGATTTGTGTAAGGTCTTCCGACAGGCCAGGACACATAGTTCTGACGTTCCAGCTTGCAAAGCGAAGGGCTGGTACCTTCTTTCCTTTTTTCATGTTGTTTGGTGCGGTGTATCAGTCCACCTTTCGGGCAATGACCCTGAGCTCCAAGCACCCATTGAAGCAGGCAGACTGTGGCGGGACAGAACCTTATTGACCGGGGGCTGCCCGGTTTGAGGCGGGCGGTAGCTGTCCAGTGAGGTGCAATGACCTCTCCCACCGACAAAGGCAACCCGTGGCGCCCAGTTTCTACGCCAATTTATCTGGACTTATAACCCGTAACTGCTGCCTTCCGTGTTGTTTCAGTCGCTGTGAGGCAACTATGGAGTGACCTCTCCATGGCGCATGCCTGGGCAAATTTATGGAGGTTGAGAGTTGCCCAGTCGTCAAAACCCCCCTCTCGGCCTTTCTGGTGGGGTCCAAAGGAGTGCAGGACACGACGTTTGGCACCAGTATGGCTGCAGGAACTGCCGGAAACATGCCAAAGGTGACACATGACCGCCTACGGGGTTCCGCTCCGGATTTTCTGTTAGGGTTTACTCCCTTAGCCTTGGTCTCTCCCGAGACGCCCACAAGGCAGTGGGGTTGTTGGGGCCCCTACACAGGTGTAGGATGGTGCCGGTGGGAGGAGGGGATGCAAGGGGGAGGGGTAGAGGGAGGGGGTGGGGGGGGGTGCAGGGGAAGGGGGTGCGGGGTGAAGATGGTGCGAGGGGGTGAGCTGAGAGGGTGGAGCAGGGAAGGGGACGGGGGTGGGGGGGGGGTGGAAGGGGGGTAAAGGGGGGGGAGGGGGGGTGGAATCTGGTGCAGGTAATAAGCCATTTCCTCAGTGCCCACCATCGACGTCCGGAAAGCTCATCCACGTCCTTCGGGAGGTGAAGCATCATTTGGCAGACTTAGAGGTGATTACATTTGTTAAGGGTTTTTTTTTTCTGCAGTGGTTTAAATAAAGGCATGCAGCATTGCCGACAGTGCGCTGCAGATGCTCTCCGAGCCATCTCCCGCGGGCGCTTTGAAGTTGCGGCCGGGGGGGCCGTTCGTGGATGTTTGGGTTGATAATTCAATCAGTTTTAACATAATTATGGAAAAGGACAGAGATAGAACAGGAGTTAGAGTTCTCAATTGGGGCAAGGCCAATTTTACTAAACTGAGCAGTGATTTAGCGAAAGTGGACTGGAAACAACTACTTGAAGGTAAATCAGTGTCACAGCAGTGGGAGGCATTCAAAGGGGAGATTCAAGGGGTTCAGGGTAAACATGTTCCCACAAAGAAAAACGGTGAGGCAGCCAAATCTACAGCCCTATGGAATGCAAGGAGCCTACACGGTAAGATAAGGCAGAAAAGGAAAGCTTATGTCCCGACACTGAGAACTCAATACTACAGAAAGCTGAGAGGAGTATAGAAAGTGGAGGGGTGAAATCAAAAAGGAAATTAGGAAAGCAAAGAGAGGGCATGAAAGAATATTGGCAAGTAAAATCAAGGTGAACACAGAGATGTTTTATCAATACATTAAGAGCACGAGGATAACTATGGAGAAAGTAGGGCCTGTAAAAGACCAAAAAGGTATCCTTATGTGTAGGAGCAGAAGATATTGGTATGGTTCTTAATGAATACTTTGTGTCTGTCTTCACAAAAGAGGGGGAAGATGCAGATATTGTAGTTCAGGAGGAAGAGTGTGAAGTATTGGATGTGATAAACATAGGGAGAGAGGAAGTATTCATGGGATTAGCATCCTTGAAAGTTGATAAATCACCAAGGCTGGATGAAATGTAGCCCAGGCTGTTAAAAGAAGCAAAGAGGAAATAGCAGAGGGTCTGACCATCATTTTCCAGTCCTCACTGGATACAGGTGCAGTGCTGGAGGATTGGAGAATTGCTAACGCTGTACCTCTGTTAAAAAGGGAGCGAAGGATAGACTGAATAATTCCAGGCCAGTCAGTCTGATCTCATTAGTGGGCAAATTATTGGAATTTATTCTGAGAGACAGGATAAAGTGTCACTTAGAAAAGCACAAGTTAATCAAGGATAGTCAGCATGGATTTGTTCAGGGAAGATCTTGTTTAACCAATTGGATCGAATTTTTTGAAGAGGTAACAAGGAAGATAGATGAGGGCAGTGCAGTTGATGTGGTCTACATGGATGTTAGCAGGTCCCACATGGCAGACTGGTTCAAAAATAAAATCCCATGGGATCCAGGTAAATGCAGCAAGGTGGAAACAAAATTGGCTCAGTGGCAGGAAACAAAGGGTAATTGTTGACGGGTGTTTTAGCGAGTTGAGGGCTGTTTCCAGTGGCGTTCCACAGGGCTCAGTTCTGGGTCCCCTGCTTTTTGTGGTGTATATTAACAATTTGTACGTAAATGTAGGGGGCATGATCAAGAAGTTTGCAGACATGTGGTAGATAACGAGGAGGATAGCTGTAGGCTGCAGGAATATATTGATGGTCTGGTCAGATGGACAGAAAAGTGGCAAATGGAATTCAACTTGGAGAAGTGTGAGGTGATGCATTTGGGGAGGTCAAACAAGGCAAAGGAATACACAATTAATGGGAAAGTACTGAGAGGTGAAGAGGAAGTAAGGGACCTTGGGGTGAATGTCCACAGATCCCTGAAGGTAGCAGGACAGGTCGATAAGGTGGTTAAAAAGGCACATGGAATCCTTTCCTTTATTAGCCGAGGTATAGATTACAAGAGCAGGAGGTTATGCTGGAGATGTATAACTCATTGGTTAGGCCACAACTTGAGTACTGTGTGCAGTTATGGTCATTACAGAAAGGATGTAAATGCACTGGAGAGAATACAGAGGGGATTTATGAGGATGTTGCCAGGACTGGAAAAATGCAGCTATGAGGGAAGACTGGATCGGCTGGGGTTGTTCTCCTTGGAACAGGGAAGGCTGAGGGGAGATCTGATTGAAATGTACAAAATTTTGAGGGGCCTGGATAGAGTGAAGGTGAAGGGGCTATTCACCTCAGCAGAGAGCACAGTGACGAGGAGGCATTTTTTTTTATTCATTCATGGGATGTGGGCGTCACTGGCTATGCCAGCATTTATTGCCCATCCCTAATTGCCCTTGAGAAGGTGGTGGTGAGCTGCCTTCTTGAACTGCTGCAGACCATTTGGGGTAGGTAGACCCACAGTGCTGTTAGGAAGGGAGTTCCAGGATTTTGACCCAGAGACAGTGAAGGAACGGCGATATAGTTCCAAATCAGGATGGTGTGTGACTTGGAGGGGAACTTGCAGGTGCTGGTGTTCCCATATATTTGCTGCCCTTGTCCTTCTAGTTGGTAGAGGTTGCGGGTTTGGAAGGTGCTGTCTAAGGAGCCTTGGTGCATTGCTGCAGTGCATCTTGTAGATGGCACACACTGCTGCCACTGTGTGTCGGTGGTGGGGGGAGTGAATGTTTGTGGATGGGATGCCAATCAAGCGGGCTGCTTTGTCTTGGATGGTGTCAAGCTTCTTGAGTGTTGTTGGAGCTGCACCCATCCAGGCAAGTGGAGAGTATTCCATCACACTCCTGACTTGTGCCTTGTAGATGGTGGACAGGCTTTGGGGAGTCAGGAGGTGAGTTACTCGCCTCAGGATTCCTAGCCTCTGACCTGCTCTTGTAGCCACGGTATTTATATGGCTACTCCAGTTCAGTTTCTGGTCAATGGTAGCCCCTAGGATGTTGATAGTGGGGGATTCAGCGATGGTAATGCCGTCGCTGGTAAATGCACAGATTTAAAGTGACTGGTATAAAAATTACCGGGGAAATGAGGAAAAACTTTTTCACCCAGAGGGTGGTGATGGTCTGGAATTCACTGCCTGAAAGGGTACAAAGAACAAAGAAAATTACAGCACAGGAACAGGCCCTTCGGCCCTCCAAGCCTACGCCGATCCAGATCCTCTATCTAAACATGTCACCTATTTTCTAAGGGTCTGTATCTCTTTGCTTCCTGCCCATTCATGTATCTGTCTAGATACATCTTAAAAGACGCTATCGTGCCCGCGTCTACCACCTCCGCTGGCAACGCGTTCCAGGCACCCACCACCCTCTGCGTAAAGAACTTTCCACGCATATCCCCCCTAAACTTTTCCCCTTTCACTTTGAACTCGTGTCCCCTAGTAATTGAATCCCCCACTCTGGGAAAAAGCTTCTTGCTATCCAACCTGTCTATACCTCTCATGATTTTGTACACCTCAATCAGGTCCCCCCTCAACCTCCGTCTTTCTAATGAAAATAATCCTAATCTACTCAACCTCTCTTCATAGCTAGCGCCCTCCATACCAGACAACATCCTGGTGAACCTCCTCTGCACCCTCTCCAAAGCATCCACATCCATTTGGTAATAGAACATAGAACATAGAACATACAGCACAGAACAGGCCCTTCAGCCCACAATGTTGTGCCGATCCTTTGTCCTCTGTCAAGGACAATTTAATCTATACCCCATCATTCTCCTTTATTCATATACCTATCCAAAAGCCTTTTGAAAGTCCCTAAAGTTTCTGACTCAACAACTTCCCCGGGCAAGGCATTCCATGCCTCGACCACTCTCTGGGTAAAGAACCTTCCCCTGACATCCCCCTTATATCTCCCACCCTTCACCTTAAATTTATGACCCCTTGTAACGCTTTGCTCCACCCGGGGAAAAAGTTTCTGACTGTCTACCCTATCTATTCCCCTGATCATCTTATAAACCTCTATCATGTCACCCCTCATCCTTCTCCTTTCTAATGAGAAGAGGCCTAGAATGTTCAGCCTTTCCTCGTAAGACTTATTCTCCATTCCAGGCAACATCCTGGTAAATCTCCTCTGCACCCTCTCCAAGGCTTCCACATCCTTCCTAAAATGAGGCGACCAGAACTGCACACAGTACTCCAAATGAGGCCTTACCAAGGTCCTGTACAGCTGCATCATCACCTCACGGCTCTTAAATTCAATCCCTCTGCTAATGAACGCTAACACCCCATATGCCTTCTTCACAGCCCTATCCACTTGAGTTGCAACTTTCAATGATCTATGCACATAGACCCCAAGGTCTCTCTGCTCCTCCACATGCCCAAGAACCCTACCGTTAACCCAGTATTTTGCATTCATGTTTGTCCTTCCAAAATGGACGACCTCACACTTTTCAGGGTTAAACTCCATCTGCCACTTTTCAGCCCAGCACTGCAACCTATCCAAGTCCCTTTGCAGACGACAATAGCCCTCCTCGGTATCCACAACTCCACCAACCTTTGTATCATCTGCAAATTTACTGACCCACCCTTCGACTTCCTCATCCAAGTCGTTAATAAAAATCACAAACAGGAGAGGACCCAGAACTGATCCCTGCGGCACGCCACTGGTAACTGGGCTCCAGGCTGAGTATTTACCATCTAAGACCACTCTCTGCCTTCTATCAGTTAGCCAATTCTTAATCCAACTGGCCACATTCCCCACTATCCCATGCCTCCTGACTTTCTCCATAAGTCTACCATGGGGGACCTTATCAAATGCCTTACTAAAATCCATGTACACCACATCCACTGGTTTACCCTCATCCACTTGCTTGGTCACCTGCTCAAAGAATTCAATCAGGCTTGTGAGGCAAGACCTACCCCTCACAAAACCGTGCTGACTGTCCCGAATCAAGCAGTGTCTTTCCAGATGCTCAGAAATCCTATCCCTCAGCACCTTTTCCATCAACTTGCCTACCACCGAAGTAAGACTAACTGGCCTGTAATTCCCAGGGTTGTTCCTATTCCCTTTCTTGAACAGGGGCACAACATTTGCCACCCTCCAATCACCTGGTACCACCCCCGTCAGCAGAGAAGATGAAAAGATCATTGCCAGCGGCTCTGCAATTTCATCCCTTGCTTCCCATAACATCCTTGGATATACCCCGTCAGGCCCGGGAGACTTGTCTATCTTCAAGTTATTCAAAAACCCCAACACATCTTCCCTCCTAACGAGCACTTCCTCGAGCTTACCAGTCTGTTTCACACCGTCCTCTTCAGTAATACACCCCTTCTCATTCGTAAATACCGAAGAGAAGTACTCATTCAAAACCTCACTTATCTCTTCCGGCTCAACACACAGTCTCCCGCTATTGTCCTTGACCGGACCTATGGTCCCCCTGGTCATCCTCATATTTCTGACATACGCGTAAAAGGCCTTGGGGTTTTCTTTTATCCTACCCGCCAAGCATTTTTCATGCCCTCTCTTAGCTCTCCTAATCCCTTTCTTCAGATCCTTCCTGGCCATCTTGTATCCCTCCAGAGCTATGCCTGTGCCCTTTTTCCTCAACTTTATATACGCATCCTTCTTCTTCCTAACAAGACTCTCAACCTCTCTTGTCAACCACGGTTCCCTCACATGACCATCCCTTCCCTGTCTGACAGGGACATGCTTATCAATGGCCCCTACTATCTGCTCCTTGAAAAAGTTCCACATTTCGACCGTGCCCTTCCCTGCCAGCATATGCTCCCAACTTATGCTCCTCAGTTCCTGCCTGACAGCATCATATCTACCCTTCCCCCAATTGTAAACCTTGCCCTGTTGCACATACCTATCCCTCTCCATTACCACAGTGAATGCTACAGAATTGTGATCACCACATGTGGCAACCAGAACTGCACGCAGTATTCCAAACGTGGCCGAACCAAAGTCCTATACAACTGTAACATGGCCTGCCAACTCTTGTACTCAATACCCCGTCCGATGAAGGAAAGCATGCCGTATGCCTTCTTGACCACTCTATTGACCTGCGTTGCCACCTTCAGGGAACAATGGACCTGAACACCCAAATCTCTCTGTACATCAATTTTCCCCAGGACGTTTCCATTTACTGTATAGTTCACTCTTGAATTGGATCTTCCAAAATGCATCACCTCGCATTTGCCCTGATTGAACTCCATCTGCCATTTCTCTGCCCAACTCTCCAATCTATCTATATTCTGCTGTATTCTCTGACAGTCCCCTTCACTGTCTGCTACTCCACCAATCTTAGTGTCGTCTGCAAACTTGCTAATCAGACCACCTATACTTTCCTCCAAATCATTTATGTATATCACAAACAACAGTGGTCCCAGCACGGATCCCTGTGGAACACCACTGGTAATTGAGGCAGAGACCCTCAACTTATTCAAAAGGAGTCTGGATATGCACGTCAAGTGCCGTAAGCTGCAGGGCTACGGACCAAATGCTGGAAGGTGGGATTAGAATGGGTGGGTCGTTTTTCGGCCAGCACAGACATGATGGGCCACGTGGTTTCTTTCTGGGCCTTAAACTTTCTGTGATTCAATGATTCTATGAACAGAGGAGCAGGAGTAGGCCATTCAGCCCATCGAGCCTGCCCCATCAGTCAATGCGATCATGGCTGATCACCCACTTCAATGCCTTTTCCCCACACTATCATCATATCCTCTTATGTCATTGGTATTTAGAAATCTGTCAATCTCTACTTTAAACATACTCAATGACTGAGCTTCCACAGCCCTCTGGGGTAGAGAATTCCAAAGATTCACAACCCTCTGAGTAAAGAAATTTCTCCTCATCTCTGTACTAAGTGGCTTCCCCCTTATTTTGAAATTGTGTCCCCTGGTTCTAGACTCCCCAACCAGGGAAAACATCTTAGCTGCATCTACCCTGTCTATCCCTTTAAGTATTTTTTTAAAGTTTCAATGAGATCACCTTTCATTCTTCGAAACTCTGGAGAATACAGGCCCAGTTTCCCCAATCTCTCTTCATAGTACAGTCCCGCCATCCTGGGAACAAGTCTGGTGAACCTTCGTTGCACTCCCTCTGTGGCAATAATATCCTTCCTACGGTAAGGAGACCAAAACTGCACACAGTACTCCAGGTGCAGTCTAACCAAGGTTCTATACAATTGAAGCAAGACTTCACTACTCCTGTACACAAATCCTCTTGTGATAAAGGCTAACATACCATTAGCCTTCTTAATTGCTTGTTGCACCTGCATGTTAGCTTTCAGTGACTTATTGACAAGGACACCCAGGTTCCTTTGTACATCTACACTTTCTAATCGCTTACCATTTAAGAAATACTCTGCACATCTATTCCTCCTACCAAAGTGGATAACCTCACATTTTTCCACATTATATTCCATTTACCATGTCCTTGCCCACTCACTTCGTCTGTCCAAAACCTCTTGAAGCCACTTTGCATCTTCCTCACAACACACATTCCCACCTAGTTGTGTCATCTGCAAACTTGGAAATATTACATTTGGTCCCCACATCCAAATCATTGATATATATTATGAACAGCTGCGGCCTAAGTACTGATCCCTGCAGTATCCCACTAGTCACAGCCTGCCAACGCGAGAATGACCCATTTATTCCTACTCTCTGTTTTCTGTCTGTTAACCAACCCTTAATCCGTGCCAGTATATTACCTCCTATCCCATGTGCTTTAATTTTGCTAACCAACCTCCTGTGGGGGACTTTATCAAAAGCCTTTTGAAGATCCAAGTATACCACATCCACTTTATCAATTCTGTTTGTAACATTCTCAAAAATCCAACAGGTTAGTCAAACATGATTTCCCATTCATAAATCCACGTTGGCTATGTCCCATCAGATCATTATTATCCAAGTGTCCATTTATCACATCCTTTAGAATAGATTCTAACATTTTCCCTACTACTGATGTAAGGCTAACAGGCCTGTAGTGCCTTATTTTCTCTCTTTCTCCCTTCTTAAATAGTGGGGCTACCTTCCAATCTGCAGGAACTTCTCCAGCAGCTATCGAATTTTGGAAGATGATCACCAATGCATCCACTATCTCCATAGCTACCTCTTTCAACACTCTGGGATGTCGAATATCAGGTCCTGGAGCCTTATCAACCTTCAGCCCCATTAATTTCTCCAATACAACCTTCTTACTAATATGAATTTCCTTCAATTCCTCATTCTCCCTAGTCCCTTGGATCTCTAATTCTGGGGGATTTCTTATATCTTCCTCAGTGAAGACAGACACAAAGTAATCATTCAGCTTAAATAAAAACAGAAAGTTCTGGAAATCCTCAGCAGGTCTGGCAGCATCTCTGGAGAGAGAAGCGGAGTTAACGTTTCAGGTCTGTGACCTTTCATCAGAACTGGCCTGCTGAGTATTTCCAGTACTTTGTTTTTATTTCAGATTTCCAGCATCTGCAGTATTTTGCTTTTATAATCACTCAACTTCTCTGCCATTTCTCTATTTCCCATTATAAATTCTCCTGACTCTACCTGTAATGGACCCACATTTGTCTTAGTCAAACGTTTCCTTTTTACGTACCTATAGAAGCTTTTACAGTCTGTTTTTATATTTTTTGTTAGCTTACATTCATATTCTGTTCTCCCCTTCTTTATCAGTTTCTTGGTTCTCCTTTGCTGTATTCCCAATCCTCAGATTTACAACAATTTCTGGCAACTTTATTGGCCTTTTCATTTAATCTTATACAACCCGTAACTTCCTTTGATAGCCATGGTTGATTGACACTGTGGAGGGGAAACCCCTTCACACGGCAACTTATGACTGCAGCTGTGACCTAGTAGGTGGGGGAGGGTCCTCAAGGTGATCCTGGAGCATTGCTCCTCCCTTGGCCTGCTACCAGGAGGTCACAGCCAGGCAGCTGCCACGCCCCGATGCTGAGTGGGGGGGCACGCAGGCCATCAGAAAATTCTGGTTGGCCTCTGATCAATGACTTTAATTGGCCTTTTAATCGACTTAACAAGCTACCCACTGGCCTGCCTGCCTCCATTCCCGGGGCCAGAATCCTGACCCCTCTGTCTCAGGCGGGCATGAAAGATCCCAAAGCACTGTTTTGAAGAGCAGGGGAGTTCTCGCCAATCTTCTGGCCAATATTTATCCTTCAATCAACATTAAAACAGATTGTCTGGTCATTATCACATTGTTGCTTATGGGAGCTTGCTGTGGATAAATTGGTGGCCACATTTCCTACATTGCAACACTTCAAAAAGTAATTCATTGGACAAAAGGTCTTCATGGGATTTGGTTGTGAAAGGCACTATACAAATATATAGTAAACTGAAATGGTACCAGGGAAGAGGGGCTTGTTCTCCTTAGAGCAGAGCAGGTTAAAGGGAGATTTAACAGATGTGTTCAAAATCAAGACGGGTTTTGTGAGAGTTCTTACTAGTGGGAGGGCAGGTAACCTGAAGACACAGATTTAAGATAATTGGCAAAAGAACCAGAGAGGGAGATGAGGAGAATTTTTTTTACGCAGTTGTGATTTGGAACGCGCTGCCTGAAAGGGCGGTGGAAGCAGATTCAGTAGTAACTTTCAAAAGGGAACTGGATAAATATTTGAAGGGAAATAAATTTGCAGGACTATCAGGAAAGAGCAGGGAGGGGGTAGTGGGGTTAATTGGAGCTGGCACAGGTATGATGGGCCGAATGGGCCCCTGATGAGCTTCCAACCTCATATTCGTGCCATTGTTCAGATCGCCTATTTCCACCTCCGTAACATCGCCTGACTTCGCCCCTGACTCACCTCATCTACTGTTGAAACCCTCATTCGTGCCTTCATTACTTCTAGACTTGACTATTCCAATGCACTCCTGGCTGGTTTCCACATTCTACTCTCCGTAAATTTGAGGTCATCCAAAACTCTGCTGCCCGTGTCTTAACTCACAGCAAGTCCCGTTCCCTATCACCGCTGTGCTCGCTGATCTACATTGGCTCCTGGTCAAGGAATGTCTTGATTTTACAATTCTCATCCTGGTTTTCAATCACTTCATGGCCTCGCCCCCTCCCTATCTCTGTAATCTCCTCCAGCCCCAAAACCCTCCGAGATCTCTGCACTCTTCTAATTCTGATCTCTGGTACCATGCTGATTTTAATCACTCCATCATTGGTAGCTGCGCCTTCAGATGCCCAGATCTTAAGCTCTGGAATCCCCTCCCTAAACCTCCCCACCTCTCTTTCCTCCTTTAAGATGCTCCTTAAAACCTACCCCTTCGACAAGCTTTTGGTCACCTGACCTAATATCTCCTTATGTGGCTCAGTATCATACTCGGTTTTATAACGCTTCTGTGAAGCGCCTTGGGACGTTTTATTGCATTAAAGGTGCTATATAAATATAAGTTGTTGTTGAATGTACTGTACAATTCTATGGTTTAGAGGAATTAATCTTTTTAACTGATCTTCTCAATTCAGTTTCTATCCTATTTTGACCATTATTTAATTGTTATATGATTCTAAAATGATTAAACAACAGCCTTTCCTGTACCTGTAAGCGTAGATGTTGTGTGTGGCGTTGGCAATCTTTTTGTTCCGATACAGTTCCTGGAGAAGCAGTTTCACCTAAAGAGGAAACAAAAACAGACAAAAGCCTAAACCACTGATTTCCACAGGTTAATGGGGTGTAGTTAATAAGATTGGTGAGTTACAGGCGCAGATTGACATGTGGGAATATGATGTTGTGGCTATGAGAGAGACCTGGCCCATAGAAGGGCAGGACTGGGTGTTAAATATTCCTGGAAAGATAGGAAAGGAAGAAAAGGGGGAGGAATGGCAGTATTGATTAAGGAGAGTATTACAGTGCTTCAGAGAGAGGATATCCCAGAGAGGTCAAGGACGGAATCTTTTGGCTCGAGCTAAGGAACAAAAAAGGTGCAGTTACAAATCTCAGTGTAGTCTATAGGCCACCAACTAACGGAAAGGTGTAGAGGGACTAAGCTGTAACGAAATTACAGAGAGATGTAAGAATTATAGAGCAGTTATAATGGGGAACTTTAATTATCTGAATATAGACTGGAATAGTAGTAAAGGGTAGACAGGGACAAGAGTTCCTGTGGTAGACCAAACACAGACTGGGTGACCACTTTGTAGAACATCTCCGCTCAGTCCGCAAGCAGGACCCTGAGCTTCCGGTTGCTTGCCATTTCAACACTACCCCCTGCTTTCATGCTCACATCTCTGTCCTGGGATCGCTGCAGTGTTCCAGTGAACATCAACGCAAGCTCGAGGAACAGCATCTCATCTACCGATTAGGCACACTACAGCCTGCCGGACTGAACATTGAGTTCAATCATTTCAGAATTAGAATTAGAACATTACAGCGCAGTACAGGCCCTTCGGCCCTCGATGTTGCGCCGACCTGTGAAACCATCTGGCCTACACTATTCCATTTTCATCCATATGTCTATCCAATGACCACTTAAATGCCCTTAAAGTTGGCGAGTCTACTACTGTTGCAGGCAGGGCGTTCCACGCCCCTACTACTCTCTGAGTAAAGAAACTACCTCTGACATCTGTCCTATATCTATCACCCCTCAACTTAAAGCTATGTCCCCTCGTGTTTGCCATCACCATCCGAGGAAAAAGACTCTCACTATCCACCTTATCTAACCCTCTGATTATCTTATATGTCTCTATTAAGTCACCTCTTCTCCTCCTTCTCTCCAACGAAAACAACCTCAAGTCCCTCAGCCTTTCCTCGTAAGACCTTCCCTCCATACCAGGCAACATCCTAGTAAATCTCCTCTGCACCCTTTCCAAAGCTTCCACATCCTTCCTATAATGCGGTGACCAGAACTGCACGCAATACTCAGAGCATGACGGCCCCCCCATTTTACTTTGCTTTTTTTAAAAAAAATTTTGTGTTTATTTTATTTTATTTCATCTTAGTTTGTTCAGTTTGCTTACCCACTGTTTTTTTTCATGTTTGTACTTGCTGCTGTTCAACTTTTAGTCCATTAACACCCTCTCCGTACTAATGCTTTGTCTTTCAACACACCATTAACATATGGTTTGCCTTTGCTCCATGACCTTCTGGTCAGCTATTCTGTGACCTCGTCCTATCTACACCTTCTCCTTTGTAATCTCTTGCCCCACCCCCGCTTTACTTGCTTAAAACCTTTCACATTTCCAATATTTGCCAATTCTGATGGTCACTGACCTGAAACATTAACTCTGCTTCTCTCTCCACAGATGCTGCCAGACCTGCTGAGGATTTCCAGCATTTCTTGTTTTTATTACAAGAGTTCCTAGAGTGTGTTCAGGAAAATTTTCGACAGCAATATGTCTCCTGTCCAATGAGAAAGGAGGCACTGCTGGACCTGGTTCTTGGGAATGAGGTGGGCCAAGTTGATTGAATATCAGTCGAAGAACATTTAGGGGACAGTGATCATTGTATCATAAGGTTTAGGTTGGTTATGGGAAGAGACAAAGAACAATCTAGAGAATAATTAACTGCGGGAAAGCCAAATTCAATGGGGTAAGAATGGATCTGGGCTGAATAAATTGGACTCAACGGTTGGCAGGAAAAATGGTAGCTGAACAATGGCTACCTTCAAAGAGGAGAAAGTTGAGGCACAGTCAAGGTAGGACAAACAAATCCAGAGCTCCCTGAATGACAAAAGAGATAGAGATGAAGATGAAGGACAAAAAGTGTGCTTATGACAGATGTCAGGTAGATAATAAAATGGAGAACCAGGCTGAATATAGAAGGTTCAGAAGGGAAGTAGAAGCAAATAAGAGAAGCAAAGAGAGAGTATAAAAAGAGACTGGCAGCTAACATGAAAGGGAATCCCTAAGTCTTCTATCGGCATATAAATCGTAAAAAGGCATTAAAATGTGGAGTAGGGCTGATTAGGGACCAAAAAGGGGATTGACACATGGAGGCAGGGGGAGTAGCTGAGGTAGTAAATGAATAATTTGCATCTGTCTTTACCAAGGAAGAAGATGCAACCCAGGCCACAGTGAAAGAGGAAGCAATTAATACACTAGAAGGATTTAAAATTGATAAGGAAGAGGTATTAGATAGGCTGTCAATACTTAAAGTGGATAAAGTATCAGGACTGGATGAGATGCATCCAAGGATACTGAGGGAAGTGAGAGTGGAAATTGTAGAGGCACCGGCCATAATTTTCTAGTATTCCTTAGACTCAGGGGTGTTGCCAGAGGACTGGAGAATTGTCAATATTACACCCTTGTTTAAAAAAGTGTAAAGATAAGCCCAGCAACTACAGGCCAGTCAGTTTAACTTTGGTTGTGGGGAAACTTCTAGAAACAATAATTCCGGACAAAATTAATAGTCACATGGACAAAGGCAGGTTAATTAAGGAAAGCCAGCATGGAGTTGTGAAGGGAAAATCGTGTTTAACTAACGTGAAGTTTTTTGAAAGGGTAACTGAGAGGGTTATTGAGGGCAATGCTGTTGATGTGGTGGACATGGACTTCCATGAATTCCAGCTCTGATGAAGGGTCACTGACCTGAAACGTTAACTCTGCTTCTCTCTCCACAGATGCTGCCTGACCTGCTGAGTATTTCCAGCACTTACTGTTTTTATTTCAGATTTCCAGCATCTGCAGTATTTTAATTTTATTTTAGAGGTTATGTTGAACTTCTATAAGACACTAGTTTGGCCTCAGCTGGAGTACTGCATCCAGTTCTCAACCCCATATTTAAGGAAAGATATGAGGGCATTGGAGAGAGTGCAGAAATGGTTCAAGAAAATGGTTCCAGTGATGAGGAATTCCAATTATGAAGATAGATCGAAGAATTTAGGACTGTTTTCCTTGGAGAGGAGAAGGCAGAGAGGTGATTTGATAGAGTTATTCAAAAACATGAGGGGTCTGGACTGAGTAGATAGAGAGAAACCGTTCCCACTCGTGAAAGGATCAAGAACGAGAGGGCACAGATTTAAAGTAATTGGCAAAAAGAAGCAATGATGACATGAGGAAAAACTTTTTCACGCAGCGAGTGGTTAAAGTCTGGAATGTGCTGCCAGACAGTGCAGTGGGGACAGGTTCAATCGAGGCATTCAAAAGGGAATTAGACTGTTACCTGAAAAGGAAGAATGTGCAGGGTTACGGGGAGAAGGCGGGGGAATGGCGCTAAGTGAACTTGCTCACTCGGAGAGCCGGTGCAGACAAGATGGGCCGAATAGCCTCATTCTGTGCTCTAACAATTCTGTGATTTTGTTACACAAATCATCTGCAGAAATAAAAGGCAACCAATGGAAAATAGCGGATACATTTCCATTACTGATTCCACAGCTGATTTCACAGGGGCTGTTTGCATTTCGCGGTATTACTGCATGGGGCTGTCAGTGGATTTAGATCAGAGTAAGTACAAAGAAAGATCATGCATTTATATAGCACCTCTCAAACCTTGGAATCCCCCCAAAACACTTCAAAGCCAATGACTGTAGTAATGTGGGAAACATGGCAGCCAAATTTGCATACGGCAAGCTCCGTATTTATTAATCGGGTAATTATCGGATAATCTGTTTCCTTTTTTTTTTAAGAAGTTCTGATGAAAGGTTACAGAATTGAAACATTGGGCTGGATTTTATCTTAGGCGGATGGGAATTCGCCACCAACGTAAAAGTCGGTGGGGAACCCGCTTCCGCCTAGCCCGGGGATCCGCCCCGGATTTTACAGGTCCCCGAGCTTAAATTGTCCCAAGCGGGTGGAAGTCCCGCCTCAGTGAGCTGCCGGCCCGCTGATTGGTCCCAGCAGCGCCACTGGGAGCAGGGGTCTTGCGTCCCGGGGATGGGTTGGGAGGCGGGGTGGCCCTCAATCGGGCACCCTGTGCCTGACTGCCATGGCACCCCCCCCAGCGGTGTGCGGAAAGGCCGACAGCTATTGCTGGGCGGCCTTTCATGTCCCCAACACACCCGCTTGCCTCAGGTAAAATACCCGTGGAGGCGGGCGATGGCCCTTAAGTACACCTCTATCAAGTCACCTCTCATCCTTGGCTCCAATGAGAAAAGCCCTAGCTGCCTCAACCTTTCTTAAGGGCCTTGATTGGCCTCGGGCAGGGGGGGCGGGCGGTTCCCCCACCCCCCTCCCATCCCCTGCCCGACCGTTGTAAAGTTGGCCAGAGGTGGGAGTGGGCCCGGAGCCTTCCGTTCGATTGGATGCCGCCCCACGCCACCAACTGGCCCGCTGGGGCAGCGTAAAATTTAGCGCATTAACTGTGTTTCACTCTCCACAGATGCTGCCTGACCTGCTGGGTGTTTCCAGCATTTTCTGTTTTTATTTCTTTTTTAAGCGATGTTGATTGAGGGATAAATATCGGCTCGGACGCAGGGGAGAGCTCCACTGCTCTTCGTCAAAGTAGTGCTGTGCGATCTTTTACATCCACCTGCGGGCAAATGGGGCCTGGTTTTATGTCTCATCCAAAAGACAGCACCTCTGACAGTGCAGCACTTCCTCAGTTCTGCACTGGGAGTGTCAGTCCTTGCTTATAAACTGGTAAATCTCTAACGTCTTCCTGTTCTGCTGAAAGGTCATGGAGCTGAAATGTTAACTCTGTTCCTCTCTCCACAGATGCTGCCAGATCTATGTGTATCCAGCATTTTCTGCTTTGACTTCAAAAGTACTTCATTGGCTGTAAATCACTTTGGGACATCTTGAGGTCATGAAAGGCAGTATAGAAATGTATGTTAAAATTAAAAAATTAAAACTAACATTTAGATCATAACTGGAATTACTAATGAGGTCTATCCTTACATTTTGCAGTAACATTCTTTATAACAAAGACAAATGGGTGATAAGACTGTTGAACCTTTCTGTACTTCCTAGGTAATTGGAATAACCGCTGACATAAAAGTACATAGTGGTGTACCACAAGGATCTGTTTTGGGCCACTGCTGTTTGTCATTTTTATAAATGACCTGGAAGAGGGTGTAGAAGGGTGGGTTAGTAAATTTGCGGATGACACGAAGGTCGGTGGAGTTGTGGATAGTGCCGAAGGATGTTGTAGGTTACAGAGGGACATAGATAGGCTGCAGAGCTGGGCTGAGAGATGGCAAATGGAGTTTAATGCGGAAAAGTGTGAGGTGATTCACTTTGGAAGGAGTAACAGGAATGCAGAGTACTGGGCTAATGGAAGATTGTTGGTAGTGTAGATGAACAAAGAGACCTTGGTGTCCAGGTAGATAAATCCCTGAAGGTTGCTACCCAGGTTAATAGGGCTGTTAAGAAGGCATATGGTGTGTTAGCTTTTATTAGTAGGGGGATCGGGTTTCGGAGCCACGAGGTCATGCTGCAGCTGTACAAAACTCTGGTGAGGCCGCACCTGGAGTATTGCGTGCAGTTCTGGTCACCGCATTATAGGAAGGATGTGGAAGCTTTGGAAAGGGTGCAGAGGAGATTTACTAGGATGTTGCCTGGTATGGAGGGAAGGTCTTACGAGAAAAGGCTGAGGGACTTGAGGTTGTTTTCGTTGGAGAGAAGGAGGAGGAGAGGTGACTTAATAGAGACATATAAGATAATCAGAGGGTTAGATAGGGTGGATAGTGAGAGTCTTTTTCCTCGGATGGTGATGGCAAACACGAGGGGACATAGCTTTAAGTTGAGGGGTGATGGATATAGGACAGATGTCAGAGGTAGTTTCTTTACTCAGAGTAGTAGTAGGGGCATGGAACGCCCTGCCTGCAGCAGTAGTAGACTCGCCAACTTTAAGGGCATTTAAGTGGTCATTGGATAGACATATGGATGAAAATGGAATAGTGTAGGTCAGATGGTTTCACAGGTCGGCGCAACATCGAGGGCCGAAGGGCCTGTACTGCGCTGTAATGTTCTAAAAGAAAACCAATTAACTTCCATACATGCATATAGATGTTCACAGACTGTGCTATCCTTGCAAATGGATTTTTTTTATTCGTTCAGGGATCTGGGTGTCACTGGCTAGGCCAGCATTTATTGCCTATCCCTAATTGCCCTTGAGAAGGTGGTGGTGAGCTGCCTTCTTGAACCGCTGCAGTCCATTTGGGGAAGGTATACCCACAGTGCTGTTAGGAAGGGAGTTCCAGGATTTTGACCCAGCGACAGTGAAGGAACGGCGATATAGTTCCAAGTCAAGATGGTGTGTGGCTTGGAGGGGAACTTGCAGGTGGTGGTGTTCCCATGCATCCCTGACACTGGGAAGTTCTGAGGAACAAAGGGACCTTGTCGTGTTTGTCCATAGATCTCTGAAGGCAGAAGGGCAGGTCAATAGGGTGGTGAAAAAGGCATATGGGACACTTGCTTTTATCAATCGAGGCATAGATTACAAAAGCAGGGAGGTCATGTTGGAGTGTACAGAACTTTGGTAAGGCCACAGCTGGAGTACTGTGTGCAATTCTGGTCGCCACATTATAGGAAGGATGTGATTGCATTGGAGGGGGTGCAGAGGCGATTCACCAGGAGGCTCACCACCACCTTCTCAAGGGCAATTAGGGATGGGCAATAATTGCTGGCCTAGCCAGCGACGCCCACATCCCTGAATGAATTTTTTTTTAAATGTTGCCTGGGATGGTACATTTAAGCTATGAAGAGAGGTTGGATAGGCTTGGGTTGTTTTCGCTGGAGCAGAGAAGACTGAGGTGTGACCTGATCGAGGTGGACAAGATTATGAGGGGCATGGACAGGGTGGATAGGGAGCAGCTGTTCCCCTCAGTTGAAGGGTCAGTTACGAGGGGTCACAAGTTTAAGGTGAGGGGCGGGAGGTTTAAGGGGGATTTGAGGAAGAACCTTTTTACCCAGAGGGTGGTGACAGTCTGGAATGCCCTGCCTGGGAGGGTGGTAGAGACGGGTTGCCTCACATCCTTTAAAAAGTACCTAGATGAGCACTTGGCACGTCATAACATTCAAGGCTATGGGCCAAGTGCTGGCAAATGAGATTAGGTAGACAGGTCAGGTGTCATTAATGCATCGGTGCAGACTCGATGGGCCGAAGGGCCTCTTCTGCACTGTATTATTCTGTGATTCTGTGATCTGCCGCCCTTGTCCTTCTAGGTGGTAGAGGTCACAGGTTTGGAAGGTGCTGTCGATGTGGATCATCAGTCAAAAAGGCGATTGGATAGTCAGCCTGTATAACTAGAAGGCTAGAATAGAAAGGGGAGGACGTTTTGGTAGAGCTGTACAAAGCCCTGGGTAGACCACATCTGGAGTACGGTGTACATTTCTGGGCACTGCACCTTAGAAAGGATATACTCATCTAGGAAGGAGTGGAGTGCAGGTTCACCAGAATGTTACAGGCTCAAAGGCTTAGGTTATAAAGAGGGATTACACAATCTAGGCTTGCATTCTCTGGATTATAGAAGGTTAAGGACTGATTGAGGTTTTCAGCATATTGAAAGGAATTGATAGGATAGACCGAGAGAAGCGTTCACCATTGGTGGGGGTGTCCAGGACAAGCAGAGAAGTTAGGAAAGACTTCTTCATGCAAAGGCTGGAAGAAGTGTGGAACTCTCTTCCACAACACAGCAGTCAATGATGGGGCTCAGTTGATCAATTTTAAATCTGAGATTGACAGATTTTTGCTAACCAAAAGGATATGAAACCAAGATGGGTCGATGGAGTTAAGGTACAGATCATTTTTTCTTCTTTGGCCTCCTTGTCTTGAGAGACAATGGGTAAGCGCCTGGAGGTGGTCAGTGGCTTGTGAAGCAGTGCCTGGATTGGCTATAAAGGCCAATTCTAGAGTAACAGACTCTTCCACAAGCGCTGCAAATAAAATTGGTTGTCGGGGCTGTTACACAGTTGGCTCTCTCCTTGTGCTTCTGTCTTTTTTCCTGCCAACAGCTAAGTCTCTTCGACTCGCCATTTTTTAGCCCCGCCTTTATGGCTGTCCGCCAGCTCTGGCGATCACTGGCAACTGACTCCCACGACTTGTGATCAATGTCACAGGACGTCATGTCACGTTTGCAGACATCTTTAAAGTGGAGACATGGACGGCCGGTGGGTCTGATACCAGTGACGAGCTCGCTGTACAATGTGTCCTTGGGGATCCTGCCATCTTCCATGTGGCTCACATGGCCAAGCCATCTCAAGCGCCGCAGGCTCAGTAGCGTGTATATGCTGGGGATGTTGGCTGCCTCGAGGACTTCTGCGTTGGAGATAGGGTCCTGCCACCTGATGCCAAGAATTCTCCGGAGGCAGTGAAGATGGAATGAATTGAGACGTCGCTCTTGGCTGACATAAGTTGCCCAGGCCTCACTGCCGTAGAGCAAGGGTCTGAGGACAAAGGCTTGATACACTCGGACTTTTGTGTTCCATGTCAGTGCGCCATTTTCCCACACTCTCTTGGCCAGTCTGGACATAGCAGTGGAAGCCTTTCCCACGCGTTTGTTGATTTCTGCATCGAGAGACAGGTTACTGGTGATAGTTGAGCCTAGGTAGGTGAACTCTTGAACCACTTTCAGAGCATGGTCGCCAATATTGATGGATGGAGCATTTCTGACGTCCTGTCCCATGATGTTCATTTTCTTGAGGCTGATGGTTAGGCCAAATTTGTTGCAGGCAGCCGCAATCCTGTCGATAAGTCTCTGCAGACACTCTTCAGTGTGAGATGTTAATGCAGCATCATCAGCAAAGAGGATTTCCCTGATGAGGACTTTCCGTACTTTGGTCTTCGCTCTAAGACGGGCAAGGTCGAACAACCTGCCACCTGATCTTGTGTGGAGGAAAATTCCTTCTTCTGACGACTTGAACGCATGTGAGAGCAGCAGGGAGAAGAAGATCCCAAACAGTGTAGGTACGAGAACACAGTCCTGTTTCACGCCACACAGGATAGGAAAGGGGTCTGATGAGGCGCCGCTATGCTGAATTGTGCATTTCATATTGTCATGGAATGAGGTGATGATACTTAATAGCTTTGGTGGACATCCGATCTTTGCCAATAGTCTGAAGAGACCACGTCTGCTGACGAGGTCAAAGGCTTTGATGAGATCTATGAAAGCAACGTAGAGGGGCATCTGTTGTTCACGGCATTTCTCCTGTATCTGTCAAAGGGAGAACAGCATGTCAATGGTGGATCTCTCTGCTCGAAAGCCACACTGTGCCTCAGGGTAGACACGCTCAGCCAGCTTCCAGAGTCTGTTTAAAATGACTCGAGTGAAGACTTTCCCCACTATGCTGAGCAGGGAGATTCCACAGTAGTTGTTGCAGTCACCGCGGTCACCTTTGTTCTTATAGAGGGTGATGATATTGGCATCGCGCATGTCCTGTGATACTGCTCCCTCATCCCAGCACAGGCAAAGCAGTTCATGGAGTGCTGAGAGTAGAGCAGGCTTGGCACTCTTGATTATTTCAGGGGTAATGCCGTCCTTTCCAGGGGACTTTCCACTGGCTAGAGAATCAATGGCATCACTGAGTTCCGATTTTGTTGGCTGTTCGTCCAGCTCATCCATGACTGGCAGAGACTGGGCTGCATTGAGGGTGGTCTCGGTGACATTTTCCCTGGAGTACAGTTCTAGGTAGTGTTCCACCCAGCGGTCCCAGAGCGTTGGTCTGTGATCGTGTCCCCTGATTTAGATTAGAGGGGGGTAATCTTCTTGATGGTTGGCCCAAACGCTCTCTTAATGCCATCATACATTCCTCTGATAATTCCGGTGTCAGAGGCCAACTGAATATGACTGCATAGGTGTTGCCAGTAGTCATTTACATAGCGCCTGGCTGTTCTTTGTGCAGCACTTCTGGCTGCTTTAAGTGCTATGGATGTTAATTCGCTGGGGGCTTTCTTGTAGTTCAACAGTGCAATGCGCTTAGCGGCTATGACAGGTTCCAGTTCTTCAAAGTGAGATTGAAACCAGTCTGCATTCTGCTTCTCACGTTTACCATAAGTGGTCATTGCTGAGTCATAGATGGCGTCTCTGATGTGGGCCCACTTAGTCTCTGCATCCCCTGTGGGAGTGTTTTGAAGGTCTTTTTCAGGTGAATTTAGAAACTTATGTAACAGCTGTGGATAAGAAATTCTGCTCGTGTTGATGCGCGGGCGGCCCTTCTGCTTGGAGTGATGTAGCTTCTTTGGTTTGAGTCTAACTTTGCTGCACACCAGGGAGTGGTCGGTGTCGCAGCCCGCACTGTGAAAGCTGCGTGTGATTTGGACGCTGTTTATAGAGGCTCGTCTTGTGACGATGAAGTCCAGCTGGTGCCAATGTGATCTTGGGTGCCTCCATGAAACCTGGTGACAGGGTTTAGTTTGAAAGAATGAGTTGGTGATGCAGAGGTTGTGATAGGTACACAACTCCAGCGGTCTCTGTCCATTCTCATTCATCCTTCCAATGCCATAGTGCCCAAGGCAGGAGGGCCATGAGTCATGGTCGGCCCCAACCCTGGCATAAAAGTCCAACAGGAACAAATGTTCGGTATTGGGAATGCTACTAATGATATTATGCAGTTCCTTGTAGAACTAGTCTTTAACTTCAGGTGGGGAGCAGAGTGTTGGAGTATAGATGCTGAGTAGGTGCACTGGACCAGAGGCGGTGAGCAGTCAGATGGACAGTATGCGTTCCGAACAATTTGAAGGTGGCTCCATCATGCTAAGCAAGGAGTTTCTGATGGCGAAGCCCACTCCATGCTGTCTTGGTTCTTCAGGATCCCTACCCTGTCAGTAGAAGGTGTAGTCTTGCTCTCTTAGAGATCCGCTCGCAGGGAGGCGTGTCTCCTGAAGTGCTGCAATGTCCACATTGTGTCTACTGAGTTCGTTGTTAATGATGGGGGTCTTCCGAGAATTGTTGGTTTGTGTAAGGTCTTCCAACAGGCCAGGACACATAGTTCTGACGTTCCAGCTTGCAAAATGAAGGGCTGGTACCTTCTTTCCTTTTTTTGTCGTGCTGTTTGGTGTGGTATTACAGTCCACTTGTCGGGCAATGACCCTGAGCTCCAAACACCCATTGAAGCAGGTGGACTGTGGCAGGACAGAACCTTACTGACCAGGGGCTGCCCGGTTTGAGGTGGGTGGTAGCTGCCCAGTGAGATACGATGACCTCTCCCACTGACAAAGGCAAAGATACGGATCACCCAAGATCTAACTGAATAGCGGAACAGGTTTGAAGGGCTGAATGGCTTTCACCTGTTTGTTTACTTCTATAATTACATCACAACTGTTAACACCCCTCATTGTGGATGTGCTGTACATAAACTATATGACACGTAGGAGCCATTAGTATCTGCAATGATAGCTGATGCTAGTTTTGCAATGATTCCGAGGTATTAATTGCTGTTTATTTTAACACTCGCCGGGCACTAACCTGAGCTCGAAGATCCCCTACCTGTGATATATGCTCATCATCAGTGCTAACCATTTTAATGAGACAAAACATGAAAATTTGTTGGGAGACCATGTGAAGTCAATCTCACCAGTCGATATTACAAGTCCTTTTCAGTGGGTTATGTTCTAATATGTCAAATTAAGCAGAGAATAACGGATACTTCAGAGTGATTACAAAGCACTAATATCATCATGGAGCTCAAAGCACATCATAAACTGCAAAAGTAGAGCTTCAGCAAGTTACGACAGCAGCTGAATCTGGACATGAAATCGCTCCCAGGAATGCATTTTTACTTTCACTGCAAGTTGTTCAAAGAAACAATCTCGAGTTGATTGCAAGAAATAGCATAATGATCGGCTATAATGATTGAAACATCTGGTTAGCACGATTCACTTTCATGTGGATGATGGAATCTTCACCTATTAACACAATTATTAAAACCTTTTGCATCTGAATAAACACTTGGCATTATCAGTTCAGAAGTGGTCAGAGGGCACAAACCAAAAGCAGAAAGAAGCGATTACACACATGCCAACTGTCTGTATTTTGGGATCAATGACAACAACAACTTATATTTATATAGCACCTCTAACATAGTGAAATATCCCAAGGTGCTTCACAGGAGTATTATAAAACAAAATATGACACTGACTGACATAAGGGATATTAAGTCAGCTGATAAAAAGTTTGATCAAAGAGGTAGGTTTTAAGGAGTGTCTTAAAGGAAGAAAGAGAGGTAGTGAGGCGGAGAGGATTAGGGAGGGAATTCCAGAGCTTGGGACCTAGGCAATGCCCCTGTATTTATTGCAATCTCCTCTGTTGCTTTTGTTCTGTATAGTGTGATGATTTTGGCATCGTGCACCTCCTGTGGAACAGAGCCTACTTTCCAGCAGAGAAGGAGAATGTCGTAAAAGTGTGATAAGATGGGACTTTCTGTGCTTGAGCAGTTCGCCTGGGATTCCGTCCTTGCCCGGTGCCCTTCTGTTCGCTAGGCAGTCTACGGCCTTCTCGGGCTCCAGTGATGAGGGTTCTTCATCTAACTCATCCATGAGAGGAAGTTGCGGGAGAGCGTCAAGCCTAGATTGGGAGATGTCCGACTCATGGGAGTAAAGCTTACAGTCGTGTTCAGCCCAGCGGGACATCTGTTTAATACTGTTGGTGAGTAATTCACCATCTGCCAACTTCAGGGGAGCAACTCTGGTGATGGCCAGGCCAAACGCCCTCTTGATCTCTTCGTACATAGCTCGTAGATTTCTTTTGTCACATGCAGTTTGGATTTCTTGACATAAGATGATCCAGTGTTTGTTTGCACAGTGTCTCCCTGTCTTTTGCACAGCTGTCTTGACTACTTTCAGGTCATGCAGTATCTTAGCTGTTGGGTTTATGTTGTGCATCATATAGGCTTTGTTTTTTTGCAACAATGACAGATATCACCTCAGCTGAGTAGGTCTCAAACCAGTCCTTATTGCAGTTTCCTCCTTTACCAGATGATATTTCTGCTGTTTCATAGATGATTGAGCTTGGTGACTTCCAAGCTTCATCAATGCAGACATCGATGCTTCTCGTTAAGGATTTGGGTGGGAAGCAAGTGTTCCAGTGACACTGTAAAGTGCTGGTATTTGGCATCATTGCTTGTGCAAGGGATGCTGATACATGGTGGGCCATCACGTTTGGAGCTATGGAATTTTCAGGGGTGCACCTTCACTCTGCTGCTGCTAAGGGAGTGGTTGGTATCGCAGTCTGCGCTATGGTAGATGCGGGTGTGAAGAACACTGGGAAGACTGCACCTCCTCGTGATCACTAGGTCTAATAGGTGCCAATGTCCAGACCTTGGGTGATGCCATGATACCTTGGGGCGATGTCTGCCCTGGAAGGAGGTGTTGGTGGTATAGAGTTCATTCAGGGCACAGAGCTCAAGAAGCTGTTGTCCATTATCGTTGATCTTGCCCACCCCATGACGACCGAAGCACGTTGGCCATGAATCACAATCTACTCCAACACGTGTGTGTGAAGTCACCCAGGATGAATAGCCTCTCGGCATTAGGAACGTTCCTCAGAACATCACCTAGGGAGTCGTAGAAATGTTCTTTATCTGAGATGCTGGCGTATAGAGTTGGTGCGTAGACGCATATGATGTTGACTGTGCCTCCATCGGACGATAACGGCAGGGAGATGAGGCGCTCCAAAGTTGCTACTGGTGGCTGAATTGACTGGGTCAGCCGGTTGTTCATTTCGAAGCCGACACCATGGTCACGGTGTCTTCAGTGCTATTTCCATGGCAGTAGAAGGTGTAATTAGCCTCTCGAATAGAGCCTGTGTGGGCTAATCTGGTTTCTTGTAGAGTGACAATGTCAATACCAAGCTTGTGTAGCTCACGGTCAATCAGGGCTGTCTTGCATATACTAGCTGTGGAGCGTGGGTCGCTGTTCATTCCAGGATACACAGTCCTCACCTTCCAGCTTCCAAGCTCCTTAGCATCACAGGGAAGGCCTTTGGTAGCGTCATACTTAAAAGACTACTACTTGCAGACCGAGCGCACCTGGAGGCACAGTGCAATTTCCGTGCTGGCAGATCTAATGTGGATATGATCTTCTCCATATGCCACCGACAAAAGCAGTGTATGGAAGAGTGTACCTCTTTATCTTACTGGTGTAGATTTCACAAAGGCATTTGACACCGTCAGCAGAGCAGGGCTCCACAAAATTGGCTGTCCACCGAAGTTCCTCAGTCTCACCCACTCCTTCCATGACAACATGCACTGCACTGTACAGTTTGACGGCTCCACTTCCTACAGTTTCGGACTGAAGAATGTAGGGCTGTGTCCCAGACCCCAATCTGTTTGGTATCTTCTCCATGCTCCTGACCTTTGCCTTCCCTGCAGATATGGAAGGAATCTACCAGCACACTAGGTCAGACAGCAAGCTCTACAATCTATCAAGGCTGAAAGCGAAGACAAAAACACATAACGTCCCGATCAGAGAACTCCTCTGCACTGATGATGCTGCGCTAGTCGCTCACATGGAAACTCCGCTATAAAGACTCATGGACTGTCTCTCCCGTGCCTGTAACTTGTTCTCCTTCACTATAAGCGTCAAGAAAACCATGGTCATGGGTCACACTAACTAACAGCCCACTGGAAATGGTTGGCAAATTCTTCTACCTTGTGTCCACGGTGATAGACAATCTGTCCCTTGATGTAGAGCTCGATACACACATAGGGAAAGCAGCTACCACCTTTGGCCGACTTGTGAAACGCACACGGGATAACACCAAGCTGACCCTTAGGACCAAGCTGATGGTTTATAAGGCCTGTGTTCTCAGTACCTTGCTGTATGACTGTGAAACATGGGTGATTTACAGGTACCAGGAAAAGAAGCTCAATAATTTCCGTCTTCGCTGTCTGCTGCACATTATGGGTATATCCTGGCAGGACAAAATCACAAATGTAGCAGTCCTCACAAAGGCAGAGCTCCCAAGTGTGTTGGCACTAATCAAACAGAGGCGGCTTCAGTGGATCAGACACATCCGCAGGATGGAAGACAGTCGCATACCCAAGGATCTTCTGCATGGTGAGGTAGCCAAGGCCAGATGACCAGTGGGGCGCCCAAAGCTCTGCTTCAAGGATGCTTACAAGTGTGACATGAAGACACTAAATGACAACTATCGCACCTGGGGGTCACTAGCTGGCGAAAGAGGGAAATGGCGACACATCATGTGAACTGGTGTGCACTACCATGATGACCAGTTGCTACGGCAGCTTGGCAACAGGTACCAACGTCAAAAACACCAACTCACAGCGTCACTTGGCAGCTTTATGTGCGGCACTTGAGGAAGAACGTGCCTCTCAAGGACTGGCCTTCACAGCCATCAGCAAAGGTGCATCAAGAGAAGACACCCCACCTAAATGGATTGTTTGCTGCGTGTCCACCATCTTTCATAGATGGAAGGATGCCAATCAAAACCAGAAAACCCTGGGGCCTAGGCAACTGAAGGCGTGACCAGCAATGGAGGAGCGAGTTAAAATCGGGTTTGCACAAGAGGCCAGAATTAGAGGGTTGTGGGGCTGGAGGAGATTTAGAGATTGGGAGGGGCGAGACCAGGGAGGGATTTGAAAACAAGGATGAGAATGATAAAATCAAGACATCGCTTAACTGGGAGCCAGTGTAGGTCAGCGAGCACAGGGGGGATAGGGAAATGGGACTTGGTGTGAGTTAGGACACAGGCAGCAGAGATTTGGATGACCAGAGGGTAGAATGTGGGAGACCAGCCAGGAGTGCATCGGAATAGTCAAGTGTAGAGGTTACAGAGCCATGAATGATGGTTTCAGCAGCAGATGAGCTGAGAAAGGGAGAAGTTGGACGATGTTACAGAGGTGGAAATAGGCGATCTTACTGATGGTGCAAATCTGTGGTCCAAAGCTCATCTTGGGGTCAAGTGTGACACCGAGGTTGTTAACAAACTGGCTTAATCGCAGACCGTTACCAGGGAGAGGAATAGAGTCAGTAGCTAGGGAATGGAGTTTGGAGCGGGAACCAAAAACTATGAAACAAAAAGCTTCAGTCTTCCCAATATTTAACTGAAGGAAATTTCTGCTCATCCGTTACTGGATGTTGGATAGCAGTCTGATCATTTAGAGACAGTGGAGGAGTCGAGAGAGGTGGTGGTGAGGTAGAGCTGGTGTCATCAGTGTATACGTGAAAACTAATAGTGAGCTTTCAGATGAGATTGCTGAGGGGCAGCATGTAGATGAGGACTCAGAGGGGAACAAGGATAGGTCCTTGGGAGATACCAGAGGTAATGGTGCGGGAACAGCAAGAGAAGCCATTGCAAGCCTACTCTGGCTAAATAAAAATGGACCCAGCTGAGAGCAGTACCACCCAGCTGGACGACTGTGGAAAGGCGTTGGAGGAGGATGGTGCGGTCAGCCAGACAGATCGAGAAGGACGAGGAGGGAACATTTTCTTTTGTCACAGTCACATAGGACGTCATTGGTCACTGATCAGGTACTGGGGCGGAAACCTGATTTAAGAGTTTGTAAAACTTGCTTCGAGGGGAAATCAGATGTGACTGACATCTGACAAGGCTGTGATGAGTAAGATATATGACAGCTTTGCAAAAAAAAAAAAACCCAATGTTTCATTTTGGCAGCTTTCCCATTGCTAAAGTGCCCCTCTAGAATTGCGTAATTGTGCTGATGTGCACTGAGAGCAAGAGGACCCTTTCATATCCTGGGGATGTTATGGTAACCAATCTCCTGACTAATCTCTTGTGGAAGAGCATTTGTTGTTCAGTGATACGCAGGCCCTCATTTCCTTTCATGCTTGATATGCCACACTTGATGGCCTCATTAAAAAGTGAAACAATCTTGCCCACTACACATTTGGGTCATTAACGTATCAACAGCCAGCACTGAGCCACATCCAAACTGAAATGAATAATTTACATGGAAACAGTAATGGGAGGGGTTTGCCCAAATATCTTCTCATTCAAGGAAAGGTGGCAGTACAGGCAAAGTCTGAATTAAGAAGGGCAAAAAACACCTTGTGGCAGAGGGTCGGGATGTTGAATATTGTCTCACCTGTATTATATATTTCTACTGCAGCAGAACAGGTGTACACTTTTAGTAAGATGACTGCACTTTGAGAATAAGAAATAAATCAACATTTATACCTTATGACCAAGTAATACCAGGCGGCTTCCTTGTGGGCCCTGTAAGGGAGGGAGGCCTCCTGAAGCCCCCTACAGCAGCACAAGCCACCCCCACAGGAACACTTCCCCCCACCCTCCTGATTGACCCCCATCCCCTCGCCGGGGACCAACCGATTGTCCCCGACGAGGCCCAATACCCCACTTACCTCATTCAGGGCTAGCACCCATGCTGCTCCTCAGTCTAGTAGCAGTCCCAGAAGTGGCCACCGCTCCCAGTGGTGCCGCTGGGACTGAGGAGCTGCTGGTCCTCTGATTGGCTGGCAGCCCCTGGAGGCGGGACTTCCGGCCTCAGTTGGGTGGAAGCTCCGATTGCAGCCATTAAAGAGGCTGGGCCAGGCAAAATGTATGCGTGGCTTCCTGGTCCAGCAGAAGCAGGCTCTCCCCCGACTTTTAAGCCGGTGTGCGGGGCCTCCGCCACCTGATAAAACTCCAGCCCTTAATTTGAAGGTGTGGGTTCAAGTCCCACTCCAAAGGCTGAAACACAAATATCCAGGCTAGGGGATGCTGCACTGTTGCAGGTGCTGTCTTTCGGATCAGTCTAACCTCTCAGGTGGGCATAAAACAGCCCATGGCTACTATTTCGAAAAGGAGCAGGGGAGTTCTCCCCAGTGTCCTAGGCCAATATTTATCTCTCAACCAACATCATTAAAACAGATGATCTGGTCATTATCACATTGTTATTTGTGGGAGCTTGCTGTGCGCAGATTGATTGCTGTGTTGCCTACGTTACAACATTCACAACACTTCAAAAAGTACTTCACTGGCTGCGAAAAGCTTTGGGGCATTCCGAGGTCATGAAAGGCACTATATAAATGCAAGTCATTCCTTTTCGTCACAGCCAATCAAGTACACTTGCAGTGCAATCACTGTTGCAATGTAGGAAACGCAGCAACTAATTTGCGCACAGAAAGATCCAACGAACAGCAATGAGATTAATGACCAGATAATCTATTGGTTTGGCAAAGCTTGAGTGAGTTTCCCAGCTCTTCGTTGAATTAGTAGCCATGGGATCTTTATCGTCCACCCGAGAGGCAGGCAGAGTCTCAGTTAAACACCTCGACCGGAGGAAGGCACCTCCGATGGTGGAGTGCTCCTTCAGTACTGGCACTGGGAGTGTCAGTCCAGCTGGAGTGTTCGAGTCTCTAGAGTGGGAGAAGAGGCAACAACTGTACAGTGTTTTAGAGCAATTCCCTGATGCACCACGACAGCAGAAAGAAGCGATATTCACTAATTAGTAAATAGCAACTCAGCCTCCTTATTGTGAGCCTGTGGGCCTATTTATTCAGTGAATCCATGCTGTGTTATAGACAACCAATGCAGCAGATTGCTCCTGCTCTATTCATTTAGCTCTGTCTCGTGTCGCTATATAAGAACTTAGGAACAAAAGAAATAGGAGTAGGCCATTCTGCCCCTCAAACCTGCTCTGCCATTCAATATGATCATGGCTGATCTGATAACAGTGACAGCACCTGAATCTCTCGTTGAGCGCTGGTAAAATAGGTTACCGTTTTCCATTCCAATTTCAGCCGTGATTCAGTGGGGGAGCGCTCTCGCCTCTGTGTCAGAAGGTGATGAACACATTTTCTGCTCCAAAGCCTTGAGCACAAATATCCAGGCTGACATTCCCACCGCCAGTACTGAGGGAGCGCCGCACTGTCGGAGCAGCAGTACTGAGGGAGCGCCGCACTGTCACTGCGGAGCGGCAGTGCTGAGGGAGCGCCGCACTGTCGGAGCGGCAGTGCTGAGGGAGCGCCGCACTGTCACTGCGGAGCGGCAGTGCTGAGGGAGCGCCGCACTGTCGGAGGGTCAGTGCTGAGGGAACGCCGCACTGTCGGAGGGTCAGTGCTGAGGGAACGCCGCACTGTCGGAGGGTCAGTGCTGAGGGAACGCCGCACTGTCGGAGGGTCAGTGCTGAGGGAACGCCGCACTGACGGAGGGTCAGTGCTGAGGGAACGCCGCACTGTCGGAGGGTCAGTGCTGAGGGAACGCCGCACTGTCGGAGGGTCAGTGCTGAGGGAACGCCGCACTGTCGGAGGGTCAGTGCTGAGGGAACGCCGCACTGTCGGAGGGTCAGTGCTGAGGGAACGCCGCACTGTCGGAGGGTCAGTGCTGAGGGAACGCCGCACTGTCGGAGGGTCAGTGCTGAAGGAGCGCCGCACTGTCGGAGGGTCAGTGCTGAGGGAGCGCCGCACTGTCGGAGGGTCAGTGCTGAGGGAGCGCCGCACTGTCGGAGGGTCAGTGCTGAGGGAGCGCTGCACTGTCGGAGGGTCAGTGCTGAGGGAGCGCCGCACTGTCGGAGACCCTAAACCAAGCCCCCATCTGTCCCTCATGTGGACATAAGAGATCCCACAGCCACTATTAGAAGAGGAGTGGGGGAGTTCTCCCCAGTGTCCTGGGCAATATTTATCCCTCAATCAACACCCCTAGAACAGATTATCTGAATATTATCTCATTGCTATTTGTGTGACCTTGCTGTGTGCAAACTGGCTGACTGGGCTTTTAAATTTAATAAAAGTGGTTGATTACGGTATATTTTGAACTTTGAACCAGCCAGATCGGCTGTTGTCACCTTCTCCAATTCTGTACATGTATCCATATAAATTTAGCTATCATAGTTCAGTTCACTCGTTGCTGAGCGGTTGTTTCCCCTGGCTGCGGAGTGTAGAATTAGGGGTCACAGAGTCAGAGTAAGGTGTCGGCAGTGAGGACTGAGATGAGGAGAAATTTCTTCACTCAGAGAACAAAGAACAAAGAACAAAGAAAATTACAGCACAGGAACAGGCCCTTCGGCCCTCCAAGCCTACGCCGATCCAAATCCTCTATCTAAACCTGTCGCCCATTTTCTAAGGGTCTGTATCGCTTTACTTCCTGCCCATTCATGTATCTGTCTAGATACATCTTAAAAGACGCTATCGTGCCCGCGTCTACCACCTCCGCTGGTAATGCGTTCCATGCACCCACCACCCTCTGCGTAAAGAACTTTCCACGCATATCCCCCCTAAACTTTTCCCCTTTCACTTTGAACTCGTGTCCCCTTGTAATTGAATCCCCCACTCTGGGAAAAAGCTTCTTGCTATCCACCCTGTCTATACCTCTCATGATTTTGTACACCTCAATCAGGTCCCCCCTCAACCTCCGTCTTTCTAATGAAAATAATCCTAATCTACTCAACCTCTCTTCATAGCTAGCGCCCTCCATACCAGGCAACATCCTGGTGAACCTCCTCTGCACCCTCTCCAAAGCATCCACATCCTTTTGGTAATGTGGCGACCAGAACTGCACGCAGTATTCCAAATGTGGCCGAACCAAAGTCCTATACAACTGTAACATGACCTGCCAACTCTTGTCCTCAATACCCCGTCCGATGAAGGAAAGCATGCCGTATGCCTTCTTGACCACTCTATTGACCTGCGTTGCCACCTTCAGGGAACAATGGACCTGAACACCCAAATCTCTCTGTACATCAATTTTCCCCAGGACTTTTCCATTTACTGTATAGTTCACTCTTGAATTGGATCTTCCCAAATGCATCACCTCTCATTTGCCCTGTGGAACACCACTGGTCACACGTCTCCATTTTGAGAAACTCCCTTCCACTACTACTCTCTGTCTCCTGTTGCCCAGCCAGTTCTTTATCCATCTAGCTAGTACACCCTGGACCCCATGCGACTTCACTTTCTCCATCAGCCTACCATGGGGAACCTTATCAAACGCCTTACTGAAGTCCATGTATATGACATCTACAGCCCTTCCCTCATCAATCAACTTTGTCACTTCCTCAAAGAATTCTATTAAGTTGGTAAGACATGACCTTCCCTGCACAAAACCATGTTGCCTATCACTGATAAGCCCATTTTCTTCCAGATGGGAATAGATCCTATCCCTCAGTATCTTCTCCAGCAGCTTCCCTACCACTGACGTCAGGCTCACCGGTCTATAATTACCAGGATTTTCCCTGCTACCCTTCTTAAACAAGGGGACAACATTAGCAATTCTCCAGTCCTCCGGGACCTCACCCGTGTTTAAGGATGCTGCAAAGATATCTGTTAAGGCCCCAGCTATTTCCTCTCTCGCTTCCCACAGTAACCTGGGATAGATCCCATCCGGACCTGGGGACTTGTCCACCTTAATGCCCTTTAGAATACCCAACACTTCCTCCCTCCTTATGCCGACTTGACCGAGAGTAATCAAACATCTGTCCCTAACCTCAACATCCGTCATGTCCCTCTCCTCGGTGAATACCGATGCAAAGTAATGTGGTGCAGAGGGTGGTGAATCTTTGGAATTCTCTCCCCCAGAGGACTGTGGATACTCAGTCACTGAGTATATTCAGGACTGAGATAGATAGATTTTTGGGAATCAAGGGATAAGGGGATTGGGTGGGGAAAGTGGAGTTGAGGTAGAAGATCGGCCATGATCTTATTGAATGGCAGAGCAGGCTCAAGGGGCTGAATGGCCTAATCCTGCTCCTATTTCTTACGTTCTGATGTGGGCACACTAATAATGGATGGTCCAACCGCAAGATTGCCACCTACTACAATTTACCTGCAGAAATATGAAATTTTAAGGATGCACTCTTCCATTTATTTGAATATTGTTATTTCCAATTATTTCCAGATTTAATACAGCTATAGTATGTACACCAATGTTAATCTCGCTACCAGTTTCTCAGTTTAGTTAATCTGGTGCTGAAAAATTAAACTGTTCCACACAATTAAACTTCAAAACACACTTCTGGTCTGTGTATTGTAAAAGGAATATCGAGATACTGGATGTTTATCTATTAATTGTATATCAAATGTTTGATTATATGCAAGTGAAGGGTGTTAATTGGGGTCTTACTTGAGCACTTATAAGCAGACACTTACTGAGACTGATGGGTTTTGAGTGAGGAGCTACATGTTTGTAATCCTTTTATTCTGCACAATAAATGTGAAAGTGAGTAAATATAGGCTCCAGCATTATCCTTCCATAACAAACTTTCTGGAGTTTGACACTGGAGAAGGGCAAAAAATAAGATTTACAAGGATGATTGCATAACTGCAAGCAGAACAAACTCGTATTTATACAGCGCCTTTGATGACCTGACTTTACAGCCAATGAAGCACTTTTTGAAGTGTAGTCACTATTGTAATGTCGGAAATGAGGCAGGCAATTTGCACACAGCAAGATCCCACAAACAGCAATTTGATAATGACCAGATGATCTGTTTTTAGTGACGTCGGTTGAGTGATAAATATTAACGCCCGGACACCAGGGAGAAATCCCCTGCTCTTCTTTGAAAGTGCCTTGGGATCCTGTAAGGGGGCAGACGGGACCTCGGTTCAATCTCTCCTCTGAAATAAGGAAGCGGTTACACCCGTCAGCAAAGGTTGAGCAGGCTGGGGTTCTTTCCATAGAAATTTACAGCAAATAAGGAGGCCAATAGGCCCATCGTGTCTGTACCTTTTCTCTCGTAAAGAGAATACAGAGGGGTAGCCGAATAGAGGTCTTAAAAATGATCAAATAGTTTGATAGGGTAGTCTTGGCAAAGCTGCACATGTGGGAGAGACCAAAATTAGGGGTCATAATTATAAGGTAGTCACTAATAAATCCAATGGGGAATTCAGGAGAAACTTCTTAATCAGAGAGTGTTAGAATGTGGAACTTGCTACTACAGAGAGAAGTTGAGGTCAATAGTATAGATGCATTTAAGAGGAAGCTGGATAAACACATGAGGCAGAAAGGAATAGAAGGATGTGTTGATGGGGGTGAGATGAAGAGGGGTGGGAGGAGGCTCGTGTGGAGCTCGGACCAGTTGCATCAAGCTGTAAATTCTATATAATTCTGTATAAAAGCTGCTAACAATTTGCAAAGCCAATCTAAAATTAAGCAAATTCTCAAAAGAAATTTGTTTTGGTATTTCTATAAATCTACAATTAATGCAAATAAATTAACCTGAATACTTAATGATGTATTTTGTCTGGTCAGCTCTTAATTCTCTGAGATAAGCAGACTTTTCATTAGGCCCATAATTGGCTGCTTTCCTCCCTCACTTTCTGATGCATTTTGTTACAACTTCATAAATTATACAAAGGTTCCAATTCTAAACGGACATCAAAGTATTCATGAAGCATCAAATCAGCTTTAATCAACTCTTTTCTCCTTTGATTTCACTGGCCTAATTTGATCTCTTACCATCATTATGAATTAATGCAGAGGCAAGGATGCAAATGCCAAGTTAATGTAGTATGGGTTACACTAAGCGAGGAGAAATTAAAATCTCTTCTCAAATCAAAAAGTTCTTAAAGAGCTCATAAAATTTCAATTAAATTCTCTTTGGAGATGTGTTTTATAAACAAAGGCCTTCCTCATCATTATAACATTTTTATCATCAACTCTTAACTCATTATTAAACTCATCAACGAAACATTTATTCGACTGATTAAATACTTTTGATGAGTTTGTTGAAATATCAAATGTCCAAAGTTTCCACAGGTGCACTCCCAAATCATAGGACGACACTCTAAAGGCCATTTAGCCCATTGTGCATGTGTTGGCTCCTTGAAAGAGCTATCCAATGTGGTATGTCACTGGACGAGTAATCCAGACCCCCAGGCAAATGCTCTGGGGTAAAGGGTTCAAATCCCACTAAGGCAGATGGTGAAATTTGAACTCAATTAATAAAAATCTGGAATTAAAAGCTAGTCTAATGTCAACCACGAAACCTTACCTGCTGTCCTTACCTGGTTGACTCTTAACTGCCCTCTGAAATGGCCTAACAAGCCACTCAGTTCAAGAGCAATTCGCGATGGGCAATAAATGTTGGCCTAGTCAGTGATGCCCACAACCCATGAATGAATTAAAAATTAGTCCCACTCACCCTGCTCTTTCCCCATAGCCCTGCAAATTTTTCTCCTCCACCTATTTATCCAATTCCCTCTTGAAAGTCTGTTCTGAATCTTCTTCCACCACCCTTTCAGGCAGGGGAACCCAGATCACAACAACTCACTTATTGAAAAAAAATTCTCATCTTCCCAGTTTTGCCAATTATCTACCGAGTCTCTGGTATTTGATTGAAAATGAGAAAGAATGAAAGACCTGCATTTCTACAGCGCCTTTCCCAACCACAGGAAGTCCCAAAGCACTTTAACAGCCAATGACAACATTCCAGCAATAGTACTGAAGACCTGTGTTCCAGAACTTGCCGCTCCCCTAGCCAAGCTGTTCCAGTACAGCTACAACACTGGCAACTACCCGGCAATGTGGAATATTGCCCAGGTATGTCCTGTACACAAAAAGCAGGACAAATCCAACCCGGCCAATAGCTGCCCCATCAGTCTACTCTCGACAATCAGTAAAGTGATAGAAGGTATCATTGACAGTGCTATCAAGCGGCACTTGCTTAGTAATAACCTGCTCAGTGACGCTCAGTTTGTGTTCCACCAGGGCCGCTCAGCTTTGGTTCAAACATGGACAAAAGAGCTGAACACCAGAGGTGAGGTGAGAGTGACTGCCCTTGACATCAAGGCAGCATTTGACCGAGTATGGCATCAATGGGAATTGGGGAAAACATTCCGCTGGTTAGAGTCATACCTAGTGCAAAGGAAAATGGTTGTGGTTGTTGGAGGTCAATCATCTGAGCTCCAGGACATCACTGCAGGAGTTCCTCAGGGCAGTGTCCAAGGCCCAACCATCTTCAGCTGCATCAATGACCTTCCTTCAATCAGAAGGTCAGAAGTGGGGATGTTCGCTGATGATTGCACAATGTTCAGCACCATTTGTGACTCCTCAGATACTGAAGCAGTCAGTGCAGAAATGTGGCAAGACCTGGACAATATCCAGGCTTGGGCTGATAAGTGGCAAGTAACATTCGCACCACACAAGTGCCAGGCAATGACCATCTCCAACAACAGAGAATCTAACCATCTCCCCTAGACATTCAATGCCATTATGAACGCTGAATCCCCCACTAACAACATCCTGGGGGTTACCATTGACCAGAAACTGAAATGGAGTAGCCATATAAATACCGTGGCTACAAGAGCAGGTCAGAGGCTAGAAATCCTGCGGCGAGTAACTCACCTCCTGACTTCCCAAAGCCTATCCACCATCTACAAGGTGTAAGTCAGGAGTATGATGGAATACTCTCCACTTGTCTGGATGAGTGCAGCTCCAACAACACTCAAGAAGCTCGACACCATCCAGGACAAAGCAGCCCGCTTGATTGGCACCCCACCCACAAACATTCACTCCCTCCACCACCAAAGCACAATGGCGACAGCACAGTGGCGCAGTGGTTAGCACCGCAGCCTCACAGCTCCAGAGACCCGGGTTCGATTCTGGGTACTGCCTGTGCGGAGTTTGCAAGTTCTCCCTGTGATTGTGTGGGTTTTCGCCAGGTGCTCCGGTTTCCTCCCACAGTCAAAGACTTGCAGGTTGATAGGTAAATTGGCCATTGTAAATTGTCCCTAGTATAGGTAGGTGGTAGGGAATATGGGATTACTGCAGGGTTAGTATAAATGGGTGGTTGTTGGTTGGCACAGACTCGGTGGGCCGAAGGGCCTGTTTCAGTGCTGTATCTCTTTAAAAAAAAATGGCAGCAGTGTGTACCATCTACAAGATGCACTGCAGCAACGCACCAAGGCTCCTTCGACAGCACCTTCCAAACCCATGACCTCTACCACCTAGAACAAGGGCAGATGATGATTGGGAACACCACCACCTGCAAGTACCCCTCCAAGCCACACACCATCCTGACTGGGAACTATATCGCCATTCCTTCACTGTCACTGGGTCAAAATTCTGGAACTCCCTTCCTGAAAGCACTGTGGGTGTAGCTACCTCGCATGGACTGCAGCGGTTCAAGAAGGCAGCTCACCACCACCTTCTCAAGTGCAATTAGGGATGGGCAATAAATGCTGGCCTGGCCAACAGCGCCCACATCCCATGGATGAATAAAAAAGTATAAAAAATATAAATGGGTGGTTGATGGTTGGCACAGACTTGATGGGCCGAAGGGCCTGTTTCAGTGCTGTATCTCTAAATAAATAAATACATTTTAGGTGTGGTCTTTATTGTAATGTAGGAAATGTAGCAACCATTTTGTGCATAGCAAGCTCCCACAAACAGCAATGGGATAATTCCAAGATAATCTGTTTATGTGATGTTGATGGAGAGACAGGACACTGGGGAGGACTCCCCTGATCTTCATTGGAATAGTGCCATGTGATCTTTTATGTCCATCTGAGAGGGCAGACAGGGTCTCAGTTTAATGTCACAACCAAAAGATGGTACCCTCAGGATCATAAGATCATCAGAACTGGGAGCAGGAGTAGGCCGTCTGGCCCCTCGATCCTGCTCCGCCATTCAATAAGATCATGGCTGATCTTTTCGTGGACTCAGATCCACTTACCCGCGCTCTCACCGCATCCCTTAATTCCTTTATTGTTCAAAAAGATATCTACCTTAGCTTTAAAAACGTTTACTGAAGTAGCGTCAACTACTTCACTGGGCAAGGAATTCCATAGATTAACAACCCTCTGGGTGAAGAAGTTCCTTCTTAATTCAGTCCTAAATCTGCTCCCTCTAATCTTGAGGCTATGCCCTCTTGTCCTAGCTTCACCTGCCAGTGGAAACATCCTCTCTACTTGTATCTTATTTATTCCCTTCATAATTTTATATGTTTCTATAAGATCCCCCCTCATTCTTCTGAATTCTAATGAATATAATCCCAATCTACTCAGTCTCTCCTCATCAGCCAACCCCCTCAACTCCGGAATCAACCTAGTGAACCTCCTCTGCACCCTCTCCAGTGCCAGTATATCCTTTCTCAAGTAAGGAGACCAAAACTGCACACAGTACTCCAGCTGCGGCCTCACCAGTACCTTATACAGCTGCAACATAACCTCTCTGCTTTTAAACTCAATCCCTTTAGCAATGAAGGACAAAATTCCATTTGCCTTCCTAATTACTTGCTGTATCTGCAGACCAACCTTCTGCGATTCATGCACAAGGACACCCAGGTCCCTCTGCATAGCAGCATGCTGCAACTTTTTACCATTCAAGCAATAATCCTTTTTACTGTTACTCCTACTGAAATGAATGACTTCACATTTATTAACATTGTATTCCATCTGCCAGACCTTTGCCCACTCACTCAATGTATCTATGTTCCTCTGCAAAGTTGCACAGTCATCTGCACACTTTGCTCTGCCACTCATCTTAGTGTCATTTGCAAACTTTGACACCCTACACGTGGTCCCCAACTCCAAATCATCTATATAAATTGTAAATAATTGCGGTCTCAACACCGATCCCTGAGGCACACCACTAGTGACTGATTGCCAACCAGAATAGCACTCATTTATCCCCACTCTCTGCTTCCTGTTAGTCAACCAATCCTCTATCCATGCTAATACTTTACCCCTAACGCCATGCATCCTTATCTTATGCAGCAGCCTCTTGTGCGGCACCTTGTCGAAGGCCTTTTGGAAATCTAGGTACACCACATCCACTGGGTCCCCATTGTCCACCTTGCTCGTAATGTCATCATAGAATTCCAAAAGATTTGTCAAGCATGACCTGCCCTTCATGAACCCATGCTGCGTCTGCCCAGCGGGACAATTTCTATCGAGATGCCCTGCTATTTCTTCCTTGATAATAGACTCAAGCATCTTCCCCACTACAGAGTTAAGCTAATCGGTCTATAATTCCCCATCTTTTGTCTACCTCCCTTTTTAAACAGTGGCGTCACATCTGCTGTTTTCCAATCTGCTGGGACTACCCCAGACTCCAGCGAATTTAGGAAAATTACCGTCAGTGCACCTGCTATTTCTCCCGCCATCTCTTTTAGTACCCTGGGATGCATTCCACCAGGGCCAGGAGATTTCTCAATCCTTAGCTCCATTAGCTTGCCCAACACTACCTCTTCCGTAATAATGATAGTTTCCAGGTCCTCACCTACATTCGTCTCTTTGTCAATTACTGGCATGTTATTAATGTCCTCCACTGAGAAGACCGATAACAAAATACCTGTTCAATGCCTTGGCCATTTCATCATATCCCATAACTAAATTCCCTTTCTCATCCTCTAAAGGACCAACGTTTACTTTAGCCACTCTTTTTCGTTTTATATATTTATAGAAACTTTTGCTATCTGTCTTTATATTCTGTGCTAGTTTTTTCTCATGTTCTATCTTACTTTTCTTTATAGCTCTTTTTATAGCTTTCTGTTGACCTTTAAAGTTTTCCCAATTTTCTAGTTTCATGCTGTTTTTGGCCACTTTGTATGCCTTCTCTTTCAATTTGATAGTTCCCTGATTTCCTTAGACACCCATGGCAGATTACCCCTTTTCTTGCAGTCCTTCCTTTTCACTAGAATATACTTTTGCTGAACACTTTGAAAAATTGCTTTGAAAGTCCTCCACTGCTCGTCAACTGTCCCACCGTAAAATCTTTGTTTGCAGTCTACTTTAGCCAAGTCCTCCCTCATTCTATTGTAGTCCCCCTTGTTCAAGCGCAGGACCCTGGTATTGGATTTTATCTTCACACTCGTCATCTGTATTCTAAATTCAACCATACTGTGATCACTCCTTCCGAGAGGATCCCTAACTATGAGGTCATTAGTTATTCCTGTCTCATTACACAGGACTAGATCTAGGATAGCTTGCTCCCTCGTCGGTTCCATTACATGGGCGGCACAGTGGCACAGTGGTTAGCACTGCAGCCTCACAGCTGCAGGGACCCGGGTTCGATCCTGGGTACTGCCTGTGTGGAGTTTGCAAGTTCTCCCTGTGTCTGCGTGGGTTTTCTCCGGGTGCTCCGGTTTCCTCCCACAAGCCAAAAGACTTGCAGGTTGGTAGGTAAATTGGCCATTATAAATTGTCACTAGTATAGGTAGGTGGTAGGGAAATATAGGGACAGGTGGGGATGTTTGGTAGGAATATGGGATTAGTGTAGGATTAGTATAAATGGGTGGTTGACGGTCGGCACAGACTCGGTGGGCCGAAGGGCCTGTTTCAGTGCTGTATCTCTAATCTAATCTAATCTAATCTACATACTGTTCAAGAAAACTATCACGGATACACTCAACGAACTCCTCCTCAAGGCTACCTTGACTGAGCTGGTTCGACCAATCAACATGTGGATTAAAATCCCCCATGATAATTGCCGTACCATTTTTACAGGCATTAGTTATTTCTTTGTTTATTGCCCGCCCCAATGTGATGTTATTATTTGGTGGCCTATAGACTACGCCTGTCAGTGACTTTTTCTTCTTAGAGTTTCTAATTTCCACCCAAATGGATTCAACCTCATTCTCCATAGAACCTATATCATCTCTCAGCACCACCCTGATGTCGTCCTTGAATATCAGAGCTACACCACCTCCCTTACCTTCCTGTCTGTCCTTCCGAATAGTCTGGTACCCCTGGATATTTAACTCCCAGTCGTGACCAACCTGTAACCATGTCTCCGTAATGGCTACCAAATCATATTCATTCGCGATGATTTGTGTCGTTAACTCATCAACCTTGTTACGAATGCTACGAGCATTCAGGTAAAGTGCCTTTATGCTAGCTTTCTTACCCTCATGATTCCCAACATCTCTAATAATAACTCCTGAGTTATCCTTCCTTTCTGCTTCTTTCATAGTCTGCCTTGAACTTAAACCCTCCTGCACACATGTTAGCCTGCTGCTTCCCTTTTTATTTATCATCATACTTCCTGTCGTTTTCCCTTTCCCTTCCCCCCCCGAGTCACTCCCTCAGTACTGCACTGGAGCATCAGCCCTGACTTTTGTGTTCCATCTCTGGAGTGGGACTTGAACCCTGAGCCTTCTGACTCCGAGGCCTGCGTGCTACCCACCGAGACACAGGTGACACTTTGGAAAATAAAATATCCGCACACCTTCAAACAAAAACTGAAAATCCATTCAGCATGTGGTTGCAAGACGTCAAAAGCACAAAAGGTGTATAGTACAAAACAAGGCCATTTGGGAAAGGTCACTCATGCTGCTTTCAAAAATCGGGTAAGACTGCTTGCTAATTATTAAGGTTAATGTGAGAAGATAAAACTGCCATGGAAATCAAGTCTTAGGAAATTTCTGTCTGATCTGATAGGGTAATCCAGACTATCATTCCAACATTCCATTCTACCACAATCATTCTTGGCCAATTGCTTTCTACTTGATGAGCCAAGGCCTCAACGGCAAAAGAACCCGGTTAATGAAAGAAGGTTTATACATGGGCACACTACTGGTGCTGTCGGAGTGCCTTCAGCGCCCTGGGCCCCAAGCTCTGGAATACCCTCCCTAAACCTCACTGCCTCTCTTTCCTCCTTTAAGATGCTCCTTAAAACCTACCTCTTTGTTCAAGCTTTTGGTCACTTATCCTAATATCTCAATATGTGTCTCGGTATCATATTTTGTTTGAATATGCTCCCGTGAAGCAGCTTGGGATGTTTTACTACATTAAAGGGGCTACATAAATACAAGTGGTTGTTGTATATGTATTTGTAAAAGTAATATAAGGAAGGTTATGCTAAATTGTTGTAACTCTCTGAGTAGACCCGAGCTGGAGTATTGTGTCCAATTCCGGGACCAGGTTAGGAAGGATGTCAAGGCTTTGGAGAAGGTGCAGGGGAGATTTACCAGAATGGTTCCAGGGATGAGGGACGTCAGTTATGTGGAGACACTGGAGAAGCTGGGATTGTTCTCCCTGGAGCAGAGAAGCATATATGTAGGGAAATCACAGATAGGTGTAGGAATTATAGGGTTGTAATAGTAGGTGATTTTAACTTCCCTAATATTGACTGGGACTGTCTTAGTGCTGAGGGATCAGATGGGGAAGAATTTGTTAAGTGTGTCCAGGATAGTTTTCTGAAGCAGTATGTGGATGGCCCTACTAGAGAAGGGGCTACACTCAACCTGCTCTTTGGAAATGAGGATGCGCAGGTGGTTTATGTGTCAATGGGGGAGCACTTTGGGATCAGTGACCATAACTCTATTAGCTTCACGATAGTTATGGAAAAGGTTCGGACTAGTCCTCAGGTTGAAGTCAGACAGAAGTTTCAATGGCATCAGACAGGAACTCTCAAAAGTTGAATGGGAGAGGCTGTTTACAGGTAAAGGGACGTCTGGCAAGTGGGAGGCTTTTAAAAGTGAGATAGGAAGAGTTCAGGGCCGGCATGTTCATGTTCGATTGAAGGGCAAGGCTGGCATGTTTAGGGAACCTTGGTTGACGAGGGATATTGAGGGTCTGGTCAGGACAAAGATGGAGGCATATGTCAGGTATAGGCAGCTGGGATCAAGCGAGTCCCTCGAGGAGTATAGGGGATGTAGGAGTACACTTAAGAAGGAAATTAGGAGGGCGAAAAGGGGCCATGAGATTTCTCTGGCAGATAAGATAAAGGAGAATCCTAAAAGATTCTATAAGTATATTAAGAGTAAAAGCGTAACTAGGGAGACAGTAGGTCCCCTTAAGGATCAGTGTGGTAATCTATGTGTGGAGCCACGGGAAATGGGCGAGGTCTTAAATGAATATTTCTCATCTGTATGTACCGTGGAGAAGGTCATGGAAGCTAGTGAGTTCAAGGGAGGGAACAACGATATCCTGGAGCATTTCAACATTACAAAGGAGGTGGTGTTGGAGGTTTTGAAGCGCATTAAGGTGGATAAATCCCCAGGGCCTGAGCAGGTGTATCCTAGGATGCTATGGGAAGCAAGGGAGGAGATTGCTGGAGCCCTGGCAGAGATTTTTGTATCATCGTTAGCCACGGGTGAGGTATCAGAAGACTGGAGGATAGCTAATGTTGTGTCTCTATTTAAGAAGGGCAGCAGGGATAAGCCAGGGAACTACAGGCGGTGAGCCTTACATCAGTGGTGGGAAAGTTATTGGAAGGGATTCTGAGAGACAGTATTAGCTGTTTGAGCAGGCTTAAAAGTGGACAGATCGCCAGGCCCAGATGAGATGTATCCCAGGCTGTTATGTGAGGCAAGGGAGGAGATTGCAGGGCCCCTAACGCAAATTTTCAAATCCTCTCTGGCCACAGGAGAGGTACCAGAGGACTGGAGGACAGCGAATGTGGTGCCATTATTCAAGAAGGGTAGCAGGGATAAACCAGGTAATTACAGGCCGGTGAGCCTAACATCAGTGTTCGGGAAAATATTGGAAAAAACTCAGAGGGACAGGATTAATCTCCACTTGGAGAGGCAGGGATTAATTAGGGATAGTCAGCATGGCTTTATCGGGGAAGATTGTGTCTGACTAACTTGATTGAATTTTTTGAGGCGGTAACTAGATGTGTAGATGAGGGTAAAGCAGTTGATGTAGTCTACATGGACTTCAGTAAGGCTTTTGATAAGGTCCCGCATGGGAGATTGGTTAAGAAGGTAAGAGCCCACGGGATCCAGGGCAATTTGGCAAATTGGATCCAAAATTGGCTTAGTGGCAGGAAGCAAAGGGTAATGGTCGAGGTTTGTTTTTGCGATTGGAAGCAGTGACCAGTGGTGTACGGCAGGGATCAGTGTTGGGACCCTTGCTGTTTGGAGTATACATTAATGATTTAGACGTGAATATAGGAGGGATGATCAGTAAGTTCACAGATGACATGAAATTAGTGGTGTCGTAAATAGTGAGGAGGCAAGTCTTAGATTACAGGACGATATAGATGAGCTGATAAGATGGGCAGAGCAGTGGCAAATGGAATTTAATCCTGAGAAGTGTGAGGTGATGCATTTTGGGAGGACTAACAAGGCAAGGGAATACACAATGGACGGTAGGATTCGAGGAAGTACAGAAGGTCAGAGGGACGTTGGTGTACTTGTCCATAGATCACTGCAGGCAGCAGCACAGGTAGATAAGGTGGTTAGGAAAGCATATGGGATACTTGCCTTTATTAGCCGAGGCACAGAATATAAGAGCAGGGAGGTTATGATGGAGCTGTATAAAACGCTAGTTAGGCCACAGCTGGAGTATTGTGTACAGTTTTGGTCACCACACTATAGGAAGGATGTAATTGCACTGGAGAGGGTGCAGAGGAGATTCACCAGGATGTTGCCTGGGCTGGAGCATAGCAGCTATGAAGATAGACTGGACAGGCTAGGGTTGTTTACCTTAGAGCAGAGAAGGCTGAGGGGAGATCTGATTGAGGTATACAAAATTATGAGGGACATTGATAGGTTAGATGGGAAGAAACTTTTTCCCTTAGCAGAGGGGTCAAGAACCAGGAGGCATAGATTTAAGGTAAGGTGCAGGAGGTTTAGAGGGGATTTGAGGAAGATTTTTTTCACCCAGAGGGTGGTTGGAATCTGGAACGTACTGCCTCAAGAGGTGGTAGAGGCAGGAACCCTCACAACATTTATGTATTTAGATGAGCACTTGAAACGCCATAGCATACAAGGCTACAGGCCAAGTGCTGGAAAATGGGATTACAATAGTTAGGTGCTTGACGGCTGGCACAGACACGATGGGCCGAAGGGCCTGTTTCGGTGCTGTATAACTCTATGAGTCTATAAAGAGGAAGTATGAAAAGAAACTGGCAACTAACATAAAAGGGAATCCAAATGTAATAGGCATATAAATACTAAAAGAGTGGTAAAATGTGGAATCGAGCTGATTAGGGACCAAAAGGGGAATTTACACATGGAGGCAAAAGTATTAAATGTATACTTTGCATCTGTCTTTACCAAGGAAGATGATGCTACCCAGACCACAGAGAAAGAGGTGGTAATTAATACATGAGAAGGATTTAAAATTGATAAGGAGGAGGTATTAGATAGGTTGTCTATACTTAAAGTTGATAAAACACCAGGGCCAGATGAGATGCTTCCAAGGATACTGAGGGAACTGAGCGTGGATATTGTGGAAGCACTGGCCATAATTTTCCAGTATTCCTTAGACTCAGGGGTGGTGCCAGAGGACTAGAAAATTGCAAATGTCACAAACTTGTGCAAAAACGGATATAAAGATACCCCCAGCAACTACAGGCCAGTCAATATAACCTGGGTGGTGGGGAAACTTCTAGAAAGAATAATTCGGGACAAAATTAATAATCACGTGGACAAATGCGGGTTAAGTAAGGAAAGCCAGCATAGATTTGTTAGGGAAAATAATGTTTATCTAATTTGCTGGAGTTTTTTGAAGAGATAACTGAGAGGGTTGATGATAGCAATGCTGTTGATGTGGCGTGCATGGACTTCCAAAAGGCGTTTGATACAGTGTCACGCAACAGACTTGTGAGCAAAGTCACAGCTAATGGAATAAAAGGGACAGTAACATTACAGATACGAAATTGGCTGAGTGACAAGAAACAGAGTCGTGCAGCATAGAAACAGGCCCATTGGCCCAACACGTCCATGCCGATCATAATGCCGATCTATACTAATCCCACTTGCCTGCATTATCTATATCCCTCTATGCCTTGCTCATTCAACTATCTGTCCAGATGCCTCTTAAATGTTGCTACTGTTCCTGCCTCCACCACCTCCTCTGGCAGTTCATTCCAGATACCCACTATTCTTTGTGTGAAAAATTTACCCCTTTGATCCCCTTTAAACCTCCTCCCTCTCACCTTAAATCTATGCCCTCTAGTTTTAGTCACCCTACCATGGGAAACAGACTCTGGCTATCTACCCTATCTATGCCTCTCATAATTTTATATACCTCTAAAATGTCCCCTCTCAGCCTCCTTCGCTCCAGGGAAAACAGACCCAGCCTATCCAATCTCTCTTTATAACTCAAGCCCTGAAAACCAGGCAACATCCTTGTGAATCTTTTCTGCACCGTCTCGAGCTTAATCACAGCTTTCCTGTAGTGCGGCAACCAGAACTGCACACAGTACTCCCAAGTGCGGCCTAACCAACGTTATGTAAAACTCTAACATGATGTCCCAACTCTTGTACTCAGTGTCTCGGCCGATGAAGGCAAGCATGCCATACGCCTTCTTCGCCACCCTGTCTACCTGTGTTGCTACTTTTAGGGAACTATGGACTTGCACCCCAAGGTCTCTCTGCTCAACAACACTCCCCAGGGCCCTGCCATTCACTGTATATGTCCTGCCCTGGTTTAACTTCCCAAAATGCATCACTTCACACTTGTCTGCATTAAATTCCATTTGCCACTCCTTTGCCCACTTTCCCGGTTGATCTATATCCTGTTGTAACCTTAGACAACCTTCTTCACTGTCCACTATACCACCAATTTTGGTATCATCTGCAAAATTACTAATCATGCCCCCTACATTCACATCCAAGTCATTAATGTATATGACAAACAACAGAGGGCCCAGCACCGATCCCTGCGGCACACCACTGGTCACCGGCCTCCAATCTGTAAAACAACCCTCCACTACCACCCTCTGCCTCCTATCACCAAGTCAATTTTGTATCCAATTGGTTAGCTCACCCTGGATCCCGTGTGTTCGAACCTTTTGGACCAGCCTACCCTGCGGGACCTTGTCAAAGGCCTTGCTAAAGTCCATGTAGACAACGTCCATCGCCCTGCCCTCGTCAATCCTCTTGGTCACCTCCTCAAAAAACTCAATCAAATTCGTGAGGTATGATTTCCCACGCACAAAGCCATGCTGACTATCCCTAATCAGACCATGCCTTTCCAAATACATATAAATCCTGTCTCTCAGAATCCCTTCCAATAACTTTCCCACCACTGATGCAAGGCTCACCGGCCTGTAGTTCCCTGGTTTATCCCTGCTGCCCTTCTTAAATAAAGGCACATTAGCTATCCTCCAGTCTTCCGGTACCTCACCCGTGGCTAACGATGATACAAAAGTCTCTGCCAGGGCCCCAGCAATCTCCTCCCTTACTTCCCAAAGCATCCTAGGATACACCTGGTCAAGTCCTTAATGTGCTTCAAAACCTCCAACACCTCCTCCTTTGTCATGTTGAAATGCTCCAGGATATCGGTGTTCCCTCCCTTGAACTCATTAGCTTCCATGACCTTCTCCACGGTAAATATGGACGAGAAATATTCATTTAAGACCTCGCCCATTTCCTGTGACTCCACACATAGATTGCCACACTGATCCTAAAGGGAACCTAAACTCTCCCTAGCTACCCTTTTACTCTTAATATACTTATAGAATCTTTTAGGTTTCTCCTTTATCTTATCTGCCAGGGAAATCTCATGGCCCCTTTGCACCCTCCTAATTTCCTTCTTAAGTGTACTCCTACATCCCCTACACACCTCGAGGGACTCGCTTGATCCCAGCTGCCTATACCTGACATATGCCTCCTTCTTTATCCTGACCAGACCCTCAATATCCCTCGTCAACCAAGGTTCCCTAAACTCGCCAGCCTTGCCCTTCCATCTAACAGGAACATGCTGGCCCTGAACTCTTCCTATCTCACTTTTAAAAAGCCTCCCACTTGCCAGACGTCCCTTTACCTGTAAACAGCCTCTCCCATTCAACTTTTGAGAGTTCCTGTCTGATGCCATCGAAATTAGCCTTCCCCCAATTTAGGACTTCAACTTGAGGACCAGTCCTATCCTTTTCCATAACTATCTTGAAGCGAATAGAGATAAGGTCACTGGTCCCAAAGTGCTTCCCCACTGGCACATCAACCAGTGAGTAGTGATTAATGCATGGTTTTCGGGCTGGAGGAAGGTTTGTAGTGGAATTCCCTGGGGCTCAGTGTTGGGACCCTTGCTCTTCCTGTTCTATATTAATGATCTAGACCTTGGTGTACAGGGCACAATTTCAAAATTTGCAGATGATATGCATTGTGAACTGATGATAGTACAGAACTTCAAAGGATGTGGACAAGTTGGCAGAATGGGCAGACAAGTGGCAGATGAGGTTCAATGCAGAGAAAGGTGAAGTGATTCATTTTGGTCGGAAGAACATGGAGAGACAATATAAAATAAAGGGTACAACTCTAAAGGGGGTGCAGGAACAGAGGGACCTGGGTGTATATGTACATAAGTTATTGAAGGTGGCAAGACACGTGGAGAGAGCAGTTAATAAAGCATACAGTATCCTGGCCTTCATTACTCGAGGCATAAAGTACAAGAGCAAGTAATAAAAACAGGAAATGCTGGAAATACTCAGCAGGTCTGGCAGCATCTGTGGAGTGAAAGCAAAGTTAACGTTTCAGGTCACTGACCTTTCATCAGAACTGACAAAGGTTAGAAATAGATTTTAAGCAAATAAAGTGGGGGTGGGGCAAGAGTTAACAAAAGTGAAGGTGTTGATAGGACAAGGTCACAGAGAATAACTGACCAGAACGTCATGGAGCAAAGGCAAACGGTATGATAATGGTGTGTTGAAAGACAAAGCGTTAGTGCAGAGAGGGTGTTAATGGACAGAAAAATGAACAGCCCTGGTCAATGCACAAACATGAAAAAAAACAGTGGGCAGGCACATGGTAAGAAAAATGAATGATGAAGCAAACTAAAATAAAATAATAAGAAAAAAAGAACTGAAAATAAAAAGGGGGGCCTGTCATGCTCTGAAATTACTGAACTCAATGTTCAGTCCGGCAGGCTGTAGTGTGCCTAATCGGTAAATGAGATGCTGTTCCTCGAGCTTGCGTTGATGTTCACTGGAACACTGCAACAAGCCCACGACAGAGATGTGGGCATGAGAGCAGGGGGGGAAGTGTTGAAATGGCAAGCAACCGGAAGCTCAGGGTCATGCTTCTGGACAGAGCAGAGGTGTTCCACAAAGCGGTCACCCAGTCTGCGTTTGTTGTCACCTCTACGTTGTGGAGACCATTATGAGCAGCGAATACTGTAGACTACATTGAAAGAAGTACAAGTAAATCGCTGCTTCACCTGAAAGGAGTGTTTGGGGCCTTGGATAGTGAGGAGAGATGAGGTAAAAGTGCAGGTATTACACCTCCTGCGATTGCATGGGAAAGTGCTGTGGGTAATGGAGGAGTGGACCAGGGTGTTATGGAGGGAACAATCCCTTCGAAATGCTGACAGGGGAGGGGAGGGGAGGGGAAGATGTGTTTGGTAGTGGCATCATGCTGGACATGGCAGAAATGGCGGAGGATGATCCTTTGGATATGGAGGTTGATGGGGTGGAAAGTGAGGACAAGGGGAACCCAGTCACAGTTCTGGGAGGGAGGGAGGGAGGGGAAGGGATGAGGGTAGAGGTGCAGGAAATGGGCCAGACACGGTTGAGGACCCTGTCAACAACAGTGTGGGGGGAATCCTCGGTTAAGGAAAAAGGAAGACGTATCAGAAGCACTGTCGTAGAAGGTTGCATCATCAGAGCCGGAGACGGAGAAACTGGGAGAATGGAATGGAGTCCTTACAGGAGGCAGGGTGTGAAGAAGTGTAGCCGAGGTAGCTGTGGGAGTCGGTGGGCTTACATATCCCACAAAAAGACAGGATATGTCGAACATGCCTTGTTCCAGTTCTGCTCAGGCCCTCTCCCCCAACTCTTTTTCCAGTACATTGATGACTATAATCGGTGCAGTTTCCTGCTCCCACCCCGAACTGGAAAAAGTCATCACATTTGCTTCCAATTTCCACCCTTTTCTCAACCTTTACACGATCCATCGCCGACACTTCCCTCCCTCAATTTCTCGGTCTCCTTCTCTGGGGTTAGGCTGTCTACGAATATTCATTATAAGCCCAACAACTCTTTTTTCTTTTTATTTTATTTTAGTTTGTTTCATCTTTCATTTTACTTAACATGTGCCTGCCCACTGTTTTGTTCATGTTTGTGCTTTGGGCCAGGGCTGTTCATTTTTCTGTCCATTAACACCCTTTCTGCACTAACGCTTTGTCTTTCAACACACCATTAACATACAGTTTTCCTTTGCTCCATGACCTTCCTGTCAGTTATTCTCTGTGACCCTATCCTATCAACACCTTCACTTTTGTTATCTCTTGCCCCACCCCCACTTTATTTGGTTAAAACTTATTACATTTCTAACCTTTGTCAGTTTTAATGAAGGTTCATCGACCTGAAAAGTTAACTTTGCTTCTCTCACCACAGATGCTGCCAGACCCGCTGAGTATTTCCAGCATTTTTTGTTTTTATTTCAGATTTCCAGCACCTGCAGTATTTTGCTTTTAAAGAAGAACAAGGAAGTTATGTTGAACTTGTATAAGACACTAGTTCGGCCTCAGCTGGAGTATTGTGTCCTGTTCTGGGCGCTGCACTTCAAGGAATATGTGAAGCCATTAGAGAGAGTGCAGAAAAAACTCACGGGAATGGTTCCAAGGATGAGGAATTTCAGTTATGAAGACAGATTGGAGAAGTTGGGACTGTTTTCCTTGGAAAAGAGAAGGCTGAGAGATGATTTGATAGAGGTATTCATAATCATGAGAGGTCTGGACAGAGTAGATAGAGAGAAACTGTTCCCACTCGTGAAAGGATTGAGAACGAGAGGGCACAGATTTAAAGTATTTGGTAAGAGAAGCAAAAGTGACATGAGGAAAAACTTTTTCACGCAGCGAGTGGTTAGGATCTGGCATTCGCTGCCTGACAGGCAGGATCAACTGTGGCTTTCAAAAGAGAATTAGATAGTTAGCTGAAAAGGAAGAATGTGCAAAGTTATGGGGAGAAGGCTGGGCAATGGACTAAGTGAATTGCTTGTTCGGAGAGCCGGTACAGTAACGATGGGTTGAATAGCCTCCTTCTGCGCTGTAACAAGGGGAGATGGTGACGTAGTGGTACTGTCACAGGACGAGTAGCCCAGAGACCCAGGGTATTGCACTAGGGACATGGGTTCAAATCCCACCACAGCAGATCGTGAAATTTGAATTCAATTAATAAATCTGGATTTAAAAAGCTAGTTTAATGATGGCCATGGAACCATTGTTAATTGTTGTAAAAACCCATCTGGTTCACTAATGTCCTTTAGGGAAAGAAATCTGCTGTCCTTACCTGGTCTGGCCTACATGTGACTCCAGACCCACAGCAATGTGCTTGACTTTTACATGCCCTCTGAAATGGCCTAGCAAGCCACTCAGTTGTGTCGAACCGCTACGAAGTCAATAAAAAGGAATGAAACCGGACAGACCACCTGGCATCGACCTAGGCACCGGAAATGACAATGGCAAACCCAGCCCTGTCGACCCTGCAAAGTCCTCCTTACTAACATCTGGGGGCTTGTGCCAAAGTTGGGAGAGTCCCACAGACTAGTCAAGCAACAGCCTGACATAGTCATACTCACGGAATCATACCTGACAGACAATGTCCCAGACACTGCCATCACCATCCCTGGGTATGTCCTGTCCCACCGGTAGGACAGACCCAGCAGAGGTGGTGGCACAGTGGTATGCAGTAGGGAAGGAGTTGCCCTGGGAGCCCTCAACATCGACTTTGGACTCCATGAAGTCTCATGACATCAGGTCAAACATGGACAAGGAAACCTCCTGCTGATTACCACCTACCGCCCTCCCTCAGCTGATGTCAGTACTTGTCCATGTTGAACAGCACTTGGAGGAAGCACTGAGGGTGGCAAGGGCACAGAATGTACAACGGCTTCAATGTCCATCACCAAGATTGGTTCGGTAGCACCACTACTGACCGAGCTGGCCAAGTCCTAAAGGACATAGCTGCTAGACTGTGTATGCGGCAGGTGGTGAAGGAACCAACAAGAGGGAAAAACATACTTGAACTCATCCTCACCAATCTGCCTGCTGCAGATGCATCTGTCCATGACAGTATTGGTAGGAGTGACCATCGCACAGTCGTTGTGGAGAAGAAGTCCCACCTTCACATTGAGGATACCCTTCATTGTGTTGTGTGGCACTACCACCGTGCTAAATGGGATTGATTTCAAACAGATCTAGCAATGCAAAACTGGGCATCCACGAGGCGCTGTGGGCCATCAGCAGCAGCAGAATTGTACTCAACCACAATCTGTAACCTCATGGCCCAGCATATCCCCCACTCTACCATTACCATCAAGCCAGAAGACCAATCCTGGTTCAATGAAGAGTGTAGGAAGGCATGCCAGGAGCAGCACCAGCCATACCAATGAATGAGGTGTCAACCTGGTGAAGCTACAACACAGGACTATCTGCGTGCCAAACTGCGTAAGCAGCATGCGATAGACAGAGCTAAGCGATCCCATAACCAACGGATCAGATCTAAGCTCTACAGTCCTGCCACATCCAGCCGTGAATGGTGGTGGACAATTAAACAACTAACTGGAGCAGGTGGCTCCACAAATATCCCCATCCTCAATAAAAGCAAAATACTGCGGATGCTGGAAATCTGAAATAAAAACAAGAAATACTGGAACCACTCAGCAGGTCTGGCAGCATCTGTGGAAAGATGCTGCCATCCTCAATGATGGGGGAACCCAGCACATCAGTGCAAAAGATAAGGCTGAAACATTTGCAACTATCTTCAGCCAGATGTGCCAAGTTGATGATCCATCTGGGCCTCCTCCTGAAGTCACCAGCATCACAGATGCCAGACTTCAGCCAATTCGATTCACTCCGTGTGATATCAAGAAACGACTGAAGGCACTGGACACTGCAAAGGCTATGGGCCCGGCTAATATTCCGGCAATAGTACTGAAGACCTGTGCTCCAGAACTTGCCACACCCCTAGCCAAGCTGTTCCAGTACAGCTACAACACTGGCATCTACACTGCAATGTGGAAAATTGCCCAGGTATGTCCTGTACACAAAAAGCAGGACAAGCCCAACCCAGCCAATTACCGCCCCATCAACCTACTCTCAATCATCAGTCAAGTGATGGAAGGGGTCATCAACAGTGCCATCAAGCAGCACTTGCTTAACAATAACCTGCTCAGTAACGCTCAGTTTGGGTTCCGCCAGGGCCACTCAGCTCCTGACCTCATTACAGCCTTGGTTCAAACATGGACAAAACAGCTGAACTCAAGAGGTGAGGTGACAGTGATTGATGAAGCAGCTGAAGATGGTTGGGCCTAGGACATTACCCTGAAGAACTCCTGCAGTGATATCCTGGAACTCAGATGATTGACCTCCATCAACCACAACCATCTTCCTTTGCGCTAGGTACGACTCCAACCAGCAGAGAGTTTTCCCCCGATTCCCATTGACTCCAGTTTTGCTAGGGCCCCTTGATGCCGTACTCGGTCAAATGCTGCCTTGATGTCAAGGACAGTCACTCTCACCTCACCGGATGTACGCTGATGATTACACAATGTTCAGCACCATTCATGACTCCTCAGATACTGAAGCAGTCCGTGTAGAAATGCAGCAAGACTTGGACAATATCCAGACTTGGGCTGATAAGTGGCAAGTAACATTCGTGCCACACAAGTGCCAGGCAATGACCATCTCCAACAACAGAGAATCTAACCATCTCCCCTTGACATTCAATGGCATTACCATCGCTGAATCCCCCACTATCAACATCCTAAGGGAGACCAGAAACTGAACTGGAGTAGCCATATAAATACCGTAGCTACAAGAGCAGGTCAGAGGCTAGGAATCCTGCGGCGAGTAACTTACCTCCTGACTCCCCAAAGCCTGTCCACCATCTACAAGGCACAAGTCAGGAGTGTGATGGAATACTCTCCACTTGCCTGGATAGGTGCAGCTCCAACAACACTCAAGAAGCTCGACACCATCCAGGACAAAGCAGCCTCTTGATTGGCACCCCATCCACAAACATTCACTCCCTCCACCACCAAAGCACAGTGGCAGCAGTGTGTACCATCTACAAGATGCACTGCAGCAATGCACCAAGGCTCCTTAAACTGCACCTTCCAAACCCACGACCTCTACCAACTAGAAGGACAAGGGCAGCAAATGCATGGGAACACCACCAACTGCAAGGTCCCCTCCAAGTCACACACCATCCTGACTTGGAACTACATCGCCGTTCCTTCACTGTCGCTGGGTCAAAATCCTGGATCTCCCTTCCTAACAGCACTGTGGGTGTACCTACCCCAAATGGACTGCAGCAGTTCAAGAAGGCAGCTCACCACCACCTTCTCAAGGGCAATAAATGCTGGCCTGGCCAGTGACGCCCACATCCCATGAAAAAAAAAATTCTGTGATTCTGTGATATGAAGGGTTTTAATAGAGTAAATAAGGGAAACGGTTTCCACTGGTAGGTGGGTCAGTAACCAGAGGACACAGATTTAAGGTAATTGGGGAAAGAGTCAAAGCAGAGATGAGGAGAACACTTTTTCTACACAGTGAGTTGTTGTGATCTAGAATGTGCTGTCCGAAAGGGTGATGAAAGCAGATTCAATGGTGACTTTCAAAGGGAATTGGATCTATGAACAGAGAAATTTGCAGGGCTGTGGGAAAATCAGGGGAGAATGGCACTAATTAATGAGTCGGCAAAGAACCAGCACAGGCTTGATGGCCCGAATTGTCTCCTTCTCTGCTGCAAGATTCGATGATTCTGTAAACAGTGCCTTAACTTTCAAACAAACACAATGCACTAATATACCACATAGAGCAGCCTAATGGAACAATGAACTTTAAACAACTATATAAAAAAAATCTTCCCCAGTCTCCCACAAGACTGAGGAGGAAAATCTCAATAAATCTGGAGTGTCAAAAAAGATGCTGGGCTTTAGATTTCCCTGATGGTTAGAGATATACAGAGGAGGTGGCAGAGGAAAGCTTCATGTTACCTGCGGTGTGCGTGTCTCTGGTGGCTGCTTGCGAGATTCTGATTGTCTGTGAAAATCCTTCTGAGAGTAATGCTTTTGAGGCTGCGATGGCAATTCTGCATTGCAGCCTGAGAAATAAGTTAAACGCTCAAATATTCTCCAATAACGGTGAGACAGCTGGAGGTTAAGGGGTGATAACAAAATCTCGTTTAGAATTCTCCTGGTGTGCGGGCCAATATTCTCCCCGCAACTACCACCAAACCAAAACATTTCTCTTCCTCAAACTGTTCATTCATTTGCTACTCATGGGATCTTGCTGTGCAAAAAAATAGGCTGTTGTACTTGTCTACGTAATGACGACTATACTTTAAAATTATGTCACTGGATGTAAAGGGAACATCAGCCTAATTTGTTTTTTTTTAAACATAGCGAGTTATTGTGATCTGGAATGCACTGCCTGAAAGGGCAGTGAAAGCAGATTCAGTAATAACTTTTAAAATTCCTCTGAGAAAGTTACTATTGAATCGGCTTCCACCGCATTCCAGATCACAACAACTCACTGTGTAAAAAAATTCACCACCTCTCCCCTCTGCTTCTTTTGCCAATTATCTTAAATCTGTCCCCTCTGGTTACTGACTCTGCAAATTTTTCCTTTTCAAGAGCATATCCAACATTGTTTGCAATTTTTTTTTGTAAATCAACGAGCCGAGTTAAACAAAATAGATTTTCTGAATTCCTAAAACTTCCTTCTCCCTTTTATGGAAATAAACCTCACCAATTTCCACCAGCACAAACCTGGTTCGGAGTCACTACAGGAGCAAGGTGTGCCTGAAACGTACTCCTCCGATCTGTGATTGGCTCCCCGTGGGTCATCGGTGGAAGCTGTTCATCTGGAAGTTGATGGAAGAATCACGGGTTGAATCACTTGTACAATAGTATTTTCATTGCCTGCATCGTGCTATTGCAGTTACTGTTAGAGGGCTTGACAGCGTAGATGCTGGGAGGATCCACCTGGCTGGAATGACTAGAACTAAAGAGTCACAGGCTGGGATTTTCTCAGAGGGGAAAAGGTCCTGATGTGAGGACCAAATGCGGGTCTCAAACCCACATGGGCGGGCAGTGGGACCCGAGCGGCAATCTTCCTGGTGGTGGCACCTTAATTGGCCGCCGCTAGGCCCGCCATCAACTAAGGACAGCAGCCTGGCTCTCCACTGTACTGACCCAATCAGAGGGCCGACAGCTCTGCTGCCTTGGCACCACCTCCGAGAGAGAGTTGGCCGCTGCAGAGGCTGTAAGGAGAACCAGAGAGCGTCTCAATTTTGAGACGCCCTCGCAGGGTGTTTAGAAATTTTTGTCTCTGCCGGGGCCAGGCCCCAGTGACCGGAGAGGTTACCCCTCCAGCAGCGGTGTCGGGGCTGCTGAGGGCCCTCCTCCTTGGGCCATGGAACCTCCAGATGCGATGGCACAGCACCCCCCCACAACCCCAGGAAATCACCTCTATGCAGCTGGTGGCCTCCCCACTGCCAGCAAAATACCAGCAGACTGGGTAAATGGCCTTTCATTGGCCACTCGCCTCTGGTTGCTGGGCGGCCAAGCTGCTGCAGGTCCCACCGCTGGTAAAATGGCACCGGCGGCAGGGATGCGCTGGGGAGCCCTCCCAACCCAGCACTCCAATATTTTACCGGCGACTCCCCCCCCCGCCCCCTCCCCCCACCCCGCTCCCAGCCTGCCACCCAGAGGTCAAGAAAATCTTGGCCATCGTCTTGGGATAGGGGATGACCATTCAGGGCTGAGATGAGGAGAATTTTCTTTACTCAAAGGGTTGTGAATCTTTGGAATTCTCTACCCCAGGGGGCTGTGGATGCTCAGTCGTTTAAGTACATTCAAGACTGAGATGAAAAGTTTTTGGATTCGAATGGATATGGGGATAGTACGGGAAAGTAGAGTTGATAGAAAAGTTCAGCTATAATCCTGCTGAATGGTGGAGCAGGCTCAAGGGGACATATGGCCTATCCCTGCTCCTGCTTCTTATGTTCTTACAGAAATTTCATGGCATTATACAGCACAGCAGGAGGCCATTCACCCATCGTGCCGATGCCATCTCTTTGAAAGAAAGAGCTATCCATTTAGCCCCACTCCCCTGCTCTTTTCCAATAGCCCTCTAAGTTTTCTCCCCTCATTATTCTGAATTTGCTTATTTTAAATATTGAGTCATAATCTGGCACTGGGCCCTACTCACATTTCAAGATTCCTTGGCTCCTAACCATGCCATGAATTAGATATTATATTTTAAAATGCATTTAGAGTTAAAGCTCACTTTAAAATAATGAGGGGTTTTGATAAACAAGAGAAACTCTTTCTTCTAGCAGGAGGGTTAGTAAGTAGTGCCTACAGATTTAAGGTAATTGGCCAAAAAGCCAGAGGAAGGTGCGCTGCCTGAAAGGGCGGTGGAAGCAGATTCAATCGTAACTTTCAGATGAGAATTGGATAAATACTTGGAAAGGAGAAATTTACAGGGCTATGGGGAAAGAGCAGGGAAGTGGTACGAATTGGATTGTGCTTTCCAAGAGATGGCATGAGTGGCTCGTAACTCTCGGGGTATTCTCGCTTCAGGTTTGCCATTGATTGAAATGAGAGGGGTCCCGGGTTCAAATCCTGGAAGAGCCCTGCTTGGTTTCTATTTATTGTGGGGGGGGGGGGGGGACAAAGCGGTGTCATGGTGGTAATGTCACTAAACTACTAATCCAGAGGCCCAGGCTATTGCCCCGGGGACACGGGTTTAAATCTCACTACGGCAGCCGGTGGAATTTAAATTCAATTAAATCAAATTAATTATGTTTTAAAATCTGGAATTGAAAGCTTGTGTCAGTAATAGTGCCATGAAACTAATCATTCATGGTCATAAAAACCCATCTGGTTCACTAATGACCTTCAGGGAGGGAAATCTGCCGTCCTTACCTGGTCTGGCCTACATGTGACTCCAAACCCACAGTAATGTGGCCGATTCTTAACTGCCCTCTGAAATGGCCTTGCAAGCCACTCAGTTGTCAAGGGCAATTGAGATGAGCAACAAATGCTGGTTTTGCCAGCGGCGCCCATATCCCATGAAAGCATTTTTTTTTTTAAAAAGCCGATGGCCTCCTGCTGTGCTGTACATTTGCAAGTATCTATGATGGATTTTATGGTGCTACCCACATCAACATGAATGGTGCTAACAACAATTAGAGCCCTGTACAGAGCACTGAAATGAAAACAGGTTATTAGTTTAAAACATATGTGCCATTTTAAGGCATGCAAATGATTAATACTACACGGCTGTGCAATATCAGCTAAGCATTTGTTGAGAGTTCATGGTGGTTTTAGCACTCAGGAATATAGGTCTCACAGCAGCAGGCTGCATTTATATAGCTCCTCTAATGTCGTAAATCATCATGAGACGTGTAACCTGCTTGCTCAGGTGGCAGTTAAAGATCCCATGGCACTTTTGCGAAGTAGAACAAGGGAGTTCTCCCCGGTGTCCTGGCCAATATTTATCCCTCAACCAACATCACTAAAACAGATTATCTGGTCATTATCACATCGCTGTTTGAGGGCGCTTGCTGTGAAGATACTGCCTGTCGCGTTTCCTGCATTACAGCAGTGACTTGTAAAGTGCTTTGAGATGTCCAGTCATCGTGAAAGGTGCTATATAAATGCAAGTCTTTCTTTCTTTAAGGCATTTCACAGGAACATTATCAAACAAAATTTGACCCGGAGCCACATAAGGAGATATTCGCTCAGGTGACCAAAAGTGTGGTCAAAGAGCTCAGTTTAAGAAGCATTTTAAACGAGAGAGAGGCAGTGAGGTTTTGGGAGGGAATTCCAGAACTTAGGACTGAGGCAGCTGAAGGCACAGCCAACAATGAAGGAGCAATGGAAATCGGGGATGCTCAAGCAGCCAGAACTGAAGGAACGCAGAGATTTCGCAGGGTTGTGGGGCTGGAGGAGATTACAGAGATAGGGAGGGGCGAGGCACGGGAGGGATTTAAAAACAAGGATGAGAATTTTAAAATTGAGACGTGAGACAACGTAGATCAGTGAGCACAATGATGACGGATGAATGGGACTTGGTAACAGTTAGGATATAGAATGGTATTGGACAATTAAACAGCTTACAGGAGGAGGTGGCTCCACTAATATCCCCATCCTCAATGATGGTGGAGCCCAGCACATCAGTGCAAAAAATAAGGCTGAAGCATTCGCAACAATCTTCAGGCAGATGTGCCGAGTGGATGATCCATCTCGGCCTCCTCCTGAAGTCCCCAGCATCACAGATGCCAGACTTCAGCCAATTCAATTCGATCCACATGATATCAAGGCACTGGATACTGAAAAGGCCATGGGCCCCCACAACATTCCGGCAATTGTACCGAAGACCTGTGCTCCAATACTTGCCGCGTTTCCAGCTACGCTGTTCCAGTACAGCTACAACACAGACATCTATCCGGAAATGGGGAAAATTGCCCAGGTATGTCCTGCACACATAAAGTAGGACAAGTTCAACCCGGCCAATTAACGCCCTTTCAGTCTACTCTCAATCATCAGTAAAGGGATGGAAGGTGTCGTAGACAGTGCTACCAAGCGGCACTTGCTCAGCAATAATCTGCTCACTGACGCTCAGTTTGGGTTCTGCCAGGACCACTCAGCTCCTGACTTCATTACAGCCTTGGTTCAAACATGGACAAAAGGGCTGAACTCAAAAGGTGAGGTGAGAGTAACTGCCCTTGACATCAAGGCAGCATTTGACCAATGTTCAGCACCATTCGTGACTCCTCAGATACTGAAGCAGTCCGTGGAGAAATACAGCAAGACTTGGACAATATCCAGACTTGGGCTGATCAGTGGCAAGTAACATTTGAGTTACTCAAGTGCCAGGCAATGACCATCTCCAACAAGAGAGAATCTAACCATCTCCCCATGACATTCAATGGCATTACCATCGCTGAATGCCCCACGATCAACATCCTAGGGGCTAACATTGACCAGAAACTGAACTGGAGTAGCCATATAAATACCATGGATACAAGAGCAGGTCAGAGGCTAGGAATCCTGCGACAAGTAACTCACCTCCTGACTCCCCAAAGCCTGTCCACCATCTACAAGGCACAAGTCAGGAGTGTGATGGAACACTCTCCACTTGCCTGGATGGGTGCAGCTCCAACAGCACTCAAGAAGCTCGACACCATCCAGGACAAAGCAGCCCGCTTGATTGGCACCCCATCTACAAACATTCACTCCCTCCACCACCGACGCACAGTGGCAGCAGTGTGTACCATCTACAAGATGCACTGCAGCAACTCACCAAGGCTCCTTGGACAGCAACTTCCAAACCCACGACCTCTACCACCTAGAAGGACAAGGGCAGCAAATGCATGGGAACACCACCACCTGCAAGTTCCCCTCCAAGTCACACACCATCCTGACTTGGAACTATATCGCTGTTCCTTCACTGGCACTGGGTCAAAATTCTGAAACTCCCTTCCTACTAGCACTCTGGGTATACCTACCCCACATGGACTGCAGCAGTTCAAGAAGGCAGCTCACCACCACCTTCTCAAGGGCAATTGGGAATGAGCAATAAATGCTGGCCTGGCTAGCGACGCCCACATCCCATGAATGAATTTTAAAAAAACACAGTGGAGTTTTGGATGAGCTCAAGTTTATGAGGAGTTGAAGATGGGAGGCCGACCAAGAGAGTATTGGAATAGTCAAGTCCTGAGGGAACAAAGGCATGGATGAGAGTTTCAGCAGCAGATAAACAGAGACAGAGGCTCTCTGCCTGTCTCTCCTCCTTTTAGATGCTCCTAAAAACATCTTTTGACCAATCTATCCTGATATCTTATGTGGCTCGTTGTGTAAGGCATTTGAATATCTCTTGTATTTTTGTTATGCTTGAGGCATTTGTTAATATCCCTCGCATTTCTGTTCATAAATAAAATGTAACCAGTTGTGGTGTGGACCAGTGTGTGGGACTGACTGGGTGGTAAAAATATGGAGGCGGAGGACATTGGGAGAAAGGGAGAAGATTTCTGACCGAAGACATCACTGAGGTTCGTATTGGACTTATTAAAAATAAAAGACAGTGCACTGGCAAGCAAGAACTTGGTTTAAAGTGTGTCTACTTCAACGCCAGGAGCATCCGGAATAAGGTGGGTGAGCTTGCAGCATGGGTTGGTACCTGGGATCTCGATGTTGTGGCCATTTCGGAGACATGGGTAGAGCAGGGGCAGGAATGGATGTTGCGGGTTCCGGGATTTAGATGTTTCAGTAAGAACAGAGAAGATGGTAAAAGAGGGGGGTGTGTGGCATTGTTAATCAAGGAGAGTATTACAGCGGCAGAAAGGACGTTTGAGGACTCGTCTACTGAGGTAGTATGGGCCGAGGTTAGAAACAGGAGAGGAGAGGTCACCCTGTTGGGAGTTTTCTATAGACCTCCGAATAGTTCCAGAGATGTAGAGGAAAGGATAGCGAAGATGATTCTCGACAGGAGCGAGAGTAACAGGGTAGTTGTTATGGGGGACTTTAACTTTCCAAATATTGACTGGAAATACTATAGTTCGAGTACTTTAGATGGGTCAGTTTTTGTCCAGTGCGTGCAGGAGGGTTTTCTGACACAGTATGTAGACAGGCCAACCAGGGGCGATGCCACATTGGATTTGGTACTGGGTAATGAACCCGGCCAGGTGTTAGATTTAGATGTAGGTGAGCACTTTGGTGATAGTGATCACAATTCGGTTAGGTTTACCTTAGCGATGGGCAGGGACAGGTATATACCACAGGGCAAGAATTATAGCTGGGGGAAAGGGAATTATGATGCGATTAGGCAAGATTTAGGATGCGTAGGATGGGGAAGGAAACTGCAGGGGATGGGCACAATCGAAATGTGGAGCTTATTCAAGGAGCAGCTACTGCGTGTCCTTGATAAGTATGTACTTGTCAGGCAGGGAGGAAGTTGTCGAGCGAGGGAGCCATGGTTTACTAAAGAAGTTGAAGCGCTTGTCAAGAGGAAGAAGAAGGCTTATGTTAGGATGAGACGTGAAGGCTCAGTTAGGGCGCTTGAGAGTTACAAGCTAGCCAGGAAGGATCTAAAGGGAGAGCTAAGAAGAGCAAGGAGAGGACACGAGAAGTCATTGGCGGATAGGATCAAGGAAAACCCTAAGGCTTTCTATAGGTATATCAGGAATAAAAGAATGACTAGAGTTAGATTAGGGCCAATCAAGGATAGTAGTGGGAAGTTGTGTGTGGAATCAGAGGAGATAGGGGAAGTGTTAAATGAATATTTTTTGTCAGTATTTACAGGAGAGAAAGAAAATGTTGTCGAGGAGAATACTGAGATTCAGACTACTAGGCTAGATGGGATTGAGGTTTACGAGGAGGTGTTAGCAATTTTGGAAAGTGTGAAAATAGATAAGTCCCCTGGGCCAGATGGGATTTATCCTAGGATTCTCTGGGAAGCCAGGGAAGAGACAGGATTTATAATCATCTTGAAAAGAATAAGTTCATTAGCGATAGTCAGCACGGTTTTGTGAAGGGTAGGTCGTGCCTCACAAACCTTATTGAGTTTTTCGAGAAGGTGACCAAACAGGTGGATGAGGGTAAAGCAGTGGATGTGGTGTATATGGATTTCAGTAAGGCGTTTGATAAGGTTCCCCACGGTAGGCTATTGCAGAAAATACGGAAGTATGGGGTTGAAGGTGATTTAGAGCTTTGGATCAGAAATTGGCTAGCTGAAAGAAGACAGAGGGTGGTGGTTGATGGCAAATGTTCATCCTGGAGTTTAGTTACTAGTGGTGTACCGCAAGGATCTGTTTTGGGGCCACTGCTGTTTGTCATTTTTATAAATGACCTGGAAGAGGGTGTAGAAGGGTGGGTTAGTAAATTTGCGGATGACACGAAGGTCGGTGGAGTTGTGGATAGTGCCGAAGGATGTTGTGGGGTACAGAGGGACATAGATAGGCTACAGAGCTGGGCTGAGAGATGGCAAATGGAGTTTAATGCGGAAAAGTGTGAGGTGATTCACTTTGGAAGGAGTAACAGGAATGCAGAGTACTGGGCTAATGGGAAGATTCTTGGTAGTGTCGATGAACAGAGAGATCTTGGTGTCCAGGTACATAAATCCCTGAAGGTTGCTACCCAGGTTAATAGGGCTGTTAAGAAGGCATATGGTGTGTTAGCTTTTATTAGTAGGGGGATCGAGTTTCGGAGCCACGAGGTCATGATGCAGCTGTACAAAACTCTGGTGAGGCCGCACCTGGAGTATTGCGTGCAGTTCTGGTCACCGCATTATAGGAAGGATGTGGAAGCTTTGGAAAGGGTGCAGAGGAGATTTACGAGGATGTTGCCTGGTATGGAGGGAAGGTCTTACGAGGAAAGGCTGAGGGACTTGAGGTTGTTTTCGTTGGAGATAAGGAGGAGGAGAGGTGACTTAATAGAGACATATAAGATAATCAGAGGGTTAGATAGGGTGGATAGTGAGAGTCTTTTTCCTTGGATGGTGATGGCAAACACGAGGGGACATAGCTTTAAGTTGAGGGGTGATAGATATAGGACAGATGTTAGAGGTAGTTTCTTTACTCAGAGAGTAGTAGGGGCGTGGAACGCCCTGCCTGCAACAGTAGTAGACTCGCCAACTTTAAGGGCATTTAAGTGGTCATTGGATAGACATATGGATGAAAGTGGAATAGTGTAGGTCAGATGGTTTCACAGGTCGGCGCAACATCAAGGGCCGAAGGGCCTGTACTGCGCTGTAATGTTCTAATGTAACCGAACAAGGACCTCCACTACACACTCGCAGACAGACAAGTCAGGACATGCCTGAACTGTTACAGACAGTCTGTCTACAACCACTCTCATGGACAACGGCCTATTGAAATATGTGTGAATGGTTTTCTTCTTGCCTTATCAAGATGCAGATATCACATCCATGGGTGGCATACATCCAAGACCCCTCGCTGCTGAGAGCAGGATATGACCACATACAGGTGGTCTTGCATAGCCAGGGTGGGATTGATAAGGCACTGAAACTCAATCGGATGACCCAGTTCAAAACATTACCTTGTCTGTTAAGGGGCCAGGGTCAGAAAGGGGTATAAAGCCACAGCTCACAAGGATATTGTTGCTGCAGCTGGGAAGTGTGACTTTGTCAGGCACATGAAGTCATGCAAAAGAAGTCATTCAGTGGACCTGACCACCTGGGAATGAGCTTCTGTACACGGCCTACTAAGCAACTGGTGTTGTAAGTATATACTATTGCTTGGAGAGTTAATAAAGGTGTTCCACATAAAGTGGAAATTGTATCCAAAGTCTATTCCATGTGATTGATACTCAGTATGGGGTCAGGACCTTAGAGGGAAGTGAGACCCCCTTTTTAAGACTCTAGCGACCATGATCAGGGACCCCGAAAGGCAAAGAAATGGCAATTTGTACTTTGGATGGGCTTGTGACAAAATGCGTGGCAGGGAAATTGCCTCTGAAGCAGGGGTGGGTACAGGTCATCCTGGAGGGGGCTGAATCAGTACACGGAGCTGAAAAGAGGACACAGGGATCCACTTGTAGGCGTGCCTTGGAAACAGCAGTTTGGCTAATGGCACTTCAGCAGCAGAGTAGGAGGTATGAGGCCGAGGTAGTAAAACTCAATCCAGAGCTTGAGAAGAGAGACAAGAAGCTTAGTGATTGTGAAGTGTTTGTGAAGGGGTTAATAATGCAGCTGGAGGGAGAGAGAAAGCCAGAACCCCCTGACGATAAGGATGAATAGGATAAGTGTCATCCTCCACCTGTCGCACCCCTACGGGCAGCCAGACAGGACGGGGAAGCCCTGGAAAAGGGGGTCAGGGGTTGCTGTAAAAAGAAAGTAAAAGCAGTTGGAGGAAAGTGGAGTCAAAACCAACAATGTAATTTATTTATCTTGCTTGCTTCTGTTTGAGTTCTGACTTAAGTTTCAAGTTGTCAAGACAAATGTTGTAAGAATGAAGAATGCAAAGGAAGCTTCCGATAATAATGTACGCGTGAGAGTTTTAATGTGTTCTGTGGCACTTTGAGTTTATAACTCATTATCGGAATTCATTTGGGTGCATAGAGATATGAAAGTGTGCATGTGATTATTGAGTGCGTTGTGTCAACTTAATGTTCTGTGAAGTTAAGTTGTGGATCTATGGGAAGCAATTAGTGTTGGGAGTTTATTGTGTTATTATATCTCCCAGGTAAAAGAGGTGCAGTGAAATGTAAGTAGCTCTAGTTTTTTTGTACCTTTAAGAAACCGTGAGCATATGCTGCAAAGGCTGTAAGACTTACAAGCTTCCTTTTATTTTGGACTAAACAGTTTCAGGTGTTTCTTGGGAATTAAACCGGTTTGGAGTTTTAATTACAGGCACTTCAGAAGTTTAATGAAAGACGATAACTAATGTAATTTGTTTTTTTTTTAAAAGCACATGCTATTTTTCTCTGCTTGTGTGTGGAATAAATTAATTTTTTGTGTGGATGATGTTTTGTGTGCTTCAAACTTCAGTGTTTTTTCTTCCTGAAATTGTGGTTTTGTGGTAGTAGTTTCAGCACTTTAAGTTTGAAAACTCACAGTAAAATTGTGAGATGGATTGGAAGGGAAGTGTTAACTGAAATAGTTGTTTTAAGTTATGAGATTCAAGGTTGGATTGCTGGCCAGGATCCCAACTTGAATCGGGTTTATGAAACATGTGGGGATTCTAATCCAGATACGAATTCACACAGTCATTTGGTAGTAGAGAACTTGAGTATTGCTGAAAATAGAGAGATGTTGTTGAAAATGTTCATATTGCACTCATCAGGACAATCTGCAAGAATACCAATGTAAGGAAAAACAACAACTTTATACTGTATGAGAAGGGAGTGCTGATTGGTTGACAAGTGAACTCTGATTGGTAGAAGCGTTGCCATGGAGAATACATCAGTTTATGGTGACTGACAGTTAACTGCCAAGATTTGTTTGAAACTGAAACCAGGCAGCTTGACTGTGATTGGTCAAGGCATTGCCCTGAGGAATGAACCAGCAAATGGCTGTTACTTATTTTGTTTAGCTGAAACAAGCTTTGTTTGTGTACATGCTCTTTCTATCTGTAAAGAACAGGCCCTGTGTATTAATGTATGTAGCTTCCAGTACGCGCAAATGCACCACACTGCGTCCCCTACTGACAATCTGAAATTGGTTGTCGGCGTAATTCTTAGCACACTGAGGGTTATTTAGCAAATGTGGCAAATAGCAACCTCGTAGAAAGGGTCTGAGCCATTTGCTCACCATGCAAGCTTGATGCTGCAATAGGGTGAATCAAAGACATCCTGCGTGACCATGGCTACCCTGATCACATCATTTCTCACTGTATATTGCGCAAACTTATGAATGGGCCTAAGGTCGTCATTTGCAGCCCTGAAAATTGCCCAGTCTACCTCAAGCTACACTGGAAGGGTAATGCATCCCAAAAATTTGAGCAACAGGTAAAGCTAGCTGTTTCACGCTGCTATTATGCAGGAGCAACACACGTATTCACCACTAACAGGATGCTGCCATCAAGCCAAAAAGGCGTCCTGACTAACACACATATGAGTAATGTAAGATATGAATTTCAATGCTAGTGTGATGCTAGGTATATAGGCCGTACGTCCCAAAGACTGGAGGATTGTATCAAACAACATGTCCCTTCTGCTGTTCGCAAAGGGCAAGATACAGGCTGTACCCAACCAGCCCATGCTTGCAAAACTCAAAACAGTGTCCAACATTATGGATAAATAAAAATTTACAGTTTTATTTGAAGAGAATTAAATAAATTGATCTTAATGTTAAGTGATCGACAGGTGCAGGAACTAGTGTTGAACAGAAAGGATCAATCCAAGTAATGCAAATTCCAGAAAAGAAAAAAAAGAGGGAAAATGTCCATAAAGCTGTGAGTAATAGAGTCAGGGATATGGAGACTGTTAGACTATGAAAGGGTGGGTATGGTTGGTGACACCCGGGGAGACAATAAGACATGTGGGGAGCAATTTCCACCTCAAGGGGTAGGTATCCATGTGAGCAAGAATAAAGATCAGGAATACGCTACTCAAGTAGCAGGGGCATCCGGGTGACATTACCGAGGAAGCCCCAACCTTTAAACGCACAGATAGTACTGTGAGGGGCCTCTAACAGACCCCAGGCCCAAAGAATGGTTTGGTTTTGATACGTACTGGGAAAATGTTATATCATGATGTGCACCATGAGGTGGCACAGGTTGATGTGGAATTTGACAGAGATAGGGTTGCCCAGGTGACGTGGGAGAACGAAGCACAGCCTGTCTGCCAAGTTATTGGACAACATGTTGGTACATGGAGTAAGGAGCAGCAGTGATGGGCCTGGTCTCTGGAGACAGGTGTAACAAAGGGGGCAAGCCGAAGGAGGAGGCAAAAGCTGGTCAATGACACAGCTACCGTCTTTAATACTGGGACCTCACTGGTGTATAGTTTGGACCTAGCATCTCTGGAAGCAGTCCATTTTGAAATTCTGTGAGACCTGGACAATATCCAGGCTTGGGCTGATAAGTGGCAAATAACATTCACACCACACTAAGGAGAGACGGAGAGGCACACGCGCGCACGCACGTCAGGACACGCCACTGATGTGGTAGCCTGGGCTGTTCCCACCGCAGACAGCCTGTCTACAACCACTCTCATGGACAATGTCCTTTTGAAGTATGTGTGAATGGTTTCCTTCTTGCCTTATTAAGATGCAGTTTTAACATCCACGGTTGGTATGCATCAAAGATCTCCCCCCCCCCCCCCCCCCCCCCTCCACCCACCTTGCTGAGAGCAGGATATGACCACATACAGGTGGTCTTGCCTAGCCAGGGTGGGATTGATAAGGCACTGAAACTCAATCTGATGACCCAGTTTAAAACATTGCCTTATATGTCGAGAGACCAGGGTCAGAAAGGGGTAACAAAACTAAAAATGCTGGAAATACTCAGCAGGTCTGACAGCATCTGTGGAGAGAGAAACATTTCAGGTCCGTGACCTTTCATCAGAACTGGCAAAGGTTAGAAAAGAATTAGGTTTTAAGCAAGTGAAGGGGAGGGGAGTGGGACAGAGGGAGATTAAATAACAAAGCTGTCCTGGGACAAAGGCAAAGCATGTGCTAATGCTTGTGGTGAAAGACAAAGCATTATTCCACTATTAACACTCTCTCAGGACTAATGAGCAGTTCTGACTACACGAAAAGCAGGCACATGGTTAAAAAATAAATTTTTAAAAAGGCCAGTCATGTTCTGAAATTAATGAACTCAATGTTCAGTCCACAAGGCTGCAGAGTGCCTAATCAAAAGATCAGGTGCTGCTCCTTTACTGCAACACTGGAGTAGGCCGAAGACGGAGATGTTGGCATGAGAACAGGGGTGTGTTGAAATGGCAAGCAACCGGAAGCTCGGGGTCATGCTTACGGACTGAGCAGAGGTGTTCAGCAAAGCAGTCACCCAATCTGCGTTTGGTCTCCCCAGTGTAGAGGAGACCACATTGTGAGCAGCGAATACTGTATACTAAATTGAAAGAAGTACAAGTAAATCGCTGCTTCACCTGAAAAGAGTGTTTGGGGCCTTGGATAGTGAGGAGGAGGTAAATGGGTAGGTATTACACCTGGGTATAAAAGGGGTATCAAGCCACAGCTCACAAGGACCATTGTTGCTGCAGCCAGGAAGTGTGACTTGGTCAATCACAGGAAGTCGTGGGGAAAAAGTCGTTCAGTGGACCTGACCACCTGGGAATGAGCTTCTGTATGGAGGCCTACTGAGCAACTGGGGTTGTAATCTATACTATTGCTTAGTGAGTTAAAAAAGGTGTTCCCATAAAGTGGAAAGTGTATCCAAAACCTGTTTCTGTGCTGTATAACGCTATGACTCTATGACGGAGTACAGCGTCAGGACCTTAGAGGGAAATGAGACCCCCTTTTTAAGAGTCTTACAGGTGTCAAATTTTGTTTGATAATGCTCCTATGAAGCGCCTTGGGATATTTTTGTAGATTACAGGTGCTAATATAAATGCAAATTGTACAGAATTCAATCTCCACTCAGTTGGAGAGAAAAGAGGTCTCTGCATAGCTTACCTTCGGAGCTTTCAGGAAAAACTACTTTCGCTGTAACTTGCTGAGCAGGTGGCTGACAGGCAATGAAATTATCATCTTGATAATTCACTTCAACCTCTTCTGTTGTCTTCTGTATTTCTGGAACTGTCATATGTAATACACAGATGTCAGAATCAGTGAAACAAAATCTACACTTCAAAATGTTTCTGTCCGATTTATTCTTCAATAACAGCAAGCGCTGATAACCTCATCATTAATTTCAAGCACAAAATGTAGGCCTTTATTTCCAATTAAATCTAAACATTTTTGTGCAAACGTTCACATATTCCTACACCACCAGACAATCTTCCCCTTTTGGGCTCTTATCATCCAATACCAGTCACATTTTGCTGCTTTATCCAAATGCCTTAAATTTCCTATGATGCTTTGCCATTCTTATCATAGGACAAGTCTAGTACTGTAAATCTACTTATCAAAACATCTAGCATCTTACAGCACACGAGGAGGCCATTTGGCCCAATGTGCCTGTACTGGCTCTATGAAAGAGCTATCCCATTAGTTCCACTGCCCCTGCTCTTTTTCCCATAGCTCTGCAAATGTTTCCCCTACAAGTATTGTTATGACCGAGTTTGAAGGAGTGCATTGTTTATCCTAGTTCCACTTGTCCACAGGTGACAACATATATTTAAATTTCCCCATTTACCAATAACGGTCAAACATATACTCTATTTTTCCCAGAATAAAACACACTATTTTCTTTAGCAAACAACAAAGTTATCAGTTTATTATGAAACAAGTCTTAACCAGTAATGAAGTAAAGCATAAACACACAGATTGAAATATTAAAGTTCTCTTTTTATCTTACACACACAAGCGATTTTTATTCAGAGCTCTGTTACAGACAAAAAAAAACACGACTGAATATTTGCTCAGTTTTAAAGGAAACAGATGATGAGATATATTCAAAAACTGGCACAGAGTCTGTAATATGAGTACATTTAGACGGGTCACAGAGATCTTTTAGAACAGTTCTTTTCAGGCAGCATTGAGAACTAATTTAGCAGGCTTTTCTTTAAACATTCAGCAAGAATCCGGTCTCTTCCTCCCTGACACTTCTTCAGCGGCAGGCTCTATCTTTATCTCATTTCAGAAGGTAAACACTGACACTACAACCAAAAGCGTGCGAATTTTCTGGTCTCTCAGGCGTGTTCTGCTGCTCCCAGGCTTTTCCTGTCACAGGATGCACAACTGTCACTTTTCTGCACACATTCCTCAGTTACCAGGGTTTCTGTTCTATTTTTAACGCGCGTCATGTGACAACTAGTTAACGTTGTTGCCAAACCAGTTCTTTCAGTGTCCTCTAAATGACCCTCTTGAAAAAGAAAACTGTTCCAACATTCCTTCAGTTTGACTATGAATTCCTCAAAAAATATTTTTAACAAAAAACAGAAGCACTTTCATAACAGTATTTATCCAATTCCCTCCTGAAAGTTATTATTGAATCTGCTTCCACCGCCCTTTCAGGCAGCGCGTTCCAGATCACAGCAACTCACTGTGTAAAAAATATTCTCATCTCCCCCTCTGGTTCTTTTGTCAATTATCTTAAATCTGTGTCCTCTGCTGACTGACCCTCCTGCACTGGAAACAATTTCTCTTTCATAATTTTGAACACCTCTATTAAATCTGAGTTGTTAAGTCTAATTTACAGTTAGGTTGTAGCATTTTAAGACTGAATGATCGGACAGCCTTCTATAAGAATTCAGGTGCAGCTGGAGGATTATACAATCAAAGAAACAGGAGAAGGCCATTCAGCCCCTCGAGTCTCACCATTCAATTAGATCATGGCTGTTCTGTATCTTAACTCCATCTACCAGTTTTGGTTACATGATCCTTAACACTCTTACCCAACAAAAATCTAGCAATCTCAGTTTTGACATTTTCAGTGACCCCAGCCTCAACTTTTTGGAGGAGGGAGTTCCAGATTTCCACTACCTTTAGTGTGGAAAAGTGCTTCCTGGCATCACCCCCGAACAGCCTGGCTCGAATTTTAAGGTTATGTCCTCTTGTACTGGATTCCCCCCACCAGAGGGACGTTTTCTCTATTGACCCTCTCTGTCATATTCTAGAAAGCCAGTTGGTGAAGGATAAGAATTGGAGTCAATCTTTACACACTTTCATAAGCATTTATTTACAGAGTTACACTTTATAAGCATGCACCTCCTACACCAACCACAGATTTGGTCTGTGTCTATTTATAGAGGCTCAAGTGAATCCCCAGTTAATGCCCACCACCTGCATACAATAAACACAATTAATATACAATTAACACTATCAATTCCTTTAATCATCTTCAACTGCTCAATTAGATTGCCCCTTCATCTTTTACACACAAGGAATACAAGCCTAGTCTATACAATCTATCCTTATAATTTAACCCTTTTAGACATTCTGGTGACTCCTTAAAGAACAGCAACTATGGAGAAATGAAGAAAACATCACTTTGCTGAAATTGAACTGGAGTAGCCTCATAAATATTGTGGCTCCAAAAGCAGGTCAGAGACTAGGAATTCTGCCGCGAGTAACTCACCTCCTGACTCCCCAAAGCCTGTCCATCATCTACAAGGCACAAGTCAGGAGTGTGATGGAATACTCTCCACTTGCCTGGATGGGTGCAGCTCCAACAACACTCAAGAAGCTCAACACCAGGACAAAGCAACCTGCTTGATTGGCACCCCATCCACAAACATTCACTCCCTTTACCACCAAAGCACAGTGGCAGCAGTGTGTAACATCTACAAGATGCACTGCAGCAACTCACCAATGCCCCTTCGACAGCACCTTCCAAACCCACGACCTCTACCACCTAGAAGGACAAGGGCAGCAAATACATGGGAACACCACCACCTGCAAGTTCCCCTCCAAGCCACACACAATCCTGACTTGGAACTAGATCGCTGTTCCTTCACTGTCCCTGGGTCAAAATCCTGGAACTCTCTTCCTAACAGCACTGTGGGTGTACCTACCCCACATGGACTGCAGCAGTTCAAGAAGGCAGCTCACCACCACCTTCTCAAGGGCAATTAGGGATGGGCAATAAATGCTGGCCTGGCCAGTGATGCCCACTTACCATGAATGAAAAAAGACTAACACAATCAAACAAAGATCAATTAAAGCACTGAATGCTGCAGTCTGCAGCAGTGAATATGCTTCAGTTCTCATGATCAGCAGACAGAGTTCGAAGTTTGCAAGGTTTAAGTGGTTTATCTCCACCAGTTTAATATTTAGGTTTCCAGCCGGTGGATTAAAAAGTCATCCTTTGACTTAGCATGTTTTTGGGACATATATAAATATATTACTCATCAAAATATCAGACATATCTTAAAGGATATTTTCACACACCGGAACATATATATCATGTCAGGACTAATTTTCTAGCAGCTCAGTGATGGGAACAGGTCAACTGCTCCGAGTTCCAGGAGGTTTCTTATGACTCCCAACTTCTTTATATTATCACGGCCTCCTCTCATTGTATAGTAATAACTCATGTAGGTCGGGGAAGGAGGAAGATGATTAAAACCACTTTGATTACTGCCTGGTGATTAATAAAAACTAAAGATGGTTGACTTGGACGTTCTAAAGCACACGTGCAAGTACAGTCACGACACATCAGTAACGACATGGAATAGAATGTCGGAATTACCTGCATCAGCTGATTGTGATTTCACCAAGAGAAAATCTCGAATCGTTACCACCCAAAGGAACAGAATGCAATCTCCCGAATTCTGCCTGAAACAGATTGACCAAATCAAAACAGTCATCCCAGGCATGACATCAATCGCACAATATCAAACCTGCAGTCTAGAGTAGAATCATACAACAGTGCAGCACCAGAGGCGGCCATTCGGCCCATTGAGTCTGCACCAGCACTTTCATGCAGCAATCCAGTTTGTCCCACTCCCTCTGCTCTCTCCCAAATCCCCTGCAATTTTTTGCTCCAATTCCCTTTTGAAAGCTACTATTGAATTTATATCCGTCACCCTATCAGACAGCGCATTCCAAATCCTAACAGCTCTTTTCTTTATTATTCATTCATGGGATGTGAGTGTCACTTGCAAGGCCAGCATGTATTGCCCATCCCTAATTGCCCTTGACAACTGAGTGGCTTGCTAGGCCATTTCAGAGGGCAGTTAAGGGTCTGAGTCTGGAGTCACATATAGGCCGATTTCCTTCCCTGAGGACATTAGGGAATCAGAATATAAAACTAGGCATCAGTACCACTGGCTGAAAAGTTTCAATTTATAAAAGAAAAGGGTACAAATTAAAGGCCTGTTCAGATCACTATAAAAAAAACCCGACCCAAACCCGACAGAACCACATCGGACCCGAGCCCGACCTGGCCCGAGTCCCTCCATTTTTTCCCCACGCCCGACCTGACCCGACCACTGGAATGTTCACTTCACCTACCTTCCCATTCCGAATGTGCAGGAAGCTGCAGCATGAGCGTGGTGATGTCATAGAGACACTCACCACGCAGACTCAAGAGTTTCCCTCCTTGACATTCCGGACTCCCAGCTCAGGTAGGTTTTTCAACTTTTGACACTTACCAGCAGAGCAAAATGCAATACTTACAGTGTGTCCCCAACCCGACCCCGACACATGTCGTCAGGTCCCATCGGGTTCGGGTCGGGTAGCAGGCCTTTAGTACAAATGCTCCAAGAGGTGGCAGCCATGGCTCAGTGGGTATTATTCTCACCTCTGGGTACAAGTCCCACACAAGAGATCAGTGCACAGAATCTAGGCTGACACTCCCAGTCTATGATGGTACTTATGCTTCACACTTTAAACCGAGGCCCCATCTACCCTCTCAGGTAGACATAAAAGATCGCATGAAACTATTTCAAAGAAAAGCAGGGGAACTTCTCCCCCATTTCCTGGCCGATATTTATCCCTCAATCTGTTAATTGTGCATCAATGGTTTGATTATATGCAGGTGAAGGGTGTTCATAGGGGTTTTAGTTGAGCACTTATAAGCAGACACTCACTGGGACTGGGAGAGGTTTTGAGTGAGGAGCTACGTGTTTGTAATCCTTTTACTCTGCACAACAAATGCGAAACTGAGTAAATATAGGCTCCAGCATTATCCTTCTGTAACAAGCTTTCTGGAATTTAACAAATCAACATCAAGAAATAAAAAGATTATCTGGTCATTGCCGTTAGTGAGAGCTTGCTGTGCGCAGATTGACTGCCATGTTTCCTATAATAGTGATTACACTTCAAAAAGTACTTTGTTGACTGTAAAGTGCTTTGGGACATCCTGAGGTTGTGAAAGGTTCGACATAAATGCAAGTCTTCCTTTGTTCCTGTAGTTGTAGGCATGAGAGCATTCATTTGCATTTATATTTGCCTTGAAATAATCAGATTAACTTACAGATAGATTTCCTCCAAGCTGTTCGATAAAGCTATTCGTTCCTGACCTCCCAGCCAAGCAGCACTAAAACCAAACAAAAATCAATCAAAATTTTAATGCGCCAAAAATATGAGAATTTTTTCTTAAATTCAATGTAACAAAGCTCTCAAAATGGTGGATCCTCTCTTTGCAAGTGGAGCAAGCAATTAGAAAAGCAAATGGCGTGTTTCTGTGCTCTAATTTCTACGTTAATCCATTAAAATAAAGACGGTCTGACGTTGGGGCACTGTATTTCAAACGTTACTGGAAAGCAACCTTCCAGGATTGTCCCGTATTCTCCAGGAATTAAAGGTTAACCTCACACACTTCTTTGAAGACTTTAGCTCATTATTTATCTTTTAAAAAATTGGAGTTGGAAAAAGCAAGTCAGTCAAGAATGATGCAATCAGGTAATGAAAAGTCTGTTTGCTTTCCATTTACCAGTGGGAAGGCAGGACACTGCGAGGATGGACATGATGAGTGACCAATGGCTGGACATATTCCTCCTCCTAACGTCCAAACGGATTTGGCAACCTGAGCAGAGGCAACTTTAAATAGACAGGCTTCAAGGCGGGGAGTTTCCACGTGATTTCCGTCCAGGTACCAGTGGAATCTGGGCAGAATTGTATCAAACAGTGCTCAAGGATGGTGTATATTTTAACACAAGTGAGTTGCGCCCATAATCACTTCACGCCTGAGTATCAATGAGTTTTTACACTGGTTGAAAAGTCCATTCACCAGAAGCAGCCCCGCCCACAAAACTGCCCTCCCCACAAAACTGCCGTCCCCCCCACACCCCCAACGTTTTCATGGCGCATTGCTGCCAATTTCACCCATTCAGATGTGTTGATCACTATGTGCCCAGAATCCCTCACCTATCACCTGGGCACTCAGCATCCCGCTGATCTGAATATTAACGTTGGTAACTTCAGACCTGAGCTAACTTCTTTCAGTACCGAGGGAGCGTCGCACTGTCGGAGAGCCAGGACCGAGGGAGTGCTGCACTGTCGGAGAGCCAGGACCGAGGGAGTGCTGCACTGTCGGAGGAGGGCCAGTACCGAGGGAGCGTCGCACTGTCGGAGGGCCAGTACCGAGGGAGGGCTGCACTGTCGGAGGAGGGCCAGTACCGAGGGAGGGCTGCACTGTCGGAGGAGGGCCAGTACCGAGGGAGGGCTGCACTGTCGGAGGAGGGCCAGTACCGAGGGAGGGCTGCACTGTCGGAGGAGGGCCAGTACCGAGGGAGGGCTGCACTGTCGGAGGAGGGCCAGTACCGAGGGAGGGCTGCACTGTCGGAGGAGGGCCAGTACCGAGGGAGGGCTGCACTGTCGGAGGAGGGCCAGTACCGAGGGAGGGCTGCATTGTCGGAGGAGGCCAGTACCGAGGGAGCGCTGCATTGTCGGAGGGGCAGGACCGAGGGAACGCTGCACTGTCGGAGGGTCAGTACCGAGGGAGTGCTGCACTGTCGGAGGTGCCGTCCTTTGTATGAGACATTAAACAGTGGCCCAGTCTGCCCTCCCAGCTGGATGTAAAAGATCCCGTGCCATTATTTAGAAGAAAAACAGGGAAGTTCTCCCCAGTGTCCTGGCCAATATTTATCTCTCAATCAACATCATTAAAATAGATTATTTGGTCATTAACATACCGTTCTTTGTGGGATCACAATTTTTGCACAAATTGGCGGCTGCGAATTCTGCATTATAACAGTGAGTACACTTCAAAAAGGACTTCATTGGCTGTAAAGCACATTGGGACACCCTGAAAACAGGAAAGGTGCTACAGAAATGTAAATATTTTTTCTTCATTAATTCTGCTAACTGTTCTAACCAGTTATTCTCTCCCATTCTGGCCTTTCGTTGTGTTCAGTCCTATTAAAAGAGTCTCAATTATCTTCCATTTGCAAATTCTAGAAAAGGGTCTTGTCTCTTTTCAGGTGCTGTGCAATTCCAGCATTTGCTGTTGTTTCTAGGCTGGAACCGTGTGCGCGTTTGAAAACATCACATGTCTTAAATCCCGCAAACAGCACGAGTCACTGTCCTCAGTCGAGGTTGCAAAGATACAATAACTTGGGTTAAAATGGGATTATAAATGCACAAAGGAAAGTTCAATGCTTACTTTAACTGATAGATAGGTGGAGCAGCAGTCGGGTATTCAGGAGGAAGCATCACCTAGACAGCAAAGAATGTAAACGGTGATGATATGTTTGAGGGTATACTGTGTTACAGAGCACATCATATGGAAGTAATCGTCTTTAGTTTCCAAATCCCTCCATGACTTTGCCCCTCCCTATCTCTCTAATCTCCTCCAGCAACTCCAAGATATCTGCACCACTCCAATTATAGCCTCTTGTCATAGAGTCATACAGCATAGAAACAGGCCCTTCGGCCCACCATGTCCATGCCGACCATAATGCCTATCTATACTAATCCCACCTGCCTGCATCAATTCCATATCCCTCTATGCCTTGCTCATTCAAGTACCTGTCCAGATGCCTCTTAAATGTTGCTACTGTTCCTGCCTCCACCACCTCCTCAGGCAGCTCATTCCAGATACCCACTATTCTGTGAAAAATGTACCCCTTTGATCCCCTTTAAACTTCCCCTCTCTCACCTTAAATCTATGCCCTCTAGTTTTAGTCACCCCTACCATGGGAAAGAGACTCTGGCTATCTACCCTATCTGTGCCTCTCATAATTTGTATATCCCTCATTTTAATTGCTCCACCATTTGTGGCCATACCTTCATGTGCCTGGGCCATAAGCTCTGGAACTGCCTCCCTCTCCTCCTTTAAGATGCTCCTGAAAACCTACCTCTTTGACCAAGCTTTTGGTCACCTGCCCCTAATATCTTATGTAGCTCTGTGTCAAATTCTGCTTTGCAATCGCTCCTGTGAAGCACCTTGAGATGTACTTTATTATGTTAAGGATGCTATATAAATGTAAGTTGTTGTTCTTGGTAGTAATGGGATATCTGGTTCACCTCAGAGTTTTGCCTTTGTTTTATGGGGCAGAGAAGGGGGAGGCAGTATTCTGAATGAGTATTGTACCTGTAAGCAGACAGTCCATTTGGGGTTTTCTAATTCATCCACAATCCGAATACAAAATATTCTTGAAGCCTCATCAATAACACACCATTCATCTTGGTAGATTGATGACAGTGCTTCGATCTCATCAATCTGAAGTGGGAAAAGAATTGCATCATAAACAACTGCAATGTGACTTCAACACAAATTTTTTCTGCTGCAATGTACATCTGGATTCACTGAACAGCGTAGGCTAAAATTTCTAACCATTCTTCTTATGAATACAAATCTGGAATATTCAGAGCAGGAAATATTGCCCCTGATTTTGCTGGAGTTATACATGCTTGTGCACATTTCAGATTTGAAATTATTTTGTCTGCAGTGTGAGCTGGTATTGGCGCGGCAAGGAGCATTGGGGAGCTCAGTGAACAGAACATAAGACATAGGAGCAGGAGTAGGCCATTCAGCCCTTCGAGCCCACTCCGCCATTCAATGAGATCATGACCGATCTAGTTCAACACCAGCTTCCTACACTATCCCTGTAACGCTTGATGTTTTTAATATGTAGAAATCTATCCATCTACATGAACTGCTATGCCTGGGCTGGGACGAGGGAGCAGTACCCCAGGACATGCGCGATGCCAATATCATCACCCTCTATAAAAACAAAGGTGACCGCGGTGACTGCAACAACTACCGTGGAATCTCCCTGCTCAGCATAGTGGGGAAAGTCTTTGCTCGAGTCGCTCTGAACAGGCTCCAGAAGCTGGCCGAGCGCGTCTACCCTGAGGCACAGTGTGGCTTTCGTGCAGAGAGATCGACCGTTGACATGCTGTTCTCCCTTCGCCAGATACAGGAGAAATGCCGTGAACAACAGATGCCCCTCTACATTGCTTTCATTGATCTCACCAAAGCCTTTGACCTTGTCAGCAGACGTGGTCTCTTCAGACTACTAGAAAAGATCGGATGTCCACCAAAGCTACTAAGTATCATCACCTCATTCCATGACAATATGAAAGGCACAATTCAACATGGTGGCTCCTCATCAGAGCCCGTTCCTATCCTGAGTGGCGTGAAACAGGGCTGTGTTCTCGCACCCACACTTTTTGGGATTTTCTTCTCCCTGCTGCTTTCACATGCGTTCAAATCCTCTGAAGAAGGAATTTTCCTCCACACAAGATCAGGGGGCAGGTTGTTCAACCTTGCCCGTCTAAGAGCGAAGTCCAAAGTACGGAAAGTCCTCATCAGAGAACTCCTCTTTGCTGACGATGCTGCTTTAACATCTCACACTGAAGAGTGCCTGCAGAGTCTCATCGACAGGTTTGCGGCTGCCTGCAATGAATTTGGCCTAACCATCAGCCTCAAAAAAACGAACATCATGGGGCAGGATGTCAGAAATGCTCCATCCATCAATATTGGCGACCACGCTCTGGAAGTGGTTCAAGAGTTCACCTACCTAGGCTCAACTATCACCAGTAACCTGTCTCTAGATGCAGAAATCAACAAGCGCATGGGTAAGGCTTCCACTGCTATGTCCAGACTGGCCAAGAGAGTGTGGGAAAATGGCGCACTGACACGGAACACAAAGGTCCGAGTGTATCAGGCCTGTGTCCTCAGTACCTTGCTCTATGGCAGCGAGGCCTGGACAACGTATGCCAGCCAAGAGCGATGTCTCAATTCATTCCATCTTCGCTGCCTTCGGAGAATACTTGGCATCAGGTGGCAGGACCGTATCTCCAACACAGAAGTCCTCGAGGTGGCCAACATCCCCAGCTTATACACACTACTGAGTCAGCGGCACTTGAGATGGCTTGGCAATGTGAGCCGCATGGAAGATGGCAGGATCCCCAAAGACACATTGTACAGCGAGCTCGTCACTGGTATCAGACCCACCGGCCGTCCATGTCTCCGCTTCAAAGACGTCTGAAAACGCGACATGAAGTCCTGTGACATTGATCACAAGTCGTGGGAGTCAGTTGCCAGTGTTCGCCAGAGCTGGCGGACAGCCATAAAGGCGGGGCTAAAGTGTGGCGAGTCGAAGAGACTTAGCAGTTGGCAGGAAAAAAGACAGAAGCGCAAGGGGAGAACCAACTGTGTAACAGCCCCGACAAACAAATTTTTCTGCAGCACTTGTGAAAGAGCCTGTCACTCTAGAATTGGCCTTTATAGCCACTCCAGGCGCTGCTCCACACACCACTGACCACCTCCAGGCGCGTATCCATTGTCTCTCGAGATAAGGAGGCCAAAGAAGAAGAAGTAGTTAATAGTCTTTTGCGAGGAGCAGCCTTGATAGAACGGGGTGCGGAGCGGACTTTCAGCTGAGCGGTCAATTTCAGTAAGTTACAAGTTAATCCCTTTTTTGTTTCGGAGGACCGGGGACTGCTGGGCAGGGGAAAACTATTTATTTGGGCAGTTTTAAAATCTTTGTCTTTTGCGAGGAGCAGCCTTGATAGAACGGGGTGCGGAGCGGACTTTCAGCTGAGCGGTCAATTTCAGTAAGTTACAAGTTAATCCCTTTTTTGTTTCGGAGGACCGGGGACTGCTGGGTAGGGGAAAACTATTTATTTGGGCAGTTTTAAAATCTTTGTCTTTTGCGAGGAGCAGCCTTGATAGAACGGGGTGCGGAGCGGACTTTCAGCTGAGCGAACAAGTTTTGACTTTTTTTTTTTTCGTTTGGTTTTTCAGTAGATTTATTGGGAATCTAGAATAGTGGGAATGGAGGTAAAGGCAGTTGTATGTTCCTCCTGCAGAATGTGGGAGGTAGGGGTCGCCAAGAGTGTCCCTGCTGACTGCATCTGCGGGAAGTGCACCCAACTCCAGCTCCTCGCAGACCGCGTTAGGGAACTGGAGCTGGATGAACTTCGGATCATTCGGGAGGCGGAGGGGATTATTGACAGGAGTTATAGGGAGGCAGTCACACCTCAGGTAAAAGAAGGAGGTAGATGGGTTACCGTCAGGGGAAGGAAAGGGAACCAGCAGGCAGTGCAGGAATCCCCTGTGGCCGTTTCCCTCAACAACAGGTATACCGTTTTGGATACTGTTGGGGGGGACGACTTACCAGGGGTAAGCAATGGGGTGCAGGTCTCTGGCACAGAGTCTGTCCCTGTTGCTCAGAAGGGAAAAGGGAAGAGGAGCAGAGCATTAGTCATTGGGGACTCCATAGTTAGGGGAACAGATAGGAGGTTCTGTGGGAACGAGAGAGACTCACGGTTGGTGTGTTGCCTCCCAGGTGCCAGGGTACGTGATGTCTCCGATCGTGTTTTTGGGATCCTTAAGGGGGAGGGGGAGCACCCCCAAGTCGTGGTCCACATAGGCACCAACGACATAGGTAGGAAGAGAGATGGGGATTTAAGGCAGAAATTCAGGGAGCTAGGGTGGAAGCTTAGAGCGAGAACAACGAGAGTTGTTATCTCTGGTTTGTTGCCTGTGCCACGTGCTAGCGAAGAGAGGAATAGGGAGAGAGAGGAGTTGAACACGTGGCTGCAGGGATGGTGTAGGAGGGAGGGTTTTGGTTTCCTGGATAATTGGGGCTCTTTCTGGGGTAGGTGGGACCTCTACAAACAGGATGGTCTTCACCTGAACCAGAGGGGTACCAATATCCTGGGGGGGAGATTTGTTAGTGCTCTTCGGGGGGGTTTAAACTAAATCAGCAGGGGAATGGGAACCTAAATTGTAGTTCCAGTGTACAGGCTGTTGAGAGTAGTGAGGTAGGGGATAAGGTTACAGGGACGCAAGAGGGCACTGGCAAGCAAGAACTTGGTTTAAAGTGTGTCTACTTCAACGCCAGGAGCATCCGGAATAAGGTGGGTGAGCTTGCAGCATGGGTTGGTACCTGGGATCCTGATGTTGTGGCCATTTCGGAGACATGGGTAGAGCAGGGGCAGGAATGGATGTTGCAGGTTCCGGGATTTAGATGTTTCAGAAAGAACAGAGAAGATGGTAAAAGAGGGAGGGTGTGGCATTGTTAATCAAGGAAAGTATTACAGCGGCAGAAAGGACGTTTGAGGACTCGTCTACTGAGGTAGTATGGGCCGAGGTTAGAAACAGGAGAGGAGAGGTCACCCTGTTGGGAGTTTTCTATAGACCTCCGAATAGTTCCAGAGATGTAGAGGAAAGGATAGCGAAGATGATTCTCGACAGGAGCGAGAGTAACAGGGTAGTGGTTATGGGGGACTTTAACTTTCCAAATATTGACTGGAAATACTATAGTTCAAGTACTTTAGATGGGTCTGTTTTTGTCCAGTGTGTGCAGGAGGGTTTTCTGACACAGTATGTGGACAGGCCAACCAGGGGCGATGCCACATTGGATTTGGTACTGGGTAATGAACCCGGCCAGGTGTTCGATTTAGATGTAGGTGAGCACTTTGGCGATAGTGATCACAATTCGGTTAGGTTTACCTTAGCGATGGGCAGGGACAGGTATATACCGCAGGGCAAGAATTATAGCTGGGGGAAAGGAAATTATGACGTGATTAGGCAAGATTTAGGATGTGTAGGATGGGGAAGGAAACTGCAGGGGATGGGCACAAACGAAATGTGGAGCTTATTCAAGGAGCAGCTATGCGTGTCCTTGATAAGTATGTACCTGTCAGGCAGGGAGGAAGTTGTCGAGCGAGGGAGCCGTGGTTTACTCAAGAAGTTGAAGCGCTTGTCAAGAGGAAGAGGGCGGCTTATGTTAGGATGAGACGTGAAGGCTCAGTTAGGGCGCTCGAGAGTTACAAGCTAGCCAGGAAGGATCTAAAGGGAGGGCTAAGAAGAGCAAGGAGAGGACACGAGAAGTCATTGGCGGATAGGATCAAAGAAAACCCTAAGGCTTTCTATAGGTATATCAGGAATAAACGAATGATAAGAGTTAGAACAGGGCCAATCAAGGATAGTAGTGGGAAGTTGTGTGCGGAATCAGAGGAGATAGGGGAAGCGTTAAATGAATATTTTTCGTCAGTATTTACAGTAGAGAAAGAAAATGTTGCCGAGGAGATTACTGAGATACAGCCTACTAGGCTAGAGGGGATTGAGATTCACAAGGAGGAGGTGTTAGCAATTTTGGAAAGAGTGAAAATAGATAAGTCCCCTGGGCCAGATGGGATTTATCCTAGGATTCTCTGGGAAGCCAGGGAGGAGATTGCAGAGCCGTTGTTGTTGATCTTTAAGTCGTCATTGTCGACAGGAGTAGTGCCGGAGGACTGGAGGATAGCAAATGTTGTCCCCTTGTTCAAGAAGGGGAGTAGAGACAGCCCTGGTAATTATAACCTGTGAGCCTTACTTCGGTTGTGGGTAAAATGTTGGAAAAGGTTATAAGAGACAGGATTTATAATCATCTTGAAAAGAATAAGTTCATTTGCGATAGTCAGCACGGTTTTGTGAAAGGTAGGTCGTGCCTCACAAACCTTATTGAGTTTTTCGAGAAGGTGACCAAACAGGTGGATGAGGGTAAAGCCGTGGATGTGGTGTATATGGATTTCAGTAAGGCGTTTGATAAGGTTCCCCACGGTAGGCTATTGCAGAAAATACGGAAGTATGGGGTTGAAGGTGATTTAGAGCTTTGGATCAGAAATTGGCTAGCTGAAAGAAGACAGAGGGTGGTGGTTGATGGCAAACGTTCATCCTGGAGTTTAGTTACTAGTGGTGTACCGCAAGGTTCTGTTTTGGGGCCACTGCTGTTTGTCATTTTTATAAACGACCTGGATGAGGGTGTAGAAGGGTGGGTTAGTAAATTTGCGGATGACACGAAGGTCGGTGGAGTTGTGGATAGTGTCGAAGGGTGTTGTAGGGTACAGAGGGACATAGATAGGCTGCAGAGCTGGGCTGAGAGATGGCAAATGGAGTTTAATGCGGAGAAGTGTGAGGTGATTCACTTTGGAAGGAGTAACAGCAATGCAGAGTACTGGGCTAATGGGAAGATTCTTGGTAGTGTAGATGAGCAGAGAGATCTTGGTATCCAGGTACATAAATCCCTGAAAGTTGCTACCCAGGTTAATAGGGCTGTTAAGAAGGCATATGGTGTGTTAGCCTTTATTAGTAGGGGGATCGAGTTTCAGAGCCACGGGGTCATGATGCAGCTGTACAAAACTCTGGTGAGGCCGCACCTGGAGTATTGCGTGCAGTTCTGGTCACCGCATTATAGGAAGGATGTCGAAGCTTTGGAAAGGGTGCAGAGGAGATTTACTAGGATGTTGCCTGGTATGGAAGGAAGGTCTTACGAGGAAAGGCTGAGGGACTTGGGGTTGTTTTCGTTAGAGAGAAGGAGGAGGAGAGGTGACTTAATAGAGACATATAAGATAATCAGAGGGTTAGATAGGGTGGATAGTGAGAGTCTTTTTCCTCGGATGAGGATGGCAAACACGAGGGGACATAGCTTTAAGTTGAGGGGTGAAAGATATAGGACAGATGTCAGAGGTAGTTTCTTTACGCAGAGAGTAGTAGGGGCGTGGAACGCCCTGCCTGCAACAGTAGTAGACTCGCAACTTTAAGGGCATTTAAGTGGTCATTGGATAGACATATGGATGTAAATGGAATAGTGTAGGTCAGATGATCGGCGCAACATCGAGGGCCGAAGGGCCTGTACTGCGCTGTAATATTCTAATTCTAATTCTAAGTATTATAAGTTAATAAGTCTGAGTTAAGTATACTATTAAGGTTAATTGACCTGTTAAGTTGAAAAACTGGAAATTTCATTTGTGGCCACAATGAACTTTCAAGTTTATTATGTCATGTTTTGGAGGAGTCTTCAGTTCCGGACACAAGACTCGTTCATATAACATTGGCAGTTTTGATTTTTAAATATTTATTGCAGTGAATTGGAATTTGGAAGCATCTTTGTTGTAAAAAAATCCTGGCATTAGAAACCTCTTACAAAAGATGCTAAAAAATTGAAAACAATTGCAGTTTGATCTAAAATGCTGTCTTTCCTGATGGAGATGCTTTCCTTTGAAGTTGATACGTTACTAATGATTTTGTTGTTTTCAAACCCTAAGGATACCAAAAGGATTGAAAAAAGTTTTAAATGGAGTAGTTCTTTTCGATCAGAAAAAAAAGGTTACGTAAAGTGACACAGCTGAGAACAGATATAAGTGGACAAATTAACCCACTGGGCTCCGGGGCAGAGCCACAATGGATTCTTTGTGTTTTTGTTTTAATGGGATCCCAGAAGGGGAAACATCTTTTCCACATCCACCCTGTCAAGACCCTTCAGGATCTTATATGTTTCAATCAAGTCGCCTCTTACTCTTCTAAATTCCAGCGGATACAAACCTAGCCTGTCCAATCTTTCCTCGTAAGACAGCCCGCCAATTCCAGGTATTAGTCCAGTAAACCTTCTCTGAACTGCTTCCAACGCATTTACTTCCTTCCTTAAATAAGGAGACCAATACTGTACACAGTAACTCCAGATGTGGTCTCACCAGTGCCCTGTATAACTGAAGCATAACCTCCCTACTTTTGTATTCAATTCCCCTCACAATAAATGATAACATTCTATTAGCTTTCCTAATTACGTGCTGTACCTGCATACTAACCTTTTGCAATTCATGCTCTTGGACACCCAGATCCCTCTGCATCCTCTCACCATTTAGATACTTATTTTTTGTTCTTCCTGCCAAAATGGACAATTGCACATTTTCCCACATTATATTCCATTTGTCAGATCTTTGCTCACTCACTTAACCCATCTATATCCCTTTATGGTCTCATTGTTCCACAAGGAGGCTAACAGTCTATCCCTTTAACCAATGAGATTTAAGGATTGAGAAAGAAACAGAGGAACAACAGAGAGGAAATCAGATGAATTAGAAGCAAATCAGGCACAGAAAGAGAAATAAAGAGAAGGAAAAATTGGGAGAGAGAGAAGAGACAGAATGGAAAAGTAAGAAAAGCCATTAAATTTAAATTTGATATTCTTAAAATCTCCAACAAGTCACTAGCTGAAGGAATGAGCTTCTTATTAATTTTCTGGGCCAGAGAGGTTGATTAACAGTCATTCACAATTATCACACCATTAAATGGGTACTTACACTGTTTATTACTAGACTTAAATTTCTGTGATGAGTTTAATGGGCAATTAATGCGAAAATCCAAGAACGTCATGAAACTCACAGGGAGTTTGAGTGTGAGCTGCTGTTTCCATGAAGATAACAGTGGAGCGAAGCAAATACTCAGCAACTTGTAGTGATTTGGTTGACTTATTGCTTTGGCAATGTGGTCAACTCTTAAACTGCCCTCTGAAATAGCCCAGCAAACCACTCAGCTGTTACAAACCACTGCAGAAAATTCTAAATAAAAAAGGATGGACGACTCACCATTGACCCAGGCATTGGACGTGAAAAGGGCACACACTACCCAGTTGACCCTCAAAGTACTCCTCATTAACATCTGGGGATTTGTGCAAAGTTTGGGAGAGCTGTCCCACAGACTAGTCGAGGACATCCTGACAGTCATTCTCACTGAATCATACCTTACAGACAATGCTCCAGACACCGCCATCAGAGGTGGCGGCACAGTGATATACAGTCAGGAGGGAGTGGCCCCGGGATTCCTTAACATTGACTCCAGACCCCACAAAGTCTCCCAGCATCAGGTCAAACATGGGCAAGGAAACCTCCTAATTACTACGTACCACCCTCCCTCAGCTGATGAATCAGTACTCCTTCATGTTGAACACCACTTGGAAAAGCACTGAGCGTGGCAAGGAATCAGAATGTACTCTGGGTGGGGCACTTAAATATCCATCACCAACAGTGGCTCGGTAGCACCACTACTGACCAAACTGGCCGAGTCCTAAAGGACGTATCTGCCAGACTGGATCTACGGCAGGTGGTAAGGGAACCAACAAGGGGGAAAAACCTACTTGACCTCACCCTCACTAATCTACCGCCAAAGTCCTTGTGGACATAAAGTTCCATCTTCACACTAAGGATACCATATTAAATGGGATAGATACAGAACAGATGTAGCAGATGAAAACTGGGCATCCATGAGGCACTCTGGGCCATCAGCAGCAGCAGAATTGTATTCAACCACAACCTGTAACCTTATGGCCCAGCATATCTCTCACTTTACCATTATCATCAAGCCGGGGGACCAACCCTGGTTCAATGAGGCGTGCAGGAGAGCATACCAGGAGCAGTACCAGGAATACCTCAAAATGAGGTGTCAGTCTGGTGAAGCTATAACACAAGACTATCTGCATACCAAACAACGTAAGCAGCATGCGAAAGGCAGAGCTAAGCAATCCCACAAACCACAGATCAGATCTAAGCTCTGCAGTCCTGCCACATCCAGTCGTGAATGGTGTGGACAATTAAACAGCTGACAGGAGAAGGAGACTCCACAAATATCCCCATCCTCAACGATGGGGGAGCCCAGCACATCGGTGCAAAAGACAAGGCTGAAGCATTTGCAACAATCTTCAGCCAGAAATGCCGAGTGGATGATCCATCTTGGCCTCCTCCGGAGGTCCCAGTATCACAGATGCCATTCTTCAGCCAATCCAATTCACTCCCCGTGGTATCAAGAAACGTCTGAAGGCACTGGAAACTGCAAAGGCTACGGGCCGTGACAACATCCCAGCAATAGTACTGTGCTCTAGAAATTGTCATGTCCCTAACCAAGCTGTACCAGTACAGCTACAACTGGCATCTACCTGGCAATAAATAAAATTGCCCCTGTATGTCCTGTACACAAAAAGCAGGACAAATCCAACCCAGACAATTACCATCCTATCAGTCTACTCTCGATCCTCAGTAAAATGATGGAAGGGGTCATCGACAGTGCTATCAAGCAGCACTTGCTCAGCAATAACCTGCTCAGTGACGATCAGTTTGGGTTCTGCCAGGGCCACTCAGCTCCTGACCTCATTATAGCCTTGGTTCAAACATGGACAAAAGAGCTGAACTCAAGCGGTAAGGTGAGAGTGACTGCCCTTGACATCAAGGCAGCATTTAACTGAGTATGGCATCAAGGGGCCCTCACAAAACTGGAGTCAATGGAAATCAGGAGATAACTTTCCTCTGGTTGGAGTCATACTTAGCACAAAGGAAGATGGCTGTCGTTGTTGGAAGTCAATGATCTCAGCCCCAGAATATTGCTGCAGGAGTTCCTCAGGGTAGTGTCCTAGGCCCAACCATCTTCAGCTGCTTCATTAATGTCCTTCCCTTCATTATAAAGTCAGAATTGGAGACGTTCACTGATGATTGCACAATGTTCAGCACCATTTGCGACTCCTCAGTTACTCAAGCAATCTTTGCCCACATGCAGAAAACCTGGACAACATTCAGGCTTGGGCTGATGTGTGGCATGAATGTTACTTGCCACCTAAGTGCCAGGCAATGACCATCTCAAACAAAAGGGAATCCAACCATTTTCCCTTGATGTTCAATGGTGTTACCATTGCTGAATCATAAGAACATACCTATAAACATATGAATTAGGAGCAGAAGTAGCCATTCATCCCCTCGAGCCTACTCCATCATTCAATAAGATCATGGCTGATCTGTTTGTGTCTCGAATTCCACACTCCCATCTACCCCCAGATAACCTTCGATTCCCTTGCCTAACTAGAATCTATCTACAAGAAATGCTGGAACCACTCAGCAGGTCTGGCAGCATCTGTGGAAAGAGAAGCAGAGTTAATGTTTTGGGTCAGTGACCCTTCTTCGGAACCCTTTATTTGCTTTTATTTTAGAATTTATCTATCCACACCTTAAAAATATTCAATGACCCCGCCTCCACCACCTTCTGAGGCAAAGAGTTCCAAAGTCGTACAACCCTCAGAGAAAAAAATTCTCCTCAGCTCTGTCCTAAAAGGGCGTCCCCTAATTTTAAATCAGTGCCCCCTACTTCTGGACTCACCCACAAGAGGAAACATCCTTTCCACATCCACCTTGTCAAGACCGTTCAGGATCTTATAAACTTCACTCAAGTCTCCCCTCACTCTTCTAAACTCCAGTGAAAATAAGCCCAGTCTGTCCAACCTTTCCTCACAAGACAACCCACTCATTCCAGTTATCAGTCTAGTAAATCTCCTCTGAACCTCAATCCTCCAACACAGTTACATCCTTCCTTAAATAAGGAAACCAAAACTGCACACAGTATTTGAGATGTGGTCTCACCAATGCCCTGTATAAGTGAAGCATAACATCCTTACTTTTATTTTCTATTCTTCTCCATAATAAAGATAGCATTCCATTAGCTTTCTTTATTACTTGCTGTACCTGCATATTAACTTTTTGTGACTCATGCACTTGAACATCTAGATCCCTCTGCACCTCGAAATTCTGCAGTCGTTCTCCGTTTAAGTAATACTCTGCTTTTTTATTCTTCCTGCCAAAGTGAACAACTTCACATTTTCCCACATTATAGACCATCTATCAGATTTTTGCCCACTCACTCAACCTATCTATATCAGTCTGCAACCTCCTTATGTCCTCTTCACAACATACTTTCCAACCTATCTTTGTGTCATCTGCAAATTTAGCTGCCATGCCATCGCTCCCCTCATCTAAATCATTGATATAAATTGTAAAATGTTGAGGTCCCAGCACACTTGTGGGGAGGCAGTGGCGTAGTGGTAATGTCACTGGACTAGTAATCCAGAGCCCAGGCTAATGCTCTGGGGACATGGGTTCAAATCCCACCATGGCAGATGTTACTCCCTACACCATGAGCACCTACTTTGTGCAATAACCTTTTATGTCGCACCTTATCAAATGCCTTCTGGAAATCCAAGTACAGTCCGTCAACGGGCTCCCTTTTATCCACAGAGCATGTTAATCCTTCAAAAAACTCCAATAAATTGGTTAAACATATTTTTCCTTTCACAATACCATGCTGACTATTCCCGATTACCTTGAGCTTTTCTAAGTGCCCTGCTATAGCCTCCTTAATGATCGATTCTAACACCTTCCCCACAACAGACGTCAAGCTAACTGGCCTATAGTTACCTGTTTTCTGCCTCCCCCACTTCTTGAATAGAGGGGTTATATTTGCTACTCTCCAGTCTGATGGAACCTTTCCAGGATCTAGCAAATTTTGAAGCATTAACACCAACACATCTACCTCTTTTAAGACCCTAGGATGAAGTCCATCAGTACCGCTTCCCTGGTGACTGTAATTTCACCAATTTCCTCTCTTCCTTCCACCTTCCCACCATCAACATCCTGGGGTTTACCATTGACCAGAAACTGAACTGGACCAGCCATAAAATTACTATGGCTACAAAGAACAGATCAAACATTGGGAATTCTGTGGCAAGTAACTCACCTCCTGACTCCCCAAAACCTGTCCACCATCTACAAGGCACAAGTCAGGAGTGTGATGGAACACTCTCCACTTGCTTGGATGGGTGCAGTTCCAACAACATTCAAGAAGCTCAACATTATCCAGGACAAAGCAGCCCGCTTGATTGGCACCTCATTCACCACCTTCAACATTCACTCCCTCCACCACCAGCACACATTGGCAGCATTAGTACCATCTACAAGATGCACTGCAGCAACTCACAAAGGCTCCTTCAACAGCACCTTCCAAACCCGCAACCTCTACCATCTAGAAGGACAAGGGCAGCAGATACATGGGACCACCACCACCTGCAAGTTCCCCTGCAAATCACACACCATCCTGACTTGGAACTATATTGCGATTCCTCCACTGTTGAGGTCAAAATCCTGGAACTCCTTCCCTAACAGTGTACCTACACCGCAAGGACTTCAGCGGTTCAAGAAGGCAGCTCACCACCACCTTCTCAAGACCAATAAGGGATGGGCAACAAATGCTGGCCTTGTCAGCAATGCTCACATCCATGAATGAATTTTTTTTTTAAATTGTAATTCATGGGAATGTCTTCCTCACCACATAATGTGGTTCAGTGGGTAGCACTCTTGCCTCTGAGTTAGAAGGTTGTGTGGTCAAGTCGCACTCAGAGACGTGAGCACAAAAATCTCAGCTGACACTCCAGTACATTATAGGAGTGCTGCACTGTTGAAGGTGCTGTCTTTGGGTGTCTTTGATAATGCCATGTCTGTCCTCTCAGGTGGAAGATCCCATGGCCACTATCTTGAAAAAGAGCAGCGGTGATATCCCCAGTGTCCTGGTCAAGATTTACTCCCCAACATCACTAACAACAGATTATCTGGTTGTTATCAGATGACAAGGTTATCACTGCATTAGAAGCAGTTCAGAAAAGGTTCACTCGACTACTTCCTGGGATAAAGGCGCTATCGTATGATGAAAGTTTGAACAGGTTGGGCCTGTATCCATTGGAGTTTAGAAGAATGAGAAGTGATCTTATTGAAACATATAACATCCTGAAGGAACTCAGGGGGAGGCAGTGGCATAGTGGTAATGGACTAGTCACTGGACTAGTAATCCAAAAACCTAGGCTAATGCTCTGGGGACATGGGTTTGAATCCCACCATGCCAGATGGTGACATTTGAATTCAATTAATAAATCTGGAATTAAAAGCTTGGCTAATGATGACCATGAAGCCATTGTCAATTGTTGTAAAAACCCATCTGGTTCACTAATGGCCTTTAGGGAAGGAAATCTGCTGTCCTTACCTGGTCTGGCCTACATGTGACTCCAGACCCACAACAATGTGGTTGACTCTTAACTGCCCTCTGAAATGGCCTAGCAATCCACTCAGTTTAAAGGGCAACAAATGCTGGTCTTGCCAGGGACACCCACATCCCATGAAAGAATTTTTAAAAACTTGACAGGGTGGATGCTGAGAGGATGTTTCCCTCTGTAGGATAGACTAGAACCAGGGCACACAGTTTAAAAATTAGGGGTCTCCCAGTTAAGATGGAAATGAGAATTGTTTTCTTTCAGAGGGTTGTCAGTCTGTGGAATTCTCTTCCCCAGAAAGCAGTGCAGGCAGGGTCATTGAATATTGTTAAGGCTGAGTTAGATAGATTCTGGATTGATCGGGGAGTCAAAAGTTATAGCAGGTAGACAAGAAAGTACAGCTGAGGCCATAATCAGATCAGCCATGATCTCAGCAAATAGCGGGGCAGGTTCGAAGGGCCGAAGGGCCTACTTCTACTCTTGTTCTTAATTTGTATTTTTGCATTGCTGTTTCTGGGAGCTTGCTGTGCGCACATTTCCTGCATTACAACAGCGACTGCACTTCAAAAAGTACTTCACTAGCTGTAACGCGCTTGGAGATGTCCTGAGGTTGCGAAAGGCGCTACAGAAATGCAAGTCTTACCTTTTAAGATCCCTGTTCCCCAGTGTCTGTCGCGGTGTGAATTACTCACTTGTTTCTGAAGGTTTTCTTCCTCAGACTCAGCCATCCATTCATTCATTCATGAATTTGTTGCTGCCTTCACTGAAGTAGTTTTGCAACAACTTCTGTTACAACTGCTCAGCTGGGCCAGCACAGCAGAGCCTCTTCCGCAGCTACTGCACATGTGCGAGGAGGCCCCGCCCCTTCACCCTCAGTTAATAGAGCGTATTCACAATACGTCATAGGTCACAACCCTACCGTCTGACAGCTTCCGTTTGAACACTTCCGCCAATTCACCAAACTGATACAGCGCCTTCTGCTCTCACCAGCAAATGTACTTCAATTCTAACACCAAACTACTTACCGATCCATGATTTCTCCGATTGACTATGGATTTTTTTAGCTGCCAGTCGAAGAAAATCAAAGACTTATACAATATTAATCGTATCAATACAAATTGTATCAATATAAATCAATCAGTTTAGTATAAATTGCTCAGATGTTATAAAACGGAAATAGTTTGTTTTCTGATGTTCGGCAAAAGTTTGTACAAAAAATTCCTGCTTGAATCTGAGGGCAAATGGTTGTCTAATTATTGCATTAGGGATTGAATGTTGGTTGAGCCTTAGGGGAAAAATTAACAGCAGAGGACACCGACTTGAGAAATTGGAAGAAACCAGAATGGAGCGGAGGAGAATTTTTTGACACAGAGTGTTGGAATGATCTAGAATGTGCTGCCTGAAAGGGTGGCGGAAGCAGATTCAATATCAACTTTCAAAAGGAATTAGGAACATGGGAACAGGAGGAGGCCATTCAGCCCTTCAAGTCTGTTCTGCCATTCAATGAGGTCATGGCTGATCTGTGACCAAACTCCATCCACCCACCTTGTCTCGATATCCTTTTATACCCTTGTCGAGCAAAAATCTATCCAACTCAGATTTAAAATTATTAATTGAGCCCAGCACCTACAGTTTTTTTTGTGGAAGAGAGTTCTTAACTTCTACCATGTTTTGTGTGAAGAAGTTCTCCTGAATGGCCGGGTGCTGATTTTAAGTTTATCCTAGACTCTCCCATCAACTGAAAAAATTTGCTCTATCAATCCTTTCAAAATTCTAAAAACCTCAATCAAATCACCCTTTATCCTTCTATATTCCGTGGAATACAAGCTGGGCTTATGTAATATCTCCTCATAACCTAGCCCTTGGAACGCTTGTATTATTCTGGTGAATCTGTGCTGCATTCCTTCCAAGACCAATATATCATTCCTAATGTATGGTGCACAGAACTGTACCCAGGGCTCCAGATGTGATCTAACCTACATTACAACAACAACTAAACTTCAAAAGTACCCAATTGGCTGTAAAATACGTTGGGACAACCAGAGGTTGTGAAAGGCACTATAGAAATGTAAGTCTTTTCTTTTATCTTTAACCAGGACTTAGTATGGTTGTAGAAAAATTTCCTCCCCTTTATATTCTAGCACTCTAGTTATAAATCCTAACCTTTCATTAGCCTTTTTGATTATGTTTTGTACTGGACTCCTACATTTTAGTAATCTTTGTTCATGGACCCCTAAATCTTTTTGGACCATCACTGTTCGTAGCTTTTCACCATTGAAAAAATAATTAGTTCTATCATTTTTGGTCCAAAATGGATTGGATATATACTTGAAAAGGAAAATTTTGCAAGTCTATGGGGAAAAAGCAGGGAGTGGAACTAATTGGATCGCTTTCAAATAGCCAGCACAGACACAAGGGGCTGAATTTCATAAACAATGGTGGCCCGATTGTGCGGGTGCACGCCAAAGAGCCGCTGCGATTCCAAATACGATGGCTCATTTAAATAGCTGGGGCAGCCCCCACTGATCACATAGAGGGGGCGGGTTGTCCGTCTCAGCAATGGAACCAGCTGCCTATGCGCAGGCGCTGACACCTACCGGTCAGTTTAGATATTTAAAGAAACATTAAATGAAAGAAAATTAATACATTTCTTGTGCCCCTCACACACCCCCATATCAATTAAATTAATGATTTACCCTTCCCCCCCCCAAAACACTTAGCTTCACAATCTGACCTTCCTCCCGCAAACTGCACAAACTCTCAACTATAACCCTATCCACCATTCCCTACACCCATGATGTTCATTTGACCCCACTTCCCCAACCTCCTCCCACCCACACTGAGAAACTTAACTCCTCCCCCGCCCCCACCATTGTTGCACCTTGTTTTCCCGGACGGGGATCCAAAGGCATGGCAGAGACCACCTCCAGAATGAATAGTGCGGTGGTACTTCAGGAGGCGACAGGAAAGTGATTAATGTGAGTAAGTAAATTTATTTGAATATTTAAATTAAGGTCCCATCGCCGAGTGACGGTGTGGGGGGTGGGGGGGGGGCGCCGCCTTGAGGCCTCCTCGCCATCGGCAACATTGGGAAGGGCCCTTCTGGCATCAAGGTCCATGGCAGGCCTCATCTGGGGCAATTTTCAAATCCCCCCACGACGGATCTCGACGTTGAGGCATCTATAAATCCAGCGCAATGGGAGGAATTTTATGCTCTCCCCTGTGGCGGGTTTGGAGACAGGGAGAGCATAAAATCAGGTGGGATGGTGGCGGGGGGAGGAAGGGGGACTCTGTCACCAAACTGCCTCTGCAGAAATTTAATCTGGGGCGAGAAGGCCTGTGAACGGCCTTCCCGCCCTGCCACCAATTGAGGCCCTTAATTAACCACTAATTAACCACTAATTAAGGGCCTCTTCCCACTTCCCAGAATTACCCATACATCAGGTGGCCTTGTTGCTGCACGGGAAGCACAGCGTGAAAAACTGTGAATACTGCTTCCCAGATGCGGGGCAGGGGGCAAGAGTCTCTTCGTTAAAAGGCAATTAGTGCCTGAACATGGGCCCCAGCATCGGGAAGGGGGGAGACGAGCCACCCTCTGTCCTTGCTGCTGACTCCCCTCCCAATCCCCCCATGACACCCACCCTAGGAGAGACTCCTCCCCGCCCTGACCTACCTTGAACCTGGTTCCAGTGCTGCTCCTCGGTATCTGGTCGCTGCAGCTGCTAGCCTCTGATTGGTTGGCAGCTCTGCAAGGCTGGGGCTTCAGATGACAGGGTCCTAAATCGTACAGAAGGCCCGCCGCTGTCCAGTTAAGTGCCTGATCGGCGATAAATTCAGCAGACCTTCCATACAAGAGCTGACACGGGAATCTCGGCATCAGTCTCCCCTGCCACCAGCACAAAATTCCACCCAATGAGCCAAATGGCCTCCTTCTGTGCTGTATGATTCCATGAGATTACTAGTGCCATATGGTATTGTGAAAATATTGCCTGTAAATAAACACTTCATTATAGCAAATTCCTACGACTTCCCCTGAATCCTGCTCCAAAGGGGTCACCTTGAATTGACAAATTAAAAAATGCGACACTGTCGACCATGCCCTCCTCCTCCAACATCTCCCGTCCATTCTCCAGCAGAGTGGGACTGCTCTTACTTGATTCTACTCATACATAACTGATCGCAGCCAGAGTATTTCCAGCAATGGCGTCTCTTTCCATCCCATACTGTTACCTCTCGATTCTCACATGGATCTATCCTGACCCTCTTCCTCATCTAGGTGCTGTCCCTTGGTGACACCATTTGCAGTTATGGGGTCAGCTTCCTTTGTACACTGAGGACACCCAGCTCTACCTCTCCATTGCCTCACCTGGGCCATTCACTGTTGCTGTGTTGTCAGATTGTTTGTCTTGAATAAGCAGAAAAATCCTCTTGTTAAACCTTAGGAAGAGAGTTGTCAACTCGCTCTCCTGCATTCCAGGTCCTAAATCACCCGAAAGACCAACTAGAAAAGATTAGAGTCTTCTGACAGTAATTGTTCCTTTGGAAAAATGGGGCTAAAAATAGGATAAGATGACAAAAATGCCAGATGTTAATTTCACTACATTTGGAAATCAAATCAGTTTATTATTTCATTGTGTCCATCGTTCAATAACCTCAGTGATTTCATTTTATAAATTGAATTTTTAAGCATCAATTCACTATTAAAATATGTTTTGAGAAGGGATTGCCATAGGGCCCATCCCCCACCGACTCACAGTGGCAGCAGTGTGTACCATCTACAAGCTGCACTGTAGCAACGCACCAAGGCTCCTTCGACAGCACCTTCCAAACCCGCGAGCTCTACCACCTAGAACAAGGGCAGCAGATGCATGGGGACACCACCACCTGCAAGTTCCCCTCCAAGCCCCTCACCATCCTGACTTGGAACTATATTGCCATTCCTTCACTGTCACTGTGAGTGTATTTACACTACTTGAGCTGCAATATTTCAAGAAGGCAATTAGGGACGGGCAATAAATGTTGACCTTGACAGCAATGCCCACATCCTGAGAATGAAAATAAAAGTTGTACTCCCAGTTTTGTTTTAATATTTTAATTTTATGAAGCACACCACCACTTGTACAATTGGTTTTGAAATTATTCTTATTTAGAAATAGAGCTTATCTGAAAAAGTATGAATATTGCATTATTGCCAGAAGCACAAGACTGCAGTTAGTGTATACTAAATTCTTGAACAAACTGTTTTGTATGAACACTGGATGCACTGTATACATTCTAACTGATTCTTGACAGATTCGTGGTGGTATATCAAGTTTGCCAAGGCCTTTGAAGTTACCATCTATTCTCAGGCAGTTGCAACAAAATGATCTTTTGGTTAAAAACAGAACCAATTTAATCCATTAGAGGGCAGCAAACATTTTCTATCCTCAGTAAAAATTTAAAGGGGAAATAACTTCTTTATGCCAATTGTATTTTTCTAAATTGAGATCACAATAGTGCAACATTTCAGACTGATTAGATGAGGTGTGCTCTAACCAGGGATTTTATAGCTGAAGCATAACTCCTACCGCGTTGTATTTCATGTTATGATCCTGTAGTTTTTTTTTCTGGGAAGAATGTGGTGTGCCTTTAAAGCTAGAAAAGGAGCAGTACTGCTTTAAGGCAACAAGCTCCAGAGACTGAGTCAAAGAATGCATTCTCGTTGCCGGGATACAGCCATTCAGAGAACAAGGACACGAGATACATTGTTGCCGATTGACATTTGAAACTATTTGAAACTGGCTTTTGAGACACAGACAGCTGGACCAGCATGTACTGAAGGAAATGAGAGCTCTCTCTTGGTTTATTTAAACCTTATTTATGATACTCTCAGAATTCTAATGTCAAGCTAGATTCATTTCTTAAAAGAAAATAACAAATTCCTTTAACAACTGAACTGTAATTGTTGAAATTAATCGCTGGAAAAGAAGAACATTAATTCAACTATTGAATTAGACTACAGAGTGTTCTACTATTGAAGAACCTTTTCCCCCACCGGACGGCTGTGATGACTTCAAGCAACCTTGGACTATTCCACTTTGGAAGATTTCACTTCGGCAGGAGCGTAAATCTGCAAGGACACTAATTTTTTCCATTTTAAATATTGTTTATATCTTAGTAGTGTTTAAGAATTTAGTTTTCCTAATTAAACAGTTAATTTGTTGATCTAAAGACACCTTAGCCTCATTCGGGGGTTAATAGATGGTACAATTTGGCTGGCTCTTTCTTTAATTTGGAAAGCTTAAAATGATATGTTAGGCGATCTATGGAGGGATGGGACTGAATCAATGGTGCATTTCTCCCACCATAATCAGAATCGTAAACTTTGATTGGGGGCTTTGACTTGAGCAGTCAGTCGTAACATTCAGTCCTCTAGATATAAAGGCCACCATTCTATTAGCCTCTTTTGATTATTCTTAACATTCTAATGATCTATGTACATGGACCCCCAAGTCCCTTTGGATCTCCACTGTTTCCAGCTTTGCACCATTTAGAAGGTACCCTGTCTGATCCTTTTTAGATCCAAAGTGGATGACCCCACATTTGCCACATTGAAATCTGTTTGCCACAGTTTTGCCCAATCACTAAAACTATCAATATCTATTTTTGATATTACACTTCCATCTACATGGCTTATGATGCTGCTTGTCCTTTTGTCATCAGCAAATTTGTATATGTGGCTTTCTAGCCCATCATCTAAGTCATTAATAATTATGGTGAATAGTTGAGGCACAGATCCTTGTGGGGCACCACGATTCTTCTTTCTTTCTTTTCTTTTGGGCCTCCTTATCTCGAGAGACAATGGATACGCGATTCACATCCTGCCAATTACAGTACTTGCCCATTTCCTTATTTTCATTGACTATATCATCATTATCAAATACCATTACTACAAATGGACAAAGACTTGAGCACGTAATCCCAGACTGACTCCCACTGCTAGTACTGAGGGAGTGCAGCATTGTCAGAGGTGCCATCTTTCAAGTGAGACATCTGCCCTCTCAGGTGAATGTAAAATATCCCATGGCATTCCTTTGAAGAAGAGCAGGGGAGTTCTCTGTGGTGTCCTGGCCAATATTTATCAGTCAACCACCATCAATAAAAACAGATTATATGGTCATTATTACATTGCTGTTTGTGGGATCTTGCTGTGCACAAATTGGCTACTGCATTTTGCACATTACACAATGACTACATTTCAAAAGTGCTTAATTGACTGTCAAGTGCTTTGGGACATGAGGTCATTAAAGGCGCTATAGAAATGCAAGGCTTTCTTACATGGCCCACCCCCATCAAAGGTAATCCTTTATCAGTTGCAGCAAGACCTGGACAACATTCAGGCTTGGGCTGAAAAATGGCAAGTAACATTTGTGCCACACAAATGCCAGGCAATAACCACCTCCAACAAGAGAGAATCTAACCATCTCCCCTTAACATTTTACGACATTGCAATCGCTGAGTCCCCCACTATCAACATCCTAGGGGGTTACCATTGACCAGAAACTTAACTAGACCAGCCATATAAATACTGTGACTGGGAATTCTAGGTGAGTAACTCACCTCCTGACTCCATAAAGTCTGTCCACTGTTTACAAGGCACAAGTCAGGAGTGTGATGGAATACTCTCCACTTGCCTGAATGAGTGCAGCTCCAACAACACTCAAGCTCAATAGCCTGTTTGATTGGCACTCCATGCACTACATGAAACATTCACTCTCTTCATCACTGACACACAGTGGCAGCAGTGCGTACCATCTACAAGATGCACTGCAGCAACTCCTTCGACAGCATGTTCCAAACTCATGACCTCTACCACCTAGAAGGGCAAGGGCAGCACTGTGGGTGTACGTACACCACATGGACTGCAGCGGTTCAAGAAGGCAACTCACGTGACTCTCACATACAATAAAAGTTAATCCATTGATAATAAATCTTCCTGATTCGCACAGATGGAGTGTCTCCAGTCCACCATTTGCTACCTAGTAAAAAGAAACAGCTTTCATTTTAAACCATGATACTTGATGTTGTCCAAGACCAGCAAGAGAATTCCTACTTTATTATAGATGCTACATCGGCATTCAAAATAAATAATTTTGATAGGGTAAATAAGGAGAAACTGTTTCCACTGGCTTGTGGGTCAGTAACCAGAGGACACAGATTTAAGGTAATTGACAAAAAGAAGCAGAGGGGAAGATGAGAGGAAATTACTTAATGCGGCGAATTGTTGTGATCTGGAATGCGATACCTGAAAGGGTGGTGGAAGCAGATTCAATAGTAACTTTCAAAAGGGAATTGGATAAATATATGACAGGGAAAATATTTGCAGGGCTATGCATAAAGAGCAGGGGGGTGTGGGATTAATTGGATATCTCTTTCAAAGAGCTGGCACATGCACAATGGGCTGAATGGCCTCCTCCTCTGCTCTATCTTTCTATGATTTTATATGTATTAATGGCTTTGCAAGCTGTTATCTCTCATATCACATGTCATATGTGATGTGATGCTTTTGCAACTATGAGATTGACCATTACATATTTTGCTATTTATGAGTTATGTGGCTGTTTAAACTGAGAATATCAATATCACATTCTTAACCATCACTTATCTTTTACATTTCTACCCACAAAGTAAAATGTAAGATTGCAATATGTGCGCAAGGGGAGGGTGGCATACTGGTAATGTGACTGGATGAGTAATCCAGAGGCCTGGACTAATGCTGCGGGGATATGGGTTCAAATCCCATCTTGGCAGCTGGGGGAATTTAAAAATTCAATTAATTGATAAATCTAGAATAAAATGCTAGCCTCATTAATAATGATGATGAAACAACCAGATTGTTGTAAAAATTCATCTGGTTCACTAATGTCCTTTAGGGTTGGACATCTGCTGTCCTTACCTGGTCAGGCCTACATGTGTCTCCAGATCCACAGCAATGTGGTTAACTCTTAACTATCCTTTGAGATGGCTGAGCAAGCCATTCAGTTTTTTCAAACCGCTACAGATAAAAAGCACATGGGTTGCAGTGGTTCAATAAGGTGACTTACCACCACCTTGTCAAGGGAAATTAGAGATAGGAAATAAATGCTGGCCTAGCCAGCGATGCCCACATCCTATGAACGAATACAAAAAAACATGTGATTAAAGCAAATTGTATTGCATTAGATTCCACTGTTCCTGGAAACTTTGAGTGCAAGGAATGGAAGATTTGGCCCATGTGTGTTTCTGGTTTTAAGCCTCTTTGTTTCTACTGCTAAACTCTGGTTTTCAAACAGACACTGCATAAAACAGTCTGATTAAAAATCTGCATCTCTGATCTTTGCTATTTTGAATACACTGGATCAAGGGTTGAACAACCACTTGAACTGTGGATGTAAAAATACTGCACACACCCTCTTCAATAAGATGAGTGACACCTTTTTGGTTGTAAACCTCAGCTCAGCCAAGACTGTCCGTGTCCTAACTCACACTAAGGGCTGAATTTTGCAGGGGAGGCTGGAGTGCCACAGCCGGGGTTGAAAGCAGGAGCCAAACCCGCTCCAGTGGGTGGCGGGAACCTGGGTCGATATTTTGCCAGCAGTGACCAAGTAACAGGCCACTAATGGGGCCACCGTCCAAATGAGGACCTCAACCCACCCCCAAGAGCTGCCGGCCTTCTCAGTAGCGCCTCCGTTAACAGTGGCCATTGCTGAGGCTGCAGCTTCAGGATGAGGGCACCTCAATGTCGAGGTATCCTTGAAGAGCAGGCAGGTTTTGGTGGGAAAGCCAGGGTCAAGCAGACAGGCCCCAGTGATTGGCGGGATGGGAGTCATGGTACACCAGCGGTGCTTTTGCTGTGAGGGCAGCTATTGCCACCAGGGGCTCCTCCTTGGACCATGAAGTGCCCATAAAGGAGGGCCTTTCCGTGACTCCACTGGGAGACCACCAGGCTTTACCTGGTGGCTTCCCCACACAGGAGCAGGTCCTCTCTATACAGGAAAATGTCCACGGCTGGAATTGGACCTTACTTCGAACCTTAAGTGGCTCAATTGGCTGCCGGTAGGTGTCCACCACTGGTGCCATAGAGGCAGGAAGACATTGGGCTCCTCTCCTGACACATTCCCCCCTGCCATATTGCCAGCCCTCCTGTCCCCCAGCTTGTCTCCAATGGATCAGGAAAATTCAGCCCCCCATCCCATTTGCCTATCTCCCCTGTGCTCGCTAACCTACATTCCCTACCCCGGATACAGCAACTGCTAAAGGTTGATAAAAAGGGAAAAACAGAATGAGAGCAAACTAGCCAGGAATATAAAAAAAGTTTGTAAGTGCTTTTACAAGTATATGAAAAGGAGGAGAGTAACTAAAGTAAACTTTAAAAGGAAAGTAGCTAAAGTCCCCTAAAAGGAGAGACAGGAGCAATTATCGTGGGGAATAAGGAAATGGCAGAGACATTGAACAAATATTTTGTGTCCGTCTTCACAGTAGAAGACATATGGTCCATACCACAAATAGTGGGTAACCTATGAGCTAATGAGAGTAAGGAAATTAAGGTAATTAATATCATGCTATGAATGCTGGATTTTGTAGTATGGTTATGTTTTAAAAACAGTGATCTTTAATGCAGAGTAAAATGGACATTTGGAGAAAACATGTGAAACCATACAAAATCTGCCCAGAGACAAGCCAGGGATCCTAGTTGCCATGAAAACAAGGAATCCAGATCAGAGATCATTTTGAAAGCAAGGTGCAAGGTTGTAACACTGGAAATGACAATGGGTTTCGCTCTCCCAGACTCTCAGATTGTAAACAGGAAGCCTAACCCACAACCTGTTCCAACTTGAAGGACAAGGGAAGCAGACACATGGGAACACCACCACCTGCAAGTTCCCCTCCAAGCCACACACCATCCTGACTTGGAACTATATCGCCGTTCCTTCACTGTCGCTGGGTCAAAATCCTGGAACTCCCTTCCTAACAGCACTGTGGGTGTATCTACACGAGATGGACCACAGTGGCTCAAGAAGGCAGCTCACCACCACCTTCTCAAGGACAATTAGGGATGGGCAATAAATGCTGGCTTAGCCAGTGATGCCCACAACTATGAACGAATTTAAAAAGGGCTCTAAAATGCAGATTTTAGGATTTTTAACACTTTTTAACACCTGGAAACAAAGGAAGGTCCAGGTGCTTGTGCTAGGGTCAGAATTATGGTCTCTGACAATTGTCAAACGCAGACAACTATTGACTTTTGATCTGGATATATTCAAGAGGCTGTCCTGGGTCTGGGGGCTGAAAGGATGAATCGGGGTGGAATTTTATGAATGCCGTGGCGTTCCTGACACAGGACCGGGAGTTGTCACAAGTTCCGCTTCCGCCACACTTTCTGTTTCCCACGTGATTTTGTATTTATATTAGTGTGGCAAGGCTGATCCATCGTTTTCTTTCATGGCTCCCTGTTTTTAAGGCAGTGGGTACACAAGAAATGCAGTAGAATGCATGAGCAACCTCGGTGCCATTTACTAAATGATGTTATGCCAAGATGAAGATCGGCATTGTTTATGTGATTGGAACGTGCCGTGCGAAAGCCAATGCAGAATGAGAGATGTTGATGCATGTATGCAATGGTTGTGATGCATCATTTGCCATCTGTGGAAACTGAAGGAAATTGTGTGAACTCATGTGAAGTTAATGATTAAAGTGCCTTTGTTTGTGTCTCCATTCCAGGTGCCCGCACTCGAATCACAGAACACCGCATGGCCCAAGATTCCTCCTCTGGGGAGGAAGATGAAGCCAATGCCTCAGAAGGTGCACTGTCACCTGCCTCTTCTACCTCCGCCAGCACAGATACATCCACACAGTCAGCGGGGGTGGTTTATGATTAGAATCTGGGTCACAGGCTGGTGTGCACAGCACAGACATGACTCAGCATCTGAGGGAGCATGTATCAGCCAGGTCCCCTGACAATCAGAGGACTGCTGGGGACCAGGCCCCTGTTCAGTCCCACGCTTATGATGATCCTGTTTGTTGCTACGAGAAGCCTGCTGGATGTGCAGCAAAGCCATGTGGAAAATGTCGGAGTGCCTGAGGTCATGCGTGGCTTTGAGCGTGCCACGGAGGAGTCCATGCAAGCCATGGAGCCTTCCATGTCACAGGTTGACCACTTGAGCCATAGGTGATCTGACCTGCACTCCATCGCTGTTGCTGTGGGCTCCAGGTAGCAGAGTCTAAGCAAGTGGGTGATGAGGAACCTGGACCTCCCTCTAGGTGCTCCTTCACCTCAGGGATACAGGTAGGTGCCATCATCCACACAGGTTGACGAGGAGCTGCCCCGGGGCCTTCCTCTCAGGATACCCCCAGGGTAAGCAGCGCCTCATCTTCCCCCCGGCCATTGGCGCCCCTCCCCCTTACTTCCAGCAAGTGAGCACATGGGGGATACTCAAGCACCATTGCTATAGACCCCCAATATGGTGGAGCCATCAAGGCCCTGTTACTCCAGAGGACGCCTGCCACAGTCATACACAGCACCTGGGCAGCGCACTGAGCAAATTGTCTCCACCTCAGCTGCTAATGTCGGGGTAGCACTTAGACGTAGTAAGAGAAGTTTTGAGCATGAAGGTGGCACGGGATGATGTACATATTGTGATAATATAAAAGATTTTTCAATACATTTTTATTTCACTTAAAATTTGATTCACTCAATAATGTTTTGCTTGTTTTCAGATGGATACAATGAATTTCATTGGAGGCCTATGGCAGGAATGTAATGATGTTTGCAAAAAAATCTCTGGAAATGACCAGTGTCCATATTTCATTTGAATTTGAGCCTTCCCTCTTCAATGATGGTTGTTTTCCTATTGATGATTAATAACTTTTTCCAATATGTCATGCCTTACTTTTATTTTCTATGGTCATAACTGAATGCTCCTTGCAGTGGTGGGTAGTCGCATTCATTGTAGCCCATGGATGATTTCAAATGCCAATCATGTGAAAGTGCAGCAACACTTTGTTAAGATTGCAGAGCTGAATAAGACCTCAGGCAAAAGGGAATTTCGGTGGGGAATTGTTATGTTTGTCTTCCCAATGTTCCTTGTTGGCTGAAATGTGCGTAGATGAGATTCTCGCTGATGTCTCTTGCATGACTCTTCATGGCCTCATATCAATATGATGGCATCATTGTCATTGTTATCGTCCTCCTCACCCTCTTCATTGTTATCTTCCTCTGAGACGGACCGGTATTCCTCCTGTTCCTCCCCCTGCATCTAATTGCAATGTTGTGCAATGCACAGCAGACAATGATTATTTGTGACACCCTCTGTGACACGTACTGAAGAGCCCCTCCAGACCAGTCAAGGCAACGGATTCACATTTTCAGCATGCCAATGGTGTGTTCAATGATGGCTCTGGTGGATGTGTGAGCAGCATTGTACCTCTCTTCAGCAGCGTTTTGGGGATAGCATACTGGTGTCATCAACCATTTGGGCAGGGCATTTAAATGGTCATTGGATAGACATATGGATGAAAATGGAATAGTGTAGGTCAGATGGTTTCACAGGTCGGCGCAACATCGAGGGCCGAAGGGCCTGTACTGCGCTGTAATGTTCTAATCTATTCTAATCTAATCTAAAACCATGTTCAAAGTGGGTAACCCTTGTCACCCAGGATCCAACCGTCCACTTCAGCTGGTTCCTCGAAAACTGCTGGCAGCTGGGAGTTCCTCAAAATGTGGGAGTCATGACAGCTGCCTGGGAAACGTGTGCAAACATGCATGATTCTTCTCCTGTGGTCGCAAACCAGTTGCATGTTTAAAGAGTGGACGAATTTGCAATTCACAAAGACCCAGACTGGTCCCAGGGAGCTCTAATGGCCACATGAGTACAATCATAGAGTTATACAGCACATAACAGGCCCTTCAGCCCACCGTGTCCGCGGTGGCTATCAAGCCTATCTATTCTAATCCCAGCACTTGGCCCATAGCCTTGTATGCTATGGCGTTTCAAGTGCTCATCTAAATACTTCTTAAATGTTGTGAGGGTTCCTGCCTCTACCACCCCTTCAGGTAGTGTATTCCAGATTCCAACTACCCTCTGGGTGACATTTTTTTTCCTGAAATCCCCTCTAAACCTCCTGACCCTTATCTTAAATCTATGCCCCCTGGTTATTGACACCTCCGCTAAGGGAAAAAGTTTCTTCCTATCTACCCTATCTGTGCCCCTCATAATTTTGTACACCTCAATCAGGTCCCTCCTCAGCCTTCTCTGCTCTAAGTAAAACAACCCTAGTCTTTTCAGTCTCTCTTCATAGCTGAAATGCTCCAGCCCAGGGAACGTCCTGGTGAATCTCCTCTGCACCCTCTCCAGTGCAATCACAACCTTCCTATAGTGTGGTGCCCAGAACTGTACACAGTACTCCATCTGTGGCCTAACTAGTGTTTTATACAGCTCCATCATAACCTCCCTGCTCTTATATTCTATGCCTCAGCTGATAAAGGCAAGTATCCCATATGCCTTCCTAACCACCTTATCTACTTGTGCTGCTGCCTTCAGTGATCTATGGACAAGTACACCAAGGTCCCTCTGACCTTCTGTACTTCCTAGGGTGCTACCATCCATTGCATATTCCCTTGCCTTGTTTGTCCTCCCAAATTGCATCACCTCACATTTCGCAGGATTAAATTCCATTTGCCACTGCTCCGCCCATCTTACCAGTCCATCTATATCATCCTGTTATCCAAGGCTTTCCTCCTCACTATCTACATCACCAATTTTCATGTCATCTGCAAACTTACTGATCATACCTCCTATATTCACATCTAAATCATTAATGTACAGCACAAACAGCAAGGGTACCAGCACTGATTCCTGTGGTACACCACTGGTCACAGGCTTCCAATCGCAACAACAGCCCTCGACCATCACCCTCTGCCTTGTGCCACTATGCAAATTTTGGATCCAATTTGCCAAATTGCCCTGGATCCCATGGGCTCTTACCTTCTTAACCAATCTCCCATGTGGGACCTTATCAAAAGCTTTACTGAAGTCCATATAGACTACATCAACCACTTTACCCTCATCAACACACCAAGTCACCTCCTCGAAAAATTCAATCAAATTGGTTTGACATGATCTCCCCCTGACAAAGCCATGCTGACTATCCTTGATTAATCACTGCCTCTCCAAGTGAAAATTAATCCTGTCCTTCAGAATTTTTTCCAATAGTTTCCTACCACTGATGTTAGACTCACTGGCCTGTAATTACCTGGTTTGTCCCTGCTACCCTTCTTGAATAATGGTACCACATTCACTGTCCTCCAGTCCTCTGGCACCTCTCCTGTGGCCAGAGAGGATTTGAAAATTTGTGTCAGAGCCCCTGCTATCTCCTCCCTTGCCTCACTTAACTGCCTGAGATACATCTCATGTGGGTGTGGGTATTTATCCACTTTTAATCCCGTTAAAACCGCGAATACCTCCTCCCTTTCAATGCTAATATGTTCAAGTATATCACAATCCCCCTCCCTGATCGCTACACCTACATCGTCCTTCTCCATAGTGAATATATATTCTCCATACTCTCACCTGGAGTACTGTGTGCAGTTTTGGTCTCCATATTTAAGGAAGGCCTTGAAGGTAGTACAGTGAAGGTTCACTAGGATGAGAGGCTGAGTAAATTGGGTCTATAACTCTGGAGTTTAGAAGAATGAGAGGTGATCTCATGAAACATACAATATTTTGAAGGGGCTTGACAGGGTAGACACTGAGAGGTTGTTTCCCCTGACTGGGGAATCTGGAACACGGGGGACACAGTCTAAGGATAAGGGATCAATTCATTAGGACTGAGATGAGGAGAAATTTCTTCTTGTGAATCTTTGGCATTGTCTACTCCAGAGGGTTGTGGATGCTCCATCATTGAATATATTTAAGGCGGGGACAGACAGATTTTTGGTCTCTCAGGGAATCAAGGGATATGGGGAGAAGGCGGGAAAGTGGAATTGAAGCCCAAGATCAGCCATGATCGTATTGAATGGCGGAGCAGTCTCAAGGGGCTTTATGGTCTGCTCCTGCTTATATTTCTTATGTTCAAATTTAAAAGTGTCATCCTTGTTTTCAAATCTCTCATGGCCCCTCCCTATCTCTGTAATCTCTTCCGAGATCTCTGCGCTCCTCTAATTTTGTCCTCTTGTGCATCCTCAATTTTAATCGCTCCACCATTGGTGACCGTGCCTTCAGCTGCCTGGGCCCTAAGATCTGGAATTCCCTCCCTAAACCTCTCCTGGGAGAGGGAGAAAATACAGAAAAATACAGTAAGGGGGAAGAAAATCTGGAAAATTCCACAAAGAGTCTCTCAGGCCATCGAAACCGGTACAGAACAGATTGACTATACGTGCATTAATTATAACTGTTAATCTCACAGAATTACAGAATGGTTACAGCACATAAGGAGGCCATTCGGCCATCGTGCCTGTATTGGGTCTCAGAATAAGCAATTCACCTAGTGCCATTCCCCTGCCTTCTCCCCATAACCCTACATATTCTTCTGTTTCATATAACAGCCAAATTCCCTTTTGAATGCCTCAAATGAACTTGCCTCCATCACACTCTCAGGCAGTGCATTCCAGATCCTAATCACTCGCTGCATAAAAATGTTTTTCCTCGTGTCACTTTTGCTTCTCTTACCAATTACTTTAAATCTGTGCCCTCTCATTCTCGATCCTTTCATGAGTGGAAACAATTTCTCTCTATCTACTCTGTCCAGACCCCTCATGATTTTGAATACCTCTATCAAATCACCTCTCAGCCTTCTCTTCTCCAATCTATCTTCACAACTGAAGTTCCTCATCCCTGGAACTATTCTCATTAATCTTTTCTGTACTCTCTCCAATGCCTTCACATCTTCCCTAAAGTGCAGCGCCCAGAACTGGACACAATACTCCAGCTGAGGCCGAACGAGCGTCTTATAGAAGTTCAACATATTTCCTTGCTCTTGTATTCTACGCCCCGATTAATAAAGCCTAGGATACTGTATGCTCTATTAACCGCTCTCTCAGCCTGTCCTGCCACCTTCAATGACTTATGCATATCTACAGCCTCTGCTCCTGCACCCCCTTTAGAATTGTACCCTTTATTTTATATTGTCTCTCCATGTTCTTCCTATCAAAATGAATCTCATAAAATTTCTCTACATTGAACTTCATCTGCCACCTGTCCACCAATTTGTCTATGTCCTTTTGAAGTTCTACACTATTCTCCTCACAGTTCACAATGCTTCCAAGTTTCGTATCATCTTCAAATTTTGAAATTGTTCCCTGTACACCAAGGTCTAGGTAATTAATTTATATCAGGAAAAGCAAGGGTTCCAACACTGATCCCTGGGGAACTCCACTACAAACCTTCCTCCAGCCCGAAAAACATCCATTAACCCACTTCTCTTAGTTTCCTGTCACTCAGCCAATTCCATATGCATGTTGCTACCATCCCTTTTATTCCATGATCTATAAGTCTTTTGTGTGGCACTGTATCAAATGCCTTCTGAAGGTCCATGTACACCACATCAACAGTATTGCCCTTATCAACCCTTTCTGTTACTTCCTCAAAAAACTCCAGCAAGTTAGTTAAACATGATTTTGCTTTAACAAATCCATGCTGGCTTTCCTTAATTAACACACATTTTTGTTTAGTTTAGTTTAGAGATACAGCACTGAAACAGGCCCTTCGGCCCACCGAGTCTGTGCCGACCATCAACCACCCATTTTATACTAATCCTACACTAATCCCATATTCCTACCACATCCCCACCTGTCCCTATATTTCCCTACCACCTACCTATACTAGGGGCAATTTATAATGGCCAATTAACCTATCAACCTGCAAGTCTTTGGCATGTGGGAGGAAACCGGAGCACCCGGAGGAAACCCACGCAGACACAGGGAGAACTTGCAAACTCCACACAGGCAGTACCCAGAATTGAACCCGGGTCGCTGGAGCTGTGAGGCTGCGGTGCTAACCACTACGCCACTGTGCCGCCCCTGTCCGTGTGACTGTTAATTTTGTCCCAAATTATTCCTTCTAGAATTTTCCCCACAACTGAAGTTAAACTGACTGGCTTATTGTTGCTGGGTTTATCTTTACACCCTTTTTGAACAGGGATGTAACATTTGCATTCTCCAGTCCTCTGGAAACACCCCCGAGTCTAAGGAAAACTGAAAAATTATGGCCAGTGCCTCTGCGATTTCCACCCTCACTTCCCTTCGTATCCTTAGATGCATCTCATCCGATCCTGGTGCTTTATCCACTTTAGGTACAGACAGCCTATCTAATACGTCCTCTTTATCAATTTTAAACCCTTCTAGTGTCTGAATTGCCTCCTCTTTCACCATTGCCTGGGTTGAATCTTCTTCCTTAGTAAAGACAGATGCAAAGTATTCATTTAATACTTCAGCTATGCCCTCTGCCTCCATGTGTAAATCCCTTTTTGGTTCCTAATCAGCCCCACTCCTCTGTTTACTAACCTTTTACTATTCATATGCCTACATTGGAATTCCCTTTTATGTTAACTGCCAGTCTCTTTTCATACTGTCTCCTTGCTTCTCTTATTTGCTTTTTCACTTCCCCTCTGGACCTTCTATATTCAGCCTGGCTCTCAATAGTATTTTCTACCTGACATCTGTCATAAGCACACTTTTTCTTCTTTATCTTAATCTCTACCTCTTTTCTCATTCAGGGAGCTCTGGATTGGTTTACCGTCCTTTTCCCCTTAGAGGGAACATACCTGTTTTTTTTAATTCATTCATGGGATGTGGGCTTCGCTGGCCAGGCCAGCATTTATTGCCCATCCCTAATTGCCCTAACTGAGTGGATTGCTAGGCCATTTCAGCGGGTAAGTAAGAGTCAACCACATTGCTGTGGGTTTGGAGTCACATGTCAGTCAGACCAGGTAAGGACAGCAGATTTCCTTCCCTAAAGGACATTGGTGAACCAGATGGGTTTTTACAACAATCGACAATGGTTTCATGGCCATCATTAGATCATTAGACCAGCTTTAATTCCAGATTTATTAATTGAATTCAAATTCCATCTTCTGCTGTGGTGGGATTTGAACCCATGTCCCCAGAGCAATACCTGAGTCTCTGGGTTACTAGTCCAGTGACAGTACCACTACGCTACCGCCTCCCCTCCAAACGATCTCTTCTTTGAAGGTAGCCTGTTGTTGAACTACTGTTTTTCTTGCCAACATTTGACTCCAATTTATTCGCCCCAGCTCCATTCTTACCCCATTGAAGTTGGCTTTCCCCCAGTTAACTATTCTTACTCTGGATTGTTCTTTGTCCTTTTCCATAGTCAGTCTAAACCTCATGATACAATGATCACTATCGCCTAAATGACCTCCTACTGATACTTGCTCCACTTGGCCCACCTCATTCCCAAGAACCAGGTCTAGCAGTGCCTCCTTTCCGAAGAAGGGTCACTGACCCGAAACGTTAACTCTGCTTCTCTTTTCACAGATGCTGCCAGACCTGCTGAGTGGTTCCAGCATTTCTTATTTTTATTTCAGATTTCCAGCATCTGCAGTATTTTGCTTTTATTTTAGTGCCTCCTTTCTCGTTGGACTAACAACATACTGTTGTAGAAAATTTTCCTGAAGACACTCTAGGAACTCTTGCCCCTCACTGCCCTTTACACTACTATTATGCCAGTCCATGTTTGGATATTAAAGACCCCCATTATAACTATCCGATAATTTTTGCACACCTCTGTAATTTCCTTGCAAATTTGTTCCTCCACGTCCTTCCCACTAGCTGTTGGTCTATAGACAACACCGAGAAATGTAACCACATCTTTTTTGTTTCTTAGCTCTAGCCAAATTGATTCTGTCCCCGACCCCTCTCGGACATCCTTTTTCTCCAGCACTGCAATGCTCTCCTTAATCAATACTACCATCGCTCCCCCTTTTTTCCCTTTCCTATCTTTCCTGAACACCTTGTATCCAGGAATATTTAACACCCAGTCTTGCCCTTCTTTGAGCCAGGTCTCCTATAGCCACAACATCATATTTCCACATGACAATCTGTACCTGTAACTCATCAATCTTATTAACCACATTCCGTGCATTCACATACATGCACATTAACCCTGATTTAGACTTTATTACAATCTCCTTTATTCTGACCCCACCTAATAACTTACTATTCCTTACTCTAGTGCGATCTATCTCTCCCAGTATTCCATGCACCTTGATATTCCTGTCTGATATTTCCTCCTGGTTCCAACACTCCTGCCAAATTAGTTGAAACCCTCACCAATAGCACCAGCAAATTGCCCCGCTAGGAACTCTGTTCCAGCTCTGTTCAGGTGCAACCCATGTGGACTCTGTTCAGGTCCCATCTTCTCCAGAACTGGTCCCAGTGTCCCAGGAATTTAAAGCCCTCCCTCCTGCACCATCTTTTCCAGCCACGTATTCAGCTGCTCTATCCTCCTATTTCTTTACTCACTTGCGCGTGGTACTGGGAGTAATCGGAGATTACTACTTTTGAGGTCCTGCTTGCTAATTTCTTACCTAGCTCACTAAACTCTTTCTGCAGGATCACATCCCTCTTCCTATCTATGTCAGTACCAATGTGGACCATGAGTGCTGGCTGTTCACCCTCCTCCCTCAGAGTGCTCTGCAGCTGTTCAGTGACATCCTCAACCCTGGCACCACGGAGGCAACATACCATCCTGGATTCACATATGCAGCCACAAATCACAACGTGATAAGTCCTCCTTCTCCAGACATGTCGTAGCAACTGACAAATCATTCAGGTAATGTAAACTTTACTCTAATACAAAGAAAATTACAGCACAGGAACAGGCCATTCGGCCCTCCAAGCCTGCGCCGATCCAGATCCTCTACCTAAACATGTCGCCTATTTTCTAAGGGTCTGTATCTCTTTGCTTCCTGCCCATTCATGTATCTGTCTAGATACATCTTAAAAGAGGCTATCGTGTTCGCATCTACCACCTCCGCTGGCAACGCGTTCCAGGCACCCACCACCCTCTGCGTAAAGAACTTTCCACGCATATCCCCCCTAAACTTTTCCCCTCTCACTTTGAACTCGTGACCCCTAGTATTTGAATCCCCCACTCTGGGAAAAAGCTTCTTGCTATCCACCCTGTCCATACCTCTCATGATTTTGTACAACTCAATCAGGTCCCCCCTCAACCTCCGCCTTTCGAATGAAAATAATCCTAATCTACTCAACCTCTCTTCATAGCTAGCGCCCTCCATACCAGGCAACATCCTGGTGAACCTCCTCTGCACCCTCTCCAAAGCATCCACATCCTTTTGGTAATGTGGCGACCAGAACTGCACGCAGTATTCCAAATGTGGCCGAACCAAAGTCCTATACAACTGTAACATGACCTGCCAACTCTTGTACTCAATACCCCGTCCGATGAAGGAAAGCATGCCGTATGCCTTCTTGACCACTCTATTGACCTGCGTTGCCACCTTCAGGGAACAATGGACCTGAACACTCAAATCTCTCTGTATATCAATTTTCCCCAGGACTTTTCCATTTACTGTATAGTTCACTCTTGAATTGGATCTTCCAAAATGCATCACCTCGCATTTACTCTGATTGAACTCCATCTGCCATTTCTCTGCCCAACTCTCCAATCTATCTATATTCTGCTGTATTCTCTGACAGTCCCCTTCACTATCTGCTACTCCACCAATCTTAGTGTCGTCTGCAAACTTGCTAATCAGACCACCTATACTTTCTTCCAAATCATTTATGTATATCACAAACAACAGTGGTCCCAGCACGGATCCCTGTGGAACACCACTGGTCACACGTCTCCATTTTGAGAAACTCCCTTCCACTGCTACTGTCTGTCTCCTGTTGCCCAGCCAGTTCTTTATCCATCTAACTAGTACACCCTTGGACCCCATGCGCCTTCACTTTCTCCATCAGCCTACCATGGGGAACCTTATCAAACGCCTTACTGAAGTCCATGTATATGACATCTACAGCCCTTCCCTCATCAATCAACTTTGTCACTTCCTCAAAGAATTCTATTAAATTGGTAAGACATGGCCTTCCCTGCACAAAACCATGTTGCCTATCACTGATAAGCCAATTTTCTTCCAAATGGGAATAGATCCTATCCCTCAGTAACTTCTCCAGCAGCTTCCCTACCACTGACGTCAGGCTCACCGGTCTATAATTACCTGGATTATCCCTGCTACCCTTCTTAAACAAGGGGACAACATTAGCAATTCTCCAGTCCTCCGGGACCTCACCCGTGTTTAAGGATGCTGCAAAGATATCTGTTAAGGCCCCAGCTATTTCCTCTCTCGCTTCCCTCAGTAACCTGGGATAGATCCCATCCGGACCTGGGGACTTGTCCACCTTAATGCCTTTTAGAATACCCAACACTTCCTCCCTCCTTATGCCGACATGACCTAGAGTAATCAAACATCTGTCCCTAACCTCAACATCCGTCATGTCCCTCTCCTCGGTGAATATCGATGCAAAGTACTCGTTTAGAATCTCACCCATTTTCTCTGACTCCAAGCATAACTTTCCTCCTTTGTCCTTGAGTGGGCCAATCCTTTCTCTAGTTACCCTCTTGCTCCTTATATATGAATAAAAGGCTTTGGGATTTTCCTTAACCCTGTTTGCTAAAGATATTTCATGACCCCTTTTAGCCCTCTTAATTCCTCGTTTCAGATTGGTCCTACATTCCCGATATTCTTTCAAAGCTTCATCTTTCTTCAGCCTCCTAGACCTTATGTATGCTTCCTTTTTCCTCTCAGCTAGTCTCACAATTTCACCTGTCATCCATGGTTCCCTAATCTTGCCATTTCTATCCCTCATTTTCACAGGAACATGTCTCTCCTGCACGCTAATCAACCTCTCTTTAAAAGCCTCCCACATATCAAATGTGGATTTACCTTCAAACAGCTGCTCCCAATCTACATTCCCCAGCTCCTGCCGAATTTTGGTATAGTTGGCCTTCCCCCAATTTAGCACTCTTCCTTTAGGACCACTCTCGTCTTTGTCCATGAGTATTCTAAAACTTACGGAATTATGATCACTATTCCCAAAGTAGTCCCCTACTGAAACTTCAACCACCTGGCCCGGCTCATTTCCCAACACCAGGTCCAGTATGGCCCCTTCCCGAGTTGGACTATTTACATACTGCTCTAGAAAACCCTCCTGGATGCTCCTTACAAATTGTGCTCCATCTGGACCTCTAACACTAAGTGAATCCCAGTCAATGTTGGGAAAATTAAAATCTCCTATCACCACCACCCTGTTGCTCCTACATCTTTCCATAATCTGTTTACATATTTGTACCTCTATCTCACGCTCGCTGTTGGGAGGCCTGTAGTACAGCCCCAACATTGTTACCGCACCCTTCCTATTTCTGAGTTCTGCCCATATTGCCTCACAGCTCGAGTCCTCCATAGTGCCTTCCTTCAGCACAGCTGTGATATCCTCTTTGACCAGTAATGCAACTCCTCCACCTCTTTTACCTCCCTCTCTATCCCGCCTGAAGCATCGATATCCTGGGATATTTAGTTGCCAATCATGCCCTTCCCTTAACCAAGTCTCAGTAATAGCAATAACATCATACTCCCAGGTACTAATCCAAGCCCGAAGTTCATCTGCCTTCCCTAATACACTTCTTGCATTAAAACAAATGCACCTCAGACCACCAGTCCCTTTGCTTTCATCATCTGCTCCCTGCCTACTCTTTCCCTTAGTCACGCTGATTTCATTATCTAGTTCCTTACAGGCTTTAGTTACTACCTCCTTACTGTCCACTGACCTCCTCATTTGGTTCCCAACCCCCTGCCACATTAGTTTAAACCCTCCCCAACAGCGTTAGCAAAAGCACCCCCAAGGACATTGGTTCCAGTCCGGCCCAGGTGTAGACCGTCCAATTTGTAATAGTCCCACCTCCCCCAGAACCGGTCCTAATGTCCCAAAAATCTGAACCCCTCCCTCCTGCACCATCTCTCAAGCCACGCATTCATCCTGACTATTCTTTCATTTCTACTCTGACTATTACGTGGCACTGGTAGCAATCCTGAGATTACTACCTCTGAGGTCCTACTTTTTAACTTGGCTCCTAACTCCCTAAATTCTGCTTGTAGGACCTCATCCCGTTTTTTACCTATATCATTGGTGCCTATGTGCACAACGACAACTGGCTGTTCACCCTCCCCCTTCAGAATGTTCTGCAGCCGATCTGAGACATCCCTGACCCGTGCACCTGGGAGGCAACATACCATTCGGGAGTCTCGTTTCCGACCACAGAACCGCCTATCTACTCCCCTTACAATCGAATCCCCTATGACTATAGTCCTTCCACTCTTTTTGCCGCCCTTCTGAACAGCAGAGCCAGCCACGGTGCCATGAACCTGGCTACTGCTGCCTTCCCCTGGTGAGCCATCTCCCTCAACAGTATCCAAAACGGTATACCTGTTGTGGAGGGAGATGACCGCAGGGGACACCTGCGCTGCCTTCCTGCTCTTTCTCTGCCTTTTGGTCACCCATTCCCTTTCTCCCTCAGCAATCCTAATCTGCGATGTGACCAATTCGCTAAACGTGCTATCCACGACCTCCTCAGCATCGCGGATGCTCCAAAGTGAGTCCATCTGCAGCTCCAGAGCCGTCATGCGGTCTAACAAGAGCTGCAGCTGGACACACTTCCAGCACGTGAAGGAGTCAGGGACATCAGCCGTGTCCCCGAGCTCCCACATTGAGCAAGAGGAGCATAACACGGGTCTGAGATCTCCTGCCATTTTTAATCTTAAGCTTAACTTAGTCTGAAATTTAGAAAAAATGAAAAAGGAATGAAAAGTTTTTACCAATCACACGATAAAAAAAAAGTAGAAAAAGCCTTACCTTATCTCCACACCACGGAGTCCTTTTATTTTTGGTCAGAGGAGGAGGGCGGGTGGGAGACACTACCCGTGTCGTTTCTCGGGTTCAGAAAAGGCCCAAATATATAGGGTTTTACTTACCCAGCAGCCCCTTGGTCCGCCGAAAACAAAAGGGAATTAAAAGTTTAAGCTGAAACTGACCTTCCCAGCTGCTCACTCGCTCGCACTCTCTGCTCCCAAATAAGCTGCTGCAATGAAAGGTAAGTTATTTTAAACGGCCCAAATATATAGGGTTTTACTTACCCAGCAGCCCCTTAATCCGCCGAAAACAAAAGGGAATTAAGTTTAAGCTGAAACTGACCTTCCCAGCTGCTCACTCGCTCGCACTCTCTGCTCCCGAATAAGCTGCTGCAAATGCGCAAGAAACCTGGTTTATCCTTTTCCTCTTTTCAACTGCCTGTGTGGAGTTTGCAAGTTCTCCCTGTGACCGCGTGGGTTTCCGCCGGGTGCTCCTGTTTCCTCCCACAGCCAAAGACTTGCAGGTTGATAGGTAAATTGGCAATTGTAAATTACCCCTCGTGTAGGTAGGTGGTAGGAGAATTGTGGGGTTGTGGTAGGGAATATGGGATTAATGTAGAATTAGTATAAATGGGTGGTTGATGATCGGCACAGACTCGGTGGGCCGAAGGGCCAGTTTCAGTGCTGTATCTCTAAATAAATAAATAAATTATTATTACCCCACTTACAATTGCATGTCATCAGCTTTGGGTTATCCTGAAAAGAGCCGCCAATTATACGTTACGACTGGGTGGCACGGTTTTTTCTAGTTGCACTTCTCCACAGGTCACAACATATATTTAAATGTTTACCCAGTTACCGATACAGTCAATCATAAACTCTATACTCTTTATCCCAGAATAAAATCCACCAACAAAACTATCAGTTTATTATAAAACAAGACTTATCCAGTCATGAAGCAAAGCATCAACACACAGATTGAAATATGAAAATTCCCTTTTTAAATATCCCACACACAAACTCACACACACATACCGGTTAACTGAAAAATAAAGAGATTTTCTCTGCAGGGCTCTGTTACAAAAAAAGCAACAAAAAAAAAGGGATACTTTGGCCAAATACTTGTTAATTCTTGAAGAAAAAAGAGAGGTATGGAAGGATGTCAGTTGTCCCTTTTGGTCTGGCGCCGGGTATATGAAGATGGATCACTGGGATCTTTTCTGGAGCAGTTCATTCTGGAGATGTCGAGATGTAGTCTGGTTGGCTTTCCGGGAGAAATGTGGCACCAGTTATCCCGCTCTGAATTCACAAGTCTTTCAAAGAAGTAGAGAAAGAGGAGCTGACACACTGGATTTCTCCGAGTTTCATTAGAAAGGAGCTGGAAAGATGAGCTGGGTGTTTCTCCCTTGGCAGGTTGATCTCCAACTTCTTTTCAATACAGTTCATACTCCAACCAGAAAGTCAAAACAATGGGCTAGTTTGGCGAGCTTCAAAAATTGCGGTCCGCCTACGTGGACCGCAGGTTGCAGAGCCGCCATGGTGAATAGCACGGTGGATCATTTAAATGGCTGGGGAGGACGTGGAGGGGGTGGGTGGTCCGTCCCCAGCAACGGCGTCAGGCGCCAACGCCATTTTAAAGGGCTTTGAGCTCTACATTACAATTTAAATTTTTAAAGAGATATCAAATTAAAGTTTCTTTTAAAAATTAAATAAATGTTTTGAGCCCCTCTCCCACCCCCCCCAATAACCATACAATTCATTTCTTGCCCTCTCCCCCCCCCAAATACTTACCTTGTGTACCTGACTTCACCCCTTCCCACCTTCCCCTACACCAATTAGATTAGTTTGACCCTGCTCTCCCCCCACGCTGAAATACTTACCTGTTCCCCCCTCCCCATCAGTGTCCCACATTGGATCTCCAAATGGGTATCTGTAGGCACAGGAGTGCCGGCCACCAGCAGCAATATTGCTACAGAACGGACGGGGGGAATGATTAAGTACTTAATTCATTTATTTTAGAAAATTAACATATTTAAATTTAGCTCCCATCGACGAGCAACCGGGGGGTGGGGGGGCCACTACAAGGCCTCATCGCCACAGGCAATATCGGGCCAGGCCTTCCCTGCATCGAGGCCTGTGGCAGGCCTCTCCTGGAGGCATTTTCCGACCCCCCCCACCATGACCCCCAACGTCCGGAGGGCTGTATAATCCAGCCCAATATCTCAGAAGCGAAACCAACTTCTCCCTCATAAATCTTGACATATCACTTCTCTGCAAACATCTCCCCCAAGTCACCAAGCTTTCTGTTGTTTTTTGAGATTAAGGCATGTAACAGTCAGTAAAGATTTGTTTTCAGAGAGCATTGTGAGAAAACACATCCCTGGAGTCTTTTCAGTTTTCCCAAATAAACCAATGTTCATGTTTCTGAAATACGAATCCTCAGAAATTTTTTTTTTAAATAGAAGCCCTTTCATAACACAACCCTTAGCTTCACTCTGAGCTGCCACATCAATGATCTCATTAAGGAGAGCCAGCACGGACACAATGGAACAAATGGCCTCCTTCTGTGCTGTAACCATTCTGAGATTCTATGAAATGATTAAAGGAATTGATAGGGTAGATAAAAGCTGTTTCCTCTGGCGGGGAGTGTCAGGAACAAGGGGGCAATGCTTTAAAATTAGAACTAGACCATTCAGGATTATGTCAGGAAGCACTTCTTCACACAAATGTTAATGGAAATCTAGAACTCACTCCCTCAAAAGCTATTGATGTTGGGGAAAACTGAGTAAGTGCCGGATAGACTATGTCAACAGTGACTTGCCACAGAGAGGGTTACAGATTATTGAGGTAGCCTGACTAGTTCCAAACCGACAATAGTGGAGTCCATTCAACCAGCCTCATCGTTGCTGCTGATCTTCTACATCTTACACCAATAGTCACTATTGGAATCATAGAATGATACAGCACAGAAGAGGACCAATCAGCCCATCGTGCCTTCGCCAGCTCTTTGAAATGGATCTTATTTTCAGAACTTAAGAAATAGGAGAAGGATTAGGCCATTCGGCCCCTCGAGCCTGCTCTGCCATTCAAAAAGATCATGACTGATCTTCTACCTCAACTCCACTTTTCTGGTCTACCCCATACCCAGTGATTCCCTTCGTACCCAAAAATCTATCGATCTTGGATATCGATCTCTTGACTGAGCATCCATAGCTCTCCGGAAAAGAGAATTCCAAAGATTCACCACCCTCTGAGTGAAGACATTCCTCCTCATCTCAGTCCTAAATGGCTGACCTCTTCTTCTGGAAACAAAAATATACCCCAACAAGCCCTCGAAGAACTTTTTTGCTATATTTGTTCATGGGATGTGCGTGTCACTGGCAAGGCCAGCATTTATTGCCCATGCCTCATTGCCCTTGAGAAGGTAATCTCAATGAGATCAAGGACGTCACCTCTCATTCTTCTAAACTCCAGAGAATATAGGCTACTCAATCTCTTCTCATAGAACAGCTCTCTCATCCCAGGATTCAATCTAGTGAACCTACGCTGAACAACTCTCTCTCATGCAGGTATATCCTTACTTAGGTTTAAAATTACAGCTGCGTTTTATTTCAACAAAGAAATTATGCCGCTTTCCCACATTTTTTCTCGTGGCAGTCATGTCTATTGAGCTAACACATCAAACGCACTGATTATATACAATTATACAATTATATACAAGCCCAACGAGAGGGGGCGCAATTCTAGATTTAGTCTTCGGTAATGAAGTTGGGCAAGTAGATGAAGTAGTAGTGGGTGACCATTTTGGAGATAGCGATCATAATACCGTTAGTTTTAGCATAACATAGAAAAGGACAAAGATAAGTCAGGAGTTAAATTCTAAATTGAGGGAAGGCAAATTTTACAAAACTGAGAGGCGATCTGGCGAAAGTGGACTGGACACAGCTACTGGAAGGAAAACCAGTGGGAAGCATTCAAAAGCAAGATTCTACAGGCATAGTGTAGGCATGTCCTGACGTAGATACTGCCAAATCTAGAGCCCTCTGGTTATCTAGAGGCTTACCAGGGTGTGTTGAAGCAGAAAAAGTTTATGATAATCACAAAAAACTTAATACTTTCGAAAGCCTAAGTATAGAAAGTGAAGGGGTGAAGTTAAAAAGGAAATTAGAAAAATTATTGGCAGGTAAAATGAAGGAAAACCCAAAGATGTTTTATCAGAACATTGAGAGCAAGAGGAAAACTAAGGAAAGGTTAGGGCCTGTCAGAGTTGTATGAGGGAACTTAGATGTGGATGCAGAAGATGTGGGCAGGGTTCTTAATGAGTTTTTTTGCCTCTGTCTTCACAAAAGAGAGGGATGATGCAGACATTGTAGTAAAAGAGGAGGAGTGTGAAATATTAGATACGATAAGTATAATGAGAGAGGAAGTGCGAGATGGTCTGACATCCTTGAAAGTGGATAAATCACCAGGGTCGGATGGATTGCATCCCAGGTTGTTAAAGGAACCCAGGGAGGAAATACCAGATACGCTGAGGATCATCTTCAAATCCTCACTGGATACGGGCAAGGTGCCAGAGGATTGGAGGTCTGCGAACATTATACTATTATTTAAAAAGGGTGCGAGGGATAGTTGTAAACTCCAGAAAGATATCAATGGTTTGGTTGAGTGGGCGCAAAATTGGCAAATGAAATTCAATCCGGAGAAGTGCGAGGTAATGCATTTGGGGAGGGCAAATAAAGCAAGGGAATACACAATAAATGGGAGGATATTGAGAAAGATAGAAGAAGTGAGAGACCTTGGAGTGCATGTCCACAGGTTCCCAAAGGTGGCATAAAGGGGCTTAAAGGTAGATAAAGTGGTGAAAAAGCCATATGAAAAGCTTTCTTTTATTGGCCAAGGTATGGAATACAAAAGCAGGGGTGTAATGCTGGAACTGTATAAAACGCTGGTTCGGCCACAATTGGATTATTGCGTACAGTTCTGGTCACCACATTACAGGAAGGACATAATTGCTCTGGAGAGAGTACAGAGGAGATTTACAAGAATGTTGCCAGGGCTTGAAAGTTGCAGCTATGAGGAAATATTGGATAGGCTAGGGTTGTTTTCCTTAGAACAGAGGAGGCTGAGGGGTGACTTAATTGAGGTATACAAGATTATGAGGGGCTTAGATAGAGTAGACAGGAAGGACCGGTTTCCCTAGCGGAGAGGTCAATTACCAGGGGGCACGGACTTAAGGTGATTGGTAGAAGGATTAGAGGGGACATGAGGAATAGCTTTTTCACCCAGAGGGTGATGGGTATCTGGAATTCACTGCTCGGATCGGTGGTGGAGGCAGAAACCCACAATTCTTCTAAAACATACCTGGACATGCACCTGAAGTGCTGTAACCTGCAAGTCTATGGACCAGGTGCTGGAAGGTGGAATTCAATTGGGCGGCTAGTTTTTGCCTGGTATAGACACGACGGGCTGAATGGCCTCCTTCCGTGCTGTAATTTTTCTATGGTTCTATGTGATATATATGTGTAATGCAGCAGTAAGGAAAAGAATAGCCATCTAAAATCCTGTCTATTCACATTCCTATACGGTTTAAGATCACTGCCTCTGGCCCTTCCCAATCTGTTAAACTGGAATAATCTATCGATAGAGGTGTTATCCAGCCTTTTCATTATTTTATAGAACTCTATCAGATCATCTGCTGGTCTACCAAATACACCAAGGTCCTTGAGCCTATCTGAGTGACTGGGATTGTTTAAACTAGGAATCATTCCTTTGTCTCCCCTATTACCAAAACCATTCATGAATTAATTTTTAATTTCTAGAGTCTCCAAGACAATTCTGGAGGTTTGGCAATCCCTATCAGCATCACTATCGGCTGATTTTCTATTCGCCAAAAGGCTTCTTAATATTATTGATAGTTAACAATTCAAAATGCTGTTTGCATGGGCTTTTAAACGTGACTCCGGGAGGTGACAGCTGTTTCGAGGTTTGTCCTATGTGGGTTTCGGTGCTGCCTTGTAAACAGGAACTCCCTCCCCGGTGGAATCCCTGTTAGTTACATTGCCAGAATTGTTACATTGTAGTCACGCGCTCCCGGGATAACATCCCGTTGGAATCCGGTGCTGGTGGTCGCTGCCCTAGTTACTTGTGGTCTTTTTGTCGCAGGTAAAGGAAAGCAGGGTGCAAAATCAGAAAGATTTACAATTATTGCAGTTGAAGCAAATTATTATTTTGTTGTTATTATGTCGGAAAAATCAACCGATCTAACGTAAGAATTTAGAAGCTAGTATAATACCGCAACAGAGCTATGTGTGTATGTTTTGGGAGGGGCTTGGATATAAACTTTATCTAAAGTTAATTTCTATTTATTTGCTGTTTGATTGCAGCATTGCTTGCAGACGTGAAACTTTTGTTATTGTGGGTGGCCCATCGTGAAGGAGCATGTTTCAGCTTTGCTCAGGTTGTAGTAAACGTGTTTACGTGTACTATAGAGGAAGGTTTGATAGAGGTGTTGAAAATCATGAGGTCCCTGGACAGAGTAGATAGAGAGAAACTGTTCCCTTTGCAGAAGGGTCGAACCAGAGAACACCGATTTAAAGTGATTGTCACCTTTTGGCTTTTCTGCCACAAGAAAAACTTTTTTTTACAGAGTGAGTGGTTAGGATCTGGAATGCATTGCCTGAGAGGGTGGTGGAGGTAGATACAAACGTGGCTTTCAAAAGGGAATTGGATAAATATCTGAAGAGAAAAATTTGCAGGGCTACAGAGTAAAGGCAGGGGAGTGGGACTAGGTAAATTGCTCTTGCAGAGAGCCAGTATGAACTCAATGGACCAAATGGCCACCTCCTGTGCTGCTGTAACCAATGATTCTAGGTTTTCAGTTTTGATCTGTCACAGTGCTGTTTCTGCGTCACAGGTGTTTTTTTAACAGCTGAGAGTGTTTCACAACAACACATTAGTTCTGTGTCTTTTTGAAAAAAACTCCCAAGTATTGTGATAATTATGTCAAAATGTGTCATTTCTGTAAAACATCAACACAAGGATGATATTTAGAAGTCAGAACATTAAATTTCTCTTGTTGCAAGTTGACAAAAACTTGGTCTTTCCACAGAATTGCAACACTGCATGTGACAATGCAGACTGGTTTTGCTCATTGGTGCTGCACTGTAATCCAGGATATATTAGTTAAAATCCCACTGTGGCAATTTGAGAATTAGCATTTTTTTTAAAAGCTAACTGACCAAACCTGGAATAAATTGATATAGTGACCATGAGCCTGTTGGGTTGTTGTAAAAATGCAACTATTTCATCGATGCCCTATTAGGAAGGAAACTTGCTGCCCTTACTCAGTCTTGGCCTGTATGTGACACCAGTCCCACACCAAAGTGGTTGATCTATATCTAAGTGAAAACTTCCCTCACTCACCTTCCTAGAAGTCATAATTTTGCACCAAAATTTGAATGCGCCGTTGCCTCCAATTTTCCCACGCTTCCCATGTTTGAATGTCTCCAAATCGGGTTTCCGCTCCTGCCACAGCACCAAAATAGCCCTAACCTAAATCGTAAATGGCACCTGCTTTGACAGTAACTGGTGAATTATCACTCTGCGTCCCCCTTGACCCCTCTGCAACCTTGGACAGGGTTGATGCAGGGTAAATTATGAATGAAAGCTAGTGCAAAATATAAAAACGGATAGCAAAAGCTTCTATCAGTATATAAAAGGTGAGCGAGTAGCTAAAGTGAATGTTGGTCCCTCAGAGGATGAGACTGGGGAGTTAATAGAGGGGAACACAGAAATGGCGGAGACACTAAATCAGTATTTTGCCTCAGTTTTCACGACGGACGACACTAGTACCATCCCAATTGTAACAAGTAATGCAGAAGTTATAGAAAGAGAGAAACTGAGAACAATCATCATCACTAGGGAAAAAGTACTGAGCAAACTATTGGGATTGAAGCAGACAAGTCCCCAGGGCCTGATGGCCTACATCCTCGGGTCTTAAAGGGAGTGGCAGTGGAGATAGTGGATCCATTGGTTAGAATATTCCAAAATTCCCTGGATGCGGGAAAGGTTCCAGTGGATTGGAAAAAAGCTAATATAACGCCCTTATTCAAAAAGGGAGGGAGGCAGAAAGTAGAAAACTACAGACCAGTTAGTTTAACATCTTTCATTGGGAAATTGCTAGAATCCATTATTAAGGAAGTAATAACAGGACATTTAGAATACAAATATTGATTGGCCATCACACTGGGGAGAATTCCTCTGCTCGTCTTCCAAATATTGTTGCGGCGCCTTAAAGGGCAGACGGGGCCTCAGTTTAATGTCTATTCTGAAAGATGGCACCTCCAACACTGCAGCAATCCCTCAGTACTGCACTGAATCTATCAGCCTGAATTATGTGCTCAACTTGCTGGAGTGCAACAAATGTGCCCACAGCCTTCTGACTGAGAGATGGAACCCACTGAATTTATGGTTGACTCTCTGTATTAGAGTCATAGTTAGACAGCACAGAAACAGGCCCTTCGGCCCATCATGTCCGTGCTGGCCATCAAGCACCTATCCTAATCCCATTTTCCAGCACTTGGCCCGTAGCCTTGTATGCTATGGTGTTTCAAGTGCTCATCTAAATACTACTTTAATGTTGTGAGGGTTCCTGCCTCAACCACCTCTTCAGGCAGTGTGTTCCAGATTCCAACCACCCTCTGGGTGAAAACATTTACCTCAAATCCCCTCTAAACCTCCTGCCCCTTACCTTAAATCTATGCACCCTGGTTATTGACACCTCCGCTAAGGGAAGAAGTTTCTTCCTATCTACCCTATCAATGCCCCTCAGAATTTTGTATACCTCAATCATAACCCCCGTCATCCTTCTCTGCTCTAAGGAAAACAACCCTAGCCTTTTCAGTCTCTGTTCATAGCTGAAAAGCCCCAGCCCAGGCAACATCCTGGTGAATCTCCTCTGCACCCTCCAGTGCAATCCCATCCTTCCTATAGCGTGGTGCCCAGAACTGTACACAGTACTCCAGCTGTGGCCTAACTAGTGTTTTATACAGCTCCATCATAACCTCTCTGCTCTTATATTCTGTGCATCGGCTAATAAAGGCAAGTATCCCATATGCCTTCCTAACCACCTTATCTACCTGTGCTGCTGCCTTCAGTTTTTAAAAAAATTCATTCATGGGATATGGGGCGTTGCTGGCTAGGACAGCATTTATTGCCCATCCCTAATTGCCGTGGAGAAGGTGATGGTGAGCTGCCTTCTTGAATCAATGCGGTCCATGTGAGGGAGGTACGCCCACAGTACTGTTAGGAAGGGAGTTCCAGGATTTTGACCCAGCGACAGTGAAGGAACGGCGATATAGTTCCAAGTCAGGATGGTGTGTGACTTGGAGGGGAAATTGCAGATGGTGGTGTTCCCATGTATTTGCTGCCCTTGTCCTTCTAGTTGGTAGAGGTCGCGGGTTTGGAAGGTGCTGTCTAACGAGCCTTGGTGCGTATCTGCAGTGCATCTTGTAGATGGTACACACTGCTACCACTGTGCGTCGGTGGTGGAGGGAGTGAATGTTTGTAGATAGTGTGCCAATCAAGCGGGCTGCTTTATCCTGGATGGTGTCGAGCTTCTTGAGTGTTGTTGGAGCTGCACCCATCCAGGCAAGTGGAGAATATTCCATCACGCTACTGACTAGTGTCTTGTAGATGGTGGACAGGCTTTGGGGAGTTAGGAGATGAGTTACTCGCCTCAGGATTCCTAGCTTCTGACCTGCTCTTGTAGCCACGGTATTTATATGGCTACTCCAGTTCAGTTTCTGGTCAATGGTAGCCCCCAGGATGTTGATAGTGGGGGATTCAGTGATGGTAATGCCATTGAAAATCAAGGGGAGATGGTTAGATTCTCTCTTGTTGGAGATGGTCATTGCCTGGCACTTGTGCGGTGCGAATGTTACTTTCCACTTATCAGCCCAAGCCTGGATATTGTCCAGTTCTTGCTGCATTTCTACACGGACTGCTTCAGTATCTGAGGAGTCGTGAATGGTGCTGAACATTGTGCAATCATCAGCGAACATCCCCACTTCTGACCTTATGATTAAAGGAAGGTCATTGATGAAGCAACTGAAGATGGTTGGGCCGAGGACACTACCCTGAGGAACTCCTGCAGTGATATCCTGGAGCTCCGATGATTGACGTCCAACAATCACAACCATCTTCCTTTGCATTCGGTATGACTCCAATCAGCGGAGAGTTTTCCCCCTGATTCCCATTGACTCCAGTTTTGCTAGGGCTGCTTGATGCCGTACTCGGTCAACTGCTGCCTTGATGTCAAGGGCAGTGATCTATGGACATGTACACCAAGGTCCCTCTGACCCTCTGTACTTCCTAGGGTCCTACCATCCATTGTATATTCTCTTGCCAGTCCTCCCAAAATGTATCACCTCACACTTCTCAGAATGAAATTCCATCTGCCACTGCTCTGTTGTGCATGAAATGTCGTTCATTTCCGGTAAATTTTGCAAACTGTCATGTGTGCTTATATTCCACGTGTTGTGACATCCTCATAATAGCATTGTGATGTAATTATTTCAATGAGTTTCAAAGCGGTTCATACGTGGGGAAGTGAGATTACATTTGATAGAATCACAAACCCGGAGGTTGCTTTTGAAAAAAAAAATGTTGAAATCCTGTGTTTTATAGAGGTGTAAAGTACAAAAGTGAAGAGCTTATGCTAAATCTTTACAAATCACTTGTTAAGCCTCAGCTGCAGTACTGTGTCCAATTCCGGGCACCGGACTTTAGGAAGGATGTCAAGGCCGTGGAGAGGGTGCAGAGGAGATTTACCAGAATGGTACTGGGGATGAAGAAATTCAGCTACATTGAGAGACTGGGATTCTTCTTAGAGCAGAGAAGGTTAACGCAGGATTTAATAGAGGTGTTAAAAATCATGAAGGGTTTTGAAAGAGTAAGTAAGGAGAAACTGTTTCCAGTGGCAGCAGGGTCAGTAACCAGAGGGACACAGATTTCAGAGAAATGGCAAAGGAACTAGAGGGGAGTTGAGAATTTTTCTTTACAGTGAGTTATGATGATCTGGAACGCGCTACCTGAAAGGACGTTGGAAGCAGATTCAATAGTAACTTTCAAAAGGGAATCTGATAAACACTTGAGAAGGATAGAATTTACAGGGTGATGGGGAAAGAGCAGGGGGAGTGTGTCTAATTGGATAGCTTTGCCAAAGAGCCAGCACAGGCACGATGGGCTGAATGGCCTCCTTCTGTGCCGTAAAATTCTATAACACAGGAGATATTTGCTTTCCTGCTTCCTCGGTTAAGCAGAAATGCATCGTAAAAATAAATTTGCTGCCGATGTCTGGAAAGAATTCTGAGGCAGGAATATTTTTCTGGTTCAGTTCCCAAGTTGTATTGTTCAGTCGCTTATGGAGCGAACTAAAGCCAGCAGTTCGGCATTTTCACAACAGGTCTTCAAAGAGAAAAGACAGAGTGTTTTGGGTGTACACCCTTCACCGGTTCTAATGACAGGTATGCCACTGAAATATTGCTTGTCCCTATCTCCCTGACCTCCTCCAGCCCTACAACCCTCCGATACCTGCACTCCTCCAATTCTGGTCTCGCGCATCTTTTGATTTTCATAGCTGCATCACTTCAACCTTCAGCTGCTGAGGCCTTAAGCTCTAGAATTCTTGCCCTCTCCCCCTCCCCCAAGCATCCACCCCATATTGAGACAGTCAAAACTGAGTTGGCCTGAGCAAGTAGCCAGAATGTCTGATGCTCGCTTACCAAAGTCAGTCTTCTATAGAGAGCTTGCCTCTGGGGTGTGCACTCATGGTCAAAGGAAGTGTTACAAAGATGCTCTGAAGACTTTGCTTAGAAGTTTTGATATCGACCCAAAGTCCTGCGAGAAGCGTGCCCAGGATCACTGCACCTGGCACAACCAAATAAAGGGTGCAGACTCCTTCGAAAGCAAGCACATATCCGAGGCGGAGAGAACACACGAGGAGAGGAAATCCCGAGCCAGCAGCTCAACCCAAACTCTATATCCTGCCCTAATGCAGCAGAACCTTCCGGATGCAGATCGGCATTAGTAGTCACCGACATACCCACCGGAACCTGATCAAACACCCTGGATGATTACCTTCATTTTTGCCTTGAAGGACGAACAACATTTAATCTAGTAGACGCAAACTGTGTATCTGAATCCTGCTCCGTTGACATTCCTCTGCAACTTGTAACCTAGTCTCCTGCAATTGAGATTATAAAAATTAATTTTTAAATTCCAGTTGCAAAATTCCAGTTCCAGTGCCTCGGATGTTGCCCTAGGCCAAATGGATCAATGGGTTCAATCCCTGATCTTCCCTAATATTAACTCTGTGTGGATGTGGGAGGGGGGAAAGAAAGGATCACAGCTTTGTATTCCAAGCATTTGCAGTATTTTTTAATATGTGTGATAAGTGTTATGAATAAGTTCAAGTCCGTATTGTCTTGCTATGAACAATGCTCGCATAAGCTTGGAGTTGATAAACCTCCTGCCCCTTACCTTAAATCTATGCTCCCTGGTTATTGACACCTCTGCTAAGGGAAAAAGTTTCTTCCTATCTAACCTATCAATGCCCCTCATAATTTTGCATATCTCAATCAGGTCCCCCCTCAGCCTTCTCTACTCGACTCTAAGAAAAAAACAACCCCAGCCTTTTCAGTCTCTCGTCCTAGCTGAAATGCTCCAGCTCAGGTAACATCCTGGTGAATCTCCTCTGCACTCTCTCCAGTGCAATCACATCCTTCCTATAGTGTGGTGACCAGAACTGTACACAGTACTCCAGCTGTGGCCTAACTAGCGTTTTTATGCAGCTCAATCACAACCTCCCTGCTCTTATATTCTATGCCTCGGCTGATAAAGGCAAGTATCCTATATGCCTTCCTAACCACCTTATCTACCTGTGCTGCTGCCTTCAGTGATCTGTGGACAAGTACACCAAGATCCCTCTGACCTTCTGTACTTCCTAGGGTCCTACCATCCATTGTATATTCCCTTGCCTTGTTAGTCCTCCCAAAATTCATCACCTCTCATTTCTCAGGATTAAATTCCATTTGTCAGTGCTCTGCCCATTTTACCAGCCCATCTATATCATCCTATAATCTAAGGCTTTCCTCCTCACTATTTACAACACCACCAATTTTCGTGTCATCTGCAAACTCACTGATCATACCTCCTATATTCATGTCGAAATCATTAATGTACACTACAAACAGCAAGGGTCCCAGCACCGATCCCTGTGATACACCCACTGGTCACAGGCTTCCAATCGCAAAAACAGCCCTCGACCATCACCCTCTGCTTCCTGCCAATTTTGGATCCAGTTTGCCAAATTGCCCTGGATCCCATCTTAACCAATCTCCCATGCGGAACCTTATCAAAAGTCTTTCTGAAGTCCATGTAGACTGCATCAACTGCTTTACCCTCATCGACACATCTAGTCACCGTCTCGAAAAATTTTAATCAAGTTAGTTAGACACGATCTCCCCCTGACAAAGCCATGCTGACTATCCCTGATTAATCCCTGCCTCTCCAAATGGAGATTAATCCTGTCCCTTAGAATTTTTTCCAATATTTTCCCTACCACTGATGTTAGACTCACAGGCCTGTAATTACCTGGTTTATCCCTGCTACCCTTCTTGAATAATGGTACCACATTTGCTGACCTCCAGTCCTCTGGCACCTCTCCTGTGGCCAGAGTGGATTTGAAAATTTGTGTCAGAGCCCCTGCTATCACCTCCCTTGCCTCACATAACAGCCTGGGATACATCCCATCTGGACCTGGGGATTTATCCACTTTTAAGCCTGCTAAAACAGCTACTACCTCCTCCCTTTCAATGCTAATATGTTCAAGTATATCACAATCCCCCTCCCTGATCTCTACACCTATATCGTCCTTCTCCATAGTGAACACAGATGGAAAGTAATCATTTAAAACCTCACCTATGTCCTCTGGCTCCACACACTCATTGCCACTTTGGTCCCTAATGGGCCCTACTCTTTCCCTGGTTATCCTCTTGCCCTTAATATACTTACAAAACGCCTTAGGATATTCCTTTATCTTGTCCGCCAGTGTTTTTTCATGTCCCCTCTTCGCTCTCCTAATAACTTTTTAAGTATCCCCTACACTTTCTATACTCCTCTAGTGCCTGTGCTGTTTTCAGCGTTCTGAATCTGCCATTCGCCGCCTCTTTTTTTTTTTCCTGATCCAATCCTCTATATCCCTTGACATCCTGGCCTTGTTGGTCCTACCCTTCACCTTAATGGGTACATGTTGGCTCTGAACTCTCACTATTTCCTCTTTGACTCCCACTGGTCTGATGTAGACTTTCCTACAAGTAGCTGCTCCCAGTCCACTTTGGCCAGATCCTGTTTTATCATATTGAAATCGGCCTTCCCCCAATTCAGTACCTTTATTTCCGGCCCGTCTTTGTCCTTTTCCATAACTACCTTAACTCTTACAGAGTTATGGTCATTATCCCCGAAATGCTCCCCCACTGACGCTTCATTCCCTAGGATTAGGTCCAGTACCACTCCTTCTCTTGTAGGACTTTTTACGTACTGGCTCAAAAATCTCTCCTGCTTTTTAAGAATTCCGCCCCCTTTAAGCCTTTTGCACTAAGACTATCCCAGTTGATATTGGGGAAGTTGAAATCCCCTACTATTATTACCCTATTATTTTAACACCTCTCTGAGATTTGCCTACATATCTGCTCCTCTATCTCTCCCTGACTGTTTGTTTGGAGGTCTGTAGTACACACCCAGCCTTGCCCCCTTTTTGTTTTTAAGTTCTACCCATATGGCCTCATTTGAGGAATCTTCTAAGATATCATCCCTCCTTACTGCAGTAATTGACTCTTTGATCAACAGTGCAATTACCACCTCTGCTTTTATCCCCTCCCCTGTCATGCCTGAAGATTCTATACCCTGGAGTATTGAGCTGCCAGTTCTGCTCCTCCCTCAACCATGTCTCTGTGATCGCAATGATATCATAATCCCATGTGCTAATCAACACCCTCAATTCATTTTCCTTGCTAGAAAGACTCCTTGCATTTAAATAGATGCAATCTAGCCTTGCATTTTGCCTCGGTGGTGGTGGAGGGAGTGAATGTTGAAGTTGGTGGATGGGGTGCCAATCTGCTTTGTCTTGGATGGTGTCGAGCTTCTTGAGTGTTGTTGGAGCTGCACCCATCCAGGCCAGTAGAGAATGATTAAAACCTTTTTGTGCTAAGAGTGGTTATGATCTGGAATGCACTACCTGAGAGTGTAGTGGAGGCAGATTCAGTCAAGGCTTTGAAAAGAGAAATGAACAATTTGAAGAGAAAATTTGCAGGGCTTAAAGGGAAAAGGCTGGGGAGTGGGACTCGGTGAGTTATTCTTACGGAGAGCTGGCACAGACATGAAGGGCCAAATGGCCTCCTTCTGTGCTGCAACAATTCTGTGATTCTGTTCCATCACTGACTTGTGCCTGGTCATGCACTGGCAAGTCAGGAAGTGAGTTACTAACTGCAGCTTTCCCAGCCTCTGACTTGCTCTTGTCGCCACAGTATTTATATGGCTGACCCAGTTCAGTTTTTATTCAATGGTAACCCCCAGGATGTTGATGGTGGGGGATTCAGCGATTGTAATGCCATTGAATGTCAAGGAGAGATGGTTAGATTCTGTCTTGTTTGAGATGGTCATTGCCTGGCCTTAAGTGGCAAGTAACATATGCATCACACATCAGCCAAAGAATGAATGTTGTCCAGGTCTTGCTGCATATGGACACGGGCTGCTTCAGTATCTGAGGAGTCGCGAATGGTGCTGAACATTGTGCAATCATCAGCGAACATCCCCACTTCTGACATGATGGAGGGGAGGGAATTGATGAAGCAGCTGAAGATGGTTGGACCGAGAACACAATCCTGCAGCCATGTCCTGGGACTGAGATGATTGACCTCCCACAGCCATTATGATTTGGATTATTCCATACAACAATGATTTGACCATCAGATAATCCCCTTTAAAGAATCTTTTTTTTTTACACATGAATCTGTTAATTGCCGTTAAGCCATTGCTTGCTTCACATTGTCCTATAAATACTGGAGTGAAATATTAAGTAATTGCTGTTTCCTTTTATCTACCATAACAATTTCACCATATGTTATGAAGTGGCCACATCTCCTGAATAATGGTCCTTCCTCATGCATTTAGAAAAGGCTTTGCTGGTTTCCATTCTATTTATTACAAGTTTTATTAGTGCAATCATTTCAGCTCTCCTCACTTGGTTTCTAATTTTAAATTGCCTCATGTTACTTTCTTTATTGTCACCAGTTTTTCAGCCTAATTTGTTCATGGAACCATAACAACAACTACAGTACTTATATAGTGCCTTAAATGCATTAAAATATACTGTGGTGTGTGCTTTGTTTGATTATCAAACAACATTTGACCAGTAAGGGGATATTAGAACAGGTGACTGAAAGTTTGGTGATGGAGAGAGGTTTTCAAGAACATCTTGAAGGAGGAGAGAGAGGCAGCTGGGTTTAGGGAGGGAATACCAGAGCTTGGATCCTGAGTAGCTGAAGGCTTGGCTGCCAGTGGTGCTTCTCTACTCTCCTCTTTAAACCAGCCTCCTTGACCAAGCTTTTGCCCCCCTGTCCTATTACTGCCTTATGCGCCTCAGTGTCAAATCGTATTTGAGAATACTATGAAGTGCCTTGGGATGTTTTCCCACATTAAAGGTGTTACATAAATGCAAGTTGCTAAATTGAATTATGATTTACCATCCACACTCCAATTTTAAAACGTTTCAAAAATACCCAGAAGATCCTTTTTTTAATAAAAACAGAAAGTGCTGGAAATACTCAGCAGGCCAGGCAGCGTCTGTGGAGAGAGAAACCGAGTTAACATTTCAGGTCAGTGACCTTTCGTCACAAGTGGAAATTGGAAAGGTCATCAGAAATTCACTTTTTTTTCTCACCCCCCCCCCCCCCCCCCCCCCCCCCTTTTCCTTTTCTGTCTGTGTGTGTGGCTCTCTCTCTCTCTCTCTCTCTCAATCTAATCTTTACCCCCTCTTTTTATTTCTCTTTCTGTACCTGATTTGATTCTAATTTACCTGATTTTCTTCTCTCACATTGCACTGTCTCTTTCTGAATCCTTAAATTTCATTGTTTAAAGAGATAGACTGATCATCAGGTCATTACAGCACAGGCCATTTGGCCCATCTAGTCCATTCTGGCTCTACTATAGAGCAATCCATTCAGCCCTGTTCCCTGCTCTATCCCAATAGCCCTGCAAGTTTATTTTTCTCACGTACCCATCCAATTTCCTTTTTAAATTATTCATCTCTGCTTCCACCACCCTTGTGCAGAGCGAGGTCCTGTCATTCACCAATGTCTCCAATGCCCTGTTGCCCCTCCCCTCACTTCACCGTGATCCGCTCCCACTCCCGGCACAAAAATATTTTGATTTGAAGGCTGCAGAAAAGAGTCTTAACAAACGTGGAACATTGCGAGGTGCTCACTCCAAGATCTGGGCTATTAACCTGCAAATCGCTGGCCTTTTGGATTTTGAACGCAATTCATTTTATTTTGAAATAAAAACAAAAAAGTGCTGGAAATACTCAGCAGGTCTGGCAGCATCTGTGGAGAGAGAAGCAGAATTAACGTTTCGTTTTTGCTTTCATTTTATTTTGAATTTTTTTTCCTTTTTTTAGGAATGAGTTTAGAAATTGAGGACCAAGTAGTGCGTGATGCTGAGGATCAGTTGCTTCATCAGGCTCGGAATGGTGTCTTGGAAGAAGTCAAACAACTGCTGGATCGCAGGAAGGTTGAAAATTTGGCTTTTAATGTTAACTGCAAAGGTAATTGTTGTGTTCAACAATAATCTTATTTCTAATTACTGATTTTTCGTTTGCTATTTGTGTACTAGTTTTTGTTTAAAATTTGAAATCATCGCTGTTGAGTAGTAGAAATCATAGAATCATGCAGCATAGAAGGAGGGCATTCGGCCCATTGTGTCTGTGCTAGCTCTTTGAAAGAGCTATCTAATTAGTCCCACTGCCCCTGCTCTTTCCCTATAGCCCTGCAAATTCTATCCTTAAGTATTTATCCAATTCCCTTTTGAAAGTTACGATTGAATCTGCTTCTACCGCCCTCTCAGGCAGCGCGTTCCAGATCACAACAAATCGCTGCGTTTTATATTTTTTTAAAAATTCTCCTGAACTCCCCTCTGGTTCTTTTGCCAATTACTTTAAATCTGTCTCTTCTGGGTACTGAGCTTCCTGCCACTGGAAACAGTTTCTCCTTATTTACTCTATCAAAGCATTTTGTAATTTTGAACACCTCTGTTAATCTCCCATTAACCTTCTCTGCTCTAAGGAGAACAATCCTAGCTTCTCCAGTCTCTCCACATTAACTGAAGTCTCTCAAGAAAGATTTCACTCTGCAGTGATACTCACCTTAAAATGTGTGTTGATGTGGAGAAATAGCAGATGAAGTAGGGACAGGAAGGACTGATCACCATGGTCTACGCTTTCTAACCACTCTGGTAACTGCATCATTGAAGGAATATCAGAACAGGAGGAGGCTATTCTGCCCCTCGAGCTTATTCTGCCATTCAGTTATATCATGGCTGATCTTATCTTGACTCCAATTACTCTTCTTGGGTCTTACAACCATTAATAACCTTACCCAACAAAAATCTATCAGTCTTTGTTTTGATATTTTCAGTTGACCCCCAACCTCAACAGTTTATTTTCGTCGATGGGGGGGGGGGTGTGGGGTAGAGAGTTTCAGATTTCCACTCCCCTTTGTGTGAAGAAGTGCTTCCTGACATCACCCCTGAACAGGCTGGCTCTAATTTTAAGGTTAAACTCCTTTGTTCTGGGCTCTCTCCACCAGAGGAAATATTTTCTCTTTCCACTCTATCCAATTCATCTTAAACACCTCGATTCGATCACCCCTTAATCTTCTATGCTCAGGGGGATATGAGCATAGTCTGTGCAACTTGGCCTCCTAACTGAATCCTATTATCCCCATGATCAGTTTGATGAATCTGAGCTATACCCTCTCCAAGGACAGGGGAGGCAGTGGTGTAGTGGTAATATCACTGGACTGGTAGCCCAGAGGCCCAGGCTAATGTTCTGGGGACGGTGGGGGGGGGTCGACTCCCACCAGGGCAGATGGTGAAATTTGAATTCAATTAATAAATCTGTAATTAAAAAGCTAGTCTAGTGTGACCATGAAACCATTGTCGATTGTTGTAAAACCCCATCTGGTTCACTAATGTCCTTTAGGGAAGGAAATCTGCCGTCCTTACCTGGTCTGGCCGACATGTGACTCCACATCCACAGCAATGCGCTTGACTCTTTAAAATGCCCTCTGAAATGGCCACTCAGTTCAAGGGCAATTAGGGATGGGCAATAAATGCTGGCCTAGCCAGTGATGCCCACTACCCATGAACGAATAAATAAAAAAACCTTCCTGAGATGCAGTGCCTACAGCTAAACACTTCACTCTTAATGGGATCCAGCAAGGGGACCTGGAAGAGATCGGGGAGAAATTCACTGAATTATTGTCTTCACAGTTGATGTCTGAGGAGGATCTGATAGAGGTCTTCAAGATTATAAATAGGTTTGATAGGGTCGATGTGGAGAAGATGTTTCTGCTTGTGGGTGAGATCAGTATGAGGAGGCCATTAATATAAGATAGTCACTACTAAATCCAATGGGGAATTCAGGAGAAACATCAGAGTGGTGAGAATGTGGAACTGGCTAACATATAGAGTGGTTGAGGTGACTGGCATAGATGCATTTAAGGGGAAGCTAGATGAGTACATGAGGGAAAAAGGAATCGAAGGATATGCTGAAAAGGTGGGTGGAGGCTCGTGTGGAGCATAAACCTATTGGGCCGAATGGCCTGTCTCTTTGCTGTAAATACTTTGTTTTCCTACCAGTCAGCTTTTTCAGATCATTACAATGAGTAATGTTCTTTAAATCATTTATAACTACAAAGTGTCTTGGGATTGAATGATTATTATCAATTTGTTCTGATTTAGGCCGGAGCAAGTCTAACTTTGGTTGGACCCCTCTACATCTCGCCTGCTATTTTGGACATAAAGATGTCGTTGAGGAATTATTAAAAGTAAGTTTGTTTTTTTTTTGATTTTTAAATGTTCAGTGTGTACTTAATTTTGAAACTTCATATCAAGAAATGCTATAGATAACAAATGTAGTTTTGTTCCAGTTGAGTGTTGTGTTAATTTTTTTTACTGAAATGTACAAGGGTTGTTAAGATGTGTGTATCTCTGCATACTGAAATGTGTCCTTGCATCTGTTTCTTGATTGCTTATTACTTAGATTACAAAAGTTGCATTAAAACTGTGGCTGACGTATCATGACGAATTTGGAGATGCTTATTCTGTGAATTGAATATAACAATCTGGGTAATTGTAATTTGCACGCTGAAAATAAATGTTTACAGGAATCTGTAATCGTAGAAACATCGGCCTTTCATGGCTGATCTACACCTTGCTTCCGTCTACCCACCTTGCTTCTGTAACCATTAATACCCTTACCCAGAAAAAATCTATCACTTTTTTTAGTTTTGAAATTTTCAGTTGACCCCCCCCCCCCCCCCCCCCCGCCTCAACATTTTTTTTGCGGGGAGAGAGTTCCAGATTTCCACTACCCTTTGTGTGAAGAAGTGCTTCCTGACATCACCCCTGAATGGCCTGGCTCGAATTTTAAGATTATGCCCCCTTGTTCTGGACTCCTCACCACCCCCCCTCTCCCCACCACCACCCCCAGTAGAGGAAATAGATTCTCGCTATCTAACTCTACTAGTATGAGACACTGACACACTTGGAAGTAACTTCAGGATTCAGAATGTATTTGGTGTTTCCCCTGTGACTGGAATCCAGTTAGGGAGGGTAGAATACCAAACTGTGATCAACTTGCAAAGTCTTGGTAACTTAAATCATGCCGTAATATTCGATACTGTAAACCTAATACAATGAATCATTTCGCCATCTTGGAGAATTGTTCAGGGTTCATAACATGTACAATTTTTTATCGTAATAATTGAACTCCGCAATTCTGGGAACAGAAATACTTGTCGAGTTTTGGCTACCAATGTGGTAGCGTAGTGGTTATGTTACTGGACTAGTCATCCAGAGGCCTGGGCTAATGGAATGGAGACATGTATTTTTTTTTTTTTGGCTAGGCCTGCATTTATTGCCCATCCCGAATTGCCCTTGAGAAGGTGGTGGTGAGCTGCCTTCTTGAACTGCTGCAGTCCACAGTGCTGTTAGGAAGGGAGTTCCAGGATTTTGTCCCAGCAACATTGAAGGAACGGCGATATAGTTCCAATTCAGGACGATGTGTGACTTGGAGGGAAACTTGCAGATGGTGGTGTTCCCATGTATCTGCTGCCCTTGTTCTTCTATGTGGTAGAGGTCGCTGGTTTGGAAGGTGCTGTCTAAGGAGCCTTGGTGCATTGTTGCAGTGCATCTTGTAGATGGTACGCACTGCTGCCACTGTGCGTCGGTGGTGGAGGGAGTGAATGTTTGTGGATGGGATGCCAATCAAGCGGGCTGCTTTGTCCTGGATGGTGTCGAGCTTCTTGAGTGTTGTTGGAGCTGCACCCATCCAGGCAAGTGGAGAGTATTCCATCACACTCCTGACTTGTGCCTTGTAGATGGTGGACAGGCTTTGGGGAGTCAGGAGGTGAGTTACTTGCCACAGAATCCCCAGTCTCTGACCTGCTCTTGTAGCCACGGTATTTAGGTGGCTGGCCCAGTTCAATTTCTGGTCAATGGTCGCCCCTAGGATGTTGATAGTGGGGGATTCAGCAATGGTAATGCTGTTGAATGACAATGGGAGGTGGTTAGATTCTCTCCTTATTGGAGATGGTCATTGCCTGGCGGACTTGTGTGGCGCGAATGTTACTTGCCACTTATCAGCTTGTGCTAGGTATGACTCCAATCAGTGGAGAATTTTCCCCCTGATTCCCATTGACTCCAGTTTTACCAGCTCAAATCCCACCGCAGCAGCTGGTGAATTTAAATGCAATTAATTGAATAAAAATGTAATATCAGTAATGGTGAACATGTGACCACCAGATTATTGCAAAAACCCATTTGGTTCACTAATGTCCTTTGGGGAAGGAAATCTGCTGTCCTTACCCAGTCTGGCCTACATGTGACTCCAGACCCACAGCAATGTGGTTCCCTCTTAAATGTTTTCTGAAATGGACCAGCAAGCCACTCAAATAAATACACAAAGCTGCTGGAAATACTCAGCAGGTCTGGCAGCATCTGTGGAGAGGGAATCAGAGTTAACGTTTCAGGTCTGTGACCTTCCATCAGAACTGGCAAAGGTTAGAAAAGAATTGGGTTTTAAGCAAAGGAAGGACGGAGGGAATGGTTGTTGGGGAAGAGAACAAAAGGGGAAAATGTTTGATCGGGCAGAGGGCAGGAGAGATTAAATAACAAAGCTGTCCTGGGATAAAGGCAAAGAGTGTGTGAATGCTTGTGGTGAAAGACAAAGCATTAGTCTAGAGAGAGTGTTAATAGTGGAATAATGAGCAGCTCTGACTACATAGATAAAACATGCACATGGTTTAAAAAAAAAAGGCCGGTCATGCTCTGAAATTGTTGAAATCAAGGTTGAGTCCGTAAGGTTGTAGAGTGTCTAATCGAAAGATCAGGTGCTGCTTCTTGAGCTTGCATTGCACTGGAACACTGCAGCGGGCCAAGGACAGAAAAGTGGCTGAGAGCGAGGGTGGGGTGTTGAAACGGCAAGCAACCGGAAGCTCAGGGTCATGCTTTTGGACTGAGCGCAGGTGTTCCGCAAAGCGGTCACCCAATCTGTGTTCGGTCTCCCCAATGTAGAGGCGGCCACATTGTGAGCAGCGAATACAGTATACTACATTGAAAGAAGTACAAGTAAATCACTGCTTCACCTGAAAGGAGTGTTTGGGGACTTGGATAGTGAGGAGAGAGGAGGTAAAAGGGCAGATATTACACCTCCTGCGATTGTGTGGGAAGGTGCTGTGGAAAGGGGACGAGGTGTCGGGGGTGATGGAGGAGTGGACCAGGGTGTTGCAGAGGGAACGATCCCTTCGGAATGCTGACCGTGATGGGGAAAGGAAGATGTGTTTGGTGGTGCCATCACACTGGAGGTGTCAGAAATGGAGGAGGATGATCCTTTGGATGTGGAGGCTGGTGGGGTGGAAAGTGAGGACAAGCTACTCAGTTGTGTTCAGAAGGTGGCTCACAACCACTTTCTCAAGGGCAATTAAAGATGGGTAATAAATTCTGGCTTTGTGAGTGATGCCTATATCCCATAAATGAATTTTTACAGACCCATGATCTGTATTTTGATTTGCTTTCCGTGTTTGGAAATTTTCATGTTCTGTTCTTCGATAATTGTCTTACGTTTCTTAAACTGATCTTCAATATGAGCAATGACGGATAGGTAACGATCTTCTGTTCCATCCAGACTGTCCCACCCACATTGTGATAGTTTGTGCCTCTCAATATATAGACTCTCTGTCCCCCCCGCAACTATCAGACCTCCTGGGAGAGGTGAAAAATCGAATAAAAGCACGGGTCGAATTCAGGGGAAAAAAAAAAATCAGGGAAATGTCTCTTCTCGCCTCACCGCCACCCCTCCCCCCGCCCCCCCCAACCCCCCCCCCAACTGCCGTCCTGTCCCTGCAGGTGATCAAAACCATTGCAGGAAATCGCTCTTATCTTGATAATACTCTGCGTTACTTCCCTCTTGCACAAGACGATCTCTTGCCCAGCAAGAAACAGCCCCAGATCTCACCTGAAGGGAATTCATTTTCTTTCCTTGCATTAAAGAGTATTCCGTGATGTATTTTAGACCGATAACCTAATGCACTTCTATTAATATGGCTGAAAATGGGTCGATCACAAAAAGTAAAAATATTTAATGAGTGTCAGGTCCTCCACCTGTGACTAACCCGATTTTTAAATCACTGAAAGTGACTTTTTAAAAAAAAAAAACTACACTGAACCGTTCACTAGTTTCATCAGCACACGCTAATCAGTTTCTTAGTAAATGAAATATTTTAGTAATTAAAAACTTTTAAAATGTGAAGTGATACATTTTGGTAGGAAGAACAAGGAGAGACAATATAAAAGAGTACAATTCTAGAAGGGGTGCAGGAACAGAGGGGCCTGGGGATATATGTGCATAAATCATTATGGATGGTGGGAGGTGATTGAGAAATTGGTTAACAAAGCAGACGGGATCCTGGGCTTTATAAATAGAGACATAGAGTACAGAAGCAAGGACGTTATGATGAACCTTTTATAAAACACTAGTTTGGCCTCAGCTGGAGTATTGTGTCCAATTCTGGGCACCACACTTTAGGAAGGATGTGAAGGCACTGGAGAGAGTACAATAACATTACGAGAATGGTTCCCGGGATGAGGAACTTCAGTGAAGTGGATAGATTGGCGAAGCTGGGTCTGTTGGCCTCCTTGGAGAAGGTTGAGAGGAGATTTGATAGAGGTGTTCAAAATCCTGACCGATCTGGGCAAAAATAGATGTAAAAAAACTGTTCCCATTGGAGGTAGGGTCGAAAACCAGAGTACACCGATTTACGGTGACTGGCAAAAGAATCAAAGGCGACACGAGGAAAAAGTTTTTTATGCAGTAAAATCTGCAGTGTTGTAACCATTCGATGGTTCTGTTCCATGAATTTAAAACATGCTAACTGATACCCTTGAACGTACAAAATGCTTAATTTGAAGAACCTCTTTGAATGGATGCCATTGGTAGAAACTCGCCATCCTCGCTATTTTGATCTGGGGGTGTGGCCAGTTTTGTCCGGTGTGTGGGGGGAGGGGCGGCAGCTTCCAGTGCGTTCGTTTTCAGATCCGCGCAAAAGCTTGCGGAAATTCGATTTGCGTTCAAGGTAACCTGCACTTAAAATTCCTCGATCTTCTGCCCTGGTTGTGCTGACATCAGGCAAAATGTGCTAATAAAACCAATGCAAACTGAAGGAAACTCTAGGGCAATGTGTTATTAGGTCAAATAAACTATAAATATAACTATAGTTACCATTTTAAATGCCAAAACTAGAGGCTATAAATATAAGATGGTCATTGGGATACCTTCTGGGGAAGGTGGGACTTGTACAAGAAGGGCGGGTTGCATCTGAACTGGAGGGGCACCAATATCCTGGGCGGGAGGTTTCCTAGAGCTCTTCGGGAGGGTTTAAACTAGTTTGGCAGGGGGATGGGAACCGGAGCTACGGATCAGTGGATGGGGTAGCTGTTGAACAGGCAGATACCGAGTGTAGAGAGTCTGCGAGGAAGGTTAGACGGTTGACGGGGCAAAGTTGCAGCCAGTATGATGGGTTGAAGTGTGTCTATTTTAACGCAAGAAGTGTCAGAAATAAGGGTGATGAACTTAGAGCATGGATCAGTACTTGGAGCTACGATGTTGTGGCCATTCCGAAGACGTGGATATCACAGGGGCAGGAATGGATGTTGGATGTTCCAGGGTTTAGATGTTTCAAAAGGAATAGGGAGGGAGGTAAAAGAGGTGGGGGCAGTGGCATTGCTAATCAGGGATAGTATCACAGCTGCAGAAAGGGAGGTCGTCGAGGAGGGTTTGTGTACTGAGTCATTATGGGTGGAAGTCAGAAACAGGAAAGGAGCAGTCACTTTGTTGGGAGTTTTCTATAGACCCCCCCAATAGCAACAGAGACACGGAGGAACAGATTGGGAGGCAGATTTTGGAAAGGTGCAGAAGTAACAGGGTTGTTGTCATGGGTGACTTCAACTTCCCTAATATTGATTGGAACCTCCTTAGTGCAAATAGTTTGGATGGAGCAGTTTTTGTCAGGTGTGTCCAGGAAGGTTTCCTGACTCAATATGTAGATAGGCCGACTAGAGAGGAGGCTATGTTGGATTTGGTGCTTGGCAACGAACCAGGCCAGGTGGCAGATCTATCGGTGGGAGAGCATTTCGGTGATAGTGGTCACAACTGCCTGACCTTTACTATAGTCATGGAGAGGGACAGGAGCAGACGGGATGGGAAAATATTTAATTGGGGGAGGGGGAATTACAATGCTATTAGGCAGGAACTGGGGAGCATAAATTGGGAACAGATGTTCTCAGGGAAATGCACGACAGAAATGTGGAGGTTGTTCAGGGAGCACTTGCTGCGACTGCTGGATAGGTTTGTCCCTATGAGGCAAGGAAGGGATGGTAGGGTGAAGGAACCTTGGATGACGAGAGATGTGGAACAGCTAGTCAAGAGGAAGAAGGAAGCTTACTTAAGGTTGAGGAAGCAAGGATCAGACAGGGCTCTAGAGGGTTACAAGGTAGCCAGGAAGGAACTGAAGAATGGACTTAGGAGAGCTAGAAGGGGACATGAATAAGTCTTGGCGGGTAGGATTAAGGAAAATCCCAAGGCGTTCTACACTTATGTGAGGAACAAGAGGATGGCCAGAGTGAGGGTCGGGCCGATCAGGGATAGTGGAGGGAACTTGTGCCTGGAGTCGGAGAAGGTAGGGGAGGTCCTAAATGAATACTTTGCGTCAGTATTCACTAGTGCGAGGGACCTGCTCGTTCGTGAGGACAGCGTGAAACAGGCTGATATGCTCGAACAGTTTGATGTTAAGAGGGAGGATGTGCTGGAAATTCTGAAAGACATGAGGATAGATAACTCCCCGAGGCCAGATGGGACATACCCAAGGTTATTACGGGAAGCGAGGGGAGAGATTGCCGTGCCTTTGGCGATGATCTTTACGTCCTCACTGTCCACTGGAGTAGTACCAGATGATTGGAAGGTGGCAGTGGGTTAGTTAGGGTGGATAGTGAGAGTCTTTTTCCTCGGATGGTGATGGCAAACGTGAGGGGACATAGCTTTAAGTTGAGAGGTGATATATATAGGACAGATGTCAGAGGTAGTTTCTTTACTCAGAGAGTAGTCGGGGCGTGGAACGCCCTGCCTGCAGCAGTAGTAGACTCGCCAACTTTAAGGGCATTTAAGTGGTCATTGGATAGACATATGGATGAAAGTGGAATAGTGTAGGTCAGATGGTTTCACAGGTCGGCGCAACATCGAGGGCCAAAGGGCCTGTACTGCGCTGTAATGTTCTCCAAAAAAAAAAAAATGTTATTCCCTTGTTCAAGAAAGGGAATAGGGATAACCCTGGGAATTATAGACCAGTCAGTCTTACGTCGGTAGTGGGCAAATTATTGGAGAGGATTCTGAGAGACAGGATTTATGATTATTTGGAAAAGCATAGTTTGATCAGAGATAGTCAGCATGGCTTTGTGAGGGGCAGGTCATGCCTCACAAGCCTTATTGAATTCTTTGAGGATGTGACAAAACACATTGAAGCAAGAGCAGTGGATGTGGTGTATATGGATTTTAGCAAGGCGTTTGATAAGGTTCCCCATGGTAGGCTCATTCAGAAAGTAAGGAGGCATGGGATACTGGGAAATTTGGCTGGCTGGTTACAGAATTGGTTGGCCCATAGAAAACAGAGGGTGGTAGTAGATGGAAAGTATTCAGCCTGGAGCTCGGTGACCAGTGGTGTTCCGCGGGGATCTGTTCTGGGACCTCTGCTCTTTGTGATTTTTATAAATGACTTGGATGAGGAAGTGGAAGACTTGGTTCGTCGGTTTACCGATGACACAAAGGTTGCTGGAGTTGTGGATAGTGTGGAAGGCTGTTGTAGGTTGCAACAGGACATTGACAGGATGCAGAGTTGGGCTGAGAAGTGGCAGATGGAGTTCAACCTGGAAAAGTGTGAAGTGATTCATTTTGGAAGGTCGAATTTGAATGCAGAATACAGGCTTAAAGACTGGATTCTTGGCAGTGTGGAGGAACAGAGGGATCTTGGGGTCCACGTCCATAGATCCCTCAAAGTTTCCACCCAAGTTGATAGGGTTGTTAAGAAGGCGTATGGGGTGTTGGCTTTCATTAACAGGGGGCTTGAGTTTAAGAGCCGCGAGGTTATGCTGCAGCTCTATAAAGCCCTGGTTAGACCACACTTGGAATATTGTGTTCAGTTCTGGTCGCCTCATTATAGGAAGGATGTGGAAGCTTTAGAGAGGGTGCTGAGGAGATTCACCAGGATGCTGCCTGGACTGGAGGGCATGTCTTATGAAGAAAGATTGAGGGAGCTAGGGCTTTTCTCATTGGAGCGAAGAAGGATGAGAGGTGACTTGATAGAGGGGTATAAGATGATGAGAGGCATAGAGTGGATAGCCAGAGACTTTTTCCCAGGGTGGAAAGGGCTATCACCAGGGGGCATAATTTTAAGGTGATTGGAGGAAGGTTTCGGGGAGATGTCAGAGGTAGGTTCTTTACACAGAGAGTGGTGGGTGCGTGGAATGCGCTGCCAGCGGTGGTAGTAGAAGCAGATACATTAGGGGCATTTAAGTGACTCTTGGATAGGTACATGGATGATAGTAGAATATGGGTATGTAAGTAGTTTGATCTTAGAGTAGGTTAAAGGGTCGGCACAACATCGTGGGCCGAAGGGCCTGTACTGTACTGTTCTATGTTCTATGATCTACAATAACTCCAATGGGGAATTCAAGAGAAACTTCTTTACCCAGAGAGTGGTGAGAATGAGAGAGCAGTGGTATAGATGTATTTAAGGGGAACCTGGATAGACACATGAGGGAGAAAGGAATAGAGGGATATGCAGATAGGGTGAGATGGAGAGGGGTGGGAGGAAGCTCGTGTGGGGCATAAGCCCCAGCATGGGCTGGTTGTTTCTGAACTGTACATTCTGTGGAAATATACCCTGATTGTGTCAATGGTTACTACAGTGACAAGAAAACAGGCTTCACAACATAGTAACCGTAACCCTGATCATGAATCTTGTAGTGAATCATCAGATTATTTATTGGTCATTTTATTGCTGATAGGCTGATGCAGATGTGAATGTAGTCAATGATGTCGGAGACACTCCGCTGCATCGGGCAGCTTTCACAGGAAGAAAGGTGAGGAAGAGGTGTTTTCATCGTTTTAAACTCGCTCAGAGTATCAATAGTTTTGTTCAACAGCCTGCCAGATTCTAATAATCTATATTTTGAATGTTCGTTCCAGTTGCCTGTCACCACTGTGCTCGCTGACCTACATTGGCTTCTGGTCTGGCAATGCCTCGTTTTTTGTCTTTTTAATTCTCATCCTTGTTTTCATATCCCTCCATGGCCTCACCCCTCCCTATCTCTGTAATCTCCTCCAGCCCCAGCGAGATACCTGCGCTCTTCTAACTCTGGCCTCTTGAGCACACCTAGCTCCAAGAAGATGGTTGTGGTTGTTGGAGGTCAATCCTCGCAATCCCAGGACCTCAATGCTGGAGTTCCTCAGTGTAGTTTCCCCAGACCCAACCTTTTTCAACTGCTTCATCAATGACCTTCCTTCATTCATAAGGTCAGAAGTGGTGATGTTCGCTGATTGATTGATTGCACAATGTTCATATGAACATACAAATTAGGAGTAGGCCACTTGGCCCCTCGAGTCTGCTCCCCCATTCAATAAGTTCATGGCTGAACAGATTTCTCCACATTACCACCTACCCCGATAACCTTTCATCCCCTTGCTTATCAAGAACCTCTCCACCTCTTCCTTAAACTTATTCAAAGACTCTGTTTCCACTGCTTTTTGAGGAAGGGAATTCCAAAGACTCACGATTCTCAGTAAAAATTTCTCCTCATCTCTGTCTTAAATGGATGACCCCTGGTCCTAGATTCTCCCACAAGGGGAAACATCCTTTCCACATCCGCCCTGTCAAGACCCCTCAGGATCTTATACATTTCAATCGAGTCGCCTCATACTCTCCTAAATTCCAGCAGATACAAGCCTAGCCTGTCCAATCTTTCCTCGTAAGATAGCCCGCCCATTCCATGTATCAGTCTAGTAAACCTTCTTTGAACTGCTTCCGATGCATTTACAACCTTTCTTAAATAAGGAGACCAGTACTGTACACAGTACTCCAGATGTGGTCTCACCAATAGCTGAAGCATAACCTCCCTACTTTTCAATTTACCTCACGATAAACGTTAACATTCTATTAGCTTTCCTAATTACTTGCTGTACCTGCATACTAACCTTTTGCGATTCATGCACTAGGACACCCAGATCCCTCTGCATCTCAGAGCTCTGCACAGCGCCATTCACGACTCATCAGAGACTGAAGCAGCCCACGTCCAGATGCAGCAAGACCTGGACAACATCCAGGCTTGGGCTGATAAGTGGCAAGTAACATTCACACCACACAAGTGCCAGGCAATGACTATCTCCAACAGGAGAGAATCTAACCATCTCACCTTGACATTCAATGGCATTACCATCGCTGAATCCCCCACTATCAACATCTTGGGGGGGCGGCTACCATTGACCAGAAACTGAACTGGACCAGCTACATAAATACTGTGGCTACAGGTGCAGGTCAGAGGCTGGGAATTCTGCACCAAGTAACTCACCACCTGACTCCCAAAGCCTGTCCACCATCTACAAGGTGCAAATCAGGAGTGTGATGGAATACTCTCCACTTGTCTGGATGGGTGCAGCTCCAACAACACTCAAGAAGCTCGACACCAATCAGGGTGAAGTAGCCTACTTGATTGGCACCCCATCTGCAAACATTCACTCCCTCCACCACCGATGCGCAGTGGCAGCAGTGTGTACCATCTGCAAGATGCACTGCAACAACTCACCGAGGCTCCTTTGACAGCATGTTCGAAACCTGCGACCTCTACCACCCAGAAGGACAAGGCCAGCAGACGCATAAGAACACCACCACCTGCAAGTTCCCCTCCAAGACACACACCATCCTGACTTGGAACTATATCGCCATTCCTTCACTGTCACTGGGTCAAAATCCTGGAACTCCCTTCCTAACAGCACTGTGGATGTACCTACCACACATGGACTGCAGCGGTTCAAGAAGGCAGCTCACCAACACCTTCTCAAGGGCAATTCGGAATGAGCAATAAATGCTGGTCTAGCCAGCGACGCCCACATCCCATGAACGAATAATAAAAAAAATTCCCATTTTAATTGTTCCACCATTGGTGGCCATGCCTTCACTTGTCTAGACCCCAACCTCTGGAATTCCATCCCTACACCTCTCTAACTCGCTTTCCTCCTTTTAAGGATATTCTTAAAACCTACATCTTTGACCAAGCTTTTGGTTATGTGTCCCTAATATCTCCTTATGTGGCTCGATAACAAATACCGTTTGCTAATGCTTGGGCCGTTTTTAACTAGGTTAAAAGCGCTATATAAATGCAAATTGTTGTTGTTAGCTCTTTCAAAGGGTCAACCTGGGCATGATGGGCTGAATGGCCTCCACTGCTGATATGATTCTATGATAACAAGAGTTAGGTGCTAGATCAGTCTTGAGTCCATGGTGTATATGCTCTGAGGAGATGTTCTATTTTACAGGAGCTGGTTATGCTGTTGTTGCAGTATGATGCTGATGCTGCTGTTATCAATGGAGGTGGACGAACACCAAGAGCTGTAACTCAAGATCAAGAGATTCGATGCATGCTTGAAGGTAGAAAGAAGTATGATGAAAGACTTGCATTGATGTAATGCCTTTCAAAACCTCAGAACATCCCAAAGCACATTGCAGCCAATGAAGTACTTTTTGAAGTGTAGGCAGTGTTGTAATGTGGGAAACACAGCAGCTAATTTGTGCACAGCAAGCTCCCACAAACAACAACGTGATAACGACCAGATAATCTGTAAGTGATAAGTTGAGGGATAAATATTGGTCGGACACCAGGGAGAACTCCCCTACTCTTCTTTGCAACAGTGCCATGGAATCTTTTACATCCACCTAAGAAGGCAGATGGGGCCTGAGTTTAATGTCTGATCCAAAAGATGGCGCCTCTGACAGTGCAGCACTCCCTCAGTACTCCACTGGAGTGTCAGTCTAGATTATGGGCTCAAGCACTGGTATTTGAACCCACAACCTTCTGCCTCCAAGCTGAGATCCACTGAGCCAAGGTTGACACTAAGTTGACTTGATGGTTATAAGTAATAAAAAAAATTGCTTGATGTTGGTGGTGTTCAAAAGATTCAAATAAATTAAGTACATGAATTAAAATGTGGCTGATGAAACTTGGGGGGTGGGGAAAGAAACAGTGAAGATACTTTTCTCTAGAATAGAGAAGACTGAGGGTTGACCAGATAGAGGTCTTTTAAGATAATGAAAGGGTTTGATTGGCTAGAAAAGATGTCTCCACTTGGGGGAGACCAGAACTAGGGGATCATCAATATAAGACAGTCACTGATAAATCCAACAGAGAATTCAGGAGCAACTTCTTTACCCAGAGAGTGGTGAGAATGTGGAACTCAACCACAGGGAGCGGTTGAGGCTAATAGTATAAATCTATTTAAGGGGAAGCTGGATAAGTACATGAGGGAGAAAGGAATAGGAATATTGGACCGTAGGAGTAGGCCATCCGGCTCTTCGAGTCTGCTCTGTCAGTTGATAAGATCATGGCTGATCTGGTTGGGGTCTGATCTCTACTTTCCTGCCTGCTCCGCATAACCCTTGACTCCCTTGTGGATCAAAAATCTGTCAGCCTTGAATATATTCAATGACCCAGCCTCCACTGCTCTCTGGGGAAGAGAATTCCACAGCATATACAACACTTTAAGAAGAAATATTTTTCCTTGTTTCCGTCCACTCTATCAAGTCCCCTCAGGATCTTGTATGTTTCAACAAGATCACCTCTCATTCTTCTGAACTCCAATGGGTACAGGCCCAACCTGTTCAACCTTTCCTCATCAGATAAGCCCTTCATCCCCAGAATTAGTTGAGTGAACCTTCTCTGAATTGCCTCCAATGCAATTATATCCTTTTTTCAAATAAGGACGCCAACATTGCGCACAGTACTCCGCATGTGGTCTCACAAAGGTCCTGTACAACTGCAGTAAAACTTCCCTACTTTTATACTCTATTCCCCTTGCAATAAATGCCAACATTCCATTTGCCTTCCACTTGCAGTACCTGCATACTAACTTTTTGTGATTCCTGTACCAGAACACCCAGATTCCTCTATCATCGAGTTCTGCAATCTCTCTCCATTTAAATAGTATACAGCTTTTCTATTCTTCCTGTCAAAGTGGACAAGTTCACATTTTCCCACATTATACTTGATCTGCCAAGTTTTTGCCTATTCACTGAACCAATCTATAATCCTTTTGCAGACTTAGGGCGGCGCAGTGGTTAGCACCGCAGCCTCACAGCTCCAGCGACCCGGGTTCAATTCTGGGTACTGCCTGTGTGGAGTTTGCAAGTTCTCCCTGTGTCTGCGTGGGTTTCCTCCGGGTACTCCGGTTTCCTCCCACATGCCAAAGACTTGCAGGTTGATAGGTAAATTGGCTATTAGCAATTGTCCCTAGTATAGGTAGGTGGTAGGGAAATATAGGGACAGCTGGGGATGTGGTAAGAATATGGAATTAGTGTAGGATTAGTATAAATGGGTGGTTGATGGTCGGCACAGACTCGGTGGGCCGAAGGGCCTGTTTCAGTGCTGTATCTCTCTCTAAACTCTCTCTCTCTCTCTAAACTCTTAACCTCTTCTTGACAACTTACTTTCCTTCCTATCTTAGTCTCATTGGCAAATTTAGCTACCATACATTTTGGTCCCTTCATCCAAGTCATTGATCCAGCTTGTAAATATTTGAGGCCCCAACACTGATCCTTGTGGTACTCCACTAGTTACACCTTGCCAACCCTAAAAGGACCCATTTATCCCTACCCTCTGCTTCTTGTTAGCTAACCACTCCTTTTATCCAGGCTAATATGTTACCCCATGTGCTCTTGTGGAGAGCCTTTTGGGAATCTAAGTACGCCAGATCTTCAGGTTCCCCTTTATCCACCTTGCTTGTTACATCCTCAACTAATTCTAATAACTTAAACATTATTTCCCGTTCACAAAACCACATTGACTCTGTCTGATCCCATTATGATTTTCGAAGTATCCTGCCACAATCTCCTTAATAATGGATTCTAGTAATTTCCCTATCACAGGTGTTCGGCTAACTGGCCTATAGTTTCCTTCTTTCTGTATCCCTCCTCTCTTGAGTAAAGGTGTTAGATTTGTTATTTTCTAATCTGCTGGGACCCTTCCAGAATCTAAGGAGTTTTGGAAGATTGTAACCAAAGCCTTTACTATCTCTGCAGCCACTTCTTTTAACATCCTAGGATATGGGACATCTCGTCCTGGGGGTTTGTCAGCTTCTCGGTCTAATAGTTTTCCCAGCACCTTTCTCTGATTGTTTTAAGGTCCTCCCTTCCTTTCGCCTCTTGATTTGCAAGCTCATTCGGAAAGCCAGTGCAGACATGATGGGCCGAATGGCTTCCTTCTGCACTTTAACAATTTTGTGATCTTTGGGAAGTTTTCTAAGCATTCTACAGTGCAAACACGCAAAATACCTGTTCAACGCCTCCGCCATTTACTTGTTTTCCTTTATCAATTCCCCAGGCTCCCTCTCCAGAGCAGGGTTCTCCGACATTTTTACGTGTGGGGGGTCGCATTACAATTTTTGTTTTACGTAGGGCTGGTGAGACAATTTTGGAAAGATAAAGGCATTAAAAATTTATCTATCTTTAGTCAAAACAACAATTGTACATTTTTATGAAGAAACTTTAAATATGAAGATTAATTTATTGACTTAGTTTCTCTTCACTATGTTGGACACTGATTTAGTGAAAAAACTGGCTTTTCTTTGCTTGCACAAGTCAATGTTTGCCTGCACATTAGTTGTAGTAATGCAAAATATTCTGGTTAGATGTCATACTGTCAGGAGTGATCTAGATCGCTCTTGCTCGCACTCGCGATCTCTGTGCTCTCGCTCTCACACGTCCCGACTTGTGATGTTTTTAAAATGTCGGTCTGAAAGAAGACGACAAAGGGATAAATCTCCTCTCCAGTCACGGATCCCTGGTGAGGATGAGGAACAGCCTTGGGTACAGTTTACAGCTCTCCAGTGCAATCACATCCTTCCTATAGTGTGGTGCTCAGAACTGTACACAGTACTCCAGCTGTGGCCTAACCTAGCGTTTTTATGCAGCTCCATAAATCATAACCCCCTGCTCTTATATTCTATCCCTCGGCTAATAAAGGCAAGTATCCCATATGCTTTCCTAACCACCTTATCTACCTGTACTGCTGCTTCAGTGATCTGTGGACAAGTACACCAAGGTCCCTGTGACCCTCTACTTCCTAGGGTCCTACCATCCATTGTATATTCCCTTGCCTTGTTAGTCCTCCCAAAATGCATCAGCTCAAGATTAAATTCCATTTGCCACTGCTCCGCCCATCTTACCAGCCCATCTATATCGTCCTGTAATCTAAGGCTTTCCTCCTCGCTATTTACGACACCACCAATTTTCATGTCGTGTGAATTTACTGATTACATTCTATATACACGTCTAAATCATTAATGTACACTACAAACAGCAAGGGCCCAGCACCGATCCCTGTGGTACACCACTGGTCACAGGCTTCCACTTGCAAAAACAACCCTCGACCATCACCCTCTGTTTCCTGCCACTAAGCCAGTTTCGGATCCAGTTTGCTAAATTACCCTGGATCCCATAGGCTCTTACCTTTTTAACCAATCTCCCATGCGGGACCTTATCAAAAGCCTTACTGAAATCCATGTATACTACATCAACTGCCTTGCCCTCATCGATACATCTAGTCAGCTCCTCGAAAAATTCAATCAGGTTTGTTAGACACGATCTCCCCCTGACAAAGCCATGCTGACTATCCCTGATTAACCCCTGCCTTTCCAAGTGGACATTAATCCTGTCCCTCCAGAATTTTTTCAAATAGTTTCCCAACCACTGATAGACTCACCGGCCTGTAATTACCTGGTTTGTCCCTGCTACCCTTCTTGAATAATGGTACCACATTTGCTGTCCTCCAGTCCTCTGGTACCTCTCCTGTGGCCAGAGAGGATTTGAAAATTTGTGTCACAGCCCCTGCTATCTCCTCCCTTGCCTCACATAACAACCTGGGATACATCTCATCTGAGCCTGGCGATTTATCCACTTTCAAGCCCGCTAATACTTTCAATGCTAATTTGTTCAACTATATCACAGTCCCCCTCCCTGATCTCTACACCTACATCATCCTTCTCCATAGAGAGCACAGATGAAAAATAATCATTTAAAACCTCACCTATGTCCTCCGGCTCCACACACAGATTGCCACTTTGTTCCCTAATGGGGCTTACTCTTTCCCTGGTTATTCTCTTGCCTTTAATATACTCAAAAAATGCTTTGGGATTTTCCTTCATCTTGCCCGCCAGTGTTTTTTCCTGTCCCCTTTTCGCTCTCCTAATTACTTTAAGTAACCCCCCCCCCCCTTACACTTTCTATATCCTCTAGTGCCTCTGCTGTTTTCAGTGCTTTGAATCTGCCATAAGCCTCTTTTTGTTTTCCTGATCCAATCCTCTATATCGCTTGACATCCAGGATTCCCTGGACTTGTTGGCCCTACCCTTCACCTTTACAGGAACATGTTGGCCCTGAACTTTCACTATTTCCTTTTTGAATGACTCCCACCGGTCTGATGTAAACTTTCCGACAAGTAGCTGCTCCCAGTCCACTTTGCCAGATCCTGTTTTATCATATTGAAATCGGCCTTCCCCCAATTCAGTATTTTTATCTCCGGTCCATCTTTGTCCTTTTCCAAAACAACCTTAAATCTCTCATTTCTGGCTTTTGGCTTTAGCATTTCTATATACTTGGGTTATGTGCTAAATCCTCTCTCTTTGTAAACATCTCCCCAAGTCAAAACAACCCCTGATGGCTGATTATCCAGTAAGTCTTGTTTACAAGCCAAATCCAGCAACCTCCTGGTGACTTTATTTAAAAAAAAATCAGCCTCTCTTCTTTGAATCCAGATGAATTAATGTCCATAATTCAACTAGAAGTCCTTTAAAACATATTTTACAAAAAAAAAGTACTCTCAAACAAAGCTCATACTATCTGGATTTGGCTTGTAAGACTGGCTAACTGAATCTGATTTTTCCCAATGTAAAGGACAAGAGAGAGGATTTAGCACATAACCCAAGTATATCGAAATGCAGAAGCCAAAAGCTGAAAATCTGAAATAAAAAGAGAAAATGCTGGAAATGCTCAGCAGGTCTGGCAGCATCTGTGGAGAGAGAAACAGAGTTAATGGTTAAGGTCTGTGTCCTTTCATCAGAGCTGGAAGAAGTTAGAGATGTAACAGATTTTAAACAAGTACAGAAACGGGGAAAGGGGGAGGGGAGGAAAGATCAGAAGGGTAGGTCTGTGATGGGGTGGAAGGCGGGAGAGATTAAATGAGAAAGAAGATGGCAATGGGATTAATAAAGAAACACAAGATGGGTCTCGTGGAGGAAATAGCAGAATAATTATCAATAGCTGCCATCCGAGAAGAAAAAAAGCACGAAAAAATACCCAAGAAAATAAATTTGGCAGAGGTTGTGGTCTGAAATTGTTGATCTCAACGTCGAGTCTGGAAGGCTGTAAAGTGCCCGGTTAAAAGATGAGGCACTGTTCTTCAAGCTAACGTTGAGCTTCATTGGAACAGTGTAGGAGGCCGAGGACAGAGAGGTCAGAGTGGGAGCAAAGTAGAGAATTGAAATGGCAGGCGACAGTGTTCCGACTGAAGCGGGAACAATGCACTGTCAATTCAGTCCCATCACTCCACAGGCCACCGAATATTTGTAATATTTTCCCACCCAACCAGAAAACAGCTACTCTAGTAACCCCCAGAATAAAACGGACTAAACCAGGTATCTTTAGACAACAACAAATTAACGATTTATTAAAACTAAATCTTAAACACAATTAAATAAACCTATGTCTAAAGACCTTATAACTTATTTTAAGCTAACTCCCCCATTCACACGCATACTTTCAAAACTAATAGTCAACTGGTTTTAAAAGCGGTGTTTTTAAAAATTAGCTGTTTCTTAATAAATAAATAAGAAAGACTTTGTGGGTTACGTTCCTGGTTGATGAGGTGTCCAGTTTAGAACAATCAGATGCCACTTGAAGGCTTCACATGGATTTGATGAAACAGTCCTTCAGTAGATCGACATTCAAAACGCTTCGGCTGCAGCAGGCATCAAACAGTTCTCTCAACGATGAGCACAGCAATAGGTCAGGTTGAATTTTAAAACTGACAGTCTTTCAGTCGAAACTTTACTTCAGCAATACAAATGGTCTCTTTTTTTTAAAAAAAAAGGCTTTTTTTCCTCCTTGGGCAATTAACTAGGCCTGTAGCTCCTTGTAGAATTTTTGCTGAGAGCAATAGACAACTCATCTCTTCAGCACGCTTCGCTGGAGAGTGTCTCAAAACTGGTTTGAGCCAGTTTTTACTCGGTTAAGTGGAAACATTATACCATGTGACTTCTCTCTCTCTCCTGCTGTCACCTAGGTAACAAAATGCAGCTGGCACACTGTGCCTTAGAAATCCAAAAGCTTCTCTCCCTGTCTTAAAGGTACGCTGTTTCTAACTGAGTTTTAAAGGCATGCTGTTTTTCTCCTCGGATTAAATAAATATGGTTCCATGACAACAAGAAGTTCAGGGTCACACTTGCGGACTGAACGCAGGTGTTCTGCAAAGTGGACGCCCATTCTGCCTTTGGTCTCCCCAATGTAGAGGAGATCACATTGTGAACAACTAATACAGTATACTAAATTGAAAGTTTTTCTTAAAATCCATTCATGGGATGTGGGCGTCACTGGCCAGGTCAGCATTTATTGCCCATCCCTAATTGCCCTTGAGAAGGTGGTGGTGAGCTGCCTTCTTAAACTGCTGCAGTCCATTTGGGGTAGGTATACCCACAGTGCTGTTAGGAAATGAGTTCCAGGATTTTGACCCAGCGACAGTGAAGGAATGGCGATATAGTTCCAGGTCAGGATGGTGTGTGACTTGGAGGGGAACTTACAGGTGGTGGTGTTCCCATGCATTTTCTGCCCTTGTCCTTCTAGTTGGGTGGCAGGTTTGGAAGGTGCTGTCTAAAGAGCCTTGGTGCATTGCTGCAGTGCATCTTGTAGATGGTACACACTGCTGCCACTGTGCATCGGTGGTGGAGGGAGTGAATGTTTGTAGATGGGGTGCCAATCAAACGGGCTGCTTTGTTCTGGATGGTGTCTAACTCCTTGCGTGTTGTGTCCTGACTTGTGCCTTGCAAATGGTGGACAGGCTTTGGGGAGTCAGGAGGTGAGTTACTCACCTCAGGATTCCTAGTCTCTGACCTGCTCTTATAGCCACGGTATTTATATGGCTACTCCAGTTCAGTTTCAGGTCAATGGTAGCCCCTAGGATGTTGATAGTGGGGGATTCAGCGATGGTAATGCCGTTGAATGTCAAGGGGAGATGGTTAGATTCTCTCTTGTTGGAGATGGTCAATGCCTGGCACTTGTGTGGCGCAAATGTTACTTGCCACTTATCAGCCCAAGCCTGGATATTGTCCAGGTCTTGCTGCATTTCTACATGGACTGCTTCAGTATCTGAGGAGTCACAAATGGTGCTGAACATTGTACAATCATCAGCGAACATCCCCATTTCTGACCTTATGATTGAAGCAAGGTCATTGATGAAGCAGCTGAAGATAGTTGGGCCTAGGACACTATCCTGCTCGGGCTCCTTGATGCCATACTCTGTCAAATGCTGCCTTGATGTCAAGGGCGGTCACTCTCACCTCACCTCTTGAGTTCAGCTCTTTTTTTGTCCATGTTTGAACCAAGGCTGTAATGAGGTCAAGAGCTGAGTGGCCCTGGCGGAACCCAAACTGAGCATCACTGAGCAGGTTATTGCTAAGCAAGTGCTGCTTGATGGCACTGTTGATGACAACTTCCATCACTTGACTGATGATTGAGAGTAGGCTGATGGGACGGTAATTGGCTGGGTTGGACTTGTCCTGCTTTTTGTGTACAGGACATACCTGGGCAATTTTCCACATTGCAGGGTAGATGCCAGTGTTGTAGCTGTACTGGAACAGCTTGGCTAGGGGCACGGCAAGTTCTGGAGCACAGGTCTTCAGTACTATTGCCGGAATATTGTCAGGGCCCATAGCTTTTGCAGTATCCAGTGCCTTCAGTTGTTTCTTGATATCACGTGGAGTGAATCGAATTGGCTGAAGTTTGGCATCTGTGATGCTGGGGACTTCAGGAGGAGGCCGAGATGGATCTTCAACTTGGCACTTCTGGCTGAAGATTGTTGTAAATGCTTCAGCTTTACCTTTCGCACTGATGTGCGGGGCTCCCCCATCATTGAGGATGGGGATATTTGTGGAGCCACCTCCTCCAGTTAGTTCTTTAATTGTTCACCACCATTCACGGCTGGATGTGGCAGGACTGCAGAGCTTAGATCTGATCCGTTGGTTATGGGATCGCTTAGCTCTGTCTATCGCATGCTGCTTATGCAGTTTGGCATGCAGGTAGTCCTGTGTTGTAGCTTCACCAGGTTGACACCTCATGTTGAGGTATGCCTGGTGCTGCTCCTGGCATGCCCTCCTGCACTCTTCATTGAACCAGGGTTGGTCTCCTGGCTTGATGGTAATGGTAGAGTGGGGGATAAGTACAAGTAAATCGCCGTTTCGCTTGGGAGGTGGGAAAGGATGATGTAAAAGGGCAGGTGTTGCATCTCTTTTGCTTGCATGAGAAGGTGCTGTGGATTCTTGAACTGTAGTGCAGTCGTGGGTTATGGGGAACAGGCTGGAAAGTGGAGTTGAGGTAGATGATCAGCCATGATCCGACTGAATGGTGGAGTAGGCACGAGGGGCTAAATGGCCTGCTCCTATTTATGCCCTTATGGAAGGGGAAGGAATATTGGGGGTGATGGAGGAGCGATTTCGAGGTGTCGGGAAATGCATAGTTTTTCTCAGCAGGATTTTCACTCATGAACTGAAACTTGATGAATGGAAGATGGCAGTGCAAAAAATATAAACTTGAGGCAAGAACAGAAATTGAAGAAAACTTTCTCTTCTCTCGCTGTACACTTCAATCTCCCTGCTGGATACAACTGAGCAGTGAATATATAGATGTATAATGCTATAATATGTTTAGTGCTGCCCTTAATTCTGCTTGAAAATGAGCTGCATGCATGTTGGGGTATGGAAGGCATTGCAGGTTATCAGGAGAAATAGAGGCACAATTGCCATTGTATGGGGAGCAATCTGGCTTGTTTTCTGTTCTGTAAATTCAATGTCTTTTTTTTTAAACAGCTGCTGAAATGACTCAACAGAGGAAATTAGAACAACTGTTGTTGACGGCTGCAGGGGAAGGAGATGTGGCAGGAATAACTGCGTTGGTGAGCTCTGTCAGATTGACTAAGTCATCGACAAGAATGATTTGACTTTTCAATGGATTGGTTTTTTTTTTGTGTTTTATTCAGAAATCTGGAGGAGTGGGGCAAATAGAAAAAAAAAATCATATGGCAATGGAGGAGGCCATTCAGCCCATTGTGCCTGTGCTGGCTCCTTGAAAAAGCTATCCAATTAACTGATTCCTGGGATGAAGGGGTTTGTCTTATGAGGAAAGCTTGAGCTTGGGCCTATACTTATTGGAGTTTAGAAGAGTGAAAGGTGATCTTATTGAAACCTATACGATTCTGAGGGGACTTGACAGAGAAGATGTTGGCAGGATGTTTCCCTTCTTGGGGGAATCGAGAACGAGGGGGCACAGTTTCAGAATAAGGGGTCTCCCATTTAAGATTGAGATGAGGAATTTCTCCTCTCTTAGAGGGTCGTTAAACTTTGGAATTCTCTTCCCCTGAGAGCAGCGGAGGCTGAGTCATTAAATATATTCACGGCTGAGTTAGACAGAATTTAAGATCAACAAGGGAGTCGAGGGTTATGAGGGACAGGCAGGAAAGTGGAGTTGAGGCCACAATCAGATCAACCATGATCTTATTGAATGGCGTTGTAGGTTCAAGGGGCTGAATGGCCTACTGCTCCTCCTATTTCTTATGTTTCTTCATACCTCTGCAAATGTTTTCCTTTTCAAGTATTTATCCAATTCCCCTTTTGAATGTTACTATTGAATCTGCTTCCACCGCCCTTTCAGGCAACGCGTTCCAGATCATCATAACTCAGTGTTTAAAAAAAAAAAATTCTCATCTCCCCTCGAGTTCTTTGCCAGCTATCTCAAATCTGTCTCCTCTGGTTACTGACCCTCCTGCCGGTGGAAATAGAGTAAATACGGAGAAACTATCAAAACCCTTCATGATTTTGAACACATCTATCAAATCTCTCCTGAACCTTCTCTGCTTTAAGGTCTCTCCTAACGTTCAATAAATAGAATTTCTATTTATTGCTAAAATAGCCAGAATAAAAGCATTGAAGTAGATTTGTGTCACTTTTTGTATGATAGAAAGATCTGCGCATTTTAAAAGTTGAATCCAATGGGAGCTTTTTAAATGTTAGTATTCCCCATCTATCCCCAGTTCCTTTGGAAGAATACAGTAGAAGGAAGTATAAATTCCAAGTACAATGCTAAAGGGGGTGCAGAAGCAGAGGGACCTGGGTGCAGATGTGCATAAGTCATTGAAGGTGGCAGGACAGGTTGAGAGAGTGGTTAATGAAGCATACAGTATCCTGGACTTTATTAATAGGGACATAGAGAACAAGAGCAAGGAAGTTATAAAAACAAGAAATGCTGGAACCACTCAGCAGGTCTGGCAGCATCTGTGGAAAGAGAAGCAGAGTTAACGTTTCGGGTCAGTGACCCTTCTTTGGAAGGAAGTTATGTTGAACTTGTATAAGACACTAGTTCAGCCTCAGCTGGAGTATTCAGTTCAGTTCTGAGCACCTCACTCGGGGAAAGACGTGAGGGCATTGGAGAGAGTACAGAAAAGATTCACGAGAATGGTTCCAGGGATGAGGAATTTCAGTTGTGAAGATAGATTGGAGAAGTTTGTTTGTGGTATATATTAATGATTTGGACTGAAATGTGGGAGGTTTAATTGGGAAATTTGCTGATGACACAAAAATTGGCCGTGTAGTTGATAGTGAAGAGGATAGCTGTAGACTCCAGAATGATATCAATGGTTTGGTCGAGTGGGCGGAAAAGTAGCAAATGGAATTCAATCCGGAGAAGTGGGAGGTAATGCATTTGGGAAGGGCAAATAAAGTGAGGGAATAGACCATAAACGGGAGGATATTGAGAGGAGTAGAAGGACTGAGAGACCTGGGAGTGCAGGTCCACAGGTCTCTGAAGGTGGCAGGACAGAAAGATAGAGAGGTGAAGGCGGCAAATGGAATGCTTTCCTTTATTGGCCGAGGTATAGAATACAGAAGCAGAGATGTGATGCTGGAACTGTATAAAACTCTGGTTAGGCCACAGCTGGAGTATTGCGTACAGTGTTGGTCACCACATTACAGAAAGGACATGATTGCTCTGGAGAGAGTACAGAGGAGATTTACAAGAATGTTGCCAGGGCTCGAAAGTTGCAGCTATGAGGAAAGATTGGATAGGCTCGGGTTGTTTTCCCTTGAACAGAGGAGGCTGAAGGGTGACTTAATTGAGGTATACAAAATTTTGAGGGGCATAGATACACAGGAAGGACCAGTTTCCCCTAACGGGGAGGTCCATTACCAGGGGACACAAATTTAAGGTGATTGGTAGAAGGATTAGAGGAGACATGAGGAAAAACCTTTTCACCCAGAGGGTGGTGGGTGTCTGGAATTCACTGCCAGGAATAGTGGTGGAGGCAGAAACCCTCCGTTCTTTTAAAAGGTACCTGGACATGTACCTGGAGTGCTGTAACCTGCAAGGCTACGGACCAGGTGCTTGAACGTGGGATTAGATTGGGCGGCTAATTTATTTTTCCAGCTGGCATGGACATGAAGGGCTGAATGGCCTCCTTCAGTGCTGTAATTGTTCTATGGACTGTTTTCCTTGGAGAAGAGAAGGCTGAGAGGTGATTTGATAGAGGTATTCAAAATCATGAGGGGTCTGGACAGAGTAGATAGAGAGAAACCGTTCCCACTCGTGAAAAGATCGAGAAAGGGCACAGATTTAAAGTATTTGGTAAGAGAAGCAAAAGTGACATGAGGGAAAACTTTTTCACACGGCGAGTGGTTAAGGTCTGGAATGCACTGCCTGAGAACATGGTGGAGGCAGGTTCAATTGAAACATTCAAAGGGGAATTAGATAGTTATATGTGCAGGGTTATGGGGAGAAGGTGGGGGAACAGAACGGAGTGTATTGCTCTTTTGGAGAGTTGGTGCGGACAGGATGGGCCGAATGGCCGCCTCCTGCACTGTAACGATTCTGTCTCAACTCCTGGACATATCCCTGGAGGTGTTGTCACGTCCCCATCCTTCCAGTGCTCCACCTTCCCACGGCCAACCAGAACGTGAATAGACTGATATTACCCAATGAAACGACTCTTTATATTTGGCCACCAGCCTTTTTTGCCCCATGTCCAATATATTTTTATAACTAAAACAGTTTAAAATTCTTTTTTTAATGACAGGTCCAAAAGAGTGCACCTCTGACGCTGTTCACTAGATTTTTGGGTGAATCACGGATATTCTGTAAACCAAGAATTTTAATGACTGCTTCTGGTGTCGAAATTTAACTGAAGCTTAAATATTTTCAGCTGAACAAGTCAAATCCACCTAATGTTAACTGCGTTGACAAGTTGGGAAATACGCCATTGCACTGTGCAGCTTATCGGGGACAGAAACAAGGTGCTATCAAACTTCTAAAGTGTGGCGCTGATCCCAGTATCAAGAACAACAACAGTAAGTAGTGGCTGAAAATGAAGGTCAGAAATAGGAGTGGGAGGAGGCCATTCGGCCCTTTGAGCCTGCTCCACCATTCAATAAGATCGTGGCTGATCATCTACCTCATCACCTTCCCGCACTATCCGCATATCCCTTTTAATTCCCTTCATTTCCAAAAACCTATCGATCTCTGTCTGGAATATTCTCAATGACTGAGCATCCACTGCTGTCTGGGGTAGGGATTTCCAAAAGTTCACAATCCTCAGAGGAAAAAAAAGTCTCCCCATCTCCGTCCTAAATGGTTGATCCATTATTCTGACCCCATGTTCTAGATTTCCCAGCCAGGGGTAACAGCCTCTCAGTATATGCTTCAATTAGATAACTTCTCATTCTTCTGAACTCCAGGGAATATCGGCCGAGTCTACTCGATCTCTCCTCATAGGACAATCCCATCACCCCAAGAACTAGTCTAGGGAACCTTTGTTGCACTCCCTTTCTTCAATATTAACTTCAAAATAACGAATGCTGCGGATGTTTGCGAATGGAATGCATTGCGAAAATGAATTAGTAATGTTAAGTTGTAATTGTGCCAGTGCTTGATAAATTTATAATTAATTTTTTTTTTCAATTCAGTTCATTCCTATGTTATGATCTGCAGTGCGTTGCCTGAATGAATTTTCTTCCACCGACCAATTGTAACTTTTCAAAAAAGGTTCAGATACAGAAGTTATAAAAGTTTTTGGCACAAAGCTCATTCGGCCCATTGTATTTGTGCCAGGTAGGAAAAAGCGATCCAGCCCATTCCCACCTTTCAGCTCTCGGTCCGTAGCCCTGTAGGTTACAGCACCTCAAGTTCATATCCAAGTACCTTTTTTAAATGCCATGACCCAACAGGCAGTGAGTTCCAGATCCCCACCACCCTCGGTGAAAAAAATTATTCCTCAGCACCCTGCTAATCCTTCTACCAATTACTTTAAACCTATGCCCCTTGGTTATTGACCTCTCTGCTAATGGAAATAGGTCCTTCCTATCCACTCTATCTAGGCTCCTCATAATTTTATACACCTCAATTAAATCTCCCCTCAGAGGGATCTGGGTGTACTCGTGCATGAATGGCAAAAGGTGCAGCCAGTAATTAGGAAAGCTAATAGAATGTTAGCATTTAATGCAAGGGGAATTAACGACAAAAGTAGGGAGGTTATGCTACAGTTATACAGGGCATTGGTGAGACCACACCTGGAGTACTGTGTACAGTATTGGTCATCTTATTTAAGGAAGGATGTAAATGCGTTGGAAGTAGTTCAGAGAAGGTTTACTAGACTAATACCTGGAATGAGCGGGTTGTCTTACGAGGAAAGATTGGACAGACTAGGCTTGTATCACCTGGAATTTAGAAGAGTAAGAGATGTCTTGATTGAAACATATAAGATCATAAGAGGTCTTGACAGGGTGGATGTGGACAGAATGTTTCCCCTTGTACCTTTTTAAATGCCATGACCCAACCCTTTCAGGCAGTGAGTTCCAGATGTAGGAGAATCTCGAAGTAGGGGTCACTGTTTAAAAATAAAGGGTCGCCCATTTAAGACAGATGAGAATTTTTTTTCTCTGAGGTGCGGGGGTCTTTGGAATGCTCTTCCTCCAAAAGGCAGTGGAAGCAGAGTCTTTGAATATTTTTCAGGTAGAGGTAGATAAATTCTTGATAAACAAGGAGGTGAAAGGTTATTGGGGGTAGGTGGGAATGTGGAGTTGAGGTTACAATCAGATCAGCCATGATCTTGTGGAGCAGGCTCGAGGGGCCGAGTGGAGCAGGCTCGAGGGGCCGAGTGACCTACTCCTGCTCCTAATTTGTATGCTGCTCTGTCCAAAGAATATAACTCCAGCCGATCCATTTTTTCCTTAAAGCTAAAATTCTCCATTCCTGGCAAAATCCTCGTAAATCTCCTCTGTATCCTCTCCAGCGTGATCACATCCTTCCTGTAATGCGGTGACCAGAACTGTACACAGTTCTCTAGCTGTGATCTAATTAGTCTTTTATGAAGTTCTAGCATAACCTCCCTGCTCTTGTATTCTATGCCTCGGTTAGTAAAGAAAAGTATGCCTTCTTAATGACCTTATCTACCTATGCTGATAGCTTCAGGAATTTGTGGACATGCACTCCAAGGTCTCTCTCTTCCTTGATACTTCCCAGTATAGGACCTGAGGTTGTGAAAGGCAGGACAGAAATGCAAGTCATTCATTTTCTTTCCTTGATTATGAAGGGAATTAACAGCATTGCTGTGGCTAGTTTGGGGGAATTGGAATCAGCACTGTAGTCTGGTTTTCTACTTATCCTGTGGCTGATATTTTATTCATTATATTTGAACAATATAAGAAGCGAATGATCAACCTCACCAAAGTAGATCCTGTTTCAAGACCTGATCTCACTAAGCTCAAACCATACATTTTCCTGATCAGTTTCATCAATCTGTGATAGGACATGACATATTTTTGCACTGTTTATTGCATATATTTCAAATGTGTTCAGCGACAAAAAGGATTATTTCCTACAGAATTACATTGAATTTTACAGCACAGAAATAGGTCAATTCGGCCCATTGGTCCATTCCACAGGCTCCACACGAGCCTCCTCCCAGCCTACTTCAACTCGCCCTATCACCATATCCTTCTATTTCTTTCTCCCTCATGTGTTGATCTAGCTCCACCTTAAATGTATCTATGCCAGTCACCTCAGTCACATGTGGTAGCAAGTTCCATATTCTCACCATCTCTACATAGAGATCCTCCTGAACTCTTGGGATTTGGTATATTTATGGATCCTCAGTTTTGGACTCTGGCCTGACACAGTCATTCTAATTTGATGCACCAGTGATCTACAGCTCCAGAATCCTCTAATCATTGCTGTATTTTCTTCAACAGACCAAGTGCCCCTTGATCTGGCTCGTGGCACAGAAATCAAACAAATACTTGGTGGAAAATCAAGCAAGGTTTGTCTGTCCATCCCGCAAATCCTTTTGAAGCATCTGTTTTTGTTCCTATAAATCTCTCAATTATTGTCTGACTGTCAGTCTGAGGATATTAAAGCTGAGTTTGACCCCAGTTTTATTCCAGGAAAACGCCATTTTGAAATTCTGCTTGAAGGCATGGACTTGGTATTGAAAATATCATCGTGGCAATGTGCAAATTTGATCGAGTGTAAACCGAACAACTTGCTCTCAGTCTGATGGTCTAGAAGGGTGTGGGTGCTGCTTCACTATGACTTCAGCACTTTTTTTTTTGTTTCATAGGATGTGGGCATCGCTGGCAAGACCAGCATTTATTGCCCATCCCTAATTTGCCCTCGACAACTGAGTGTCTTGCTAGGCCATTACAGAGGGCAATTTAGAGTCAGCCACTTTGCTGTGGGTCTGGAGTCACATGTAGGCCAGACGAGGTAAAGATGGCAGATTTCCTTCCCTAAAGGACGTTCGTGAACCAGATGGGTTTTTATGACAATTGATAGTTTCGTGGCACCATTACTGACCAGCTTTCAATTCCCTATTTTAATAAAATAATTGAATTTATTAATTGCTGTTGTGGGATTTAAGCCTTAGCCTGGGCCTTTGGATTGCTGCTTCAGTGACATCGCTGTTACGCCACCGTCTCCCCTGATAATTTCTAGTGCAGTGCCGAGGGAGCGCTGCGCCGTCGGAGGGTCAGTGCCGAGGGAGCGCTGCGCCGTCGGAGGGTCAGTGCTGAGGGAGCGCTGCGCCGTCGGAGGGTCAGTGCCGAGGGAGCGCTGCGCCGTCGGAGGGTCAGTGCCGAGGGAGCGCTGCGCCGTCGGAGGGTCAGTGCCGAGGGAGCGCTGCGCCGTCGGAGGGTCAGTGCCGAGGGAGCGCTGCGCCGTCGGAGCTGCCATTTTTCGGATGAGACATTAAATCCCATCTGCCCTCTTGGGTGGACGTTCGAAATCCCACAGCACTTCTGACAAAGGGCAGGGGAGTTCTCCCCAGTGTCCTGACCAATATTTATCCTTCAGTCAAAATCAGTAAAACAGATTATCTGATCATTATCACACTGCTGTTTGTGGGAGCTTACTGTGGGAGCTCAGGGACACGGCTGATGTCCCTGACTCCTTCATGTGCAGGAAGTGTGTCCAGCTGCAGCTCTTGTTAGACCGCATGACGGCTCTGGAGCTGCGGATGGACTCATTTTGGAGCATCCGCGATGCTGAGGAGGTCGTGGATAGCATGTTTAGCGAATTGGTCACACCGCAGATTAGGATTGCTGAGGGAGAAAGGGAATGGGTGACCAAAAGGCAGAGAAAGAGCAGGAAGGCAGCGCAGGTGTCCCCTGCAGTCATCTCCCTCCACAACAGGTATACCGTTTTGGATACTGTTGAGGGAGATGGCTCACCAGGGGAAGGCAGCAGTAGCCAGGTTCATGGCACCGTGGCTGGCTCTGCTGTTCAGAAGGGCGGGAAAAAGAGTGGAAGGGCTATAGTCATAGGGGACTCGATTGTAAGGGGAGTAGATAGGCGGTTCTGTGGTCGAAAACGAGACTCCCGAATGGTATGTTGCCTCCCAGGTGCACGGGTCAGGGATGTCTCAGATCGGCTGCAGAACATTCTGAAGGGGGAGGGTGAACAGCTAGTTGTCGTTGTGCACATAGGCACTAATGATATAGGTAAAAAACGGGATGAGGTCCTACAAGCAGAATTTAGGGAGTTAGGAGCCAAGTTAAAAAGTAGGACCTCAGAGGTAGTAATCTCAGGATTGCTACCAGTGCCACGTGATAGTCAGAGTAGAAATGAAAGAATAGTCAGGATGAATGCGTGGCTTGAGAGATGGTGCAGGAGGGAGGGGTTCAGATTTTTGGGACATTGGGACCGGTTCTGGGGGAGGTGGGACTATTACAAATTGGACGGTCTACACCTGGGCCGGACTGGAACCAATGTCCTTGGGGGCGCTTTTGCTAACGCTGTTGGGGAGGGTTTAAACTAATGTGGCAGGGGGATGGGAACCAAATGAGGAGGTCAGTGGACAGTAAGGAGGTAGTAACGAAAGCCTGTAAGGAACTAGATAATGAAGTCAGCGTGACTAAGGGGAAGAGCAGGCAGGGAGCAGATGATGAAAGCAAAGGGACTGGTGGTCTGAGGTGCATTTGTTTTAATGCAAGAAGTGTAGTAGGTAAGGCAGATGAACTTCGGGCTTGGATTAGTACCTGGGAGTATGATATTGCTATTACTGAGACTTGGTTAAGGGAAGGGCATGATTGGCAACTAAATATCCCAGGATACCGATGCTTCAGGCGGGATAGAGAGGGAGGTAAAAGGGGTGGAGGAGTTGCATTACTGGTCAAAGTGGATATCACAGCTGTGCTGAAGGAAGGCACTATGGAGGACTCGAGCTGTGAGGCAATATGGGCAGAACTCAGAAATAGGAAGGGTGCGGTAACAATGTTGGGGCTGTACTACAGGCCTCCCAACAGCGAGCGTGAGATAGAGGTACAAATATGTAAACAGATTATGGAAAGCTGTAGGAGCAACAGGGTGGTGGTGATAGGAGATTTTAATTTTCCCAACATTGACTGGGATTCACTTAATGTTAGAGGTCTAGATGGAGCAGAATTTGTAAGGAGGCATCCAGGAGGGTTTTCTAGAGCAGTATGTATATAGTCCAACTCGGGAAGGGGCCATACTGGACCTGGTGTTGTGAAATGAGCCGGGCCAGGTGGTTGACGTTTCAGTAGGGGACTACTTTGGGAATAGTGATCACAATTCCGTAAGTTTTAGAATACTCATGGACAAAGACGAGAGTGGTCCTAAAGGAAGAGTGCTAAATTGGGGGAAGGCCAACTATACCAAAATTCGGCAGGAGCTGGGGAATGTAGATTGGGAGCAGCTGTTTGAAGGGAAATCCAGATTTGATATGTGGGAGGCTTTTAAAGAGAGGTTGATTAGCGTGCAGGAGAGACATGTTCCTGTGAAAATGAGGGGTAGAAATGGCAAGATTAGGGAACCATGGATGATAGGTGAAATTGTGAGACTAGCTAAGAGGAAAAAGGAAGCATACATAAGGTCTAGGCGGCTGAAGAAAGACGAAGCTTTGAAAGAATATCGGAATTGTAGGCACAATCTGAAACGAGGAATTAAGAGGGCTAAAAGGGGTCATGAAATATCTTTAGCAAACAGGGTTAAGGAAAATCCCAAAGCCTTTTATTCATATATAAGGAGCAAGAGGGTAACTAGAGAAAGGATTGGCCCACTCAAGGACAAAGGAGGAAAGTTATGCGTGGAGTCAGAGAAAATGGGTGAGATTCTAAACGAGTACTTTGCATTGGTATTCACCGAGGAGAGGGACATGACGGATGTTGAGGTGAGGGACAGATGTTTGATTACTCTAGGTCAAGTCGGCATAAGGAGGGAGGAAGTGTTGGGTATTCTAAAAGGCATTAAGGTGGACAAGTCCCCAGGTCCGGATGAAATCTATCCCAGGTTACTGTGGGAAGCGAGAGAGGAAATAATTGGGGCCTTAACAGATATCTTTGCAACATCCTTAAACACGGGTGAGGTCCCGGAGGACTGGAGAATTGCTAATGTTGTCCCCTTGTTTAAGAAGGGTAGCAGGGATAATCCAGGTAATTATAGACCGGTGAGCCTGACGTCAGTGGTAGGGAAGCTGCTGGAGAAGATACTGAGGGATAGGATCTATTCCCATCTGGAAGAAAATGGGCTTATCAGTGATAGGCAACATGGTTTTGTGCAGGGAAGGTCATGTCTTACCAACTTAATAGAATTCTTTGAGGAAGTGACAAAGTTGATTGATGAGGGAAGGGCTGTAGATGTCGTATACATGGACTTCAGTAAGGCGTTTGATAAGGTTCCCCATGGTAGGCTGATGGAGAAAGTGAAGGCGCATGGGGTCCAAGGTGTACTAGCTAGATGGATAAAGAACTGGCTGGGCAACAGGAGACAGAGAGTAGCAGTGGAAGGGAGTTTCTCAAAATGGAGACGTGTGACCAGTGGTGTTCCACAGGGATCCGTGCTGGGACCACTGTTGTTTGTGATGTACATAAATGATTTGGAGGAAAGTATAGGTGGTCTGATTAGCAAGTTTGCAGACGACACTAAGATTGCTGGAGTAGCAGATAGTGAAGGGGACTGTCAGAGAATACAGCAGAATGTAGATCGACTGGAGAGTTGGGCAGAGAAATGGCAGATGGAGTTCAATCAGGGCAAATGCGAGGTGATGCATTTTGGAAGATGCAATTCAAGAGTGAACTATACAGTAAATGGAAAAGTCCTGGGGAAAATTGATGTACAGAGAGATTTGGGTGTTCAGGTCCATTGTTCCCTGAAGGTGGCAACGCAGGTCAATAGAGTGGGCAAGAAGGCATACGGCATGCTTTCCTTCATCGGACGGGGTATTGAGTATAAGGGTTGGCAGGTCAAGTTACAGTTGTATAGGACTTTGGTTGGGCCACATTTGGAATACTGCGTGCAGTTCTGGTCGCCACATTACCAAAAGGATGTGGATGCTTTGGAGAGGGTGCAGAGGAGGTTCACCAGGATGTTGCCTGGTATGGAGGGCGCTAGCTATGAAGAGAGGTTGAGTAGATTAGGATTATTTTCATTAGAAAGACGGAGGTTGAGGGGGGACCTGATTTGAGGTGTACAAAATCATGAGAGGTATAGACAGGGTGGATAGCAAGAAGCTTTTTCCCAGAGTGGGGGATTCAATTACTAGGGGTCACGAGTTCAAAGTGAAAGGGGAAAAGTTTAGGGGGTATATGTGTGGAAATTTCTTTACGCAGAGGGTGGTGGGTGCATGGAACGCTTTGCCAGCGGAGGTGGTAGACGCGGGTACGATAGCGTCTTTTAAGATGTATCTAGACAGATACATGAATGGGCAGGAAGTAAAGAGATACAGACCCTTAAAAAATAGGTGACAGGTTTAGATAGAGGATCTGGATCGGCGTAGGCTTGGAGGGCCGAAGGGCCTGTTCCTGTGCTGTAATTTTCTTTGTTCTTTGTGTGCACATTTGTCTGCTGCGTTTCCTACATTCCAACAGTGACCACTCTGCAAAAGTCCCTCATTGGCTGTAAAGCGCTTTGGAACATCCTGAAGTGGTGAAAGACGCTATAGAAATGCAAGTCTTTATTTTTTTGTTTGTTTTTGTTTTTTTCTCTCTCTCCTCACTCCCTCTGTCTTTCATCTAATCACACATGGATATATTGCCCAGTGACTTTGAAATAGTGGCCATGCGATCTTTTACATCCACCTGTGAAGGCAGATCGGACCTTGATTTAATGTCTCATCCAAAAGACAGATTTTGGCAGAACACTGCAATGTGAGAACAATTTTGGAATGGGTTACTTGTTTTTAAAATTTGCTTGTGGGATGTGGGTATCACTGGCAAAGGCAGTATTTATTGCCAGTCACTGATCGCCCTTGAGAAGGTGGTGATGAGTCACTGTCTTGAACACAACTGAGTGGCTTGTTAGGCCATTTCAGAGGGCGTGTAAGAGTTAACCACATTGCTGTGGGTCCGGAGTCACATGTAGGCCAGACCAGGTAAGGACAGCAGATTTCCTTCCCAGATGGATTTTTACGACAGTCCACTTGTTTCATGGTCACCATTACTGAGACTAGCTTTTTATTCCAGATTTATTTGATTAATTGAATTTAAATTCCCCAGCTGTTGTGGAGGGGTTTGAACTTGTGTCTCCAGATCATTAGTCTGGGCCTCTGGATTACTAATCCAGTAACATCAGCCACTCTGCTACAATGCCCTGTTGCTATACTTATAACAACTATATTATAGCTATGAATTACTAGCAAGATTTTCAAAACCGCTTAAATCAGAGATAATAGTTTTACAGGTTTTTTTTAAAAGAATATCTTTGCAGGCAAATAACGAAACTAACATCAGTTCATCATTCTCTTTAGGTGATGTATAAAATGGTGCAAAGATTTGAAGGACCACTTTATAAGGTAACAGCTTTTCACGTAAATTTGCAGATGTTTGATTTATGGATTATTATTGTGGATGCATTTTATCCATTTATAGAAGCATTCCTCCCTCTTTTTTTAAAAAGTTAAGGAAGTTCTCAGGGGTGAGGGTGCAGCAGCTGTGAGGCACAGGACCATTAGAGATGCATATTACCTGGAGTTGGCCCACGTCCAGCTGAGATTTTGTCAGTAATTCTCGTCTTCCTTTTCCTAATCAAGAATTAAAAATATATGTAAAGTTTAACATTCTAAACTTTGATATGTTCAGGGCATTTCATTCTAAGGTGCCTCTAGAACTTAACACCAAACTGTAGAATAGTTGAAAAACATAACATTACTCGATCTGCAGTACAACTGGAATGAGAGGGGGACTCTCCCAAATTTACATTTAATTTATTGGTTCACAAGATGTTGCCGTTACTGACGAGGCCAGCATTTCTTACCCATCTCTAATTGAAGGTGGAGGTGAGCTGCCGCCTTGTAATTGAGCTATGTGTGTCAGCTGCGCCTCAGTGGGTAGCACCCTCTCCTCTGAGTGACCAGGTTCTGGGTTCAAGTCCACTCCAGGACTTCAGCACAAAAATCAAGGCTGGCACTCCCGGTGCAGAACTGAGGGAGTCACAGGTGCTGTCTTTTAGAAGAGACATTAAACCGAGGCCCTGTCTACCCTCTCAGGTGGGCACTGCTTCAAAGAAGAGCAGAGGAGTTCTCCTCCCTGGTGTCCTGGCCAAATTTATTCCTCAGTCAGCATTGCAAAAGCTAACATTGCTGTTTTTGGGATCTTGCTGTGTTTCCTATGACAACACTTCAGAAGTGTTTCATTGGCTGTCAGACGCTTGGTGTTCGTATAGCTGCTATATAAATGCAAGTCTGTCTTTCTTATGCTGTTGTGCTTCGATAAATATGCATGTATTCCGTGCAGTTGGTCAGTGTTACAGGATACATCCGTGTGATCTGCCATGGGTTTCACTTCCAACTCCTTGATTCAATACTGAGTATATCCTGAATGGAATCCACAACTTATTGATGAAATTGTTTTTAACAGCTTTGCAGAAGAAACAGTGAAGGGTCACGTGAGAAAGTGGAGCATTCGGGGAACACAAGAACAGGAGGAGGCCATTCAGCCCCTCGAGCCTGTTCTGGTATTCCGATAACTCATGGCTGATCTGTACCTCAACCCTATTTGGTTCCATAACCTTTAATACCCTCGCTCAACAAAAAAAATCTACCCATCTCCATTTTGAAATTTTTAATTGACCCCCCCTGCCCCCCGCAGCTTCAACAGCTTTTTGAGGGGGTGGGGGTGAAAGAGTTTCAGATTTACACTACCTTTTTGTTGTATAATTGCCTTTAAGAGTGATGTCCCCTTAAGATCTTAGTATGCTAATGAGTCCACTACCAGAACACAGTCATGTGACTACAAGCCTGAGCACTCGACAACTGTAACACCCAGAGTGAGGTTCTGTAAATAGTTAGCTCTGTACTGTCTGTTTGAGATGTTCAGCATAACTGGACTCCACGCATCTCATTTATGTTTCATCGGACAACATAAAAGAGCTCATTACGCCTTTGTGAAGAAGTGCTTCCTGAGGTCAGACCCAAATGGCTTGGCTCTAATTTTAAGGTTATGCCCCCTTGATCAGGACTCCCCCCATCAGAGGAAATAGTTTCTCTCTATTGGTCCCATCAAATTCTTGAATCGTCTTTAACACCTCAGTTAGATCATCCCTTAATCTTCTATATTCAAAGGAATACAAGCCTAGTCTGTGTAACCTGGTCTCATTAATTTAACCCTTTTAGCCCTGGTATTGACTCTCAGTTGAACTGCAACCTTGGAATCTTGTTTAGACAACTCTGGTCTCACTTTACAGTTATTCTCATTAATTTTATTTGTCTAGCGTTCCAGATTTCTCGGCTGGAATTTGGTTTGGGTGGTTTTAGAACATGGAGTGCTATCGTGGTTTCACAACCAGTAAGTGTGAGCAGATTATTTTTGCGTGATGTGAAATGAGAAAGTTACATTTCTGCTCCAATGGATCAAAGGTTCCAATCCTTCTCTCTTTTTTGTTTTAGGTCAGATGCGAAGGCGGATGTTTACCGACAAGGTTGCAAGAATCTGACGCAAGCAGTTTGTACAGTAAGACTCCACCAATTGTTCCCTTAGAACCATAGAATAGTTGCAGTACAGAAAGAGGCCATTCGGCCCATCACGCCCATGCCAGGTCTCTGCAAGAGCAACTCAGCTAGTCCCACTCCCCTGCTCTTTCCCTGTAGTCCTGCAAATCTATCCCCCTAAGATTAATTACCCAATTCCCATTTGAAAGCCTCGATTGAATCTGCCTCCACCACACTCTTAGGCAGTGCATTCCAGATCCTAACCACTCGCTGCGTGAAAATGTTTTTCCTCATATTTTCTTTGTTTCTTTTGCAAATCATTTTAAATTTGTGTCCTCTGGGTCTTGACCCTTCTGCCAATGGGAAGGGTTTCTCTCTGTCTACTCTGTCCAGACCCCTGTGATTTTGCACATCTCTATCAAATCTCCTCTCAACCTTGAAGGGGGATCTCATGGAAACCTATAAAATTCTACCAGGACTTGGCAGGGTCGATGCAGGAAGGATGTTCCCGATGGTGGGGGAGTCCAGAACCAGGGGTCATAGTCTAAGGATACGGGGTAAACCTCTCAGGACTGAGATGAGGAGAAATTTCTTCACCCAGAGAGTGGTGAGCCTGTGGAATTCGCGACCACAGAAAACAGTTGAGGCCAAAACATTGTATGTTTTCAAGAAGGAGTTAGATATAGCTCTTGGGTTGAAAGGGATCAAAGGGTATGGGGGGGAAAGCGGGAACAGGTTACTGAGTTGGATGATCAGCCATGATCATAATGAATGGCGGAGCAGGCTCGAAGGGCCGAATGGCCTACTCCTGCTCCTATTTGCAACTCTCCTAAATCTTTTCTACACCCTCTCTAAAGCCTTAACGTCCTTCCTAAAGTATGATGCCTTGTTCACAAAAATTGCACATAAACTGATATTAAATAGAATTACATAATGCAGTCGGCCCAGCCAGTCTGTGCTTGAGTTTGATATGAGTCTGCTCCCATTCCACCTGCCTCATTGCAGCCTTTCAGCATGTCTTCCGATCTCTTTTCCTTTCATGTATTCTTCTCCTTCTGTTTGAAAGCATCTATGCTATTCGCCTCAACCACTTCCTGTGGTAGCAAGCTGTACGTTCTCACAGCTCTCTGAGTAAAGCAATTTCTCCTTCTGTCCCTTTTGGATTTATTAACTATCTTGTCTTTATGGTCCCTAGTTTTGGATTCTCCCACAAGTACAAGTATTCTCTCCACATCTACCCTATCCAATCAATAATTGCTATGTGTTTTGTTCCTTTTACTAGACTGAATGTTTGATTATACAGGACTGAGTTGAATATTGAATAAATGTGACTTGTAGCTAATGCTTTTCAATAATGTTTGACTATCATCCTATTAGTATTCAAAGCCTTGGTCAATTCAACTGTTCTGCGACTGGAAACGTTTTTTAATTTTATGCACAGGCACAAACTTGATCTCCATTAATCAACAGGGAGACGGTGACGTAGTGGTAATGTCGCTGGACTAGTAATCCAGAGGCCCAGGTTAATGCCCTGGGAACACTGGTTCGAATCCCACCACGGCAGCTGGTGGAGTTTAAATTCAATTAATTAATAAATTCAACAATTCAGTAATGGTGCCATGAAACTATCACGATTGTCATTAAAAACCCACCTAGTTCACTAATATCTTTTAGGGAAGGAAATCTGCCGTCCTTACCTGGTCTGGCCTACATGTGACTCCAGACCCACAGCAATGTGGTTGACTCTTAACTGCCCTCTGGAATGGCCTAACAAGCCACTCAGTTTAAGGGCAATTAGGGATGGGCAATAAATGCTGGCCTAGCCAGTGACACCCACACATGCCATGAATGAATGAAAAAGAATTGTAAAAAGTAGCATTTGCTCCCTGCTTGCTTGGAGGCTGTAATGGGTTACATTGAGTTACAGTGAGCCTGCAACACAGTAACAGGCCATTCGATCCATCGGGCCTGTGCCTGTGTTTATATTTCACTCTGCTTCATCTCACCCCCATTATTAAACGTCTATTTTTGGATTGGGACTCTGTGAAAGTTGTCTTAAGTCTGGTTGTACTCCAAAATACAACAAAATCACAATGAAGGTTCTAGAAGGATAGGATACTGTGGGGAGGGGAGCTTGTTGGAACTGGGGAAGGTGTTTTGGAGGATGGGTAGGGGGTGGAATTGGGAGTGCATGGGGGGAGTGCATGGGGGAGGTGAGGGAAGTGGGGGGGTGGTGGCGGATGAGGTGAGTGTGGAGGGAAGTGAAACTTCTTTCAGGTATTTGCAGGACCTGATATCCCCTTCTGAATGTCTGTCCGTTCCTCTGTCCCGACTACTCTGGGGGACTCACGTGGAGATTGTGTGTGCGCGTGTTGAATTCAGTTGCATATTTGGATTTCTCATTTTCAAACCCTTTTCATCACAAAGGTTAAAGGTACTGAGGAGAGAGTCATTTCAATCAAGTGCTTTGATGACAGTATCCACATCTTTAAAGTGCATCTCAAGGGTATATCTGCTCAAACAAGTCAGGTGCGTAATCAAATTTGAAACACAACTACTTTGAGCTCTGCTTTATGGACTGCAATAATTGAGTTAATGCAATGCTATAACTCAGTACAACACCATGGTTGATAGGACCCTCGACTGTGCCCTTTCTATTTCATGCACCTCTGCTCTCACCCCTTCCCCTCCTTCCCAGAACCAGGATCGGGTTCCCCTTATCCGCACATTCCACCCCACAAGCCTCTGAATTTAATGGATCATCCTCCGCCATTTCCGCCACCTCCAGCATGATGATGCCATCAAAAATACCTTCCCCTCCCCTTTCAGCATTCCAGAGGGACTGTTCCCTCTGCGATCCCCTGGTTCACTCCTCAAACACCTCCAACACACCCTCCACTTCCAACAGCACCTTTCCATGCAAGTACAGGAGATGCAACACCTGTCCCTTTTACCTCCTCCTTTCCCATATTCCATGGTCCCAAACACTCCTTCTAGGTAAATCAGTGATTGCTCTGCACTTCTTTCCATTTAGTATACTGTGTTCGCTGCTCACGATGCGGTCTCCTCTACACTGAGGAGACCAAACGCGGATTGGGTGACTGCTTTGTGGAACACCTCCAAGCTTCCAGTTGCCTGTCATTTTAATGCTCCCACTCTGATCTCTCTGCCCTCTGCCTCCTGCAGTGTTCCAGTGAAGCTCAACGTAAACTTCAGGAATAGCACCTTGGCCAGAATTTAGTGTTGAGGCAGTGGCCCCGCCCACCGCTGGAAAGTTGGGGGTGAGCCCACCTCCACTGCACCTGGAAGCCATGTTGCTATTTTGCGTGGGCTAGGCCCTGAATTGGCCTTGGTCAGGGTCTCTGCCCCTCTGAGGCAGGAAGTCCCGCCTCCAAGAGCTGCCAGCCCTCTGATTGGCCGGCAGCTGTTCAGTCCCGGCGGTGTCACTGCTGGGCCTGCAGCCGGACAGAATGGGAATGATGGACGTCACCCTTCAGAGCTAAGTGGGGGTCGGAGGTCGCTGGGGGCAATCAGCTAGGTCACGGTGAGGTGTGGGGGGCTGGGGTAGGTCGGAGAGCAGGGCAGGGGGATCAGTTTTAGCGGGGGCAGCCAGTGCTGCTGAGGGGGCCTCCATGGGGCACAGGATACCCAATCAGGAGGGTCTCCCCCAACCGGCAAGAAGGCTGCCTGGTATTAGGAGGCAGCCTCCTCGGCTGCTTTAGTGCCCGTCCCCCACTGACAAAATACCAGTGGCGGCAGGAAGAGGCCCTTGAGTGGCAATCAGTTGGCTATTTCAGGGCCTTAATTTGCCTGGGGCAGGCAGGCCATTTGCCACCTCCCCCACTGCTGGTAAAGTAACAGTGGGAACAGCTAGGTGACGGATGTAGCACCTCCTCCCTTCCACGTGATTTTATGCACCCCACAACCCCGGCCTCCTAGTCCGCTCCCGTTTGATTCCAGCTCTCATCTTTCGACTGGGCACTTTACAGCAACATTGAGTTCAATAATTTTAGAGTACAATCTCTGTCCCCATTTTGTTGTTTTTGTTTTCTTGGCTGATTTGGTTTTGTTCCTCTTATTTCTGTTATTTCCTTGATGTTGCTTTTGGACATCAGGTACTCGGGATCCTGCCATTCACACCTCTTTTAGGTGCAACATTTGTTCTTTTATTTGTCGGACGGGCGGTAGTGAGGGAGCGCCGCGCTGTCGGAGGGGCGGTAGTGAGGGAGCGCCGCGCTGTCGGAGGGGCTGTCCTTCAGGTGAGATGTTAAGCTGCCGATGTCCTCTATGTCCTGGGCCGATGTTTTTGTCCCTCATTCAACATCATTAAAAACTGAATGGAAGTATCTCCGATACTGGAAATCTGAAATAATACATAAAGTGTTTGGAAATATCCAGCAGGTCAAGTAACATCCGAGGAGAGAAACCGAGTTAATGTTTCAGATCAACTGAACAGTTCTCAAGGAAGGTCATCATCCTGAAACATTAACTCTGTTTCTCTCTCTGCGGATGTTACTTGACCTGCTGAGTATTTCTAGCATTTTTTGTTTGCATTACAAACATTATCTGGTCATTATCAGATTGCTGTGTGGGAGTTTACTGTGGGCAAATTGGCTGCCGCGTTTCCTAGATTACAAGAGTGACTACATTTCACTAGCACTTAATTGGCAATAAAGAGTTTTGGGTTGTGAAAGGTGCTATATAAATGCAAATTCTTTTTCACTTTTTAAATGTAATTTCATGCACAAAGATGATGCTGTTTACAAAAATCTACTTCAAAACTGTATTGGCTAATTGGAAATTATTATAGAATCATAGAGTGGTTACAGCACAGGAGGAGGCCATTCAGCCCATCATGTCCATGCTAGCTTTGTGCAAGAGCAACTCAGCTAGTCTGCTCCGCCGCCTTTCAAATTTTTTGTCTTCAGATAATTATGCAATTCCTTTTTGAAAACCTCGATTGAGTCTGCCTCCACCGCACACTGAGGCAGTGCGTTCCAGATCCTAAACACTCGCTACATAAAATCTTGCCTCATGTCACCTCAAATCCGTGTCCTCTGGTTCGTGACCCTTTCACCAATGGGAACAGTTTATCCATATCTACACTGTCCCGACCCCTCAGGATTTTGAACGCCTCTATCAAACCTCCCCTCAACCTTCTCTTCTCCTAAGGAGAACAAACCTAACTTCTCCAATCTTTCCAGATCTCTGGATTACTCCTCCAGGAACATAACCACTCTGCTACTGTACCCTGCATGCAGTCAGATGCATTGTTTTCAAAAATATACAAGGCAACGTTGTATGATTTTAACCTAAATCAGATAATTTTAGTGATAGAGGATACTTTGTGAATTTGACAGTCCTGTATTGTACGATCCATCAGTGCCATTGGTTAACCTTTAAGCTATTCCAGCTATTGACATCTCTCCACCATTTTCTGTGATCTCACTAATTCTGGAAGGTTTTTTTTGCTTTTTTTTTCTAGAAATGGCTTCAAGCCATAGAGGAACATTCTGCTTACAGCACTCACTACTGCTCCCAAGATCAGTTTACTGATGATGACGACGAAGATTTAGCATCTATTGAGTCTCTGCAGGATTCACTTCAGGTACTCCTTCAATAAATGTCAAAACTCAAATGGATTTGCACACTGCTTGTTGGTGCGTGTCAACACCGGTGGAGTGAATGAGTTTGCTGGTCTGTAACAATATTTTAAGATAAGACTCATCTAATTTGCTAGCCTCCAAGTGTTAATTATTGACGATATTTAAACTCTTACTTTGGGTATAAACGGGACATTTTCAAGTTGGCAGGCAGTGAATAGTGGGGTGCTGTAGGATCAGTGCTGGGGCCTTAGCTATTTGTAATGAGAAGCTTTTTGTTGTCTGACACAACATTAATAAGATGCGTGGAGTCCAGTTAGTTGACGATCTCAAACAGGTTTATTTACACCTAACAACTATACACAGTGCAGAGCTAACTATTAACAGGACTTGCCTCTTGGTGTTACAGTTAGAGTGCCTCGGGCTCTAAGTCACATGACTATGTACTGGTTATGTAGTTCATTAGCATACTAAGATCTTAAAGGGATGTCACTCTAAAAGGCAATCACACAACATTAATGACTTGGATGATAAGACAGAGTAATGTATCTAACTTTGCTGATGATACAAAGGTAGGTGGAAGGGTGAGCTGTGGGGAGGACACAGAGGCTGCAAAGAGATATGGACAGGTTAAGTGAGTGGGCAACAAGATGGCAGATGGAGTATAATGTAGGGAAGTGTGACATTATTCATTTTGGTCATAAGAATAGTAAAACAGAATATTTTTTATAAGGTGTGCAACTTGTAACTGTCAATGTTCAAAGAGACTTGGGTGTGCTTGTGCAAGGAACGCAGAAAGTTGACATGCAGGGACAGCAGGCAATTAGGAAGGCAAATGGCAGGTTGGCTTTTATTCCAAGGGGACTGGAGTACAGCAGTAAGGAAGTATTGCTACAATTGTACAGGGTTTTGGTGAGACCACATCTGGAATACTGTGTGCAGTTTTGGTCTCCACATTTAAGTAAGGATATACTTGTATTGCAGGCAGTGCAGCGAAGGTTCACTAGATTGGTTACTGGGATGAGCGGCTAAGTAAATTGAGCCTATACTCCCTGGAGTTTAGAAGAATGAGAGGTGATCTCATTGAAACATAAGATTCTAAAGGGGCTGAATAGGGTAGACACTGAGAGATTGTTTCCACTGGTCAGGGAATCTAAAACACAGGGGCACAGTCTCAGGATAAGGGGCCAATCATTCAGGACTGAGATGAGGAGAAATTACTTCACTCAAAGGGTTGTGAATCTTTGGAATTCTCTACCCCAGAATGTTGTGGATGCTCCATCATTGAATACATTTAAGACTGGGATATATAGATTTTTGGTCTCGCGGGGAATCGAGGGATATGGGGAGCAGGGAGGAAAGTGGAATTGAATCCCAAGATCAGCCATGATCGTTTTGAATGGCGGAGCAGGCTCGATGGGCCAAATGGTCAACTCCTGCTCCTATTTCTTGTGTTCTTGTGCAGAAATCCTAGAGAAATCTTGTGATTCCTGCTGGTTTCATCTGCTGCATAGGTTAGGGAAAAAAGATTAAATAAATGGATGCATAATTAGAAAGCCTATTCCATCTAGCTCGACCACTATGCTGAATAGGATAGATTCAGAACTGTTCTAGCAGCTCAAAACTGGGCATCCATGAGGCGCTGTGGACCATCACCAGCAGCACAATTGTATTCAACCACAATTTGTAATCTCATAGCTTGGCATATCCCCCACCACACCATTGCCATCAAACTAGGGGATCAACCCTGGTACATTGAGGTGAGCAGGAGGACATGCCAGGAGCAACATCAGGCATACCTAAAAATGAGATGTCAACCTGGTGAAGCTACAACACAGGACTACTTGCGTGCCAAACAGCGGAAGCAGGGTGCAATATACAGGGCTAAGCGATCCCACAACCAACGGATCAGATCTACACTGTGCAGTCTTGCCACATTCAGTTGTGAATGGTGGTGGACAATTAACTAACTGGAGGAGGATGTGTCACAAATATCCCCATCCTCAATGATGGGGGAGCCCAGCACATCAGTGCAAAAGATAAGGCTGAAGCATTTGCATCCATCTTCAGCTAGAAGTGCCGAGTTGATGATCCATCTTGGCCTCCTCCTGAAGTCCCCAGCATCTCAGATGCCAGACTTCAGCTAATTCGATTCACTCCACGTGATTCTCTGAAGGCACTGGATACTGTAAAGGCGATGGACCAGACAACATTATGGCAGTAGTGCAGAAGACCTGTGCCCCAGAACTAGCCGCGCCCCTAGCCAAGCTGTTCCAGTACAGCTACAACACTGGCATCTACCCGGCAATGTGGAAAATTGCCCAGGTATGTCCTGTGCACAAAAAGCAGGACCAGTCCAACCCAGCCAATTACCGCCCCATCAGCCTACTCTCAATCATCAGTAAAGTGATGGAAGGGGTCGTCAGCGCTATTAAGCGGCACTTATTCAGCAATAACTTGCTCACTGCTCAGTTTGGGTTCTGCTTGGGCCACTCGGCTCCTGACTTCATTACAGCCTTGGTCCAAACATGGATAAAAGAGCTGAACTCCAGAGATGAAGTGAGAGTGACTGCCTTTGACATCAGGCAGTATTTGACTGGATGTGCCATCAAGGAGCCCTAGCAAAACTGAAGTCAATGGGAATCGTGGGGGAAAACGCTCGACTGGCTGGAGTCATACCTAGCACAAAGGAAGATGATTGTGGTTGTTGGAGGTCAATCATACCAGCTCCAGGACATCACTGCAGGAGTTCAGGGTAGTGTCCTCGTCCCAACCATCTTCAGCTGCTTCATCAATGACCTTCCTTCAATCACAAGGTCAGAAGTGGGATGCTCGCTGATTGCACAATGTTCACCATTGGATACGACTCAGATACTGAAGCAGCCCGTGTCCAGATGCAGCAGGACCCGGAGAGCATTCAGACTTGGGCTGATAAGTGGTAAGTAATATTTGTGCCACACAAGTGCCCGGCAATGAGCATGTCAAAGAAGAGAGAATCTAACCATCTCCCGTTGATGTTCAATGGCATTACTATCACTGAATTCCCCATTATCACCATTGACCAGAAACTGAACTGGAGTAGCCATATAAATACCGTGGCTACAAGAGCAGGTCAGAGGCTGGGAATTCTGCAGCGAGTAACTCGCCTCCTGACTCCCCAAAACCTGTCCACCATCTACAAGGCACAAGTCAGGAGTGTGATGGAATACTCTCCACTTGCCTGGATGGGTGCAGCTCCAACAACACTCGAGAAACTCGACACCATCCAGGACAAAGCAGCCCACTTGATTGGCACCCATCTACAAACATTCACTCCCTCCACCACCGATGCACAGTGGCAGCAGTGTGTACCATCTACAAGATGCACTGCAGCAATGCACCAAGGCTCCTTCAACAGCACCTTCCAAGCCTGTGACCTCTACCACCTAGAAGGACAAGGGCCACGGATGCATGGGAACACCACCACCTGGAACTCCCTTCTTAACAGCACTGTGGGTGTATCTACCCCGCATGGACTGCAGCGGTTCTAGAAGGCAGCTCACCACCACCTTCTCGAAGGCAATTAGGGATGGGCAATAAATGCTGGCCTTTCCAGAAACACACTCATCTATGAAATAATTAAAGAAAACATCGAGTTCTAGCATAGAAACAGGCCATTCAGCCCAACTGGTCCATGCAGTATTAATGTTCCACACGAGCCGCCTCCCATCCTCCTTCATCTGGCTTCCCCTTAAATTTGTCTATAATATTCACTTCAACCACTCCTATACTCAACAACTTGCATTTATATAGTGTCTTTAACAAAGTAAAACATCCTAAGTTGCTTCACAGGTGCATTATGAAACAAATTTCGACAACGAGCTATATAAGGAGATATTAATGCAGAAGACCGTGTTCAAAGAGGCAGGTTTTAAGGAGCATCTTAAAGAAAGAGAGAGAGAGAGAAGGTGGTAGGGAGGCGGTGGCGTACTGGTATTGTCACTGGACTAGTAACCCAGAGACTTGGGTATTGCTCTGGGGACATGGGTTCGAATCCCACCACAGCAGAAGGTGGAATTTGAATTCAATTAATAAATCTGGAATTTAAAAGCTAGTCTAATGATGGCCATGAAACCATTGTTGATTGTTGTAAAAACCCATCTGGTTCGCTAATGTCCTTTAGGGAAGGAAATCTGCTGTCCTTACCTGGTCTGGCCTACATGTGACTCCAGATCCACAGCAATGTGGTTGACTCTAAAATGCCCTTAAAATGGCCTAACAAGCCACTCAGTTCAAGGGCAATAAGGGATGGCCTGGCCTGTGACGCCCACATCCCATGAATGAATTTAAAAAAGAAAGCAGAGAGGTTTAGGGAGCGTATTCGTACTTGGGGTCTAGGCAGTTGAAGGCACGGCCACCGGTGGTGGAGCAATTAAAATTAGGGATGCGCAAAGTGCCAGAATTGGAGAAGTACAGAGATCTCTGAGGCTTGTGGGGCTGGAGGAGATTACAGACATAGGGAGGGGCGAGGCCATGGAGGGATTTGAAAACATGGATAAAATTGAGGCATTGCTGGACCGGCGACCAGTGTAGGTCAGCGAGCACAGAGTGATGGGTGAACGTGACTTGGTGTGAGTTAGGACACAGGAAGCATCTTGCCATTGCAACACAGACCTTGGGAACTGATTGGTGCTGATAGGAGGTAACAGTAGAGAGGCTCATATGTAACACTTGTATGTGATCACATCTCATTACGGTTTGGATAGTGGTGATTGTAGGGGATCACTGCTTACAAATCATAGTAGCAGAGTAGTGGTTATGTTATTGGACTAGTATTCCAGAGGCCTGTTCTAATGATCCTGAGACATGAATCCCACCATAGCAGCTAGGGAATTTAAATTAAAGAAATAAATCTGGAATGTAGTAATTAATTGTTTTGTTTTTGTGTTGAAAGCTTAGAATTCTGTGTGCTTTTAAAACTGAGGAAATTTCTTTTCTCTGTGGGTTTGAACGGAGTGAAATACACAGACTGCAAGGCACCTATTTCCAAACACCTCAGCAGGGGAATGACAGGGCATGATCTATGATGACTTGTTTGTTGAAGTTAGTTTCACTTTTTGGATTGTGAAAAGACCAATGAGTTGGACTAGGAGCAAGTAGTTGAAATCTGGCTGTGACCTGTCTGGAGACTGGAGAAAAAAGATCTCTCTCTCTAAAGGAAGACTTGCATCTCTTTGAAAAGAAATCCTGTGTTTGAAATCTGGCTGTGAGCTGCCTGGAGAGAGAACAAAAAGTTACTTCTCTCTGTAGAGGAAGATTGCTTTTCAGAGAAGAATACCCTATTTGTCAGAGATGGCAGATTCCTGTTGCTTCTAATCTTTGAAGAATTCCTGCCTCAAGAGTAGTGTCTGTTGCCTCCTGTGTTTTGGGGAAACCCTGAAATCTCAAGAAAGCTTCTACTACTGAACTCAAGCAGACCTGTTACTACACCCTTTGCTGAAAGACTTGTGTGATCCCTGCTGCAGACAAATTACCTTGAACATCTGCCCATCACAGACTGTTCATCAACCTTACCTGGAGAGATGTCGAGTGGCATCCGACTAGTCGACCTCTGGGACACCTCACCAAACCGCAAACATCCTATCAGAACGTAATAAAAAATGATTGAGTTTCCTTTTTATTCCTAAGAACAGCTCCTTTGTCCCCGGTTAACCAGTTTTTGAATGTATGTGTGTGTGCTTGAGGGCTAGGCAGAATAAGGAGTTTTAAAAAATGTTTTCACATATAGATTTATTTCATTATTGTTTAAGATTTTTTTTTTAATAGTTAATGTTGTTTAAAGAAACCTGGTTTGGTGTGCTTTATTCTGGGGGACAATAGTGTGTCTAATTTGGCTATTCTTTGGTGGAAAACTTCCTTGATATGCTGTGACCTGTGGAGTAGTGGGACTGAATTAACAGGGCATTACTCCCACCTGATTGTCATGAAAAATCCATCTGGTTCTCTAATGTCCAATAGTGAAGGAAATCTGCCATCCTTACGCAGTCTGGCCTACATGACTTCAGACCCACAGCAATGTGGTTGATTCTTAAACTGCTCTCTGAAATGGCCCAGCAAGCCCCTCGGTTGTCAAGGGCAATTAGGGATGGCCATTAAATGTTGGCCTTGCCAGTGACTCCTACATCCTGTGAATTGATTTTATAACAAGGTGTTGAATCCCTGCTGGCTTCGGGAGATCCAAATTTGTACCTCGAATTAGCTGAACTGTGTTGTTATCCATCAGTAATATCTTTCACTGATGCAAATGCCACTAGGAGGCCTGTTAACCTCTGCTACTGTTGGTTTTTGCATTGTGCTATTCTGATCTGTTTGCACATTGTCTCCCTCTATTGGATAACTGAAACACTGCATTTGAAAACAACAGAGGCTGTGAGCCTCGGCCACTACTCATTAGCTGAGCACGCTTCAAATGTTAAGCCTTTTTGCTTTTCTTTGGGAATAGCTGGTTTAGTGTTTGTCTGCAGGCAGTCTTTTTCCTGTTTCATAAGAATTAGGAGCAGGAGTAAGCCATTCAGCCCTTTGAGCCTGCTTCACCATTCAGTAAGATTCTACTAGTTGGGAAGTCTAGGACTAGGGGATATAGTCTAAATCTTAGAGCCAGACCTTTCAGGAGTGAAATTAGGAAAAACTTCTTCATGCAAAGGGTGTTAGAAGTTTGGAACTCTCTTTCATAAACTGCAATTGATGCTCGATCAATTGTTAATTTTATAACTGAGATTGAAGATTTTCGTTAGCCAAAGGTATTAAGGAATATGGGGCCAAGGCGGTTGTATGGAGTTAGGCCACAGATCAGTCATGATCTCATTGAATGGCAGAACAGGCTCGAAGAGCTAAAAGGCCTCCTGTTACTAGGTTCCTATCATGGCTGATCAGCTACGTCAATTCCTCTTTCCTGCAACTATCCCCATATCCCTTAATTCCTTTTAGTACCCAAAATCTATCTTGAATATACTCAACGACTGAGCATCCACCGCTCTCTGGGATAGAGAATTCTGAAGATTCACAACTCCCTGAGCGAAGAAATTTCTCCTCATCTCTGTTCCAAATGGCTGACCCCTTTATTCTGAGACTGTGACTCCGTGTTCTAGATTCCCCAGTCAGGGGAAACAGCCTCTCAGTATCTACCCTATCAAGCCCCTTAAGAATTTTTATATGCTTCAGTGAGATCACTGTTATAGTATCCTAACTCGCGCCAAGTCCCGTTCACCCATTGCCCCTTTGCTCGCTGACTTCCATTGAATCTGTTTCTACTGCCTGTTCAGGCTGTGCATTCCACATCACAGCAATCTGCTGCATTTATTTAAAAAAAAAAGTCTTCTATCACCCCTTCAGCAATTATCTCCAACCTGGTCTGGAACGCGCTGTCTGAAAGGGCGGTGGAAGCAGATTCAATAGAAACTTTCAAAAGCGAAGTGGATAAATATTTGAAAAGGAAAAATTTACAGGGCTATGGGGAAAGAGCAGGGGAGTGGGCTAACTTTCCTAGAGCTAGCACAGGCATGGTGGACTGAATGGCCTCCTGTGTTGTATCATTCAGTCATGTAGCATTCCTTTAAAAAAAAATTTATATATTGGAATTAAAGACTTGAGAATATAACTCTTGTAACTGTTTGGTAGTCAGCCATTTGCAGGATTAAAAACCATGTTTGCTCTGAGAAATACAGCTGCCGATGAACAGATACATCAACAAGAAATAATCCGCGGGGTTCTGGTGTTTTGAGCTGATTGTTTGCTCTCTTTAGGCAATCAGGTCCCACCTTGTCATTGCTACAACAACCCAGCTGTCGCATGTTGCAAAAGCAGTTTGGAGTAATTGCTGCAGTTCGTATTAATATTTTGCCTCTATCGTAGAAAACTGCCATTTTCTGCCTTCAGTTGTGTAAAATTAGTTATTTAATGTTGGAAATGGCTTCAGGAAGCTCTGTTTTCACCATCTAGTCATTGACAGTTGTATTTGAGTGGGCAAACACTGTTTTCAATCCTGTCAACAGCTGACTCCTAATACGTTTGAGAGATGTCCTCCTGATAGAGGATTTTGAGTGTTATACTATAAAATGATGAGTTTGCAGGCAGTGAATTCTAGATCATCATGACTCACTGTATTTAAAAAACAAAAAAAAAAAATTCTCATTTCTCCTCCGGTCCTTTGGTCAATTATCTTAAGTCTGTGCCCTCTGGTTACTGACCCTCCTGCCAGTGGAAACGGTTTCACCTTATTTACTCCATTAAAACACCTCATTCTTCTGAACACCTCTATTAAATGTCCCCATAACCTTCTCTGCTCTGAGGAGAACAGTCCCAGCTTCTCCAGTCTCTCGTCCCTGGAATCGTTCTAGTAAATCTCCTCTTCACCCTCTCCAATGCCTTCACATCCTTCCTACAGTGTGGTGCCCGGAATTGGAAACAGTACTCCAGCTGAGGCCTATTCAGGGATTTACAGAGATCTAGCCTAACTTCCTTGCTTTTGTATACCGCGCCTCTTAAGTTAGAGCTCGGCCATTCAGGGGTGATGTTGGGAAGCACTTCTTCATACAAGGGATAGTGGAAATCGGGAAAACTCTCCCACCCCTCCAAAAGAAAAACTGCTGAGGCTGGGGATCGAGCAAAGATTTCAAAACGGAAGTTGATAGATTTTTGTTGGGTAAAGGGTATTCAGCGATATTGAACCAAGGTGTGTCAGTGGAATTGATGTATGGAGTAGCCATGTTCTAATTGAGCAGGTTCGAGGGGCTGAATGGCCTACTCCTGTTCGTATGTTCCAAATGTAACGCTTTAGCCGCACATTATGTTTGCTAACGGCTAAATTTCTGTGGAATAGGTAGTGCGCAGTAACGTCTGTTTAATAGTTGTAGATTCTTTTGCAAAGCTAGTTGGCAGTGCAAAGTTCATTGCACTATGAGCTGCTTTGTTATTTTGCCAGCATTACAGAAATTAATCCTCTGAAATTGGAGCAAGTGTTTAATCTGTGTCACCTTGAAGTGATAGTGCCCTGGGCAAGAAGCGAACTGCTGAAGCTGTGGTTTGTGTGGTAATGTCTGACGTATATTTAGGTGTGCTTCAGCTAGCTTGTTTAAATCTAGAGCATATCTAATGTTGATTCCATGGTCATAGAATTACAACTGAAAAGCTTTTCCGTACAGTACTGTGAAGCCATTTTAAATAAATGTTTAATTACTCCAGAAATTGCATCTGTGATAATGGTGATCTCATCATGTACATTTCTAATTTAATATAGTGTTCTGTACATATGGTTGAATCCAATAGGGAATTCAGGAGAATCTTCTTTACCTAGAGACTGGTGAGAATGGGGAACTCGCTACCACAGGGAGTAGTTGAGGGGAATAGTGCAGATGTATTTAAGGGAAAGTTGCTTAAATACATGGGGGAGAAAGGAATATGCTAATAGGGTGATATATAGAAAGGTGGGAGGAGCCTCATGTGGAGCATAAACACCGGCATAGACCAGTTGGGTCGAATGGCCTGTTACTGTGCTGTATTACTTGGAGTTTTAAAAGAAAAATCATGTAAGAATTTCCGTTTACGAAATTGTAGATTATGCTACCAAATACAGTAGAAAAGGGAGGGTACGTCAGATTTTTTTTTTTATGCCATGTGTTGCAACGAGGGCCTTAAACCATTTTTTTTTCTCGAGGCTGAACACCGACGACATAACTTGCGTTACACTACTATATCGAGGTATTTCATTTGATGCTTCTGTGATGTGCCTTGGGACGATCTAAGCTGCTATATAAATGCAAGTGTTGTATTCCCCTGTGAGTAGTGTAAGAAAATAAATTCTAGGATGAGCGTTTGGAGATGTTCCACACTGTGAATGCAGCAGCATCTGGTTGCCTTGATTGATGGGAAGGTTTACAAAAAGTAAACGCAGTTATTTGTCAATGGCACTCCTTTGCCAATGCAATGGACTGGGATTTCATCCTTCCTTTTGTGTAGAAATGTTAAGTATTCCTTACTCTAGTGATACTTTTCGAATAGTTCTGGACATACATTACCCCATTTGTCTGAATAGTGCAAACCTCATTTACAAGGACCTTGCAAAGGTTGTCCTTTGGTCACACAGCTTGATGTCACCACAGTAGTAGTGATTGTTACTGAACTAATGCCAGTCGTGGCTTAATGGGTAGCACACTTGCCACTCAGTCAGAAGGTTGTGGGCTCGAGACCCTCTCCAGAGACTTGAACACAAAATCTAGGCTGACACTTCCAGTGCAGCACTGAGGGAGTGCTGCACCGTCTGAGGTGCCGTCTTTCAGAAGAGGTGTTAAATGAAGCCCCATCTGCCCTCTTGGGTGGACGAAAAGATCCTTTGAAGAACAGCAGGAACGTTATCCCTGGTGACAAGGCCAATATTTGTCCTTCAGTCAACACTACAAAAAAACAGTTTCTGGATAACTCCCAGAATATTGATGGTGGGGGATTCAGTGATGCTAATGGTGTTGAATGTCAAGGCAAGATGGTTGGATTCTCTCTTTTTGGAGATGGTCATTACCTGGCACTTGTGTGGCACGAATGTTATTAACTTAACTAGACCAGCCATATAAATACTCTGGCTACAAGACTAGGCCAGAGGTTGGGAATTCTGTGGTGAGTGACTCTCACCTCCTGACTCCCCAAAGCCTGTCCACCATCTACAAGCCTCAAGTCAGGTGTGTGATGGAATACTCTCCACTTGCCTGGATGGGTGCAGCTCCAACAACACTCAAGAAGCTTGACACCATCCAGGACAAAGCAGCCCCCTTGATTGGCCCCCCCATTCACAAACATTCACACTCTTCACCACCAGCCCACAGTGGCAGCAGTGTGTACCATCTACAAGATGCACTGCAGCAACTCACCAAGCCTCCTTCGACAGCACCTTCCAAACCCCTGACTTCTACCAAATAGAAGGACAAGGGCAGCAGACGTTTGGGAACATCACCATCTGCAAGTTCCCCTCCAAGCCCACACACCATCCTGACTTGGAACTATAATCGCCGTTCCTTCACTATTGCTAGATCAAAATCCTGGAACTCCCTTCCTAACAGCACTGTGGGTGTACCTACCTCACATGGACTGCACTGGTTCAAGAAGGCAGCTCACCATCACCTTCTCGAGGGCAATTGGAGATGGGCAATAGATACTGACCTTGCCACATCCCATGAAAGAATAAAAAAAAAAGTCACTTATCAACTCAAGCCTGAATGTTGTCCAGGTCTTGCTGCATGTAGACACTGGCTGCTTCAGTATCTGAGGAGTCACGATTGGTAGTGCCACACAATCCTCGATGTGAAGATGGGACTTGGTCTCCATATGGACTGTGTGTTGATACCACTTGTTGGTTCCGTCATCACCTGCCGCAGACCCAGTCTAGCAGTTATGTCCTTTAGGACTCGGTCAGTACTGGTGCTACTGAACCACTCTTGGTGATGGAAATTAAAGTCCCCCACTCAGAGTACATTCTGTGCTCTTGCCACCCTCAGTGCTTCCTCCAGGTAGTAATCAGCAGGATGTTTCCTTGCCCATGTTTAACCTGATGCCATGAGACTTCGTGGGGTCCGGAGTCAATATTGAGCACTCCCAGGATAACTCCCTCCCGACTGTATAACACTGTGCCACCACCTCTGGTGGGTCTGTCCTACTGGTGGGACAGGACATACCCAGGAATGGTGATGGAGGACAAACAAAAACAAGAAATGCTGGAATCACTCAGCAGGTCTGGCAGCATCTGTGGAAAGAGAAGCAGAGTTAACGTTTCGAGTCAGTGACCCTTCTTCGGAACATTCCCTCATGGTGATGGAGGAGTCTGGGACATTGTCTGTAAGGTGTGTTTTGGTGAGTATGTCTATGCCAAGCTGCTGCTTGACTAGTCTGTGGGACAGCTCTTCCAATTTTGTCACAATTCCCCAGATGTTAGTGAGAAGGACCCTGCAAGGTTGACTGGGTAAGGTGTACCTTTGTCGTTTCCGGTGCTGGATGATCTGTCCAGTTTCCTTTTTTGACTTTTCTATGGTGGTTTGATACAACTGAGTGGCTTTCTAGGCCATTTCAGAGGGCAGTTAAGAGTCAACCACATTGCTATGAGTCTGGAGCCACATGAAGATCAGACCAGGTAAGGACAGCAGATTTCCTTGAAGGAAGATGGGTTTTAACAACAATCCGGTAGATGGGCAGACAAGTGGCAGATGGAATTTAATACAGACACGTGTGAGGTGCTGCCTTTTGGCAGAAGGAATAGGGAGAGGCAATATATAGTTAATGGCACAGTTCTAAAGAGTGTCCAGGAGCAGAGGGACCTGGGGGTTCATGTGCATCGATCTTTGAAGGTGGCAGGACATATTGAGAGAGTGGTTAGTAAATCATATGGGATCTTGGGCTTCATAAATAGAGGCATTGAGTACAAAAGCAGGGAAGTTACGCTGAACCTTTATAAAGCTCTGGTTACGACAAAACTAGAGTATTGCGTCCAGTTCTGGTCATCACACTTTATGGACAATGTGAAGGTCCTTGAGAGGGTGCAGAGGCGATTTACCAGAATGATTCCAGGGATGGGGCATTTTAGTTACAAGGTTAGGTTGGAGAAGCTGGGGTGATTCTCCTTGGAGCAAAGGAGAGTGAGGGGAGATTTGATAGAGATGGATAAGATTATGACAGGCCTGGATAAGATGGGCAAAGGAAAACTGTTTCCAATAACTAATGGTACAGGGACTGGGGGCCACATTTACGGTTTTGGGCAAAAGATGCAGGGAGGAATGTGAGAAACTTTTTTTTTTACGCAGCGCGTGGTAATGATCTGGAACTCGTTGCCTACAAGGGTGCTGGAAGCGGAGACGATGAATGATTTCAAAAAGGAAGTGAATGGGCTTTTGAAGGAAATAAAGTTGCAGAGCTACAGGAATAGAGTGGGGGAGTGAGACTGACTGGATTGCTGTACAGAGAACCGGCATGGCCTCGATGGGCCGAATGGCCTGGTTTCAAATGACTGAAGTGCAGGATTTGAAGCAGATATTAATGAAAACAGAAGTTTAAATCTGTTTTGTGCATTCGTAATACTCCTGTTTCCATGTTTGATGAACAGGCTGTACAAACCTGCCAACAGAAATTTGAGAAGGAGGTTTCGAGTTTATTGAGCATGGTTGAAGGCCCTGGACTTGCAAAAGGTAATTTTTCGCATTCCTGACTATACTTAAATAATATTTTCTTTTGTAGTTACCTTGTAACACTTGCGAACCATAATTTAATGATTTACAGATTTTTGTTCTGGGCGGGAAAGGGATAATGAATGGGAGTTATTGGACAGTGTGTTGGGTTTGTGGTATGGAGGGGCTTGGGAAGCTGCTTCATAGTTGCTCCTTCTCCACAGGAGTGTGAACAATCTCCGCTCGGTTCTCATAGTTACTCTGAGAGGTAATGGTTGCTCCCCAATGATTAACTTAAACCACCTTCAGTCCAGTGATAGTGTGGCTGATGCCTGGAAATGAGCTTCTTGCATTCTTCCTTTGGCCAATAACTATAGAGCACAGAAGGAGGCCATTCAGCCCTTTGTGTCTGTGCTGGCTCTTTGAAAGAGCTATCCACTCCCCCCTGTTTCCCCATAGACCTGCAAGTTTTTAGGAAGATAAGAGCAGGAGTAGGCCATTCAGCCCATCGAGCCTGCTCTGCCGTTCAGTTAGATCATGGGCAGTCATCTGCCTCAGCACCACTTTCCTGTGCTATCCCCATATCCCTTGATGTCATTCGTTTCCCCTTCAAGTATTTATCCAATTCCCTTTTTGAAAGTTACTATTGAATCTGCTTGCACTGCCCTTTCAGGCAGCGCATTCCAGATCACAACAACTCGCTGTATTTAAAACAAAAATCTCATTTTGCATAAACTCCTGACGTTTGTGCTCTATATTTCTATATATAAACCCGAGGATCCAGTATGCTTTTAATATTCTTCTCATCTTTGCCTGCCGCCCTCACTCATTTGTGTATGTAAACCCCCCTCTGCCCCCCCCACCTCACTCCCGCAGACCCCCCCCCCCCCCCCCCCCCCCAGGTTTTATATTACATGCACTTCATGATTTTTCTTGTGTTATTGCTGTTCTTAAACAAAAAAATTAGACGCTGACCCAAGAATCTTAAGCCCCTGCATGGAAATGCTCCTTAGCACTGAGAAGGATAAATTAATTGAGTTAATCTTGAAGTGAAAGCTATGTGCTGTACTTGGGTTGCTAATGCTTCAATATTAGAGACACATGGCTAGAACTAGCGCAGTCGTCTTTCAGAATGCTTTCTGGGGTTTGTAATTTTTGTTCCTCACTGACGTGTTTCTAGGATTTCAATTTCTGTTGAAAATATTTGCCCGAAATAAGCTTTTTCTGTTTCCATTAAATAAGCCATAGAATGGTTACAGCATAGGACATCATTCGCCCCGTCAAGCCCGTGTTGGCTCTTTATAAGAGGAATTTAGCTAGTCCCACTCCCTCGCTCTTTCCCTGTAGACTGCACATTTTTTTCCCTTCAAGTGCCTATCCAATCCTCTTTTGAAAGCCCCGATTGAATCTGCCTCCACCACACACTCAGGCAGTGCATTCCAAACACTCACTGCATTTAAAAAAACGTTTTTCCTCATGTCACCTCTGATTCTTTTGCCACACAAAAGGTTAATTGGCAAGATAAGGGCTCTTGGAGTTCGGGGCACTATATTAACATGGATAGAGGATTGGTTAACAGATAGGAAGCAACGAGTGGGCATAAATGGGGCATTTTCAAGTTGGCAGGCAGTAAATTGTGGAGTGCCACAAGGATCAGTGCTGGGGCATCAGCTATTTACACTCTATATTAATGACTTGGATGAAGAGACAGAGAGTAATGTATCTAAGTTTGCTGATGATACAAAGGTAGGTGGAAAGGTAAACTGTGGGGAGGAGACAGAGTGTCTGTAAAGAGGTATAGACAGGTTAAGTGACTGGACAACAAGGTGGCAGATGGAGTATAATGTAGGGAAGTGTGAAGTTATTCACTTTGGTCTTAAGAATGGAAAAGTAGAATATTTTGTAATAAGGTGTGCAACTTGTAACTGTCAATGTTCAAAGAGACTTGGGTGTGCTTGTACAAGGAACACAGAAAGTTAACATGCAGGTACAACAAGCAAGCAGGAAGGCAAATGGCATGTTGGCCTTTATTCCAAGGGGACTGGAGTGCAGGAATAAGGAAGTATTGCTACAATTGTACAGGGTTTTGGTGAGACCACATCTGGAATACTGTGTGCAGTTTTGGTCTCCACATTTAAGTAAGGATATACTTGTATTGCAGGCAGTGCAGCGAAGGTTCACTAGATTGGTTACTGGGATGAGGGGATTATTTTATGGGAGGCTAAGTAAATTGGGCCTGTATTCTCTGGAGTTTAGAAGAATGAGAGGTGATCTCATTGAAACATATCAGATTCTAAGGGGGCTGGATAGGGTAGACAGTGAGATTGTTCCCACTGGTCGGGGAATCTAAAACATGGCACAGTCTCAGGATAAGGGGCCAATCATTCAGGACTGAGATGAGGAGAAATTTGTTCCCTCAAAGGGTTGTGAATCTTTGGAATTCTCTATCCCAGAGCGTTGCGGATGCTCCATCATTGAATATACTTAAGTCTGAGATGGACAGATCTTTGGTCTCTCAGGGAATCAAGGGATATGGCGAGTGGGCGGGAAAGTGGAATTGAATCCTAAGATCAGCCATGATTGTATTGAATGGTGGAGCAGGCTTGATGGGCCAAATGGTCAACTCCTGCTCCTATTTCTTGTGTTCCATTGCTTTAAATCTGCATCCTCTGGTTGTCTACCCTTCTCAGTTTCTCCCTACTCTACTCTGTCCAGACCCCTCATGATCTCCTCTCAACCTTCACTTCACTTCTCTAAGGAAAACAGTCCCAACTTCTCCAATCTATTCATGTAACTGAAGTCCCTCATCACTGGAACCGTTCTTGTCAATCTTTTCTGCACCCTCTCTAATGCCTTCACATCTTCCGAAAGTGCAGTGCCCAGAATTTCCACGTTCCAGCTCTGATGAAATGTCGACCTGAAAAGTTAACTCCTCCGCCCTCCACAGATGCTGCCTGACCTGCTGAGCATCTCCAGTATTTTCTGTTTTTTATTTAAACAGGACCTTTTGGCTATTTTTAGATGATTTTAGAATTGGAGTATTACTGTAGATAAAAATCTTAATTCAATTTAACAGCTAGTATTTATATACAGCCCTTAATGTAGTAAAACGCCCCAAGGCACTTCACAGAGTGTTATCAAACAAAATTGGACAGCAAGCCATGTAAGGAGATATGAGGGCAGGTGACCAAAAATGTGTTTATTTTTCATTTTCTTGGAACATTTCAGCTTATTTGTTGTAAAAATACTGGTGATCGGAAGCATGGCTGTTTGACGGTGAGGAATCATCCAATTGGTTAATGGGAGAGATTTTTTTTGCTTTCCAATTGATGTCTTGAAAGGATGGACATTTGGATGACCAATGGTGAGAGATGGGGGTGGGACATGTGGAGGCAGGCGGTCATGTAATTAAATCCTCCAGGAAAGTGTCCAATCAGAGTTGACACTCCTAATTTGAGTGCAGGCGGAAGCCAATAAGAGATGCCTTTGTTTTTATTGAAAAGACCCAAAGGAAATGTTGACTCAAACAGGCAGTTGGATAAGTAATAATCTTGGAGTGATTAGTGGCGTATGGATGATGTACAAAAACAAGGATATCGTGACTCCTCAATGTTCTCATCTTTTTCTGCTTGGAGGTCCTGGCCTTTGTTTGTTACCTTCCCTATAGTGGCATTTTTTTGAGGCTAAAGTTTCACTGTAGGCAATTCATAGACTTGTAGAATGATGCAGCACAGAAAGAGGCCATTCGTCCCATTGTGCCTTTGCCAGCTCTTTGAAAAAGCTATCTGATTAGTCCCACTCCCCTGCTCTTTCCTCATTGCCCTGAATATCTTTCCCTTCCAGTATTTATCCAATTCCCTTTTGAAAGTTACTATTGAATCTGCTTCCAGCGCCCTTTCAGGCAGCGCGTTCCAGATCACAACTCTCTGTAAAAAGAAAATTCTGCTCATGTCCCCTCTTTTTTTTATTTAACTAATCACCTTAAACCCTCCTGCCAGTGGAATCAGTTTCTCCCTATTTACTGTATCAAAAACACTCATGATTTTGAACATGTCTTTGAAATCTCCTCTTAACCACCTCTTCCTCAGCTTCTCCAGTCTGTCCACATAACTGAAGACCCTCATCCTTGGTACCATTCTAGTAAATCTCTTCTGCATCCTCTCAAAGGGCCTTGACATCCTTCCTAAAGTGTGGTGCCCAGAATTGGGTCCAATACTCCAGTAAAGCCACACCAGGATTAAGCATCACTTCCTTGCTTTTGTACTGTATGCCTCTCTTAATAAATCCAAGGATCCCATAAGCTTTATTAATATCCTTCTCAACTGCTGCCTTCAAAGACTTGTGTAGTTACCCCCTCCCCCAATCTCTCTCTTCCTGTACTCTCTTTAAAATTGTATCATTTAGTTTGTAGTACCTCTCCTCCTTCCTACCAAAATGTATCACTTCATATTTCTCTGCATTAAATTGCATCTGCCATGTGTCTGCCCATTTCTATGTCTTGTCTTCCTGAAGTCTGTTGCTATCCTCCTCATTGTTATTTTTTCATGGGATTTGGGTGTTGCTGGCTAGGCCAGCATTCATTGCAATAAAAGCAAAATACTGCGGATGCTGGAAATCTGAAATAAAAACAAGAAATGCTGGAAATACTCAGCAGGCCTGGCAGCATCTGTGGAGAGAGAAGCAGAGTTAACGTTTCAGGTCAGTGACCCTTCTTCGGAACTGGCAAATATTAGAAATGTCACAGGTTATAAGCAAGTAAAGCGGGGGTGGGGCAAGAGATAACAAAGGAGAAGGTGTAGATAGGACAAGGCCACAGATTAGCTGACCAGAAGGAGGTGTAATATCTGCCCATTTACCTCCTCTCTCCTCACTATCCCAGGCCCCAAACACTCCTTTCAGGTGAAGCAGCGATTTACTTGTACTTCTTTCAATGTAGTATAGTGTATTTGCTGCTCACAATGTGGTCTCCTCTACACTGGGGAGACCAAACGCAGACTGGGTGACCGCTTTGCAGAACACCTCCGCTCGGTCCACAAGCAGGACCCTGAGCTTCCGGTTGCTTGCCATTTCAACACTCCCCCCTGCTCTCATGCTCACATATCTGTCCTGGGATTGCTGCAGTGTTCCCGTGAACATCAACGCAAGCTCGAGGAACAGCATTTCATTTACCGATTAGGCACGCTACAGCCTGCCGGACTGAACATTGAGTTCAATAATTTCAGAGCATGACGGGGCCCCCCCCATTTTACTTTTATTTTTAGTTATTTTTATCTTTACATTTTTTTTGTATGTTTATTTTTGTTCATCTTGGTTTGTTCGGTTTGCTTACTCACTTTTTTTTCACGTTTGTACTTGCTGCTGTTCAATCTTCAGTCCGTTAACACCCTATCTGTACTCATGCTTTGTCTTTCAACACACCATTAACATATTGTTTGCCTTTGATCCATGACCTTCTGGTCAGCTAATCTATGGCCTTGTCCAATCTACACCTTCTCCTTTGTTATCTCTTGCCCCACCCCTGCTTTACTTGCTTAAAATCTTTTACATTTCTAATATTTGCCAGTTCCGAAGAAGGGTCACTGACCTGAAACGTTAACTCTGCTTCTCTCTCCACAGATGCCAGACCTGCTGAGTATTTCCAGCATTTCGTGTTTTTATTTCAGCATTCATTGCACATTACTACATTTCCCAGTTCTGTGCCATCTGCAATTTTTGAAATTATGCCCTGTTTACCCAAGTCCAGACCAGTATGTATTTAAAAAGCTCATTGATCCTAATATTGACTCCTGGCTGCATACTTCCCTTCAATCTGAGAAACAACTGTTTACCACTACCCTATGCTTTCTGTCCCTTAGCCAGTTTTATGTTCATGCTGCCACTGTCCCTTTTAATCCCAGAGGTTTTAATTATACTAGTCTATTATGTTGTACTTTGTGAAACGCCCTTTGCAAGTCCACATAAACAACATCTACCGCAGTACCCTCATCAGCCCTCTCCATTGCAGATGGAACCTGTACCCTTTGCATTCTACAGCATATTCCATTGAAGTGTCAGTGGATTGGACTCCTCCAGAGGGGGGTATTTTATGATTTACTGATACTTACCAATTATGTTATAGGCAACAATATGATATATTAAAACACTTCTTTTGGCATATATCAAGACTACTAAGTTGTGATGAAAGGATCTGACAGGCCTTAACAGATGAGAAAATAGATTCAAACTCATCTAAATAGTCCTGTTAAGGTTTGTCTTTCTGAAAGTACTCCTCGATTTTAAAATTGTCACCTTTGTTTTCAAATCCCTTCACAGCCTTGCCTCTTCCTATCTCTGTAACCTCCTACAAACCTCCAAGGTCTCTGCACTCCCCCCAGATCTGGCCTCTTGAGAATCCCTGATTTTCCTTCACTCAGCCATTAGCGGCCATCAGTTGCTGAGGTTCGAAGCTCTGGAATTCCCCCTCTAAGTCACTCCGCCTCTCTCTCCTCCTTTAAGACTCACCTTAAAACTTATCTGTTTGACCAAGCTTTTGGCTACCTGTCATAATAGTTCATGTGCGTTAATGTCAACTTCGTTGCTTGCTGAAGAACCTGTGAAACAGCTTGGGGACATTTTACTAAATTAGACATGCCATATAAGTGCAATTTGTTCGATAATGCTGTGTACAGTTAAGTTGGACGTCACCATTCACGGAATAACTTTTCTCACTGTTATTGGGTTTGCTGCAGGATTACCACCCCGACTGTTCCAGAAGGTGAAAGATGTAACTGAATCATCCAGAATCGCATGTTTTACACTCAGCAACTGCGTTCTATTCATCTCAAAGCAAGAAGTGGTTTGTATTATTAGTATTGTATCTAATTGTGTCTTGTGACCAACTATTAAGGGAACAATCCATTGCTTTTATAGAATTATACAGTGCAGAAGGAGGCCATTCTGCCCACTGTGCCTGTGCTGGCTCTATGAAAGAGTTGTCCCACTTCACCTTGCTCTTTTCCCGCAGCCCTGCAAATGTTTTTCTTTTCAAGTATAGGGAATTCAGCAGAAAATTATTCATCCAAAGAGTTGTAAGAATGCTGGGGCATGAGTAGGCCATATGGTCCATTCAATAAACTCATGGCTGATCTATCTTTCCATCCTATCCTCATTTTTTTTCGTCTTGTCATGTGATGTGGGCTGACAAGTTCAGCATTTATTGCCCATCCTTAATTGCCCTTGAGAAGGTGGTGGTGAGCTGTTGCCTTGAACTGCTGCAGTCCATGTACACCCATGCCATTGTTAGCAAGAGAGTTCCAGGATTTGACCCAATGACAGTGAAGGAACGGCGATATAGTTCCAAGTCAGGATGGTGTCTGGCTTGGAGGGGAACTTGCAGGTGGTGATGTTCCCCGTGCGTCTGCTGCCCTTGTCCTTCTAGGTGGTAGAGGCTGCGGGTTTGGAAGGTGATGTCAAAGGAGCCGTGCTGAGTTGCTGCAGTGCGTCTTGTAGATGGTACACACTGCTGTCACCGTGCGTCGGTGGTGGAGGGAGTCAGGGAGTGAATGTTTGTAGATGGGGTGCCAATCAAGTGGGCTGCTTTGTCCTGGATGGTGTTGAGCTTCTTGTGTTGTTGGAGCTGCACCCATCCAGGCAAGTGGAGAGTATTCCATGACACTCTTGACTCGTGCTGGGGTGTGACGAGGTGAGTTACTTGCCTCAGAATTTCCAGTCTATTATTTGTTCTTGTCGCCGCCATTGTTGTATGGCTGGTCCATATCCCTCGATCCCTTAAGACCCAAAAATCCTTTGATCTCTGCCTTGAATGTACTGAACAACTGAGCATCTCTGGAGTAGAGAATTCCAAAGATTCACAACCCTTGGAGTGAAGAAATGTCTCCTCACCTCAGTCCCACGTGGCTGCTCCCTTATCCTGAGACTGGCCCTGGAAGTACTAATATTTTTTATGGCTCGGTGTGACATTTGCTTGCTAATTGCTCCCCCCAGCTCCACAACAGTCCTTGAGCCCCCCTTCCACACTGTCCTCTATCCACCCCTCCTGAACTCCATGGGTTCAGCAATATAAATGGCTGTTTCATATCTATGTATGGTTCGATGAACTAGATCTTTTCAAGTAAGTGATTAATTAATTTATTGTCTGAAACTGTAAGCAGGCTTCCAGAAGGCAATCAGTAAGGTTCAATTCTGAAGTTTACGAATGCAACATTGCAGTGAGGGAATGGGACATTAAGCTTTGTTCAGCCTTCTTCAAACAATGTTCAGCTCTGCTTTGCATTAAGTAACAAACGTATTGTTGATGGAAAATTTGTCCGTTTAGTTCTGCACTTGAAAGTACAGTGAAACATCTAAATTACAGACACCTTGGACTGGCATCAGCTTTCCTTTTTTATTCCACCAGGTGTCATTACTTTCATAACGGTCACTGAATTTTTTTACAGTACATACAGTAGATTGGGGAGTTCTTCACCCAGCACAGAGAAACCACTCCATTCCTGAGATGGAGCCCTGCAGTCATTCAATCAGAGATAGAGTAGTTTCTCTGCTGCTATGCATGCTGGATAAAGAACCCCTCCATGCCACAAAAACCTGACCTGTGTCCATGTTTTAAGTTGTCAAAGGTACTTGATGCATTGAAGGCTGTGTGTAGTATGTAATTTGAGAGTGTCTGTGGTTTCAGAGTGCCCCTTGTATCATTTACCATCCAAATTATTTAGGTGTCTCTATTCTTTTCCAGATGTGGATTTATATAGGTTTCGCTGTAGCTGTGTCTGGCAGCAGTTACACGAGATTTTGCAGGGGATTTTTCATGTGTTGTTAGTAAATAATGTGAGTAGTACACTTCTCGCAGTGCAAAATTTGTAGTGGATACTAGGGCAGGTCCCAGATGAAGATGATATAAGAGCATGAGAAATAGGAGCTTGAGGGCCGAATGGTCTACTCCTGCTCCCATTTCCTAGGAGCTGGAATAGGCCATTTGGCCCTTTGAGCCTGCAGTGCTGTCCAGCAAGGTCATGGCTGCTCTTCGACCATAACTCCACCTTCCCACACTATCACCGTATCTCTTAATTCCCTTAGTACCCAAAAAACCTTCGATGTCAGTTTTGAATATACTCAATGTCCTGAGCATCCACAGCTCTCTGGGATAGAGAATTCCAAACACAACCCTTTGAGTGAAGAAATATCTCCTCATCTCAGTCCTAAATGGCTGACCCCTTTATTCTGACACTGTGACCCCGTGCTCTAGATTCCCCAGCCAGGTGAAACATTTTCTTGGCATCTACTCTGCCAAGCCCTTTAAGAATTATATATTTCAATACAATCACCTCTATTGTAAATTCCATGGAATATAGGTCTAGTCGACTCAATTTCTCCTCATAGGACAATCCCCTCATCCCAGGAATCAGGCTTGGGCTGATAAGTGGCAAGTGACATTTGTGCCACACAAGTGCCGGGCAATGACCATCTCCCCCTTGACATTTGAGCAACATTACCATTGCTGAATCCCCCACCATCAACATCTTGGAGATTGCCAATGACCAGAAACTTAACTGGACCAGCCACATTAATAATGTGGCTAAAGAGCAGATCAGAGGCATGGATTTGTTTAGGGCAAATTGTATTTAACTAATGAGTTTTTTGATGAGGTAACAGGGAAAATGGATGAGATAATATATATTATATATGTCATATATATTAATGACTTGGATGTGAATGTAAGGGGCATGATTAGTAAGTTTGCAGATGACACCAAAATTGGTGGTATAGTGGATAGTGGAGAAGGTTGTCTAAGGTTACAACAGGATATAGATCAACTGGGAAAGTGGGCAAGGGAGTGGCAAATTGGATTTAATGCAGACAAGTGTGAAGTGATGCATTTTGGGAAGTTAAACCAAGGTTGGACATTTTCAGTGAATGGGAGGGCCCTGGGGAGTGTTGTTGGGTAGAGAGACCTTGGGGTGCAAGTACATAGTTCCCTGAAAGTGGCAACACAGGTAGACAGGGTGGTGAAGATGGCGTATGGCATGCTTGCCTTCATCGGCCGCGGCGCTGAGTACAAGAGTTGGGACGTCATGTTACAGTTGTACATAACGGTGGTTAGGCTGCATTTGGAGTACTGTGTGCAGTTCTGGTCGCCGCACTACAGGAAAGATGTGATTAAGCTAGAGAGGGTACAGAAAAGATTCACAAGGATGTTGCCTGGTTTGGAGGGCTTGAGTTATAAAGAGAGATTGGATCGGCTGGGTCTGTTTTCCCTGGAGCGAAGGAGGCTGAGAGGGGACATGATAGAGGTATATAAAATTATGAGAGGCATAGATAGGGTAGATAGCCAGAGTCTGTTTCCCAATAGGGTAGATAGCCAGAGTCTGTTTCCCATGGTATGGATGACTAAAACTAGAGGGCATAGATTTAAGATGAGAGGGAGGAGATTTAAAGGGGATCAAAGGGGTAAATTTTTCACACAAAGAATATTGGGTATCTGGAATGAGCTGCCAGAGGAGGTGGTGGAGGCAGGAACAGTAGCAACATTGAAGAGGCATCTGGACAGGTACTTGAATGAGCAAGGCATAGAGGGATATGGAATTAATGCAGGCACTTGGGATTAGTATAGATAGGCATTATGATCGGCATGGACGCGGTGGGCCGAAGGGCCTGTTTCTATGCTGTACGACTCTATGACTCTATAATGAGGTTGATGTGATGTACACTGACTTTCAAAAGGTATTTAATGAAGTGCTACGTAACAGGCTTGTCAGCAAAGTTAAAGCTCATGGAATAAAAGGGACATTCGTAGCCTGGATACGAAATTGGCTGACTGACAGGAAACAGAGGGTAGTGGTGAACGGTTCTTTTTCGGACTGGAGAAAGGTATATAATGGGGTTCCCCAGGGGCCGATGTTAATGACCTAGACTTGGGTGTATCGGGCACAATTTCAAAATTTGCAATGACACAACTTGGAAGTATTGTGAACTGTGAGGAGGATAGTGATAGACTTCAAGAGGACATAGACAGGCTGGTGGAATGGGCAGACAAGTGGCAGATGAAATTTAATGCAGAGAACTGAGGTGATTCATTTTGTCAGGAAAAACGAGGAGAGGCAATATTAAATAAAGGGTACAATTCTAAAGGGGGTGCAAAAACAGAGGGACCTGGGGGCGTACATGCAGAAATCATTGAAGGTTGCAGGGCAGGTTGAGAAATTTAATAAAGCATACGGGATCCTGGGCTTCATAAATCGGGGCATAGAGTACAAAAGAAAGGAAGTTATGATAAACCTGTATAAAACACTGGTTCAGCTTCAACTGGAGTATTGTGACCAGTTCTGGGCACCACGTTTTAGGAAGGATGTTAAGGCATTAGAGAGGGTGCAGAAAAGATTCGCGAGATTTGTTCCAGGGATGAGGAACTTCAGTTCCATGGATAGTTTGGAGCAGCTGGGGCTGTTCTCCTTGGGGAAGAGAAAGTTGAGAGGACATTTTGTAGAATTACACCAAAGAATCATTACTGCGCAGGAGGCCATTCAGCCCATCATGTCTACACTGGCACTCCGAATGAGCAATTTACCTAATGCCATTCCCTATCTTCTCCGCATAACTCTGCACATTCTGCCTTTTCATATACAGTCTAATTCCCTTTTGAATGCTTCAGTTGAACCTGCCTCCACCATGTTCTCAGTGCATTCCAGATCTTAACCACTCCCTATGTGAAAAAGTTTTCTCTCATGTCGCTTTTGCTTATGTTACCAAATACTTTAAATCTGTGTCTTCTCGTTCTCGATCATTTCACGAGTGGGTACAGTTTCTCTCTATTTACTCTGTCCAGACTCTTCATGATTTTGAATACCTCTATCAAATCACCTCTCAGCCTCCTCTTCTCTTCTCCAAGGAAAACAGTCCTAACTTCCCCAATGTGTCTTCATAACTGAAATTCCTCATCCCTGGAACCATTCTCATGAATCTTTTCTGTACTCTCTCAAATGCCCTCACGTCTTTCCTAAAGTGCAGTGCCCAGAACTGGATGCAATACTCCAGCTGAGGCTGAACTAGTGTTTTATACAAGTTCAACATAACTTCCTTACTGTTGTAATCTATGCCCCTATTAATAAAGCCCAGGATACTGTATGCTTTATGAAACACACTCTCAACCTGTTCTGCCACCTTCAATGACTTATGCACCTATACACCCGGGTCCCTCTGCTCCTGCATCCCCTTTAGAATTGTACCCTTTATTTTTATATAAATGTGTTTTAAAAAAAATCATCAGGGGTCTGGACAGAGTAGATATTGGGACAAACTGTTCCCATTAGCGGAAGGATCGAGAACCAGAGGACACAGGTTTAAGGTGAATGGCAAAAGAAACAATGGTGACATGAGGAAAAACTTCTTTACGCGGGGAATGTTTAGGATCTGGAATGCACTGCCTGAGAGTGTGGTGGAAGCAGATTCAACCGTAGCTTTCAAAAGAGACTTGGAGAATTATCTGGAGGGAAATAATTTTCAGGGCTATGGGGAAAAGGCAAGGGAATGGGACCAAGTGAGTTGAACTTGGAGAGCCAGCACAGGCACGACGGGCTGAATGGTCTCCTTTTGTGCTGTAACCATTCTGTGATCTGACAAGTTGATGTCCATGAACTATGCCTGCAGAAGTGTGTGTTGCTGATGGAGGTTAATTAAAGTATTTCCATATTACTCATTAATACATTGCTGGTGATGGTGAAAGTGTTGCTAATAAGGTGAAGTAAATGCTGGAATACATTTCCAGGTGAAATCCTTTGTCATTTGGAATGTAACATTTTTGGCAACTTGGCTTCACATTGGAGTTAATTTAGAAGGAGCAAATAGAATTATTTCTGAAGTCATATTAAATTCTGGTGCCCACATTCTAACTTGCACCAATTCCTGTTCACTCATCAGCCCTGCTCAGATCGGGGGAAAAAGAACCTGACCCGGACCCAAGCCCAACCCAGCCCAAGTCCCTCCAATTTTGCCCGACCCCGATCCGACCTGACCCGACCCAAGCCTGGCCTGATCACCCCTTTACTTACCTTCGGACTCGGAACCTCCAGGAAGCTGCAGCAAGTGCGTGATGACATCATAGTGACATCACTTGCTCACTGCACAGACTCCGTTTCGTCCTGGACTCCCAGCTCTGATAAGTTTTAATTTAATATTTACCAGCAGAGCACTTCGTGTGTGTCTGGCCCAATCCGAACCCGTCACATGTCATCAGGTCCAGGTCGGGTAGCAGGCCTTTTACCCTGTGCTCTTTGATCTGTGTTGCCTCCCAGTTAAGGAATGCCTCGAATTTAAAATTCCCATACTTGTTTTCAAATTGCTCCACGTCTTTGCTTCTCTCTATCTCTGTAATCTCCTCCAGCTCCACAATCTCTGCACTCCTTCATTTCTGGTCTCTTGGCATCCTCAATTTTAACTGCTCCACTATTGGCAGCCGTGCCTTCAGCTGTCTGAGCCCTAATCTCTGGAATTGCCTCCCTAAACCTGTCCACCTCTCTCTCTCTCTCTCTCTCTCTCTCAAGCTTCAACACTTTCCTTAAGACCTGTCTCTTTGACCAAGCTTTTACCCCAATATCTACATATGTGGCTCACTATCAAATTTTGATTGATAATGCTACTGTGAAATGCCTTAGGATGATTATGATGTTAAAGGTGCTATATAAATACAAATTGTTCTATTCAAACGCTTCCAACAAGTTAATACTGTGGTGGTTGGTTTTTAAAAACCAGCTGGAGTGAAATCAGATTGTGGAAATATATAAGGGAGAGATGTGGGTCAACCATTGCAATGTAACTGCTATTAAGGATAGGATGCTGGATTATATTCCAGCTTTTCTTGGAAGTAAAATAAGGGAGTGCCAATAGATGTTGGCTGTATGGATTTTCAGGAGCAATTCGATGAGTGATTAACAAAAATGAGAGCACACTGCATTTGAAGCACCCATTTGACTTGGGCTGGAAACTGGTTGGAAGGTAGGAGGTAAAGAAAAAGTAAGAACTTACATTTATGTAGCGCCTTTCATGACCTCTGGATGTCCAATGAAATATATAGCCAGTGAAGTATTCTGAACTGTTGTAATGTCGGGAAACACAGCAGTCAATTTGTGCACAGCAAGCTCCCACAGACAGCAGTAAGGTAAATGGCCAGATAATCTGGTTGAGGGACAGATGTTGACTAGAATACTGCGGAAAACTTCCCCAACAACAACAACTTGTATTTATATTGTGTCTTCAACTTAATAAAATGCCCCAAAGTGCTTCACCGGAGTATTATAAAACAAAATTTGGCACCAAGCCACAAAATGAGATATTAGGCCAGAGGACCGAAAGGTTGGTCAAAAAGATGGGTTGTAAAGGAGTGTCTTAAAGGAGGAAAGTTGAGCTAGAGAGTCAGAGGATTTTAGGGAGGGAATTCCAGAGCTTAGGTCCTTGGCAACTGAAGGCACGGCCACCAATGGTGAAGCAATTAGTGGCTGCACCACTAAACTTCGAAATAGTGCTGTGGGATCTTTCTCGCCGACCTGAGAGGGCAGTTAGGGCCTCAGTTTAACATCTCATCCGAAAGATAAAGGATCAAGAGCTATGCTGATTGGCAGCATGTGACAAGTTGTGTTCCCCAGCAATCCGTTCTGGGACTGCAACTTTTCACCCTGTTGATTAAAAGTGGAGGAATAGAGAGTTGTATCTCCAAGTGTGAAGATGACTAAGTTAGGAGGGACAGTAAATGGTGCAGATGGGAGCAGGAAGTTGTGCAGGAACAGACGACAGGTTAGGTGAGCGGGCAAAACTAGTTTTTTAAAAAAAATGAAACCTTTACAAAGCTGTGGGGAAAGAGTAGGGGATTGGGACTAATTGGATAGCTCTGCCAAAGAGGCAGCACAGGTTAGATGGGTAGAATAGTCTGCTCTGCTGTATGATTCTTTGGCTGGTAGTTTTATTATTTACCTGGTTGAAGGAATGTCTTTTTTTTTGCTGCTACAAGAGAAATAGTGGAAGATTTCATGGAGTGCACTCTATTCAGAGGGAATACAATGAAGAAAGAACCCCAAATCCCTTCTCCAGATGTCTTTATAGGTTTCTTGCAGAACTGTCTGCTTCCTGTCAAAAAGCATTGGACCTCCAGAGGAGGGGCTTGTTTTTAATTTACGTTTTGGTGCAGTACACTCGTTAAACTATTAGAAGTATCTTGCTTTCCCATGTCGTCTTTTGGATGAAATGTTAAACCACCTGCCCTCTTGGCTGGAAGTAAAAGACCCCATGGCCACTATTTTGAAGAAGAGCAGGGGACCTCTCCTGGTGCCTTGGCCAATGTGGCTAAAACCGATTATTTTGACGTCTATCTCATTGCTGTTAATGGGATCCTCCTGTGTATAATTTAGATGCTGCGCCTTCCTATATTTGAAGGTTGCTATGAAGCACTTTGGAATATTCCAAGGACTTGACAAGTGCTGTATAATTGTAAGTTTTATATAGCTGAGGAACGATGCACCTGAGAAGAGGACTGGTGGGAGTGGGAAGTGAGAGAAGCCATTGCAGGAGTGCAGACTAGTTGGATGCAAAGACCTGTTTCTGCTTGTCGACTTGATATGTTGAATTTTGGCATATTCTGATACATAGGTATGTTGGGGGCTCCCTTCACTTTGCAGATGTTCTCCTGAAATGCTGGAAGATGTGAGAATGTAGAAAATGAGCGCAGTTGTCTCATTCGATGGTTTAAACTGGATTTGCAGCTCATCCTTTCTCCTTTGTAGATTAAGAGCAGTTTATGGAGACTGACCATTGTGGATTGGTTGGTTTAAAATAAGTGGAAGTATTAGTGCTGAAGTTGGGTCAGAATTAAAGCGCTCAGGCAATTTTAACCGAAACAACCGGGATCGGGTGCAACGTTGGTTTTTCATCAACTTCATTTTACTTTCCAATGGAGTGAATGTTGCAAAACTGGCGTTCCACTCTATCCCATGGGATTCCTGCTGGGTGTGTTAGGATTAAAATTAACTCCCAAAACTCTACAGAAGGGCAGTGGGGTAAGAAACAAATACTTGTCCCGCAGTGGACACTGGTATTGTTGGAGGTCGCTCGATGAAGATACAAAAAAAAGCTGTTGCAATGTTGGACTGGAAAGCTGGCAGGATTTTATCTCCTGCACTAAATAATCATTAATTATATTTTGCGTTAATGATCATCTCTTCCACTAAAGCCAACAGTCTGACGGTGCAACTCATTCTTGCTGCGACTTCAATTTGCGTCCGGATCCTGTTTCTGGAACAAGGGAGGGGGCGGGGCCACAATGGGTGGGGCCAGAGGCTGGGGGCGGGGCATGCGTGATGGGGAGGGACCGGGGTCTGGGGGCGGGGCTGGCGAGATGGGGAGGGTCTGGGGGCGGGGCTGGCGAGATGGGGAGGGGCTGGCGAGTGGCCGGGGCTGGGAAGATGGGGAGGGGCCTGGGTCTGGGGGGCGGGGCTGGTTGCTGCTCTCGCTGCCGCCACTCGGGCGGAGCTTGAGACGGTCGGCGACTCCGGAATATCATCCTCCAGGAGCCCGGGGACAGCGGGACCCCCTCAGGTGAAGGTGAGGGAGGAGCGGCCCCAGAAAACAGCAGGTGAGCATGCGGAGCCGTCAGAGAGCAAGCTAGTGGCTCACCTCCCCTTCCCTCCCACCTCCCCTTCCCTCCCACCTCCCCTTCCCTCCCACCTCCACACCTCCCCTTCCCTCCCACCTCCACACCTCCCCTTCCCTCCCACCTCCACACCTCCCCTTCCCTCCCACCTCCCCTTCCCTCCCACCTCCACACCTCCCACCTCCACACCTCCCCTCCCCTCCCACCTCCCCTCCCACCTCCCCTCCCACCTCCCCTCCCACATTCCCTCCCACCTCCACACCTCCCCTCCCACCTCCACACCTCCCCTCCCACCTCCCCTTCCCTCCCACCTCCCCTTCCCTCCCACCTCCACACCTCCCCTTCCCTCCCACCTCCACACCTCCCCTTCCCTCCCACCTCCACACCTCCCCTTCCCTCCACCTCCACACCTCCCCTTCCCTCCCACCTCCACACCTCCCACCTCCCCACCTCCACACCTCCCACCTCCACACCTCCCCTTCCCTCCCACCTCCACACCTCCCCTTCCCTCCCACCTCCACACCTCCCCTTCCCTCCCACCTCCACACCTCCCCTTCCCTCCCACCTCCACACCTCCCCTTCCCTCCCACCTCCACACCTCCCCTTCCCTCCCACCTCCACACCTCCCCTTCCCTCCCACCTCCACACCTCCCCTTCCCTCCCACCTCCACACCTCCCCTTCCCTCCCACCTCCACTCCTCCCCTTCCCTCCCACCTCCACTCCTCCCCTTCCCTCCCACCTCCCCCGACGCTTCTCACCCCCCCCCGACGCTTCTCACCCCCCCCGACGCTTCTCCCCCCCCCCCCCGACGCTTCTCCCCCCCCCCCCCGACGCTTCTCCCCCCCCCCCCCGACGCTTCTCCCCCCCCCCCCCGACGCTTCTCCCCCCCCCCCCGACGCTTCTCCCCCCCCCCCGACGCTTCTCCCCCCCCCCCCCGACGCTTCTCCCCCCCCCCGACGCTTCTCCCCCCCCCCCGACGCTTCTCCCCCCCCCCGACGCTTCTCCCCCCCCCCCCGACGCTTCTCCCCCCCCCCGACGCTTCTCCCCCCCCCCCCGACGCTTCTCCCCCCCCCCCGACGCTTCTCCCCCCCCCGACGCTTCTCCCCCCCCCCCGACGCTTCTCCCCCCCCCGACGCTTCTCCCCCCCCCCCGACGCTTCTCCCCCCCCCCCGACGCTTCTCCCCCCCCCCGACGCTTCTCCCCCCCCCCGACGCTTCTCCCCCCCCCCCGACGCTTCTCCCCCCCCCCGACGCTTCTCCCCCCCCCCCGACGCTTCTCCCCCCCCCCCGACGCTTCTCCCCCCCCCCCGACGCTTCTCCCCCCCCCCCGACGCTTCTCCCCCCCCCGACGCTTCTCCCCCCCCCCGACGCTTCTCCCCCCCCCCCCCCGACGCTTCTCCCCCCCCCCCCGACGCTTCTCCCCCCCCCCCGACGCTTCTCCCCCCCCCCGACGCTTCTCCCCCCCCCCCCCGACGCTTCTCCCCCCCCCCCGACGCTTCTCCCCCCCCCCCGACGCTTCTCCCCCCGCCCCCGACGCTTCTCCCCCCCCCGACGCTTCTCCCCCCCCCCCGACGCTTCTCCCCCCCCCCCGACGCTTCTCCCCCCCCCCCCGACGCTTCTCCCCCCCCCCGACGCTTCTCCCCCCCCCGACGCTTCTCCCCCCCCCCGACGCTTCTCCCCCCCCCCCCGACGCTTCTCCCCCCCCCCCGACGCTTCTCCCCCCCCCCCCCCGACGCTTCTCCCCCCCCCCCCCGACGCTTCTCCCCCCCCCCCCCCCGACGCTTCTCCCCCCCCCCCGACGCTTCTCCCCCCCCCCCCCCGACGCTTCTCCCCCCCCCCCCGACGCTTCTCCCCCCCCCCCCCGACGCTTCTCCCCCCCCCCCCCGACGCTTCTCCCCCCCCCCCCCGACGCTTCTCCCCCCCCCCCCCGACGCTTCTCCCCCCCCCCCCGACGCTTCTCCCCCCCCCCCCGACGCTTCTCCCCCCCCCCCCCCGACGCTTCTCCCCCCCCCCGACGCTTCTCCCCCCCCCCCGACGCTTCTCCCCCCCCCCCCGACGCTTCTCCCCCCCCCCCCCGACGCTTCTCCCCCCCCGACGCTTCTCCCCCCCCCGACGCTTCTCCCCCCCCCCGACGCTTCTCCCCCCCCCCCCGACGCTTCTCCCCCCCCCCCGACGCTTCTCCCCCCCCCCGACGCTTCTCCCCCCCCCCCCGACGCTTCTCCCCCCCCCCCCCGACGCTTCTCCCCCCCCCCCCCGACGCTTCTCCCCCCCCCCCCGACGCTTCTCCCCCCCCCCCCGACGCTTCTCCCCCCCCCCCCGACGCTTCTCCCCCCCCCCCCGACGCTTCTCCCCCCCCCCCCGACGCTTCTCCCCCCCCCCCCGACGCTTCTCCCCCCCCCCCCGACGCTTCTCCCCCCCCCCCCGACGCTTCTCCCCCCCCCCCCCGACGCTTCTCCCCCCCCCCCCGACGCTTCTCCCCCCCCCCCGACGCTTCTCCCCCCCCCCCGACGCTTCTCCCCCCCCCCCCGACGCTTCTCCCCCCCCCCCCGACGCTTCTCCCCCCCCCCCCGACGCTTCTCCCCCCCCCCCCGACGCTTCTCCCCCCCCCCCCGACGCTTCTCCCCCCCCCCCGACGCTTCTCCCCCCCCCGACGCTTCTCCCCCCCCCCGACGCTTCTCCCCCCCCCGACGCTTCTCCCCCCCCCCCCCGACGCTTTTCCCCCCCCCCCCGACGCTTCTCCCCCCCCCCCTTCCCCTTCACCCCCTCCACAAACCCTTATTTGTTTTCTTGTCCCATTCCCACTCCCTTTCGCCTTTCCTTCGTAACTGTTTTCTGATTTAATCTCCTGTCTCCCACTGTGACACAGACCTTCCATTTTGTTCATTCCCTTCGCGCCCCCCCCCCCCCCACCCCCGCAGCTGCATTTCACTTTCCTAAAACCTGTTACATTTCAAACTTATCCCAGTTCTCATGTAAGGTCTTCGACCTGAAACGTTAACTGTGTTTCTATCTGCTTGATCTGCTGAGTATTTCTACTGTTTTCTGTCTTCAAATGTCCTCAAATTATATTTAAATTTCCAGGCAAATATTGGGATCGTCAGGCTCTATTTCAGTACAGGCCCAATGGGCCTAATGGCCTCCTTTCTGTTGCATCATTCTAATGACACACAGACACAATGTGTACAACTAAACTAAGTCTTTACAGCCATTGTAGTGAAAGTGAACTTAACTGACTTTTTTTTAAAACTGCAGTGTCTTTTAAAGTTCACATTGCAGAAAGATTCTCGCAACTTGCTGCTGGGGATTTATCTCCCCTTCTGTTCACATTAGAATGGATGAAGAGGATGAACCATCCGTTGTTCCACTGATCCCCTTACCCTTCACATTCCATCTGCATCTCGCTCACTGGCACCGTTTACACCAGTTCAGACCAGCCGTAGGACGTAATAATTTAATACCTATTAAATGGAACAGACGCAGGTCTGTCAATTAGGCTTCCCAGTCGCTGAGCAGTTTAACGCTGGGAGTGCAGAGAGGGCAGCTTTAATGTCCGAACCCACAGGACTGAACTGTTGGTCACTATCAATTGGGGCAGTGAGGCTGCTATTCTGATGGCCTCAGTATGCTTGGTTAGCAAAAGGGAAATCGGTTTGCTGATTGCTACCCATTGATCACTGCTGAAAGTGTGCTTATGAGGATGTTGGCCGTGGACAATATCTGGGTCAGCTGTGATGCCTCTTGAGTGGAATAGTCTATCAGCACTTCCTAACGACGCACAGAGCAATGTGGTACCAGTGGACAATCAACAACTATTTAACTATATATCAGCAAGAAATCTTTACCTCCGGGAGAATTAACAGAAACGAAACATCTTACAAAAGCAAAATACTGTGGGTGCTGGAAATCTGAAAGAAAAACAAAGTTCTGGAAATACTCTGCATCTGGCAGCGTCTGTGGAGAAAGAAACAGAGTTAACTTTCCAGGTCAGTGACCTTTCACCAGAACTGGGAAATCTTATAAATGTAATAGGTTTTGAACAAGTGAAAGGGCGGGCGGGGGGGCACGGGGTGGGATGCTCCTCCCTGAACTTTAATTGAGCTTCATTGGAACGTTGCAAGAGGCGCCAAGGAATGAGAGATCAGAGTGGGAGCAAGGTGGAGAATTAAAATGACAGGTGACCGGAAGCTCCGGCTTGGAGACTGTTTGTATTTACTTACTGGTAAATTGCAGCAAAAGAAGACAGCTTCTCAATGAATAACCTTTGAAAAGCTTATGCTCGATTATTATTATAAATCCACGTATATTTATTTGAAATTTCTAAATGCAAACGTCCATCTTGTGAAGACCAATCGGAGCTGGTTTCCTATGTTTTTGGTGGGAACGACTTTCAGTCCCACTAACTGGTGTCTGTGTGTGTGTCTCTGTGTCCAATTTGTAATTTATAGGCCCTGTGAACGCTGAGTATTAACTTTGCTTAATACATATTAGTACTGGAAACACTGAATTAATGGATTTCAGTAATATTTTAATTAGCTTTTCATCTCGGGTGAAAAGTCAATTTTGATGTAGCAACTTGTTTTGAAAAAAGGAAACTATCTTGAACCATTGCTAAATTGCTTAACTTTTCCCTTACCAGAAATTTGCCGAACGTAAGGGTCAGGATTTTGTTTTCAAACCATTATTTGAGGAAAGAGAGTTTTGAACTGTTGAGGCATGAGCCTGTAGTAACTTTAGAGTCCTTGCTAATCTTGGATAAGTTACGAGAATGTTCCTTTTGAACCTATGAGAAGTTGTGCATTTAGATAAGAAATCATCACTGAATTATTGAAGAAATAATACTTGCTAAGTTTAGAAGTATTTTTTGAGCCATTCAAATAGAACTACCTAATGAACTGTTGGTGTAGTGGTAATGTCACTGAACTAATAATTCAGAAGCCCAGGCCAATGCCCTGAGGAAAGGGTTCAAGTCCCACCACGGCAGCTGGTGGAATTTAAGTTCAATTAATTCGTTAAAATAAATCTGGAATTGAAAGCTAGTCTCACTAATGGTGCCATGGAACTACCATCAATTGTCGTAAAACCCCTCTGGTTCACGAATGTCCTTTTAGGGAAGGAAATCTGCCATCTTTACCTGGTCTGGCCTACATGTGACTCCAGACTCTTAACTGCCCTCTAAAATGGCACAGCAAGCCACTCAGTTGTCAAGGGCAATTAGGGATGGGCAACAAATGCTGGCCTTGCCAGCGACACCCACATCCCATGAAAGAACAAAAGAAATTGAGGAAGAGTCATAGCGTCATTACGGGTCAGAAGGAGTCCGTGCCGGCCCTCTGTTTAACCAGTCCAGTCAGTCACGTTCCCCGCTCTATCCTTGTAGCCCTGTAATTTATTTCCCTCGAGTGCCCATCCAATTTGCTTTTCAAATTATTCATCATCTCCACTTCCACCACCCTCATGGGCAGAGTGTTCCAGGTCATTACCACTCACTGTGTTTTTAAAAAAAAATAAAAGTTCTTCCTCACATCCCCCCTGTATCTTTTGCTCGAAACCTTAAATCTGTGTTTTCCCTCCAAGTCCTTGAAGCTTAGAGTTTGTCTTTGAAACAGAGTTTTTAAATTGTGCGAGAGTTTAATCTTTTGTGATGGTCCTGTTTCCAGTTCAGTTCTTGGGAAATCTTGAAAAACTTAGATATTTAATAATTTGGAAAAATTATGTGGCTGATTGTTCTGCCTTTTGATTAATTGTATTTAACCTAGTGGGCTGGGGCATGGAGTTCTTGCATTTAATACAATGCATGCTGAACAGTGAAAGCAGCATGCTATCAGTCAGAGCTAAGCAACCCCACAACCAATGGATCAGATCAAAGCTCTGCATTCCTGCTCCATCCAGTCTTGAATGGTGTTGGACAATCAAACAACTAACCAGAGAAGGAGGCTCCAAAAATATCCCCATCCTCAATGAGGGCAGAGCTCAGCATGTCAGTACAAAAGACCAGGCGAAAATATTTGCAGCCGTCTTCGGCCAGAAGTGCCGAGTGGATGATCCATCTCTACCTGGTCCTGAGGGCCCCATCATCACAGATGCCAGTCTTCAGTCAGTTCAATTCACTTCAGGTGATATCAACAAACAGCTGAAGGCACTGGATACAGCAAAGGCTAAGGGCCCTGACAACATCCCAGCTGAAGACTTGTGCTCCAGAACTAGCCACGCCCCTAGCCAAGCTGTTTCAGTCCAGCTACGACACTGGCAATGTGGAAAGTTGCCCAAGTATGTCCTATCCACAAAAAGCAAGACAAATCTAATATGTGCAGTTGATGTGCTGTCAGTCTACTGTCAATCATCTGTTGCTTGTTCAGCAACAACCTGCTCACCAGTGCTCAATTTTGGTTCCGCCAGGGCCACTCCACTCCAGACCTCATTACAGCCTTGATCCAAACCTGGACAAAGAGCTGAATTCTGGAGGTGAGGCGAGAGCCTCACAAGTGTTGTCATCATGGCAGCATTTGGCTGAGTATGTCATCAAGGAGCCCTGGCAAAACTGGAGTCAATGGGAATCAGGGGAAAACTCTCCATTGTTTTGAGTCATAACTAGCACAAAGGAAGATGGTTGTGGTTGTTGGAGGTCAATCATCTGAGCTCCAGGACATCACTGCAGGAGTTCCTCAGGGTAGTGTCCTAGGCCCAACCATCTTCAGCTACTTCATCAATGACCTTCCCTCCATCATAAGATCAGCAGTAGGGATATTTGCTGATTATTGCACAATGTTCAGCACCATTTGCGACTGCTCAGATTTTGAAGCAGTCCATGCCCGCATGCAGCAAGACCTGGACACATTCAGGCTTGGGCTTTATAAAGATGAAAGGTCACTGACCTGAAACGTTAACTTTGTTTTTCTCTGCACAGAAGCTGCCAGGCCTGCTGAGTATTTCCAACATTTCTTGTTCTTATTTCAGGTTTCCAGCATCTGCAGTATTTTTGCTTTTATTTTATATAAATAATCTATTGTTTTAAAAATTATTCCTGGGCTTCAGTTGTAGGCAGTAGAACACAATAGAAAGTTGTGGAAATGTAAACTTCAACGAATAAGGTCATCACAGGGAATAGAAGTTTAAAAAAAAATGAAAATTAAAGTTTCTTTATCTGAATGCATGAAGCATCTGCAATAAAATAGATGAACTAGTGGCACAAATGGAGGTAAATGGTTTTGATCTAATCGCCATTACAGAGACATGATGCAAGGTGATCAGGATTGTTTAATAAATATTCCAGGGTACTCCATATTTTGGAAAGACAGCCAGAATGGCAAAGGAGGAGGGGTAGCCTTGATAATGAAGGACATTAGTGAGAAAGGATCTGGCCTCAGAAGATCATGAAGTAGCGTCAGTATGGGTGAAAATTAGGAATAGCAAGTATCAGAAAACACTGGTGGGAGTAGCTTATAGATCCCCTAACAGAGCATTAAATTAGAAATTTTTGGAGCTTGTAACAAAGGCAATGTAATAATTGTGGGTGGACTTTACTCTTTATAAAGACTGGGACAATGAAATTGGCAAGTGTGGACTTGAAGATGAGTTTATGGAATGTTTTTGGGACAGTTTCTCTGAGCAATACGTTGTGGAACCGACTAGTGATAAAGCTATCTTAGATCTAGTATTGCATAATGAAACAGGGTTAATTTGTAATGTCCTAGTAAAAGATCCACTGGGAAATAGTGATCATAATACCATTGAATTCCCTGTTAAGTCTGAAAGTGGCATACTCCAATCACAAATAAGAATCTTAAAGCCAATTACATAGGTATGAGGGGAGAACTGGCTAAGGTAAATTGGGTAAATAGACTAAAAGGTGTGGCGGTAAATGAACAGTGAGAAACCTTTTAAAGAAACAATCCAAAATGTTTATAAAAATACAGTCCATTGAAAATCAAAAACTCAGCAAGAAAGAATGGCTCATTCAAGAAGTTAAGGATCGTATTAGATTAAAGGAAGAGGCTTACAGTGTTGCCAAAAAGAGTAGTAAGTCTAAGGATTAGGAGTGTTTTAGAAACCAGCAAAGAGCCACCAAAAAATGGCCACCAAAATGATAAAGGAAAAAACACAATGAGCGTAAACTAGCCAGGAATATGGAAACAGATTGTAAGATTATAGGTACATAAAAGAGAGTAGCTAAAGTAGGTTCTGGTCCCTCAAATGCCGAGACAGGAGAAAATATCATGGGGAATGAGGAAATGGGAGAGGCATTGAACAAATAGTCAAAGAGAGATACAGCACTGAAAACAGGCCCTTTCGCCCACCGAGTCTGTGCCGACCATCAACCACCCATTTATACTAATCCTACATTAATCCCATATTCCCTACCACATCCCCTCCTACGTTAATCCCATATTCCCTGCCACCTACCTACACTCGGGGCAATTTACAATGGCCAATTTACCTATCAACCTGCAAGTCTTTGGCGGTGGGAGGAAACCAGAGCACCCGGCGGAAATGGGCGGCGCAGTGGTTAGCACCGCAGCCTCACAGCTCCAGTGACCCGGGTTCAATTCTGGGTACTGCCTGTGTGGAGTTTGCAAGTTCTCCCTGTGTCTGCGTGGGTTTTCGCCGGGTGCTCCGGTTTCCTCCCACCTCCAAAAGACTTGCAGGTTGATAGGTAAATTGGCGATTATAAATTGCCCCTAATATAGGTAGGGGAATATAGGGACAGATGGGGATGTGGTAGGAATATGGCATTAGTGTAGGATTAGTATAAATGGGTGGTTGATGGTCGGCACAGACTCGGGCCAAAGGGCCTGTTTCAGTGCTGTATCTAAATAAATAAATAAAAACCCACGTGGTCACGGAGAACTTGCAGACTCCACACAGGCAGTACCCAGAACTGAACCCAGGTCGTTGGAGCTGTGAGGCTGCGGTGCTAACCACTGCGCCACCCAAATACTTTGTGTCTGTCTTCATCGTAGAAGACACCAGTTTTATACCAGAAATAGACGGTAACCTAGGGGCTAAAAAGATTGAGGAGATCAAGAATATTAATATCAGCAGAGAAAAAGTATTGGAGAAACCTAAGGGACAAAAATCTGACAAATCTGCGGGATCTGATGGCCTACACCCTAGGGTTCTAAGAAAGATAGCTCCAGACATAGTGGATGCGTCAGCTATGATTTTCCAGAATTCCTTAGATTTGGGAATGATTCCATCAGATTGGAAGTTGGCAAATGTTACACTGCTTTGGAAGAAAGGAGGGAGAGAGAAAACAGGCCAGTTGGCCAAACATCAGTCGTTGGGAAAATGCTGGAATCTTTTATTAAGGAAATCTTAACAATGCACTTAAAAAAAAAAGCCCAGTATGATTAGAACAAATTAACGTGGTTTTACTAAAGCAAAATCCTGTTTGACAAATTTATTAAGTGTTTTTGAGGATGTAACTAGTAGGGTACATAAAGGGTAACCAGTAGATGTAGTATACCTGGATTTCCAAAAGACATTTGATAAGATGCCAAGCAGAAAATTAGTAGGCAAGATGAGGACTCCTGGAGTTGGGGGTTATATATTAGCATGGACAGAGGATTGGTTAATGGACAGGAAGCAAAGAGTGGGCTTAAAGGGAGCATTTTCAATTTGGCAGGCAGTGAATAGTGGAGTGCCGCAAGGATCAGTGCTGGGGCCTTCGCTGTTTTCAGTCTATATTAATGACTTAGTTGAAGAGACAGGATAAAGTATCTAAGTTTGCTGATAATACAAATGTAGGTGTAAAGGTAAGCTGTGGGAAGGACACAGAGAGGCTGCAGAGAGATAGAGACAGGTTAAGTGAGTGGGCAAGAAGTTGGCAGATGGAATATAATATAGGGAATTGTGAAGTTATTCACTTTGGTCATAAGAATAGAAAAGCAGAATATTTTTTATAAGGTGTGAAACTTGTAAGGGTTGATGTTCAAAGAGATTTGCATGCGCTTGAACAAAGAATGCAGAAAGTTAGCAAGCAGTTAGGAAGGCAAATGCTTGTTGGCCTTGATTGCAAGGGGATTGAAGTACAGGAATAGAGAAGTCTTGCTGCAATTGGACAGGGTTTTGGTGAGACCACATCTGGAGTACTGTGCGCAATTTTGGTCTCCACATTTAAGAAAGGATATACTTGCATTGGATGCAATACAGCGAAGGTTCACTAAATTGGTCCGTGGGATGAAGGCTTGTCCTATGATGAGAGGCTGAGTAAATTGGGCCTGTGTTCTCTGGAGTTTAGAAGAATGAGAGGTGATCTCATTGAAACATATAAGATTCTGAAGGGGCTGGACAGGGTAGACACAGATTATTTTTGTTGGTCGGGGAATCTAAAACTGTCTCAGGAAAAGGGGCCAATCATTTAGGACTGAGATGAGAAATTACTTAACTCAAAGGGTTGTGAATCTTTGGAATTCTCGACCCCAGAGGATTCTGGATGCTCCATCATTGAATACATTTAAGTCTGGGATAGACAGATTTTTGGTCTCGCAGGGAATCAAGGGATATAGCGGGCGGGAAAGTGGAGTTGAATCCTAAGATCAACCATGATTGTATTGAATGGCGGAGCAGGCTCGATGGACCATGTGGTCAACTCCTGCTCCTGTTTCTTGTCCTCTTGTTTTGGCAAAATATCCCTTTGTTCCACCATTCGTGGCTGTATCTTCAGCTACCTAGGCCTTAAACTCTGGAATTCCCTCCCTAAATCTCTCCACCTCTCTACTGCTGTCTCCTCCTTTAAGATGCTCCAGTGATTTCTAAAGATTTGCTGTCAGCAGGGACTTCAGCAGAGCACCCTGTGGAGGAGCAGAGAATCACCGAGAGCAACTTCTGGATTTCTGCGCACGTGCGGACGTCAGAAGTTGCTGTTAGTTTCACAGTTGTAATGATGGCGAATGCTGAGTTGCGCTGCGTGACTGCAGGATTCGGGCTGTTGTGTTGCAGGTTCTGATATGGCACTCATGCTATTTGGTGAACGATGCAGTTTTATTGCCATTTCTACTGCGAGTATGAGGAGAGAATCTAAAAAGGGTTAATCAAATATTCTACAAACGTATAGAGCCATTAAAGGGAGATTGAGCTAACTGTTAGTTGCATGCCAATTGGTTCAACGACTGTGGTAGGAATTTATTTTTGGAATCTTTAGCGATAAAATTATTAAGGATCCAGATGAAAAGAAAATATTAAGTATCCAACATGGGTTTCTGAAAGGAATATTGTGCTCATCAAACCTGTTGGTATCTATTTGAAGGTGAATGGGAGAAATGTAATTCCACATTTTTCATTTTAACCCCTCAAACAGAGCTGGAGGATGGATTGGGGCTGTTAATGTAAATAAACACCAGTATGGACTGGTTGCACTTAACCTGTTTCCATATTTGTATGTAAAGCTGTATTGATATATGTGGTGTACATGGACTTCTTGGAAAGCTTTTGACAAGGCAAGGTACTGCAGAGGAAACCATTGGATAATATTAAGGGGTTATGGAATTAGATGGAGGGCACCTGTTGATTCTGTGAAATTTCTTTGCTGTCTGAAACCAGAGTGTTCCCTTTTAAGAGTTGTTGGGGACCTCTAAGTAGCGTCAGAGATGTCAGATATCCACGCCCTGCTCTCGAGAGCCACTAAGTTGCACAAGGAGTGCTGCCTGCACACCTGAATGATTATAATCAGCAGGTAGCAGGAAATGCTGCTGGACTCAGTGTGAGCAGGTGCATGCAGGGCACCCCATTTCCGTGCACGGTTGAATTTCTAGGCCTTGGTGTGTGCTGTACGCGCTTAACCAAAGTGGCTTATGTTGATGGGGAGATGATTGAATATTTAAATTTGATCTGGGAAACAAAGCACATGTGCATTTTCAACCACTGAATTATAATAATCTGTAGCAAAGTGTCAAGTGGTTGAGGCTTTGGATTATTAATCCATTTGTATTGGGTATGGTTAAGGTGACTAAAGTTTGGCCTGGGCTAATGCTGTGGACCTTTTTTTTGATTTGTTTCGGGGGATGTGGGCTTCGCTGGCTCGGCCAGCATTTATTGCCCATCCGTAATTGCTCTTGAAGACGGTGGTGAGCTGCCTTCTTGAACCACTGTAGTCCTTGTGGTGTAGGCACATCCTGTTAGGAAGGGAGTTCCAGGTTTCTGACCCAGCAACAATGAAGGAACAGCGATATAGTTCCTCGTCAGGGTGGTGTGAGGCTTGGAGGGGAACTTGCAGGTGGTGGTGTTCCCATGCATCTGCTGCCCTTGTCCTTCCAGTTGGTAGAGGTTTGGAAGGTGCTGTCAAAGGGGCCTTGGTGAGTTGCTTGTAGATGGTACACACTGCTACCATTGTGTGTCACTGGTGGAGGAAATGAATGTTGAAGGTGGTGGATGGCGTGCCATTGAAGCGGGCTGCTTTGTCCTGGATGGTGTTGAGCTTCTTGAGTGTTGTTGGAGCTGCACCCATCCAGGCAAGTGGAGAGTATTCCATCACACTCCTGACTTGTGCCTTGTCGATGGTGAACAGACTTTGGGGAGTCAGGAGGTGAGTCAATGGTGACTCTCAGGATGTTGATAATGGGAGATTCAGCGATGGTAATGCCATTGAACTTCAAGGGGAGATGATTAGATTCTCTCCTCTATTAGATGGTAATTGCCTGGCATTTGTGTGGCGCAAAGGTTACTTGCCACTTATCAGCCCAAGCCTAGATGTTGTCCAGGTCTTGCTGCATATGGACATGGGCTGCTTTAGTATCTGAAGAGTCACGAATGGTGAACATTGTGCAATAATCAGTGAACATCCCCACTTCTGACCTTATGATGGAGGGAAAGCCATTAATGAAGCAGCTGAAGATGGTTGGGGCTAGGGCACTACCCTGAGGAACTCGTGCAGTAATTTCCTGGGACTGAGATGATTGACCTCCAACAACCGCAACCATCTTTCTTTGTGCTAGCTATGACTTCAACCAGTGGAAAGTTTTCCCCAATTTCCATCGACTCCTGTTTTGCTAGGGCTCCTTGATGCCATACTCTGTGAAATGCTGCCTTGATGTCAAGAGCAGTCACTGTCACCTCAGCTTAGCTCTTTTGATCATGTTTGGACCAAGACTGTAATGAGGTCATGAGCTGAGTGGCCCTGGCAGAACCCAAACTGAGCATCACAGCAGGTTATTGCTGAGCAAGTGCCGCTTGATAGCACTGTCAATGGCCCCTCCCATTACTTTGCTGATGATCAGGAGTAGACTGATAGGGCGGTAATTATCCAGGTTGGATTTGTCCTGCTTTTTGTGCACAGAACATACCCGGGCAATTTTCTATATTGCCGGATAGATGCCAGTGTTGTAGCTGTACTGGAACAGCTTGGCTAGGGGTGCGGCAAGTTCTAGAGTGCAGGTCTTCAATACTATTGCTGGAATGTTGTCGGGGACCATAGCCTTTGCAGTATCCATTGCCTTCAGCCGTTTCTTGATAGGGCGTGGAGTGAATTGGATTGGCTAAAGACTGGCATCTGTGATAGAGTCGTACAGCACAGAAACGGGCCCTTCGGCACAACGTGCCTGCGCTGACCATCAAGCACCCGTCCTAACTAATCCATTTCCCTGCACTTTGCCCGTAGCCTTGTATGTTATGGCGTTTCAAATGCTCATCTAAATATTTCTTGAATGTCCTGAGTGTTCCTGCCTCTACCACCCCTTCAGGCAGTATGTTCCAGATTCCAACCACTCTCTGGGTGAAAAAATTCCTCCTCCACGCCCCTGTAAACCTCCTGCCCCTTACCTTAAATCTTTGCCCCCTAGTTACTGACCTCTCCGCTAAGGGAAAAAGTTTCTTCCTATCTATCCAATCAATGCCCCTCAATTTTGTATACCTCAATCAGGTCCCCGCTCAGCCTTCTCCACGCCAAGGAAAACAACCCCAGCCTATCCAGTCTGTCTTCATAACTGAAATGGAAGGCCGAGATGGATCATCCACTCAGCACTTCTGGCTGAAGATTGTTTCAGCTGCTTCAGCATTGTCTTTTGCACTGGTGTGCTGGGCTCCGCCATCATTGAGGATGGGGATATTTGTGGAGCCGCCTTTTCCTGTCAGTTGTTTAATTGTCCACCACCACTCACGACAGATGTGGCAGGACTGCAGAGCTTAGATCTGATCCGTTGGTTGTGGGATCACTCAGCCCTGTCTATCGCATGCTGCTTCTAAAGCCTGGCTTGGGTATAAAATTAAAACCTGACTTGACCGCAGCCAACCCGAACGTGAGGCCTTTAGTTTTTTTGTTGGGCCCGACACGACACGAACATCCTTCAATCGTTCCAGCAGCAGGCTATTCCTGCAGATGGAGTTGCGGGGGATCATGGGTAAGCCTGATCCCCTGACTTCCCAGAGGCAGCACTGTCCAGCCGACCTAACCCGAGCCCGAATGCTGGCCTCAGAACATAGACCCGACCCCAACCCGACTCGTAGTTGGGTCTAGTCTGGTTCGGTTCGGGCCGGGTAGCCAGGCTTTAGCTGCTTCTGCTGTTTGACATGCAAGTAGTCCTGGGTTGTTGTTTCACCAGGCAGACACTTCCTTTTGAAGTATGCCTAGTGCTGCTCCTGGCATGCCCTCCTGTACTCTTCATTGACCCAGGGTTGGTGCCCCAGCTGATAGTAATGTTCGAGTGGGGGACATGCCAGACCATAAGGTTACAGATTGTGGTTGAATACAATTCTGCTGCTGATGGCCCACAGCGCCTCATGGATGCCCAGTTTTGAGTTGCTAGATCTGTTTGAAATCGATCCCATTTAGCACGGTGGCAGTGCCACACGACACGATGGCGGGTACCCTCAATGTGAAGACGTGACTTCATCTCCACAAGGACTGCGGGTGGTCACTCCTACCAATACTGTCATGGACAGATGCATCTGCGACAGGTAGATTGGTGAGGGCATGGTCAAGTATGTTTTCCATCTTGTTGGTTCCCTCACCACCAACTGCAGACCCAGTCAAGCAGCTATGCCCTGTAGGACTTGGCCAGCTCAGTCAGTTGTGGTGCTACTGAGCCACTCTTGGTGATGGACATTGAAGTCCCCCACCCAGATTACGTTCTGTGCCGTTGCTACCCTCGGTGTTTCTTCCAAGTGGCGTTCAACATGGAGGAGTACTGAGTCATTAGCCGAGGGGGCGGTAGGTGGTGATCAGCAGGAGTTTTCCTTGCCCATGTTTGACCTGATGCCATGAGTCTTAATGGGGTCCGCAGTCAATGTTGAGGACTCCCAGGGCAACTCCCTCCCTGTATACCACTGTGCCGTCACCTCTTGTAGGTCTGTCCTGTTGGTGGGACAGGACGTACCCAGGGATGGTGATGGCAGTGTCTGGGACATTGTCTGCAAGGTATGATTCTGTGAGAATGTCTATGCCAGGCTGTTGCTTGACTGGTCTATGGGGCAGCTCTCCCAATTTTGGCACAAGCCCCCAGATGTTAGAAAGGAGGACTTTGCAGGGTTGACAGGGCTGCGTTTGTTAATGTCCTTTCCAGTGCTTGGGTCGATGCCGTGTGGTCCGTCCGGTTTCATTCCTTTTCTTAGACATGGTAGCAGTTTGATGCAACTGAGTGGCTTGCTCGGGCATTTAAGAGTCAACAACATTGCTGTGGGTTTAGAGTCACATGTAGGCCAGAACAGGTAAGCACGGCAGATTTCCTTCCCTAAAGGACATTAGTGAACCAGATGGGTTTTTACAACAATTGACAATGGTTTCATGATCACCACTAGACTAGCTTTTCAATTCCACATTTTTATTAATTGAATTCAAATTCCACCTTCTACCACTACGCCACCGCCTCCCCCAAAAACCTTTGTTTTGTACGATGGGCGTCAGTTACAGATTTAGTTTTCAAGATCTTATTTCAATACAAATTTGATTTAAGAACATTATTCACCTATATGCTGCATGTGTCTTTCACAGTTTCTATTCCAGTTTTCTGCTTTTGCTGTTGCAACTTACTTGTCTCTATTGCGAGTTGACGATCAGCTCTCTTTTTTTGTAGCTTAACCCAATAACCCTCACTGCCACCTTGTAAAAAGCCTATTAGGAATATAGGAATAGGAAGAGGCCATTTAGCCATTCGAACCTGTTCTTTCATTCAACAAGATCATGGCTAATCTGCGACCTTACTCCTTATACCTGCCTTTGCCCCATATACTATAGTGGGCTTGCTGTATCTGTGGCATCAGAGAACACCGCAGAGATCTGAGGTCATGTTGCAACTTGTTCCCTTGTGGAATTTGACTACCCTGATAGAGTGTTGGTGCTTAGTCTTTTCAAGATGTGCTTGTTTCAAAGGAGTGAAAAATGGCTGAGAGCTTGTCTGCACCCATTGAGGTGCAGTTAAGGAAGTTGTAACTCTTTTGAAAGCAAAATTAAGATTGATTTGAGCAGTGCTATAAAGGGATTATTAAAATTGGCAGATACCTAATTGCGACAGACAATGTATGAGGAGGGATGCAGATTGAGAGTGGGCAAAAGAAGTGGTGAAAGTACACCACTGCTGTCTGAGTAGCAGTTTTTTTGGGGGCGGTGGCAGGGTGTTGGGAGGGAGAACAGAGATCTGAATTACACCAAAAATAAAATTCCCCATGGAGGGGTGGAGCAGAAATTAATGATCAGATGTTTAAAAGCAGGGTTATAAATGGAAAATTCCATTAAAAGGGAGAATAAATGGTTGTATATATAACTCTGTACAACAGCTTTCATTTCTCGGACATTCTTCATGTTTCAGCCTTGGGCTGATAAGTGGCAAGTAACATTCACGCCACACAAGTGCCAGGCAATGACCATTTCCAGCAAAAGAGAATCTAACTATCTCCCATTGATGTTCAACGGCATGACCATCGTTGAATCCCCCACCATCAACATCCTGGGGGTAACCATTGACCAGAAATTGAACTGGACCAGCCATATAAATACTGTGGTTACAATAGCAGGTCAGAGGCTGGGAATTCTGCGGCGAGTAACTCATCTCCTGACTCATAGAAACATAGAAAACAGGAGCAGGAGTAGGCCATTCGGCCCTTCAAACCTGCTCTGCCATTCATTATGATCATGGCTGGTCATCCAACTTTCATTGCAGCAGCTTATTCGGAAGCAGAGAGTGCTGAGCGAGTGATCAGCTGGGAAGGTCAGTTTCAACTTAAAATTAATTTTCCTTTTGTTTTCGGTGGACCACGGGGCTGCTGGGTAAGTAAAAACCTATATATTTGGGCTGCTTCTGAACCTGAGACACTACACCTGTAGTGTCTCCCACCCGCCCTCCTCCTCCTAACCAAAATAAAGGACTCGGTGGTGTGTAGATAAGGTAAGGCTTTTTCTATTTCTCTTTTTTTTTTATCGTGAGATTGGTAAAAACTTGTCGTTCCTTTTTCATTTATCTAAGTTAAGCTTAAGATTAAAAATGGCAGGAGATCTCAGACCCGTGTTATGCTCATCTTGCTCAATGTGGGAGCTTGGACACGGCTGATGTCCCTGACTCCTTCACGTGCAGGAAGTGTGTCCAACTGCAGCTCTTGTTAGACCGCATGACGGCTCTGGAGCTGCGGATGGACTCACTTTGGAGCATCCGCGATGCTGAGGAGGTCATGGATAGCACGTTTAGCGAATTGGTCACACCGCAGATTAGGATTGCTGAGGGAGAAAGGGAATGGGTGACCAAAAGGCAGAGAAAGAGCAGGAAGGCAGTGCAGGTGTCCCCTGCGGTCATCTCCCTCCACAACAGGTATACCGTTTTGGATACTGTTGAGGGAGATGGCTCACCAGGGGAAGGCAGCAGTAGCCAGGTTCATGGCACCGTGGCTGGCTCTGCTGTTCGGAAGGACGGGGAAAAAGAGTGGAAGGGCGATAGTCATAGGGGATTCGATTGTAAGGGGAGTAGATAGGCGGTTCTGTGGTCGAAATGGTATGTTGCCTCCCAGGTGCACGGGTCAGGGATGTCTCAGATCAGCTGCAGAACATTCTGAAGGGGGAGGGTGAACAGCCAGTTGTCGTTGTGCACATAGGCACCAATGATATAGGTAAAAAAACGGGATGAGGTCCTACAAGCAGAATTTAGGGAGTTAGGAGCCAAGTTAAAAAGTAGGACCTCAGAGGTAGTAATCTCAGGATTGCTACCAGTGCCACGTGATAGTCAGAGTAGAAATGGAAGAATAGTCAGGATGAATGCGTGGCTTGAGAGATGGTGCAGGAGGGAGGGGTTCAGATTTTTGAGACATTGGGACCGGTTCTGGGGGAGGTGTGACGATTACAAATTGGACGGTCTACACCTGGGCCGGACTGGAACCAATGTCCTTGGGGGTGCTTTTGCTAACGCTGTTGGGGAGGGTTTAAACTAATGTGGCAGGGGGATGGGAACCAAATGAGGAGGTCAGTGGACAGTAAGGAGGTAGTAACGAAAGCCTGTAAGGAACTAGATAATGAAGTCAGCGTGACTAAGGGAAAGAGTAGGAAGGGAGCAGATGATGTACGCAAAGGGACTGTTGGTCTGAGGTGCATTTGTTTTAATGCAAGAAGTGTAGTAGGTAAGGCAGATGAACTTAGGGCTTGGATTAGTACCTGGGAGTATGATGTTATTGCTATTACTGAGACTTGGTTGAGGGAAGGGCATGATTGGCAACTAAATATCCCAGGATATCGATGCTTCAGGCGGGATAGAGAGGGAGGTAAAAGGGGTGGAGGAGTTGCATTACTGGTCAAAGAGGATATCACAGCTGTGCTGAAGGCGGGCACTATGGAGGACTCGAGCAGTGAGGCAATATGGGCAGAACTCAGAAATAGGAAGGGTGCAGTAACAATGTTGGGGCTGTACTACAGGCCTCCCAACAGCGAGCGTGAGATAGAGGTACAAATATGTAAACAGATTATGGAAAGATGTAGGAGCAACAGGGTGGTGGTGATAGGAGATTTTAATTTTCCCAACATTGACAGGGATTCACTTAGTGTTAGAGGTCCAGATGGAGCAGAATTTGTAAGGAGCATCCAGGAGGGTTTTCTAGAGCAGTATGTAAATAGTCTAACTCGGGAAGGGGCCATACTGGACCTGGTGTTGGGGAATGAGCCCGGCCAGGTGGTTGAAGTTTCAGTAGGGGACTACTTTGGGAATAGTGATCACAATTCCGTAAGTTTTAGAATACTCATGGACAAAGACGAGAGTGGTCCTAAAGGAAGAGTGCTAAATTGGGGGAAGGCTAACTATACCAAAATTTGGCAGGAGCTGGGGAATGTAGATTGGGAATGTAGATTGGGAGCAGCTGTTTGAAGGTAAATCCACATTTGATATGTGGGAGGCTTTTAAAGAGAGGTTGATTAGCGTGCAGGAGAGACATGTTCCTGTGAAAATGAGGGATAGAAATGGCAAGATTAGGGAACCATGGATGACAGGTGAAATTGTGAGACTAGCAAAGAGGAAAAAGAAAGCATACATAAGGTCTAGGAGGCTGAAGAAAGACGAAGCTTTGAAAGAATATCGGGAATGTAGGACCAATCTGAAATGAGGAATTAAGAGGGCTAAAAGGGGTCATGAAATATCTTTAGCAAACAGGGTTAAGGAAAATCCCAAAGCCTTTTATTCATATATAAGGAGCAAGAGGGTAACTAGAGAAAGGATTGGCCCACTCAAGGACAAAGGAGGAAAGTTATGCGTGGAGTCAGAGAAAATGGGTGAGATTTTAAACTAGTTCTTTGCATCAGTATTCACCGAGGAGAGGGACATGACGGATGTTGAGGTTAGGGACAGATGTTTGATTACTCTAGGTCAAGTCGGCATAAGGAGGGAGGAAGTGTTGGGTATTCTAAAAGGCATTAAGGTGGACAAGTCCCCAGGTCCGGATGGGATCTATCCCAGGTTACTGAGGGAAGCGAGAGAGGAAATAGCTGGGGCCTTAACAGATATCTTTGCAACATCCTTAAACACGGGTGAGGTCCTGGAGGACTGGAGAATTGCTAATGTTGTCCTCTTGTTTAAGAAGGGTAGCAGGGAAAATCCAGGTAATTGTAGACCGGTGAGCCTGACGTCAGTGGTAGGGAAGCTGCTGGAGAAGATACTGAGGAATAGGATCTATTCCCATTTGGAAGAAAATGAGCTTATCAGTGATAGGCAACATGGTTTTGTGCAGGGAAGGTCATGTCTTACCAACTTAATAAAATTCTTTGAGGAAGTGACAAAGTTGATTGATGAGGGAAGGGCTGTAGATGTCATATACATGGACTTCAGTAAGGCGTTTGATAAGGTTCCCCATGGTAGGCTGATGGAGAAAGTGAAGTCGCATGGGGTCCAGGGTGTACTAGCTAGATGGATAAAGAACTGGCTGGGCAACAGGAGACAGAGAGTAGCAGTGGAAGGGAGTTTCTCAAAATGGAGACGTGTGACCAGTGGTGTTCCACAGGGATCCGTGCTGGGACCACTGTTGTTTGTGATATACATAAATGATTTGGAGGAAAGTATAGGTGGTCTGATTAGCAAGTTTGCAGACGACACTAAGATTGGTGGAGTAGCAGATAGTGAAGGGGACTGTCAGAGAATACAGCAGAATATAGATAGACTGGAGAGTTGGGCAGAGAAATGGCAGATGGAATTCAATCAGGGCAAATGCGAGGTGATGCATTTTGGAAGATCCAATTCAAGAGTGAACTATACAGTAAATGGAAAAGTCCTGGGGAAAATTGATGTACAGAGAGATTTGGGTGTTCAGGTCCATTGTTCCCTGAAGGTGGCAACGCAGGTCAATAGAGTGGTCAAGAAGGCATTCGGCATGCTTTCCTTCATCGGAAGGGGTATTGAGTACAAGAGTTGGCAGGTCATGTTACAGTTATATAAGACTTTGGTTCGGCCACATTTGGAATACTGCGTGCAGTTCTGGTTGCCACATTACCAAATGGATGTGGATGCTTTGGAGAGGGTGCAGAGGAGGTTCACCAGGATGTTGCCTGGTATGGAGGGCGCTAGCTATGAAGAGAGGTTGAGTAGATTAGGATTATTTTCATTAGAAAGACGGAGGTTGAGGGGGGACCTGATTGAGGTGTACAAAATCATGAGAGGTATAGACAGGGTGGATAGCAAGAAGCTTTTTCCCAGAGTGGGGGATTCAATTACGAGGGGTCACGAGTTCAAAGTGAGATGGGAAAAGTTTAGGGGGGATATGCGTGGAAAGTTCTTTACGCAGAGGGTGGTGGGTGCCTGGAATGCGTTGCCAGCGGAGGTGGTAGACGCAGGCACGATAGCGTCTTTTAAGATGTATCTAGACAGATACATGAATGGGCAGGAAGCAAAGAGATACAGACCCTTCGAAAATAGGCGACATGTTTAGGTAGAGGATCTGGATCGGCGCAGGCTTGGAGGGCCGAGGGGCCTGTTCCTGTGCTGTAATTTTCTTTGTTTTTTGTAACCTGTTCCCGCTTTACCCCCCATATCCTTTGATCCCTTTTGCCCCAAGAACTATATCTGACTCCTCCTTGAAAACATACAATGTTTTGGCCTCAACTGCTTTCTGTGGTAGCGAGATCCACAGGCTCACCACTCTCTGGGTGAAGTAATTTCTCCTCATCTCAGTCCTGAAAGGTTTACCCCGTATCCTTAGACTATAACCCCTGGTTCTGGACTCCCCCACCATCGGGAACATCCTTCCTGCATCTACCCTGTCAAGTCCTGTTAGAATTTTATAGGTTTCTATGAGATCCCCCCTCACTCTTCTGAACTCCAGCGAATATAATCCTAACCAACTCGATCTCTCATCATATGTCAGTCCCGCCAACCAAAACTGCACTTAATATTCCAGGTGTAGCCTCACCAAGGCCCTGTACAATTGTAGCAAGACATCCCTGCTCCTCAAATCCTCTCGCTATGAAGGCCATTTGCTTTTTTACCGCCTGTTGCACCTGCATGCTTACCTTCAGCGACTTGTGTACAAGAGCACCCAGGTCTCGTTGCATATTCTCCTCTCTGTTTCTAGCCGTTCTGATGATCTGACTTCCTGTTTTTGCTACCAAAGTGGATATCTTCACATTTATCCACATTATACTGCATCTGCCATGCATTTGCCCACTCACTCAACTTGTCCAAATCACCCTGAAGTCTCTCTCTATCCTCCTCACAACACGCCCTCCCACCCAGTTTTGTGTCCTCTGCAAATTTGGAGATATTACATTTAGTTCCCTCATCTAAATCATTAATATATATTGTGAATAGCTGGGATCCTAGCACTGATCCCTGCGGTACCACACTAGTCACTGCCTGCCATTCGGAAAAAGACCCGATTATTCCTCCTCTTTGTTTCCTGTCTGCCAACCAATTTTCTATCCATCGCAATACACTACCCCCCCCCAATATCATGCGCTTTAATTTTACACGCTAATCTCTTATGTGGGACTTTGTCGAAAGCTTTCTGAAAGTCCAGATAAACCACATCCATTGGCTGTCCCTCATCAACTGTACTAGTGACATCAATGCACTCCCCAAAGTGTGTCCACCTACAAGGCACAAGTCAGGAGTGCGATGGAATATTCTCCATTTCCCTGGATGAGTGCAGCTCCAACAACACTTGGGAAGTTCTTCGTCATCCAGTCAAAGCAGCCTGCTTGATCAGCACTCTGTCCCTCAAATGAAATATTCGCTCCTTCCACCACTGATGCACAGTGGCAGCAGTGTGTACCATTTACAAGATGCACTGCAGCAACTCACCAAGGCTCATTCGACAGCACCTTTCCAAGTGACCTCTTCCACCTAGAAGAACAAGGGCAGCAGATGCCTGGGAACACCACCACCTGCAAGTTCCCCTCCAAGTCACACACCATCCTGACTTTGAACTATATCGCCGTTCCTTCACTGTCGCTGGGTCAAAATCCTGGAACTCCCTCCCTAACGGCTCTGTGGGTGTACTTACCCCCACAGCAGTTCAAGAAGGCAGCTCACCACCACCTTCTCGAGGACAGTTAGGGATGGGCAACATATGCTGGTGTTGCCAGTGATGCTCACATACCAGGTACGCAATACCTCAACACATTGAAAGAAGGCATACTCTGAGCAGAAGAGAAAAAGAGGGAAAACAGGTTGGGGCAGGGGGTAGCAAGGAGCGAATAAAATGGATTTAAAGGAACTTTTGAAAAGAGGCGAAGGTGGAGAGATTTTAGCTGAGAGTTCAGAGGACAGAATCACAGCTGAAGGAGCAGCCACCATGGTGGATCTTAAGACACATAATGAGATATAGTTGGATGCTGGAACAATGGAGGTTAAGAGTGGGACAATATGGAATTCGAAAATTGAGATCAGAAAAGGATTTGAAGGTGAGGATGCAGGTTTTATAATTGTGAAGCCAGTTATTATTTAGCATATGTAGCATTGTTTAATAATTCCAGCCATCTTCGAGCACGTGGGCCACCAACAGTCACTGGACAAGGTAATGAAAGTGAAGAGCTTTGTACAGGAGGGGACAAGGCCACAGGGTTCTGGACAACTTTGTAGCTTGTGGAGACTGGCAAGGAATACAATGCGAGTGTCTAGCTTTCGGATGATGGATGCAAGGATCAGGGTTCTGGTAGGCGATGGGCAATATTTTGGAGTTAAGAAAACAAATCGATACATACCAACTGTTGGTGTTTTGGGAGCCTGGTCATGTATCGTGGTTTGCTGACAAAAATCGCTCTGGACCAGTCTCCTCATCCTTTAATGCTGCTCGTTGAGACCTATTGATAATTGCAGTAATTCCAGCACAGGATAGGGAGGAATTCTCACTGGAACAATAATTCCCATCGACAATATGCAGCTCTTGGGCAAAGCTGGTTTTGGGGGGAAATATATGGCAGTGAACTGGAGATGGAAAGGAGAATGGATTGGAGTGAAAGGGACTAAAATTAAATAAAACCAGAAAAGGAGGTTGGTATTTTCAGGGAGTGGGAACTGGAAATTGACAGCTAGAGGGAGGTGAGGGAAACGAGGGGGAAATGGATGGCCATGAAATGGCCAACGGCGGAGAGAGAGGAAAGGAAGTAGAGGCTGGAAGCAGCCTATGGGAAGGGCATTTTAGGATGTGAATGGAAGGAGCATGCCAGCATTCACTTGGGAGGACGAATTTTAGGGAGGTGGCAGAAGAGAGTGCCAGCTTGAGCTAGCGGTGGGTAAAGGTACCGTCTTGAATAGGAGCTGGAAGAAGAGTATGAACTTGAATTGAGTTGGAATGACCATTTGAACGCAGAGCTGGATGAAGGATTATCTCTACGAAAGGTTAAGTTTGGGGTATTGGATGGGAGTAGTGTGTCTCTGAACTGGGCCTAGGGAGGTAGACTGGGTCTGTGCTCTGGAGCAGGTTGAACGTATGAGAGTGACTGAGTTAACTTGGTGATGGCCGTGATTTTTCATTTTCTTAAAAACAATTAAAAGCTGTCCATTTTAGTAATAAAAGAACATGCATTTAAGTAGCCCTTGTGATATCCTCATGATTCAAAAGGGAATTGGAATTATAGGAAGAAGAGGAATGTGCAGGGTTATGGGGAGAAGGCAGGGGAATGGAACTGATGGGATTGCTCTTTCAGTGAGCCAGTACGGACACTGTGGGCCGAATGGCCTCCTGTGCTGTAACGATTCTGTGAATCTGTCCTAAAGTGCTTCACTACCAGTGAAGTGTGCTTGAAGTGCAGTCGCTGTGTTTTGCAGGCAAACGCAGCAGCCAGTTTTCACACTGCAAGGTCCTGCAAACAGTCATGAGATAAATGACTCAATACTAGATGGATTCCTGGGGTGAGAGGACTGTCCTCTGACAAGAGATTGAGTAGTCTGAGTCTGTATGCTCTGAAGTTTAGAAGAAAGAGAGACAATCTCATTAAACATAAAATTAAGAGGGCTTGACAGGATAAGTGCTGAGAGGATGTTCTCCCCCTGCCGGCTGCTGTGTATTTGTATGATTCTCTGTCTCTCTGTCTCACTCCATCAGTATTGCACTGAAGTGTCAGCTTAGTTGACTTTCACATTTCACCAGCATATAAAAAAGGGCCAGTCCACAGTCTGGAGACTGTCCATTTTTGTTTTTAAAGCTGTTGTTCAGTTTTTGCGACATTGCAAATTAGGGAGAGACTGCTGAATCTGTACAAGATGTTATTTTGCCCACAGCTGTGCAGTTTTGGACACCACCAACCCCCCCCCCCCCCCCCCCCCCCCCCATCCCTGCACCCAGCACACTGGGGACATGGAAAAGATTCTGTGTCGAATCACTAAGATAGTATTAGGTGAGGGGTTATAGTTCCAACCCATGTTGCAGCATTGTCAGGTGTTTAATTGTCAGGATGTCATGCGATCTGTGACATCTGACCTGAAGGTGAAGACTGTGAGGGGATATTAGAATTTTTTAAAAGGTTAAAGCAATTCAATAGCAAAAAGAAGCAAATCGATACACATTGTAATTAGAACATGGCGGTTCAAACCAAACTGTGCTCCATACACATGGAATCCGTCCGTCTCGGGAGACGATGGACTGCGCCCGGGGTGTATGTCAGCTGGAGTGTCCTCTCCAGGGTGCAGGCCTGGAGACCTGGGCAAATAGTATGGGGACCCTGCATGCCACACGTCTGGGGCCAGGCCTCCTCCAAGTGCCATGTCGTTTAGCCTGGGACCGAGGGGTAGCCAGTTTATGTTGCCACAGGGAGGCACTACATAGGGCTTCCTGATGGAGAGGCTATGTGCTGGCAGGGAGAGGCTTACACACTTGGCTCTCATTCGCAATACTTGTACTGTTCGCCAGTGGTGAGAGCTGAAAGTGAGGGGTGGAAGCAGACTAACCTCTACGCACCACCCACTACCCAAATGCACTTGATGCATCAACATCACCAGGCTGTTAGGATTCCTGGTTTTCACCCAAGCAGACCGGGTTTGACTCCTGGTGCGGAATGTGTTCCATCATTTATTTGTTGTTGATGTCTATTATATAATGACAGGTGAGAAGGGCTGGAACTGAGTCATAACAAACCAGAATGTGGAGCTCATACCACAAGGAGTAGTTGAGGCAAATAACACTGATGCATTTAAGGGGAAGCTACATTAATACGTGAGGGAGAAAGGAATAGACTGATACGCTGATGAGATTAGATGAGGCTCCTGTGGAGGAGAAACACGAGCATAGATCAGTCGGGCTGAGTGGCCTGTTTCTGTGCTGTAAGTTCTATGTAATCAGCAGAAACATGGAAAAACTAGGGCTGTATTTACTGTTGCAGAGAAATTTAAGGGAGGATATAGTGGAAACATTCATCCGTATACTAGTAAATTGGCAACAAGGGAGCAGAGATTAGTGCTAGAAGCCTGAAGGGGAGGTTAGAAGACACTATTTTAATGCAAAAGATTATTAGAATATGGAATGTTTTACCACAAACTGAACAGAAATAGCATTGGAGAATTAATTGACACTTGAGGAAGAATAAGGAAATTGAGCAAGATGGGCCAAATGCTGGTCACTTGTGCTGAAATCTCCTGCTGCTGTGAAATTGTGCTGAATTGTTGTAAGCTTTGCCCTTTTTTACCCAGTTGCTGTATAATCTGATTCCAGTGTAAAGATCAGGAGATGATGTGAATGAACAGAAGGAAGAAATCTTGAGGCGATTGAGCTATTTGAAACTGATCTTTTTAAAAAGGCAGAAAAATGGCAGGTGGGTGAGAGGATAGAAAATGGTTAAAGCTTACTTCAAAGCATCGGAACAGACAAAAATGGTTAGAGTACAATGAAAATAAAAATAAAACACTGTCTTAGTGAATGAAAGTTCATTTGCAAGATTCTCAAACTGTAGTGAATCTTCAGTTTTTATTGATGTACTGCTATCAATAAAACTAATTGAGATTGCCCTTTAAATTGTTAAGGCAAAACTTGGTTTTTGCTCTTTTTTTCTTACCAGTTAAGTGTGGATTTAATCTCAAATAAGGTAATTGATGAAGTCTTATTTCTTTTCTGTAATTTCATGCATTTGGATTTGAGGATACCTTTTTAAGCCTGCTTTGTTATGCTACCAATGTTGTGACATATTAAATCTTTTTTACAAAAAGTCACCTGCCAGTTTTGTTTTGTGTGCACAGATTACAGGTAAACTGCCATAGTCTCAGTGGCAAATAAGTGGCACTTAACAGAATTTCCTTCTCAAAAGGACCTTTCTGATTTTGTAATTTTTAGCAACAGCTGTTATTTGCATGATGACAGATCTGTTTGGCTGTTGCTGTTTTTTTAAATAAAGGTGTGTCATTACTAATTGCATATTGTTTTGGCACTCAAACCCACTACCTAATTGAAGTGGGCTGTTCTTGAATGCACCTGCTTGGATTTTCCAGCTGTACCCTCTGGCACTTTTTGTGTAGAAACATGACGCGGGGATAAACAGCATAATGTTGGAGAGTCACTGAAGCTTAGTTATTTGGTGTTTGCTTGGAGAGGTAGGGTGAAAGTTGGCTTGGGCAATTTAAAATATGCAAAGAAGGATTATTTGATGGGAGCATGTTTGTGTTTCAAAGTGAGATGCAGCTAATTTGTCAACCTTTTTTCTCAGTAAGCTGCAGTAAGGTTCTGAACGCAACAGTCACACATGGCTTGGCTTTCTCGGAGACAATATTTGCACCTGATGTGTTGCTGTAGGCTTTGGGTTTTTAACTTATTGGTTTACTTATCAACATACATCCTGTGAAGTGTCTGTACATTCAAGACCAATGGATGAAACTTTAACAGTGAGTATTGAGATGTCTATGATATGGGTGATAGAATCTGTTGCGTTCAGAAAAGGAAAGGTAGATGATTTTGGTTGGTATATATTCTGTAATGTTTAACAATCAGAGGGTTTTAAGTTTACAGTTCTGTAAAACTTTTCATCATATTTGATATTATTGAAGTGTAGAATAGTCAAAGCCTTGATTGTTCTTGTAAATAAACATTAACAGTGTTTTAAAATTATATCTTGAATTGTTTAAAATATTTTAGAAGCATAGGAATGTAGATAGAATCTGAAGGGACCTTTGAATCTCAATTAGCTGCTGCCAAAGTTTGAAAAGCACCATATATTTCTGTAGCTCTTATACCTCTTGGGTGTTAATTGTATATCAATTATTTAATTATATGCAGGTGGAGGGCATTAATTGGGGTATTTCTTGAGCACATATAAAGAGACACTTACTGAAACTGGGGGGGTGGGGGTTGAGTTAGGAGGTATATGGTTGTAGTATTTCACTGTAAATAAATATAAGACTGAGTAAAGATTGGCTCCAGTATCCTTCAACGAGCTTTCTGCCTCTGTCAAGTGATTTACCATGTTCACTCTGGAATTTGCTGATTCTATGGCCCTGATGTTTACTGGCACGAGGGGAGGAGTTATTGTCAGGACACCTGTAAGTGTGGGTTTCCCCGAACAGTGTGGAGTTCTTTCTCTCCAGCTTCCACATCTGAAAGCTGGTCTGATTGACAAGCTTGCATACCTGTCAGGTGGGGAAGGCTTTGGAAAAGGGTATGGCTGAGGAGCAAGTAAATATCTTAGTGGGGTGGAGGTTGTGAGTTGAGACGGGTGTTTGGGAGGGGTCGGGTGATCATGGGGTGGTCGGAGATGATCATGGTGGTGTGGTGTCAGGGAAGCTGACAGATTGTGGGGGGGGCTGGTCTGGGATGGGGAGCCGTGTAAGCTCACTGGACCTGGAGGAAACACTGCTTGCTGCTCCTGGACCACAAACAGTGCTGTAAAAGGCACTGTATGGATGCAGTCCTCTTCTCCTTTTACCTGCTGGGCTTCCTAAGGCCATGGAAACCCGTATGACAGCAGTAAAAATGAAGGCCTCCTTAAAAAGTTTCAATGACCAGAGCTTTAGGGACTCTGTAGCTGAAGTCAGGGCCGCCAATGTGGAGTGATGAAAATCACGAATGCGCAAGAGACCAGGGATCTCGGAGGGTTGTCGGACTGGAGGAGATTGCAGAGGTAGGGAGGGTTGAGGCCATGGAGGGAATTAAAAACAAGCTTGAGAATATTTAAAATTAAGGCGCTGTTGGACAGGGAGCCAGTGGAGGTCAGTGAACACGGGTGTTGGGAGAACAGGATTTGCAGCAAGTTATGATACGAGCTCAAGTTTATGAAGGGTGGAAGATGGGAGGCTGGTTAGGAAAGCATTGGAATAGTCAAATCTAGATGTAGCAAAGGCATGGATGAGTTTCAGCAGCAGATGAGCTGAGGCAGTGTCGGAGTTGGGCGATGATCAGAGGTGGAAGTATGTGGTCTTGATGATGGACTGGATATGTGGTAGAAATGCATTTTTTTTTGGTTTCAATCCTCTCAGTATTTGCAATTCCAGTTCTCATTCCTAAGGAGATAATTATCGTGCTTTATGACAAAATGAAAATAACTTGCTTTAAATATCCTTTTGTTGGTGTCTGCAGAGTGGTGGGTCTGGAAAAAAGCCTGTAATTACTTGTGGGGTCTTTAGCAGTAAAAAGAGAAAGGTCAGTTGTCTGCTTCCACTTGCTGTGACGTTTGACACAATTTTATATTCAATATCATATATATATTCAAGAGATAGAAGTGACATGTATTTACTCTTCACATTATCGAAATACTCACATAGCAATGCTGTTGTGCATTTCTGATACTGGATTCCTTTCTTAATAAGGGTACCCTGACCCTGAGCAGGACATTTTTATTAATGAAACTGTTTCTGCCTCATGTACTGGCTGTTTTTAAGATGGTGATTTCCTAAGTGATTCTCAATGCAGTTCTTTAAGCAGCAACTAAGAGAGTGGGAGAGAAGTTAATTGAGTATTTCAGTTTTCCTTCACCCACCGTCATTGAAGGAGATGTTTGCTCTATGCTGATTAATTGTACACTGTGGCTAGTGGAGTGGGAGATTAAATTGGTACCTCTCCACTCTGCTATTTTGATACCGCTATATAATTTTTCACTCGTGGTGAAAGGGAAGGTGGAATTGAGGTGGAAGATCAGCATGGTTGTATTGAATGGTGGAGCAGGCTCCAAGGGGCAAATGGCCGACTCCAGCTCCTATTTCATATGTGAAGATTTTAAGATCAAAGATTCTTTTGCATATTCTTTGCCTGAATATCTTACAGAATGCAGCATTTTGCAGTAGGCCATGCTTTCTTTCACTGTTCCTTTTCTGATGAGCAAAGCTCAATTTTGCTGGGTATATGACGTCTAAATGTGCTGATTTAGAATTTCTTTTATATTGGTGTAAATTGGTTTTGCAACGGAGTAAGTTCACAGTTCTCATTGTTATACTGGACTTCAAACTGTCGTGAACTTGTGTGCATGTAGAAAGTAACCAAATAAATTATGCCACAAGGGACTGAAACGAGGGAATTAAAATTGTTTTTCTGTTGTGAAATTACCTTTACCTTGTAAATGCACAAACATGAAAAAACATTAGTGCTGGTGAAAATTTCTGATTTTATCTGCTCTCAGGAATTTCTCTACATTTTTTTCATGGTAACTCTCAGAATATGATAAACAGAAAATGCTAGAATATTCGGCAGGTCAGGCAGTTATCTGTGGAGAGAGAAACAGCTAACATTTCAGGTCAGAACTGGAAAATGTTAGGTGTAACATCATTGTTCTGATGGCGAATCATTGACCTAAAACATTGGCCGCTCAATTTTACGCCACCCCAGCGGGTTGGATGGTGGCGTGGGGGCGGCGTAAAATTGAGCGGCAGGCTCCGGGAGGCTTAACCGCTCCGATTCAGCCTCCGACCAAGTTTACGGAGGTCCGGCGGGAGGGCGGGGGGTGAGAAATGGCCTGCCCGCCCAAGGCCAATCAAGACCCTTAAGTGGCCACTTAACGACCACTTAAGGGCCCTCGCCTGCCTCCACGGCATCTTACCTGTGGCAAGCGGGTGTGCCGGGGGCGTGAAAGGCCACCCAACTATAGCTGCCGGCCTTTCCGCACCCCGGGGGGTGGGGGCCTGGCAATTGGGCACATGGTGCCCGATCGAGGGCCACCCCCGCTTCCCAACCCAACCCTGGGATCCAAGACACCCCCCTTCCCCCTAAACGACTACCCTAGCCTCACCAGGGCACGACCGATTTCCCCTGGTGAGGCAACCCAAACTTGGCTTCAGTCCCGGCTCCTTGGTATCCTCCTCTGTCGGCTGGGCTGCAGTCCCAGCAGTGGCCACTGCTCCCAGTGGCGCTTTTGAGACTAAGAGCTGCTGGCCCGCTGATTGGCCGGTGGCTCACTGAGGCAGGACCTCCTCCCTCAAGTGGGTGGAAGTGCTGCCTTGGGCCAATTAAAACCTGGGCATCCGGAAAATACGGGACGGATCCCCAAGCTGGGCGGAAGCGAGTTCGGCACCGACCTTTATGTCTGAGTCCAGCTCCCGTCCGCCCACTGTAAAATTCCGGCCATTAATTTCTGCTGTTTACCCTCCAGAGTCTTGGCCAATTGGACATTGTTCATGAGTGGGTCTGGGCAGTGAGGATTGCAAGGTTATCTGTTGTAGGGTCGTTCAGAGCTCATCCTGCTCCTGTTCTCAATTCCATGCCCATTCCTGCAGGAGTTGGTGGGTAGCAGCAAACAGGAGCAATAAGCTTTTTCCTTTCACTTTCTCTCTCTTTCTCTCTCCCCCCCCCCCCCCCCCCCCCCCTCCCACTCCCAACCCCACCACTGTCTATTGATATCCATTGAGGCCAGTTTGAACTTCCCCAGTTGCTGCCCTGTGCTGAGAAAATTGTTTAATCTCATCTTGTGATTCAAATATCATTTAATCCAATTTTATGGTTCAGTCACTGTAATGCAGTGTTTGAAAGATTTTTCTTCTGTTATGCTTTCCACCTTTCCATTCAGCCAATCTGATTCACTCCATGTGCTATCGAGAAACGACTGAAGGCACTGGACACTGCAAAGAATATGGGCCCTGACAACATTCTGACAAAAGTTCTGGAGCACAAGTCTTCAGTACTAGCCGCGCCCCTAGCCAGGCTGTTCCAGTACAGCTACAACACTGGCATCTACACTGCAATGTGAAAAATATGTCCTGTATACAAAAAGCAGGACAAATCTAACCCGGCCAATTACCGCTCTATCAGTCTACTCTCAATCATCAGTGAAGTGATGGACGATGTTGTTGACAGTGCTAGCAAGTGGCACTTGCTCAGCAATAACCTGCTCACTGACACTCAGTTTGGGTTTCACCAGGGCCACTGAGCTCCTGACCTCATTACAGCCTTGGTCCAAATATGGACAAAAGAGCTGAACTCCAGAGGTGAGGTGAGAGTGACTGCCTTTGACATCAAGGCAGCATTTAACCAAGTATGGCATCAAGGAGCCCTAGCAAAACTGAAGTCAATGGGAATCGGGGGGAAAAGTCTTCGCTAGTTGGAGTCATACCTAGCACAAAGGAAGATGGTTGTGGTTGTTGGAGGCCAATCATCTGAGCTCCAGGACATCACTGCAGGAGTTCCTCAGGGTAGTGTCCTAGGTCCAACCATCTTCAGCTGCTTCATCAATGACCTTCCTTCAATCAATAAGGTCAGAAGTGGGGATGTTCGCTGATGATTGCACAATGTTCAGCACCATTTGCAACTTCTCAGATACTGAAGCAGTCTGTGTAGAAATGCAGCCAGACCTGGACAATATCCAGGTTTGGGCTGATAAGTGGCAAGTAACATTTGCACCACGCAAGTGTCAGGCAATGAACATCTATAGAACATAGAACATTACAGTGCAGTACAGGCCCTTCGGCCCTTGATGTTGCGCCGACCTGTGAAACCATCTGACCTACACTATTCCGTTTTCATCCATATGTCTATCCAATGACCACTTAAATGCCCTTAAAGTTGGCGAGTCTACTACTGTTGCAGGCAGGGCGTTCCACGCCTCTACTACTCTCTGAGTAAAGAAACTACCTCTGACATCTGTGCTATATCTATTACCCCTCAACTTAAAGCTATGTCCCCTCGTGTTTGCCATCACCATCCGAGGAAAAAGACTCTCACTATCCACCCTATCTAACCCTCTGATTATCTCATATGTCTCTATTAAGTCACCTCTCCTCCTCCTTCTCTCTAAAGAAAACAACCTCAAGTCCCTCAGCCTTTCCTCGTAAGACCTTCCCTCCATACCAGGCAACATCCTAGTAAATCTCCTCTGCACCCTTTCCAAAGCTTCCACATCCTTCCTATAATGCGGTGACCAGAACTGCACGCAATACTCCAGGTGCGGCCGCACCAGAGTTTTGTACAGCTGCAGCATGACCTCGTGGCTCCAAAACTCGATCCCCCTACTAATAAAAGCTAACACACCATATGCCTTCTTAACAGCCCTATTAACCTGGGTGGCAACTTTCAGGGATTTATGTACCTGGACACCAAGATCTCTCTGCTCATCTACACTACCAAGAATCTTCCCATTAGCCCAGTACTCTGCATTCCTGTTACTCCTTCTAAAGTGAATCACCTCACACTTTTCCGCATTAAACTCCATTTGCCATCTCTCAGCCCAGCTCTGCAGCCTATCTATGTCCCTCTGTACCCTACAACATCCTTCAGCACTATCCACAACTCCACCGACCTTCGTGTCATCCGCAAATTTATTAATCCACCCTTCTACACCCTCTTCCAGGTCATTTATAAAAATGACAAACAGCAGTGGCCCCAAAACAGATGCTTGCGGTACACCACTAGTAACTAAACTCCAGGATGAACATTTGCCATCAACCACCACCCTCTGTCTTCTTTCAGCTAGCCAATTTCTGATCCAAAGCACTAAATCACCTTCAACCCCATACTTCCGTATTTTCTGCAATAGCCTACCGTGGGGAACCTTATCAAACGCCTTACTGAAATCCATATACACCACATCCACGGCTTTACCCTCATCCGCCTGTTTGGTCACCACCTCAAAAACCTCAATAAGGTTTGTGAGGCACGATCTCGTGTAAGAGAGAATCTCACCATTTCTGCTTTACATTCAATGGCATTACTATCGCTGAATCCACCACCATCAACATCTTGGGAGTTACCATTGACCAGAAACTGAACTGGATCAGTCACATAAATACTGTGGCTACAAGAGCAGGTCAGAGGCTAGGAATTTTTAAAAATTCATTTGGGGGATGTGGGCATCGCTGGCTATGCCAGCATTTATTGGCCATCACTAATTGCCTTTGAGAAGGTGTTGGTGAACTGCCTTCTTCAACCGCTGCAGCACTTGGGATGTAGGTATACCAACAGTGCTGTTAGGAAGGGAGTTCCAGGATTTTGACCCAGCAGCGAGTAACATTCCTCCTGACTCCCCAAAGCCTGTCCACCATCTACAAGGCACAAGTCGGGAGTGTGATGGAATACTCTCCACTTGTCTGGATGGGTGCAGCTCCAACAACACTCAAGAAGCTCGACACCATCCAGGACAAAGCAGCCCACTTGATTGGTACCCCCATCCACAAACATTCACTCCCTCCATCACCGATGCACAGTGGCAGCAGTGTGTACCATCTACAAGATGCACTGCAGCAACCTACCAAGGCTCCTTCAGCAACTCCTTTCAAGCTGACTACCTCTATCACCTCGAAGGACAAGGGCAGCAGATGTATGGGAAAACCACCACCAGCAAGTTCCCCTTCAAGCCACACGCCATCCTGACGTAAAAATATATCACCATTCCTTCACTGTCACTGGGTCAAAATCCTGGAACTCCTTCCTAACAGTACTGTGGATGTACCTACATCCCAAGGACTGCAGCGGTTCAAGAAGGCAGCTCCTTTGCAAGGGAAATTAGAGATGGGCAATAAATACTGGCCTAGTCAGCGATGCCCAATTTCCATGAATGGCACTATCACTATATTTTTCTGGTTTCATGTCTTTATCTTTATCACCTCATTCCTACACTTCTTCCAGATTCATAACAAAGAACAGTACAGCACAGGAACAGGCCATTCGGCCCTCCAGTCCTGCGCCAATCTTGATGCCTGCCTAAACTAAAACCGTCTGCACTTCCGGGGACCATATCCCTCTATTCCCTTCCTATTCATGTATTTGTCAAGATGTCTCTTAAACGTCGCTATCGTATCTGCTTCCACCACCTCCCCTGGCAGCAAGTTCCAGGCACTCACCACCCTCTGTGCAAAAAAAACTTGCCTCGCACATCCCCTCTAAACTTTGCCCCTCACACCTTAAACCTATGTCCCCTAGTAACTTACTCTTCCACCCTGGGAAAAAGCTTTTGACTATCCACTCTGTCCATGCCGCTCATAACTTTGTAAACCTCTATCATGTCGCCCCTCCACCTCCGTCGTTCCAGTGAAAACAATCCGAGTTTATCCAACCTCTCATAGCTAATGCCCTCCAGACCAGGCAACATCCTGGTAAACCTCTTCTGTACCCTCTCCAAAGCCTCCACGTCCTTCTGGTAGTGTGGCGACCAGAATTGCACGCAATATTCTAAGTGTGGCCTAACTAAGGTTCTGTACAGCTGCAACATGACTTGCCAATTTTTATACTCTATGCCCCGACCGATGAAGGCAAGCATGCCGTATGCCGCCTTGACTACCTTATCCACCTGCATTGCCACTTTCAGTGACCTGTGGACCTGTACGCCCAGATCTCTCTGCCTGTCAATACTCCTAAGGGTTCTGCCATTTACTGTATACCTCCCACCTGCATTAGACTTTCCAAAATGCATTACCTCACATTTGTCCAGATTAAACTCCATCTGCCATTTCTCCGCCCAAGTGTCCAACCGATCTATATCCTGCTGTATCCTCTGACGATCCTCATCATTATCCGCAACTCCACCAACCTTTGTGTCGTCCGCAAACTTACTAATCAGACCAGCTACATTTTCTTCCAAATCATTTATATATACTACAAACAGCAAAGGTCCCAGCACTGATCCCTGCGGAACACCACTAGTCACATCCCTCCATTCAGAAAAACACCCATCCACTGATACCCTCTGTCTTCTGTGACTGAGCCAGTTCTGTATCCATCTTGCCAGCTCACCTCTGATGCTGTGCGACTTCACCTTTTTGTACCAGTCTGCCATGCCATAACATCCACTGCCCTTCCTTCATCAATCATCTTTGTCACTTCCTCAAAAAACTCAATCAAATTAGTAAGACACGACCTCCCCTTCACAAAACCATGCTGTCTCTCGCTAATAAGTTCGTTTGTTTCCAAATGGGAGTAAATCCTGTCCCGAATAATCCTCTCTAATAATTTCCCTACCTCTGACGTAAGGCTCACCGGCCTATAATTTCCTGGATTATCCTTGCCACCCTTCTTAAACAAAGGAACAACATTAGCTATTCTCCAGTCCTCCGGGACCTCACCTGTAGCCAATGAGGATGCAAAGATTTCTGTCAAGGCCCCAGCAATTTCCTCCCTTGCCTCCCTTAGTATTCTAGGGTAGATCCCATCAGGCCCTGGGGACTTATCTACCTTAATGCTTTGCAAGACACCCAACACCTCTACCTTTTTGATAATGAGATGACTGAGACTATCTGCACTCTCTTCACTCGGCTCATCATCCACCAAGTACTTCTCTTTGGTGAATACTGATGCAAAGTACTCATTTAATACCTCGCCCATTTCCTCTGGCTCCACACATAGATTCCCATCTCTGTCCTTGAGTGGGCCAACCCTTTCCCTGGTTACCCTTTCATAGTTGCACCTCACTGCTCCTGAGGACACCTGGTCTCTTACAGTTGGATAGGTTTTATACGAGGGCTGCATTCAGTCCACAGTTCAGCTTTCCCAATGCCACAGCTCTGCTAGCACAATACAATTTCCAGATTTATCTCTTAGCTTGTGCAATGAGTGCAGTAGCAAAGATTAATTGATGATTAATTTCAGTGTCCTGTTTCTGATCACTGTTGAATTTTAGGTGCGAAAAAGAACATAGCATAAAAAATAGGAGCAGGAGTAGGCTTTTCTTCCCTTTGAGCCTACTCCACCATTCATCAAGATCATGGCTGATCTGCCTCAACTCCACTTTCTGCACTATCCCCATAATTCCTAAATTCCCTTAGTGTCCATTCATATATTGTCCTCTCTTAAATATATTTGACAACTGAGCATCCATAGTTGTCTGGGTTAGAGAATTCCAAAGAATCACAAGCCCCTGAGTGAAGAAATTTCTCCTTATCTCGGTCCTAAGCGGCCAACCCATTATTCTGAGATTGTGACCCCTAATTCTAGACTTCCCGTCAAGGGAAACATCCTCCCAGCATCTACACTGTCAAGCCCCTTAAGGATTTTATATATTTCAATGAGATCACCTTCTTCCAAACTCTAGGGAATATCGGCCTAGTCTATTCAATTTCTCCTCATAGGACGATCCCCTCATCACAGGAATCAGTCGAGTGAACCTTCATTGCACTCCCTTTAAGACATGTATATCCTTCCTTGCGTAAGGAGACCAAAACTGTACTCAATACTCCAGATGTGGTCTCACATCTATATGGGGTTTTGATAGAGTAGATAAGGAGAACCTGCTCCATGGCCAGAAGGGTCGATAACCAGAGCGCGCACATTTAGGATAATCAGCAAAAGACCTGAAGGGAATTTTTTTTTAAATTTATGCAGTGAGTTGTTTTGATCTGGAACACGCTGCCTGAAATGGTGGAAGAAGCAGTTTCAATAGTAACTTTCGAAAGGGGAATTGGATGAATAGTTAGAATCATAATGATGCAACACAGAAGGAGGCCATTCAGCCATTGTGCTTGTGGCTTGAAAAGGAAAAATTTTCAGGGCTATGAGATTGAATGGTTAGATCATTCAGAGAACTGGCATAGGCGCGATGGGTCAAATGGCCTTCTGTGCTATATCATTTTATCATCATCCAGCTGTGGATGCTCAGGCGCTGTGTATATTCAAGGCTGAGAGATTTTTTGGACTCAAATGGAATCGAGGGGATAGGGTGGGAAAGTGGAATTAAAGTCGAAGATCAGTCATGATCTTATTGGGGCCAAATGTCCGACTCCTGCTCCTATTTCCTATGTTCTTATGGATTGAGTGGGCATTCAAGGCTAGTTTTCATATTGCCTCAAGTGAAGTATCTGTTTGGTGCAGGGGCACCAAAGAGGTTTACCCTCTTTATATCTAGTGGGAATGTTTTTAAATACTACAGCCTACTTCCCTCTAAGTTTTATTTTCCCCACCCTCTGCCTTTCCAGTTGTTACAAGTTTAAACATGAATTGGTTTCTCAAAACTGTTGAGTTAAAAGGGAGTAAACTCATATTATAAGTAATCGTTAATTGTGATTCTGAATTTTTCAAATACTAACATGACTTGAATTTGCTGGCACAGAAACGATGGGCTGAAGAGCCTGTTTCCCGTGCTGTATAACTCAGTGTACTTGTTTTATATTGGCAAAAATATTAGTGCATTAATCGCAGAAGTTAACTAATTAATTGCCAGCCCTAGTATTGAAACAAAGGATTTGTAAAACAATCGATTTAAGATCTTCCTGCATTTGTTTTCAGAGAAGCTTGGACTTTAATTTATTGCCTCTCAAACCGGTATAATTATCTGGTGACACTAAATATTAGCTCAGTGTAATGGTGTAGTGTTTCACTACCAGTCAAAACTGGTAGCGTGCTGAACCAATCAGCAAAAATAGTTGTCCTTGTTCTATTTTGATCACACGAGAGATGGGTGCTGGAAAATAATGTGCCACATTGATTCAGCTGAACTTTAGTAGTTTGCTTCTTCTGTAAAGAGCTTTGATAAACACCTTGCAGCAGAAAACTCTTAACAGTCATTTGATCATGAATGTAAGTGATATGCCTAGAATGATATTCCTATTCAACAAAATATATTTTGATACTTAAATTCCATTGGAAAAGTATCTTAAGTGCATGTGTGTGTTTTTTTAAACAAAAAAAATTGAGGGTTTTGAAATATTGCTGAGTCGTAGCTACGGTTCAATAAATTGTCTTTTACTGAATAAGCTCACTTCTGAAATGAAACACAACATGATGGAAATATTTGAGCAGCCAGGAGAGAGAAATAGAGTTGATGTTTCAGATTGTTGACCTTTTGATCAGAATTTGCAGGCTGTCTGTGGTAACTTTTGTGATTAATGCCTGAGTAGAATTAGTCACCAAAAATCAGCTCACTTCTGCATTAACTAAAAGGATGTAACCAATCCTGAAGAGTGCTGTCACGTTAGACAATCGGTGTAAAATTCTAATAATTCACTCCAAACTTCTCTCGAGTGTGGACTGCAACCTAAAAATAATGCTGCATGTACTGGCATCTAATAAATGCAAAACAGAAGTAGAGAATGCTACAGTACTTAAACAATACTGTTTCATGTTTGTTTGGTATGCTACCACCTTAGTTAGTCTAGCTTAGAGAGATTCTTTAGTTTGTAGTAATTAGAATATTAACTTTTATTACATTATAACAATGTTCAGTTTCACACCGGTCTCTCTCCTAAAGCCACGCTGCATCTATCTTCAAGTCCTTTCACATGTGACCTCTTACATCATGACAGTAGGCGGTATTTACACTTTCTCAATATTAACCCTTTCAGACTCTTATACTACATCTCCCAAGTTTATATAATATTATATATATATTTGCATGCATTCACTTTTTATTTACATACTACCCCATCTCCCCCCCCCCACCACCCCCCCAAGTTTGATTTCATAGATTCAATCTGTCAGGAGGCTTCACAACTCTCCCTGATCATCTTGTCGTCAGATGCAGAAGATTTGCTTGTCTTCCTCTGAACTCTTGTTTCTTGACTTGGATGGCCTTCATTGAGGTTTGTAGTATTCAGTGCTTTGAGTTTCAGATTCAACATCTGATTTGTCCAAATATATGACCGATTTGGTGTTTTTGATGAACAGGAATAAGATTCCTTCAGTTTCTTCTTGGTACCTTCTGAAGTTCTTACTAAATAAGATCACTGTTGATTCTCCTCTCTAGACAATTACTCCTTCTCTGTCTTGGTCTCGTACCCATACCTTTTACCCTTCTGACAACTTTGGTAGGTTCCTGGTACGGTATTTCCTGTTATTGAAAGAAACAAGCCTATAATTATAAGACTTTTCTCTGTCTTGAACGTCTGATAATCTTGGATTTGTAGCCCTGGAAGTAGGATTGGAAGTTGCATTCTAAGTTTTCTTCCCATTAACAGTTTGGATGGTGTTAACCCACATGACAATGGAGTAGTCCTGTAATTCAGAAGTGCTGTTTGAAAATCTTGATTTTTTTTTTCTTTAACAACGCTATAATAGTTCGGACTCCTCTCTCAGCTTCTCCATTAGATTGTGGAGACCTAGGGGAACTTGTTGAATGTACAAGTCCACTGTTTTCCATAAAGTGTGTGAAGCAATCTTTTGCAAATTGTGCTACATTATCAGACACTATCTGATCAGCTATACCATGTATTCCGAAGATTTCTTGTAACACTCGAATGACTGTGCACAACAACTGAAGCATACGTTTAACCTCAATCCACCTTGAGAAGTAATCGACTACAATTAGATTGGATCTATTCATCTTTGATGGAAAATCCATCACCAAACGCTCCCATGGTCTGGTTGGGAATTGGGTCGAGATAAGAGGTTCTCTCTAATCCTGTCTGCACTGCACATACCTGGCAATTAGAAATAATTTCTTCAATGTATTTTGATATTCCCAGCCACCACATGGAAGCCTGAGTCCGTGCTCTACATTTAGCTATGCCCATATGACCCTGGTGTATTTTCTCCAAGATATCTACCCGGAATGACTCTGGAATTACTAGTCTCTCGTCCTATATCAGCAAATGATTCACGATGGTGAAGTGTCATCTGTGTTCAAAGAAGATTTTCATCCTCTTGCCTTTGGAACTCTGTTGTAGCCAGCCTTGCTTGCAAAATTGGTGGATATAGATGCATGATAAGGATCATTGATCTCAGCAAGAAAGTGTTTTGATTGCTCTCCTGAAGGAGATTGTTTAACTTCGTTAACCACTCTATACTTGAATGTTTTCTTTTGAACTTATGGGAGTAGAGATTTTACTTTGGCACATTTTCCCAAAATGCCCTATTTTCTTACAGTGCAAGCATTCTGCTTTGTTTGCAGGACACTGTTCGCACCTTTCTGCGCCGTATTGCCGACAGGGTTTCATGACGTCTTTCACCCCCCCCCCCCCCCCCCCCCCCCACCACCACCGTGTACCTTTTTTTTTCTGGTGCCTCTTTTACATCCCTCTGGTTAAGAATTGTACGGTTGCTGGAGGTTTCCCGAACCAAGGTCTTTCTTCACCTCTTAGGATTGCTCTGTTGTTCTTCCGGACGTCTGCTTGTCTCACCAGCTGAATAGCTTTGTCCAGGGTGAGGTCTTCATTAGACTGCAATAAATCTGATACGGATTCATCAGCAATACCTACCACAGTGTGATGTCTTATTAATTCTGCTTTAATGTCTCCATATTCACATTCTTCAGCTAGTCAACTAAAAGCATCAACTGTTACGCCTGGTTTCTGGACTGTTCTGTTGAATCCTGTTCTTTCTAAATCGTGTTGCTCCGCAAGTTGAAATAAGAATCAAACGCTTTTAAAACTTCATTGGATTTGGCGGATGTCTCATTTATACCTTGTCTTACGATAACCTCATCTGCTGTAGCCCCCTATTAGAATACAACAATGTGTTAACTTGCTCTACTTCAGACTGGCTGTCTAATTTGGTAGCGATTCCATATTTGAGAAATCTTTTTTGCCAGAGTGACTAATCTTGGTTTGATTTTCTCCTTCCATGTGTCCAAACCCCTCTGGAATTGTGAATTTGAGATCCATAGCTTCAATTTATTTTGCTTTCACTTTTGAGTCCTCCAGTATTGGAAGTTTCCCACGCTTTTTCAGTCCCACTGATTCCCGCTATGGCCAAAGTTTCATCCTTTGAAATCTTGCTGCTAGTCTTCGGATTAATTTCCTCCTTGTATTAACTCAGTTTTATAGTGTTACTGCTATACTTTTTAAACTCTCTTTTCATAGAGAATCGAGTATTTGCAGCCTCGTGGTTTTTTTCTCTGCTCTCTCCGGTCATCACGTTTAATGGCGTGGACCTCTGATCAGCCCTCGCTAAAGACTGCCTGTCTCGTGCCGTTAGGGATGGATTTTGTACCCTCTTTCAGGGTTGCTCACCAGATCCTTGATCGTTGCTTGGCTCTCTGACTCGAAGCCTGCAATCGCTGGACCGGATTTCTACCAGCCGATTCCCCGACTCTCCGTGTCTGGAGCTCTCGAACTTTTCCACAGCCTGTTCTTGAGCTCTGAGGTTTTGGCACTTTTTCCAGATCAAAATTTCTTTAAATTCTTCTTCTGGGTGTTGCATGGTAAGAACCACCATTGTTTTCTATCTCATTGCTGATCACCGTGCTGTATGTTGGTTTGTTTGGTATGCTGCCACCTTAGTCCAGTTTAGAGAGATTCTTCAATCTGGAGTAATTAGAACATTAATCTTTATTACATTATAACTATGTACAGCTTCACACCAGTCTTTGTGACTCCTTTAAAGCTATGCTGAATCTACAAGTCTCTCTCACATGTGATCTCTTACATCATTATGATAGGAGTTATTCTTTACACTCTCAACATTAACCCTTTCAGACCCTTATACTACAAATGCCTGCACAAGTAGTCTATTGCATCGTGCTCAGGTCTCGAATTCTTTGTCTGTGTTTGCAAGTTATTTAAATAGCATAATATGAGTACCTGTGTGGTGACCTATCTTCTTCTTCTTTGGCCTCCTTATCTCGAGAGACAATGGATAAGTGCCTGGAGGTGGTAAGTGGTGTGTGGAGCAGTGCCTGGAGTGGCTATAAAGGCCAATTCTAGAGTGACAGGCTCTTCCACAGGTGCTGCAGAAAAATTTGTTGTCGGGGCTGTTGCACAGTTGGCTCTCCCCTTGCGCCTGTCTTTTTTCCTGCCAACTACTAAGTCTCTTCGACTCGCCACAATTTAGCCCTGTCTTTATGGCTGCCCGCCAGCTCTGGCGAATGCTGGCAACTGACTCCCACGACTTGTGATCAATGTCACAGGATTTCATGTCGCGTTTGCAGACGTCTTTAAAGCGGAGAGATGGATGGCCGGTGGGTCTGATACCAGTGGCGAGCTCGCTGTACAACGTGTCTTTGGGGATCCTGCCATCTTCCATGCGGCTCACGTGATAGGTGACCTATCAAGATAATGAAAAGAACAGGAAGGAGGAAAAGATATTGATGGAACAAGTGAATGGAGTAAACTGTAGGCAAATGGGAGGTCATCATTTTGGACCGAGAAAGGATAGAGCAGAGTACTTTTTAAACGGTGGGGGTCCAGGTACATAAATCACAAACGGGTGCAGGAAATAATCAAAAAGGCTAATGGAATGCTGGCCTTTATATCTAGAGGATTAGAATACAAAAGAGTAAAGGTTATGCTTCAGCTATACAGAATGCTGGTTAGACCACACCTAAGGAAGGATATATTGGTCTTGGAGGGAGTGCAGTATAGGTTTACCAGAATGATACCTGGACTCCCAAGGGTTAAATTATGAGGAGAGATTACACAAACTAAGGTTGTATTCCCTGGAATTTAGAAGGTTAAGGGGTATTTGATTGAAATTTTAAAGCTATTACTGGGAACAGAAAGGGTAGACAGAGCGAAACTGTTACTGTTGTTTTGGGAGTCTAGGACTAGGGAGCATAGTCAAAAAACTAGAGCCAGACCTTTTGGGTGTTTTCTACACGCAAAGCGGGTTGGAAGTTTGGAACTCTGTTCTGCAAATGGAAACTGATACTAGATGAATTGTTAATTTTAAATGAGATTGAGAGATTTTTGTTAGCCAAAGGTTTTAAGGGATAGGGAGCAAAGGCGGGTATATGGAGTTAGGCCACAGAACAGCCATGATTTCAATGAACGGTGAAACAGGCTAAAGGGGCTAAATGGCCTCCTCCTGTTCCTATGTATCTAAAAGAGCAATATTTTCTTATTCCCACATTGTTTTCAAAACTATTCACATTCACCTTTTTTTTTAAAAAAAAGGACATAGCCTGCCTCACCACCACACTATACTGTCCAGTATAAAGTGTCTCATGGAAGACAAAACCTTTAATTTACATTTTTAAAAATTTGTTTTGTTTTCAGTAGCCTCCTGTTTTCCACATTCCAAAGTCTCCAATTTATTCAAAGCACAGCCTTCTATTCTTAAAATACAGAGTCCCATTCATCCATCATTCCTGCTCTTGCTGATCTCTACCAACTTGTTTCCTGATTTGTCAAATCCCTCCTGGGCCTCACTCTAACCAACCTCTGCAAACCTATACTTGTTAAATGATGCATTTAAGGGAAGGCTAGATAAGTACATGAGGGAGAAAGGAATACGATGGATATGTTGATAATGTTGGGTGAAGTAAGGTGGGGAGAGACTCATGTGGAGCATAAACACCCAAATGGACTTGGGCTGAATGGCCTGGTTCTGTGCTGTACGTTAACAGAAAAAAAAATCAGATCAGTCTGGTTTGTTACTCTATGCTTAGATCACTTTATCCCCCTGAGATCTTGGAGAGTCTATACGAAGCTGCTATGCAAACTGTACTTCTTGCATTTCTCACGAGGGTACCTGCAGAACCTCCAGGGAAAATGGGTGGATTTTGTAAACATTTTGAATGGATTCCTTTTTTCAAGCAGCTGTAAGTTATAATGATCAAGTACTAGTGAGTTTATCATAATGCAGCAGTTTGATTTTAAATGTGCTGGAAATACTCAGAAGGGCAGGCAGCATCTGTGGAGATAGAAGCAGGGTTAATGTTTCAGGTCAGTGACCTTTCATCAGAACTGGCAAAGGTTAGAAATGTAATAGGTTTTTAGCAAATGAAGCGGGGGTGGGAAAGAGAACAGAAGGGAAGGTGTGTAGTAAGGCATAGGTCAGGAGAGATTAAATGAGAAAGATGTCACTGGACAAAGGCAAAGGGAGTGCTAATGGTGTGGTGAAAGACAAAGCTTTAGTCCAGAGACCGTGTTAATGACACAATAATGAGCAGCGCTGTCCAAAAGCACAAACATGAAAAACCAAGTTGAAGGCAGGCACATGGTTATAAAATAAAATAATAATAAAAAAGGCCAGTCATGCTCTGAAATTATTGAACTCAATGTTGAGTCCGGAAGGCTGTAGAGTGCCTAATTGGAAAATGAGGTGCTGTTACTTGAGCTTGCGTTGCTGTTCACTGGAGCACTGCAGCAGGCCAAGGACAGAAATATTGGCTGAGAGCAGGGTGGTGAATTGAAATGGCAAGCAACCGGAAACTCGGGGTCATGCTAGTGGACTGAGCGGGGGTGTTCCACAAAGCAGTCACCCAATCTGCGTTTGGTCTCCCCAGTGTAGAGGAGACCGCACTGTGAGGAGTGAATACAGTATACCAAATTGAAAGAAGTACAAGTAAATTACTGCTTTGCCTGGAAGGAGTGTTTGGGGCCTTAAATGGTGAGGAGAAAGGAGGTAGTGCTTTGGTGCAGAGGGATCTGGGTGTCCGTGTGCATGAATTGCAGAAAACTAGTATTCAGGTAATCAGGAAGGCAAATGGAATTTTGGCATTTATTGCTAAAGAAATAGTGTAAAAGTAGAGAAGTGTTGCTGCAACTGTACAAGGCATTAGTGAGACCGCACCTGGAGTATTGCATACAGTTTTGGTCCCCTTACTTAAGGAGGGATGTAGTTGCATTGGAGGCAGTTCAGAGGAGGTTCACTAGATTGATTCCAGAGATGAGGGGTTTGTCTTATGAAGAGAGATTGAGCAGTTTAGGCCTTTACTGTCTAGAGTTTAGAAGAATGAGAGGAGATCTAATTGAGGTATATAAGATGATTAAGGGGATTGACAAAGTAGATGTAGGGAGGATGTTTCCTCTTGTGGGGCAATCTAGAACGAGCGGTCATAGTTTTAGGATAAGGGGTAGCAGATTTAAAACAGAGATGAGGAGAAATTACTTCTCTCAAAGAGTCGTGAGTCTGTGGAATTCACTAGCCCCAGAGTGTGGTGGATGCCGGGACATTGAGTAAATTTGAGGAGCTAGACAGATTTTTAATGAGTAATAGGTTGAAGAGTTATGGAGAATGGGCAGGAAAGTGGTGTTGAGGCCGAGATGAGATCAGCCATGATCGTATTGAATGGCGGAGCAGGCTCGAGGGGCTGAATTGCCTACTCATGCTCCTAGTCCTTATGTACTTCTGTTCTAAAAGGGTAGATATTACGCCTCCTGCGATTGCATGGGAAGGGGACGAGGTGTCGATGGTAATGGAGAAGTGGACCAGTGTGTCGTGGAGAGAGCGGTCCCTTCGGAATGCTGGGAAGGGAAGGGAAGATGCGTTTGGTGGTGGCATCATGCTGCAGGTGGCGGAAATGGCGGAGGATCATCCTTTGGATGTGTAGGCTGGTGGAGTGGAAAGTGAGGACAAGGGGGAACCCTATTGCGGTTCTGGGAGGGAGGGGGAAGGGGTGAGAGCAGAAGTGCGGGAAATGGGTTGGACACAGTTGAGCGCCTTGTCAACCACAGTTGGGTGGGGATCCTCAAAATGCACTTTTTTCCCCCCCCCTCTCCTCCCAATCAGTATTCCGAAGGGACTGTTCCCTCCGCGACACCCTGGTCCACTCCTCCATTGCCCCCGACACCTCTTCCCCTTCCCACGACACCTTCCCTTTTACCTCCTCTCTCCTCACCATCCAAGGCCCCAAACACTCCTTTCAATTTAGTATACTGTATTCTCTCCTCTACATCGGGGAGACCAAACGCAAGTTGGGTGACCACTTTGCGGAAAACTTCCACTCAGTCCGCAAGCGTGACCCCGAGCTTCCGGTTGCTTGCCGTTTCAATTCACCACCCTGCTCTGAGCCAATATTTCTGTCCTTGGCCTGCTGCAGTGTTCCAGTGAATAGCAACGCAAGCTCAAGTAACAGCACCTCATTTTCCAATTAGGCACTCTACAGCCTTCCGGACTCAACATTGAGTTCAATAATTTCAGAGCATGACTGGCCTTTTTTATTATTAGAACCATAGAAAAATTATGGCACAGAATTATGGCCATTCAGCCCATTGAGTCCGTGCCAGCCAAAAAAACTAGCCGCCCAATCTAATTCCACCTTCCAGCACCTGGTCCATAGCGTTGCTGGTTACAGAACTTCAGGTACATGTCCAGGTACCTTTTTAAAAAGAACTGAGGGTTTCTGCCTCCACCACCGTTCCTGGCAGTGAATTTCAGACACCCACCACCCTCTGGGTGAAAAAGGTTTTCCTCATGTCCCCTCTAATCCTTCTACCAATCACCTTAAATCTGTGTCCCCTGGTAATTGACCTCTCCGCTAAGGGAAACGGGTCCTTCCTGTCTACTCTATCTTGGTGTCTCATAAATTTGTAACGCTCTATTAAGTCACCCCTCAGCCTTCTCTGTTCTAAGGAAATCAACCCTAGCCTGTCCGATCTTTCCTCATAGCTGCATTGTTTTATTTTATTTTTTAAACCACGTGCCTGCCTTTAACTTGGTTTTTCATGTTTGTGCTTTTGGACAGCGCTATTCATTATTCTGTCATTAACACTGTCTTTGGACCAGTGCTTTGTCTTTCACCACACCCTTAGTACTCCCTTTGCCTTTGTCCAATGACATCTTTGTCATTTAATCTTTCCTACCCTCTGTCTTATCACGCACCTTCCCTTTTGTTCTCTTACCAACCCCCACCCCTGCTTCACTTGCTTAAAATCTATTACCTATCTAATCTTTGCCAGTTCTGATGGAAGGTCACAGACCTGAAGTGTTAACTCTGCTTCTCTCTCCACAGATTCTGTGTATTTCCAGCACTTTCTGTTTAGTTCAGATTTCTGGCATCTGCAGTATTTTGCTTTTATTTGTTTTTAGATGTCTGATTGGAACATTGAAATGGCCCTAATCAAAGTCAGAAATTTACACCTTCTGACTGTGACCAGGGAACACTATCTTTTGTCATCCGCCTTGAACTTTGACATGGCCATCTTCCTGCAACACCTTTCCTTCATTGTGCAGGTCACTTAATAGCCAGAACACCGCTGACAATGGTTCTCTTTCATCCTTCACTTTCACCTGACTTATTACTTCATTAAGTGATGCAGCCCAGCCTCTGCCTGTCATGGTCGAACAGCCAACAAAATTGGAGCTCAGTGCCATTGATTCTCTAGCCAGTGGAAAATCCCCTGGAAAGGACAGCATTACCCCTGAAATAATCAAGAGTACTAAGCCTGCTATACTCTCAGCACTCCATGAACTGCTTTGCCTGTACTGGGACGAGGGAACAGTATCACAGGACATGCACAATGCCAGTATCATCACCCTCTATAAGAACAAGGGTGACCGCAGTGACTGCAACAACTACCGTGGAATCTCCCTGCTCAACATAGTGGGGAAAGTCTTGGCTTGAGTCATTTTAAACAGGCTCCAGAAGCTGGCTGAGCATGTCTACCCTGAGGCACAGTGCCGCTTTCGAGCAGAGAGATCCACCATTGACATGTTGTTCTCCCTTCGCCAGCTACAGGAGAAATGCCACGAACAACAGATGCCCCTCTAAGTTGCTTTCATAGATCTCACCAAAGCTTTTGACCTCGTCAGCAGACGTGGTCTCTTCAGACTACTAGCAAGGATCGGATGTCCACCAAAGCTACTAAGTATCATCACCTCATTCCATGACAATATGAAAGGCACAATTCAGCATAGCGGCACCTGATCAGACCCCTTTCCTATCCTGAGTGGCGTGAAACAGGGCTGTGTTCTCACACCTACACTGTTTGGGATCTTCTCCCTGCTGCTCTCACATGCGTTCAAGTCTTCAGAAGAAGGAATTTTCCTCCACGCAAGGTCAGATGGCAGGTTGTTCAATTTTGCCCGTCTTAGAGCGAAGACCAAAGTACGGAAAGTCCTCATCAGGGAACTCCTCTTTGCTGACAATGCTGCATTAACATCCCACACTGAAGAGTGTCTGCAGAGACTCATGGACAGGATTGCGGCTGCCTACAACGAACTTGGCCTAACCATCAGCCTCAAGAAAACTAACATCATGGGACAGGATGTCAGAAATGCTCCATCCATCAATATTGGTGACCACGCTCTGGAAGTGGTTCAAGAGTTCACCTACCTAGGCTCAACTATCACCTGTCTCTCTGCAAAAATCAACAAGCGCATGGGAAAGGCTTCCACTGCTATTCCAGACTGGCCAAGAGAATGTGGGAAAATGGCTCACTGACACGGAACACAAAAGTCCGAGTGTATCAAGCCTGTGTCCTCAGTACCTTGCTCTACGGCAGCGAGGCCTGGACAACGTATGTCAGCCAAGAGCGACGTCTCAACTCATTCCATCTTCGCTGCCTCCGGAGAATCCTTGGCATCAGGTGGCAGGACCGTATCTCCAACGCAGAAGTCCTCGAGGCGGCTAACATCCCCAGCATATACACCCTACTGAAGCAGTGGCGCTTGAGATGGCTTGGCCATGTGAGCCGCATAGAAGATGGCAGGATCCCCAAGGACGCATTGTCCAGCGGGTTTATCACTGGTAGCAGACCCACCTGCCATCCGTGTCTCTGCTTTAAGGACGTCTGCAAACGTGACATGAGGTCCTGTGACATTGACCACAAGACGTGGGAGTCAGTTGCCAGTGATTGCCAAAGCTGGCGGACAGCCGGAAAGGCGGGGCTAAAGAGTGGCGCGTTATAGAGACTTAGCAGTTGGCAGGAAAAAAGATAGACGTGCAAGGGGAGAGCCAACTGTGTAACAGCCCCGACAACAAATTTTATCTGCAGCACCTGTGGAAGAGTCTGTCGCTCTAGAATTGGCCTTTATAGCCCACTCCAGGCGCTGTTCCACAAACCACTGACCACCTCCAGGTGCTTACCCATTGTCTCTCGAGATAAGGAGGCCAAAGATGAAGAAGAGGTGATGCACAACAGTTCCTTGCTTTTTGTTCCCAGGTGAGGAAACAGGCAAAGAAACGCAAGGGAATCTTTGAACGAATGGGTTTCTGTAGAAATGGTCTCGTCCTTATGACCTGTTTAATATACATAGGTCACTGTTGAAGAAACCAGACAATACTGCTTACAATGCAACTACAATCGCTTTATTTAAATTATTTACTTATCATTCCTGCTTCACTTCACCTGAGTGAGATGCTATTTACTTGTTCTTGCATCATTGCACCTAAACAAGGTGCAAATGTGAGTAAGCACAGCTGTTTCAGTCCAAAATAATCTGATGATTTAAAGTGCCGTAATGAGCAACTTTGATGGTAATGCAAACGATTAATAATTTTTGGTTGATATAAGCGACTGCCTGTTTTGAGCACTGTGGGGGCTGTTCTGCTCTCCTTGCTTGCGACAGTTTGATGGTTATCTCCTTTAACTCAGCATGGATTTTTGTCTAATGACGTTTCTGTGAAGTGCTTTGGGATGTTTCCTACATCTAACGGCAATATAGAGATGAAAGCATTTTTAAAATATCTTGCTGTCACTGCACTTCTCTTTTATTTCTTTTATCTCTGTTATCACCAATAGCTTTTTGTTTGAAGTTGGTTTTTTTTCATCTGAGTTACAGAAATCCATGAGGTCAGGCAGCATCTGTGGAGAGAACAGCAGAGTTAACGTTTCAGAACTGGCAAAAGGTAGAAATGTACTAAGTTTTGAGCAAGTGAGAGAGGGGGAAGTAGAACAAAAGAGAAGGCCTATGATAGGGCAGAGGGCAGGAGACATTAAATGATCAGCTTTCATTTGCTCAAAACCTATTACATTTCTAAGCTGTGCCAGTTCTGATGAAAGGTCATCGACCAGAAACGTTAACTGTTTCTCTCTTCACAGATGCTGCCTGACCTGCTGAGTATTTCCCACATTTTCTATTTTTGTTTCAGATTTCCAGCATCTGCTATATTTTGCTTTTGTGCAAAAATCTATTCTGTTTTTAAAGACCAAAAACATCTGGGTGGAATTTCCACAGGGATTTCCACTTCTCGACCCCTTCAGCGCCTGTTTTTCAGGGGTTCCTCCCCAAACTTCTGGTAGAAGAGCCCCTGTGGCAATTACTGGTCTCAATCTTGAGTGTCAGATTGGCTCAATTTGTAATACATTTTGCCTCTGAGTCAGAAGGTTATGGGTTCAAACCCAACTCCAGAATCTGAGCATCTAATCCAGGCTGGTACTTCAATGCAGTACAGAGAGAGAGCTGCATTGTTGGAGATGCCCTCTCTCGGATGTGATGCTAAAGTGAGGGCCAGTCTGCTTGTTTAGCCAGACACAGGTCAACTATGGAGAGTTCCTACTGTGCTGGTTAATATTCCTCTCAACCAGCACCATCAAAACTAGATTAACTTGTTGCTTATCTCATTGCTATTTGTGGGACCTTGCTTTGTGATTGCCAATACATACAATTCAGAAATCCAACCGGCCTTGTAGGCATTTACCTGAACCCAAGTAAGTAGCTCTAATCACATTTGCCAATGCAGTTCCAATATTGCTTCAACCCTTTTTCTTTCATGCATCTGTCCAGTCTTGAACATACTCAGCAACTGAGCCTCCACAGCCCTTTGGGGTAGAGAATTCCAGAGATTCACCACCCTCTGACTGAAGAAATTCCTCCTCATCTCAGTCCTAAATGACCTTCCCCTTATTCTGAGACTACATTCCCCGGTTCTAGACTTCCCAGCCAGGGGAAACACTCTTCCTGCACATACCCTGTCGAGCCCTGTAAGAATTTTGTATGTTTGAATGAGATCACCTCTCATTCTTCTAAACTTCAGAGAATAAAGGCCCAGTCTATTTAATCTTTCCTCATAGGACAACCCCTCCATCCCAGGAATTAGTTTGGTGGACCTTTGTTGCACTCCCTCTATGGCAAGTATATTCTTCCTTAGGTAAGGAGACCAAAACTGTACACAATACTCCAGGTGCAGTCTCACCAAGGCTCTATATAATTGCAGCAAGACATCTTTCTTCCTATACTCAAATTCTCTTGCGATGAAGGCCAACATACTATTTGCCGTCTTAATTGCTTGCTGTACCTGCATGTTAGCGTTCACTGACTCATGAACAAGGACCCCCAAGTCCCTTTGAAGTTCACCACTTCCCAACCTCTTACCATTTAAGGAATATTCTGTTTTTGTTTTTCCCCATCAAAGTGGATAACCTCACGTTTCTCCACACTGTATTCCATCTGCCAAATTTTTGCCCACTCACTTAGCCTCTCCAAATCCCCTCGAGTGTCTTTGCATCCTCCTCACAACTCAACTCAATTCCACCTAGTTTTGTGTCATCTGCAAACTTGGAAATATTACATTTAATCCCCACATTCAAATCATTGATGTAGATTGTGAATAGCTGGGGCCCAAGCACTGATCCTTGTGGTACCCAACTAGTCACAGCCTGCCAGTCCGAAAATGGCCCATTTCTTCCTACTCTCTATTTTCTGTTTGTTAACCAGTTGTCAACCTATGCCAGTATATTCTCCACCCCCCACCCCCCCGCCGCCAAATCGCACACGCTCTAGTTTTATTTACTAACCTCTTGTATGGGACCTTATCAAAAGCTTTTTGCAAATCTAAATATACCACATCCACCAGTTCCCCCTTATCTTTTACATCCTCAAAAAACTCCAACAGGTTTGTTAAACAAGATTTCCCTTTCATAAATCCATGTTGACTATGCCCAATCCTACCATTATTTTTTTTTTTAAGTGTCCTGTTATCGCATCCTTTATTATAGATTTTAGTATTTTCCCTATGACCGATGTTAGACTAACTGGTCTGTAGTTCCCTGTTTTCTTTCTACCTCCTTTGTAAATAGTAGGGTTATAGTTGCCACCTTCCAATCTATAGGAACCATTGCAGAGTCTGTAGAATTTTGAAAGATGACCACCAATGCATCTACTATCTCGACTGCTGCCTTTTTCAACACTCTGGGATGTAGATCATCAGGTCAGGGTATTTATCTACTTTAAGTCCCTTTAATTTCTCTGGTTTTTTTTTTACCAATATTAATATCTTACAGTTCCTCATTTACACTAGTCCCTTGATTCTCCATTATTTCTGGGAGGTTCTGAGTATTTTCTTCCATGAAGACAGACACTAAGTATTTGTGTAGTTTCTCTGCCGTTTCCTTATTCCCCATTATAAATTCTCCTGACTCCGCTTGTAATGGACCCACATTTGTTTTTGTTCATCTTCTCCTTTTTACATACCTATAGAAGCTTTTACAGTACCTTTTATGTTTCTCACTATTTCATCTCATATTCTATTTTCCCTCTCATAATCTTTTTCTTGGTCCTCCTTTGCAGAATTCTAAAATGCTCCCAATCCTCAGGCTTACCACTTTTTTGGGCAACTTTATAGGCCTCTTGCTTTGTTCTAATACAAACCTTGATTTCTTGCTCGCCGGCTTTCTCATTATTTCTTTCTCTCCCATGCAGACATACTTACTGATTTTTGTTTCAACCAATCCACTATTCCATCTAGGTCATAAACTCTGATATTAGTTCCCTGGGGCGGCACAGTGGCGCAGTGGTTAGCACCGCAGCCTCACAGCTCCAGCGACCCGGGTTCAATTCTGGGTACTGCCTGTGCGGAGTTTGCAAGTTCTCCCTGTGTCTGCGTGGGTTTCCGCCGGGTGCTCCGGTTTCCTCCCACATGCCAAAAGACTTGTAGGTTGATAGGTAAATTGGCCATTATAAATTGCCCCTAGTATAGGTAGGTGGTAGGGAATATAGGGACGGATGTGGTAGGAATATGGGATTAGTGTAGGATTAGTATAAGGCTTCCACTGCTATGTTCAGACTGGCCAAGAGAGTGTGGGAAAATGGCGCACTGACACGGAACACAAAAGTCCGAGTGTATCAGGCCTGTGTCCTCAGTACCTTGCTCTACGGCAGCGAGGCCTGGACAACGTATGCCAGCCAAGAGCGACGTCTCAATTCATTCCATCTTCGCTGCCTTCGGAGAATACTTGGCATCAGGTGGCAGGACTATATCTCCAACACAGAAGTCCTTGAAGCGGCCAACATCCCCAGCTTGTACACACTACTGAGTCAGCGGCGCTTGAGATGGTTTGGCCATGTGAGCCGCATGGAAGATGGCAGGATCCCCAAAGACACATTGTACAGCGAGCTCGCCACTGGTATCAGACCCACCGGCCGTCCATGTCTCCGTTATAAAGACGTCTGCAAACGCGACATGAAATCGTGTGACATTGATCACAAGTCGTGGGAGTCAGTTGCCAGCATTCGCCAGAGCTGGCGGGCAGCCATAAAGACAGGGCTAAATTGTGGCGAGTCGAAGAGACTTAGTAGTTGGCAGGAAAAAAGACAGAGGCGCAAGGGGAGAGCCAACTGTGCAACAGCCCCAACAAACAAATTTCTCTGCAGCACCTGTGGAAGAGCCTGTCACTCTAGAATTGGCCTTTATAGCCACTCCAGGCGCTGCTTCACAAACCACTGACCACCTCCAGGCGCGTATCCATTGTCTCTCGAGATAAGGAGGCCCAAAAGAAAGTATAAATGGGTGGTTAATGGTCGGCACAGATTCGGTGGGCCGAAGGTCCTGTTTCAGTGCTATATCCCTAAATAAATAAAAATAAAAAATTAAATTATTCCTGAAGTAAGAACATAAAATGCCGGAAACACTTAACAGGTCTGGTCGCAACTGTGGAGAGAGAAACTGAGTTAAAATTTCAGGCCTATGACCTTTCATCAAAACTGGAAGAAGTTCGAGATGTAACAGGTTTTGGGACAGCAGGGAGGGGAGGAAGAACAAAAGGAAAGGTCTGTCATGGGGTGGAAGGCAGGAAAGATTAAGTGACAAAAGGCAAAAGGAGTTGATAATGGGACAAGTAAATAAACAAAAGATGTGTCGAGAGGAAGTGTAAATGGGAAAGCAGAATCATTGCCAACAGTTGCTGTCCTGTTCAAGGCCTCTGTCTTTCTCTTTACCACTTGCTCAGTGGCTCAATAGATACCGATGATGTATAACTAAGACAACAGAATCATGCAGCACAGTAGGAGGCCATTTGGCCACTGTGCCCGTGCCGGTCTTTGAAAGAGCTATCCAGTTAGGGCCACTTCCCCCTGCTCTTTCCCCATAGCCCTGCAAAATTCTCCTTTTGAAAGTTACGATTGAATCTGCTTACACTGCCCTTTCAGGCAGCGCAGTCCAAACTAGGATGATTCTCAGTTCAATCTCTGTACCATATTAGCTGATTTTAGCCAGGCCAGCAGTAGAATGCTGCAGTTTGATTCCTTGTCTCTGGATTAGAAAGGAGAACAAGCAGAATTCCTATTCCTAATCATTCTCATCCTCCATTGTCTCACCAGCCCCTCCCCCCCCCCCCTCCAATCTCTGTAACCTCCTCCAGCCCGTCAACCTTCCAAGATGCACTCCTCTATTTCTGGCCTCTTGTGCATCCGCCGCTTCCTGTGCCTCCATCCATCTAGGACATAAGCTCTGGTATTAGTTCCCTGGGGAGGCAGTGGCGTAGTGCTAATGTCGCAGGGCTAGTAATCCAGAGGTCTAGGCTGAAGCTCTGGGGATATGGGTTTGAATCTCACCATGGCAGATGGTGAATTTTGAATTCAATTAATAAATCTGGAACTAAAAACCGTGAAACCATTGTCGTTTGTTGTAAACACTAATGTTCACTAGCAAGCCCATCCCTAATTGCCCTTGAACTGAGTGGCAACAAGTGCTGGCCTAGCCAGCGACGTCTTCTGCATCCTATGCAATAATAAAAAAAAACTGTTCCCCTCTCTACCCCTCTCTCCTCCTGAATATTTACTTTTGCAGCGAGCTTTCAGTCACCTGTCATAATGTCTGCACCTTCAGCTCAATATCTGCTAACACTCCTGTGAAGCACCTTGGGACATTTCAGAACATAAAAAGGAACTTAAATAGAATTAAATTAAATTATGTTATAGGTGCTATATCAATACAAGTTGTCAATAATTCCTGCCTCTCCTGTGGGATACAGGTGGGGATTGGGCTCGACTTTCGTGCCTCAACCAATCAGACTCACGCCTGTCAAGGCTGATTTGTTTAGAATGGCAAGTTAAATGACGCCGATTCTCATCAAACCAAGATGTTCTGAGCTTTCCGGGGTGGGGGGGGGGTAGAAATCATCTCTACAAAGGGAATGTGAGGAAGAACTTTTTTATGCTGTGGGAGATAATGACCTGGAGTTCACTGTCTATGAGGTTGGTGGTAGCAGAGACGATCAATGATTTCAAAAGGAAATTGAATGGCCATTTGAAGTAAATAAACTTGCAGGGCTACGGGGATCAAGCAGGGGAGAGTGAGACTGACCAGATTGCTCTATGGAGAGCCAGCATGGACTTGATGGGGCAAATGGCCGCCTTCTGTGCTGTAAATGTTATTCATTCATGGGATGTGGGAGTCGCTGGCCAGGCCAGCATTCATTCCCCACCCCTAATTGCCCTTGAGAAGGTGGTGGTGAGCTGCCTTCTTGAACCGCTGCAGTCCATGTGGGATTGGTACACCCACAGTGCTGTTAGGAAGGGAGTTCCAGGATTTTGACACAGTGACTCTGACAAAGTCAAGCTCAGAAGGGATTAAGAAGGAAAGGGAATTTTGCATTTCTAGTGCGTTTTCACAAACACTTTATAGTCAGTGAAGAACTTTTGAAGTGTAGCCACTGTTGTAATGTAGGAAACACAGCAGCCAATTTGCACACAGCAAGATCCCCCATACTTGTTTTGGTGCAGAGCTTGGGCTGTTTCTCTCTTCTGACGCGGCTGGGCAGAATTTTTGAGTGGAATGAAACTGTGGAGAAGGTAATGTATAATAAAAGCTGGCAATCGCCAAAATAATTTTGCAGGTCTGGCGGCAACTGTGGAGAGAAATGAGGGTTAACATTTAGGTCTGATTCTGATGAAAGGTCACAGACCTGAACCGTTAACTCTTTCCCCTTCCACAGACACTGCCAGACCTGCTGAATATTTCCTGCATTTTCTGTTTATATTTCGAATTTCCAGCATCGTGGTATTTTGCTTTTGTGTGAAAAGAAATCTGTTGGATTGAGGAAGTGAGATAACTGAAGAGGGAATTAATAGATTTCCAGTGATCACTCTGTCATTTTCTCAAGCTCTTACATTTGTCCCAATAGTTTATTGCATTGGACCCAAGATGCAATCGTACTGAAGGTTTGGATTATTGGTTGGACCGATGTGCTTAAAGTAGATCTTGCCATCTTGCACATGTGTTGAATTTAATAGATTCTCATTCCAAGCCACCAGGTGGAGTTCATTTTCATATTACGCTATACAAGAGCAGTACTGTTGGTGCACTGTTACAGTTAATGAGAGGAATTCACAGTCTACTTGTGTGTAATATGCAGAATGACATAAGTCAACATCTGTAACCTACTGAAATGTAGAAAGATAGCTACAAAATGAAGCCATTCCAAATTTGAAAGTATTGTTTTGCATTGAGAGAAAGCAAAATTGGGGAGTTGTGGAATTGAGTTCAGTAAAAAGTAATTTGTGGACTATCCCCAGAAGCATTGCCATTCATGTTCTTCAGGGAGGGAAGTGAACAAGGACCAGGAAACCTCCTGCTGATCAGTTACAGCTCTGTCCCTTTCAACTGTTCAATCAATACTCCTCCCTACTTAACCTCACTTACAGGAAACTCTATAAGAATCTGTAAGGGTCTATAGTACAGTCCGGGTAGAGAAACCTCAATGCTCACCATCCAGAGTGGCTGGATACTACCACTACTGACTGGCAGACACCTGAGAGACCGTCTGACAAAAGATCATTGACTGACCTGAAACGTTAATTCTGTTTCTCTTTTCACAGGTGCTGCTGAGTATTTCCAGCACTTTCTGTTTATATTTCAGATTGCCAGCATCTGCAGTATTTTGCTCTTTTAACTGAAAAACCTTCCTAGTTCTTTGTCGTGATGTCTCTTGTTTTTGTGCCATCAAGTGGTGGAAATTGCACACTGCGCTACATGTTTCTCCGTAACGTTTCCTGCTACTCTGAAGTTTGCAATTCTGACGGGAACATAGGAACGGGGGCAGACCCATCATTTCAGCCTGTTCCTGCCCCACTGAACTTATTTCTTCCTATCTTGACTCTATCTTTTCTCCCCTGGTCTAGTCTCTTCCCACCTACATCCGTGACTCTTCTGACACCCTACGTCATTTTGACAATTTCCAGTTTCCTAGCCCTAACCGCCTCCTCTTCACTATGGACGTCCAATCTCTCTACACCTCCATCCCCCACCAGGACGGTTTGAGGGCTCTCCACTTCTTCCTTGAACGAAGGCCCATCCACCGTCCCCCTCCTCCGCCTTGCTGTACTTGTTCTCATATTGAACAACTTCTCCTTCAACTCCACTCACTTCCTTCAAGTAAAAGGTGTTGCTATGGGTACCCGCATGGGTCCTAGTTATGCCTGTCTATTTGTGGGATATGTCGAACATTCCTTGTTCCAGTCCTACTCAGGCTTCCTCCCTCAACTCTCTTTCCGGTACATTGATGACTGTATCGGTGCCGTTTCCTGCTCCTGCCCTGAACTGGAAATGTTTATCAGCTTTGCTTCCAATTTCTACCCGTCTCTCACCTTTACTTGGTCCATCTCCGACACCTCCCTTCCCTTCCTCAACTTCTCTGTCTCCATCTCTGGGGATAGGCTGTCTACTAATATCCGTTATAAGCCCACTGACTCGACTACTGCTACCTCGACTACACTTCTTCACACCCTGCCTCCTGTAAGGACTCCATTCCATTTGCCCAGTTTCTCCGTCTCCGACGCATCTGCTCTGATGATGCAACCTTCCACGACAGTGCTTCTGATATGTCTTCCTTTTTGCTTAACCGAGGATTAAAGGCCTGCTCAGGTCAGGGGAAAAAAAACTGACCCGAGCCCAACCCGACCCGAGTCCCTCCAATTTTTCCTGCGCCCGACCCCGACCTGACCCGACCACCAGAATGTTCCCTTTACCTACCTTATGACTCCCAATCTTCAGGAAGCTGCAGCATGAGCGTGATGACGTCATTTAGACGCTCACTGCGCAGACTCAGTTTCCCTCCTTGACATCCCGGACTCCCAGCTCAAGTAGGTTTTTGAACTTTTCACACTTACCATCAGAGCAAAATGCAAGATTTGTGTGCGTCCGACCCGGATCTGGCCCGACCCGACCCAAGCCTGAAAGCCGGACCCGGAAGAGCGATCCGACCTGACCCAAACCCGACGCGTGTCGGGTCCCATCGGGTTCGGGTCGGGTAGCAGGCCTTTACCGAGGATTTCCCCCCACTGTGGTTGACACGGCCCTCAACCGTGTCCGGCCCATTTCCCGCACCTCTACCCTCACCCCTCCCCTTCCCTCCCAGAAACGCGACAGGGTTCCCCTTGTCCTCACTTTGCACCCATCAGCTTCCATATCCAAAGGATCATCCTCTGCCATTTCCTCCACGTCCAGCGTGATGCCAATACCAAACACATCTTACCCTCCCTTCCCCTGCCCTGTCAGCATTCCGAAGGGATCGTTCCCTCTGCGACACCCTGGTCCACTCCTCCATTACCCCCACCACTTCGTCCCCTTCCCACGGCACCTTCCCATGCAATTGGAGGTGTAATACCTGCACTTTTACCTCCTCTCCTCACTATCCAAGATCCCAAACACTCCTTTCAGGTGAAGCAGCGATTTACTTTCAATTTAGTATATTGTATTTGCTGCTCACAATGCAGTCTCCTCTACATTGGGGAGACTGAATGCAGATTGGGTGACCGCTTTGCGGAACACCTCCACTCAGTCCGAAAGCATGACCCCGAGCCTCCAGTTGCTGGCCATTTCAACACCCCGCCCCCCCCCCCCCCCTCCCTCCCCCCCTCCCTCCCTGCTCTCATACTCACATCTCTGTCCTGGTATGGTTGCAGTGTTCCACTGAACATCAGCGCAAGCTCGAGGAACAGCATCACATCTACCGATTAGGCACACTACAGGCTGCCGGACTGAGCATTGAGTTCAATAATTTCAGAGAATGACGGGACCCCTCCCTTTATTTTTAGCTTTACTTTTTATTTTTTTATTTTTTATTTTATTTTATTTTAGTTTGTTTCATCATTCAATTATTTTTTTTTAACCCTGTGCCTGCCCATTTTTTTTTCATGTTTGTGCTTTTGGCTAGGGCTTTCATTATTTTGTCATTTAACACCCTCTCTGCACTCACGCTTTGTCTTTCACCACACTGTTAACACTCTCTGCCTTTTCCCCATGACCTCCTTGTCAGTTATTCTCTGTGGCGCTATGCCCTATCAACACCTTTCCTTTTGTTCTCTTTTGTCCCACCCGCACTTTATTTGCTTAAAACCTATTACATTTCTAACCTTTGCCAGTTTTGATGATAGGTCACTGACCTGAAACGTTAACTTTGCTTCTCTCTCCACAGATACTGCCAGACTTGCTGAGTATTTGCAGCACTTTTTGTTTTCATTTAGGAACAGGAGAAGGCCATTTAGCCCCTGGATCCTGTTCCACCATTCACTAAGATCCTGGCTGATCTGTGTCCTAACTCCATATACCTGCCTTTGCCCCATATCCTTTAATACCTCTGGCAAACAAAAATCTATCACTCTCAGATTTAAAATTAACAATTGATCTAGCATCAGTTGCAGCTTGTGGGAGAGTGTTCCAAATGTCTACCACCCTTTGTGTGTAGAAGTGTTTGCTAATTTCAACCCTGAAAGGTCTGGTTCTTAATTTTTAGACTATATCCCACAGTCTTCGACTCCCCAACCAGCAGAAGTAGTTTCTCCGTATCAGTTCTGTTCCCCTTCATATCTTGAAAACTTCGGCAGGTGGGATTAATATAGATAGGCATTATGGTCAGCATAGACGCGGTGGGCCGAAGGGTCTGTTTCTATGCTGTATGACTCTATCACCTCTTAACTCTCTCAATTCCAGGAAATACAACCCTGGTCTGTGTGCCTCTCCTTGTACCTTAACCCTGGCAGGCCAGTTGAATTATTAAAAGTTGGAAACAACTGATCGAGAGATCTGCGGACAACTTCTTTCCCAAGTACACTGTTTCTTGGCATTGTTCCAATCCAGGTGCTCAACACTTTTTGAAAATCTGAATCCACATTATTGTCTGAACTGTCTTCATCTGCCAATCTCGAAGACTGCTTCAGAATCATTTAACCCGGTTGGTGAGCCAGATTCCCCAGTGGGGGATGGGGTGATGATATTCTGATTATCTCTGATTCTACCCTTACGTGTTTGGAATTACTATTCCAGCAGGGTCTATTGCCGCTACTAATTAGCAGCCACTGCAGGATCCTGTCGTCTGCCTTTATTAAGGAATTCAGATGAAAAGTTGTGAATGGCATTTTGAGCTCAGGAATGGCACTTGGAAAATTTAAATTAATGCCTGTCTAGAAATTGAATTTTGATTTAAAGTTGCACATGTTTTGCCTATTTGAAACCAAGTCATTTTCTTCAAAAATTGTTGCACTGCTTTTTCTTGCTTGTACTGTCAGGTGGCTTGTCTGGTGGTAACTGGTTCAGCTTGTATTTAAAGTTTAGATGGCACAGTTCTAAGATCACACCTGAACTTTGTTTTTAAATTGTGTTTGAGTTTAAATCTTGGGTAATGACTATTACATTGCCCATTCTGATAAAAATTTAATTGGGCAGTCAGTGGTGAATCATTCTGGCAAAGGGGCAATGGGCCGAATGGCCTCCTTCTGTGCTGGATCATTCCATGAAAAGCAGCTACTGCAGATGCTGGCAATCAAACCAACAGAAAATGCTGGAAGTGCTCAGCAAGTCAGGTAGCATCTGAGAAAAAGTTAATGTTTTGTGTATTTGAGAACTGGAACCGACGACAGGTCAAACAGCTTATAAGAAGAAACTGAGCAAAGTAGAGCAGGCTCCAGCTTTTCATATGTGATATCCCAGTTTTAACGAAGAGTTATACCTGAAACCTTACATTTTTCCGTTCTCCACAGATGCTGCCTGATGTGCTCAGCATTTCCTACATCTGTTAGTCATGTCTGGCTAAATGAGTAATGGAATGCACATTTACATAACATCAGCTAGCTGTAATTCACTGAAAACATTTTGAGGTTCACTCTGCTCATGCTATGACTAAATCATGGGTTCCTTTTTAACTACTGCACATTGCTGTCTTGCAGGTAACATGCTTTGTGAAGCATCATATTACACCTCCACAAAACTTAACACAATAGCTTAAGACAATACAAAATAAAGGATACCATTCTAAAGGGGTTGCAGGAGCAGAGTGATGCATTTGCGCAAATCAAGATGGCAGGGCAGGTTGATAAAGCATATAGAAACAGAAGAGCAGGAGTAGACCATTCAGCCTGTCGAGCCTGTTCTGCCATTCATTTAGATCATGGCTGATCATCTACCTCTATGCTATTTTCCTACGCTATCCCCATATGCCTAGATGTCATTAGTATCCAGATATCTATCGATTTCTGTCTTGAACATGCTCAATGATTGAGCTTCTGCAGCCCTCTGGGGTAGAGAATTCCAAAGATTCACAACCCTCTGAGTGAAGAAATTCCTCTTCAAATTGGTTTTAAATATTTGAGACTATGTCCTCTGGTTTCCCAGGGGAAACATCCTATCTACATCCATCCTGTCACACCCTGTAAGAATTTTGTAAGTTTCAATGAGATCACCTCTCATTCTTTGTAGCTAGAGAATACAGGCCCAGTTTCCTCAAACGACAATCCCGCCATCCTAGGGATTAGTCTGGTGAACCTCTGTTGCACTCCCTCTATGGCAAGTATATCCTTCCTTAGATGAGGTGACCAAAACTGGACACACTACTCCAGGTGTGGTCTCGACAAAGCTTTACATATTGCAGCAGGACTTTACTTCTGTACGCAAAACCACTTGCGATGAAGGTCAACATACCGTTTACCTTCCTAATTGCTTTTAGTGAGTTATGAACAAGGACACCCAGGTCTCTTTGGACATCAACACTTCCCAACCCCTCTCCATTTTAAAAAATACTCTTGTCTTTCTTTCTGTTTTTTCTACCAAAGTGGCTAGCTTCACACTTATTCACAGTATATTCCATCTGCAACGTTCTTGCTCATTCACCTGGCTTGTCCAAGTCCCCTTAAAGCCTCCTTGCATCCTCCTCGCAACTTACATTCTCACCTAGTTTTGTGTTATCAGCAAACTTGGAAATATTACAATTGGTCCTTACATCCAAATTATTTATATAGATTGTGAACAGCTGTGTCCCAAGCACTGATCCTTGCGGTACCCCACTAGTAAAGGTCTGCCATCCTACTCTGTTTTCTCAATCCATACCAGTATATTCCCCCCCCCGCCAATTAAAGGCCTGCTCCCAACCCGAACCTGATGGGACCCGATGATATGCGTCGAGTTCGGGTTGGGCCCCTCTTCCGGGTCCGGCTTTAGGGCTCGGGTCGGGCTGGGTCCAGGTCGAGCCGGACGCACACGGTAAGTTCTCTGCCAATAAGTATTAAAATTAAAAAACTTACCTGAGCTGGGAGTCCGGGACGTCAAGCAGGGAAACTGAGTCTGCGCAGTGAGCGAATGACATCTCTGTGATGTCGTCACACACACACATGCTGCTTCCTGGAGGTTCCGAGTCAGAAGGTCAGTCAAGGGATGGTCGGGTTGGGCGCAGGCCAACATTGGAGGGGCTTCGGTCCGCTGTGGATCGTTAGGGTTCCACACAGATTCTTTTTTCCGACCTGAGCAGGCCTTTACCCCCAATCCCATGTACCCTAACTTTGTTTAGTAACCTCCAGTGTGGGACCTTATCAAAAGCCTTCTGAAACTCCAGGTGCTATCCTGGGCTTAATAAATATGGGCCTAGAGTACAAGAACAAGGAAGTTATGGTTAAACTTTATAAAACAGTGGTTTGGCCCCAAATTGTCAGCACCACACTTAAGGTAGGATGTGACGGTATTGGAGAGGGTGCAGGAAAGATTTAAAAGAATGGTTCCACGGATGAGGGACTTCAGTTACGTGGATAGAGCGGAGAAGCTGTTTCCGTTTTCCTTGGAAATGCGAAGATTAAGGGGATATTTTGATAGAAGTGTTCAAAATCATGAGGGGTCTGGGCAGAATAGAATGGGAAGGATCAAGAACCAGAGGACACTGGTTTCAAGTGATTGGCAAAAGAAGCAATGGCGACATGAGGAAAAACCTTTATTACTCAGCGAGTGGTTAGGATCTGGAGTGCACTGCCTGAGAGTGTGGTGAAGGCAGATTCAATCGAGGCCTTCAATAGATAATTGGATAATTATCCGAAGAAAAGAAATTTGCACGGGGAAAAGGGGGCAGTGGGACGAGGTGAGTTGCCGAATGGCCTCCTTCTGTGCTGTAACGGTTTATGATTCGATGTCCCTGAAGTGTGCTGGGGTGTGCTGCAAAATTGAGGACTTAAATGCAATGGGGTGCTGGGATTAGACCACTTTCCTGGTAGGTAGAGGCCAAGAATGAAATTTTTTTTAACCTGGACTTGTTTTTTTTAAATTGGGGATTGATCTAGCTCACTGAACCGGCAAGAGATTTCCGTTCTTTTCAGAAGTTAGGCTTGTGAAGAGATTGTGTACATTGAGCACTTGTAGTCACTGTTCTAATCTAGAAAACAAACCAATTTGCGCACAGCAAATTCCCACAAACAGCAATGTGATCTTGACCAGATAATCTGTTTCTTTAACTGTTGTTGATTGGGGAATAAATATTCGCCAGAACCTCGGGGGGAACTCCCCAGCTTCTCTTCAAAAATAGTGTCATATGATCTTTCAGCTCCACCTGAGCGGCAGACTAGGCTTTGGTTTAATGGCATATCCGAGAGACAGCACCTCTGACACCACACCACTCCCTCAGTATTGCACTGGAGCGTCAGCCGAGATCCTTGTGCTCAAGTCTCTGCAGTGGGACTTGAATCATTAAAACTTGAAAGATTGCGAATATTAAGCCTGTGAAGATGGCACCAATCTCTTGGATTGCTTTCTGTGTTGATTTGCCTCCCCAACCTTCTAATGTGCAAGTTAAAATATGTTCAATTCTTTATCTCTCTCGCTCCTCTTTTCACTTGCTTCTTTCTCTCCTTTGTTTGTATTTCTTTCTCTTGTTCCCATAGAGCCATCGAATGATACAAAGTAGGAGTCTATTCAGCCTATTGCACTTGTGTTGGCTCTTTGGTAGAGCTATCGAATTAGTCCCACTCACCATAGTCCTGTAAATATTTTCCTTCAAGTAATTATCCAGTTCCCTTTTGAACGTTATTGTGGAATCTGCTTCCCCCCACCTTCCAGGCAGCCCATTCCAGATCATCATAAATCATTGCATTACAAAAAAGTTTCCTCATGTCACCTCTGGTTCTCTTGCCAATTAAGTTAATAACACCAGAAGTGCCGAGTTGGTGATCGATCTCAGCCTCCTGAAGTCTCCAGCATCGCAAATGCCAGTCTTCAGCCAATTCGATTCACTCCGCATAATATCAAGAAACAACTGAAGGCACTGGATGCTGCAAAGGCCATGGGCCCTGACAACATTCTGGCAATAGCGCTGAAGACCTGTACTCCAGAATTGGCGCACCCCTAGCCAAGCTGTTCCAGTACAGCTACAGCACTGGCATCTACCCGGCACTGTGGAAAATTGCCCAGGTATGTCCTGTACACAGGACATGCGCGATGCCAATATCATCACCCTCTATAAGAACAAGGGTGACCGCGGTGACTGCAGCAACTACCGTGGAATCTCCCTGCTCAGTATAGAGGGGAAAGTCTTCGCTCAAGTCGCTTTAAACAGGCTCCAGAAGCTGGCTGAGCGCGTCTACCCTGAGGCACAGTGTGGCTTTCGAGCAGAGAGATCCACCATTGACATGCTGTTCTCCCTTCGCCAGCTACAGGAGAAATGCTATGAACAACAGATGCCCCTCTACGTTGCTTTCATTGATCTCACCAAAGCCTTTGACCTCGTCGGCTGAAGTGGTCTCTTCAGACTACTAGAAAAGATCGGATGTCCACCAAAGCTACCAAGTATTATCACTTCATTCCATGACAATATGAAAGGCACAATTCAGCATAGCAGCACCTCATCAGATTCCTTTCCTATCCTGAGTGGCATGAAACGGGGCTGTGTTCTCGTACCTACACAGTTTGGGATCATCATCTCCCTGCTGCTCTCACATGCGTCCAAGTCTTCAGAAGAAGGAATTTTCCTCCACACAAGATCAGGTGGCAGGTTGTTCAACCTTGCCCGTCTTAGAGCGAAGACCAAAGTACGGAAAGTCCTCATCAGGAACTCCTCTTTGCTGACGATGCTGCATTAACATCTCACACTGAAGAGTGTCTGTAGAGTCTCATCGACAGGATTGTAGCTGCCTGCAATGAATTTGGCCTAATCATCAGCCTCAAGAAAACTAACATCATGGGACAGGAAGTCAGAAATGCTCCATCCATCAATATTGGCGACCACGCTCTGGAAGTGGTTCAAGAGTTCACCTACCTAGGCTCAACTATCACCAGTAACCTGTCTCTCAATGCAGAAATCAACAAGCGCATGGGAAAGGCTTCCACTGCTATGTCCAGACTGGCCAAGAGAGTGTGGGAAAATGGCGCACTGACACGGAACACAAAAGTCCGAGTGTTTCAAGCCTGTGTCCTCAGTACCTTGCTCTACGGCAGCAAGGCCTAGACAATGTTTTTGTTTTTAGAGATACAGCACTGAAACAGGCCCTTCAGCCCACCGAGTCTGTGCCGACCATCAACCACCCATTTATACTAATCCTACACTAATTCCATATTCCTACCACATCCCCACCTGTCCCTATATTTTCCCTACCACCTACCTATACTAGGGGCAATTTTATAATGGCCAATTTACCTATCAACCTGCAAGCCTTTGGCATGTGGGAGGAAACCGGAGCGCCCGGAGGAAACCCACGCAGACACAGGGAGAACTTGCAAACTCCACACAGGCAGTACCCAGAATTGAACCCGGGTCGCTGGAGCTGTGAGGCTGCGGTGCTAGCCACTGTGCCGCCCTATGTATGTCAGCCAAGAGCGACGTCTCAATTCAAAGAACAGTACAGCACAGGAACAGGCCATTCGGCCCTCCAAGCCTGCGCCGATCTTGATGCCTACCTAAACTAAAACCTTCTGCACTTCCGGGGACCGTATCCCTCTATTCCCATCCTATTCATGTATTTGTCAAGATGCCTCTTAAACGTCGCTATCGTACCTGCTTCCACCACCTTCCCTGGCAGCAAGTTCCAGGCACTCACCACCCTCTGTGTAAACAACTTGCCTCGCACATCCCCTCTAAACTTTTCCCCTCGCACCTTAAACCTATGTCCCCGAGTAACTGACTATCCACTCTGTCCATGCCGCTCATAACTTTGTAAACCTCTATCATGTCGCCCCTCCACCTCTGTCGTTCCAGTGAAAGAAATCAGAGTTTATCCAACCTCTCCTCATAGTTAATGCCCTCCAGACCAGGCAACATCCTGGTAAACCTCTTCTGTACCCTCTCCAAAGCTTCCACGTCCTTCTGGTAGTGTGGCGACCAGAATTGCACGCAATATTCTAAGTGTGGCCTAACTAAAGTTCTGTACAGCTGCAGCATGCCTGGCCAATTTTTATACTCTTATGCCCCGACCGATGAAGGCAATCATGCCGTATGCCTTCTTGACTACCTTATCCACCTGCGTTGCCACTTTCATTGACCTGTGGACCTGTATGCCCAGATCTCTCTGCCTGTCAATACTCCTAAGGGTTCTGCCATTTACTGTATACTTCCCACCTGCATTAGACCTTCCAAAATGCATGACCTCACATTTGTCCGGATAAAACTCCATCTGCCATTTCTCCGCCCAAGTCTCCAACCGATCTATATCCTGCTGTATCCTCTGACAATCCTCATCACTATCCGCAACTCCACCAACCTTTGTGTTGTCCGCAAACTTACTAATCAGACCAGCTACATTTTCCTCCAAATCATTTATGTATACTACAAACAGCAAAGGTCCCAGCACTGATCCCTGTGGAACACCACTAGTCACAGCCCTCCATTCAGAAAAGCACCCTTCCACTGCAACCCTCTGTCTTCTATGACTGAGTCAGTTAGCCAGCTCACCTCTGATCCCGTGTGACTTCACCTTTTGTACCAGTCTGCCATGAGGGACCTTGTCAATTCATTCCATCTTCGCTGCCTCCGGAGAATCCTTGGCATCAGGTGGCAGGACGGTATCTCCAACACAGAAGTCCTGGAGGCGGCCAACATCCCCAGCATCTACACCCGACTGAGCCAGCGGTGCTTGAGATGGCTTGGCAGTGTGAGCCACATGGAAGATGGCAGGATCCCCAAGGACACATTGTCCAGAGAGCTCGTCGCAGGTATCAGACCCACCGGCCGTCTCCAAATGCGACATGAAATCCTGTGACATTGACCACAAGTTGTGGGAGTCAGTTGCCAATGATCAACAGAACTGGCGGACTGCCATAAAGGCAGGGCTAAAGAGTGGCGAGTCGAAGAGACTTAGCAGTTGGCAGGAAAAAAGACAGAAGCGCAAGGGGAGAGCCAACTGTAACAGCCCCGACAACCAAAGTTATTTGCAGCACCTGTGGAAGAGCCTGTCACTCTAGAATTGACCTTTATAGCCACTGTAGGCGCTGCTTCACAAACCACTGACCACCTCCAGGCGCTTACCCATTGTCTCTCAAGACAAGGAGGCCAAAGAAGAGAAGAATATCCTGTACACAAAAAACAGGACAAGTCCCATCCGACCAATTCCTGCCCTATCAGTCTACTCTTAATCATCAGTAAAGTGATGAAGGGTGTCCTCAAGAGTGCTATCAGGTGACACTTGCTCAGCAATAACCTGCTCGCTGACGCTCAGTTTAGGTGTTGTCCGGGCCACTCAGCTCCTGACCTTATTACAGCCTTGGTTCAAATATGGACAAAAGAGCTGAACATGAGGTGAAAGTGACTGCCCTTGATATTGAGGCAGCATTTGACTGAGTATGGCATCAAGGAGCCCTAGCAAAACTAAGGTCAATGGGAATCAGGGGGAAAACCCTCCGCTGGCTGGAGTCATACCTAGCGCAAAGGAAGATGGTTGTGGTTGTAGGAGGTCAATCATCTGAGCTCCAGGACATCACTGCAGGAGTTCCTCAGGGTAGTGTCCTAGGCCAAACCATCTTCAGCTGCTTCACCTTCCTTCAATCATAAAGTCAGAAGTGGGGATGTTCGCGGATGATTGCACAATGTTCAGCATCATTCGCAACTCCTCAGATACTGAAGCAGTCCATGTAGAAATGCAGCAAACCCTGGACAGCATCCAGGCTTGGGCTGATAAGTGGCAAGTAACATTTATGCCACACAAGTGCCAAGCCGTGTCTGTCTCCAACAAGAGAGGATCTAACCATCTCTCCTTGACATTCAATGGCATTACAATCAGTGAATCCCCTACTATCAACATCCTAGGGGTTACCATTGACCAGAAACTGAACTGGAGTAGCCATGTAAATACCATGGCTTGAAGAGCAGGTCGGAGGGTAGGAATCCTGCGGAGAGTGACTCCCCAAAGCCTGTCCACCATCTACAAGGTACAAGTCAGGAGTGTGATGGAACACTCTCCACTTGCCTGGATGGGTGCAGCTCCAACAACACTTCAGCTCGACACCATCCAGGACAAAGCATCCCACTTGATTGGCACCCCATCCACAAACATTCACTTCCTCTACCACTGACGCACAGTGGCAGCAGTGTGTACCATCTACAAGATGCACTGCAGCAACTCACCAAGGCTCCTGAGACAGCACCTTCCAAACTTGCGACCTCTACCACCGAGAAGGACAAGGGCAGCAAATACATGGGAACCCCACCACCTGCAAGTTCCCCTCCAAGCCACACACCATCCTGACTTGGAACTATATCGCCGTTCCTTCACTGCCACTAGGTCAAAATCCTGGAACTCCCTTCCTAACAGCACTGTGGGTGTACCTACCCCCATGGACTGCAATGATTCAAAAAGGCAGCTCACCACCACCCTCTCAAGGGCAATTGGAGATGAGCAACAAATGCTGGCCTTGTCAGTGGCACCCACATCCCATGAACCAATAATAAAAAAAATTGTGTCCTCTCGTTACCTACTGTTCTGTCACTTCTTTCTTCTCTCTCTCCTGCTCTTGCTATTGCTTTTCTTTCTCTCTCGCTCATGCATCTCCATCTCTCCTCCCCCATCTGTCTATCCTCGCGTGCTCTTTGCCACCGCTCTCATTTTTTCTCTCCTCTCCACAGGTGCGTAATCTGCGATTAGAGCAGGAACAAGAGAAAAACAAAATACTTTCAGAAGCTCTACAGACTCTGGCCTGTGAACATCATGAACTTGAACAATCTTTAGTCAAAGGGTCCCCGCCCCAGAGTGTGCTGAGTGATGATGAATTCTACGATGCTCTTTCAGGTGAGCGAATAAAGGTTTGCTGTGGTCAGCAAAGTAATTGGATTCATAGTTATACAAGTAAAACGGGCCAAAGTATTCTTTGCTAAAGTGGAAACACCAATTCCGTTATGTAGTTGGCCACGAGACATTCTCTTTGTTATATGTAATATTTTTGAAGTAAGATGGTTGTTTACTCCAAATTAGGTGATGTGAGATGACTTTTTTTGAAATCTTGAAGAATACTTGGCTCACAAGGCACTTTGACAGACCATATTCCCCATCATGGACACTACCCCATTCATTTAATAAGATAAGGGAAAATCCTCAAAGTGGTAGTCTCCATCCCCACCCAACCCAAATCTGCAATGGTAATCAGATAAACCCACAGTATATCAACTAAATTACTGTAATTCCCCTACTCCACTCTAGCTTACTGCCTTCCACAGACTGCTTTCTTTGGAGGCCAGTAGCAGGTGTTTATAATATCCCATGCAGACTTTGACCTCTGTCTGTATCTATCCCTACAGTCTCCAATCCTGTTTTCGATTAGCTATTTGTCCAGCTTCTTTGTGCTATGTTAAGCAACATAGCCTGAAATACTTTCCCATATGTCCATTGTCATGGGAGGAAATAAATCTCTAGTTTAATTAAAATGTGTTAATTTTGTCATCTTGTTCTCTTGAACAAAGAACAAAGATAGTTACAGCACAGGAACAGGCCCTTCAGCCCTCCAAGCCTGCGCCGATCCAGATCCTCTCTCTAAACATGTCGCTTATTTTCTAAGGTTCTGTATCTCTTTTCTTCCTGCCCATTCATGTATCTGTCTAGATACATCTTAAAAGACTCCATCATGCCTGCATCTACCACCTCCGCTGGCAACGCGTTCCAGGCGCCCACCACCCTCTGCGTAAAGAACTTTCCACGCATATCCCCCCTAAACTTTTCCCCTTTCACTTTGAACTCGTGTCCTCTAGTAATTGAATCCCCCACTCTGGGAAAAAGCCTCTTGCTATCCACCCTGTCTATACCTCTCATGATTTTGTACACCTCAATCAGGTCCCCCCTCAACCTCCGTCTTTCTAATGAAAATAATCCTAATCTACTCAACCTCTCTTCATAGCTAGCGCCCTCCATACCAGGCAACGTCCTGGTGAACCTCCTGTGCACCCTCTCCAAAGCATCCACATCCTTTTGATAATGTGGCGACCAGAACTGTACGCAGTATTCCAAATGTGGCCGAACCAAAGTCCTATACAACTGTAACATGACCTGCCATCTCTTGTACTCAATACCCCGTCCGATGAAGGAAAGCATGCCGTATGCCTTCTTGACCACTCTATTGACCTGCGTTGCCACCTTCAGGGACCTGAACACCCAAATCTCTCTGGACAATTTTCCCCAGGACTTTTCCATTTACTGTATAGTTCACTCTTGAATTGGATCTTCCAAAATGCATCACCTCGCATTTGCCCTGATTGAACTCCATCTGCCATTTCTCTGCCCAACTCTCCAGTCTATCTATATTCTGCTGTATTCTCTGACAGTCCCCTTCACTATCTGCTACTCCACCAATCTTAGTGTCGTCTGCAAACTTGCTAATCAGTCCACCTATACTTTCCTCCAAATCATTAATGTATATCACAAACAACAGTGGTCCCAGCACGGATCCCTGTGGAACACCACTGGTCACACGTCTCCATTTTGAGAAACTCCCTTCCACTGCTACTCTCTGTCTCCTGTTGCCCAGCCAGTTCTTTATCCATCTAGCTAGTACACCTTGGACCCCAAGCGCCTTCACTTTCTCCATCAGCCTACCATGGGGAACCTTATCAAACGCCTTACTGAAGTCCATGTATATGACATCTACAGCCCTTCCCTCATCAATCAACTTTGTCACTTCCTCAAAGAATTCTATTAAGTTGGTAAGACATGACCTTCCCTGCACAAAACCATGTTGCCCATCACTGATAAGCTCATTTTCTTCCAAATGGGAATAGATCCTATCCCTCAGTATCTTCTCCAGCAGCTTCGCTACCACTGACGTCAGGCTCACCGGTCTATAATTATCTGGATTATCCCTGCTACCCTTCTTAAACAAGGAGACAACATTAGCAATTCTCCAGTCCTCCGGGACCTCACCCGTGTTTAAGGATGCTGCAAAGATATCTGTTAAGGCCCCAGCTATTTCCTCTCTCGCTTCCCTCAGTAACCTGGGATAGATCCCATCCGGACCTGGGGACTTGTCCACCTTAATGCCCTTTAGAATACCCAACACTTCCTCCCTCCTTTTGCCGACTTGACCTAGAGTAATCAAACATCTGTTCCTAACCTCAACATCCGTCATGTCCCTCTCCTCGGTGAATACCGATGCAAAGTACTCGTTTAGAATCTCACCCATTTTCTCTGAGTCCAAGCATAACATTCCTCCTTTGTCCTTTAGTGGGCCAATCCTTTCTCTAGTTACCCTCTTTCTCCTTATATATGAATAAAAGGCTTTGGGATTTTCCTTAACCCTGTTTGCTAAAGATATTTCATGACCCCTTTTAGCCCTCTTAATTCCTCGTTTCAGATTGGTCCTACATTCCCGATATTCTTTCAAAGCTTCGTCTTTCATCAGCCGCCTAGACCTTATGTATGCTTCCTTTTTCCTCTTAGCTAGTCTCACAATTTCACCTGTCATCCATGGTTCCCTAATCTTGCCATTTCTATCCCTCATTTTCACAGGAACATGTCTCTCCTGCACGCTAATCAACCTCTCTTTAAAAGCCTCCCACATATCACGTGGATTTACCTTCAAACAGCTGCTCCCAATCTACATTCCCCAGCTCCTGCCGAATTTTGGTATAGTTGGCCTTCCCCCAATTTAGCACTCTTCCTTTAGGACCACTCTCGTCTTTGTCCATGAGTATTTTAAAGCTTACGGAATTGTGATCACTATTCCCAAAGTAGCCCCCTACTGAAACTTCAACCACCTGGCCGGGCTCATTCCCCAACACCAGGTCCAGTATGGCCCCTTCCCGAGTTGGACTATTTACATACTGCTCTAGAAAACCCTCCTGGATGCTCCTTACAAATTCTGCTCCATCTAGATGCTCTGGGATCTCTTAATATCTCAGTTGTTATTTTACATGACTGTCAAGTGAGTACAAGGCACGTAATTGGACAAACTAGCACTCATTTGCTCACCGCATTTTGAAGTAGACAGAAACGTTAGGAAAGTCAGGAATGAGATAAATGCTTTGCAGTTCATCCTATTCGTGCATCCCAGTAGTGTATGATCATAGAAATTTACAGCACAGAAAGTGATTATTTGGCCCATTGTGTCTGTGCTGGCCAAAAACAGATATCTTGCATCCTATTCGATCTGAACTTCAAGTGTAAATCCTATTCCTGCAGCATTACCCACCTGTACATTTATTTCATCCCACTGCCATCAAAACCCTCACCCCTGCCTTCATTCTCTCCAAACTTGACTTCACCAACATGCTCCTCGCTGGCCTTGCTGTGTCCAATACCAGATAAATTTTAATTTCTTCAACGCTATGCCAGCCATATCCCATGCCCCACTGCTGTCCTCCATCACTTGTAACCGATCTTGATAACCCTCCACTTGTCTGACACTCCAGTACCCACACGACCCCCTCATCCCCGCCAGCTTGCCTTCAAAGCCACCTGCCAAGCAACATCTTGATCATGCTTTCAGTTTCTGCCTTGCGTCCACTCTGTTGCCCTAAATTTCACCTTACGTGTTCAATATATTAAAGATTTCTTTATAAATTCAAACATTAATTTTCCCAACATGATTCACATCTTTCACAGCAGGAGGACAAGTTGATAAAAATATCTTTTTATAAACCCTAGGGATCCTATGCTTTACAAATAAGAGTCAAGCTGTCGGATTTTTTGACCAATTTTCCACAGAATTTGGAAAGAGCCTATTTTCATGTTGCATTTTTAAAAGCATTATGAACTTGGACACAACTTAAAGACTGGGATGATTGGTAGTTAATATGCTAACTTTGACCTGTTCCAACGTAAACTAGGAATAAGAACCAGAGGACATCAATTTAGGGTAATTGGAAAAAGAACTAAAGACGACATGAGGAAAATCATTTTTACTCAGCGAGTGGTTAGGATTTGGAATGCATTGCCTGAAAGTGTGGTGGAGCTGATTCCATTATGGCTTTCAAAAGGGAATTGGATAATTATCTGAAGAGAAAAAAGTTGCAGGAGTATGGGGAAAAGGCCGGGGAGTGGAATTTGCTGAGTTGCTCTTGCAGAGAGCTGGCATGGACACGAAGGACCGAAAAGCTGCCTTGTGTGCTGTAAACATTCTGTGATTCTAAGCAGTTCGTTAATCTGTCTCTGCCATCAGGAAACAGCTCACGTCTATTGTACCATATCTTTGAATTATTTTGTGGGCAGAGAGCAAAGAACAAAGAAAATTACAGCACAGGAACAGGCCCTTCGGCCCTCCAAGCCTACGCCGATCCAAATCCTCTATCTAAACCTGTCGCCTATTTTCTAAGGGTCTGTATCTCTTTACTTGCTGCCCATTCATGTATCTGTCTAGATACATCTTAAAAGACGCTATCGTGCCCGCGTCTACCACCTCCGCTGGCAACGCGTTCCAGGCACCCACCACCCTCTGCGTAAAGAACTTTCCACGCATATCCCCCCTAAACTTTTCCCCTTTCACTTTGAACTCGTGTCCCCTTGTAATTGAATCCCCCACTCTGGGGAAAAAGCTTCTTGCTATCCACCCTGTCTATACCTCTCATGATTTTGTACACCTCAATCAGGTCCCCCCTCAACCTCTGTCTTTCGAATGAAAATAATCCTAATCTACTCAACCTCTCTTCATAGCTAGCGCCCTCCATACCAGGCAACATCCTGGTGAACCTCCTCTGCACCCTCTCCAAAGCATCCACATCCTTTTGGTAATGTGGCGACCAGAACTGCACGCAGTATTCCAAATGTGGCCGAACCAAAGTCCTATACAACTGTAACATGACCTGCCAACTCTTGTACTCAATACCCCGTCCGATGAAGGAAAGCATGCCGTATGCCTTCTTGACCACTCTATTGACCTGCGTTGCCACCTTCAGGGAACAATGGACCAGAACACCCAAATCTCTCTGGACATCAATTTTCCCCAGGACTTTTCCATTTACTGTATAGTTCACTCTTGAATTGGATCTTCCAGAATGCATCACCTCGCATTTGCCCTGATTGAACTCCATCTGCCATTTCTCTGCCCAACTCTCCAGTCTATCTATATTCTGCTGTATTCTCTGACAGTCCCCTTCAGTATCTGCTACTCCACCAATCGTAGTGTCGTCTGCAAACCTGCTAATCAGACCACCTATACTTTCCTCCAAATCATTTATGTATATCACAAACAACAGTGGTCCCAGCACGGATCCCTGTGGAACACCACTGGTCACACGTCTCCATTTTGAGAAACTCCCTTCCACTGCTACTCTCTGTCTCCTGTTGCCCAGCCAGTTCTTTATCCATCTAGCTAGTACACCTTGGACCCCATGCGCCTTCACTTTCTCCATCAGCCTACCATGGGGAACCTTATCAAACGCCTTACTGAAGTCCATGTATATGACATCTACAGCCCTTCCCTCATCAATCAACTTTGTCACTTCCTCAAAGAATTCTATTAAGTTGGTAAGACATGACCTTCCCTGCACAAAACCATGTTGCCTATCACTGATCAGCCCATTTTCTTCCAAATGGGAATAGATCCTATCCCTCAGTATCTTCTCCAGCAGCTTCCCTACCACTGACGTCAGGCTCACCGGTCTATAATTACCTGGATTTTCCCTGCTACCCTTCTCAAACAAGGAGACAACATGAGCAATTCTCCAGTCCTCCGGGACCTCACCCGTGTTTAAGGATGCTGCAAAGATATCTGTTAAGGCCCCAACTATTTCCTCTCTCGCTTCCCTCAGTAACCTGGGATAGATCCCATCCGGACCTGGGGACTTGTCCACCTTAATGCCTTTTAGAATACCCAACACTTCCTCCCTCCTTTTGCCGACTTGACCTAGAGTAATCAAACACCTGTTCCTAACCTCAACATCCGTCATGTCCCTCTCCTCGGTGAATACCGATGCAAAGTACTCGTTTAGAATCTCACCCATTTTCTCTGACTCCACGCATAACTTTCCTCCTTTGTTCTTTAGTGGGCCAATCCTTTCTCTCGTTACCCTCTTGCTCCTTATATATGAATAAAAGGCTTTGGGATTTTCCTTAACCCTGTTTGCTAAAGATATTTCATGACCCCTTTTAGCCCTCTTAATTCCTCGTTTCAGATTGTGCCTACAATCCCGATATTCTTTCAAAGCTTCGTCTTTCTTCAGCCGTCTAGACCTTATGTGTGCTTCCTTTTTCCTCTTAGCTAGTCTCACAATTTCACCTGTCATCCATGGTTCCCTAATCTTGCCATTTCTACCCCTCATTTTCACAGGAACATGTCTCTCCTGCACGCTAATCAACCTCTCTTTAAAAGCCTCCCACATATCAAAAGTGGATTTACCTTCAAACAGCTGCTCCCAATCTACATTCCCCAGCTCCTGCCGAATTTTGGTATAGTTGGCCTTCCCCCAATTTAGCACTCTTCCTTTAGGACCACTCTCGTCTTTGTCCATGAGTATTCTAAAACTTACGGAATTGTGATCACTATTCCCAAAGTAGTCCCCTACTGAAACGTCAACCACCTGGCCTGGCTCATTTCCCAACACCAGGTCCAGTATGGCCCCTTCCCGAGTTGGACTATTTACATACTGCTCTTGAAATCCCTCCTGGATGCTCCTTACCAATTCTACTCCATCTAGACCTCTAACATTAAGTGAATCCCAGTCAATGTTGGGAAAATTAAAATCTCCTATCGCCACCACCCTGTTGCTCCTACAGCTTTCCATAATCTGTTTACATATTTGTACCTCTATCTCACGCTCGCTGTTGGGAGGCCTGTAGTACAGCCCCAACATTGTTACCGCACCCTTCCTATTTCTGAGTTCTGCCCATATTGCCTCACTGCTCGAGTCCTCCATAGTGCCTTCCTTCAGCACAGCTGTGATATCCTCCTTTGAGCAGTAATGCAACTCCTCCACCCCTTTTACCTCCCTCTCTATCCCGCCTGAAGCATCGGTATCCTGGGATATTTAGTTGCCAATCATGCCCTTCCCTTAACCAAGTCTCAGTAATAGCAATAACATCATACTCCCAGGTACTAATCCAAGCCCTAAGTTCATCTGCCTTACCTACTACACTTCTTGCATTAAAACAAATGCACCTCAGACCACCAGTTCCTTTGCTTTCATCATCTGCTCCCTGCCTACTCTTTCCCTTAGTCACGCTGACTTCATTATCTAGTTCCTTACAGGCTTTAGTTACTACATCCTTACTCTCCACTGACCTCATTTGGTTCCCATCCCCCTGCCACATTAGTTTAAACCCTCCCCAACAGCGTTAGCAAAAGCACCCCCAAGGACATTGGTTCCAGTCCGGCCCAGGTGTAGACCGTCCAATTTGTAATAGTCACACCTCCCCCAGAACCAGTCCCAATGTCCCAAAAATCTGAACCCCTCCCTCCTGCACCATCTCTCAAGCCACGCATTCATCCTGACTATTCTTTCATTTCTACTCTGACTATCACGTGGCACTGGTAGCAATCCTGAGATTACTACCTCTGAGGTCCTATTTTTTAACTTGGCTCCTAACTCCCTAATTTCTGCTTGTAGGACCTCATCCCGTTTTTTACCTATATCATTGGTGCCTATGTGCACAACGACAACTGGCTGTTCACCCTCCTCTTCAGACTGTTCTGCAGCCGATCTGAGACATCCCTGACCCGTGCACCTGGGAGGCAATATACCATTCGGGAGTCTCGTTTTCGGCCACAGAACCGCCTATCTACTCCCCTTACAATTGAATCCCCTATGACTATAGCCCTTCTACTCTTTTTCCCGCCCTTCTGAACAGCAGAGCCAGCCACGGTGCCATGAACCTGGCTACTGCTGCCTTCCCCTGGTGAGCCATCTCCCTCAACAGTATCCAAAACGGTATACCTGTTGTGGAGGGAGATGACCGCAGGGGACACCTGCGCTGCCTTCCTGCTCTTTCTCTGCCTTTTGGTCACCCATTCACCTTCTCCCTCAGCAATCCTAATCTGCGGTGTGACCAATTCACTAAACGTGCTATCCACGACCTCCTCAGCATCGCGGATGCTCCAAAGTGAGTCCATCCGCAGCTCCAGAGCCGTCATGTGGTCTAACGAGAGCTGCAGCTGGACACACTTCCTGCACGTGAAGGAGTCAGGGACATCAGCCATGTCCCTGAGCTCCCACATTGAGCAAGAGGAGCATGTCACGGGTCTGAGATGTCCTACCATTTTTAATCTTCAGCTTAAACTTAGTTAAATGAAAAAGGAACGAAAAGTTTTTAACTAATCACACGATAAAAAAAAAGAAATAGAAATAGCCTTACCTTATCTACACACAACCGAGTCCTTTTTTTTGGTTAGAGGAGGAGGGCGGGTGGGAGACACTACAGGTGTAGTGTCTCGGGTTCAGAAACGGCCCAAATATATAGAGTTTTACTTACCCAGCAGCCCCCTGGTCTCCGCCGAAAACGGAAGGAAATTAAATTTACTTTAAACTGACCTTCCCAGCTGCTCACTCGCTCGCACTCTCTGCTCCCGAAAAAGCTGCTGCAATGAAAGGCAAGTTATTTTAAACGGCCCAAATATATAGGGTTTTACTTACCCAGCAGCCCCCTGGTCTCCGCCGAAAACAAAAGGAAATTAAATTTACTTTAAACTCACCTTCCCAGCTGCTCACTCGCTCGCGCTCTCTGCTCCCGAAAAAGCTGCTGCAAGTTGAGAGAGGACTGGGACTCAGGCTGTCAGAGAGGGAGAAAATTATACAAAAGCATATTGTACTGAGTTCAATGTAAATCTGGTCCTAAGTGTCACTGTGTGTTGACTCACTAAAATAAGGCAACTTACTGATTGCTGTTGGGCATTTTCTCATCAAATGTTTGTTCAGCCTGTCTTTGGAAAGACTGAAGAAGTGTTTTGTGTGAAAGACACAATATTCAGTCCCAGTCGCAATAGGATGCTATTGATACGCCCTAGGTTTCTGCTGTTGTGCAGTTGGATGAAGTGCAGCACAAGTCCAATCTCATAAAAAAAAAAGTAAGACATTTGTATCATTTGCGGGAGTGATTGACGCCACTGAAACCCGAATTTGTAACCAGGGATATGCAGAACAAAACCGAAGAGTTAATGCTGAAGTTATACCAGGTCGGCCACTGTTAGAATATTTTCTTCAGTATTGGGTGCCGATGGGTAAGATTCAGGCCATGCAGAGGATACAAAAGCGATTGACTAAGATGATGCCACAGATGAGAGGCTGTGGTTAGTGGGGAGAGGAATGTGTTCTTTCATTAGAACAAAGGTGAGTTGAGAGAAGCTCCAATTGGGGTGAGATGGGAGGGTGGTGTTCAAAATTGAGATGTGATGATAAAGTACTAAAAGAAAAAATTTCCACTGGTTGGTGATTGGTAATTGGAGGGCATAAATAAAATGCTGGCGAATGAAGATGTATTCAAAGTAATATATTTTAATTTCGAGGAAGATGGAGCAAGTCTGGAGGGGTTGGCGAAGAGAATTCCAAAGTGCATTGATGTGATGCAGAAAGTCGAATTGTGCGATGCTAGTGCAATTAGCCTAGATTATCTGCGTAAAATCTGGAGCTTGAATTCATAATCCATAAAGCATTTAAAACCAGCTGCAGTCAAAATCATGTCTTCACCCTAACCTGATACAAACATTGCAAAGTTTCGTTTGATTACCTCTGAGGAGGCTTTGGTTGAGGGAGGAACCAAAAGCCCCACATTTCAAATATCAATGTGATGTGTGATTGTGTGCATGCCTGGCGGCTCCCTTTAAATCCACCAAGTCCTGTTTGAGAGTTATTTAAATAGATTGGCCCGGATTTTGTGGTTCATTACGCTTATAACTGCCCAAAGACTTTTCATGGGCTTTTGCACTGTAATGTACGGTAATTAGAGAGCTATTTCAGTACAGCTACCTCGATGGGATCTAGGACCTGTGTTAACAGGACAAGCAACAGCGTGTCTCCTAATCCAATCAGATTGAGAAATCCTCACTCAGTCACGCAGAATGATACTGGGAAGTGTAAATTAGAATATTCAATTCAATGTAATTCAAAATCATGTATAGAACGTGAAATAGAGATGTTAAAGAATGATGGGATTGAGAGAGAGGTAAGAGACTGAAAGAAAAAGTAAAACCACTTTATTTTTAAAAATCTCCAACAATAATTAAAATCTGAAGGCATGAAACTCCAGTGCCACAGTAAGACTTATCATGCTGTTTAAAATTTCACTGACACTTGAATAGACAAACCGCAACTTTTTCTGGCCTGTTTGGTGAGTATCTGGTGGGTAAGTGCAACAACTTCACCCCCTTTGTGCGTTTGAATGTCGAGTCCCTCAGCGAGAGACCAATGTAACGAAGCTCGTGAAGGAGCGGGACAACTCGGACAGTAGCTTCCTGATTCCTGAGTTTAACCGCACGTGCAGACTCCGGAGTCTGCTGTTCGATTTACTCCTTAATAAGGGTGAATGCTGATTAGCCTCACTGATATTCCTACTGCAAAATCCAGCCCATTTAATTATTCAGACATTGAGTTTGTTTGGAATTTTTACTAAGATGGATCAAACCAGTCAGATCCTGCAGTTGGAAAGTATAGAGAGTAACTGTGCATTTCAGAGTTAACTACAAACTAAAAGCTTAGAGCTGTCTTTATTTTTAATAATTTGCTTAGGATATCTACGTTGAATAGATTCATTGTTAGCATTGTATATTCGCTTCACTTATCGATTGTTTATGATGTCAGGCCCACTGCCTTGTGGGTGTCTCAGGAGAGACCAAGCCTAAGGGAGTAAACCCCAACAGAAAATCCGGAGCGGAACCCCTATGGCAGTCATGTGTCACCTTTGGCATGTTTCCGGCAGTTCCTGCAGCCATACCGGTGCCAAATGTCGTGCTCTGCACTTGTTTGGACCCCACTAGGGAGGCCGAGAGGGGGGTTTTGATGTTTGGGCAACTCACAACCTCCATACATTCCGCCCAGGCGTGCACCATGGAGAGGTCACTCCATAGTCGCCTCACAGCGACCAAAACAACACGGAAGGCAGCAATTACGGGTTATAAGTCCAGCTCACTTGGCATAGTGATTGGGCGCCATGCCTTTGTCGGTGGGAAAGGTCATCGCATCTCACTGGACAGCTACCGCCCTCCTCAAACCAGGCAGCCCCCGGTCAGAAAGGTTCTGTCCCGCCACAGTCCACCTGCTTCAATGGAGCTCAGGGTCATTGCCCGACAAGTGGACTGGAACCCCGCACCAAACAGCTCGGCAAAAAAAGGAAAGAAGGTACCAGCCCTTCGTTTTGCAAGCTGGAACATCATAACTGTGTGTCCTGGCCCGTTGGAAGACCTTACACAAATTGACGACTCTCGGAAGACCGCCATCATTAACGACGAGCTCAGTAGACTCAATGTGGACATTGCAGCACTTCAGGAGACATGCCTCCCTGTGAGCGGATCTCTAAGAGAGCAAGACTACACCTTCTACTGACAGGGTAGGGATCCTGAAGAACCAAGACAGCATGGAGTGGGCTTCGCCATCAGAAACTCCTTGCTCAGCATGATAGAGCCACCATCAAATGGCTAGGAACGCATACTGTCCATCCGACTGCTCACCGCCTCTGGTCCAGCATCTATGCTCCAACACTCTGCTCCCCACCTGAAGTTAAAGACCAATTCTACGAGGAACTCCATAATATCATGAGTAGCATTCCTAATACTGAACATTTGTCCTTGCTGGGGGACTTGAATGCCAGGGTTGGGGCCAACCATGACTCATGGCCCTCCTGCCTTGGGCTCTATGGCATTGGAAGGATGAATGAGAATGGACAGAGACCGCTGGAGTTCTGTACCTATGACAACCTCTGCATCATCAACTCGTTCTTTCATACTAAACCCTGTCACCAGATTTCATGGAGTCACCCAAGATCACGTCATTGGCACCAGCTGGACCTCATCGTCACAAGGCAAGCCTCTATAAACAATGTCCAAATCACACGCAGCTTCCACAGTGCGGACTGCAACACCGACCACTCCCTGGTGTGCAGCTAAGTTAGACTCAAACCAAAGAAGCGAAATCACTCCAAGCAGAAGGGCCGCCCGCGCATCAACACTAACAGAATTTCTTATCCACAGCTGTTCCATAAGTTTCTAAATTCACTTGAAAAAGCCCTTCAAAACACTCCTGCAGGGGATGCAGAGACTAAGTGGGCCCACATCAGAGACAACATCTATGACTCAGCAATTATCACCTTTGGTAAACGTGAGAAGCTGAATGCAGACTGGTTTCAATCTCACTTTGAAGAGTTGGAACCTGTCATAGCCACTAAGCACACTGCACTGTTGAACTACAAGAAAGCCCCCAGCGAATTAACATCCAAAGCACTTAGAGTAGCCAGAGGCGCTGCACAAAGAACAGCCAGATGCTGTGCAAATGACTTCTGGCAACACCTATGCAGTCATATTCAGCTGGCCTCCGACACGAGGAACATCAGAGGAATGTATGATGGCATTAAGAGAGCTTTTGGGCCAACCATCAAGAAGATCACCCCCCTCAAGTCTAAATCAGGGGACACGATCACTGACCAACGCAAGAAAATGGACCGCTGGGTGGAGTGCTACCTAGAACTGTACTCCAGGGAAAATGCTGTCACTGAGACCGCCCTCAATGCAGCCCTGTCTCTGCCAGTCATGGATGAGCTGGACGACCAGCCAACAAAATCAGAACTCAGTGATGCTATTGATTCTCTAGCCAGTGGAAAGGCCCCTGGAAAGGACGGCATTACCCCTGAAATAATCAAGAGTGCCAAGCCTGCTCTACTCTCAGCACTCCATGAACTGCTTTGCCTTTGCTGGGGTGAGGGAGCAGTACCACAGGACATGTGTGATGCCAATATCACCCTCTAAGAACAAGGGTGACCGCGGTGGCTGCAACAACTCTGCCTCCTTTTGAAGTCCCCAGCATCATAGATACCAGACTTCAGCCAATTTGATTCGCTCCGCGTGATATCAAGAAACGACTGAAGGCACTGGATACTGCAAAAGCTATGGGCCCTGACAATATTCCAGCAATAGTACTGAAGACCTGTGCTCCAGAACTTGCCGTGCCCTTAGCCAAGCTGTTTCAGTACAGCTACAACACTGGCATCTACCCTGCAATGGGGAAAATTGCCCAGGATGTCCTGTAGACAAAAAGCAGGACAAGTCCAACCCAGCCAATTGCCGCCCCATCAGCCTACACTCAATCATCAGTAAAGTGATGGAAGGTGTCACCAGCAGTGCCAGCAAGCGACACTTGCTTAGCAACAACCTGCTCAGTGATGCTGTTTGGGTTCCGCCAGGGCCACTGAGCTCCTGACCTCGTTACAGCCTTGGTTCAAACATGGACAAAAGAGGTGAACTCGAGGTGAGGTGAGAGTGACTGCCCTTGACATCAAGGCAGCATTTGACCGAGTATGGCATCAAAGAGCCCTAGCAAAACTGAGGTCAATGGGAATCGGGGAAAACCCTCCGCTGGCTGGAGTCATAACTAGCACAAATGAAGATGGTTGTGGTTGTTGGAGGTCAATCATCTGAGCTCCAGGACATAACTGCAGGAATTCCTCAGGGTAGTGTCCTGGGCCCAACCATCTTCAGCTGCTTCATCAATGACCTACCTTTAATCATAAGGTCAGAAATGGGGATGTTTGCTGATGATTGCACAATGTTCAGCACCATTCGTGACTCCTCAGATACTGAAGCAGTCCGTGTAGAAATGCAGCAAGACCTGGACAATATCCAGGCTTGGGCTGATATGTGGCAAGTAACATTCGCGCCACACAAGTGCCAGGCAATGACCATCTCCAACAAGAGAGGATCTAACCATCTCCCCTTGACATTCAACGGCATTACCATCGCTGAATCCCTCACTATCAACATCCTAAGGGCTACCATTGACCAGAAACTGAACTGGAGTAGCCGTATAAATACCGTGGCTACAAGAGCAGGTCAGCGGCTAGGAATCCTGAGGTGAGTAAATCACCTCCTGACTCCCCAAAGCCTGTCCACCATCTACAAGGCACAAGTCAGGAGTGTGATGGAATATTCTCCACTTGCCTGGATGGGTGCAGCTCCAACAACACTCGAGAAGCTCGACACCATTCAGGTCAAAGCAGCCTGCTTGATTGGCACCCCATCTACAAACATTCACTCCCTCCACCACCGATGCACAGTGGCAGCAGTGTGTACCATCTACAAGATGCACTGCAGCAATGCACCAAGGCTCCTTAGACAGCACCTTCCAAACCCGAGACCTCTACCAACTAGAAGGACAAGGGCAGCAAATACATGGGAACACCACCACCTGCAAGTTCCCCTCCAAGTCACACGCCATCCTGACTTGGAACTTTATCGCCGTTCCTTCACTGTCGCTGGGTCAAAATCCTGGAACTCTCTTCCTAACAGCACTGTGGGTGTACCTACCCCACATGGACTGCAGCAGTTCAAGAAGGCAGCTCACCACCACCTTCTCAAGGGCAATTAGGGATGGGCAATAAATGCTGCCTAGGCAGTGACGCCCGCATCCCTGAATGAATAAAAAAAAAATTATGTGGAATCTCCCTGCTCAGCATAGTGGAGAAAGTCTTTGCTTGAGTCGTTTTAAACAGACTCCAGAAGCTGGGTGTGTCTAACTTGAGGCACAGTGCGGCTTTCGAGCAGGGAGATCCACCATTGACATGCTGTTCTCCCTTCCCTAGCTACAGGAGAAATGCCGCGAACAACAGATGACGCTCTACCTTGCTTTCATAGATCTCACCAAAGCAGCTCATGTCAGCAGATGTGGTCTCTTGAGACTACTAGAAAAGATCGGATGTCCACCACCGCTACTAAGTATCATCCCCTCATTCCATGACAATATGAAAGGCACAATTCAGCATAGCGGTGCCTCATCAGGCCCCTTTCCTATCCTGTGTGGTGTGAAACAGGGCTGTGTTCTCACACCTACACTGTTTGGGATCTTCTTCTCCCTGCTGCTCTCACATGCCTTCAAGTCTTCAGAAGAAGGAATTTTCCTCCACACAAGATCAGATGGCAGGTTGGTCAACCTTGCCCGTCTTAAAGCGAAGACCAAAGTACAGATAGTTCTCATCAGGGAACTCTTCCTTGCTGACAATGCTGCATTAATATCCCACACAGAAGAGTATCTGCAGAGACTCATCAACTGGATTGCAGCTGCCTGCAACGAACTTGGCCTAACCATCAGCCTCAAGAAAACGAACATCATGGGATAGGATGTCAGAATTGATCCATCCATCAATATTGGCGACCACGCTCTGGAAGTGGTTCAAGAGTTCACCTACCTCGGCTCAACTATCACCAGTAACCTGTCTCTCGGTGCAGAGATCAACAAGTGCATGGGAAAGGCGTCTGCTGCTTTGTCCAGACTGGCCAAGAGGGTGTGGGAAAATGGCGCAATGACATGGAACACAAAAGTCCGAGTGTTTCAAGCATGTGTCCTCAGTACCTTGCTGTATGGCAACAAGGTCTGGACAATGTATGTCAGCCAAGAGCGACGTCTCAACTCATTCCATCATTGCTGCCTCCGGAGAATCCTTGGCATCAGGTACAGAATGCAGAAGTCCTCGAGGCAGCCAGCATATACACCCTACTGAGCCAGCAGCGATTGAGATGGCTTGGCCATGCGAGCCACATGGAAGATGGCAGGATCCCCAAGGACGCATTGTACAGCGAGCTCCTCACTGGTATCGGACCCACCGGCCGTCCATGACTCCACTTTAAAGACGTCTGCAATCGCGACATGCAGTCCTGTGACATTGACCACAAGTCGTGGGGGTGAGTTGCCAGTGATCGCCAGAGCTGGCGGACAGCCAGAAAGGCAGGGCTAAAGAGTGGCGAGTCGAAGAGACTTAGCAGTTGGTAGGAAAAAAGACAGAAGTGCAAGGGGAGAGCCAATTGTTTAACAGCCCCGATGACCAATTTTATTTGCAGCGCCTATGGAAGAGTCTGTCACTATAGAATTGGCCTTTATAGCCACTCCAGGTGCTGCTCCACAAACCACTGACCACCTCTAGGCGCTTACCCATTGTCTTTCGAAACAAGGAAGCCAAAGAAGATGATGTCAGGCAAACCCCACCTGCCAAGACTGGGGCACACGTTATTTTGCCACATGAACATTAAGACATAAAACATTGCAATCTCTGACAGGAAGGACATTTGCATAATATAAGACAATGTGGAAACAAAAGGAGCCACTCCCTGATTCTCCAATACACAGAAGTGGTCAAACCAGTTCTGGTCACATGTCTAGCTGCCCGGAGCTTTTGGATTTGAACTTCCAACAAAGGATGTTGAAGAGACTGTTCCATATAAGGAGATAGTCACATGACTAACATGCTGAACACCCTGGGATCTTTTTGAATTTTAAACCCCCAAAAAAGGGATTTGAACTGAGACAAAGCCATGTGCTCATGGAGTAAAGATCTCTCCTGGAACTGAGAACATCTCCTCTCCTGTCTGCCTGCCTTCATCTCTTCCCACGGAACTGAATCTTGTAAAAACACATGAAACTCAAAGAGAGAAGGGTTTGCCACGTGAACAAAGTTTTAAGATGTTTACTGGGCCCCAAATGAATCGTTAGACCATATCTTCAATCAAGGACTGCAGCGAGCTCGAGAAATAGTGACAAGATATTGCCTCAAACTTTTCTACTTATCTTTTCTTCTCCTATCTGCATGTTTATATCGCGTGCGCATGATGGCGTGAGCGCGTCGTATATCCTTAGGTGTGAACCGTATTAGAGTTTAAGTTTAAGATTTTAATAAATTTCCTCCTTCTGCTTTAAACCAAAGAAAGCCTGTTTGTGCTCAGTTATTTGCCTGATAATTGGAAACTGTGAACAAGGATTCACAAAAAGGGGAGCTCAAAACAGTGTGTTTAAAATTAAACCCTGTTACAATAAGACCAGGTAAAGACAGCCAAAGACCCCTAGACACATTGCTCACCTGCTTGTAACAATTAAAAAATCATTAACATTCCACAGCTATTGCACATGTTAGTAGTATTGTGAGCAGAATGTCGCATGTGCAAATGGAACATGGCATGGCCACCTAAAGGAAAAGTCTTACAAACCCAGCGTTAGAACAATACCAGATGAATACAAATCTGAAAATAGTTTTTTTAAAAAGTGCAACTAAGAAAGTTTAAAATAATCTAAGCAGAATGTTGGAACTGAATAACAGAATGATACTTGATCAAGGAACGGACAGAAACATGATGGCGACTCGTTGTCAATTGAGTAACACAGTTGATTTCATATAATAGCCTTGAATTTCAGAAACTACTGACAAGGTAGCTGGAAAAAGCTTGGCAACGACCACAATTATGAGTGTTAATGGGATTCCCAGATGCAGTCAAGCAAATTAATTGTGAAATGTTCTAAAGAGCAGAGAACAAAACTGCAGCATATGTTTAAAAACACTGATGTGTGCTCAGAATGGAAAACTGTACTGCCAAGAGGGACCAGCAACTTATGCCATTCTTCTCACCATGGGGTGATCTGCCATCCTGTGCTGCACAGATAGAAATCAGCAATCGCAACCACACCCCACCCCTGCTGAAGCAACAAAAGTAAAGTTGCGCCGCCACCAAAGTAGTATTCAGAAGTCCCCCCTCCCCCATATCCTGTTGTAGCTCGCCTTGTCTTCCCCATCCCACTAAGGCACCAATCAGAGGCTGCCCCTCACCACCCCCCCCCCCCCCCAAGAATGAAATCAATGACTAACAATTACCCTCCCCCAACTGAAGTAAAATTGCCCATTGCCTTCCTATTGAGGTAAAAGCAGCACTCCGAAATGCTGGATGCCACTTCCACGGAGGAAAACCATCCCTTGCCCCCTCTCTCGCTCCGATTTGTTTGCTGGGGTTGGGACGACGGGGGCGGAGTGGGATAGACACGGACTGAAAGTACTGGAACAGTTATTGTGACTCATTTAAAATGGATGGTCTGTATTCAGGTGAAGACAAATTTAACTAACTGGATTTAAAACTGTTATCAATGGGAAGGAAAGGTGACAAATGGAAAAGCTCAACCCTGTAAAGAAAGGTCATCTGTGTTATGCTTATCTTAATAATTGCTCTGTGCACTTTGATACTGTTAGCATCTCATTTTCAAGAAGTGATGCGCATTAAACCATTACTATCCTGACGTGGAATTTGTACTAAATAATGCAAAACCACTTAAACTAAAATAGCGGCATAAGGAATGAAAGAGTAGATCAAGTGAAGCACACCAGCCACCCATTATATAAAATCAATTACTTTTCTGAACTCCTGAATAATGAAATTGGAATTACACAAAGAGTGTTGGTATTTAACTCAGCAGTCGGAAGACTTGGATCATATCCTCACTTAAACACAATCAAACTGCACCAGTAAGCAAGACAGGTTTAGAGTAGCACTACTTCATTTGAGGGGCGGCGCAGTGGTTAGCACTGCAGCCTCACAGCTCCAGCGACCCGGGTTCGATTTCGGGTATTGCCTGTGTGGAGTTTGCAAGTTCTCCCTGTGTCTGCGTGGGTTTCCTCCGGGTGCTCCGGTTTCCTCCCACATGCCAAAGACTTGCAGGTTGATAGGTAAATTGGCCATTATAAATTGCCCCTAGTATAGGTAGGTGGTAGGGAAATATAGGGGCAGGTGGGGATGTGGTAGGAATATGGAATTAGTGTAGGATTAGTATAAAGTCCTCATCAGAGAACTCCTCTTTGCTGACGATGCTGCTTTAACATCTCACACTGAAGAATGCCTGCAGAGTCTCATCGACAGGTTTGCGTCTGCCTGCAATGAATTTGGCCTAACCATCAGCCTCAAGAAAACGAACATCATGGGGCAGGATGTCAGAAATGCTCCATCCATCAATATTGGCGACCACGCTCTGGAAGTGGTTCAAGAGTTCACCTACCTAGGCTCAACTATCACCAGTAACCTGTCTCTAGATGCAGAAATCAACAAGCGCATGGGTAAGGCTTCCACTGCTATGTCCAGACTGGCCAAGAGAGTGTGGGAAAATGGCGCACTGACACGGAACACAAAAGTCAGAGTGTATCAGGCCTGTGTCCTCAGTACCTTGCTCTACGGCAGCGAGGCCTGGACAACGTATGCCAGCCAAGAGCGACGTCTCAATTCATTCCATCTTCGTTGCCTTCGGAGAATACTTGGCATCAGGTGGCAGGACTATATCTCCAACACAGAAGTCCTTGAAGCGGCCAACACCCCCAGCTTATACACACTACTGAGTCAGCGGCGCTTGAGATGGCTTGGCCATGTGAGCCGCATGGAAGATGGCAGGATCCCCAAAGACACATTGTACAGCGAGCTCGCCACTGGTATCAGACCCACCGGCCGTCCATGTCTCCGTTATAAAGACGTCTGCAAACGCGACATGAAATCGTGTGACATTGATCACAAGTCGTGGGAGTCAGTTGCCAGCATTCGCCAGAGCTGGCGGGCAGCCATAAAGACAGGGCTAAATTGTGGCGAGTCGAAGAGACTTAGTAGTTGGCAGGAAAAAAGACAGAGGCGCAAGGGGAGAGCCAACTGTGCAACAGCCCCAACAAACAAATTTCTCTGCAGCACCTGTGGAAGAGCCTGTCACTCCAGAATTGGCCTTTATAGCCACTCCAGGCGCTGCTTCACAAACCACTGACCACCTCCAGGCGCGTATCCATTGTCTCTCGAGATAAGGAGGCCCAAAAGAAGTATAAATGGGTGGTTGATGGTCGGCACAGACTCGGTGGGCCGAAGGGCCTGTTTCAGTGCTGTATGTCTAAATAAAATAAATAAATCAAAAGCCCTTGATTTTCATTTGTTTTATTGATGATGCAGGAGGGGAAAGGAATCCAGAGTGATTATTTGCAGTCATGGTTCACCCTTTCCCCTCTTTCACTGTTTGTTGTTTCCTATGAGTGTTGCCTTATATCTGCATCTACATTAAAATCCATTTGACATTACGTAGCCCATTTGCCTAATTGATCCAGATCTTTGTAAATGTTTTTCACTGGAAATGCCATCTTGCCACATATGGTAACATCAGATTGTATAATATTAGATAGAGGGTTGGTTATCAGACAGGAAGCAAAGATTAGGCATAAATGGGGCATTTTCAAGTTGGCAGGCTGTAACTAGTGGAGTGCCGCAAGGATCAGTGCTGGGGCCTCAAGTTTTTACAATCTATATTAATGGCTTGGACAAAGGGACAGAGAATAATGTATCTAAGTCTGCCAATGATACAAAGGAAATGCAAGCAGTGAGGATAGAGAGAGGCTGCGAAGATATATAGACAGGTTAAGTGAGAAACAAGGTGGAGTATAATGTGGGGAATTGTGAGGTCATTCACTTTGGTCGTAACAGTAGAAGAGCAGAATGTTTTTTAAACGGCGTGAGACTTGTAAATGTTTATGTTCAGAGGGTCTTGGGAGTACTCGTACAAGGAACACAAAGTTAGCATGCAGGTACAGCAAGCAATTAGGAAGGCAAATGGCATGTTGGCCTTTATTGCAAGGGGATTTGAATACAGTAGCAAATAGGTTTTGCTGTAATTGTACAGGGCTTTGGTGAGACTGCACATGGAATACTGTGTGCAGTTTTGGTCTCCATATTTAAGGAAGGATATACTTGCATGGGAGGCGGTACAGCGAAGGCTCACTAGTTGGTCCCGGGGATGGGAGGGTTGTCCTGTGATTCTTTTGGGCCTCCTTATCTCGAGAGACAATGGATACGCGCCTGGAGGTGGTCAGTGGTTTGTGAAGCAGCGCCTGGAGTGGCTATAAAGGCCAATTCTAGAGTGACAGGCTGTTCCACAGGTGCTGCAGAGAGATTTGTTTGTCGGGGCTGTTGCACAGTTGGCTCTCCCCTTGCGCCTCTGTCATTTTTCCTGCCAACTACTAAGTCTCTTCGACTCGCCACATTTTAGCCCTGTCTTTATGGCTGCCCGCCAGCTCTGGCGAACGCTGGCAACTGACTCCCACGACTTGTGATCAATGTCACAGGATTTCATGTCGCGTTTGCAGACTGAATAAATTGTGCCTGTATTCTCTGGAGTTTATAAGAGTGAGAGGTGATCTCATTAAAACAATATTCTGAAGGGGCTTGACAGGGTCAATACTGAGGTTGCTTCTGCTGGCTGGGGAACCTAGAATACTGGGGCAGAGGCTCAGGATAAGGGGCCGATCATTTAGGATTGAGATGAGAAATTACTTCACTCAGGGTTGTGAATCTTTGGAATTCTCTACCCCAGAGGGTAGTGGAAGCTCCATCATTGAATATATTTAAGGCTGGGATAGACAGATTTTTGGTCTCTCAGGGAATCAAGGGATAGGGCGAGTGGGCAGGAAAGTGGAGTTGAAGCCCGAGATCGGCTGTGATCATACTGAATGGTGGGACAGGCTCAATGGGCTGAATGGTCTACTCCTCCTATTTCTTATGTTCTTACGGAAGCAGCACTTTCAAAACCATGTATGTTTAGATAGAGGATCTGGATCGGTGCAGGCTTGGAGGGCCGAAGGGCCTGTTCCTGTGCTGTAATTTTCTTTGTTCTTTGACTATTGTGATTAGCAAAGCTGAACAGACTGAGCATTCACAGCCAATTGGGGTAGAAAATTCCAAGGATTCACAACCCTCTGAGTGAAAAGAAATTCTCCTCATCTCAGTCCTAAATGGCTCACTTCTTATCCTGAGATTCTGACCCTTAGTTCGCGAGTCTGCTACCAAGGGAAAAAGCATCTCAGCATCTACCCAGTCAAGCCCTTGGAAAGATCTTATCAGTTTTAATGAGATCATCTCTTGTCATCCGAAACTGCAGAGCAGAAAGGCCCATTCCATTTAGGATTGCCCAATGAGGATGTATTATCAAACTAGCTTTGTATATAAAAAAAACTCTGTTGCATTTGTTATACTGATTGTACACTAAGTCATGTCCCCAATTCTTCTTGCAGTAGTCTGCTGCTAAAACCCTCATCCTTGCCTTTGTTAACTCCAGATTCGACTATTCCAGTGCTCTTCTGGCCAACTTTTCATCTTCCACCTTACATCAACTTGAGCTCATCCAAAACTCTGCTGCCTGTATCCTAACTCTCACTATATCCTGTTCATCCATTACCCCTGTGCTGACTGACCTCCTCGGTCTGGCAATATTGCAATTTTAAAATTTTCATCTTTGTTTTCGAATCCCTCCATGGCCCATCCCCTCCCTATCTCTGTAATCTCCTCCAGCCCTACAACATTCCAAGAAGTCTGTGTTTCTCCAATTCTGCATCCCCGATTTTCATCACTCCACCATTAGGACCCCCTGGGCCCTAAGCTCTGGAATTCCCTCCTTAAACCTCTCCACTTCTCGTTCCTCCTTTAAAGACGATCCTTAAAACCTACCTCTTTGACCAAGCTTTTGGTCACCTGTCCTAATATCTGCTCATGTGTCTTGGTGTCAAATTGTGTTTGACAACACTCCTGTGCAGTGTTTTGAGATGGTTTATGTTAAAGTTGCTATGTCAATGTAAGTTTTTGTTGCTAGATTCTCTTCCTTGTAATGGTATTACTCAGATGATTCTGTGGAGCATCTTGCCACAGGTACAAAGCTTCACATGGCCTGACGGTGCAAGATGCGGATCACAAGTTTGTTATTCTGGCTCCTCTTCATCGCTGTACTTTATGGCAGTACATTTTCATGCGTATTATGAAATATCTGACTCGTAGGTTGAAATTAATGTATTTTCAAACTTGCTCTAGGTTTAGTTCTAAAATCTATATTTAAAAAAATGTACATCTGATAAAGCTAAAAAGGGGAACTAACGAAATCGACTAAAATATTTTATAAAATATTTCAATCAGTTGCCAACCTGTTTAGTTATTAACCTGAGGATATAGTGCTAAAATCCTCACATAATACACATAAAAACTTGAATCACAAAAGCGTCTTTAATCATTTGATGTTAGAAATCTTTGCAAATAGCTTTCACTGCAGGTCTCTCTCTTTCACTTTCACTCACTTTCGCGTGTGCAGTCTCCCGCATTCTCGCTGTTACTTTCTCTCTTGTCCTCTCCCTCTTCTCTCCCGCTAGCTTGCTTTCACTCACAATTGCTTTCATCCCAAAGTTGGAAATTTCACCTGGACCTTTCGGAGTGCTTATTTTCCAGCTCCCGTGGACACGTTCTGTGTGTGCGTGACCGTGCGTGGCAAAGTTTTTTTTAATTTGTTCGGGGAATGTGCGCGTCGCTGGCTAGGCCAGCTTTTATTGCCCTCCCTAATTGCCCTTGAGAAGGTGGTGGTGAGCTGCCTTCTTTAACCACTGCAGTCCATGTTGGGTAGGTACACCAACAGTGCTGTTAGGAAGGGAGTGCCAGGATTTTGACCCAGTGACAGTGAAGGAACTGCGATATAGTTCCAAGTCGGGATGGTGTGTGACCTGGAGTAGAATTTGCAGGTCTTGGTGTTCCCATGCATCTGCTACTCTTGTCCTTTCATGTGGTAGAAGTCGCGGGTGGGAATGGTTCCCATCCTGTTCCTGAACATAAGAACTAGGCGCAGGAGTAGGCCGTCCGGCCCCTCGAGCCTGCTCCGCCATTCAATAAGATCATGGCTGATCTTTTCGTGGACTCAGATCCACTTACCCGCGCTCTCACCGTATCCCTTAATTCCTTTATTGTTCAAAAAGATATCTACCTTAGCTTTAAAAACGTTTACTGTAGAAGCGTCAACTACTTCACTGGGCAAGGGATTCTATAGAACCTCCTCTGCACCCCCTCCAGTGCCAGTACATCCTTTCTCAAGTAAGGAGACCAAAACTGCACACACTACTCCAGGTGCGGCCTCACCAGTACCTTATACAGCTGCAACATAACCTCTCTGCTTTTAAACTCAATCCCTTTAGCAATGAAGGACAAAATTCCATTTGCCTTCCTAATTACAGACCAACCTTCTGCGATTCATGCACAAGGACACCCAGGTCCCTCTGCATAGCAGCATGCTGCAACTTTTTACCATTCAAGTAATATTCCTTTTTACTGTTACTCCTACCGAAATGAATGACTTCACATTTATTAACATTGTACTCCATCTGCCAGACCTTTGCCCACTCACTCAATGTATCGATGTTCCTCTGCAAAGTTTCACAGTTATCTGCACACTTTGACACCCTACACGTGGTCCCCAACTCCAAATCATCTATATAAATTGTAAATAATTGCGGTCCCAACACCGATCCCTGAGGCACACGACTAGTGACTGATTTCCAGCCAGAATAGCACTCATTTATCCCCACTCTCTGCTTCCTGTTAGTCAACCATTCCTCTATCCATGCTAATACTTTACCCCTAACGCCATGCATCCTTATCTTATGCAGCAGTCTCTTGTGCGGCACCTTGTCGAAGGCCTTTTGGAAATCTAGGTACACCACATCCACTGGGTCCCCATTGTCCACCTTGCTCGTAATGTCTTCATAGAATTCCAAAAGATTTGTCAAGCATGACCTGCATTTCATGAACCCATGCTGCGTCTGCCCAACTGGACAATTTCTATTGAGATGCCCTGCTATTTCTTCCTTGATAATAGACTCAAGCATCTTCCCCACTACAGAGGTTAAGCTAACCGGTCTATAATTCCCCATCTTTTGTCTACCTCCCTTTTTAAACAGTGGCGTCACATCTGCTGTTTTCCAATCTGCTGGGCCTACCCCAGAGTCCAGCGAATTTTGGAAAATTACTGCCAGTGCACCTGCTATTTCTCCCGCCATCTCTTTTAGTACCCTGGGATGCATTCCATCATAGCCAGGAGACTTATCAATCCTTAGCTCCATTAGCTTGCCCAACACTACCTCTTCCGTAATAATGATAGTTTCCAGGTCCTCACCTACGTTCGTCTCTTTGTCAATTACTGGCATGTTATTAGTGTCCTCCACTGTGAAGACCGATACAAAATACCTGTTCAATGCCTCGGCCATTTCATCATATCCCATAACTAAATTCCCCTTCTCATCCTCTAAAGGACCAACGTTTATTTTAGCCACTCTTTTTCGTTTTATATATTTATAGAAACTTTTGCTATCTGTCTTTATATTCTGTGCTAGTTTTTTCTCATGTTCTATCTTGCTTTTCTTTATAGCTCTTTTTGTGGCTTTCTGTTGACCTTTAAAGTTTTCCCAATTTTCTAGTTTCATGCTGTTTTTGGCCACTTTGTATGCCTTCTCTTTCAATTTGATAGTTCCCTGATTTCCTTAGACACCCATGGCAGATTACCCCTTTTCTTGCAGTCCTTCCTTTTCACTGGAATATACTTTTGCTGAGCACTTTGAAAAATTGCTTTGAAAGTCCTCCACTGCTCGTCAACTGTCCCACCGTAAAATCTTTGTTTGCAGTCTACTTTAGCCAAGTCCTCCCTCATTCTATTGTAGTCCCCCTTGTTCAAGCGCAGGACCCTGGTATTGGAGTTTATCTTCACACTCTCCATCTGTATTCTAAATTCAACCATACTGTGATCACTCCTTCCAAGAGGATCCCTAACTATGAGGTCATTAATTATTCCTGTCTCATTACACAGGACTAGATCTAGGATAGCTTTCTCCCTCGTCGGTTCCATTACATACTGTTCAAGAAAACTATCACGGATACACTCAACGAACTCCTCCTCAAGGCTACCCTGACTGAGCTGGTTCGACCAATCAACATGTGGATTAAAATCCCCCATGATAATTGCCGTACCATTTTTACAGGCATTAGTTATTTCTTTGTTTATTGCCCGCCCCAATGTGATATTATTTGGTGGCCTATAGACTACGCCTATCAGTGACTTTTTCTTCTTAGAGTTTCTAATTTCCACCCAAATGGATTCAACCTCATTCTCCATAGAACCTATATCATCTCTCAGCACCGCCCTGATGTCGTCCTTGAATATCAGAGCTACACCACCTCCCTTACCTTCCTGTCTGTCCTTCCGAATAGTCTGGTACCCCTGGATATTTAACTCCCAGTCGTGACCAACCTGTAACCATGTCTCCGTAATGGCTACCAAATCATATTCATTCGCGATGATTTGTGCCGTTAACTCATCAACCTTGTTACGAATGCTACGAGCATTCAGGTAAAGTGCCTTTATGCTAGCTTTCTTACCCTCATGATTCCCAACATCTCTAATAATAACTCCTGAGTTATCCTTCCTTTCTGCTTCTTTCATAGTCTGCCTTGAACTTAAACCCTCCTGCACACATGTTAACCTGCTGCTTACCTTTTTATTTACCATCATACTCCCTGTCGTTTTCCCTTTCCCTTCCCCCCGACTCACTAGTTTAAAGTCCTAGAGACCACCCTAGTTATCCTTTTCACTAGAACACTGGTTCCAGATCGGTTCAGGTGGAGACCGTCCCATCGGTACAGATCCCCCCGGTTCCAAAACTGATGCCAATGCCCCATGAAATGGAACCCCTCTTTCCCACACCACTCCCTTCGCCACATGTTTACTTCCCTAATTTTCTTATCCCTAAACCAATTTGCACGTGGCTCGGGCAGTAATCCGGAGATTATGACCCTTGAGGACCTGTTCCTTAATTTTGTTCCGAGTGCTTTATAATCCCCAAACAGGTCCTCCATCCTAGCCTTGCCTATGTTGTTAGTCCCAACGTGGACCACAACAACTGGATCCTCCCCCTCCCGCTCCAATATCCTTTCAAGCCGGTCAGAGATGTCCTGCACCCTGGCACCGGGCAGGCAACACACCATACGGGACTCTCGATCCGTCTTGCAAAGGATACTATCTATCCCCCTAATTATAGAATCCCCTCTCACTACCACTTGTCTTTTTGCTCCCCTTTCTTGAATGGCCTTCTGCACCATGGTGCCGTGGTCAGTTGGCTCATCCTCCCCGCAGCCCTTTTCCTCATCCACACAGGGAGCAAGTATCTCGTACCTGTTGGATAAGGCTGAGGCTCCTCCACTCCTGAACTCAGGATCCCTCTACCTGCCTCACTTGCAATCACACCCGGTTGTCCCTGATCACTAACTGAATTTGAATTACTTAATCTACCAGGTGTGACTGCCTCCTGAAACAAAGCGTCCAGGTAACTCTTCCCCCTTCCGGATGTGCCGCAGTGTTTGAAGCTCAGATTCCAGATCATCAACTCTGAGCCGGAGTTCTTCCAGCAACCAACACTTGCTGCAGATGTGGTCACTGCCGTTCACAATGGGGTCAGCCAGCTCCCACATCATACAGCTACAGCACATCACCTGCCCAGCCATCTCTACTTAGTTAATTACTTTATTACTTTATATAAATTTATGAGTTAAATACTTTCTGATACTTCTCTGCTATGGTCTTTTTCAAATAACCAATTAATAGATAAATCAAAAAAGAAAATTTTTAACCAATCACACGATACATAAGAAATTGGTTAGAGGAGGAGGGCGGGTGGGAGACACTACACGTGTAGTGTCTCGGGTTCAGCCGCTGCCCAAATATATTCCCGTCAGCCCCCTGGTCCTCGCTGCCACCTCTCCCGCTGCTGCTGAAAAAACTGTAAACTGCCATACTTAAAACACACCATGACAACTTCAACTTGGCTGCATTCCCAGCTGCTGTTGGTGTATTCCGTGCAAATGGGTTGCAGCTTTCAGTTTCACTCTGCTCCTGTGGCACTCTGAAACCTACAGTCAGCTTTCACAGCCCATGTCGCGTGACAACCAGGCAGAACATTTGCAAGTTGCAATTATGTAAAAATGGTTCTGTGGTGGTGGTGGTTGGTGGAGTGGGGGGGGGGGTGAAGAGAAAGGTCAAATAAATAAACTTTATTTTCAGCAGTTTGTGCAGTTTGAACCACGAGTGTTTGGACGGAATTCTTTGTGTTATGGGGGTCTGTGACACTGGCATCAGCAGGACATGTTGAAACTAATCTGATGCTGAGTACAGTCATTGTGGTTGGAGTTACTGAGCCAGCCAACCCAGAGCATGACAAATAATGCACCTGTCCATAATCTGTTGCTTGTCATTATTATAACAGGCAGATTTGAATCTATTTTTCTCAGATTAATTTTCAATTTTATGATTCAAACCTGCACCTCCAGGACTGCAGCAGTTCAAGAAAGCAGCTCACCACCATCTTTTCAAGGCCAATTAGGGATGGGCAATATATGCTGGCCTAACCAGCAATGCCCACATCCCATGAACGAATAAATCCTTACACCCCTTGACCTATTTATCCATTTAATAGCAATGTACAAAAAAAAATTTTGTGTTTTCTGATGCCACCTTTTTGAACCTTTTAAGGGGAACAGTTTGGAAACTAATTTATTTAATGTATAACTTTTTTTTTTGTTTCCATTAAAATGTTTTTTTTCCAATACCTTCTTTATTGCTTCATCATCATAGGCTTGACCTACCAGTGAATAAAATCATTGGAAGCTTTATTGCAAAGCTAACTCAGCTGAAGCAGTTGGCATTAGATTCCATTGACGTCAGCCATTCTCACTTAAAATTCATGAGCAAGAGTGTGTTTTGTATACTGCAGTAAATGTGCGACTTTAATGACCTGGTACTGTGATGAAAATCATTATTGGCCACTGACTACGCTGTAATTTACTCTTCAATGTTACTTTTTAAATTCAAAACTTATTTTGTGTGTATTTTTATCATAAATATTTATTTCCAAATAGTACATTACGAATCGCTTTTAAAACAGATCTGTGTCTTGTTGCACGTCAAGTGAAAGGGGAAGACAAAATATCTTGCTCATTGTGGTTTAGTCACATTGGAATGAATCTTCAGCACTGGTTTTGAGAACGGTAGAATGCAAGTGAGGTTCGTTGGACATTTGAACCGTTACCAGAAGCAGTCTAAACAATACTGTACAGGGTCAGGTTTCAGAGTTTGGTACAGAGTGAATGGTATCAATTGTTACACTACTTTTCAAAGCAAGACCGTACAGCTGCATTAACATGGCTTGTTTTTGAATGCAGATTCTGATTCTGTGGACTCTCTGAGTGGATTTGAAACTGTAACGAGCCATTCAGCTGAGGAAGAACCTTTGAACTGTAGCAGTACCGAGAGGTCAAATATGTCTGAACAGGAAAAGCATGGCAGCAATCCGCCACAAGCCAATGGCATCATAAAGTACAGGTGAGCCAGTAAGCCAAATGCTGATGAACGTAGCTTGATGGACATACCTGTAATTGTGTCTAGATCTTCCACAAGCTGTATGGTGCCCTCCAGCCGAGCCATGTAAGGTTTAGCACAGAGTGTTTGAATAAAAGTGTTGAGACAATTGTACTTTATATTCTGTTTCATGGACGGAAGCAAAAGACTTGGTTTCTCCATTACTTTTCCAGTTTTTAAAGCACAACGACTACTTTTATAGAATATGGTAAACATGTTATGCAAATTGTTATTAGTAAGGGACCCTTAAAATATGCAGCACTGTCAGAAAATGTCAGTGTAGGTTTTTAAAAAAACTTGTGGAATGCATGATGCCAAGGTACCGTGGAATTAAGAGGGCTAAAATAATCTTTATTTCAGCCTGAGCATCTGGTTTTAATTTCTTTCATCACTTGATTTTGCTTTTTTTAAAAATTGGAGCCATTCAATCTATCTGGTGTTGTAGACGTGAATGTTTGATACATGGGCCAAATAGGCAAGTTGAGCTGACAATATTTTCCGGAATATATAGGCCAAAGTGCTAAGGAAAAATGTTTAAATGTTATGGATTTCAATAGTGCAAATACATTCTTTGTTTTAATGTAACGCATTTGAAAGACTATATTTGATTGCAAGGCCTAAATTTTAATGAACTGTAAGAGATACTCAGTTCTCTGGTATCACCAATGTTGTTCATTCTCTTAGTGATCTGATTACTTCTTAATTGTCTGGTACTGTGTTATTTTTGATTATAAAGCATAGATATTTAACTTCAATGATTATAAATCTAACTTTTTGTATTTGGATTGTAGTTGACAAATGTTAAACGATAAACCGTTACGTTAAGCTTTCCTTGTCTGCTTGCTGTAGAATATTTTGGAAAAGTTGCAGGGTCTTACTGGCACAGTTTGATTTCAAAATAACAATCTAACTGATCCAAGTTATTTTATTTATTGGCACAATTGTTTGATTGTAGCAAATGCACGGGAACACCACCACCTGCAAGTTACCCTCTGTTAGCGGGAATGAATCTAGAAGAATTACTCGACACTCAGGTCTGCTCCAATGTCAAACAGTTTATTGAGTTACGCCAGCGGGGAGCAGGTCACTGGTCTGTCCAGATGCCTCTCCACTGAACAAAGGAAAATCATCAATACTTATACATTTTCAAACAGTTACTCAGCCCATCCTGGCTGGACATGGTCCAATCACAACGATTATAGATCATACACATTGATTATTAGAGCCAGTAGAAGTGGTTACTAGGCATGGAGGGACTGCACAACCGGCCCATAGACAGATAGGGGATTACTCATGATGATTTCCATTCCCTCTTATCCATTATCCTTGGTTCTCTGTACGCATACCATCTTATCTTGACCTTGTTACAGGCTGGTACCTTTGTCAGCATTCCACAAGGACATCTGCTTTCCATTTAATGAGTCTTTCTTTGAATTTATGTTACTCAGCTCCTGTGTGGAATGTGGTCAAGTTGGCTAAGCCCCATGATGCCTTGCAACCTCTTCATTGTTCACTAAGATTATACGTTACTGATTACTCAAATAACATTTAAACAGTATGATATTTACTGCAGGTGCCTCTGTGCTTGGGAATACCCTACAACACCCTCCAAGCCACACAACATCCTGACTTGGAACTATAGAGTCGTAGAAAGTTTGATGCGTAGAAAGAGGCTATCGTGTCTATGCCGGCTGAAAAATGGTCCACCTATTCTAATCCAACTTTGCAGCATTTGGTCCATAGCCCTGCAGCTTATGGCCCTTGAGGTGCATATCCAGACTCCTTTTGAATAAGTTGAGGGTTTCTGCCTCGACTACCCTTTCAGGCAGTGAGTTCCAGATTCCCACCACCCTCTGGGTGAAAAAGCTTTTCCTCATCTCCTCTCCAGTTCTTCTACCAATCACTTTAAATCTATGCCCCCTCGCCATTGATCTCTCTGCCAAGGTGAATAGCACCTTCACCTCCACTCTATCCAGGCCCCTCAAAATGTTGTACATTTCAATTAGATCTCACCTCAATCTTCTTGGTTCCAAGCAGAACAACCCCAGCCTATCCAATCTTTCCTCATTGCTGCATTTTTCCAGTCCCTGCAACATCCTCGTAAATCTCCTCTAGTGCAATTACATCATTTCTGTAATGAGGTGACCAGAACTGTACACAGTACTCAAGTTGTGGTCTAACCAACGACTTATGCAGTTCCAGCATAACCTCCCTGCTCTTATATTCTATACCTTGGCTAATAAAGGAAAGGATTCCATATGCCTTTTTAACCACCTTATTGACCTGTCCTGCTACCTTCAGGGATCTGTGGACATTCACTCCAAAGTCGCTTGCTTCCTCTACACTTCTCAGTATTTTCCCATTAATCGTGTATTCCTTTGCCTTGTTTGACCTCCCCAAATGCATCACCTCACACTTCTCCAAGTTGAATTCCATTGACCACTTTTCTGCCCATCTGACTTGACCATCAATATCTTTCTGCAGTCTACAGCTATCCTCCTCGCTATTTACCACACGGCCAATCTTTGTGTCGTCTACAAACTTCTAGATCATGCCCCCTACATTTACGTCCAAATCATTAATATATACCACAAAAGCAGGGGACCCAGTACTGAGCCCTGCAGGACGCCACTGGAAACAGCCCTACAGTCACTAAAACAGCCGTCAACAATTACCCTTTGTTTCCTGCCACTGAGCCAATTTTGTGTCCACCTTGCTGCATTTCCCTGGATTCCATGGGATTTTACTTTTTTAACTAGTCCGCTATGTGGGACCTTGTCAAAAGCCTTGCTGAAATCCATGTAGACCACCAACTGCATTACCCTCATCTGTCTTCCTTGTTACTTCTTCAAAAAATTCAATCAAGTTGGTCAATCAAGATCTTCCCTTAACAAATCCATGCTGACTATCCTTGATTAACCTGTGTCTTTCTAAATGACAGTTTACTGACTGGCCTGTAATTATTCGGTGTATCCCTTGCTCCCTTTTTAAACAGAGTTACAATGTTAGCAGTTTTCCGTTCCGAACTAGATCGCCGTTCATTCACTGTCACTGGGTCAGAATCCTGGAACTCCCTTCACTGTGGGTGTATCTACACCCCAAGATGCAGCAGTTCTAGAAGGCAGATCACCACCACCTTCTCAAAGGCAATTTGGGATGGGCAATAAATGCTGGCATAGCCAGCCCCCGAACAAATTTTAAAAAAAAATTTATTAGGAAAGTGTACTGATTTGTATACTGTGTAGAGCAGAGCAGACACCACTAGTATTTATATGTGACACACGCACATAATTAATGAAGTTGGAATAGTGGTTGCTTATTTATTGATAAATTTGTACATTGAACAAGGGCTGGATTGTCACTACTAGAATGTGGAACGCTGTCACTTCTGTTGCCTAATTTCAACATCGATTGCTGCTGGGTCATGTATACTGTAGGTACATGCATAATTAAATTCCTTGTTCTTTCCTCAATATACCTTGCTCCACACTAAGAAGGACACACAGCTCTGCTGCCACTGCACTGATGCAAATTTTTCCACCACTTCTACTGGCTGCTGAGTAAATTTGTCAATGCCTGTTAAATTTTGGGTCGGTTGCTGGTATGGGAGCACATTTATTGCAAGTTGAGTTGAGACTCACTTCATGTAGCGCCCTTATACTTAGCTGAGAAAAGAGATGTGAGCTAGTTTTAGTTCCTTGTGCAAAAGTGAAAGGATAGTGTGCTCAATTCACAGTGCCTCCCAATCTCAAATTCTAATCCTTTTTTTTCCAAATCCCTTCATGGTCTTACCCCTCCCCTATCTCTGAAATCACCAGTACATCAACCCTCTGGGATATCTGTGCTCCCCCGATTCTGGACACTCTGCATCCCCGATTTTAATTGCTCCACTGTCAGAGGCAGGATCTTCGTTGCCTGGTCCCTAAGCTCTGGAATTCCCTCCCAAAAACTCTCCACTTCTCTTCCTCTTCTCCTTAAAACCAACCTCTTTAACCAAACTTTTGGTCACCTGTTCTGAGATGTAGCTTGGTGATATATTTTGTTTGATAATGCTCCTGTGAAGTGCCTTGGGGTGCTTCACTACTGAGGTGTGTTATGAAAGTACTTCCATTTTTAAATATTTTTTGTGGGCTCATGTTTTAAAATTGTGGGGATGGATTCATTGGAGGACTGAAGTGATTCCATAGATGCTGGACTTTTTTTTTAAAGGGTCACTGGAAGGACTCTGTTTAAAAACATTTGCTGGATGTCACACATCTTCAGCTAAGTAAACAACAGGTGCTTTCTGACTTTGGGAGTTGTTTACAAGAGAAGTGACCTGCCAAGATTTATGGTGCTCAAGGGTAAGTTTCATTTCTGAATACTGTTTTGAGTCAGTTAGGTTTGTAGCCTGCTGAAATGCCCAGCTCATCTTTTCTCCACCTCTTTGAGAAACACTGCAAAAAAAAAAAAATCCAGTGTGTGATAGCTGTAACGCCTGATGCCGCATTTCTCCTGAGAAGCATTTGGAAGACTTCCTCTCAACATCTCCTGAACGAACTGCTTCTGAAAAGATCCTAGTGACCCATCTACGTGTACTTGGATGCCAGACTGTATGCCATCTGGAACAGAACATATCTTATTCTTTTTCTTCAAGAATTAGCAAGTACCTTGGCCAAAGCATTTTTATTTTTCCTTTAACCAGTGAGTGTGTGTTGGGTATTTAGAAGGGAATGTATATATTTACTGTCCTATTTCAAACTGTTAAAGCTTCACATTTTTACTTATTAAGTCTTGTTTTATAATTAATACTTTTGCTGTTTTTTTAAAGTAACCTAGTTGGTGGATTTTATTCTAAAATAAAGAGAGTATATAATTGGCCATATCGGTAACTGGGTAAACATTTAAATATATGTTGTGACTTATAGAGAACTGGAACTAGAGAAAGACAGTGCACTCCCACCTTGGTCGTAACATATAATTGTGGGCTCTGTCTGGGATCACCCAAAGCCAACGACATGCAACTGTAAGTGAGGTAATAATAATTGAAAAGGGGAAAAGAAAAGCATCAGGTTTCTTGTGCATTAGAGAAAAGTTACACTATCAGAATGGCTTTCAGTTGCTATGACCTTTCTGGGGAGGGAGGACTTATCTCTGAGTAATTTGCAAATCATAACCAAGGCTAGGCTAAAGGAATTGGCAGCAAAGTTGGAGTTAGAGTTAAAACCAGGGGCTAAGAAAGCAGACATAATTGATGTAATAGCACAGCTTTTGAAATTGGAAGAAGGAAAAGGCATTCCAGATGGTAGTTCAGTTGAATTAGCTAGGATTCAGTTGTAGATGAAGCAGCTTGAACAGGAAAGAGAATTGGAAATGAAAAAACTTGCGCTTGAACAGGAAAAAGAAATGAAAAAACTTCAACTACAATTTCAAAAGGAAAAAGAGAAGAGAGGCAGGAGAGAGAAAAAGAAAGAGGAAAAGTAGAAAGGGAGCAAGAAAGGGAATTCAAATTTAAAAAGCCAGAACTTAAAAACCAGGGTGGCCTTGACTTCGATGAAAATTCTGGTGAAGAAAGAGCTAACTCCAGCCCAGGACCCAGTGGAGAGTTGTTTAAATTTGTGCAAGCTCTCCCGAAGTTTGAGGAAAGGGACGTAGAGGCATTTTTCATTTCTTTCGAAAGAATAGCTAGCCAGATGAAGTGGGAAAGGAGAGCCGGACGCTGCTCATGCAAAGCAGGTTGATGGGCAGAGCTCATGAAGTTTATGCTATTTTCTGAGGAGGCTTCTGCAGATTGAGATGGCAAAAAAGGCTATTCACTGCATACGAGTTAGTCCCTGAAGCTTATAGGCAGAAATTTCAGAACCTCCGGAAACAGCCTGGGCAGACTTGTATAGAATTTGAGAGGGCAAATTAACTATGATTGTTGGATGCAGGCACGAAAGATAAAGTCCACGTATGAGAACCTGAGGAAAATAATTCTCCTGGAAGAGTTTAAAAATTCACTCCTTCCATTAGTAAGAACCCATGTAGAGAACCAGAAGGTTTTGACAGCCAGACAGGAGCTGAGATTGCTGATGATTATGAGCTTGTTTACAAGCTCAAACCCTTTGTTTGTCACCCCCACAAACCCGAGAAGGATAGAAGATGGGAGAGTGAAAGGAAGGCAAGTAACTGGGGACAAGAAAGGACAGCTGGGAATGCCCTAAGATCTCAGGCTCAAGACTCGGCAGAAAGGAAAATGCTGAGGGTGGAAGTGAGGTGCCATTGCCACAAGGTGGGACACCTTCGTGCAGAATGCTGGAAGTTGTGGGGTAAACCCATGGACTTAGTGGGGTACACAAGGCCAATGCAGGGAAAGGGGCCCAGACTGAGAGTGCGACAGATCAGGCTGTAGCTCTGACAGCCGCTGTACGTTCAAGTACAAAAACCGCTGTGAGTGCGGGGGACGTGAACAAGGTACCTGAGAGTTATAGGGAATTCTTGTCAAAAGGAAAAGTAACTCCTTAACCCGCAAGCGAGGCAGGTAAATCTGTAGTTACATTTAGGGATACAGGAGCCACCCAAACTCTTTTGCTGGGGAAAGGCATAATTTTTCCTCAAGAGAACGCACTGAATGCCAAGGTTTTAGTGAATGGTATCGGCGGGGAGTATATATTCATACCTTTGTATTGGGTGCACCTGGAGTGTGATCTAATGTCTGGAACGGTAACTGTAGGAGTTGTACATAGTTTGCCTGTAGACAGAGTTGAGCTACTCCTGGAGAATGATTTGGCCAGAATGAAGGTAGTAACTTCTCCAGTAGTTTCGGAAGACCAAGTGAAGTCAAAAAGACAGAGCAGTTGCAGGAAAAGATTCCAGGAATTTTCCTTCATGTGTAGTGACCTGAGCAATGGTTAAACAAGTTCCATTGTCAGAGGTCAAATTGGCACCACAGACAGATAGCCGAATATCTGAAACTTACTTTGGGGAATTGCATAATCCGAAGGAAATGTTCAATAAGTCTTCCCTGCTCAAGACTCGGCAAGACAAGTTGCACAATCAGCTCTAACTGAAACTGAGCAAAGGGAGTTCCGGAAGGCTATCAAATTAAAAAATGAGATTCTGATGAAGTGGAGATGTCCTCATAGACCTGTGGATGAAGAATGGACGGTAGTGGGGTACCACCCAAGTATCGCTGGGAAATATTAAGCATAACCCATGAAATTCCTGTAGAGGGCCATGTAGGGATCCGGAAGACCCAATCACGGAAATGTTGACATTTTTACGGCCAAGTCTTTTCAAGGACGTGGTGCGCTTTTGCAAAACATGCCAGATTGTGGGAAAACCACAACCTGCCATAAAAACAGCACCTCTAATTCCCATACCAGTTTTTGCGGAACGATTTAATAGGGTGTTGGTAGACTGTGTGGGACCTTTACCAAAAACAAAAGCGGGACATCAATAAATACTCACTTTTATGGGTATGGGATTTTTTTTTGTGGCATGTGGGCGTCACTGGCTAGGCCGGCATTTATTGACCATCCTTATTTGCCCTTGAACTGAGTTGCTTGCTGCGCCATTTAAGCGGATATTTAAGAGTCAACCACATTGCTGTGGGTCTGGAGTCACATGTAGGCCAGACCAGGTAAGGATGGTAGATTTCCTCCCCTAAAGGACATTAGTGAACCAGATGGGGTTTTACAACAATCGACACTGGTTTCATGGCCATCGTTAAACTAGCTTATAATTCTAGAGCAGTATTTTAAGGAACCGACTAGAGAACAGGCTATTTTAGATCTAATATTATGTAATGAGAAAGGGCTAATTAATAATCTTGTAAAAGAACCTTTAGGGATGACTGACTATTAGATGATAGAATTTTACATTATGTTTGAAAGTGAGGTAGTTCAATCTGAAGCCAGGGTGTTAAATTTGAAATTATGAGGGGAAAATTGGCTGAGGTGGATCGGGAAAATACATTAAAAGGTATGACAGTACATAGGCAATGGATAGTCTTTAAAGAAATATTACATAGTTTACAGCAACTGTACATTCCTTCATGGCAACAAAAACCCCAAAAGTAAAGACAGTCAACCGTGACTAACAAAGGAAGTTAAGGATTGTATAAGATTAAAAGAAAAGGCCTACAAAGTTGCCAGAAATAGTAGTAAACCTAAGGATTGGGAGGGTTTTAAAATACAGCAAAGGAAGGCGAAGAAACTGATCAAGAAAGGGAGAAAAAAAAATGAGGGTAAGCAAGCAAAAAATATTAAAACGTACTGTAAAAGCTTCTATAAGTATGTAAAAAGGAAATGCTTGGCTAAGACAAATGTGGGTCCATTATAGGCAGAGTCGGGAGAATTTATAATGGGGAATAGAGAAATGGCAAAGAAGTTAAATGATTAGTTTGTGTTTGTCTTCACTGATGCAAGAAATCACAATTAGAGATCCAAGGGATTAGGGGGAATGAGGAATTGAAGAAATTAGTATCAGTAAGAATTGGAGAAATTAATGGGGCTGAAGGTTGATAAATCCCCAGGACCTGATATTCTACATTCCAGAGTGTTGAAAGAAGTAGCTATGGAGATAGTGGATATATTCATCTTCCAAAATTCTGTCGATTCTGGAGTGGTTCCTGCAGATTGGAGGGTCTCAAATGTCACCCCACTATTTTAAGAAGGGAGGGGGAGAGAAAACAGGGAATTACAGACCTGTTAGCCTTGCATTAGTCGTTGGGGAAAATGCTAGAATCCATTCTAAAGGATGTGATAAATGGTCACTTGGATAATAATGATCTGATTGGGCATAGTCAACATGGATTTATGAATGGGAAATCATGTTTGACGAACCTGTTGGAGTTTTTTGAGGATGTTACTAACAGAATTGATAAAGGGGAGTTGGTGGACGTGGTATACTTGGATTTTCAAAAGACCTTTGATAAAGTTGGTTAGAAAAATTAAAGCACATGGGATAGGAGGTAATATACTGGCATGGATTAAGGATTGGTTAACAGGCAGAAAACAGAGAGTAGGAATAAACTGGTTATTCTCATGTTGGCAGGCTGTGACCCGTGGGGTACCACGGAAATCAGTGCTTGGGCTCCCGCTGTTCATAATATACATCAATGATTTGGATGTGGGGACCATATGTAGTATTTCCAATGTCACGGATGACACAAAACTAGGTGGGAATGTGTGTTGTGAGGAAGATGCAAAGTGGCTTCAAGGGGATTTGGACAGAGTGAGTGGGCAAGAATGTGGCAGATGGAATATAATGTGGAAAAATGTGAGGTTATCCACTTTGGTAAGAGGAACAGATGTGCAGAGTATTTCTTAAATGCTAAGAGTTGAGAAAGTGTAGATGTACAAAGGGACCTGGGTGTCCTTGTCAATAAGTCACTGAAAGCTAACATGCAGGTGTAGCACAAGCAATTAGGAAGGCTAATGGTATGTTGGCCTTTTTCACAAGAGGATTTGAGTACAGGAGTAGTGAAGTCTTGCTTCAATTGTATAGTAGCTTAGTTAGACTGCACCTGGAGTACTGTGCGCTGTTTTGGTCCCCTTACCTTAGGAAGGATATTATTGCCATAGAGGGAGTACAACGAAGGTTCACCAGCCTTGTTCCTGGGATGGCGGGACTGTCCTGTGAAGAAAGATTGGGGAAACTGGGCCTGCATTCTCTAGAGTGTCGAAGAATGAGAGGTGATCTCATTGAAACCTACAAAATATTTAAAGGGATAGACAGGGTAGATGCAGGTAAGATGTTTCCCCTGGTTGCGGAGTCTAGAACCAGGGAACACCATTTCAAAATAAGGGGGAAGCCACTTAGGACAGAGATGAGGAGAAATGCCTTTACTCAGAGGGTTGTGAATCCTTGGAATTCTCTACCTCAGAGGGTTGTGGAAGCTCAGTCATTGAGTATGTTTAAAGCAGAGATTGACAAATTTCTAAATACAAATGATGTTAGGGGATATGAGGATAGTGTGTGAAGTGGATGATCAGCCATAATTGTATTGAATGGCGGGGCAAGCTTGATGGGCCAACGGCCTACTCCTGCTCCTATTCCAAAATATTTTATTAATTGAATTCAAATTTCCATTTATCGTGGTGGGATTCGAACCCATGTCCCCAGAGCATTAGCCTGGGCTCTGGGTTACTAATTTAGTGACATTACCACTAGCCCACAGCCTCCCCGGTTCCCAGAAGCCATTCTCTTGTGAACAATTTCTGCTGAGGTAGTGGTAGAAAAGTTAACTCAGTTCTTCACTGGATATGGATTACTGATTGAGATCCAGTTGGATGAAGATTCCAATTTTATGTCTAAAAATTTTTCAGGAAGTTATGAGTAATCTGGGTATAACACAGTTAACATCTTCAGCCTACCACCCAAAGACATGAGGGGCTTTAGAACGGTACCATCAGACCCTCAAAACGCTGATCAGGACATACTGTCATGACTATTCCCATGATTATGATAAAGGGTTAAATTTATTTAGTTTGCCATCAGGGATTCACCTTTTGAAGTAGCTTATGGACATAAGAGAAGCGGTCCTCTAAAACTAATCAAAGAAAAGTTTTTAGAACAGAGGGACGAATCTTCCGTGTTAGATTGTGTATCCATGTTCTAGGAATGGCTCATGCGAGCCTGCAAAGTGGCTCAGGAACACCTGAAAGTTTCTTAAACAACCATGAAGAAATGGGCAGACAAGCATGCCAAGACCCGAACATTTCAACCAGGGGATGAGGTTGTTGGTATTACTGCCTTTACAGGATGAACTGCTGAAAGCATGGTTCAGTGGACCATATAGAGTAGTCAAAAGGATTGATAAAGTAAATTATTTGATTGATACCCCAGATCGCCATAAAAGAATTGGTTGTGTTACATCAATATGTTGAAACAATATTACCGATGGGTGGAGGACAAGCAAGCACAGATATGTCAGGTAGTAGGGATAGTGAGGATGAGACAGAAGGAGGCCTAGATAAATCTTAAATTGAATCTCCTACTATCCAGTTAGTTTAGAATTGTTAGGGAGATTAGACACTATGCCTTCATATTTAGAACAACGAGAAGACCTAACGAGGCTCCACAGCATTTAAAGGAGTCTGTAGGGATAAACCAGGATGTACAACCTTAGCCACTCATGACGTGGATGTAGGAGAATCCATTCTATAAAGCAGCATTCTTATCGCTTAAGTTCAGCGAAACAGGTCCAAGTGAAAGCAGAAATCCAATACATGTTGGAAAATTACCAAATTGAACCCAGTCAAAGCAGCTGGAGTTCCCTAGTGGTGTTAGTGCCTAAGCCTGACAGTTCAATTAGATTTTGTATCAACTATAGAAAGGTTAATACAGTAATAAGACAGATTCTTACCCAATTCCTCACTTGGAAGACGCAGTGCCACGTTTCTTACCAAAATAGATTTGTTAAAGGGATACTGGCAGGTTCCCTTAACACGCCGAGCTAAAGGAATATCAGCCTTTGTCACATCAGACGGTCTTTTCCAATACTGAGTAATGCCATTCAGGCTACAAAATGTTCCAGCTAATGAACCAAGTGGTAGCCAGTGTTCCTATCTCTGCGGTTTACCTTGATGATTTGCTGGTATGTAGTGGCACTTGGAAGGACCACTTGGAACAACTAGAAGCTCTATTTAGAAAATTACAGTCGGCTGATTTGGTGATAAACCTTGCCAAAAGTGAATTTGCAAAAGCGCAGGTGACCTGTCTAGGGCATATAGAAGGGCAAGGACAAGTGTTGCCAAGAACAGCAAAAATACAAGCATTGATGGAGTTTTCTGCCCCTAAGATTAAGCGAGAAATCATGAAGTATTTGGGGATATGTGGTATTTACTGCAAATTTGTACCAAATTTTAGTACTGTAGCTGTTCCACTGACTGATTTGCTACAAAAAAAATGAAAGCCAAGATAGTGTGGTCAGGAGAGTGCCAAGCATCTTTTGAGAGGCTGAAAGCCATTTTGATCAATTAACCAGTCAATCTGCAATCCAAATTTTACTAAGCCCTTCAAGGTAGCAATTGATGCTAGTGACCTGGTTTGGGGGGGCGGTGGGGTCAGTGCAGTTCGGTTACAAGATGATGAATCGGACATAGAAAGACCAGTGGGATACTTTTGCAAAAAGCTAAATTGACACCAAAAGAGATACTCAACAGTGGAAAAAGAAACCCTGGGCTTATTACTAGCTCTTAAGCATTTTGAAGCTTGTGTCCGCCACGACTACAGAGAGACACTTGCATTTACTGATCATAACCCCCTAGCCTTGGTGGAAAAATTCAAAAACTAGAATGCCAGACTATTTTGATAGAGTTTACTCTTGCAGCCATATCACTTAAAGATTATCCAGATTGTGGGGCAAAATAATGTAATTGCTGATGCTTTGTCTAGAATTTCACTTTGCTTTGAGTTATCTGAGTACAAAGCAGAACTGTATTAGTTGCAGGAAAAGAGTGAATGAGAATGAGTGTGTAAATGTGTTTTAATATTTTTTCATCTGTTTTTTTCCACACTTTGTAATGAAATGCATTTAAAAATGGTGTTTCATTCCTCCAAGAATGGAGGTGTTATGAAAGTGCTTCCATTTTTAAATATTTTTTGAGGACTCATCTTTTAGAATTGTGGAGATGGATTCATTGGAGGACTGAAGTGATTCCATAGATGCTGGACTGTTTTTAAAAGAGTCACTGGAAGAATTCTGTTTAAAAACATTTACTGGATGTCACATGTCTTCAACTAAGTAAACAACAGGTGCCTTCTGACTATGGGAGTTGGTTACAAGAGAAGTGACATGTCAAGATATATGGTGCTCATGAGTGGGTTTCATTTTTGAATACTGTTCTGAGTCAGTTGGGTTTGTAGCCTGCTGAAAGAAACACTCAGCTCATCTTTTCTCCACCTCTTGTGTGATAGCTGTAATGCCTAATGCCGCATTTGTCCTGAGAAGCTTTTGGAAGACTTCCCCTTGACGTCTCTTGAACGAGCTTCTAAAGATCCCAGTGACCCATCTACGTGTACTCAGATGCCAGACTGTATTCCATATGGAACATAACTTAATTCTTCAAGAATTAACAAGTACTTTGGCCAAAGCATCTTTATTTTTCACATAACCGATGTGTGTGCGTTGGGTATTTAGAAGGGAATATATATATTTACTGTTCTATTTCAAATTGTGTGTTAAAGCTTTGCATCTTTATTAACTAAGTCTTGTTTTATAATAAATTAAGACTTTGCTGTTTATTAAAGAAACCTGGTTGGTGGATTTTATTCTACAATGAAAGTAGAGTATATAATCAGCTTTATTGTTAACTGGGTAAACATTTAAATATATGTTGTGACCTGTGGAGATAGCAAAATACAATGCGCTCGTCCCGCCTCTGTCTAACAGGAGCTATATAAATGCTGTTGTAGCAGGTTGCATTTCTCTGAATTTGTAACCAAAGAAAAATGTCAAATATCAATAGAACTATGTAATACATTTAATAAGATAGCGTTACAGAATTTAAGACATTAAGTCTTGCTGCAAATGCAAGTTTGCAATTATGTTTTAATGTATTGAAATGTCCCAAAGATCACCATAAGACGGATCAGTCACAGGGCAGGAGTTGGGAGGATGGTTGAATGAGGTGACCTAAGGTCCCGCATGGGAGATTGATCAAGAAGGTAAGAGCCCATGGATCCAGGGCACTTCGGCACATTGGATCCAAAATTGGCTTAGTGGCAGGAGGCAGAAAGTGATAGTCGAGGGTTGTTTTTGTGATTGGAAGCCTGTGACCAGTGGGGGCACCGCAGGGATCAGTGCTGGGACCCTTGCTGTTTGTAGTGTACATTAATGATTTAGACATGAATATAGGAGGTATGATCAGTAAGTTCGCAGATGGGCGGCGCAGTGGTTAGCGGCGCAGTGGTTAGCACCGCAGCCTCACAGCTCCAGCGACCCGGGTTCAATTCTGGGTACTGCCTGTGTGGAGTTTGCAAGTTCTCCCTGTGTCTGCGTGGGTTTTCTCCGGGTGCTCCGGTTTCCCCCCACAAGCCAAAAGACTTGCAGGTTGGTAGGTAAATTGGCCATTATAAATTGCCCCTAGTAAAGGTAGGTGGTAGGGAAATATAGGGACAGGTGGGGATGTGGTAGGAATATGGGATTAGTGTAGGATGAGTATAAATGGGTGGTTGATGGTCGGCACAGACTCGGTGGGCCGAAGGGCCTGTTTCAGTGCTGTATCTCTAAACTAAACTAAACATGACATGAAAATTGGTTCCGTAAATAATGAGGAGGAAAGCCTTAGATTACAGGATGATTTAGATGGGCTGGTAAGATGGGCAGAGCAGTGGCAAATGGAATTTAATCCTGAGAAGTGTGAAGTGATGCATTTTGGGAGGACTAACAAGGCAATGGAATATACAAGGGATGGTAGAACCTTAGGAAGGAGAGGGTCAGAGGTACATTAGTGTACTTGTCCATAGATCATTGAAGGCAGCAACGTGGTTAGGAAGGCATATGGGATACTTGCCTTTATTAGCCGAGGCACAGAATATAAGAGCACGGTGGTTGTGATGGAGCTGTATAAAACGCCAGTTAGGCCACAGCAGGAGTACTGTGTTCAGTTCTGGTCACCATACTATAGGAAGGATGTGATTGCACTGGAGAGGGTGCAGAGGAGGTTCAGCAGGATGTTGCCTGGGCTGGAGCATTTCAGCTATGAAGAGAGACTGGATAGGCTAGAGTTGTTTTCCTTAGAGCAGAGAAGGCTGAGGGGGGACCTGATTGAGGTATACAAAATTATGAGGGGCATAGATAGGGTAGACAGGAAGAAACATTTTCCGTTAGTGGAAGTGTCAATAACCTGGGGGCATAGATTTAAGGTAAGGGGCAGGAGGTTTAGAGGGGATTTGAGGAAAAAAATTTCCACCCAGTGGGTGGTTGCAATCTGGAACATACTACCTGAAGGGGTGGTAGAGGCAGGAACCCTCAACATTTAAGAAGTATTTAGATGAACGCTTGAAACGCCATAGCATACAAGGCTATGGGCCAAGTGCTGGAAAATGGGATTAGAATACATAGGTGCTTGATGGCCGGCGTGGACACGGTGGGCCGAAGGGCCTGTTTCTGCGCTGTATGACTCTATGATGACATTGAAAATGTAGGTTTTGGGGAAAGATGTAGCAAATACAGAGTTATTACAGAGAATGCTCGAGTACAAGGGCAGATTGGCTGAAGACTGTGCCGCATGTTGGAGAAGGTGGTAGTGGCGGGGTTGGAGTAACAGAAGAAGGCCATTCGACCCATTGTGTCTGTGCAGCCGATAAACGGCACAGTGGCGCAGTGGTTAGCACCGCAGCCTCACAGCTCCAGCGACCCAGGTTTAGTTCTGGGTACTGCCTGTGTGGAGTTTGCAAGTTCTCCCTGTGTCTGCGTGTGTTTCCGCCGGGTGCTCCGGTTTCCTCCCACCTCCCAAAAGACTTGCAGGTTGACAGGTAAATTGGCCATTGTAAATTGCCCCTAGTATAGGTAGGTGGCAGGAGAATGGTGGGGATGTGGTAGACAATATGGGATTAATGTAGGATTAGTATAAATGGGTGGTTGTTGGTCGGCACAGACTCGGTGGGCCAAAGGGCCTGTTTCAGTGCTGTATCTTAAAATAAAATAAATAAAATAAAATTATCCTAATCCCATTTTCCAGCACATGGTCCGTATCCCTGAAGGTTACGGGACTTCAGGTGCATATCCAGACACCTTTTAAAAGAGCTGAGGCTTTCTGCCTCTCCTACCCTTTCAGATAGTGAGTTCCAGACCCTCACCACCATCTGGGTGAAAAACCTTTTCTTCATCTCCTCTCTAATCCTTCTACCAATCACTTTAAATCTATATCCCCTAGTCACTGACCCCTCTGCTAAGGAAAATAGATCCTTCCCATCCACTCTATCCAGGCCCCTCACAACCTTGCACACCTCAATCAAATCACCCCTCAGCCTCCTCTGTTCCAAGGAAAACAACCCCAGCCTATCTAATCTTTCTCATAGCTGCAATTTTCCAGTCCTGCCAACATCTTCATAAATCTCCTCCATATCCTCTCTAGTGCAATTACACCCTTTCTGTAATGAGGTGACCAGAACTGCACTCAGTACTCAAGTTGTGGCCTAACCAATGAGTTATACAGTTCCAGCATAACCTCCCTGCTCTTATATTCTATACCTTTGCTAATAATGAAAAGGATTCCATATGCCGTCTTAACCACCTAATCGACCTGTCCTGCTACCTTCAGGGATCTGTGTAAATGTGGGTCAGGATTAGGAGAGTGAAGAGTGTGAGCTGGGTCACGAGGCTGGCGGAGATTGCAGAGATGAAGTGGAGTAAGGTCACAGAGGGATTTGTAAAAGAGGATGAGGATTTTGTAATTTATTTGCTCGGGGCAGCAGAGAGCCAGTGAAGGTCTTCAAGAACAGAGATACAGATTGGCAAACAGGATTTTTCATATGGGATAGGATGGCAGAACTAGGGAAGATTTAGAGTTCGTACAGAGTGGAACTTGGGGTGTTGATGAGGAAGATTCCAGAGGTTGAACCTGGACATAAGGAAGGGGTGATTGAGGCTGGGTGGAGATGAAGGCAGCTGATATTAGGAGGTGGAAGAAAAGAGCCTTGGTAATTGATTGGATCTGCTGTGTAATGCTTTACTGAAGGTCATGCAGGATGCCAAGACTGTGCACCATTTAGTTCTGCCAAGGTGTGTAGCCAGGAAGTGGGATTGGAAGGTAGGAAGTTTATGATGGGAGTCAAAGAAGGTGGCTTTGGTGTTGGCAGTCACAGACAAGTCCTGAAGTCTGACTTGAATCCACAACCGTGAGACTCATGCAAGAATGCTCAAATCTGAGCCAAGCTAACACTTCATGATGAAAGATGATAGTAAACCTGATATTTTAAGCTTCTGTGCTGAAAGTTCCCTAAACTTTAGAGTTTTCATTCATCCTCAGTAAGGGAATGGAAGTGATTGACCCTCCGTATAAGCCCATTTCGCCCACCCCCCCCACCCCAACATCTCCCCTGCACTTTGCTATTTTGTGTGGAGTGAGTCCCAGATGTTTAGAATGATCTGCTTTGGATATGAGTATGAGTAAGGGGGACGGTAGCATACTGATAATGTTACTGGACTAGTAATCCAGAGGCCTGGACTAATGCTAGGGAGACAGAGGTTCAGATCCCACCATGGCGACTGGGGGAATGTAAATTCAATTAATTAACAAATCTGGAATAAAATGCTAGTCTCAATAATCATGAAGCTGCCAGATTGTCGTAAAAACCTATCTGGTTCACGAAGTTGGGGAGACGATGGCCCAGTGATAATGTCACTGGACTAGTAATCAAGAGTCCCAGGCTAATGACCTGGGGACATGGGTTCAAATCCCCCCCATGGAAGCTGGTGGAATTTATATTCAATTAATTCATTTTTAAAAATCTGGTATTGAAAGCCAGTCTCAGTTTCATGACAACTTTACTTTCATCGATTGTCATAAAAATCCATCTAATTCATTAATGTCCTTCATGGGAATGAGATGTGCAGTCCTTACCTGGTCTGGCTTACATGTGACTCCAGACCCTCAGCAATGTGGTTGACTCTTAACTGCCCTCTGAAATCACCTAGCATGCCACTCAGTTCAAGGGCAATTAGGGATGGGTAACAAATGCTGGTCTTGCCAGCGATGTCCACATCCTATGGAAGAATAAAAAAGTTGACACAGTAACTGTTTGTAATATGTAGCAATAAGTTTTCTAATTCATATTAAAACCCAGCATGAGTTTCCTACTCTGGCAGGTAAAAGATGTAGGGCTGACCTTTTGTGGAGAGATAATATCTCTTGGGTTATCTGAAATACTGGAATCTGGGGAGTACTGTGTCTTGGTCCACTATGGAGAAAATACTGTTCCTCGCCCGATAAGGAAAAGGAGTCATCTTTCTTGTTATCTTAATATTGGAGTTTCTGCACAAAAGAATATTGTAAAATAGTTCAGTCTTTTCTTTTCTCTTGGTGTTATAGTTGTGTCTTTAATCATTTCACCCTGAGACTTAAGAAATGACTGCCGTCAGCCACCTTGGTGGTCTCAGTAGATTCTGTGACCCACCCTAGGGATGCTTTAGGCTGTGACAGAATGGAATGTTTGTCTTAGTTACCTCATTTAAAATGGAGGCAGCTCTCATGCACCTTAAAATGGAGGACTGCAGACGGCCAGTCTCCAAGGATCAGCAGACATTTTTGATCAGGAATTAGTGACCTGAAGGCTCTTCTATGGATTATTTAAAATGCTAATTAATAATTGCAAAATGTAGGCAGCTGAGTATACACATTGGGAATTTTATGGAGAGGCAATGGGGGTCTCAGCTGCCAGCTGGAGAGCCAGCAAGAGAGCTGCATTACCTCCTTTGGGGAAGGTCCGCCATATCACAGAGCACTCAGGCACTTGAGAGACCATCAGCCGCCTTTCACTGGTATCAGGACCCCAGGGGGCGGAGGTCCTGCCTGTCGAGAGCTGCCGGCCAATCAGAGACTGGCAGCTCTTTTGCTCAGCAGCACCACCAGAGATGTGGTGGCTGCTGCAGGAATGACACCCACTGGAGGCCTAGAATTGCAGAGTGACTCAGGCCAGAGGTAAGACCCTAGGCGGGGTCATGGGGGAGAATGGTTTATGAGGGTCGGCAGCAAGGGTGGGGGGGGGAGTTTCAGCGGGGCCCCTCCCACCTTCCTGATGCCAGATACCAAGATCAGACAGAGTGCCTTTGAACGAAGGACTTTTTTTTTCCCCCCCCCCTTTCACTGATTACCGTAACTTACTCTTGCAAGACTGTATTTTAATCTGCAGCAAAATACTTTGAATGTGCCACTGTCACTTTGATATTAAGTTTAAATTAACTTGAGCCTTCTATTCAAAAGGGAAGCGCATGCTTTATAAACAGCAGTTCCAACTGTTCCATCTTTTTCTTGTTGAATGTGTAAAAACAAAAAGCTGCCACTTCTGCTACATTACAAATAGTGACCACACTTCAAAAAGTACTTCATTGGCTGTAAAACAGAGACGTCTTGAGGCAGTGAGAGGCACTGTGTAAATGCGTCTTTTTTTTTCTCAATATTGCACTGAAATGTTAGCCTAGATTAATTAATGTTGAGTAAGGGGGACTGGAATCCAGTGGACCTTCAGGAGGTGTAGCATTCATCTGCACAAAATCACAAAATATAATTTTATGTCCGTAGTTACTCTGAGAATGTGGAAGAGGCCAAAACTGCTTTTACAAGTGGCTCTCGTGCAACAATTGTTACGACCTACCGCTCCAGTCAAAGTCCCCAATCAAAATATATGATTCTGATTGAGGTGGGAGAAACGCACTGTTAATTCAATCCTGTCCCTGCACAGATCGTCTAATATATCATTTAAACTTTCCAAATTAAAGAATGCCCCAGCCAAATTGTACCATTTATTAACCCCCGAATGAGGCTCACCAAACCAGGAGTCTTTAAATCAACAAATTAACTGTTTAATTAGAAAAACAAAATTCTTAAACACTACTAAGATATAAACAACATTTAAAATAGAAAAAATTAGAGTCCTTTCAGATTTACGCTCCTGCCAGACGTGGAACAGTCCAAGGTTGCTTGAAGTCCTCACAGTCGTCCGATGGGGAAGAAAAGGTTCTTCAACAGTAGAACAGTCCTAATTCAGTTCTAATTCAGAAGTCGAAATAGTTGCTCCTTCTCCAGCGATGAATGTCAACAATTAACAAATTGCAAACACTTTTTAATGAATCAATTTGGCTTTAGAATTTTTGAGGGATAAAAGATTGTCACAGTCTAACTTCCCTTCCTTCAGTTTAAATTCTCCGAGATCTCTGTTTTGGAACCTTTTAGAATTTTGAGAGAGAATAATAAATAAACAGACAAAATTCTCTTTAGTTTAAATGCTCTGAGAGCTAACCTTTCAGGTGCTAACACACAGCTGTCTGTCTGTTTCATGGTGAGTCTGTTTCTACTGTATGTCAGTTCAAAATTAAATTGTAACAATGCATCTCTTGATCGCTGGTCCTGAATAGCTGTATCCCAGGCAACCCAGTTTCTGGGGCTTGCTGCCTTAAAGCAGTACGGCTCCCTTTCCAGCCTTAAAGGCACACCGCATTCTTCCCGGAAAAAAAATACTACAGGATCATAACACAATGTACAAGGATAGAATCGGACTATCCCTAGTTGATATGCTGCCTTGAGCTGAAGAACAAGGAGAGAGATATATCGGGAAAAATTCTTATGGCAAAACGCCAACCAGATAATCTGCTTCATTGTACAAAAAGCCTTCCAAACTCAGATTTCCCCAGTGATCTGTATTTTTGTTTAAAATTCCCTCTCTATAGCTAATCGTACAAGGACTAGGGGACACAAGTTTAAGCTTTTCGGCAAGAGATGCAGGGGGGATATGAGGAAGAACTCTTTTACGCAGTGAGTGGTAATGACCTGGAACTCGCTGCTCACACGAGTGGTGGAAATGTAGACAATGAATGATTTCAAAAGGAATTTGGATGGGCAGTAGTGGGAAATAAACTTAGAGCTATGGGGAAAGAATGGGTGAATGAACTGACAGGGTGGCTCTGCAGAGAGCTGGCATCGACTCAGGCTGAATGGCCTCCTCCTGTGCCCTTATAACTATGACTCTATCACTCTATCCTGTATTTCAGTGAACGGGAAGATCTCTTGTAGCTGATGCATGTGTAACAGTACTGAGTGGGCATAAACCCATTCCCCTGAAAGACCACAACATATTTGAAGAGAAATCAAAAATAAGTGTGTTTAACAGAAACAGAAGTGCTGTAAACACTTGGCAGCTTAGTCTGTATCTGAGAAAGGAACAGACGAGCTAAAGTTTCAGGTGTAACTGGGAGAAAAATTTACAGATGAGCAGAATTTAAAAATGGACAGAACAGGAAGAGGAAAAATGCCCACAAGAGTGAGGAAGTAAAATGCTTAAAACAAAAACAAGAAATGGGTAAATGGCTGCAGTGATATTTGAGATGGAAAGAAAGTGCCAGTTAATGGTCTTCGAGCAGGTGAATTACTTGTGGCAGCTGCTTCCAGCTTCTGTTCCTGTTGTACCAGCAGTATGCTTTGGGATGATAATTATATTAAAGGTGCTATATAAATGCATATTGTTGTGTTTTAGCTCATTGCTTATAGTTGCTCTTAGTATTTGTTTCAGTGACAAAACTGAATGCAAATATTTTAGTCATGATAGAATTAAAACGTGTATACCATACTTTTTTACTTAGGTGTGTAGAGCTTCCCTAGTGGTATCTGTTCCACCTTAATGGATCATGTTAATTTTTTTTCTTATAATTTGCCAATTCGTAAATTATAGACCCATCAAGATAGGGTTTGCTGCCACAGGCAGGAGGATATTTCGAGAATTAATATTTGCTAAGTAACTATCAGCTGCTTGAAATCATAAACTGAATACAATTCTTGGAACATATTCGATAACAAGATGAGTAAAATCTTCAGAACTTTATGGACATCAGAAATCTTTTCTGATGCGAATCCTCTGAAACTCCCTGCAAAAGAGAAGTTTTTCACACTTACATGGTCTCGGCTGGTGTGATCCCTGTGTAGTGGGAAGTAGACGCAATTCTCCTTTCGAATAGCTGCATCTGTGTATCTCCACAGGGAGAACTTGCAAACTCCGCGCAGGCAGTATCCAGGATTGAACCCGGGTCGTTGGAGCTGTGAGGCTGCGGTGCTAACCACTGCGCCACTGTGCCGCCCTAACGGCCCTGTGCTGTTTCTTATGTTATGCTGAATAGAGTGAATATGAACACCAGCCGAAGGAACTGGAGAAAATCTGCAATCCCATCATCACAAAGTTGTATCGGGGAATTAGTAGATCCCTAGAGGTTTTCCTTGTACCTGCTGCTTCTAGTACTGGTCTGACAATTGAGGTTGATTGAAGAAGTACACAGAACGTCTCTGTATATTTTGTCCAAAATTAGCAGTTGAACAATGTTATGAGAAGAGAAGCTTAAAAATCTCAAGAGGAGCTAAGGGACTGAAAATCTCAGAAGGGACAGATTGCTTTTCCTGAAAGAAAAGAGATATGTTCATTTAAAAACCATCTCCAAAAGCTTTCTCCAACTCTTAGAATTGCAGGCTTTTTTTTCATCATTTTATCAACAGGTATTCTAGGCTTTCAAGCATTTCAGATTGCGAGGCTGTTTTCGGGCGTTTGGTTGTTGTCTTGATGACATTAGTTGGCAAGTTCTCGATGAACTAGGAACACACAGGAAGACCATGTGCAGGTTGTCATCAGCTCCCGGACCCAGACTCCCCAAGTCTCAGACCACAGAGTTATCAAATGGTTACAGCACAGAAGGAGGCTATTCACCCCCATCGAGCCCATGCAGGCTGTTTAGCTAGTCCCACTCCCCTGTCAAGCAAACATACAAATTAGGAGCAGGAGTAGGCCATTCGGCCTGCTCCACCATTTGATAAGATCATGGCTAATCAGATTGTGGCCTCAACTCCACTTTACTGTCTATCTGCTATAACCTTTGACTTCCTTGTCAATCAAGAATCTATCTAACTCAGCCTTAACAATATTCAATGACCCAGTCTCCACTGCCTTCTGGGGAAGAGAATTCCACAGACTAACAACCCTCTGAGAGAAAAAAGTTCTCCTCGTCTTCATCTTAAATGGGAGACCCCCTACTTTTAGTTCTAGTTTCTCCCATAAGGGGAAACATCCTCTGAGCATCCACCCTGTCAAGTCCCCTCAGAATCTTAGATGTTTCAATAAGATCACTTCTCATTCTTTTAAACTCCAATGGATACAGGCCCAACCTTTCCTCACAAGATAACCCTCTCAACCCTGGAATTAGTTGAGTGAACCTTTTCTGAACTGCCTCTAATGCAATTATATCCTTTCTTAAGTAGGGAGACCAAAACTGTACAAAGTACTTCAGATGTGGTCTCACCAACACCCAGTCCAACTTTAACAAAACTTCCCTACTTTTATACTCCATTTCCTTGCAATAGACAACAACGTTCCATTTGCCTTCCTAATCACTTGGCTGTACTTGTACGCTAGCTTTTTGAGATTCGTGTACCAGGACCCCCAGATCTGTGTATACTGCAGAGTTCTGCAATCTCTCCATTTAAATAATATACTGCTTCTCTATTCTTCCTGCCAAACTGTACAATTTCACATTTTCCCACATTATACTCCATCTGCCAGATCTTTGCCCACTCACTTAACCTATCTATATCCCTTTGCAGACTCCTTATGCCTGCTTCACAACTTACAATCCTTACCTATCTTTGTGTCACCAGCAAATTTAGCAAACATACATTCGGTCCCTTTATCCAAGTCATTGATATAGATTGTAAATAGTTGAGGCCCCAGCACTGATCCCTGTGGCACTCCACTAGTTACAATAGTACCCTTTCCCCATAGCCCTGCAAAGTCAGGTGTTTATCCAATTCCCTTTTGAAAGCCACGATTGAATGTCTCCACCATGCTGTCAGGCAGTGCATTCCAGATCCTAACCACTCTCTGTGTAAAGACGTATTTCCTCATGTCACCTTTAGTTCTTTTGCCAGTCAGCTTAAATTAATGTCCTCTGATTCTCAACTCTCCTGCCAATGAGAATGCATCACATCAACTTCCCCATAAAGATCAGCTGTCGTTTCTCTACTCGGCATCTCAGGAGGCCATCGAATGGGTAGCAATATTGACATCCCATAATCTTTTCCTGTCATACAAAAGTAGTAGTTGTAGAAAATATTCTAATACGAACAACATGCGAACATACGGATTAGGAGCAGGAGTAGGCCACTCGGCCCTTCGAGCCTGCTCCGCCATTCAATAAGTTCATGGCTGAACTGATTGCTCCCCATTTCCACCTACCCCCGATAACCTTCCACCCCCTTGCTTATCAAGAATCTATCTATCTAATGTAAATATATAACTGTTATCACTAGGATTATCTGCCTTTTCATGCTTTGCATAATAAATTTGCTTCCTATTTTAAACTTTAAGCAGAATCTTCTGTGTTTCTCTGCGTGCTTTTAAAGTCTGAGGTGAGATCATACAAAGTCACAAGATATCCAGCATGTAAAAGCAGTCACCAAACTGGCTTTGCAGTTTGTTACCAAAAGTTTGCCTAGATCTCGAGGCAAGGCTGGATTTACAGAAGGTTTGGCAAGTGAGCACTCACCTTTGAGAGTGAAGAGGTGAGGAAGGGCCCAAATATTCAACACAGATTCATGAACAAAAAAAATAGCTTGGTGAGGTCTCCGAGCTGGGCAAATGCGCGGTGCCATTTACACAGTCGTGTGGACCTCCCTAGATGATTTAATGGGATCAAAACTTTTAACAGTATTGAATGCAACATTACAATATAGTAAAAGTGTTAATCACTTGCAAGCTGTTTAACTCATTTGTGTAAAGTAAGTTTAAGGGGGAGACGGTGGCGTAGTGGTAATATGGCTGAACTAGTAATCTAGAGGCCCAGGCCAATGCCCTGGGGCCACTGGTTCAAATCCCACACAGCAACTGGTGGAATTTAAGTTGAATTAATTAATAAGTTCAATTAATTAGTTAAATTCTGGAATTGAAAGCTAGTCTCAGTAATAGTGCTGTGAAGCTATTATCGATGTAAAAACTCATCTGGTTCACTAATGTCCTTTAGGGAAGGAAATCTGCCGTCATAACCTGGTCTGGCCTACATATGACTCCAGGCCCACAGCAATGTGGTTGACTCTTAACTGAAATGGCAATTGGGTATGGGCAACATGGCCCTGCTAGCGACACTCACATCCCGTGAATGAATTTATGGAAAAGTCATTTTATTTAATTTTCTGTCAGTTGTGATTTATTACACTTCACTTAGTCCAAGGTGATTTTAATTTCTTTTAATCGATATTGGACTGGTTTTGTACCATGTTTGTTGATGGTAACAGTGATAAAAGTAGGCCCATTTTCTCAGAAATGACATTAAGAAGGCCTCAATGGACAAAATGCAAATACTCGCAACATCCAATGGAAGCAAAGTAGTACTGGACGAATTTTACATTACTGTATTTCCAGAATAGGTGAAAATGTTATTTTTCATATCACTGTTGATGAATACATCAAGAATTGTAATTTGCAGACTGAACAACTTTGTCTTGACGATTGAAAAACTTGTTTTTAAAAATTCATTCACGGGATGTGAGTGTCGCTAGCAGGGCCATGTTGCCCATACCCAATTGCCATTTCAGTTAAGAGTCAACCACATTGCTGTGGGCCTGGAGTCACATGTAGGCCTGACCAGGTTATGACGGCAGATTTCCTTCCCTAAAGGACATTAGTGAACCAGATGGGTTTTTACATCGATAATAGCTTCACAGCACTATTACTGAGACTAGCTTTCAATTCCAGAATTTAACTAATTCTGGCAAGACCTTCTAATAATTGTCAAGACCAGACCAGGTAAGGACAGCAGATTTCCTCCCCTAAAGGATATTACGACAATCTGATACTTTCATGGTCACCATTACTGAGACTAGCTTTTTATGCCAGAATTATTTAATTAATTGAATTTAAATTCCCCAGCTGTTGTGGTGGGATTTGAACTCATGTCACTGGGGCATCAGTGCAGGCCTCTGGATTACACATCCAGTAATATAACGACTATGCTACTATACTGCTGATTGCTTTATGTTTAAAAAAAACTTAGTGTTCTACAAAGGTACAGTTTTTCCAATGAGGATTTCTTGTAGACAGGAACATTAGTATTTGAGACAGAAGTTAGTAATCTAGCAGTCTGACTCCACAATACAAGTCTCAAGTTAGAATCAGAGGCAAATCTGTTGGACCAATTAAAATGGCCTCCAAGGTCAAACCATTAACTTTGTCTTTCCAAGCCTGGTTTTGGGTTGTCTTGGGTTACTTTGCTGCTGGCCGTGAGACTTTTTTTATTGGTTATTTCAATGCCTACCTTTCAGCTCTGTGCTTCTCAAGTTAATAGTTTTTTTTTTAAACTTGTTCATGGGATGTGGCCTATTCTGGAAGGCCAGCATTTGTTGCCCATTCCTAATTGCCCTTGGGAAGGTGGAAGTGAGTTGCTCAATCCTCCCATTTCCTCTGTAGGTCTTAATTCCACTATGGTCAGAAGGTTACCTTGGTTCAAATTATTCTGGCAAAATGTTGGATAAAATGATGAGGAAAACTTTAATTAAAATAAAATGTTTGTTGTATTTTGTTTTACATTAATCTGTACTACCTAATGCAAAATTTAAGATGAGGTAGGAGACGCAGGATTGGCTCCTGGAATGAGGAACGGGGCTTTGGTGAGACTACACCTGGAGTACTGTGTACACTTTGTCTCCGTACCTAAGCAAGGATATACTTGCCTTGGAGGAGGTGCAACAGAGGTTCACTAGACTGGTTCCTGGGATGAGTATGATGCCCTATGAGGAGAGAAGAGTAAAATGAGCCTATGCTTTTTGAGGCCTGAAAGGTGATCTCAATGAAACATAAAATTCTAATGGGGCTGGACAGGGTAGATGCTGAAAGGCAGTTTCCTCTGGCTGGAGAGTCTAGAATTAGGAGGCGTAGTTTCAGGATAAAGGATCGGCTATTTAGGACTAATGAGAAATTTCTTCACTTAGATCATTGTGAACTCTCTACCCCGGAGGAAATTGAGGGAAATGGGGCTAGTGCGGGAAAGTGGAGTTAAGGTAGACGATTAACCATGAACTTATTGCATAGCAGACCAGGCTCAAGGGGCTCTATGGCCTGCTTCTCTCTTTCTAACATTCATTATATTGGATCCAAAGGCTAATTTCTTCGTGAATGTATCGATGTTAGTGACCTTAGGATCCTGCTCAATGTTGTGGACAGTATAATAAATGCCACAAAATATTTGAATTCAGTGATCAGTGACTAAATCATAGATGTAACAAAAAAGCAAAATACTGCGGATGCTGGAAATCTGAAATAAAAACCAGAAATGCTGGAAATACTCAGCAGGTCTGGCAGCATCTGTGGAGAGAGAAACCGAGTTAATGTTTCAGGTCAGTGATCCTTCTTCAGAATTTATCATAGATGTAACATGCTGTTGCTGCTGTACATGAAGAAACGTCTAAGTGTTTCAACCGGATTTCTTCTTTACGCATTATAGTGCTGGGGAAAATCAATGTTCTGAATGTTCTATAGAGTGTTCTGTTGAGTTGAGAATACAATGTGGACACAGGTCTTCAAGGAAAATAAAGTTATGATGTTGCAAATTTCAATTGTTTTTGTTAGAAATTTTAAGTTATTTTCAGAATCCATCCCACTGAAGATTAAAGCAAGGTTTTTCTTCCAAGATGTGCAAGATAAATTTAAGATGTGAAGAATCTTCAATTCTGCTCAATAAAATTTAGTCCCTGCCAGGGTAGCGTTAGTGTAGATCTTGGAGTAAAGAGGGGAAAACCACCCTGGATTCCTGCTCTTAAAGGCATCCTGGTGACCCATGCAGGAAAATAGGCATTGAACAAAGGCAGGATTAGACTGGGTGTGGTAAAGCACTTGGTTGACTATCCTTTGCTGCTCGTTGTTAAGGCTCACATATGAAGGATTGGATAGTTGGCTGAAGTACTGAAGAGCTTCCAGTGCCCTGTTGGACTGTGTTTACCATGACACAGAATCTAATGAGTGAAATATTGGAGGAAGAAGGTGGAAGGGTTAATATTGGTTATTTACAGCAATTGAATGCAAAGTATCTGCCAATTTTAGAATCAGTACATTTGCTTTCTAACAAACAGCAAAAGATTAAGCATGCAACTTAGCGGATTAACCACATTTAGAATTTCTAAGGTCAGTTTGAAAGTATCTTGGAGGTGAAATGACTGCTTTAGGTTTGGGGTGATGCTCTTAAACTTATGTAAGCTCAGCCTTCAAGCTTCGATTATGTCGTGTTCTCTAATTGATGCTTCGCCACAGTCCAAGTCAGCAATACACTGAAATTGAGCAGACTGCAGAGCCCAATTTTGGAGAATGAGTTATTTCCCTTTCTAGTTTGTTTCAGAGAATGGTGAAAGCTTTGTGGTGAAAGTTTTTTGATGAGTGTACTTTGCTAACCAGTGACCAAGATCTTGATCTGCTGAGAAACACTGTTCAAGTCCCAAAGTGGGCAGGTTGAAACCAGGCCTCTCTGAGCAAGTTCTGTTTGAGTCTTTGCTGGGCCTTTTTGCAAAGCTACCAGTTGTGTGAGGTAGCAGTTAGAAGGGACAGTTTAAAATCTTCAGTACTTTTATTGCTCGGTTCATTTATACTTTTAGGTCAGTGAAATTATCTTGGAGTCGTAGAGTTATACAGCACAAAAACAGGCACTTCGGCCCATCGTGTCCGTGCTGGCCATCAAGCACCTATCTATTCTAATCCTATTTTCCAGCACTTGGCCTGTAGCCTTGTATGCTATGGCATTTCAAGTGCTCATCTAAATACTTCTTCAATGTCGTGAGGGTTCCTGTCTCTACCACCCCTTCAGGCAGTGTGTTCCAGATTCCAACCAGTTTCTGGGTGAAAAATGTTTTCCTCAAATTCCCTCTAAATCTCCTTCCCCTTAGCTTAAATCTATGCCCCCTGGTTATTGACACCTCCGCTAAGGGAAATGTATCTTCCTATCTACCCTATCTATGCCCCTCATAATTTTGTACACCTCAGTCGGGTCCCCCGTCTGCCTTCTCTGCTCTAAGTAAAACAACTCTAGCTTATCCAGTCTCTCTTCGTAGCTGAAATGCTCCAGCCCAGGCAACATCCTGTTAAATCTCCTCTGCACCCTCTCCCGTGCAATCACATCCTTCCTATAGTGTTGGATCCCATTAGTTACACAAAGTGAGACGAAGTCCGACTGTAGCTTTAAGAAACTTTATTGCATTACGAAATGGTTACATCATCAGCAAAGGGAACATACACACACCTCTGCCTCCATCTTCCACCTACACTTGCTTGTGTAGGGAAATCAAGCCTTTCTTATAGTTCTTCATACAAATCAGTGACACCCCCTTTATGTTCCCAATTGGTTTACAAACTCTGCAGTTTCTTGGTGTCAGGGCCTGATTGGGGTACTGCCTTGTCACCTTCTCTAGCAGTGTCTCACCCCCCTATCTCCTTGGACCGTTAGGCTGATTGCTATACAATAGGCTACTATTAAACAGCTTGCAGCTGTCCTGTTAGTTTCTGCTTGTTAGTCTACTTCTACTGATAAGTTGTCTGTGCAGCCCTGAAACTATGAAGTTATTTCCGAGGTTATTTTGTTAGTAGTACATAATTGAATAATTATTTCACCTTAAATGTCCCCATATTATTCTGTCCCCACATATAGTGTGGTGCCCAGAACTGTACACAGTACTCCAGCTGTGGCCTAATTAGCGTTTTTATGCAGCTCCATCATAACCTCCCTGCTCTTATATTCTATGCCTCGGCTAATAAAGGCAAGTATCCCATATGCCTTCCCAACCACCTTATCTACCTGTGCTGCTACCTTCAGTGATCTATGGGCAAGTACACCAAGGTCCCTCTGTACTCATCTAAATCATTAATGCACACTGCAAACAGCAAGCGTCCCAGCACTGATCCCTGTGGTACACCACTGGTTGCAGGCTTCCAATCGCAAAAACAACCCTCGACCATTACCCTCTGCTTCCTGCCACTAAGCCAATTTTGGATCCAATTTGCCAAATTGACTTGGATCCCATCGGCTCTTACCTTCTTAACCAATCTCCCATGCGGGCCCTTGTCAAAAGCCTTACTGAACTCCAAGTGGAGTATATCAAGTGCTTTACCCTCATCTGCACACCCAGTCACCTCCTTGAAAAGTTCAATCAAGTTTGTTAGACATGATCTCCCCCTGACAAAGCCATGCTGACTATCCTTCATTAATCCCTACCTCTCCAAGTGGCGATTAATCCTGTCCCTCAGAATTTTTTTCCAGTACTTTCCCACCACTACTGTTAGACTCACAGACCTGTAATTACCTGGTTTATCCCTACTACTCTTCTTGAATAATGGTACCACATTCACTGTCCTCCAGTCCTCTGGCACTTTTCCTGTGGCCAGAGAGGATCAGAGCCCCTGCAATTTCCTCCCTTGCCTCACATAACAGCCTGGGATACATCTCATTTGTGCCAGTGGATTTATCCACTTTTATGCTTGAACAAATTAGCATTGTATTAGCGGTTTTAGCAAGTATATCACAATCCCCTTCCCTGATCTCTACACCTACATCGTCCTTCTCCATAGTGAACACAGATGAAAAGTAATCATTTAAAACCTCACCTATGTCCTCCAGCTCCACTCACAGATTGCCACTTTGGTTCCTAATGGGCCCTACTCTTTCCCTGGTTATCCTCTTGCCCTTAATATACTTAAAAAAATAAAAACACCTTGGGATTTTCCTTTATCTTGCCCGCCAGTGTTTTTACATGCCCCCTCTTCGCTCTCCTAATTACTTTAGAACCCCCTACACTTTCTATACTCCTCTAGGGTCTCTGCTGTTTTCAGCGCTCTGAATCTGCCATGAACCTCCTTTTTTTTAACCGATCCAATCCTCTATATCCCTTGACATCCAGGGTTCCCTGGACTTGTTGGTCCTACCCTTCACCCTTTATGGGAACATGTTGGCCCTGAACTCTCAATATTTCTTTTTTGAATGACTCCCACTGGTCTGATGTAGACTTTCCAACAAGTAGCTGCTCCCAGTCCACTTTGGCCAGATCCTGTTTTATCAAATTGAAATCAGTCTTCCCCCAATTTAGTACCTTTATTTCCAGTCCAGCTTCATCCTTTTCCATTAAATCTTAGAGTTATGGTCACTATCCCCGAAATGCTCCCCCACTGGCACTTCTACCACTTGTCCGGCTTCATTCTCTAAGATTAGGTCCAGTACCGCCCCTTCTCTTGTAGGACTTTCTACGTGCTGGCTCAAAAAGCTTTCCTAGATGCACTTTAAGAATTCCGCCCCCTTTAAGCTTTTTGCACTAAGACTATCCTAGTTGATATTGGGGAAGTTGAAATTCCCTACTATTATCACCCTATTATTTTTACACCTCTCTGAGATGTGCCTCCATATCTGCTGCTCGAACTCTCCCTGACTGTTTGGAGACCTTAAAATTAATTGATCCAAATTAAAGGAAACTCATGGCCTTGCACTATAGACTTTCAGATATTGAGACAATTTGGCACAGTATCAAGGAAAAAATAGAAACACTATCTCCTTGGTATATCTGTAATTTGAAACTGGCCAGTGTTGAACTGATATGCATTGTCAATGCTATATAAATAATATAGGTGATGTGATGACAATTTGTGTTCATTTGCTCTCCTGAGGATATTTGTTCTCGCTGATCTACATTGGCTGCCAATTAAGCAATGCCTTCATTTTAAAATTCTCATCCTTGTTTTCAAATCCCTCCATGGCCTCACCCCTCCCTATCTCTGTAATCTGCTCCAGCCCCACAACCCTCTGAGATCTGAGAGATTCTGGTCTCTTGAGCATATCCAATTTTATTCGCTCCACCATTGGTGGCCGTGCCTTCAGCTGCCTGGGCCTTGAGCTTTGGAATTCCCTTCACTAAACCTTTCCATCTCTCTTTCCTCCTTAAGATGCTCCTTAAAACCCACCTCTTTAACCAAGCTTTTGGTCATCTGCACTAATACCTCCTTATATAGCTCAGTGTCAAATTTTGTTAATCTCTGCTGTGAAGCATCATGGAATGTTTCACTACTTTAAAGACACATAAATGCAAGTTGTTGTTGAGCTTCATCCAGTTTTTGTTTTTATTGTTACAAATTCTAATTTAGTTTTATAAGCTTAAGTACATTTCTTAAAATAAAATACATTAAAATCAACTCTACCAAAAAGCCTTTGCTATAAATTTGTTGCCCAGTTGTGTTAATTAAGTGTACTGCTTTTGCAAACTTAATACCAGCATCAAATTAATATTTTGGAGTACATTTGTGTTTGAAACAATCTTTTGAAAAATTAAACCTCTGGTTTGTGAGTTCTAGTTTGTAAGGGCTAATTTTACACAATATATAAACTGTATGTTATTCTGGACTCTTGCTGTAAGGGTATATAGGGAAATGGAACAAAGACTGGTAGATGGGGATAAGATACAGATCAGCCATGGTCTAATTGAATAGTGGAACAGGCTCAAGGGGCTGAATGACCTTCCTCTCTTCCTAATACAGTATTTGAGTCATCTCTAAATTTCAGTTTCGTCTCAGTGGTAGCACTCTTGTCTCTGGATTAGTTGGTTGTGGGTTCAAGCCCCAATCCCAAATTTGAGCATATAATCTTATCTGACAAATCTAGTGCAGTACTAAGTACTTGTATTGTTGGAAAATGCTGTCTATCAGATGAAAGAAGACTGGGGAAATTCTGGTGACCTGGTTGATATTCATTCCTCAGCCAGCACCACTTCAATAGTTTGGTCATTATCAAATTGCTGTTTGTGGGAGATTTCTGTGTGCAAATTGGCTGCCAGCTTCCCCTACATTTACAACAGTGTCTACACTTGAGAAATAATTGATAGTAAAATGGTTTGGGATGTCCTAATGTTGTGAAAAGTAGCAAAATTTCAGCCGTGGCTCAGTGGGCAGCACTCTTGCCTCTTTATTCACATTTGGGGTGGCGCAGTGATTAGCACCGCAGCCTCACAGCTCCAGCGACCCAGGTTCAATTCTGGGTACTGCCTGTGTGGAGTTTGCAAGTTCTCCCTGTGTCTGCGTGGGTTTCCTCCGGGTGCTCTGGTTTCCTCCCACAGCCAAAAGACTTGCAGGTTGATAGGTAAATTGGCCATTATAAATTGCCCCTAGTATAGGTAGGTGGTAGGGGAATATAAGGACGGGTGAGGATGTGGTAGGAATATGGGATTAGTGTAGGATTAGTATAAATGGGTGGTTAATGGTCGGCACAGACTCGGTGGGCCGAAGGGCCTGTTTCAGTGCTGTATCTCTAAATCTAAAAAAATCTAAAGGTTCCAGGGTCAAGTCCCACTCTAGAACTTGAGCACAAAAATCAAGGCTGACACTCCAATACTGAGGGCGTGTTGCACTGTTGGAGGTGCCATTTTTCGGATGAGACTTTAAACTGAGGCCCTCTCTGTCCTCAAAGGTGGATATAAAATATTCCAGGGCACTCTTTGAAGAGAAGCAGAGGAGTTCTCCCCAGTGTCCTGGCCAATATTTATCCCTCAATCAAGACCACAAAAAACAGATAATCTGGTTATTATTTCATTGCTGTGTGTGGGAGCGTGCTGTGTGCAAATTGGCATTTCCTACTTTACAACAGTGATTACACTTCAAAAGTACTTCATGGGCTGTAAAGTGCTTTGAGATGTCCAGTGGTTGTGATAAGCACTGTCTAATTGCAATCTTCCTTTCTTCCACAAGGTTGTGTGTTCAAATCCTACTCTTGAATTTGAGTCATAATCTAGATTGACCATTCAGTGCTGTATTGAGGGGGCTCTGCATTGTTGGAGGTGCTGTCTATCAGAATCCACACTGCTGTGGTGAATTTTAAAGATCCTGTGGCATTATTTAAGGAAGAGCGGGGTGGTTATGCAAGCGTGAGAATTCTGCCGAGGCCAGTAGCTGTGCTAAAAATCCCTACTGCAAGAGTCAGTTTGGCTAAAGAGGAATCATTTGGCTGATGTTCCACCAGCATGTTTATTTCTCTCAGCTTGCATGAAGTGGCAACTTAGAGAATAATGTTGCTTCTTGTAAACATATTGATCTGTTCTGCTTTGATATGCTAGCTGAAACCAAGTCAAAGTAAAACAGATCTCAACATAGATTACTTGTCTCATGTCGCAATGTTAGAAAAATATTGTAAAGAAAATGATCCCCATACCTTGAATTTTAAAGCACGTGAAAATGGAATTCTTGGTGTGAATAGAGGCTTCATTGTACTGATAATTTTTCTCTTTTTAAATGTAATTTGGTTTACTTAGACATTAATTTTCTTCCTGGGGATGTGAACATTGGTGGCAAGGCTGGCATTTATTGCCCATTGTTATAAGTCTTTTGTTTTTTTAAAAAGAAAACTTAGAATTCTGTGTGTTTTTTTAAAAAAAAACTGAGAAAAGGATTTTGCTCAGTGGAAGACACCAGTAAATATTTGGAATTCCTGCAGCGATTTGAAAGGAAATTCATAAGAGTTGAACTTTATGGGTGCTTTTGAAAGGAAGTTGAACTTGTACAAGGACAGGAAGGCCAGCAGTTTCGAGGAAATCACAGGGGTTTGACCTTTCCTGGGCCAGTTCTTTTTTTTTGAAGGACAAGAGACACTGTGTCTGGACATGTGACCATATTCAGGAAGGTTTTTTTTTACATTGGACCTTTTAAAAAGCCAGTGAATTGGACAAAGGGCAGGCATTTGAAAACTTTGCTTTGATCTGCTTGGAAGAAGAGAGAAAAGATCCAGAAAAGTGTTACCTCTCTCTGTAAAGGAGACTTCCATCTCTTGAAAAGGAGACTTCCATCTCTTGAAAAGGAATCCTGCATTTGAAAGGTGGCAGATTCCTGTTGCCTCTGGTCTCTGAAGAATTTCTGCATCCAGTAAGATTCCTGTTGCTTCCTGTGTTCCTAGAAACCCTGAAACCTGAAGAATTCTTCTACTGCTAGACTGCTGCTTCAAAACCCAAGCAGATCTGTTTCTACACCCCTAATGGAAGACCTATGTGATGCCTGCTGCAGTTAATTTGCTGTGAACACTTACCCATCACAGACTGTTCATCAACCTCGCCTGGAGAGACTTCGGGTGGCAACTGATTATTCGGCTCTGGGTCACCTCACCATACTGAAAACATCCTACCAGAACATGAACCTCAACTATTTTTATTATTCCTTCTATTCCTAAGAAACAGCTGTAAACCAAAAATCCTTTTCCCCCTGTTAACCGTTTTTTTTGAATGTGTGTGTTTGTGCATGAGGGTTAAGGAATTGAGTTTTTTTTCGTACATATAGATTTATCTCGTTAGCAGTTAAGATCTATTATTCCTTTTCTAATAAATAGTTACTGTTTAAAGAAACCTGGTTTGGTGTGCTTTAGTCTGGGGAAAAAATACAGTGTTTAATTTGGCTATTCTTTGGTAGGTGGGAAATTTTATTTGATATGCTATGACCTGTGGAGAAGTGGGACTGAATTAATAATGCATTACTCCCGCCTTGGTCATCACACCATCTTTAGTTGTCCTTGAGAAAGTGGTGGTGAGGTGCTGCCTTGAACTGCTGCAGTCCGTGTGGTGAAATGCTCCCACAGTGATGTTGAGGAAGAGAGTTCCAGGATTTTGACCCAGTGACAATGAAAGAACAGCAATATATGGCCAAGTAAGGATGGTGTGTGTCTTGGAGGGGAATTTGGAGGTGATGGTTGCAATGTGTCTTCTGCCCTTGTCCTTCTGATGGTGATGGAGGTCATGGGTTTGGGAGGTGCTGTCGAAGGCGACTTGGCAAGTTGCTGCAGTGTGTTCTTTGGCCAACAAATATTGCAGCCACAGTAAATTGATGGTGGAGAGGGCGGAGTGTTAGGCTACTGAACGCAGTGCAAATCAAGTGAACTGCTTTGTTTTCCATTGTATCAGTGTTCTTGAATGTTCTTCTAGATGTACCCATATAGGCAAGCGTATCCATCCCCCCCTGAGTTGTCTTTCTTTGTCTTTTGGGCCTCCTTATCTCGAGAGACAATGGATACGCGCCTGGAGGTGGTCAGTGGTTTGTGAAGCAGCGCCTGGAGTGGCTATAAAGGCCAATTCTGGAGTGACAGGCTCTTCCACAGGTGCTGCAGAGAAATTTGTTTGTTGGGGCTGTTGCACAGTTGGCTCTCCCCTTGCGCCTCTGTCTTTTTTCCTGCCAACTACTAAGTCTCTTCGACTCGCCACAATTTAGCCCTGTCTTTATGGCTGCCCGCCAGCTCTGGCGAATGCTGGCAACTGACTCCCACGACTTGTGATCAATGTCACACGATTTCATGTCGCGTTTGCAGACGTCTTTATAACGGAGACATGGACGGCCGGTGGGTCTGATACCAGTGGCGAGCTCGCTGTACAATGTGTCTTTGGGGATCCTGCCATCTTCCATGCGGCTCACATGGCCAAGCCATCTCAAGCGCCGCTGACTCAGTAGTGTGTATAAGCTGGGGGTGTTGGCCGCTTCAAGGACTTCTGTGTTGGAGATATAGTCCTGCCACCTGATGCCAAGTATTCTCCGAAGGCAGCGAAGATGGAATGAATTGAGACGTCGCTCTTGGCTGGCATACGTTGTCCAGGCCTCGCTGCCGTAGAGCAAGGTACTGAGGACACAGGCCTGATACACTCGGACTTTTGTGTTCCGTGTCAGTGCGCCATTTTCCCACACTCTCTTGGCCAGTCTGGACATAGCAGTGGAAGCCTTACCCATGCGCTTGTTGATTTCTGCATCTAGAGACAGGTTACTGGTGATAGTTGAGCCTAGGTAGGTGAACTCTTGAACCACTTCCAGAGCGTGGTCGCCAATATTGATGGATGGAGCATTTCTGACATCCTGCCCCATGATGTTCGTTTTCTTGAGGCTGATGGTTAGGCCAAATTCATTGCAGGCAGACGCAAACCTGTCGATGAGACTCTGCAGGCATTCTTCAGTGTGAGATGTTAAAGCAGCATCGTCAGCAAAGAGGAGTTCTCTGATGAGGACTTTCCGTACTTTGGACTTCGCTCTTAGACGGGCAAGGTTGAACAACCTGCCCCCTGATCTTGTGTGGAGGAAAATTCCTTCTTCAGAGGATTTGAACGCATGTGAAAGCAGCAGGGAGAAGAAAATCCCAAAAAGTGTGGGTGCGAGAACACAGCCCTGTTTCACACCACTCAGGATAGGAAAGGGCTCTGATGAGGAGCCACCATGTTGAATTGTGCCTTTCATATTGTCATGGAATGAGGTGATGATACTTAGTAGCTTTGGTGGACATCCGATCTTTTCTAGTAGTCTGAAGAGACCACGTCTGCTGACGAGGTCAAAGGCTTTGGTGAGATCAATGAAAGCAATGTAGAGGGGCATCTGTTGTTCACGGCATTTCTCCTGTATCTGACGAAGGGAGAACAGCATGTCAATAGTCGATCTCTCTGCACGAAAGCCACACTGTGCCTCAGGGTAGACGCGCTCGGCCAGCTTCTGGAGCCTGTTCAGAGCGACTCGAGCAAAGACTTTCCCCACTATGCTGAGCAGTAGTTGTAGTTTGTGGTAAACCACTTGCCATATAATACCCAGCTTTTGACCTACTCTAGTACCCATGGCATTAATGTGGCTGGTTCAGTTGACTTTCTGGTCAGTTGTAATCCCCAAGATTTTGACTTGTAATGGTAATGGCATAGAATGTCAATGGGAAGTGGTTATGTTTTCTATTTGGAGATGGTCATTGCCTGGCACTTTTGTGGTGTGAATGTTATTTGCCACTTATCAGCCCAAGCCTAAATGTTGCCCAAAGGTCAAGGCTGATGCATTTGCATCCATCTCGGCCTCCTCCTAAGGTGTCCAGCATCAAAGATGCCAGTCTTCACCCAATCCGATTCACTCCACGTGATATCAAGAAATGGCTGAAAACACTGGATACTGCAAAGGCTATGGGTCTTTGACAACATTCTGGCAATAGTACTGAAGACTTGTGCCCCAGAACTAGCTGTGCCCCTAGCCAAGTTGTTCCAGTACAGCTACAACACTGGCATCTACCCAACAATGTGGAAAGTTGCCTAGGTATGTCCTGCACACAAAAAGCAGGACAAATTCAACCCAGCCAATTACTGCCCCATCAGTCTATTCTCAATCAACAGCAAAGTGATGGAAGGGGTCGTTAACAGAGCTATCAAGCGGCACTTGTTCAGCAATAACCTGCTCAGTGACGCTCAGTCTGGGTTCTGCCAGGGCCACTCAGCTCCTGACCTCATTACAGCCTTGGTCCAAACATGGACAAAAGAGCTGAACTCCAGATGTGAGGTGAGAGTGACTGCCCTTGACATCAAGGCCGCATTAGACGGAGTATGGCATCAAGGAACCCTAGCAAAACTGGAGTCAATGGAAAATCGGGAAGACCGTACGTTGGTTAGTCATACCTATATTATGATGGTGCTTCTATATCTTTTGTTTTTTTTGAGGACTCATGTATTTTGGAATTATGGACATTTTTCAGGAAAGCTGAAAAGGATTCCATGGATTTTTTTTTTTCACTTGGGTCATTGAAAGGACACTGAAGTCTTGTTTGAAAACAACATTTACTGGAAGTCACCTGTCTTCAGATAAATACCCAGCAGGGGCTTTTTGATTTGGGGGAGATGTTTACAGACAAGTGACAGGTCAAGTTTTATAGGCGTCAGCAGGCTTGACTCTTGAGATATTGTTTTTGGTTTCTCTTTGGAAAGTATGTTGGGGTATGAACTGTTTTGAAGGCAGTTGGAGAAAACCAGCCGATAGAGCAGTCACCATCAGCACCCTCTTCCATCTCTGAGAACTTCCTGAGAATCAAATGTAAGAAATAGAGAAACGGATGCTGCAATTCTCCTGAAAAGCCTGCCAGAAACTCTGTTGTCGCATTTCTCCTGGAAAGCCTGCCAAACGGATCCTCAACGTCACCTGAAAAGAACCGTTCTAGAAAGATCCCAGTGACAGCCATCTACACGTATTTGGGCGCCAAACCAAAAAGGGACAACTGACATATTTCCATATCGTTTTTCCATCTTCCAGAATTAGCAAATATTTGGCCAAAGTATTTTTTTGTAACAGAGCTTTAAAGAAAAAATCTCTGTTTTTTGGTTAACCGGTGTGTGTGTGACAGAGAGAGGGACTAAGGTAAAAGAGAACTTTCATATTTCCCTCTGTGTTTATGCTTTGCTTCGTTACTGGTTATGTCTTGTTTTATAACAAAGTGATAAATTTGTTTATTAAAGAAACCAGGTTGGTGTATTTTATTCTGGGATAAAGAGTAGAGACTTTGACCGTATCTGTAAGTGAAAACATTTAAATGTATGTTGTGACCTGTGGAGAAGTGGAACTAGAAACGACAGTGCACTCCTCCCACCTCGGTCGTAACACCTAGCACAAAGGAAGATGGTTGTCGTCGTTAGAGGTCAATCATCTCAGCCCCAGGACATCACGGCACGAGTTCCTCAGGGTAGTGTCCTAGGCCCAACCATCTTCAGCTGCTTCATCAATGACCTTCCCTTCATCATAAGGTCAGAAGTGGAGATGTTCGCTGATTATTGCACAGTGTTTAGTACCATTCACGACTCCTCAGATACTGAAGCAGCCCATTTCCATATGCAGCAAGACCTGGACAATGTCCAGTCTTTGGCTGATAAGTGGCAAGTAACGTTCATGCCACACAAGTGCCAGGCAGTGACCATCTCAAATAAGAGAGAATCTAACCATCTCCCTTTGACGTTCAGTAACATTATTCATTTTATTCATTCATGGGATGTACGCGTCACTGGCCAGGCCAGCATTTATTGCCCATCTCTAATTGCCCTTGAGAAGGTGGTGGTGAGCTGCCTTCTTGAACCGCTGCAGTCCATTTGGGATAGGTACACCCACAGTGCTGTTAGGAGGGAGTTCCAGGATTTTGACCCAGCGACAGTGAAGGAACGGCGATATAGTTCCAAGTCAGGATGGTGTGTGACCTGGAGGGGAACTTGCAGGTGGTGGTGTTCCCATGTATTTGCTGCCCTTGTCCTTCGAGTTGATAGAGGTCGCGGATTGCTGAATCCCCCACTATCAGCATTCTCTGGTTACCATGGACCACAAACTGAACTGGACCAGCCACATAAATACTGTGGTTACAAAAGCAGGTCAGAGGCTGGGAATTCTGCAGAGAGTAACTCACCACCTATCTCCCCAAAGCCTTTCCGCCATCTACAAGGCACAGGTCAGGAGTGTGATGTAATACTCTCCACTTGCCTGAATGGGTGCAGCTCCAACAACACTCGAAGCTCGACACCATCCAGGACAAAGCAGCCTGCTTGATCAGCACCCCATCCACAACCTTCAACATTTATTCCTTCCGCTACCGACGTACAATGGCAGCAGTGTGTACCATAATACAAGATGCACTGCAGCAACTCACCAAGGCTTCTTCAACAGCACCTTCCAAATCCGCGACCTGTACCACCTAGAAGGACAAGAGTAACAGATGTATGGGAACACCACCACCTGCAAGTTCCCCTCCAAGCCACACACCATCCTGACTTTGAACTATACTGCCATTCCTTCAGTGTTGCTGGGTTAAAATCCTGGAATTCCCTTCTGAACAGCAGTGTTGGTGTACTTACACCCCAGGAATGCAGTGGTTCAAGAATGGGCAATAAATGCTAGCCTAGCCAGTGATGCCCACATCCCCGAACGATTGAAAAAAAAGTCTTGCTGCATGTGGGCACGGACTGATTCATTATCTGAGGAATTGTAAATGGAGCTAAACACTGTTGAATCATCAGCGAAAATCCCTTCTTCTGGAAGGTCATTGCTGAATTTGGTAAATATTGTTGGACCTGGGACTCTGTCATGATGACCCATTGCAACAGTATCCTGGCGCCAAGTTGATTGTCCGCCAACACCAGGAAACGTGTTCCTTTGTGCCATGTATGACTGTAGCCACTGGAGAGTTTTCCCATGGATCCCCATTGACTTCAGCTTTAGGGTTACCTCTTGGTGCCACACCCAGCCAAATACAGTCTCAATATCAAGGACGTTCACTCTCCCCTCAACTCTACAATTAGCTTTTGGCTCCATGGTGTAACACACCAAGGTCTGTTGAATTCTGGAGCCCAGTAGTGCTGGTGGAACTCCAAACTGAGCATCGGTGAGCAGGTTATTGGTGAGTAAGTACAGCTTAATAGCACTGTTGATGACTCATTCCATCACTTTGCTGATATTTGGGTGGAGGCTGATAAGGCAGTAATAGGTTGGGTTGGATTTGTCCTTTTTGCCAACGGGACACACCTGGGTAGTGTTCCACAGTGTTGATTAAATGCCAGTGTTGTAGCTGTAGTGGAACAGCTGAGTGAGGGCACAGCTAGTTCTGGAGCACAGATCTTCAGCGTTCTCGACGAGAGGTTGTCATGGCTTGTAGCTTTTGCTGTGACCTGTATTTCATGCTGTTGCATTGTGTGACTCGAACTGGCTGAATGCTGGCATCTGTGATGATGGGTACCTCTGGAGGAGATGAGAGGATTACCTACTTGTCACCCCTAGCTGAAGTTGAAGAAGACTCCACCTCCGTTCGAGATTGGGCATGCCTGGATAGCTGTCTGCTCCCATTAGTTGCTTCATTGTCCACCACCATCCACAACTGAACGTTGAATTAATCCATTGGTTTATGGGATTGCTTAGCTCTGTCTATAACTGTTACCATGCATGTAGTCCTAGGTTGTAGCATCTCGTTTTCAGATGTGCCTGGTGCTGTTCACAGCTGGCTGTTTTGCACAACAACACTACTTAATTTATATAGCATCCTTAACAGAAAGCATCCCAAGGTGCTTCACAGGAGTGTTATCAAACAAAATTTTGAGCCACCTAAGGTGACCAAATGCTTGGTCAACGATGTGGGTTTTAAGGAGCATCTTAAAGGAGGAAAGAGAAATCGAGAGGAGGGGTGTTTTAGGGAGGGAATTACAGAACTTAGGGGTCAGGCAGCTGAAGGTATGGCCACCAATGGTCGAGCAACTAAAATCAGGAATGTGCAAGAGGCCAGAATTCGAGAAGCACAAATATCTTGGAGGGTTGTAGGACTGGAGGAGGGTGCAGAGAAAGGGAGGGGCAAGGCCATGAAGGGACTTGAAAATAAGGGTGAGAATTTTAAAATCGGAGATACGCTCATTATCGCAGGATTTATAATATGGCTTGATGATGGATGTTGGAGTGCCATGCAGTTACAGATTGTTTATACAACTCTGCTGTTGCTGATTGTCCACAGTGCCTCATGGATGCCCCGTTTTGAGCTGCTGGATTTTCTCTTAATCACTCTTAGCATAGTGGCAATGCCACGCAACACGATGGCAGGTATCCTCAATGTGAAAACGATCTTTGCCTCCCCGGCGACTGTGTTCTGGTCACTCCTACTCCTCTTGTCATGGACACACTTGTCAACATACCTGCATTATACATTTGTGTGTGTACAAAGATGTTTGTCTTCCTACACTTCAAAAATACTACATTGGCTATAAAGTGCTTTGAAACATCCGGTGGTTGTGAAAGGCGCTATGTAAAGGTTGGCGTCCTTTCATCTAGGAAAGATGATGGACACACCGCAAACAATCCATTTAGGTGCATCATCAGCACAGAGGAGTTCTCTGATCAAGACGTGTTGTGTTTTTGTCTTTTGATTTCAGCCTTTATAGATTTTAGAGCTTGCCGTCTGACCTAGTGTGGAAGTAGCCTCTTTCCACATCTGCAGAGAAGGCGAAGGTCAGGAGCTTGGAGAAGAAGATGCCAAACAGAGTGGGGGGACTGAGACACAACCCTGCTTCACTTCATTCCAAAACTGTTGGAAGTGGAGCCATCAAACTGTACAGTGCAGTGCATGTTCTCATGGAAGGAGTGGATGAGACTGAGGAGCTTTGGTGGACAGACAATTTTTCCCAAAATCTTGTAGAGCCCTGCTCTACTGACTGTGTCGAATACAAGTCTCATTTTGCCCCTGCTCGCAATGTTCTGTAATATGTATGTAAATATATTTAGGCTTATGAACACACACACGTTGCAGAGCAGAACTTCACGTGCCTTATTTTTTTTTTTCAATTGCAAATTAGATTTCTATCAGAAATAACATTTTGGTATATGAGTAATCTGAGACAGGACACATGGTAAGTGTAGCATACTCGGGAGGAAAAGGCTAACTTTGGGCCTGTTCCCAAAGCTCTCCAGCACGGAGTGTTTTTCTGTTGTAATTTCGAGGTCAGTTGTAGACCAATTGATGGAAGGAAGTCTTGCCTTTATATAGTGCATATATGACCTCGGGATGTCCCAACTTTACAACCAATGAAGTACTTCTGAAATGTAATCACTGTTGTAATGTATGAAATACGGCAGCCAATTTGTGCACAGCAAGCTCCCAAACACAGCAATGTGATAATGACCAGATAATCTGTTATAGTGATGTTAGTTGAAGGATTAAGGTAAGTAACATATGTTTCACACAAGTGCCAGCCAATGACCATCTCCAACAAGAGAAAATCTTACCATCTCCCATTGATGTTCAATGGCATTACCATCGCTGAGTCCCCCACCATCAACATCCATGGGGTAGGCGGTGGCGTAGTGGTATTATCACTGGACTAATAACCCAGAGACCCAGGGTATTTCTCTGGGGACATGAGTTCGAATCCCACCACAGCAGAAGGTGGAATTTGAATTTAATTAATAAATCTGGAATTAAAAGTTAGTCTAATGATGGCCATGAAACCATTGTCGATTGTTGTAAAAACCCATCTGGTTCACTAATGTCCTTTTAGGGAAGGAAATCTGCTGTCCTTACCTGGTCTGGCCTACATGTGACTCCAGACCCACAACGATGTGGTTAACTCTTACATGCCCTCTGAAATGGCCTAGCAAGCCACTCAGTTGTAACTAACCGCTACGAAGTCAATAAAAAGGCATGAAACCGGACAGACCACCTGGCATTGACCTAGGCACCGGAAACGACAACGGCAAACCCAGCCCTGTCGACCCTGCAAAGTCCTCCTTACTAACATCTGGGGGCTTGTGCCAAAGTTGGGAGAGCCGCCCTCCCTCAGCTGATGACTCAGTACTCCTCCATGTTGAACAGCACTTGGAGGAAGCACCGAGGGTGGCAAGGGTACAAAATGTACTCTGGGTGGGGACTTCAATGTCCATCACCAAGAGTGGCTCGGTAGCACCACTACTGACCGAGCTGGCCGAGTCCTAAAGGACATAGCTGCTAGACTGGGTCTGCAGCAGGTGGTGGGGGAACCAACACGAGGGAAAAACATACTTGACTTCATCCTCACCAATCTGCCTACTGCAGATGCTTTTGTCCATGACTGTATTGGTAGGAGTGACCACCACACAGTCCTTGTGGAGACGAAGTCCCGCCTTCACATTGAGGATACCGTCCATCGTGTTGTGTGGCACTATCACTGTGCTAAATGGGACTGATTTCAAACAGATCTAGCAATGCAAAACTGGGCATCCACGAGGCGCTGTGGGCCATCAGCAGCAGCAGAATTGCACTCGATGACAATCTGTAACCTCATGGCCCGGCATATCCCCCACTCTACCATTACCATCAAGCCAGGAGACCAACCCTGGTTCAATGAAGAGTGCAGGAGGGCATGCCAGGAACAACAGCAGGCATACCTCAAAATGAGGTGTCAACCTGGTGAAGCTACAACACAGGACTATCTGCGTGCCAAACTGCTTAAGCAGCATGCAATAGACAGAGTTAAGCGATCCCATAACCAACGGATCAGATCTAAGTTCTGCAGTCCTGCCACATCCAGCCGTGAATGGTGGTGGACAATTAAACAACTAACTGGAGGAAGTGGCTCCACAAATATCCCCATCCTCAATGATGGGGGAGCCCAGCACATCAGTGCGAAAGATAAGACTGAAGCATTTGCAACAATCTTCAGCCAGAAGTGCCGAGTTGTTGATCCATCTCGGCCTCCTCCTGAAGTCCCCAGCATCACAGATGCCAGACTTCAGCCAATTCGATTCAGTCCACATGAGATCAAGAAACGACTGAAGGCACTGGATACTGCAAAAGCTATGGGCCCTGACAATATTCCGGCGATAGTACTGAAGACCTGTGCTCCAGAACTTGCCGCGCCCCTAGCCAAGCTGTTTCAGTACAGCTACAACACTGGCATCTACCCTGCAATGTGGAAAATTGCCCAGGTATGTCCTGTACACAAAAAGCAGGACAAATCCAACCCAGCCAATTACCGCCCCATCAGCCTATTCTCAATCATCTGTAAAGTGATGGAAGGTGTCATCAACAGTGCCATCAAGTGGCACTTGCTTAGCAATAACCTGCTCACTGACGCTCAGTTTGGGTTCCGCCAGGGCCACTCAGCTCCTGACCTCATTACAGCCTTGGTTCAAACATGGACAAAAGAGCTGAACTCTAGAGGTGAGGTGAGAGTGACTGCCCTTGACATCAAGGCAGCATTTAACCGAGTATGGCATCAAGGAGCCCAAGCAAAACTGAGGTCCATGGGAATCGGGGAAAACCCTCCGCTGGTTGGAGTCCTACCTAGCGCAAAGGAAGATGGTTTTGGTTGTTGGAGGTCAATCATTTGAGCTCCAGGACATCACTGCAGGAGTTCCTCAGGATAGTGTCCTGGGCCCAACCATCTTCAGCTGCTTCATCAATGACCTTCCTTCAATCATAAGGTCAGAAGTGGGGATGTTTGCGAATGATTGCACAATGTTCAGCACCATTCGTGACTCCTCAGATACTGAAGCAGCCTGTGTCAAAATGCAGGAAGATCTGGACAATATCCAGGCTTGGGCTGATAAGTGGCAAGTAACATTCGCGCTACACAAGTGCCAGGCAATGACCATCTCCAACAAGAGAGAATCTCACCATCTCCCCATGACATTCAACAGCGTTACCATCGCTGAATCCCCCACTATCAACATTCTAGGGGCTACCATTGACCAGAAACTGAGCTGGAGTAGCCATATAAATACCGTGTCTACAAGAGCAGGTCGGAGGCTAGGATTCCTGAGGCGAGTAACTCACCCAAACAACACTGAAGAAGCTCGACACCATCCAGGGCAAAGCAGCCCGCTTGATTGGCACCCCATCTACAAACATTCACTCCCTCCACCACCGATGCACAGTGGCAGCAGTGTGTACCATCTACAAGATGCACTGCAGCAATGCACCAAGGCTCCTTAGACAGCATCTTCCAAACTCACGACCTCTACCAACTAGAAGGACAAGGGCAGCAAATACATGGGAACAGCACCACCTGCAAGTTCGCATCCAAGTCACACACCATCCTGACTTAGAACTATATCGCCGTTCCTTCACTGTTGCTGGGTCAAAATCCTGGAACTCCCTTCCTAACAGCACTGTGGGTATACTTACCCCAAATGGACTGCAGCAATTCAAGAAGGCAGCTCACCCCCACCTTCTTAAGGGCAATTAGGGATGGGCAATAAATGCTGGCCTGGCCAGCGTCGCCCACATCCCATGAATGAATTAAAAAAAAAAATCCTGGGGGTTACCATTGACCAGAAACTGAACTGGACCAGCCACATAAATACTGTGGCTACAAGAGCAGGTCAGAGGCTGGGAATTTTGCAGTGAGTAACTCACCTCCTGTCTGCCCAAAGACTGTCCGCCATCTACAAGGCACAAGTGAGGAGTGTGATGGAATACTCTCCACTTTCCTGGATGACTGCAACTCCAACAACACTCAAGAAGCTGAACACTATCCAGGACAAAGCAGTCAGCTTGATCAGCACCCCCATCCACCGCTTTCAACAGGATGACCGGGATGGGCAATAAATGCTGGCCTAGCCAGCGACGCCCACATCCCATGAAGAAATAAAAAAACTTTCACACCCTCCTCCATTGACTAACAGTGGCAGCAATGTGTACCATCTACAAGATGCACTGCAGCAACTCACCAAGCCACCTTTGACAGCACCATCCAAATCACATCGTCTACCACCTCGAAGGGCAAGGGCAAAAGATGCATGGGAACATCGCCTGCAAGTTCCCCTCCAAGTCACGCACCATCCTGACTTGGAACTATATTGCCATTCCTTCACTCTCACTGGGTCAAAATCCTGGAGCTCCTTCCCTAACAGCACTGTAGTGTACCTACTCCACATGGACTGCAGTAGTTCAAGAAGGCAGCTCACCCCCACCTTCTCAAGGGCAGTTAAGAATGGGCCATAACTTCTGCCCTTGCCAGTGATGCTCAAATTCCAGGAATGAACTAAAAAAAAATTGGCCTTGACGCTGAGGACAAACTTCCCTGCTGCTCTTCGAATAGTGCTGAGATCTTTTCCATCCATCTGAGAGCTTGCTCTGATTAATCAACAGCTCCATTATCATTGTATCATGCCACTGCCAGGATGGTCGAAGACGAACGAGATGGACCGTGGTCTTTTTGTGCAGCAATGCCTATGTTCCTAATAAATGTTGTTCTACTCCTTGCTTCCTGTGCTCACTGCTCCATCTTCTCGTGTTAACTAGGATTCTCGTACTTTGAGTAATTTATTCCTTGCTATTTACTTAGCAGTAAAGCGATCCAGCTTTTACTGGGAGCAGATTAACACAAATAGGTATTGAATAATGGACTATGATCTGTTATGACAAGGTGCGAAAGAGTTCTAGGGTTCCCCTTCAGCCTTCACCTGGACTTACTGTAACAGTGTTTAATTTTAAACACACCTTGTTTTTAGCTCCCCCTTGGTGAATCCTTGTTCACCGCTTTCCATTATAAGGCAAAGTGGAAACATTTGAGGCAATATCTGTGAGGTTTTTTGTGTTACGGTTCTTCGAGCTCACTGTAGACTCCTTGATTGTAGGTAGATCTTGCTTTTCATTGGGGCCTGGTATTCTTCTTAAACCTTGTTCGCTGTAGGAGACTTTTCTCTCTTGGGGTTTGTGTGTCTTCAGTGGATTCAGAGGCTTGTGAGAAAGAGATGGGAGCAGACAGACAGAAGAGGCTGTGGTGAGCCAGCGAGGAGAGGTCATCTCAGTCCAGGAGCATTCTGCTTTTTGCCCAAACTGTTTGTACAAATTCAAAAAACTCAGGTTGCCCAGCAGGTTAGTCATGTGACTAGCTGGTTTGGCCATGTCCGTTTGTGTATTTGGCCATCTTAGCAGTCAATCTGGAATGCGAGCTCCCCCCACCAAAAGTCCATTGTCGGTTGAATGTGCCAGGGGATGGTTGCTTTGTCCTTCAAATCACCGTCTGTTCATATGTAAATATCTTTTCCAGCCACGGTTGATCTGTTTAACAAGTCCTTTCTTTACTCCAGTAACAGTTTAAAATCAATGTTCATGACAAAATTAATGTGCCTCATTCTTGGCAGGTGGGGGCCTAGCATGACAGTTCATGGTTTGTGTTGAAATATGGCATGTGCAATCAACTAATTACTATTTATGTATAAATAAATTTGTAAGCCATTACTGATTTCATATTAGAAATTCAGCCTGGTTGTTCGTACATTAACCAGAGAGACTGACCTGTTCTGGTATCAAAATATTGATTTCCTTTTTTGTTATATTTGAGAACGATCAAATCTAAGAGTTTTCTTTGCTTTTATTTAACTTTAGAACAAGCTTGCCAGCTCCAATGTTTTCCAGAAATGATTTTAGTATTTGGAGTATACTACGTAAATGCATTGGAATGGTGAGTGAATTCAACGATCTTAGCTGTGTTTGAATAGAAATTCCCATTACCCGAGAGGGAGGAACAATTGTCACACCAGAACATTCTCATTTTAAGAATTTTATTTTCACTGTTGCATTGTCAGTTTGGTAGCAGTATTGTCATATAAGGCTCCACTCTGAATCTCACCAATTAATTCTGTTTCTCCTTTTGCAAGTAGCAGTTTTAACTATTCCCACCTAGATGAGCAAGACAGCAGATACATGGCAACACCACCACCTGCAAGTTCCCCTCCAAGCCCCACACTTCATCCTGACTTGGTACTATATCGCCGTTCCTTCACTGTCGCTGGATCAATATCCTGGAACTCACTCCCTAACAGCACTGTGGGTGTACCTGTACCACATGGACTGCAGCGGTTCAAGAAGGCAGCTCACCACCACCTTCTCAAGGGCAATTAGGGATGGGCAATAAATGCTGGCCTTTCCAGTGACGCTCAATTCCCATGAGCAAGTGAATTTTTTTTTTTAAATTGCTGTTTTCAGATTTGCTCACTACAATTTTATATAGTCTTGTGAACAAGTATAAGAGTGCTTCGGGAATTGTCATCTTGATTCTGTATCTGAGGAACTTCTGCGACCTTCTCCTGCAGAAGTGATGAGGCTGGTTGTCACTACAGTACTGCCTGCCACCAGTTCCAAGCAACTAGCATCTTGATCACTAAGCTGTCCCAAGGAATTTACTAAGCAATGTATCATTCATCGCCACTCACCCCAAACATGACAGCTGTGTTCCATGTGCCAAATTTGGGATGCGCCCCATTCCGAAATAAAGCTCATAATAAACCTGAAACAAAAATTATCAAACAGCTAGCTTACAGAGGGGGTTTCCACTTGCGGGCAAGACCTGAACTATGGGGTCTTAAAATTAAGACAGTCACGAATAAATCCAATAGGGAATTCAGGAGAGACGTCATTACCCAGACAGGGGTAAGATTATGGAACTTGCTACCACTGGGAGTCGTCGAGGTGAACAGTATACGGCATTGAAGGGGAAGTTAGATAAAGACATAAGGAAGAAAGGAATAGAAGGATATGTTGATGCGGTGAGATGAAGAGGGAGGAGATTTACTTAGAACATAACAATCCTATGTAGTGCCTTGGGATGTTTTATTTCGTTACAGGCGTTATATAAATGCAGATTGTTGTTCCATCACAATCTTGTATCTCTAGGACACACAGCTTAAAACATGTCAACATCAAAAATAACTTTTTTTTAAATTCATTCATTCGTGGGATGTGAGCATCACTGGCTATGCCAGAGTTTATTGCCCATCCCTAATTTCCCTTGAGAAGATGGTGGTGAGCCACCTTCTTGAACCGCTGCAGTAGGTACACCCACAGTGCCGTGAGGAAGGAAGTTCTGGGATTTTGACCCATCGATGCTGAAGGAACGCGGTTTAGTTCCAAGTCAGGATGGTGTGTGGCTTGGAGAGGAACTTGCAGGTGGTGGTGTTCCTATACATCTGCTGCCCTTGTCCTTCGAGGTGGTGGAGGGTTTGGATGGTGCTGTCAAAGGAGGCTTGGTGAGTTGCTGCAGTGCACTTCCTGGGTATATCCTGTCCCATTGGCAGGACAGACCTACCAGTCAGGAGGGAGTTGCTCTGGGAGTCCTTAACATTGACTCCGGACCCCATTAAGTCTCATGGCATCAGGTCAAACATGGGCAAGGAAACCTCCTGCTCATGTCCAAGTACCGCTCCCTCCCCACCCACCCCCACCCACCCAGGGGTGATGAATCAGTGCTTCTCCATGTTGAAGACCCATTGGAAGAAGCACTTAGGGGAGCAAAGGCACAAAATGTACTCTGGGTGGGGGACTTCAATGTCCATCACCAAGAGTGGCTCAGTAGCACCATACGAATTAGGAGCAGGAGTAGGCCACTCGGCCCTTCGAGCCTGCTCTGCCATTCAATAAGTTCATGGCTGAACTGATTACTCCACATGTCCACCTACTCCGATAACCTTTCACCCCCTTCCTTATCAAGAATCTATCTACCTCTGCCTTAAAAATATTCAAAGACTGTGCTTCCACTGCCTTTTGAGGAAGAGAATTCCAAAGACTCTCGACCCTCAGAGAAAAATTTTCTCCCCAGCTCTGTCTTAAATGGGCGACCCCTAATTTTTATACAGTGACCCCTAGTTCTAGATTCCCACAAGGGGAAACATCTTTTCCACATCCACCCTGTCAAGACCCCTCAGGATCTTTTATGTTTCAATCAAGTTGCCTCTTACTCTTCTAAATTCCAGCGGATACAAGCCTAGCCTGTCCAATCTTTCCTCGTAAGACAGCCCACCCATTCCAGGTATTAGTCTAGTAAACCTTCTCTGTACTGCCTCCAACACATTTAAATCTTCCTTAAATAAGGAGACCAGTACTGTACACAATACCCCAGATGTGGTCTCACCAATGTTCTGTACAGCTGAAGCATAACCGCCCGACTTTTGTATTCAATTCCCCTCGTGATAAACGATAACATTCAATTAGCTTTCTAAACTTTTGCGATTCATGCACTAGGACACCCAGATCCCTCTTTATCTCAGCTCTGCAATCTTTCACAATTTAGGTAATATGCTTTTTTGTTATTCTTCCTGCCAAAGTGGACAATTTCCCACTTTCCCACATTATACTCCATTTGCCCAGTCTTTGCCCACTCACTTAACCTATCTATATATATCCCTTTGTAGCCCCCTTATGTCCTCTTCACAAGTTACTTTCCTACCTATCTTTGTATAATCACCAAATTTAGCATTTGTCCCTTCATCTAAGTCATTTATATAAATTGTAAAAAGTTGAGGCCCCAGCACAGATGCCCTGTGGCACACCACTCGTTACATCTTGCCAACCAGAAAATGACCCATTTTATGCCTACTCTCTGTTTCCTGTTAGCTTGCCAATATGTTGCCCCCTGCATATGAGCTTCTATTTTCTGCAATAATCTTTTATGTGGAACCTTATCAAATGCCTTCTGGAAATCTAAGTACAATACATCCACCGGTTCCCCTTTATCCACAGCACATGTAACTCTCTCAAAGAACTCCAATAAATTGATTAAACATGATTTTCCTTTCACAAGACTATGTTGGCTCTGCCTGATTACCTTGAATATTTGTAAATGCCCTGCTGTAACATCTTTTATAATAGCTTCCAACATTGTCCCTAAGAAAGATGTTAAGCTAACTTGCCTGCAGTTTTCTGCTTTCTGTCTGTCTCCCTTTTTGAATAAAGGAGTTACATTTGCTATTTTCCAATCTAACAAACCCTTCCTGAATCTAGGGAATTTTGGAAAATTAAAACTAACGCATCAACTATCTCACTAGCCACTTCTTTTGACATCCATCAGGACCCGGGGACTTGTCAGCCTGCAGCTCCAACTATTTGTTGAGAACAAAGAACAGTACAGCACAGGAAGAGGCCTTTTGGCCCTCCAAGCCTGCGCTGATCTTGATGCCTGCCAAAACTAAAACCTTCTGCACTTCCGGGGACCGTATCCCTCTATTTCCTTCCTATTCATGTATTTGTCAAGATGCCTCTTAAACGTCGCTATTGTACCTGCTTCCACCACCTCCCCTGGCAGCAAGTTCCAGGCACTCACCACCCTCTGTGTAAACAACTTGCCTCACACACCCCCTCTAAACTTTGCCCCTCGCACCTTCAACCTATATCCCCTAGTAACTGATTCTTCCACCCTGGGAAAAAGCTTTTGACTATCCACTCTGTCCATGCCGCTCATAATTTTGTAAACCTCTATCGTGTCGCCCCTCCACCTCCGTCGTTCCAGTGAAAACAATCAGAGTTTATCCAACCTCTCCTCATAGCTAATGCCCTCCAGACCAGGCAACATCCTGGTAAACCTCTTCTGTACCCTCTCCAAAGCCTCCACATCCTTCTGGTAGTGTGGCGACCAGAATTGCACGCAATATTCTAAGTGTGGCCTAACTAAGGTTCTGTACAACTGCTGCATGACTTGCCAATTTTTATACTCTATACCCCGACCGATGGAGGCAAGCATGCCGTATACCTTCTTGACTACCTTATCCACCTGCGTTGCCACTTTCAGTGACCTGTGGACCTGTACGCCCAGATCTCTCTGCCTGTCAGTACTCCTAAGGGTTCTGCCATTTACTGTATACCTCCCACCTGCATTAGACCTTCCAAAATGCCTTACCTCACATTTGTCCGGATTAAACTCCATCTGCCATTTCTCCGCCCAAGTCTCCACCCGATCTATATCCTGCTGTATCCTCTGACAATCTTCAACACTATCCGCAACTTCACCAACCTTTGTGTTGTCCGCAAACTTACTAATCAGACCAGCTACATTTTCCTCCAAATCATTTATATATACCACAAACAGCAAAGGTCCCAGCACTGATCCCTGCGGAACACCACTAGTCACATCCCTCCATTCAGAAAAGCACCCTTCCACTGCAACCTTCTGTCTTCTGTGACAGAGCCAATTCTGTATCCATCTTGCCAGCTCACCTCTGATCCCGTGTGACTTCACCTTTTGTACCAGTCTGCCATGAGGGACCTTGTCAAAGGCTTTACTGAAGTCCATATAGATAACAACCAAAGCCCTTCCTTCATCAATCATCTTTGTCACATCCTCAAAAAACTCAATCAAGTTAGACCTCCCCTTCACAAAACCATGCTGCCTCTCGCTAATAAGTTCGTTTGTTTCCAAATGGGAGTAAATCCTGTCCTGAAGAATCCTGTCTAATAATTTCCCTACCACTGACGTAAGGCTCACCAGCCTATAATTTTCTGGATTATCCTTGCTACCCTTCTTAAACAAAGGAACAACATTGGCTATTCTCCAGTCCTCTGGCACCTCTTCTGTAGCCAATGAGGATGCAAAGATTTCTGTCAAGGCCCCAGCAATTTCTTTCCTTGCCTCCCACAGTATTCTGGGGTATATCCCATCAGGCCCTGGGGACATATCTATCTTAATGCTTTGCAAGACACATAACACCACCTCCTTTTTGATAATGAGATGACTGAGACTATCTACACTCCCTTCCCTAGGCTCATCATGCACCAAGTCCTTCTCTTTGGTGAATACTGCTGCAAAGTACTCATTTAGTACTTCACCCATTTCCTCTGGCTCCGCACATAGATTCCCTTCTCTGTCCTTGAGTGGGCCAACCCTTTTCCTAGTTACCCTCTTGCTCTTTATATATGTATAAAAAGCCTTGGGATTTCCTTAATCCAGTTTGCCAATGGCTTTTCATGACCCCTTTTAGCCCTCCTGATTCCTTGCTTAAGTTCCTTCCTACTGTCTTGTTATTCCTCAAGGGATTTGTCTGTTCCTAGCCTTCCAGCCCTTACGAATGCTTCCTTTTTCTTTTTGACTAGGCTCACAATATCCCGCGTTATCCAAGGTTCCCGAAAATTGCCAAACTTATCCTTCTTCCTCACAGGAACATGCTGGTTCTGGATTCTAATCAACTGATGTTTGAAAGACTCCCACATGTCAGATGTAGAAAACCCCCAACATCGTGACTGCACCCTTCCTATTCCTGACTTACAGCTAATACTGGGATATTATTTATATCCTCAATAGTGAAGACCGATGCACAATATCTGTTCAATTCATCTGCCATCTCCTTATTATCCATTATTAATTCCCCAGACTCACTTTCTATAGGACCAACGCTCACTTTGTTAACTTTTCTTTCTTAAATATCCATAGAAACTCTTGCTATCTGCCTTTATATTTCTGACTAGCTTTTTCTCGTACTCTGATTTTACCTTCCTTATCAATCTTTTAGTCACCAGTACCGAGCTGGCCGAGTCCTAAGGGACATAGCTGCTGGACTGAGTCTGCGGCAGGTGGTGAGGGGAAAACCTACTTGACCTTGTCCTCACCAATCTGCCTGCCACAGATGCAACTGTCCAAGACCGTATTGGTAGGAGTGACCACCGCCTTGTGGAGGCGAAGTCCCGTTTCTACATTGAGGATGCCCTCCATCGTGTTGTGTGGAACTACCACCATGCTAAATGGGATAGATTAACAGATCCAACAGCTCAAAACTGGGCATCCATGAGGCGCTGTGGGCCATCAGCAGCAGCAGAATTGTATTCAACCACGATCTGTAACCTCATGGCCCAGCATATCCCCCACTCTCTACCATTACCATCAAGCCGGGTGACCAACTCCTGGTTCAATGAAGAGTGCAGGAGGGCATGCCCGGAGCAGCACCGGGATACCTCAAAATGAGGTGTCAGCCTGGTGAAGCTACAACACAGGACGACTTGCATGCCAAACAGCAGAAGCAGCATGCAATGGACATGGCTAAGCGATCCCACAACCAACGGATCAGATTTAAAGCTCTGCAGTCCTGCCACATCTAGTCACGAATAGTGGTGGACAATTAAATAACTGACAGGAGGAGGAGGCTCCACATATGGTAGGCTGGTCCAGAAGGTTCGAAAACATGGGATCCAGGGTGAGTTAGCAAACTGGATACAAAATTGGCTTGGTGATTGGAGGCAGAGGGTGGTAGTGGAGGGTTGTTATTCAGATTGGAGGCCGGTGACCAGTGGTGTGCCGCAGGGATCGGTGCTGGGCAGTCTGTTGTTTGTCATTTATATTAATGACTTGGTTGTGAATGTTGGGGGCATGATTAGTAAGTTTGCAGATGACACCAAAATTGGTGGTATAGTGGACAGTGAAGAAGGTTGTCTAAGGTTACAACAGGATATAGATCAACTGGGAAAGTGGGCAAGGGAGTGGCAAATGGAATTTAACACAGGCAAGTGTGAAGTGATGCATTTTGGGAAGTTAAACCAGGGCAGGACATATACAGTGAATGGCAGGGCCCTGGGGAGTGTTGTTGAGCAGAGAGACCTTTGGGTGCAAGTACATAGTTCCCTGAAAGTGGCAAGACGGGTAGACAGGGTGGTGAAGAAGGCGTATGGCATGCTTGCCTTCATCGGCCGAGGCACTGAGTACAAGTGTTGGGACGTCATGTTACAGTGGTACATGACATTGGTTCAGTCGCATTTGGAATACTGTGTGCAGTTCTAGTCTCCGCACTACAGGAAAGATGTGATTAAGCTAGAGAGGGTGCAGAAAAGATTCACAAGGATGTTGCCTGGTTTGGAGGGCTTGAGTTATAAAGAGAGATTGGATAGGCTGGGTCTATTTTTCCTGGAGCGAAGGAGGCTGAGAGGGGACATGATAGAGGTATATAAAATTATGAGGGGCATAGATAGGGTAGATGGCCAGAGTCTGTTTCCCATGGTAAGGGTGATTAAAACTAGAGGGCATAGATTTAAGGTGAGGGGGAGGAGGTTTAAAGGGGATCAAAGGGGTACATTTTTCACACAAAGAATAGTGGGTATCTGGAGTGGGCTGCCTGAGGAGGTGGTGGAGGCAGGAACAGTAGCAACATTTAAGAGGCATCTGGACAGGTACTTGAATGAGCAAGGCATAGAGGGATATGGAATTAATGCAGGCAGGTGGGATTAGTATAGATAGGCATTATGGTCGGCATGGACGCGCTGGGCCGAGGGGCCTGTTTCTGTGCTGCACGACTCTGACTCCCTACACCACTGACGCACAGTGGCAGCAGTGTGTACCATCTACAAGATGCACTGCAGCAACTCACCAAGGATCCTACGACAGCACCTTTCAAACCCGTGACCTCTACCACCTAGAAGGTCAAGGGCAGCAGATGCATGGGAACACCACCTGCAAGTTCCCCTCCAAGCCACACACCATCCTGACTTGGAACGATCGCCGTTCTTTCACTGTCGCTGGGTTAAAATCCCAGAACTTCCTTCCTAACAGCACTGTGTGTGTACCTACCCCACATGGACTGCAGCGGTTCAAGAAGGCAGCTCACCACCACCTTCTCGAGGGCAATTGGGGATGGGCAATAAATGCTGGCCTGGCCAGCGTCGCCTGCTTCCCCCAAATGAATAAATAAAAAGGACTTTAGTGAAATGGAAGCTAAATAGTGGCGATGCTGGAAGTCTGAAAGTGACCTAAACGTTAACTCTCTCTCTCCCTCTATAGATGCATAGCCTGCTGAATATTCCCAGTATTTTTATTTTTATTTATTTAGAGATACAGCACTGAAACAGGCCCTTTAGGCCACCGAGTCTGTGCCGACCAACAACCACCCATTTATACTAATCCTACACTAATCCCATATTCCTACCACATCCCCACCTTCCCTATATTCCCCTACCCCCTACCTATACTAGGGGCAATTTATAATGGCCAATTTACCTATCAACCTGCAAGTCTTTGGCTGTGGGAGGAAACCAGAGCACCCGGAGAAAACCCACGCGGTCACAGGGAGAACTTGCAAACACCGCACAGGCAGTCCCCAGACTTGAACCCGGGTCCCTGGAGCTGAGAGACTGCGGTGCTAACCACTGTGCCACTGTGCTGCCGTCATTTCAAAACTGTTACTCATTTTAAGTAAATCCATGCTCAATGAATAAAGGCAGAGAACATTCAATATGGCCACAAGTCGAACTTTCAAGACTTGGTCCTTATTCAGCCCAAAAGAGCTTAGTTAACAAGTCACTTGGCTTTGTTCCAGAACGATGGTCAGTTTTTAAATTAACAGCTTGCATTTATATAGCAGCATTATTGTAGTAAAAATGTCTCAAGGTGCTTCACAGGGGCGGTACCAGACAAAAACATGGCCCGGTTCATGAAATGAACTCTATTTTCTCAATCTCATATAGAAATGCACCCTTGGTACTGACCTGCATCTTTTCCTCTTCCAGACATGTGCAGACTGCTCACTGTTGTCGGTGTTTCCTCTTCCTATGACCATTTGTATCTGCCCCAATAGCTCCCCACCCACCCCCACCCCCCGCATCCCACCATCGCTTCTGCTGCTCAAGTTCTGTGTCTTGCCAGTGCTTTTACTATCTCATTAGATCTCCTGTTGTCTGATGTCAATATCAAAATCTTTTCCAATACAGCTCAATCCACTTCTTGTGTGTTTTTCTCTTTCCCTTTGTTTTGTCCCACTGTTCATTTGTAATTTAACTCATTTGTTCCTTTCGCAGCCACTACTACATGCTGAGTTTTTGTTTTTGTTTCTATTTTATCGAGCTCCTCGTGTCCTTAATTTCTGGGGAGAAGATGGAAGGAGATCCTGTTATCTCCTTTAAATTTTTGTCCTTTTTTCCACTTGAGCAGTAGTCAGGATCTTCTATAGAGCTACACAGCACAAACATTTAACCATAACTGGGTGAAGTAGGATGGGGCTTGCGTAAATCATAAACACCAGCATAGACTTGGCACAATTGCCTATTTCTGTGCTGTAAATACTTTGTGATCCCTGCATTGTACCAAAAATAATCCGATGTACTCTTCATCTTGTAATTTTGTGTAATGTTTTGACATTCACTTTAAAATGTTGAATCACCTTAACTTAGTAAGTTTTTTAAAAATATACAGAATTAAACAAAGTGTTTTCCATTGATAGCGGATGTGTGATTCTTGAGCAGTGAAATATTTCTCAAATTAGTAGGTTGGAACTCCAGTACTTTAATCGTGCTACAAAGTGAGAATACATTCGCCCTTCTTTGCTTTGTTGTTCTTCTGGGTTCTGTCACTGAAGTTATACCTCCAGGAAAGATACTTGGAATAGCTGTTGCCACCAGTTAGTTGCAAGCCATTGCTGGAATCTACAGTTGTGAACCAGTTGGCTGCAAGCAATAATGTGAATGTTGAGGATTAATTTTGTGAGACTGTAAATACATCCTTCAGTGCTTATTAATACAGTTGCAGGGACTTGAACTGCACCTGGGGCCATCAATTGCACATTTTAATTCATTGTTTATAACTAGTGCTATTATAAATGTGCTATTTTGTTAAAAGTAACTGCATAGACATCTGTACATTCTTTGTTCCAGGAGCTATCCAAGATTGCCATGCCTGTTATATTTAATGAGCCACTTAGCTTTCTTCAGCGACTTACAGAATATATGGAACACACTTATCTCATCCATGAAGCTATTGGTTCCCGTAATTCGTTAGAGCGAATGCAGGTATAATAGTATCATTGCCTTCTCCATTCGCGCTGTTACATATTTTGGATCTAGGTTGTGGTACAGTTAAGACTAACCATTTAAGAATAATCAGCCAGGAATACAATTTTCCACCGGATAAAACTTGAAATGCTGCCTGCCGTAAGCTCTGGAATTCTCTCCCTAAACCTCTCTACCTCTCCTCTTTTAAGATGCTTCTTAAAACTTGTCTCCTTATGTGGCTTGGTGTTGGATTTTGTTTGACAGCACTCCTGTGAAGCACCCTGGCATGTTTTGCTACAGTAAACTTGCTATATAAATGCAAGTTGTTGTGGAGACCCACTCATCTTTCACCCTTTTCCTCGCCAGCCTTCACTGTCTCCCTGTCTCTCAGCGTATTGTTGTCAAGATGCGTGTTGTTGTTTACACATCCTGCCATGGTCTGATTCCTCACACTTGGGGTCCATTTCTCCAACCCTCCTTCCACTTGGTTATTTTTTTTTAAATTGCATTTTGTTAGCTTTGGTGGCGAGTTGACTGCTTTACTTTTGAACAATTCTGATTGTTCTTCTGGTGGTATCTGACCCTTGGAAACCACACTGTTGACTAGGGATAGAGAGTTTCCTGCTGGTACCATGGTCTTCTGGGTTTAGGCAGCTTAAGAACAACTATCAGGTTGGTCCTTTATTGCCATTTCCATTATTTCCCAATGGAAACGCTGTAAAAGCGGCCACTTCCCGATGGTGGTGTGATGGCCTAATAGTGATGGAAACCCAGCTCTAGAGTGTCCAAATTGACATTCTTGTTTTTTTTAAAGACAAATTAGATTCTTAATGATATATTTGCTATAATTGAATGAAGTGTAGGAGTATTTCAGACAAATTATCTTCCTCCTAGACTTTGCTTCCCTTTAACAAAGTTCTGTATAGTTTCATTTTGACTGCTTAATGACTTAAAATAAGGGCATAGCTTTTGTAATGTCTGACTATAATCAAGCAGCGTCTTGATTTTAAAATTCTCATCCTTTTTTCAAATCGCTCCATGCCCTCACTCCTCCCTATCTCTCTAATCTCCTCCAGCCCCACAACCCTCCGAGATATCTACGCTCTTCTAATTCTGGCCTCTTGAGCATCCCTGATTTTAATCGCTCCACCATTGGTGGCAGAACCTTCAGCTGCCTGGGACCCAAGCTCTGGAATTCCCTCCCTAAACCTCTCCACCTCTTTACCTCTCTTTCTTCCTTTCTTCGTCTTTGGCCTCCTTATCTCGAGAGACAATGGGTAAGCGCCTGGAGGTGGTCAGTGGTGTGTGGAGCAGCGCCTGGAGTGGCTATAAAGGCCAATTCTAGAGTGACAGGCTCTTCCACAGGTGCTGCAGAAAAATTTGTTTGTCGGGGCTGTTGCACAGTTGGCTCTCCCCTTGTGCCTTTGTCTTTTTTCCTGCCAACTGCTAAGTCTCTTCAACTCGCCACACTTTAGTCTTTATGGCTGCCCGCCTTTAAGACGCTCCTTAAAACCTATCTCTTTGACCAAGCTTTTTGTCATCTGATCTAATATCTCCTTATGTGGCTTGGTGTTATATGTTTTATAATGCTCCTGTGAAGTGCCTTGGGACAATTTATTATGTTAAAGGTGCTATATAAATAGAAATAGTTGTTGTATAATCCAAATACTTTTTTTTTTGTTGTTTTAATATTCCAAAAACAGTGCGTCGCAGCATTTGCAGTTTCAGCTGTTGCCTCTCAGTGGGAAAGAACAGGAAAACCATTTAACCCACTCCTCGGAGAGACATATGAGATGGTTAGGTGAGAAACTTATATGACTTTATTTGCTCATTAACTTATTTTGTTTCAAGTAGTTAAAATTAACTAGGAGATTTTATGATGTAGGTTACTCTCTTCTGTATTATTCTGCAAGAAAATTAATCTGAGTAATGTGGAACTCACTATCACAAGGAGTGGTTGAGGCGAATAGTATACATTCCTTTAAGGGGAAACTAAATGTACACAAGAGGTAAAGGAATAGAATTTTATGCTGATAGGGTGAGATGAGGTTGGGTGTGTGGAGGCAAAACACTGGCACAGACCAGTTAGGTTGAATGGCCGTTTCTATGCTGTAAATACTGTGTAAGAATGTACCTTGTTAATTAATTGCATTGCTTTCAGTTGGGGGCACTTTTTTTCCCCCCGGTATCCCCATTTTGAAGTGTGTGATTTTGTTGTATACCTTGTGCTGGTAGAAGCGAGGAAATTTATTATGGCACTTTTCCATGTTGCCAGGGCTTGAAAGTAGCAGCTATGAGGAAAGATTGGATCGGCGAGGGTTGTTTTTCATAGAACAGAGGAGGCTGAGGGGTGACTTAATTGAGGTGTACAAAATTATGAGGGGCCCAGATAGAGTAGACAGGAAGGACCTGTTTCCCCTAGCGGAGAGGTCAATTACTGGGGGCACCGTTTTAAGATGATTGATAGAAGGATTAGAGGGCACACAAGGAAAAACTTTTTCACCCAGAAGGGTGGTGGGTGTCTGGAATTCACTGCCAGGAATGGTGGTGGAGGCAGAAGCTCTCAGTTCATTTAAAAGGACATGCACCTGAAGTGCTGTAACCGGCAAGGCTCTGGACCAGGTGCTGGAAGGTGGGATTAGATTGGGCGGCTAGATTTTTCGACCAGCACAGACATGACGGGCTGAATGGCCTCCTTCTGTGCTGTAATTTTTCTATAGTTCTGTGGTTCCCTCAAGGAGTGAACTCTGAATAGCTACATGCTGGAGCTGTGAGGAAGAGGTTGCTGGTTTCTGAGCAGTCATGCCACTCTGTACCTGGATTTGTCACTGAATGGCCCAATGAGGAAGGTAAATACCACTTGCCAAATATTTTTGGTTTGTGGTGTTGGTCTTGATGCTTTCCCTGTGTTTTTTTGGAAGACTTTGTACAGCACTGTATGGGGATAGCCCTGAAGAGCATGCTGCCAAAAGTGTATTGCTCGACCATATATCAGTGGCACGCAAGACGTAAACTTTAGATGCCTTGATTTTAGCAATGTAAATTTTAACTTATTGTTCTGTTGGAAGTGTCAGTCTGACTCATTCAACGGCACTCTTGCTTTGTAGAAAGCGATGTGGGTTCAAGTCCCACTCCAGGACTTGAGAATGTAATTAGGCTGCCACTCCAGTGCAGCGCTGAGGAAGCATTGCATTGTGGAAAGTACCACCTCTTGGGACAAGGAGTTTAACCTGAAGCACTAGACCCAGTTTATGATTTCGTGATGCAATTTGAAAAGCAAATCCTGGCCAAAAACATCCTAACTGGTCATTCATCACATTGCTCTGCTGTGTGTGTGGGATCTTGCTGTGTGGAAAATGGCTGCCACGAATGCCTACATAGCGAAATCCACTTGGTTTCAAAGTAATTCACTTTACATGAAACACCATGAGATGTTTCTTGGACCATGATGAAATAATCCTTAAATACAAGATAGCTGGCTTCTTCAAAGCCAGTTCCACGCAGTGTAATTGTGCATTATTATGAAGAGAGGTCAAGAAGTGTATGAATGAGGCCTGAGCTGCTCATTCTTGCCCACGCCTGTGAGGTCTGCATTTTCCATGTCCCTTTGGCAGAAGCCAAGAATTTGCTTTGTCAGAAAATGAGACATTAACCTCACCAAACCACCAACAGCATCTTGAATACTATATTTTGCTCAAAAATTCACAACCGTTGCGAGCGTTAAGACTAACATTAGGCTGTGAGATACTAAGTTCCAATATGTAAATTACTGTTATGTTGAGGTAATTCTGCTTGTACTTACATTGATTAACAGGTTAAGGTCATGAACAATCTGTTTTTTTCACAGGCAGGATCTAGATTTCAAGCTTATATCTGAGCAAGTTAGCCATCATCCTCCAATCAGTGCATTCCACGCTGAAGGACTCACTCAAAACTTTGTTTTCCATGGATCCATATATCCCAAACTCAAATTTTGGGGAAAGAGTGTGGAAGCAGAGCCAAAAGGAATTATAACACTAGAATTTTTCCAGTAAGTGATGGATTTTTTGTTGGGTTAGGGTATTAAGGGTTACAGAACCAAGGCAGGTAGATGGAGTTAAGATACAGCTGCTCTAATTGAATGGCAGAACAGGCTTGAGGGGCTGAATGGCCTCCTCCTATTCCTATGTTGCTAATTGCAGAAACTGTTTTAGAAACCCCATGGATGGCAAACCTGTTTTTACATTAAATATGCAGTTCCATTATCTGTCATGGAAACCACAAAAATTGTTCTCCAGGCAGACTTGATTATTTTGGTTGTACTACTTGTAAACAGTGACCAAGAAAAATTAATAGTTTGTTGTAAGACAACTTATTAAATTGAGAATGTTCAAATTGAACTAACATAAACTGGTCTTGGGTACAAATCAGTTTGGAAGCAGTGATGATTTTGTAACACAGCAGTTTGCTTTGATCTATGTCCATATCAGGTTATAAAAGTGAAGGGTAATAGTTTTACAAGGGTTATTCTAGGACTGTGATCTCATAAAAGGGTTCAGTTGGGTTTGGGTAATCTTCTGAGCCCAAGAATTAGGTTAATGCCTTGATATTGCTCCCATGTATCTCCTGTGGCATTGCTCCTGATTGACGGGATCTGCTGCAGTGTTGGTCGAGTGTGCAACAAGCACAACTGGAGAGTTGGGTTGGGAGACTGAAAAAGTTGGGAGGTTCAAAATGCGCAGCATCAAGAGAAATGCAGTGAAGCTGGGGGCTGAGCTGTAGTGTACAGATTTTTTAAAAATTCATTCACAGGCTGTAGGCATCTCTGGCCAGCATTTAATGTCCATCCCTATTTGCCCGTAACTGAGTGCCTTGTGAGGCCATTTCAGAACTCAACCTCATTGCTGTGGGTCTGGAGTCACGTATAGGCCAGACCAGGTTACCATTATTGATTTTTACCATTTTTAATTCCAGATTTATTTAATTGAATTTCAATTCCTCCTGCTGCCATGTTGGGATTTGAACTCTCGTTTCCAGATCATTAGGCCAGGCCTACTAGTCCAGTAACACAGCCACTATGCCACCGTTCCAATAATAATAGTTCGGAGTAGCAGGAGGTTTTTACTCTGCATTTGGCCATGATATATCCAAACTGGCAGTGTTGATGCTGGCTGTCAAAATGCTTCATTTCTTAGCAATAACCTCTCTTGACTTAATGAGCACGCATTTATTTTTCAAAAAAAGCTAAATTGGCACATGAAATGAAAGGTCAGACGATCCAGAAATGACAGGTAATTTGAAATAGACATTTTAACATCTATCTACAACCTCCTGTCTCTTCAGATGCTGATGAACCTGCTGTGCGTTGACAGGATTTTAGATTAATATTTTATTTTTCTTGCAGGCACAATGAAGCTTACACTTGGACAAATCCGACTTGCTGTGTGCATAACATTATAGTGGGTCAGCTTTGGATTGAACAGTATGGAAATGTTGAAATAATTAATCACAAGTAAGGGGTGCTTGACTTCCTTAAAATAATCTTAATTTTGAAAATTTGAAGCTGTTCTAATTAAGGTCATCTGTCTACAGAACCGGGGAGAAATGCATTCTGAACTTTAAGCCATGTGGCCTTTTTGGTAAAGAATTGCACAAAGTTGAAGGTTATATCCAGGACAAAAGGTAAGCTTGATCTTTTTGCCAGTTGTGTTTAAAGAAAATCCTTTGCCCTTAATGCTGTGCTTGACATTGGTGCCACGTCATCTGAAACCTCACACCAGTACAAAACCTGCTTTATAGCTACAGCTGTACAAAGCTAGATCACACTGGAGTATTGTGAAAAGTTCTGGGCACCATATCTTAAGAAGGATATATTGGCCTTGGAGGGAGTGCAGTGTAGATTTACCAGAATGATAGCTTGACGCCAAGGGTTAAATTACAAAGAGATTACACAAACTAGGCTTTTATTTCCTGGAATTTAGAACGTTAAGAGATGATTTGATTGAAGTTTACAAGATATTAAGGGGTATTTACAGGGTAGATAGAGAGAAACTATTTCTGTGGTTGGGGAGTCTAGGACATGGTCTAAAAATTAGAGCCAGACCTTTCAGGAGTGAAGTTAGAAAACACTTCTACACATAAAGGGTGGTAGAAGTTTGGAACACTCTCCTGCAAATGGCAGATACTAGGTCAATTAATTTTAAATCCAAGATTGATGGATTTTTATTAACCAAAGGTATTAATGGATATGGAGTAAAGTGTGTATATGGAGTTAGGTTGCAGCTCAGCTACAATCTCATTGAATGACAAAACAGAAGGCTAAATGGCCTCCTATACCTATGTTCCTATAATGTTGCTGATTTCATAACAACCTTAAAAATGAAGTAGCTGAATGATGTAGTTTTGTACGGCTAGCTTTTATTATCACCTTGGCTGCAGTGGTAATGATCAAGGTAATAGTGCATGTTGAAGAAGAAGAAATAGGAAGTCAAACACACCAGTACAAATGCACGTGGACCAGAGTGAGAGGAGAGAAGAGTCTGAGCTGGGCTAGATATGGCTGAAAGAGGTTGTTGCAAGGTCATGGAAGGATTTGTAATTTGAGATTGAGAATTTTGCAGCTGGTGTGCTGAGAATGGGAAACAAATGGGAGTTAGCAGCAAACACAGCAGTGATAGGTGAGTGACTTAGCATGGGATAAAGACACTGGTGTTTGTTTATGATGGAGCTGGGGAGGACAGAAAAGAGAACATTCAAGAAGCCAAACCTAGTGGTAGCAAAAGGCACGGATGAAGGTTTCACAAGTGGTGTGTTTGAGGTAGGGATGGAGATGGGAATAGACAGTCTTAAGTAATGGCTTCGATGTTGGGTTTGAAACACTGCAGTGTGTCAATCAGGATGTCAGGGATGCAGACAATTCAGCCGAAGCATGCAGTTGAGGAGTGTGGTGGAAGTTTGTAGTGGAAGCTGAACAGGATGGCTTTGGACCAGTTAATGTTGAGCTGGAAAATGTTTTACCTCATCCAGACTTGAAACTAGATTGGCATTGGACAGAACAATAATAATCGTGCAGGTTTTGTTTTTTTTAGACCTCCTTCAAAGTACAATTTGCTGTCAATATACCTAGTGCATTAATCAGTGCTCTGTACCAATCAATGCAAAGATCTTCAGATATGCCAAATGATGTCCACCTTGAACAGTTCTGAAGGGCTTCAAGCACTATCCAAACGTGACTACATTTACTGTCAACAGTGGATTTGAGTGTCTTTGCTGCATTTCCTGCTAACATGATCTTGAAGTATTAGGTTTGCCTGAGCTACTTGGCTGATGCCTCTCAGGACCAGCTGTAGTATAGATATTGCTACAGGTATGATTTCTCCCCAGTGTAGTTCCCATATAAGAACAAAGAAAATTACAGCACAGGAACAGGCCCTTCGGCCCTCCAAGCCTGCGCCGATCTAAACATGTCGCCTATTTTCTAAGGGTCTGTATCTCTTTTCTTCCTGCCCATTCATGTATCTGTCTAGATACATCTTAAAAGACGCTATCGTGCCCGCGTCTACCACCTCCGCTGGCAACGCGTTCCAGGCACCCACCACCCTCTGCGTAAAGAACTTTCCACGCATATCCCCCCTAAACTTTTCCCCTCTCACTTTGAACTCGTGACCCCTAGTAATTGAATCCCCCACTCTGCGGAAAAAGCTTCTTGTTATCCACCCTGTCTATACCTCTCATGATTTTGTACACCTCAATCAGGTCCCCCCTCAACCTCCGTCTTTCTAATAAAAATAATCCTAATCTGCTCAACCTCTCTTCATAGCTAGCGCCCTCCATACCAGGCAACATCCTGGTGAACCTCCTGTGCACCCTCTCCAAAGCATCTACATCCTTTTGGTAATGTGGCGACCAGAACTGCACGCAGTATTCCAAATGTGGCCGAACCAAAGTCTTATACAACTGTAACATGACCTGCCAACTCTTGTACTCAATACCCCATCCGATGAAGGAAAGCATGCCGTATGCCTTCTTGACCACTCTATTGACCTGCGTTGCCACCTTCAGGGAACAATGGACCTGAACACCCAAATCTCTCTGTACATCAATTTTCCCCAGGACTTTTCCATTTACTGTACAATTCACTCTTGAATTGGATCTTCCAAAATGCATCACCTCGCATTTGCCCTGATTGAACTCCATCTGCCATTTTTCTGCCCAACTCTCCAATCTATTTATATTCTGCTGTATTCTCTGACAGTCCCCTTCACTATCTGCTACTCCACCAATCTTAGTGTCGTCTGCAAACTTGCTAATCAGACCACCTATACTTTCCTCCAAATCATTCATGTATATCACAAACAACAGTGGTCCCAGCACGGATCCCTGTGGAACACCACTGGTCACACGTCTCCATTTTGAGAAACTCCCTTCCACTGCTACTCTGTCTCCTGTTGCCCAGCCAGTTCTTTATCCATATAGCTAGTACACCCTGGACCCCATGCGACTTCACTTTCTCCATCAACCTACCATGGGGAACCTTATCAAACGCCTTACTGAAGTCCGTGTATATGACATCTACAGCCCTTCCCTCATCAATCAACTTTGTCACTTCCTCAAAGAATTCTATTAAGTTGGTAAGACATGACCTTCCCTGCACAAAACCATGTTGCCTATCACTGATAAGCTCATTTTCTTCCAAATGGGAATAGATCCTATTCCTCAGTATCTTCTCCAGCAGCTTCCCGACCACTGACGTCAGGCTCACCGGTCTATAATTACCTGGATTTTCCCTGCTACCCTTCTTAAACAAGAGGACAACATTAGCAATTCTCCAGTCCTCCGGGACCTCACCCGTGTTTAAGGATGCTGCAAAGATATCTGTTAAGGCCCCAACTATTTCCCCTCTCGCTTCCCTCAGTAACCTGGGATAGATCCCATCCGGACCTGGGGACTTGTCCACCTTAATGCCTTTTAGAATACCCAACACTTCCTCCCTCCTTATGCCGACTTGACCTAGAGTAATCAAACATCTGTCCCTAACCTCCACATCCGTCATGTCCCTCTCCTCGGTGAATACCGATGCAAAGTACTCATTTAGAATCTCACCCATTTTCCCTGACTCCACGCATAACTTTCCTCCTTTGTCCTTGAGTGGGTCAATCCTTTCTCTAGTTACCCTCTTGCTCCTTATATATGAATAAAAGGCTTTGGGATTTTCCTTAACCCTGTTTGCTAAAGATATTTCATGACCCCTTTTAGCTCTCTTAATTCCTCGTTTCAGATTGGTCCTACATTCCCGATATTCTTTCAAAGCTTCATCTTTCTTCAGCCTCCTAGACCTTATGTATGCTTCCTTTTTCCTCTTAGCTAGTCTCACAATTTCACCTGTCATCCATGGTTCCCTAATCTTGCCATTTCTATCCCTCATTTTCACAGGAACATGTCTCTCCTGCACGCTAATCAAAGCCTCTCTTTAAAAGCCTCCCACATATCAAATGTGGATTTACCTTCAAACAGCTGCTCCCAATCTACATTCCCCAGCTCCTGCCGAATTTTGGTATAGTTGGCCTTCCCCCAATTTAGCACTCTTCCTTTGGGACCACTCTCGTCTTTGTCCATGAGTATTCTAAAACTTACGGAATTGTGATCACTATTCCCAAAGTAGTCCCCTACTGAAACTTCAACCAGCTGGCCGGGCTCATTCCCCAACACCAGGTCCAGTATGGCCCCTTCCCGAGTTGGACTATTTACATACTGCTCTAGAAAACCCTCCTGGATGCTCCTTACAAATTCTGCTCCATCTGGACCTCTAACACTAAGTGAATCCCAGTCAATGTTGGGAAAATTAAAATCTCCTATCACCACCACCCTGTTGCTCCTACATCTTTCCATAATCTGTTTACATATTTGTACCTCTATCTCACGCTCGCTGTTGGGAGGCCTGTAGTACAGCCCCAACATTGTTACCGCACCCTTCCTATTTCTGAGTTCTGCCCATATTGCCTCACTGCTCGAGTCCTCCATAGTGCCCTCCTTCAGCACAGCTGTGATATTCTCTTTGACCAGTAATGCAACTCCTCCACCCCTTTTACCTCCCTCTCTATCCCGCCGGAAGCATCGATATCCTGGGATATTTAGTTGCCAATCATGCCCTTCCCTCAACCAAGTCTCAGTAATAGCAATAACATCATACTCCCAGGTACTAATCCAAGCCCTAAGTTCATCTGCCTTACCTACTACACTTCTTGCATTGAACCAAATGCACCTCAGACCACCAGTCCCTTTGCTTTCATCATCTGCTCCCTGTCTACTCTTTCCCTTAGTCACGCTGACTTCATTATCTAGTTCCTTACAGGCTTTAGTTACTACCTCCTTACTGTCCACTGACCTCCTCATTTGGTTCCCATCCCCCTGCCACATTAGTTTAAACCCTCCCCAACAGCGTTAGCAAAAGCACCCCCAAGGACATTGGTTCCAGTCCGGCCCAGGTGTAGACTGTCCAATTTGTAATAGTCCCACCTCCCCCAGAACCGGTCCCAATGTCCCAAAAATCTGAACCCCTCCCTCCTGCACCATCTCTCAAGCCACGCATTCATCCTTACTATTCTTTCATTTCTACTCTGACTATCACGTGGCACTGGTAGCAATCCGGAGATTACTACCTCTGAGGATTTCTAAGTCAGAGGATTTTAAGATGTTGCCCAACTCTTTTGGGCGGCACAGTGGCGCAGTGGTTAGCACCGCAGCCTCACAGCTCCAGGGACCCGGGTTCGATTCTGGGTACTGTCTGTGCGGAGTTTGCAAGTTCTCCCTGTGTCTGCGTGGGTTTTCTCCGGGTGCTCCGGTTTCCTCCCACATCCAAAGACTTGCAGGTGATAGGTAAATTGGCTGTTGTAAATTGCCCCTAGTGTAGGTAGGTGATAGGGAATATGGGATTACTGTAGGGTTAGTATAAATGGGTGGTTGTTGGTCGGCACAGACTCGGTGGGCCGAAGGGCCTGTTTCAGTGCTGTATCTCTTAAAAAAAAAAAAAAAAAAAAAATGTAGATTTCGCTGAACTATGTGAAGAATTACCGTGCCTCACTCTCCTCAGCGAAATCCTCTGGAAGCAAGAACAACTAACGGTTCCATTTTCCCACCATAAATCACCTTCGCCCTCACCTCCAGTATGAAATGTGAAGAGTTCAGGGCTTTCTTCGTCTGAGAGACTGAGCACATCAGTGGAACTGCCTATCCCCTGCCATCCAATCTACTTCTAATCCCTATTACAATGTGGTTTCTCGTCCATCTCCATCACCTCCTCTCTCCACCCTCCATTAGACTTGCTGCATTAATTCCTTCCTTGTTTAAATGCTGACAACTCAATGCCTGTTCTTGGCTGCTTGCTTACTCACTCTCTTAACGGCTCCCTTTGCTCAGGCATTCTTCTTCCTTTAGTCAAAACTGTTTTCATCAGACTACCCATTCTCTCCCCAGAAAATCCACTTGCATTCTATCTGAGCTTTCCATTATTGTTCGACTAATCACCTTTCTTTCTTCTTTAAACTCTTCAGAAATGTCATTGTTCCCAGTCCCATTAATCCGAAAGCTATCTCTGAATCCGTTTGGTTCAACTTCCACCCTGCTCACCATGTTGAGACTATCTTAGCCAAAGCCATAAATGGCATCCCCTATCTTGTGAACTCCAAGTGTTTTCCCTCCTCCTCTTTCTCAACCTGTTTGCGATTAACCACGTCCCCTGTCTGCTATCTAGCTTCGTGGGGCCAGACTTGCTTTGCTCCACCGCTCCTTGTCTGAATACAACCAGTGCATCTCCAGAAATGATTTACTCTTCCTGCCCTGTACAGTCTCCTGCAAACTTCAGACGATCTATCCTTAGCTCCTTTGTTTCCTCACAAACACGGTGCATCTGGTGAATCTGTGCTGTATCCACTCCAAGGCCAATATATCCTTCTTGCGTTGTGCTATGGAGAACTGGCCACAGTTACTCCCAGTAGGGTCTGACAAGGCTCTATACAACTGGAGCATAATTTCCTTCTGTTTGGATTCCAGCCCCATTTCTTGGACCCAAAGTGGATTGTCTCGACAATTCCCCCACATTAACCTCCAAATGCCACAGTTGTGCCCACATGCTTAATCTGTCTATGTCCTGTTCCCATCAAACTGCTTACTGTGCCTCCTAACTTAGTGTAATTTGCAAACTAGGATAGATAGCTCTCTAGTCCATCATTCAAGTCATTGATATATATGATGAATGCAAATGCCAGGCAATGACCATCTCCAGAAAAGAAAACCTAACATCTCCTCATAACATTCAATGGCATTAACATTATTGAATTCCTCACCATCAACCTCCTGGGATGGTCACCATTGACCAGAGACTTAACTGGACCAGCCGTATAAATACCATGGCGACAAGACTGGGTCAGAAGCTGGGAATTCTGTGGCGAGTAACTCACCTCCTGACTCCCCAAAGCCTCTCCACCATCTGCAAGGCACAAGTCTGAAGTGTGATGGAATACTCTCCACTTGCTTGGATGAGTGTGGCTCCAACAACACTCAAGAAGCTCGACACCATCCAGGACAAAGCAGCCCGCTTGATTGTCACCCCATCTACAAACATTCACTCCCTTCACCACCGGCACACAGTGGCAGCAGTGTGTACCATCTACAAGATGCACTGCAGCAATGCACCAAGGCTCCTTCGACAGCACCTTTCAAACCCGCAACCTCTATCATCTGGAAGGACAAGGGCAGCAAAAGCATGGGAACACCACCACCTGCAAGTTCCCCTCCAAGTCACACACCATCCTGACTTGGAACTGTATCACTGTTCCTTCACTGTCGCTGGGTTAAAGTCCTGGAATTCCCTTCCTAACAGCACTGTGGGTGTACCTACCTCACATGGACTGCAGTGGTTCAAGAAGGCAGCTCACCACCAGCACCTTCTCAAGGGCAATTGGGGATGGGCAATAAATGTTGGCCTGGCCAGTGACACCCACAATCCCACGAATGAATTTAAAAAAAAAAGTGGGCTTATTCAAGGCAAATTTCAGGTCTGCCACATAGCTTTGTTGCTGCCTTATTCAAATAGTCTCTTAAATCAAAGGAAGGGTTTGTTTGGCATGGAGATCAGTATCCCTGTGGTTGTCCCCCTGTATATATCAATCCAGTGTATCCATACAATAATCCTCAAATGTGTACACTGCTGGCGATGCAGTGATTGCTTATGGAGTTGGAAAGGGATTTCCCACAGGATTTTTTTCCTGTTTTGTTTGCCTCTCCCCAGAGCATAGGGGTGGGACGGAGTGGAGGGAAGGAGCAGTGGGGTGGGGATCGGAAAGGGAGGGGCAGTGGGGTGAGGGGGAGGGAAGGGAGGGGCAGTGGGGTGAGGGGGAGGGAAGGGAGGGGCGGTGGGGGGCGGGAAGAGGGGCAGTGGGGTGGGGGAGCTGTGGGGGTGGGGGGGTTGGTGGTTGAGCAGGTTGGGATGGGAATGCAGTGGGGATTGATATGGGGGATGGTGAGATGGCAGTAGGGTGGGATGGGGTGGTTTTAATGCTGTAAATTGCAACATGCCTGAATGGGACAGGATTAAGGGACGAGGTGCTCTCTTCCTCTCCTTTATTGCGTGTTTCTATTCCAATGCTGAGTGATCTGCACCTTTTGCTGAGATAAATTCACAGTATTATATGGGAATGATGAATATAGAACCTATTGCTTATGATTTACACTGAAACTGTTTTGTGGTTTGTCACAGTAAGAAGAAGCTCTGTGCAGTATATGGAAAGTGGACAGAGTGTCTGTGGGCGATTGACCCCAGTACATTCGACGCCTACAAAAAGAACGACAAGAAAAATGCAGAGGAGAAGAAGCTGAGCAAATCGGTAAGCACAGGCTCATTGATTTAAAATGTTAAAATGAACCTTTCCAAAAGTTTGGCTGATTGGGTAATGTTACTCTTTTGCCAGTCTTTTTAAACACTTATAGCTACTGTGGAGATTTGTACTTAGAGTCATAGAGCCTTTAACTGGATTAATTTGGATTCTTTCTTGGTTGGGTACCAGTCCCTCAAACAACCCAGTTTAAAATTCTAATCCTTAGGTGTAACCCTTCTACGGCCTTGTTCCTCACTATTTCGAACCTCCTCCAGCTTGACAAACCTCTCCCTTGCCAAAGTTTCCATGCCTCTTGCAGATCCCTCCCTTCACCCCAGCATAAGGTCCATGCCTTCATCCTTCGAGGCCCATGCTGTAGAATTCCCTCCCTCACCACTGCTTCCTCTCCATCTGCTTCTCCTCCTTTATGACCCTCCTTAAAACCCAAGCATGACCAAACTTTTGGTCTTTACTCCTAACCTCTCGTCCTTTGCTGTGGTATCCATGTGTTTCCTGTGATGCACTGAGACATTTCAGTAAACCTCAGTGTTAAGATCCCCTTTCCACTCTTCTGCAAAACAGATATTCTGCTTTGGATACTGTTGGGGGAAATGGCCTCTCAGCGGAAAGCAGCAACAGCCCAATTCGTTGCACCACAGTTGGCTCTGCTGCACAGGGGAAGAGTAAAAAGTGTGGGAATGCAATAGTGGGATTCAATTGTAAGGGGAATGGATGAGCATTTCTGTGGCTGCAAACGAGACTCCAGGACGGTATGTTGCCTCCCGGTGCGAGGTTCAAGGATGTCTCAGAGCGGTTACAGGACATTCTGAAGGGGGAGGGTGAACAGCCAGTGGTCGTCGTACACATTGGTATAAACGATGTAGGTGGAACAAAAAGGATGAGGTCCTGAAAGCAGAATATAGGGAGTTAGGAAGTAAGTTGAAAAGTAGGACCTCAAAAGTAGTGATCTCAAGATTACTACCAGTGCCACGTGCTAGTCAGAGTGGAAATAGCAGAATATATCGGATGAATACGTGGCTGAAGAGATGGTGTGAGGAGGAGGGTTTTAGATTCCGGGGACATTGGGACCGGTTCTGGGGGAGGTGGGAACAGTACAAACTGGACGGCTTACACCTGGGCAGGACTGGGACTGATGTCCTAGGGGGAGTATATGCTAGAGTGGTTGGGGAGGGTGTAAACTAAAATGGCAGGGGGATGGGAACCTTTGCAAGGAGTCAGAGGAGGGGGAAATCAAAGACGAGAACCAAAGACAGTAAGGGAAATAAGAAAAGTGATAGGCAGAGAAATCAAGCGCCAGAATCAGACATGGCCACAGTGAAAAATAGTGGGAAGGGGCCAAGTAATGTTAAAAAGACGAGCCTTAAGGCTCTGTGCCTTAACGCGTGGAGCATTCGCAATAAAGTGGATGAATTAATCACGCAAATAGACGTAAACGGGTATGATATAGTCGGGATTACGGAGACATGGCTGCAGGGTGACCAGGGATGGAAAATGAACATCCAGCGGTATTCAGTACTTAGGAAGGACAGACAAAAAGTAAAAGGCGGTGGAGTTGCATTGCAGGTTAAAGAGGAAATTAACGCAATAGTGAGGGAAGATATTAGCTCTGACGATGTGGAATCTGTATGGGTAGAGTTGAGAAACACAAGGGGCAAAAAACGTTAGTAGGGGTTGTATATAGATCCCCAAACTGTAGTTGTGATGTTGGGAATGGCATTAAACAGGAAATTAGATACGCATGCAATAAAGGAACATCTGTAATTATGGGTGATTTAAATTTGCATATAGATTGGGCAAATCAAATTCGTCACAATACCATAGAGGAGGAATTCATGGAGTGTATACGGGATGGTTTTCTGGACTAATATGTTGAGGAACCGACTAGAGAATCCTAGACTGGATATTGTGTAATGAGAGAGGAATAATTGACAGTCTAATTGTGCGAGACCGCTTGGGGATGAGTGACCATAATATGATAGAATTCTTCATCATGATGGAGAGTGACGTAGTTGATTCTGAGACTAGGGTCCTGAATCTTAATAAAGGAAACTACGAAGGTATGAGGCGCGAGTTGGCCATGACGGATTGGGAAATGTTACTTAAAGGGATGACGGTGGATAGGCAATGGCAAACATTTAAAGAGTGTATGGATGAACTGTAACAATTGTTTATTCCTGTCTAGTGCAAAAGTAAAACGGGAAAGATAGCTAAACCATGGCTTACAAGGAAAATTAGAGATAGCATTAGATACAAGGAAGAGGCATACAAATTCGCCAGAAAAAACAACTGACCTGAGACTTGGGAGCAATTTAGAATTCAGCAAAGGAGGACCAAGGGATTGATAAGGGGAAAATACAGTACGAGAGTAAGCTTGCGGGGAACATAACTGACTGTAAAAGTTTCTATAGGTATGTGAAGAGAAAAAGAATGGTGAAGACAAATGTAGGTCCCTTACAGTCAGAAACAGGGGAATTTATTATGGGGAACAAAGCAATGACTGACCAACCAAATGCATACTTTGGTTCTGTCTTCACAAAGGAGGTCACAAATATCATACCAGAAATGTTGGGGAACACAGGGTTTAGTGAGAGGGAGGAACTGAAGGAAATCAGTATTAGTAGAGAAATGGTGTTGGGGAATAAATCCCCAGGGCCTGATGGTCTACATCCCAGAGTACTGAAGGAAGTGGCCCTAGAAATAGTGGATGCATTGGTGGTCATCTTCCAAAATTCTATAGACTCTGGAACAGTTCCTACAGATTGGAGGGTAGCTAATGTAACCCCACTATTTAAAAAGGGAGCTAGAGAGAAAGCAGGGAATTATAGACCAGTCAGCTTGACGTCAGTAGTAAGGAAAATTCTAGAGGCCATTAGCAAAGATTTTATAGCAGAGCACTTGGAGTACAGTGGTAGAATCGGACAGAGTCAGCATTGATTTACGAAAGGGAAATCATGCTTGACAAATCTACTAGAATTCTTCGAGGATGTAACTAGTAGAGTTGATGAGGAGGAGCCAGTGGATGTGGTTTATTTGGACTTTCAGAAGGCTTTCGACAAATTCCCACATAAGAGGTTAGCATGTAAAATTAAAGCGCGTGGGATTGGGGGTCGTGTATTGCAATGGATAGAAAATTGGTTGGCAGAAAGGAAACAAAGAGTAGGAATAAACGGGTCTTTTTCCGAATGGCAGGCAGTGACTAGTGGGTTACCGTAGGGATTGGTGCTAGGACCCCAGCTATTCACAATATATATTAATGATTTAGATGAGGGAACTAAATGTAATATCTCCAAATTTGCAGATGACACAAAACTGGGTGGGAGGGTGAATTGTGAGGAGGATGCAGAGAGGCTTCAGGGTGATTTGGACAAGTTGAGTGAGTGGGAAAATACATGGCAGATGCAGCATAATTTGGATAAATGTGAGGTTATCCACTTTACAGGTGTGCAAAGGAAACCCGACCCACGTCCGAATGCTGGACCCGGAAGCCCGACCCGGAAGCCCGACATATGCCGTCGGATCCCGTCGGGGTCAGGTCGGGTAGCAGACCTTTACCCGTGTACTGATGTAAAAGCCTGCCACCTGACCCCACCCCGATGGGTCCCGACAACATGTGCCCGGTTCGGGTCGGGTGGGGTCGGACCTCCGGGTCCAGAATTCCGACCCACGTCAGGTTTCCTTTGCACACCTCCAATCCACTTTGGTAGTAGAAACAGCAAGGCAGATTATTATCTGAACGGCTATAAATTGAGAGAGGGGAATATGCAACGAGATCTGGGTGTTCTCGTACACCGGTCGCTGAACATAAGTATGCAGGTCCAACAGGCGGTAAAAAAGGCAAATGGTATGTTGGCCTTTATAGCGAGAGGATTCGAGCACAGGAGCAGGGATGTTTTTCTGCAATTATACAGGGTCTTGGTGAGGCCACACTTGGAATATTGTGTGCAGTTTTGGTCTCCTTATCTGAGGAAGGATGTTCTTGCTTTAGAGGGAGTGCAGCGAAGGTTTACCAGACTGATTCCTGGGATGGCGGGACTGACGTAAGAGGAGAGATTGAGTCGGTTAGGATTACGTTCACTGGAGTTCAAAAGAGTGAGGGGGGATCTCAGAAACTTATAAAATTCTAACAGGACTTGGCAGGGTAGATGCAGGTAGGATGTTCCCGATGGTGGGGGAGTCCAGAACCAGGGGTCATAGTCTAAGGCTACGGGGTAAACCTTTCAGGACTGAGATGAGGAGAAATTTCTTCACCCGGAGAGTGCTGAGCCTGTGGAATTCGCTACCACAGAAAGCAGTTGAGGCCAAAACATTGTATGTTTTCAAGAAGGAGTTAGATATTGCTCTTGGGTTGAAAGGGATCAAAGGATATGGGGGGAAAGCGGGAACAGGTTACTGAGTTGGATGATCAGCCATGATCATAATGAATGGCGGAGCAGACTCGAAGGGCTGAATGGCCTACTCCTATGTTTCTATGACACAATGAGGTTGGAGTGGTGCTGAAAATGCAGTGAGGCAAGACTGTGTGTAGCTTTGCTCAGCAATGTCCTCTTCATAGTCCCATTATAGAGTCATTTATGGTAGAGAAGGAGGCCATTCGGCCCATTGTGTCCATGCCAACTCCCCATGGAGCAATCCAGTCACTCTCACTCCCCTGTTCGATCCCGTAGCCCTGCAAATTTATTTCCTTCAAATGGCCATCCAATTTCCTTTTGAAATCATTGATTGTCTCTGCTTCCATCACCCATATGGGCATCGGGTTCCAGGTCATTGCCACTCACGTAAATAAAGTTCTTTCTCACATTCCCCCTGCATCTCTTTCCCAAAACCTTCAATCTGTGTCCCCTAGTCCTTGTACCATCAGTTAATGGGAACAGTTTTTCCTTGTCTAACCTATCTAAACCTGTCATCATCTTGTACACCTCTATCAAATCTCCCCTCAATCTCTTTTGCTCAAAGGAGAAAATCCCCAGCTTTTCCAATCTAAACTTGTAACTAAAATGCCCCATCCCTAAACCATTCTGGTAAATCTCCTCTGTGCCCCCTCAAGCACCTTCACATCCTTCCTGAAGTGTGGTGACTAGCCCTGAATGCAGCAGTCCAGTTGGGGCCTAACCTGAGCTTTATAAAGGTTCAGTATCGCTTCGCTGCTTCTGTACTCAATGCCTCTATTTATGAAGCCCAAGATCTCATATGCTTTACTAACCACACACTCAATATGTCCTGTTGCCTTCAAAGATCAATGCACCCCTAGGTCCCTCTGTTCCTGACACTCTTTAGAACTGCACCCTATCCCTTCTACCAAATTGCATCACCTCACACTTGTCAGTATTAAATTCTATCTGCCACTTGCCTGCCCATTCTGCCAGCCTATCTATGTGCTGTTGCAAATAGTTTGTATCAGCCTCACTGCTTGCCACACCTTCAAGTTTGGTGTGATCAGCAAATTTTGAGATTCTGCTCTGTATTCCAAGATCCAAGTCATTTATATATAGCAAAAAAAAAATCAGTGGTCCCAGCACTGACCCTTGGGGAACACCACTGAAGACCATCCTGTAGTCTGAAAAACAATCATTTACTGCTGTCCTTAAGCCAATTTTTTACCCAATTGGACACTGGTCCTTCTATTCCATGAGCCTCACTTTTGTTGTGTGATCTGTAACAGCTCATTGGAAATGGTCATCTTAGAAGAAGACTTTACAATGTTACGTTTATAATTGGTTAAACTTTCCTGGTTTCATTCGGTATGTAATAACCAGCATCTTTTATGGTGTGACTATCCTAGTCAGTAGTTTCACAGAAATCAGAACCGGATGAAATGCGATTGCCAGATACCTCTGAAAGTGTGCAGGTTATACCAGGAAGTCGCCTGCTGTGGAAGATAGCACCTAGACCACCGAACTCTGAACAGGTTAGCCTCCATGTCCCATGGGTATGATGAGGATTACCATTTATTTGTCCAATTAGAATTATTTGCCAATGAATGCAGGTGCTGTCGTTGAAATACTTAAGATGCATTAAATTCTAGCAACTAGTTCTGCATTTTCAACTAAAATCTTCCTTCTCATTGAGGACTGAGGGTTCTTACTTCCCTGCTAAAGTCTCCATGCCTCTTGTGCATTGCCCCCCATTAGCCCCACCATTAGACTCCGTGCCTTCAGTCTCCTAGACTCGTGCTGTAGACTTCCCTCCATAGCCTTCTCCTCGACTTGAGCACAAAATTCTAGACTGGCACTCCATTGTAGTACTGAGGGAGTGCTGCACGGTCAGAAGTGCTGTCTTTAAGATGAGACGTTACACTGCAGGTCCTGTTTGCCTTCTTTGGTGAACGTAAAAGATCCCACTGCTACTAGCTGTCCCTGATGTGCTGGCCAATATTTATCCCTCAATCAACATGACTAACAGCAGATAATCTGGTCATTATCACATTGCTGTTTGTGGGATCTTGCTGTGTGTAAAATCGGCTGCCACATTTCCGAAATTACAGCAATGACTGCACTTCAAAAGTACTTCATTGGCTCGAAAGCGCTTTGGGACATCCTGAGGTTGTGAAAAGGGTTGTAGTAATGCAAGTCTTCCTTTCCACAGAGCTTCAACCCTGCAGGGCCCATGTGTTAAATGTCACTAGTTTTCGTCTCTACAGCAATGGACCTAATTACATTTGTAGAATGATTTTGGAATCTTTTCCAGATGTACAATTTCACCAACTTTGCCATGTCACTGAATGAACTAGATAAAGAAATGGAGAGTGTAATCGCACCCACTGATTGCAGATTCCGACCTGACATTAAAGCAATGGAAAATGGAGATATAGGTATGATTAAATATTATTCGTAATATATAACTTTGACAGCAAAAATGAAGCAAATTTTTTTTTTGGAGTCTTTAATATTTTCTTCACACCATGAGTAAAGGTGTTGGTGAAATTGGAGTGTTACAATAAAGTTGATAATTTATACAATGCACTTGAAAACAAATTATGCTTGTATGGCACATTTAATGTTGGAAAACAGCCCAAGATGTTCAACGGGGGAAGCGGGTGTGAGCAGTCAGTGACCCCACACAGGAGGTAGGAGAATTGGAGAAGGTGACTCAATAACAACTTGCAGTTTAATAGCAGCTTCAACATAGTAAAAAATCCCACGGTGTTATCAAACAAAATTCGACACTGAACTATATAAAGAGATATTAGGGTAGGTGGCCAAAAGCTTGGTCAGAGAGGTGGGTTTTAAAGAGCGTCTTAAGGGAGAAGGAACGTAAGAGAGGCAGAGAGTTCTAGGGAGGGAATTCGAGGGAGCTGAAGGCCCTGCTGCCAGTGGTGGAGTGATTAAAATCGAGGGGAGCTCAAGAGGCCAGAATTGGAGTAGCGTACAGATCTCTTGAGTATTGCTGAAAACAGAGACATTTTGTTGAAGCGTTTCATCTTGCACTCATCAGGACAATTTGCAAGAATACCAATGTAAGGGAAAACAACAAATTTATAGTGTATGAGAAGAGAGTGCTGATTGGTTGGCAAGTGAAGTCTGATTGGTAGAGGCATTGCCATGGAGAATGCACCAGTTTGTGAGTAATGTGATATATAAATTTCAATGTCAGTGTGCTGCTAGGTATATAGAACAAAGAACAAAGAAAATTACAGCACAGGAACAGGCCCTTCGGCCCTCCAAGCCTGCGCCGATCCAGATCCTCTATCTAAACCTGTCGCCTATTTTCTAAGGGTCTGTATCTCTTTGCTTCCTGCCCATTCATGTATCTGTCTAGATACATCTTAAAAGATGCTATCGTGCCCGCGTCTACCACCTCCGCTGGCAACGCGTTCCAGGCACCCACCACCCTCTGCGTAAAGAACTTTCCACGCATATCCCCCCTAAACTTTTCCCCTCTCACTTTGAACTCGTGACCCCTAGTAATTGAATCCCCCATTCTGGGAAAAAGCTTCTTGCTATCCACCCTGTCTATACCTCTCATGATTTTGTACACCTCAATCAGGTCCCCCCTCAACCTCCGTCTTTCTAATGAAAATAATCCTAATCTACTCAACCTCTCTTCATCGCTAGCGCCCTCCATACCAGGCAACATCCTGGTGAACCTCCTCTGCACCCTCTCTAAAGCATCTACATCCTTTTGGTAATGTGGCGACCAGAACTGCACGCAGTATTCCAAATGTGGCCGAACCAAAGTCTTATACAACTGTAACATGACCTGCCAACTCTTGTACTTAATACCCCGTCCGATGAAGGCATGCCGTATGCCTTCTTGACCACTCTATTGACCTGCGTTGCCACCTTCAGGAAACAATGGACCTGAACACCCAAATCTCTCTGTACATCAATTTTCCCCAGGACTTTTCCATTTATTGTATAGTTCACTCTTGAATTGGATCTTCCAAAATGCATCACCTCGCATTTGCCCGGATTGAACTCCTTCTGCCATTTCTCTGCCCAACTCTCCAATCTATCTATATTCTGCTGTATTCTCTGACAGTCCCCTTCACTATCTGCTACTCCACCAATCTTAGTGTCGTCTGCAAACTTGCTAATCAGACCACCTATACTTTCCTCCAAATCATTTATGTATATCACAAACAACAGTGGTTCCAGCACGGATCCCTGTGGAACACCACTGGTCACACGTCTCCATTTTGAGAAACTCCCTTCCACTGCTACTCTCTGTCTCCTGTTGCCCAGCCAGTTCTTTATCCATCTAGCTAGTACACCCTGGATCCCATGCGACTTCACTTTCTCCATCAACCTACCATGGGGAACCTTATCAAATGCCTTACTGAAGTCCATGTATATGACATCTACAGCCCTTCCCTCATCAATCAACTTTGTCACTTCCTCAAAGAATTCTATTAAGTTGGTAAGACATGACCTTCCCTGCACAAAACCATGTTGCCTATCACTGATAAGCCCATTTTCTTCCAAATGGGAATAGATCCTATCCCTCAGTATCTTCTCCAGCAGCTTCCCTACCACTGACGTCAGGCCCACCGGTCTATAATTACCTGGATTTTCCCTGCTACCCTTCTTAAACAAGGGGACAACATTAGCAATTCTCCAGTCCTCCGGGACCTCACCCGTGTTTAAGGATGCTGCAAAGATATCTGTTAAGGCCCCAGCTATTTCCTCTCTCGCTTCCCTCAGTAACCTGGGATAGATCCCATCCGGACCAGGGGACTTGTCCACCTTAATGCCTTTTAGAATACCGAACACTTCCTCCCTCCTTATGCCGACATGACCTAGAGTAATCAAACATCTATCCCTAACCTCAACATCCGTCATGTCCCTCTCCTCGGTGAATACCGATGCAAAGTACTCGTTTAGAATCTCACCCATTTTCTCTGACTCCACGCATAATTTTCCTCCTTTGTCCTTGAGTGGGCCAATACTTTCTCTAGTTACCCTCTTTCTCCTTATATATGAATAAAAGGCTTTGGGATTTTCCTTAACCCTGTTTGCTAAAGATATTTCATGACCCCTTTTAGCCCTCTTAATTCCTCGTTTCAGATTGGTCCTACATTCCTGATATTCTTCCAAAGCTTCGTCTTTCTTCAGCCGCCTAGACCTTATGTATGCTTCCTTTTTCCTCTTAGCTAGTTTCACAATTTCACCTGTCATCCATGGTTCCCTAATCTTGCCATTTCTATCCCTCATTTTCACAGGAACATGTCTCTCCTGCACGCTAATCAACCTCTCTTTAAAAGCCTCACACATATCACATGTGGATTTACCTTCAAACAGCTGCTCCCAATCTACATTCCCCAGCTCCTGCCGAATTTTGGTATAGTTGGCCTTCCCCCAATTTAGCACTCTTCCTTTAGGACCACTCTCGTCTTTGTCCATGATTATTCTAAAACTTACGGAATTGTGATCACTATTCCCAAAGTCGTCCCCTACTGAAACTTCAACCACCTGGCCGGGCTCATTCCCCACCACCAGGTCCAGTATGGCCCCTTCCCGAGTTGGACTATTTACATACTGCTCGAGAAAACCCTCCTGGATGCTCCTTACAAATTCTGCTCCATCTGGACCTCTAACACTAAGAGAATCCCAGTCAATGTTGGGAAAATTAAAATCTCCTATCACCACCACCCTGTTGCTCCTCCATCTTTCCATAATCTGTTTACATATTTGTACCTCTATCTCACGCTCGCCGTTGGGAGGCCTGTAGTACAGCCCCAACATTGTTACCGCACCCTTCCTATTTCTGAGTTCTGCCCATATTGCCTCACTGCTCGAGTCCTCCATAGTGCCCGCCTTCAGCACAGCTGTGATATCCTCTTTGACCAGTAATGCAACTCCTCCACCCCTTTTACCTCCCTCTCTATCCCGCCTGAAGCATAATATCCTGGGATATTTAGTTGCCAATCATGCCCTTCCCTCAACCAAGTCTCAGTAATAGCAATAACATCATACTCCCAGGTACTAATCCAAGCCCTAAGTTCATCTGCCTTACCTACTACACTTCTTGCATTAAAACAAATGCACCTCAGACCACCAGTCCCTTTATATTCATCATCTGCTCCCTGCCTACTCTTCCCCTTAGTCACGCTGACTTCATTATCTAGTTCCTTACAGGCTTTAGTTACTACCTCCTTACTGTCCACTGACCTCCTCATTTGGTTCCCATCCCCCTGCCACATTAGTTTAAACCCTCCCCAACAGCGTTAGCAAAAGCACCCCCAAGGACATTGGTTCCAGTCCGGCCCAGTTGTAGACCGTCCAATTTGTAATAGTCACACCTCCCCCAGAACCGATCCCAATGTCCCAAAAATCTGAACCCCTCCTTCCTGCACCATCTCTCAAGCCACACATTCATCCTGACTATTTTTTCATTTCTACTCTGACTAGCACGTGGCACTGGTAGCAATCCTGAGATTACTACCTCTGAGGTCCTACTTTTTAACTTGGCTCTTAACTCCCTAAATTCTGCTTGTAGGACCTCATCCCGTTTTTTACCTATATCATTGGTGCCTATGTGCACAACGACAACTGGCTGTTCACCCTCCCCCCTTCAGAATGTTCTGCAGCCGATCTGCGACATCCCTGACCTGTGCACCTGGGAGGCAACATACCATTCGGGAGTCTCGTTTTCGACCGTAAGTCCCAAAGACTGGCGGATTGTATCAAACAACATGTCCTTCCGCTGTTTGCAACGGGCAAGGTACAGGCTGTACCCAACCAGCCCGTGCTTGCAAAACTCAAAACACATTGTCCAACATTGAGTGAGTGGGCAAAGGTCTGGCAGATGGAATACAATGTTAATAAATGTGAAGTCATTCATTCCGGTAGGAGTAACCGTAAAAAGGATTATTACTTGAATGGTAAAAAGTTGCAGCATGCTGCTATGCAGAGGGACCTGGGTGTCCTTGTGCATGAATCGCAGAAGGTTGGTCTGCAGATACAGCAAGTAATTAGGAAGGCAAATGGAATTTTGTCCTTCATTGCTAAAGGGATTGAGTTTAAAAGCAGAGAGGTTATGTTGCAGCTGTATAAGGTACTGGTGAGGCCGCACCTGGAGTACTGTGTGCAGTTTTGGTCTCCTTACTTGTGAAAGGATATACTGGCACTGGAGAGGGTGCAGAGGAGGTTCACTCGGTTGATTCCGGAGTTGAGGGGGTTGGCTTATGAGGAGAGACTGAGTAGATTGGGATTATATTCATTGGAGTTCAGAAGAATGAGGGGGGATCTTATAGAAACATATAAAATTATGAAGGGAATAGATAAGATACAAGTAGAGAGGATGTTTCCACTGGCAGGTGAAGCTAGGACAAGAGGGCATAGCCTCAAGATTAGAGGGAGCAGATTTAGGACTGAATTAAGAAGGAACTTCTTCACCCAGAGGGTTGTTAATCTATGGAATTCCTTGCCCAGTGAAGTAGTTGACGCTTCTTCAGTAAATGTTTTTAAAGCTAAGGTAGATATCTTTTTGAACAATAAAGGAATTAAGGGATACAGTGAGAGCGCGGGTAAGTGGATCTGAGTCCACGAAAAGATCAGCCATGATCTTATTGAATGGCGGAGCAGGCTCGAGGGGCCGGACGGCCTACTCCTGCTCCTAGTTCTTATGATCTTATGAACATTAGATGTGATTCCGTGATTGGGCAACATTTGTTAAATAATCCTCAGTGTGCTAAGAATTACGCTGACAACCAATTTAAGATTGTCAGTCGGGCTTGCAGTCTGACACACTTATGCATACAGGAAGTTACATATATTGATGCACAGGGCCCTGTTCTTTTCAGACAGAAGGAACAGGTACTTACTTTGTGCATATTACAGCTAAACAAAATAGAAACATAGAAAATAGGAGCAGGAGTAGGCCATTCAGCCCTTCAGGCCTGCTCCGCCATTCAAAATAGATCATGGCTGATCGTCTAATTCCGTACCCTGTTCCCACTTTCTCCCCATATCCCTTGATCCCTTTGGCATTAAGAAATATATCTATCTCCGTCTTGAATATATTTATTGACTTGGCCCCCACTGCCTTCTGCGGTAGAGAATTCCACAGGTTCACCACCCTCTGAGTGAAGAAATTTCTCCTCATCTCGGTTCTAAATGGCATACCCCGTATCCTGAGACTGTGACCCCTGGTTCTGGATTCCCCGGCCATCGGGAACATCCTCCCTGCATCTAGCCTGTCCAGTCCTGTTAGAATTTTATATGTTTCTATGAGATCCCCTCTCGTTCTTCTAAACTCTGGTGAAATAAGTGACAGCCATTCGCTGGTTCATTCCTCAGGGCAATGCCTTGACCAGAGTCAAGCTGCCTGGTTTAAATTTCAAACAAAGCTTGGCAGTTAACTGTCAGTCACCATAAATCGGTGCATTCTCCATGGCAACGCCTCTACCAATCAGAGTCCACTTACCAACCAATCAGCACTCTCTTCTCATACAGTATAAATTTGTTGCTTTCCCTTACATTGGTATTCTTGCGGTTTGTCCTGATGAGTGCAAGATGACAAGCTTCGACAAAATGTCTCTGTTTTCAGCAATACTCAAGTTCTGTACAATCAAACGACTATAGAGATCTCTGAGGGTTGTAGGTCTGGAGGAGATTACAGAGGGAGGGCCGAGACTATGGAATAAGAATTTTAAAATCAAGGCGTTGCTTAACTGGGAGCTAATGCAGGTCAGTGAGCACAAGAGTGATGGGTGAACAGGACTTGGCGCGAGCTAGGACACAGATGGCAGAGTTTTGGATGTCCTCAAGTGTACGAGGAGTCTACCAAGAGTATGTCGAAATAGTCAAACTAGAGGCAACAAAAGGCATGGATGAGGGTTTCAGCAGATGAACTGAGGCAGGGTGAAGTTTGACAGTGTTACGGAGGTGGAAAAGGCAGTCTTCTGGAGGATTTTAGTTACAAGGTTAGGTTCGAAAAGCTGGGTTTGTTCTCATTAGAACAAAGGAAATTGAGGGGAGATTTAATGAAGTTGTACAAGATTATGATAGGCTTATGTGATACCATTTTAACATATTGATGTGGCACAGACTTTGTCTGGGGTTAAATCCAAAGACAAATGGGAAATTGGAAGCAGGAAACCAAATTGATCTCGAGGAATAATTTAAAAACTTCATTACAGGTTTTCTTGTGGGTTTTTTTTTATTCATTCGTGGGATGTGGGCGTCGCTGTCGAGGCCATCATTTATTGCCCATCCCTAATTGCCCTTGAGAAGGTGGTGGTGAGCTGCCTTCTTGAACCGCTGCAGTCCATGTGGGGTAGGTACACCCACAGTGCTGTTAGGAAGGGAGTTCCAGGATTTTGACCCAGCGACAGTGAAGGAACGGCGATTATAGTTCCAAGTCAGGATGGTGTGTGACTTGGAGGGGAACTTGCAGATGGTGGTGTTCCCATGTATTTGCTGCCCTTGTCGTTCTAGTTGGTAGAGGTCGCGGGTTTGGAAGGTGCTGTCTAAGGAGCCTTGGTGCATTGCTGCAGTGCATCTTGTAGATGGTACACGCTGCTGCCACTGTGCGTCGATGGTGAAGGGAGTGAATGTTTGTAGATGGGGTGCCAATCAAGCGGGCTGCTTTGTCCTGGATGGTGTCGAGCTTCTTGAGTGTTGTTGGAGCTGCACCCATCCAGGCAAGTGGAGAGTATTCCATCACACTCCTGACTTGTGCTTTGTAGATTGTTGGCAGACTTTGGGGAGTCAGGAGGTGAGTTACTCGCCTCAGGATTCCTAGCCTTTGACCTGCTCTTGTAGCCACGGTATTTATATGGCTACTCCAGTTCAGTTTCTGGTCAATGGTCGCCCCTCGGATGTTGATGGTGGGGGATTGAGCGATGGTAATGCCGTTGAATGTCAAGGGGAGATGGTTAGATTCTCTCTTGTTGGAGATGGTCATTGCCTGGCACTTGTGTGGCGCGAATGTTACTTGCCACTTATCAGCCCAAGCCTGGATATTGTCCAGGTCTTGCTGCATTTCTACACGGGCTGCTTCAGTATCTGAGGAGTCGCGAATGGTGCCGGAATGTTGTCAGGCCCCATAGCTTTTGCAGTATCCAGTGCCTTCAGTCGTTTCTTGATATCACGTGGAGTGAATCATATTGGCTGACGTTTGGCATCTGTGATGCTGGGGACTTCAGGAGGAGGCTGAGATGGATCATCAACTCGGCACTTCTGGCTGAAGATTGTTGCAAATGCTTCAGCCTTACCTTTCGCACTGATGTGCTGGGCTCCCCCATCATTGAGGATGGGGATATTTGTGGAGCCACCTCCTCCAGTTAGTTGTTTAATTGTCCACCACCATTCACGGCTGGTTGTGGCAGGACTGCAGAGCTTAGATCTGATCCGTTGGTTATGGGATTGCTTAGCTCTGTCTATCGCATGCTGCTTACGCAGTTTGGCATGCAAGTAGTCCTGGGTTGTAGCTTCACCAGGTTGATGCCTCATTTTGAGGTATGCCTGGTGCTGCTCCTGGCATGCCTTCCTGCACTCTTCATTGAACCAGGGTTGGTCTCCTGGCTTGATGGTAATGGTAGAGTGGGGGATATGTCGGGCCATGAGGTTACAGATTGTGGTTGAGTACAATTCTGCTGATGGCCCACAGCGCCTCATGGATGCCCAGTTTTGCATTGCTAGATCTGTTCGAAATCTGTCCCATTCAGCACTGTGATAGTGCCACACAACACGATGGACGGTATCCTCAATGTGAAGGCGGGACTTCGTCTCCACAAGGACTGTGCGGTGGTCACTCCTACCAATACTGTCATGGACAGATGCATCTGCGGCAGGCAGATTGGTGAGGACGAGGTCGAGTATGTTGTTCCCTCATGTTGGTTCCCCCACCACCTGCCGCAGACCCAGTCTAGCAGCCATGTCCTTTAGGACTCGGCCAGCTCGGTCAGTAGTGGTGCTACCGAACCACTCATGGTGATGGACATTGAAGTCCCCCACCCAGAGTACATTTTGTGCCTTTGCCACCCTCAGTGCTTCCTCCAAGTGCTGTTCAACATGGAGGAGTACTGAGTCATCAGCTGAGGGAGAGCGGTAGGTAGTAATCAGTAGGAGGTTACCTTGCCCATATTTGACCTGATGCCATGAGACTTCATGAGGTCCGGAGTCGATGTTGAGGACTCCCAGGGCAACTCCCTCCCTACTGTATACCACTGTGCCACCACCTCTGCTGGGTCTGTCCTGCCGGTGGGACAGGACGTACCCGGGGATGGTGATGGTAGTGTCTGGGACATTGTCTGTAAGGTATGATTCTGTGAGTACGACAATGTCAGGCTGTTGCTTGACTAGTCTGTGGGACAGCTCTCCCAACTTTGGCACAAGCCCCCAGATGTTAGTAAGGAGGACTTTGCAGGCTGTGTGGTCCTTCCGGTTTCATTCCTTTTTATAGACTTTGTCGCGGTTAGTTACAACTGAGTGGCTTGCTAGGCCATTTCAGAGGGCATGTAAGAGTCAACCACATTGCTGTGGGTCTGGAGTCACATGTAGGCCAGACCAGGTGAGGACAGCAGATTTCCTTCCCTAAAGGACATTAGTGAACCAGATGGGTTTTTACAACAATCGACAATGGTTTCATGGCCATCATTAGACTAGTTTTAATTCCAGATTTTTGTTAAGTTCAAATTCCACCTTCTGCTGTGGTGGGATTCGAACCCATGTTCCCAGAGGAATACCCTGGGTCTCTGGGTTACTAGTCCAGTGATAATACCACTACGCCACCGCCTACCGTTTCAGTGCTCGAGTACTAGAGTGCAGTTTTAGTCCCTTTACTTTAGGTAAAGGACATTATAGCTATAGAGGGATTGCAATGAAGGTTCACCAGACTTGTTCCCGGGACAGCGGGACTGTCCTATGGTGAGAGATTGCGGAAACTGGGCCTGTCGTCTTTGGAGTTGCAAAGAATGAGAGGTGATCTCATTGAAACCTACAAAATACTTAAAGGGATAGACAGGGTAGATGCAGCTAAGAGGTTTCCCCTGGTTGGGGAGTCTAGAACCAGGGGACACAATTTCAAAATAAGGGGGAAGCCACTTAGGACAGAGATGAGGACCAATTTCTGTACTCAGAGGGTTGTGAATCTTTGGAATTCTCTACCCCAGGGGGCTGTGGAAGCTCAGTCATTGAGTATGTTTAAAGCAGAGATTGACAGATTTCTAAATACCAATGAAATAAAGGGATACGAGGATAGTGTGGGAAAAAGGCATTGAAGTGGATGATCAGCCATGATCATAGTGAATGGCAGAGCAGACTCGATGGGCTGAATGGCCTACTCCTGCTCCTATGTTCCTACTGTCCACATTTGAGGCCAGTACCTTTCTAGAACAGAGTGAAGTAACTTGGGCCAGGTTAAAAGTCATATCTGTTGAAGAGTTGAGGAATGTAGCTGGGCATAGGATCACAGGAATAGGAGCAGGAGTAGGCCATTTAGCCCATCGAGCCTGCTCCACTATTCAAACAGATAATGGCTGATCATCTACCTCTACGCCATTTTCCCCCATTATCTCTTTATCCCTTTATGTCATTAGTTTCCAGAAATCTATCAATTTCTGTCTTGAACATACTCGATGACTGAGCTTCCACAGCCCTCTGGGGTAGAGAATTCCAAAGATTCACCACCCTCTGAGTAAAGAAATTCCTCCTCATCTCAGTCTTAAATGGCCTACCCCGTATTCTGAGACTGTGTCCCCTGGTTCTAGACTCACCAGCCAGAGGAAACATCCTATCTACATCCACCCTGTCACACCCTGTAAGAATTTTCTAAGTTTCAATGAGATCACCTCTCATTCTTCGAAACTCTAGAGAATACAGGCCCAGTCTCTGCAGGCTCTCCTCATAAAACAATCCCATCATCCCACGGATTAGTCTGGTGAACCTCCATTGCACTCCCTCTATGGCAAGTATATCCTTAGATACGGAGACCAAAACTGTACACAATACTCCAGGTGCAGTCTCACCAAGGCTTTATACAATTGCAGCAAGACATCTTTACTCCTGTACTCAAATACCCTTGCAATGAAGGGAAACATACCATTTGCCTTCTTAATTGTTTGCTGCACCTGCATGCTAGCTTTTAGTGACTCATGAACAAGGACATGCAAGGTCTCTTTGAACATCAACACTTCCCAACCTCTGACCATTTAAGAAATGCCCTGCCTTTGCTTCACACTTATTCACATTATATTCCATCTGCCATTTTCTTGCCCATTCACTTAGCCTGTCCAAATCCCCTTGAAGCCTCCTTGTATCCTCCTCACGGCTTACATTCCCTCCTAGTTTTGTGTCACCAGCAAATTTAGAAATATTATAATTGGTCCCCATATCCAAATCATTTATATAGATTCCAAACAGCTGTGGCCCTAGCACTGATCCTTGTGGTACCCCACTAATAACAGCCTGCCATCCTGAGAATGACCCATTTATTCCTAGTCTCTGCTTTGAGTTAAAGATTACTATCTGTCCAAAAGCTAGGAAGCCTGAAATCCTAAAACTTGTGGCCAACCATTTTAAAATTGACACTGAAGAATGAGAGGCAGGCACAGAATCTGAAACAGAGTAACGTTAGCCAAGATATGACCAGAACAGAGGAGACTAGAATTAGAATTCTAGAAGGAGAAAGAGCAGAGAGTGTTTCAGGAAAGGGAGAAAGAAGGAGCGATCCAGAAGGAGAAGGAGGAAAGGGAGTTAATACGGCTCAAACTAACCAGGGGAAGACCAATACAGCCAGTGAAGGCATCGCTCTTGAGGGAGTTACCCCCCAGCTGAGGACCGGGTGCTGAGTTCTTAAAGTTCTCCCAGTTGATACCGAAGTTCAATGAGGGGGATGTGGAAGCATTTTTCGTCTTGTGTTGAAATGCTTGCAAAACAAATGAAGTGGCCAGTAGACAGCTGGACACTGTTATTGCAAAGCAAAGGAACAAGAAATGTCCATGAGATTTATTCGCTGCTGCCTAATGAGAGTTCATCAGACTATGAGATGACTAAAAATGACTGGGTGCATATGAGCTCATACTGGAGCCGTACCGCCAAAAATTCTGAGCCTTCCAAAAGCAACAAACGTATCTTGATTTTGAAAGAGTTAAGCAGCTTGCTTTTGACTGTGGATACTGGATAGAGTCCACCTATGAAAACCTCAGAGGCGATCCTCCTTGAGGAGTTCAAAAACTCACTTCCCCTTTCCATAAGAAATCACATGGAGTAACAAAAGGTTCCAAGAGCCAGGCAGACAGCAATCCTGGCTAATAATTATATACTTATTCAGAAGCCCTTTCCCCAATGGAAACCCTTCCCTAGTCACGTCCAAAAGCCTGAAAAGGATAGAAGGTGGGAGGCTGGTATGAGGATGAACAGCCATGAGTGAGTAGGGCGAGCTGGAGAAACAAGGGGCCCTCCTCAGGCCAAAAAGGAAGGTGTTGAGAGCAGGAGTGATGCCTGAAAGCGAGAGAGAGGGACACCTAGTTAGGGTCTGCACATGTCAGAGTCCAGAAGCTTCTCCTCTGCTGCAGAGAAACACAAGCTTAAAACCACAGATGGGGAGGGGCTTGTCACATGACAGTCACTCAGTGATTCAAACATAGTAATAGCAGTATTTCCTCTTGATAAAAAGAACAGGTAGTTCCTTTAAACTTCCTGGGTCTTGGTTCTTACTGGGAAATGAGCAGACATTTCGTCTCTTTCTTTACAAGCCTTGCAATGTAGTATACCATGTTGCAAATTAGGTGGCCATACGAAGCTGCCAGCAAAGTCATCCTTTCAGCTGTTCTGTTTTAAATGTCTTCTTAAAAAAATATATAAATTCAGCAATCCACTGACTGGAGCTAAGAAAATTATCATTCAACAAAGCAAGTTGACGTGACACTCAGTTAAGTTAGACAAGCAAAAAACGTTCCCATTGACAAATGGTACAAGGACTAGGGGACACAGATTGAAAGTATCAGGCAGGAGATGCTGGGGAAATTTGAGGAAGCACCTTTTTATGCAACGAGTGGTAATGACCTGGAGTTCACTGCCCAAAGAGTGGTGGAAGTGGAGACAGTCAATGACTTCAAGATGAAGTTGGATGGCCACTTGAGGGAGATAGACTTGCAGGGCTATGGGGATCGGGCGGGGGCGTGGGACTGAGTGGAAAGCTCCGTGGAGAACAGGCATGTACTTGATGGGTTGAATGGCCTCCTTCTGTGCTGTAAATGACCCTATCACTTTGTGGTTGGCAGCTCATCTCGGGGTCAAATTTAACAACAAGTTTGAGAACAGTCTGGTTCAGCCTCAGACAGTTGTTGGAGAGGAATGGAGTGGGTGGCGAGGGAAGGGAGTTTGTAGCGGGGACCAAAGATAATGGCTTCTGTCTTCTCCATATTTAATTGGAGGAAATTTCAGCTCATCCTGTACTGGATGACGGACAAGCAGTGTTGATAATTTAGAGACATTGGAAGGGTGGAGAGAGGTGGTGGTGAAGTGGAGCTGCATATTGTCAGCATGCATTTGGAAACTAACATGTTTGCAGATTGTCATGCAGGGCCCCCACCTGCCAAGAATGAGACGCGCGTTATTTCGCCACATGAATGTTACAACTTAAAGTTTCTGCGGGGAAGAAAAGAGGGCCTATCACAAGGAATTGCAAGGCCCCTCGCCAGAAAGACCTTTTTTGCATAGTAACAGTCAGTAATTGGAACAGGCAAAGGGGCCACTCCCTGCTCCAATTTAATCCACAATGGACTTTTGATTACCAGATGTTGAAGGTGGAGCGGCTAGCATTCCAGGTTAACTGCTAAGATGGCCGAATGCACAAACAGACGTGGTCAGACCAGTTTCGTCACGACTAACTGACTGTTGGAGTTTCTTTTTTAATTTGAACTTGCCACAGGGAATTTGAACTGAGAAAGCTCTTTGCTCCTGGACTGAGAACATCTCTCTCCCGTCTGTTCCCATCTTTTTCTCACGGAACTGAAGACCCGTTGAAGACACATGAACCCCAAGAGAGAAAAGTCTTCAACAGTGAACAAGGTTTAAGAAGAATACTGGGCCCCAACGAAAAGCAAGACTACCTACAAAACGACTACAGTGAGCTCGAAGCACAGTAACAAGAACCTCTTCTGACATTGCCTCAGACCTGTCTATTTTTTCTTCTCTTTTCTGTCTCTATTTGCATGTGCGTATTGCATATACTTGCTAGTGTGGCGTGTACCAAATAGGCATTAACCAAATTGGAGTTTAAGTTTTAATAAATTTCATTTTTCTTCTTTAAACCTAAGAAGGCCTGTTTATGCTCATTTCTTTGCCTTATAATTGGAAAGTGGTGAACAAGGATTCACCAAGGGGGAGCTCAAAACACTGTGTTTAAAATTAAATCCTGTTACAATAAGAACAGGTGAAGGCTAAAAGGGATCCCTAGACACCTTTCTCACCTGGTCGTAACAGGATGATGTCGCCGAGGGGCAACATGTAGATGAGAAATAGGAGAGGGCCAAGGATAGATCCTTGGGGGACACCAGAAGTAACAGTGTGGGAGGGGAAAGGAAAGCCATTGCAAGTGATTCTCTGGCTACAACTCCATTCATAGGAATGGAACCAGGCGAGTGCAGTCCCATCAAGCTGGACGATGGTGGTGAGGTGTTGGAGGAGAATAGTGTGGTCAGCTATGTCAAAGACTGCAGACAAGGAGGGATAGTTTACCAAGGTCACAGTCACATGGATGTCATTTGGTAAGAGATGTTTCAGTACTGTAGTAGGGGCGGAAACCTGTTTGGTGCGATTCATGCATGGAGTTCCAGGAACGATGGGCACAGATTTGGCAGTTGACAACACATTCAAGGACAATGGAAAGGAAAGAGAGGTTGGAGATGAGCGGTGGTGTGCAAGAAAGGTGGGGTTGATTTTGTTTTGAGGAGAGGGTGATAACAGCAGAGTTAAAGGAGAGAGGGACAGTACCTGAAGAGAGGGAACTGTTTACGATATCGTGTAACATGGGAGCTAGGAAGGGAAGTTGAGTAGTTAGTTTTGGGGAATAGGGTCAAAGGAGCAGGAGGTGGGTCTCATGGACAAGATGACCTTGGAGAGGGCATGAGGGGGGATGGGAGAGAAAGAGGTGAGTTCAGAGCTAGGGTAGGGGGATCCTTAAAAGAAATCAAGATCTTGAGGCTTCTTTACATCTGAAGTCTTGAAATCACGGGCAAGGCTGTCTCCATTAAGCCTAGTTTCCCATACCCTTCTTTAGCTCTCAACATATACCTAACCCAAATTCTCTCAAATTCATAATCAAACTGATAACTCTCTTCCATGGCCCCTGATCTCTTACCAGCCATTGATCTTCTCAGTCATTCCCATGACTGCTTTTATTTTCACCAAATGAGTTGCCATCTCCCAGGCCTGCTACTCACCTGTTACTCTTCCCATCTTTCCGCCCTTAAGTTAGAGGATTGAAAATTATAGCACAACTGGCATGCAACTAGTTGAGCATTCATTGCTTGATCTTGCTCAACCAAATCAAGCCCCACATTAAGAGAAATTGCTTCACTCGGAAGATTGTGAATCTTTAAAATTCTGTACCCCAGATGGCTGTGGATGCTGTGTCAAGATTGAGGTCTATATATTTTTGGGTACTAAGAGAATCGAGGGATATGGGAATAGGGTGGGAAAGTGAAGGTGAGGTAGAAGATCAGCCATGGTCTTATTGAATGGCAGAGCAGGCTTGAGGGACAGTGTGGCCTACTCCTGCTCCTATTTCATCTGTTCCTCGTTAAATCTCTTGCTTTAGCCAAATCCTCCTGTTAGCCACTTTAGGAAAGATAAGAACTAGGAGCAGGAGTAGGCAATTCAGCCCCTTGAGCCTGCTCCGCCATTCAATACGATCATGACTGATCTCATCTCTGCCTCAACTCCACTTTCCTGCCCGTTCTCCAAAACCCTTCAATCCATTACTAATTAAAAATCTGTCTATCTCCTCAAATTTACTCAATGTCCCGGCATCCACCTGTCAAGGCCTTAGAGAGGGTTGTTGACAAGGGTTTTATTCTTTTGTACTAAGAACTTCGAATTCTGTGTGTTTCAAAAAAAAACTGAGAAAAGGATTTTTGCTCAATGGACATCAACCTGCAAATAGCTGAAAATTTGGATGTTGACTCTGTACAAAAGAACTGGAAAGCAGGCCATTTTAAGGGAAACAGCAAGGGGTTTTGACCTCCTAAGGGTAACACTTTTGAATGACGGGAGGCACACTGTCTGGTCATGTGATCAGGAAGGTTTTTGCTTTCACTTTGGACACTTTTTAAAAACCAGGGTGTTGGACAAAGAGCAGGCATTTTGAAATTTGGCTGTGACCTACCTGGAGAGAGAGAAAAACCCTCTCTGTAGAGGAAGACTGCATCTCTGGAGAAGAAACCCCTGTATGTCAGAAGTAGCAGATTCCTATTGTCTCCTGTCTCTGAAGAATCCATGCATTGTGTGGTTCCTGTTGCCTTCTGTGTTTTGGGAGATCCTGAAATCTGAAGAAAGCTTCTACTGCTATACTGCTGCTGTGAGACATAAGCAGACCTGTTGCTACACCCCTGCTGAAAGACCTATGTGAAGCCTGCTGCAGACGAATTGCCTTGAACGCCTACCCATCACAGACTGTTCATCAACCTCGCCTGGAGGGACTGGGTGGCATACAACTATTGACTCTGGGACACCTCATCAAACCAAAAATATCCTACCAGAACGTGACAAACTTAATTATTTTTTCCTTTTTGTTCCCAAGAAACAAATGTAAACCAAAAAATCCTTTTTCCCCGGTTAACCGGTTTTTAGATGTACGTGTGTGTGTGCACGAGGGCTAGGAAGAATAAGGAGTTTTAGAATCTTTTCATATGTAGATTTATCTCATTATTGTTTAAGACTTAGTTTACCAATACATAGTTAATTTGTTGTTGATTAAAGAAACCTGGTTGGTGTGCTTTATTCTGGGAGGCAAATAGTATGTAATTGGCTGTTTATTGGTTGGTGGGAAAACCTATTGATATGCTGTGGCCTGTGGAGAAGTGGAACTGAATTAACAGTGCCCTCCTCCTACCTTGGTCGTAACAAGGTGCAGACGAAATTTACTAGACTTGTACAGGGGCGAGGGACTTCAGTATGTGGATTTGCTAGAGAACCTGGGATTGTCCTCCTTAGGGCAGAGAAGGTTTAGAGGAGTTTGTTTTAGTTCGTTCTTGGGATATGAGCGTTGCTGGCAAGGCCAGCATTTATTGCTCATCCCTAATTGCCCTTGAGAAGGTGGTGGTGAGTTGCCTTCGTGAACCGCTGCAGTCCATGTGGGGTAGCTACACCCACAGTGCTGTTAGGAAGGGAGTTCCAGGATTTTGACCCAGAGACATTGAAGGATAGTTCCAAGTCAGAATGGTGTGTGGCTTGGAGTAGAACTTGTAGGTGGTGGTGTTCCCATCCATCTGCTGTTCTTTATTATCCTGGCAACTAAGGATATGTCACAGTCCTTTTTGTCCATGATAAACTTCGTCCTTAAGCCTCTTTCCCTGCCCAATTCTCCCCAGCCTCCTTGACCCATACTTCCAACAGCAAGTGGAAAGAGCACATAGATTTCTTCATCTTTTAAAATAGAGATACTTTGTACAGCTGTACTCGCAGTCTTCCCTGGTCTTTCATGTACTCACAGAAAAAAAAACACTGCACTCAAACACACAGCTCCCTCCATTCTCTGACCCTGCATCCATCATGAGTCATCACCCTGTTGACCTTGTCAATGTCTGTTGGGTTTAGGTTCTACAGCTATGCTGATTAACAGGGTAAATTCCATATAGAATCATAGAATGGTTACAACAGAGAAGGGGGCTGTTCGGCCCATTGCGTCCATGCCGGCTCTCCCTGTGAGAGCAGCTCATTTGATCCAGCAATTTAAAGATTGCAGCAATGTTGTGTCCTGCTGGGAGCTGAGAGCTTAGTAAAGCTGACCAGAATAAATTAGTTCAGTCAAACAGTAATTAGTGATGCAAAATAGATATCCAGCATGTATTAGGGGAAAACAGTGCCTCTTTCACTAACTCTTCGCAAAATTAATATTGATGCCAATTACTCACCGCATCAGTTCCGTATAACTAAAGGCTGGCTTCTCTGCATGTACACACATGCAAACACAAACAGACCCGTACACATCCCTAGTACAAATATTGAATCAACTGAGCCTCATGGTGAATCTCAATCAGCTGCAGTCCTGTCACAATATTCAGTTTGTGGGTCACACTTTGCACTGTTCAGGACGTGCTCTTGCCAGTGAACAGTTTCCATACAACTAGATGTTGTAGAGCCTGATGTCCTACACTACAACAGTAACCTCACTTCAAAAATAATTCATTGGTTGTAAGGCACTTTGGGACATTCTGAGACCATGAAAGGTGCTATATAAATGCAAGACTTTCATTCTTCTGGCAGAACCTTTTAAGTTTTGATCTTGGGACTGATGCTGATTCCCATCGCTATAATCCCAGATGCAAGATTCTCTGATCACCAGTGTCACTGCTGGTAAAGTGGTATCATGAACACTTGAGCAAGCTTGTGCAAACAGGGCCTGACACTGCATCAGACATTGAATAAATTTGTGCTACTTAAATCCTCCTCTGATTCAGTACTGCTACATAGCTGTCAGACGGCACCTTCAGTATTGTCTGGTCTAAAGATGTATATCATGTAGAACCAGAGCTCTGTCAACACAAACCCAGGACTGGGTGATTAATTGAATTGTGCTATGTATTGTATAAGGAAAATAATAGCGCAGAAAAATTGGAGAACAGGAGATTAATGTAATTCCACCCCTAATTCTGACTTTAGGTCAGGTGAAGTGCAAGATTAAATAATGCTGTAATATCTGTGTCTGAGGGCGTGCAGGGAAAAGCATCACCCCATAGGTGTGATTGAACGATGAAGGTACATTGATAACATCCAGCTGTGCCTCACCACCATCTTTCTCGACCGCTGATCACAAATTGTCACACTCCTTACGTGACGTCCAGTACTGGATGAACAGAAATTTCCACCCATTAAATATTGGGAAGACCGAAGCCATTGTTTAGTTTAGTTTAGAGATACAGCACTGAAACAGGCCCTTCGGCCCACCGAGTCTGTGCCGACCATCAACCACCCATTTATACTAATCCCACACTAATCCCATATTCCTACCACATCCCCACCTGTCCCTATATTTCCCTACCACCTACCTATACTAGGGGCAATTTATAATAGCCAATTTACCTACCAACCTGCATGTCTTTTGGCTTGTGGGAGGAAACTGGAGCACCCAGAGAAAACCCACGCAGACACAGGGAGAACTTGCAAACTCCACACAGGCAGTATCCAGAATTGAACCCGGGTCGCTGGAGCTGTGAGGCTGCAGTGCTAACCACTGCGCCGCCCATAAACAGAACTAACAATGAAGAAAATCCACCATGAAGTATAATCCAAAAGGTCACTGACCCGAAACGTCAACTCTGCCTCTCCCTCCACAGATGCCGCAGACCCGCCGAGTGGTTCCAGCATTTCCTGTTTTTATTTCAGATTTCCAGTCCCCACCACTGATTGTCTTCAGTCCCCACCACAAACTCTGCTCCCTTGCCACCGATTCCATCCCTCTCCTTGGCAACTGTCTGAGGATGAACCACAGTTTGCAACCTCAGTGTCATATGTGACCCTGCAATGAGCTTTCAACCACACAGCTGTGCCATCACTAAGATCGCCTATTTCTACCTCTAGCATCGCCCAACTTTTCCCCTGCCTTAGCAATTTTGCTGTTGAAACTCTCATTCATGCCTTTGTGACCTGCAGACTTGACTATTCCAATACACTGCTGACTGGCCTCCCACATTCTACCCTCTCTAAAGTTGAGGTCAAACAAAACTCTGCTGCCCGTGCCCTAAATGACGTCCCCTGCTTTTTATGGTATAAATGATTTGGACGTAAATGTAGGGGGCATGATCAAGAAGTTTTCAGACGATACAAAGATTGGCCGTGTAGTAGATAGCGAAGAGGATAGCTGTAGGCTGCAGAAAGATATTGATGGTCTGGTCAGAATGGCAGAACAGTGGTAAATAGAATTCAAAACCTGGAGAAGTGTGAGGTGATGCATTTGGGGAGGTCAAACAAGGCAAAGGAATGCACGATTAATGGGAAAATACTGAGAAGTGTAGAGGAAGTGAGGGATCTTGGAGTGAATGTCCACAGATCCCTGAAGGTAGCAGGACCGGTCGATAAGGTGGTTAAGAAGGCATATGGAATCTTTTCCTTTATTAGCCGAGGTATAGAATATAAGAGCAGGGAGGTTATGCTGGAAATGTATAACTTATTAGTTCGGCCACAACTTCTGGTCACCTCGTTACAGAAAGGATGTAATTGCACTAGAGAGGGTACAGAGGAGATTTACGAGGATGTTGCCAGGACTGGAAAAATGTAGCTATTAGGAAAGATTGGATAGGCTGGGGTTCTCTTTGGAACAGAGAAGGTGAGGGGAGATCTGATTGAAATGTACCAAATTTTGAGGGGCCTGGATAGAGTGGAGGTGAAGGGTCTATTCACCTTAGCAGAGAGGTCAGTGGCGAGGGGGCTTAGATTCAAAGTGATTGGTAGAAAAATTTGAGGGGAGATGAGGAAAAACTTTTTTACCCAGAGGCTGATGGGGGTCTGGAACTCACTGCCTGAAAGGGTAGTTGAGACAGAGACCCTCAACTCATCCAAAAAGAGTCTGGATATGCACCTCGAGCCGTAAGCTGCAGGGCTATGGACCAAATGCTGGAAGGTGGGATTAGAATGGGTGGATGGTTTTTCGGCCGGCACAGACACGATGGGCCAAGTGGCCTCTTTCTGTGTCTTGAACTTTCTGTGATTCTATCTCTGCGCTCCTCCAATTCTGAACTCTTGAGCATTCCCGATTTTAATCTCTCCACCATTGTTGGCTGTGCCTTCAGCTGCCAAGGCCCTAAGCTCTGGATTCCCTCGCTGCACCTCTCCACCTCTACCTCATTTTCCTCGTTGACGATGCTTCTTAAAACCTACCTCTTTGACCTAACTTTTGGTCACCTGCCCTAATATCTCCTTATGTGGCTTGGTGTCATATTTTGGTTTAAAAATGCCTCTATGAAGCGCCTTGGGACGTTTTATTACATTAGAGGCGCTATATAAATACAACTTGGCTGCTTGGCTTATCTAGATGCAGAGTGATGCTGATTTAGGGGAAGCAAGAGCATTATTACATTTTTATTTTAATGGAAAGTGATTGGCTTAATCTGGCATGAAAGACATTCAGGAAATTTAAAGCAGAAACCTCATCCGAATTTCCTATTTGTCTGGCATGCTCATGATAGCTATGGAAAATAAATCTGTTAAACACCAAAACTGAGCACGTCATTGCCAAACCCATTATGAAAATCTATTAGCAGTTTTTAGTTTAGTCACTGCGAAAGTACAGGTGAACAGGGCATATATAAATGCATCTGTTTGAACCTTTTGTAGACTTAGCCAGCGAAGAAAAGAAGAGGTTGGAAGAAAAGCAAAGAGCTGCTCGCAAGCAACGAGCCAAGACTGACGACGACTGGAAAAACAAGTTAGTATTGAATCTTCTCGGTTGATGATATAGTGATGTACATTTGAAGTTTTAAGGGAGAGTTGTGTTAAGCTATTCTATCTGCCACCCCTCGCATAAAAATATATTGTAGGGGCAGCCCTAAAGTACGTTTGTTCTTTAAATTTACAAATTGTAAAGCAGAAATGATGTAACATATTGATGCTCTGCTATGCAAAATTAAATAGTATTTCAGAATTCAGTTTATTATTTTTAGAAAATTCTGTAACTTTGTAAAATTCTCCATTTATAGTTTCAGCTTGCATATTTAAATTTCAAATAAATGGCCCAATTAGAGCCCTGCATGTTACAAGAGGTTCGGTTCAGACCCTTTGGGACTTTGATTTGAAATTAGACCACAATGGATGTTTCCTGTACCAGTCCATTGTGAGATACCTTGTTGAATGAGCTTGGGGAGTCTTAACCCATTCCCACTTTGGTAATCTTGCTTACAGAACATATAACAATGACTGATGAAGTAAGGAATACTCTTCTGAAACTGAAAGTTGAGGGAGCTTTACTCTGTATCAAACTCATGGGCTACAGTTTCCGTAATTGGTGATCCAAGCCCAAATTGCACCCCCCTTGAGAAGTGATTTCTTTTCTTCAGTTTTTGCTCAAACTCATTTGCTTATCACCAAATGCAAAATCTGCCATGAGCCACTGCAATTGGGCAGCGTTTTAGAATGTAATTTTTTTCATAAGTTTTGCTTGGAAAAAAATTCCTTGATACAGGAATGTAAGAAATAGGAGCAGGAGTAGGACATTTGGCCCATCGAGTCTGCTCTGCCATTTAGTAAGATCATGGCTGATCGTCTACTTCAACTCCACTTTCCCATACTATCCCCATATCCCTAAATTCCCTTAGTCCCCAAAAATCTATCAATCTCTGTCTTGAATATATACAATGACTGAGCATTCACAGCTCTCTGGTGTAGAGAATTCCAAAGATTCACAATCCTCTGAGGAAATTTCTCATTCTAAATGGCCAGTACCTTATCCTGAGAATATAGCCCCTAGTTCTAGACTCTCCAGGCAAGGGAAACAGCCACTCAGCATCTACCCTGTCAAATCCTTTAAGAATCAAGTTTTAATGAGATCACCCCTCATTCCCAGAGAGTATAGACCCATTCTACTCAATCTCTCCTCTGAGGACAACCCTCTCATCCCAAGAATCAATCTAGTGAGGCAAAACAAGTACACAGTACTCCAGGTGTGGTCTCACCAAAGCTCCATTTAATTCCAACAAGACTTATTCTTGTATGCTAAGCCCCTTGTAATAAAGGCTAACGTAACATTTGCCTTCCTAATAATTGTTTACTGTACCTGCATATTAACTTTACATTTCAGAGTGGTGACTCGGTGCAGTTTTATTAATACAGCTGAAAATGGGTCACAAAAAATAAATATTTTTAATTCCTGTCTGGTCCACAATCTGTCAGTAACCTGATTTTAAATAACTGAAGTACACTTTAAAAATATACAGCACCATTTGCTAGTTATGTTGGGGTATAGTAGCTGGTTTCTTAGCAAATTTTGAAAATAAACTACATTCAAAAGCTTTTCAAATGTGCCTATTAGTGACTTCCTGCCAAAAGAACCAGCTTAATTTTTGGAGCCTAATCAAAGGACTATAAACAGTGCAGTTAGCGGAAACTCCCAATGGTAAATAACTCATCCTGGGGGCCTGGCTAGTTTTCTGGGTGGACTGTCTTCGAGTGCGATGTTGTAATCTCAATGTGTTGCCAGCACTGACTCCCAGGAGAATAATGCGTTGATTTCTCAGCAATGACTTCTGTCATGGTCCGCTGATGGGCTGCCGAGAATTTGGAACTGAAATGTGTAATGAATTGGCTAGACTTCGCAGAGTTGACAATTACATCCAATCGCGAAGGCTCAATTTTCACACATAGGTTTAGGTGCTGGTAGCACAGGTTTTCTCTTTCCCTAGATTTGAAAGTTTGCACTTGTAATGATTGCCTTTGTTTAGCAGAATTAAATACTGGTCAGATGTTGTCTAATAATCTGTGCTTCTCTCTAATTCTCTCTCAAAGGAACCAGTTGGCAGAGGGTCCCAGGTTTGGCTTGTTTGTACTTGATTGTTAGTTTGCTGGCTTTTTGTGTCTTAACTGCTTGGAATAACATTCTTTCTCTCTGAAATGAACTCTTAATTATAAAACAAACCCGACATGCAGTGGCCACACTTATTTAAAGCAGATTATGACCATGGAGACCAAAGCTAAAGAGGTTCACTGATGATATCCCTATTTTATCTTATTCTAGAAGCATTCAGAATTACAACAGGAATGTCATATCCCAAAGTAATCTCTAAAGATATTTATTGGATTTCAAAATATTCACAGGGTTAACTAATTTTGTTTTGTCACTGACCCAGTTAATCTATACCAGTTTTTAAAAAAAATTCTCTCATGGGATGTGGGCGTCACTGGCGAGTTGCCCAACCCCAATGGCCCTTGAGAAGGTGGTGGTGAGCCGCCGCCTTGAATCTTTGCAGTCCATATGGTGTAGGTACACCCACAGTGTTGTTAGGGAGGAATTCCAGGTTTTTGACCCAGCGACCGTGAAGGAATGGCAATATAGTTCCAAGTCAGGATGGTGTGTGACTAGGAGAGGAACTTGCAGATGATGGTGATCCCATGTGTCTATTGCCCTTGTCCTTCTAGATGGGGCTGCAGGTAAAGGTGCTGTCAAAGCAGCCTTGGCGAGTTGCTGCATTGCATGTTGTAGATAATACACATTCCTGCTACTGTGCGCCGGTGGTGGAGGGAGTGAATGTTGAAGGTGGTGGAAGGGGTGCCGATCAAGCGGGCTGCTTTGTCCTGGATGATGTTGAGTTTCTTGAGTGTTGTTGGAGCTGTGCCCATCCAGGCAAGTATTCCATCACACTCCTGACTTGTGCCTTGTAGATGGTGGACAGGTTTTGGGGAGACAGGAGGTGAGTTACTCGCCACAGAATTCCTAGCCTCTGACCTGTTCTTGTAGCCACAGTATTATATAGTTGGTGCAGTTAAGTTTCCGGTCAATGGTAACCCCCAGGTTATTGATTGTGGTGGATTCAGTGATGGTAATGCCATGGAATGTCAAGGGAGTTAGTTAGATTCTCTTTTGTTGGAGATGGTCATTGCCTGGCGAATTTGTGGCGTGAATGTTACTTGCCACTTATCAGCCCAAGCCTGTATATTGTCCAGGTCTTGTTGCATGCGGGCGTGAAATGAACATACGTACATATGAACATAAGAATTAGGCGCAGGAGTAAACCACTCAGCCCCTGGACCCTGCTCCGCCATTCAACAAGATCATGGCTGAAGATTATGCTTCGGTATCTGAAGAGTTCTGAATGTGCAATCATCAATGAACATCTCCAGTTCTGACCTTATGATGGAGGGAAGGTCATTAATGAAGCAGCTGAAAATATTTGAACCTAGGACACTATCCTGTGGAACTCCTGCAATGTTGTCCTTGGCTGAGACGATTGGCCTCCAACAACCGCAACCATCTTGCTTTATGCTAGAAAGGACTCCAACCAGCTAAGAGCTTTCCCCCGATTCCCATTGACTCCAGTTTTGCTAGGGCTCCTTGATGCCACGCTCGGTTAAATGCTGACTTGATGGCAAGGGCAGTCACTCTTACCTCATCTCTGGAATTCAGCTCTTTTGTCCATGTTTGAACCAAGGCTTATGCTGTTCATGAGCTTCCTCCCCCTCTCTTCATCTCACTCTATCAGCATAACCTTCTATTTCTTTCTTCCTCAAGGATTCATCCAGCTTCATCTATAACTATTTGTCTCAATCACACTCTGGTAGCGAGTTTCACATTCTCACTATTTTCAAGGTAAAGAGGCTCCTCCTGAATTCCTGATTGAATTAATTAAAAATTAGCCTGGAGTTATGATCCCCAGCTTTGGTGTCCCCCTTTATGCAATCTTAAAAAAAAAAAATTCTTGAGGATGTGTATAACACTAGAGTCACATTGTTATTGGCCATGTCTGGTTGCTGTAAGATGATGGCGGGTTTTCTCCTTCACTACTGCACTCCTTATGCTGATGGTACTCGCACAGTTGTAGTATGTAAAGAATGCCAAGATTTTAACCCAATGCCAGTGAAGTTTTTTTTATTCGTTTCATGGGATGTGGGCATCTCTGGCAAGGCCAGTATTTGTTGTCCATCCCTAATTGCCCTTGAGAAGCTAGTGGTGAGCCGCCACCTTGAAGTGCTGCTGTTCATCTGGTGTGGGTGCACCCACAGTGTTGTTCAGGAGGGAATTCCCGGATTGAGATCCAGGGACAGTGAAGGAACAGCAATATATTTCCAAGTCAGGATGGCGTGTGACTTGGAGCGGAACTTGCAGATGGTGTTTTTTTTATTCGTTTGTGGGACCTGGGTGTCGCTGGCTAGGCTAGCATTTAGTGCCCATCCCTAATTGCCCTTGAGAAGGTGATGGTGAGCTGCCTTCTTGAACTGCTGCAGTCTATGTGGGGTGGGTACATCCACAGTGCTGTTAGGAACAGAGGGTTTTGACCCAGTGACAGTGAAGGATCAGTGATATAGTTCCAAGTCAGGATAGTGTGTGGCTTGGAGGGGAACTTGCAGGTGGTGGTGTTCCCATACAACTGCTGCCCTTGTCCTTCTAGATGGTAGAGGTTGTGGGTTTGGAAGGTGCTGTCGAAGGAGTGTTGGTGCGTTGCTGCAATGCACCTTGTAGATGGTACACACTGCTGCCACTGTGTCGGTGGTGGAGGGAGTGAATGTTTGTGGATGGGGTGCCAATCAAGCAGGCTGCTTTGTCCTGGATGGTTTCGAGCTTCTTGAGTGTTGTTGGAGCTGCACCCATCCAGGCAAGTGGAGAGTATACCATCACACTCCTGACTTGTGCCTTGTAGATGGTGGACAGGCTTTGGGGAGTCAGGAGGTGAGTTACTCACCGCAGGATTCCTAGCCTCTGACCTGCTGTTGTAGCCATGGTATTTATATGGCTACTCCAGTTCAGTTTCTGGTCAATGGTAACCCCCAGGATGTTGTTAGTGGGGGATTCAGTGATGGTAATGCCATTGAATGTCAAGGGGAGATGGTTAGATTCTCTCTTGTTGGAGATGGTCATTGCCTGGCACTTGTGTGGTGTGAGTGTTACTTGCCACTTATCAGCTCAAGCCTGGATATTGTCCAGGTCTTGCTGCACTTCTACACGGACTGCTTCAGTATCTGAGGAGTTGCGAATGGTGCTGAACATTGTGCAATCATCAGCAAACATTCCCACTTATGCTTCTGTGATTGAAGGAAGGTCATTCATGAAGCAGCTGAAGATGGTTGGGCCTAGGACACTACCCTGAGGAACCCCTGCAGTGATGTCCTGGAGCTGAGATGATTGACCTCCAACAACCACAACCATCTTCCTTTGTGCTAGGTATGACTCCAACCAGCAGAGAGTTTTCCCCTGATTCCCATTGACTCCAGTTTTGCTGGGGCTCCTTGACGCCATACTCCGTCAAATGCTGCCTTGATGTCAAGGGCAGTCTGTCTCACCTCACCTCTTGATTTCAGCTCTTTTGTCCATGTTTGAACCAAGGCTGTAATGAGGTCAGGAGCTGAGTGGCCCTGGCGGCACCTAAACTGAGTGTCACTGAGCAGGTTATTGCTAAGCAAGTGCCGCTTCATAGCACTGTTGATGACACCTTCCATCCCTTTACTGATGATTGAGAGTAGACTGATGGGGCGGTAATTGGCTGGGTTGGATTTGTCCTGCTTTTGTGTACAGGACATACATGGGAAATTTTCCACATTGCCAGATAGATGCCAGTGTTGTAGCTGTACTGGAGCATAGGTCTTCAATACTATTGCCGGAATGTTGTCAGGGCCCATGGTATCCAGTGCCTTCAGTCGTTTCTTGATATCACGCGGAGTGAATCGAATTGGCTGAAGATTGGCATCTGTGATGCTGGGGATGTCAGGAGGAGGCCGAGATGGATTATCAACTCGGCACTTCTGGCTGGAGATTGTTGCAAATGCTTCAGCCTTATCTTTCGCACTGATGTGCTGGGGTCTCCCATCATTGAGGATGGGGATATTTGTGCAGCCACCTCCTCCAGTCAGTTGTTTAATTGTCCACCTCCATTCCCGACTGCAGACCTTGGATGTGATCTGTTTGTTGTGGGATCGCTGAGCTCTGTCTATCGCATACTACTTCCGCTGTTGGCATGCCAGTAGTCCTGTGTTGTAGCTTCACCAGGTTGACACCTCATTTTGAGGTATGCCTAGTGCTGCTCCTGGTATTCTCTCCTGCACACTTCATTGAACCAGGGTTTATCCCCCTGCTTGATGGTAATGGTGGAGTGGGGGACATGCCAAGCCGTGAGGTTACAGATTGTAGTTGGGTACAATTCTTCTGCTGCTGATGGCCCACAGCACCTCTTGGATGCCCAGTTTTGCACTGTTAGATCTGTTCGAAATCTAGCCCATTTAGCATGGCTATAGTGCCACACAACATGATGGAGGGTAGTCTCAATGTGACAATGGGACTTCATCTCCACAAAGACTATGCAGTGGTCACTCCTACCAATGCTGTCATGGACAGATGCATCTGCGGCAGCCAGATTAGTGTGGATGAGGTCAAGTATGTTTTTCCCTCTTGGTTCCCTGACCGCCTGCCGCAGATCTAGTCTAGCAGCTATGTCATTTAGGACTCGGCCAACTCGGTCAGTAGTGGTGCTACTGAGCCACTCTGGATTATGGACATTGAAGTCCCCCCACCCAGAGTACATTCTGTGCCCTTGCCATCCTTCAAGTGATGTTTAACATGGAGAAGCACTGATTCATCAGCTGAGGGAGGGCAGTAGGTGGTAATCAGAAGGTTTCCTTGTCCATGTTTGACCTGATGCCATGAGACGTCATGGGGTCCGGAGTCGATGTTGAGGACTCCAAGAGCTACGCCCTCCCGACTGTATACCACTGTGCCGCCACCTCTGCTGGGTCTGTCCTGCTGGTTGGACAGGACATACCTGGGGATGGTGATGGCAGTGTCTGGGACATTGTCTGTAAGGTATAATTCCGTGAGTATGACTATGTCAGCCCGTTTTCTTGTGGTGCTCCCATGCGCCTGCTGCCCTTGTGCCTGCTGCCCTTGTTCTTCTAGATGCTAGAGGTCATGGGTTTGGAAGGTCTATTGAAGGAGCCTTAGTGAGTTGCTGCAGTGTATCTTGTAGATGGTACACACTGTTGCCACTGTGTGTCGGTGGTGGAGGGAGTGAATGTAGAAGGTGGTGGATGGGGTGCCAATCAAACGGTCTGCTTTGTCCAGGACAGTGTCGAGCTTCTTGAGAGTTGGAGCTGCACTCATCCAGGCAAGTGAAGAGTATTCTGTCACACTCCTGACTTGTGCCTTGCAAATGGTGGACGGGCTTTGGGGAGTCAGGAGGTGAGTTACTAGCTGCCGAATTCCCAGCCTCTGATTGCTCTTGTAGCCATGGTATTTATATGGCTGGTCCAGTTCAGTTTTTGGTCAATGGTAACCCCCAGGATTTTGACAGTTGGGAACTCAGTGGTGGTAATGCAATTGAACATCGAAGGCAGATGGTTAATTCTCTCTTGTTTGAGATGGTTTTTGCCCTCCACTTGTGTGGTGCGAATGTTTCTTGCCACTTATCAGTCCAAGCCTAAATGTTGTCCAGGTCTTGCTGCATTTGCACATGGACTGCTTCAGTATCTGAGGAGGTACAGCAGTATACAGCCACTTCAGGATGGAGGAAATCGCTTGGCACTAATAGCATTGTCTGCTTCTTAATGCTAGAGGTTGCGGGGACATCAGAATAAGCTTAATGAGTTGTTGTGTCTTTTGCAAGTAGTCCATACTGCTGTTTACAATGTGCCACTCATGGAGGCAATGGATTTTGAGTCCAGTGATGAGGTGGCAATCAAATGAACTGCTCTTCTCATCAATGGTTATGAACTACTTGAGTTTCATTGCAGCTGCACCCATTCAGGCAAATGCTGAGTATTCCATCGTACCTCTGCCTTGAGGCTATTAGGTGTTGGACAGGCTTTGTCGGATCATTTATCAGAGTACTCCGCCTCTATCCTCTTGTAGCCATCATATTTGTTGGCTGATCATATTTATAAGACTGTCTTGTTTACATAGAATTTACAGCACAGAAACAGGCTAATTGGCCCAACTGGTATATGCTGGTGTTTTATAGAAACATAGGAACAAAGAAAATAGGAACAGGAGTAGGCCATTCGGCCCTTCGAGCCTGCACTGCCATTCAATGCGATCATGGCTGATCATCCAAACTCAGTACCCAGTTTCCACTTTCTCCCCGTATCCCTTGATTCCTTTAGCCCTAAGAACTATATCTAACTCTTTCTTGAATATGTTTAATGATTTGGCCTCAACTGCTTTCTGTGGTAGAGAATTCCACAGGTTCACCACTCTCTGGGTGAAGAAATCCCTCTTCCTCTCAGTCCTAAATGGCTGACCCCTTATCCTTAGACTTTGACCCCTGGTCCTGGACTCCCCCGCCATCGGGAACATCCTTCCTGCATCTACCCTGTCCAGTCCTGTTAGAATTTTGTAGGTTTCTATGAGATCCCCTCTCATTCTTCTAAACTCTAGCGAATACAAGCCTAATCGACCCAATCTCTCTTCATATGTCAGTCCTGCCATTCCAGGAATCAGTCTGGTGAACCTTTGCTGCACTCCCTCTATAGCAAGAACATCCTTCCTCAGACAAGGAGACCAAAACTGCACACAATACTCCAGATGTGGTCTCACCAAGGCCTTGTATAATTGCAGCAAGACATCCTTGTTCCTGTACTCGAATCCTCTCGCTATGAAGGCCAACATACCATTTGCCTTCTTAACTGCCTGCTGCACCTGCACGCTTACTTTCAGCAACTGGTGCACAAGGACACCCAGGTCTCGCTGCACCTCCCCCTTTCCCAATCTATCGCCATTCAGATAATCTGCCTTTCTGTTTTTGCCACCAAAGTGAATAACCTCATATTTATCCAAAAAATTATTTATTTATAATTTATTTATTTATGCTTCACACAGGCGTTATTACCCCCTCTCGTCACTGCTGTCATTCCTCATCATAACTTTCTATATGTTTCTTCCTGATGGACTCTTATAGCTTCCCCTTAAATTCATCTATTTTATTCACCTCAACTACTTCATGTTGATCTGGTTTGTCAAGTTAAGCATCTGGTCAATGGTTGGAGGACTCTGTGATGGTGCTATTTGGTTGGCTCAAGGACAATTCATTGCGTCGTGCCAGCTGCTGTGATCTGGGGCTGTGATAACTATTCCACAACAGGGGCAGCCATCTTTCTTGGGTGCCCAAATAACTCCACCGACTGGAGTGTTTTCCCCTTGACTTCCATTGGTCTCAGTTTTATAGAGTTGTACAGCACAGAAACAGGCCCTTCGGCCCATTGTGTCTGTGCCAGCCATCAAGCACCTATCTATTCTAATCCCATTTTCCAGCACTTGGTCTGTTGCCTTGTGTGCAATGGCGTTTCAAGTGCTCATCTAAATACTTCTTAAATGTTGTGAGGATACTTGTCTCTACCACCGCTTCAGGCAATGTGTTCCAGATTCCAGCCACCCTCTGGGTGAAATTTTTTTTCCTCAAATCCCCTCTAAACCTCCTGCCCCTTACCTTAAATCTTTGCCCCCTGGTTATTGACCCCTCCGTTAAGGGAAAAAGTTTCTTCCTATCTACCTTATCTTTGCCCCTCATAATTTTGTATACCTCAATCAGGTCCCCCCTCAGTCTTCTCTGCTCGAAGCAAAACAACTCTAGCCTATCCAGTCTCTCTTCAAAGCTGAAACACTACAGCCCAGGCAACATCCTGGTGAATCTCCTCTGCACTCTCTCCAGTGCAATCCCATCCTTCCTATAGTGTGGCGACCAGAACTGTATTCAGTACTAACGATGTGGCCTAACTAGCGTTTTATACATATAAAAACAAGAAATGCTGGAAATACTTAGCAGGTCTGGCAGCATCTGTGGAGAAAGAAGCAGAGTTAACGTTTCAGGTCAGTGACCCTTCTTCAGAACTAGCAAATATTAGAAATGTAACAGGTTATAAGCAAGTAAAGCAGGGGTGGGGCAAGAGATAACAAAGGAGAAGGTGTAGATGGGACAAAGTCACAGAATAGCTGACCAGAAGATCGTGGAGCAAAGGCAAACAATATGTTAATGGTGTGTTGAAAGACAAAGCATTAGTACAGATTGGGTGTTAACGGACTGAAAATTGTACAGCCGCAAGTAAAAACATGAAAAAAAAACAGTGGGTAAGCAAACTGGACAAACTAGGATGAAATAAAATAAACACAAAAAAAATTTTTTTTAAAGGAAAAAGAAAAAAAATAACTAAAAATAAAAGCAAAATGGGGGGCCCGTCATGCTCTGAAATTATTGAACTCCGTGTTCAGTCCGGCAGGCTGTAGCGTGCCTAATTGGTAAATGAGATGCTGTTCCTCGAGCTTGTGTTGATGTTCACTGGAACACTGCAGCAATTCCAGGACAGAGATGAGAGCAGGGGGGAGTGTTGAAATGGCAAGCAACTGGAAGCTCGGGGTCCTGCTTGCGGACTGAACGGAGGTGTTCTGCAAAGCGGTCACCCAGTCTGCATTTGGTCTCCCCAATGTAGAGGAGACCACATTGTGAGCAGTGAATACAGTATACTACATTGAAAGAAGTACAAGTAAATCGCTGCTTCACCTGAAAGGAGTGTTTGGGACCTGGGATAGTGAGGAGAGAGGAGGTAAATGGGCGGGTATTACACCTCCTGAGATTGCAGGGGAAGGTGCCATGGGAAGGGGACGAGGTGGTGGGGGTAATGGAGGAGTGGACCAGGGTGTCACGGAGGGATGCTGACGGGAAGGGAGGGGAAGATGCATTTGGTAGTGGCATCACGCTGGAGGTGGTGGAAATGGCGGAGGATGATCCTTTGGATATGGAGGCTGGTGGAGTGGAAAGTGAGGACAAGGGGAACCCTGTCGCGGTTCTGGGAGGGAGGGGAAGGGGTGAGGGTAGAAGTGTGGGAAATGGGCCGGACACGGTTGAGAGCCCTATCAACAACAGTGGGGGAGAATCCTTGGTTGAGGAAAAAGGAAGACATACCAGAAGCGCTGTCATGGAAGGTAGCATCATCAGAGCAGATGCGTCGGAGACGGAGAAACTGGGAGAATGGAATGGAGTCCTTACAGGAGGCAGGGTGTGAAGAAATCACACCCTGGGCGGCACAGTGGTTAGCACCGCAGCCTCACAGCTCCAGCAACCCGGGTTCAGTTCTGGGTACTGCCTGTGCGGAGTTTGCAAGTTCTCCCTGTGACCGCGTGGGTTTTCGCCGGGTGCTCCGGTTTCCTCCCACAGCCAAAGACTTGCAGGTTGATAGGTAAATTGGCCATTGTAAATTGCTCCTAGTGTAGGTAGGTGGTAGGAGAATTGAGGGAAGGTGGGGATGTGGTAGCGAATATGGGATTAATGTAGGATTAGTATAAATGGGTGGTTGATGGTCAGCACAGACTCGTTGGGCTGAAGGACCTGTTTCAGTGCTGTATCTCTCTATGTAAGTGTACTCTAGGTAGCTGTGGGAGTCGGTGGGTTTATAATGGATATTAGCAGACAGCCTATCCCCAGAGATGGAGATAGAGAAGTCGAGGAAGGGAAGGGAAATGTTGGAGATGGACCATGTAAAGGTGAGAGAAGGGTGGAAATTAGAAGCAAAGTTGATAAAGTTTTCCAGTTCGGGGTGAGAGCAGGAAACGGCACCAATACAGTCATCAATGTACCGGAAAAAAAGTTGGGGTAGGGGGCCTGAGTAGGACTGGAAGAAAGAATTCTCGACATATCCCACAAAAAGACAGGCATAGCTAGGACCCATGCGGGTACCCACAGCAACACCTTTTACTTGAAGGAAGTGAGTGGAGTTGAAGGAGAAGTTGTTCAATGTGAGAACAAGTTCAGCCAGGCGGAGGAGGATGGCGGTGGATGGGGACTGGTTGGGCCTCTGTTCAAGGAAGAAGCAGAGAGCCCTCAAACCGTCCTGGTGGGGGATGGAGGTGTAGAGAGATTGGACGTCCATGTTAAAGAGGAGGCGGTTGGGGCCAGGAAACTGGAAATTGTCAAAATGACGTAGGGTGTCAGAAGAGTCACGGATGTAGGTGGGAAGAGACTGGACCAGCGGAGAAAAGATAGAGTCAAGATAGGAAGAAATAAGTTCAGTGGGGCAGGAACAGGCTGAAACAATGAGTCTGCCGGGACAGTCCTGTTTGTGGATTTTGGGAAGGAAGTAGAAGCGGGCTGTCCAGGGTTGTGGGACTATGAGGTTGGAAGTGTAGAGGGAAGATCTCCAGAGGAGATGAGGTCAGTGACAGTCCTGTGGACAGTAAGTTGATGTTCGGTGGTAGGGTCATGGTCCAGAGGGAGGTAGGAAGAAGTGTCTGAGTTGGCGCTGAGCCTCTGCAAGGTAGAGGTCAGTACGCCAGACAACAACAGCACCACCCTTGTCTGCAGATTTGATGACCATATTGGGGTTAGACCTGAGAGAACGGAGTGGGGGGCAGGTTAGAGTGAGTGAGGGGGGCAGAGAAATTGAGACGGCTGATGTCTCGCCGACAGTTTTCAATGAAAAGATCAAGAGCGAGTAAGAGGCCAGGGGGAGGGCGCCAGCTAGAGGGAGAATGCTGGAGGCAGATGAATGGGTCTGCTGATCGGGGCAAGGACTCCTGGTCAAAGAAGTGAGCCCGGAGGTGGAGGCGACGGAAGAAGAGCTCAACGTCATGCCGAGCACGTAATTCATTGAGGTGGGGGCATAAGGAGATAAAACTGAGACCTTTTCTGAGTACAGAACGTTCAGCGTCAGAGAGGGGGAGGTCAGAGGGTATAGTCATTACATGGCAAGGGGTCAGATTAGGAGAAGGGGTGGGGTCATAGGGAAGTGAAGGGCAAGAAGGATCTGGTGGGGCATTAGTCCCCATCAGCTGCTGGAGCTTGCGTTCTTTAACATCTGAAAGGAAGTGAAAAAGTTTTTTGTTAATGCGTCGGATGAGACGAAGGATGAAATGAAACTGTGGAGTAGAACAGCTTTGAGATACGGGGAGGCAGTGCTTCTGGAGAGAGAGATTTCTCCATGTGGTGGCGCATAGCACTAAGTGTGGATCTAAGGATGCAGCGATAATCGCAGTCCGAGGAACGTTGTATTTCTCAGAGATACCTGTAATCCTGGGTGGATTCAAAACATGATGGGTGAAACTCTTCAATAATTTCCGAGCATGATGGGTTCAATAATTTCAGAGCATGACGGGCCCCCCATTTTACTTTTATTTTTAGTAATTTTTTTTCTTTTTTCTTTTTAATATATTTTTTGTGTTAATTATATTTTATTTCATCCTAGTTTGTTCAGTTTGCTTAACCACTTTTTTTTTTCATGTTTTTACTTGCGGCTGTTCACTTTTCAGTCCGTTAACACCCTATCTGTACTAATGCTTTGTCTTTCAACACACCATTAACATATTGTTTGCCTTTGCTCCACGACCTTCTTGTCAGCTATTCTGTGACCTGTTTTTTTTTTAAAGAGATACAGCACTGAAACAGGCCCTTCGGCCCACCGAGTCTGTGCCGACCATCAACCACCCATTTATACTAATCCTACACTAATCCCATATTCCTACCACATCCCCACCTTCCCGATATTCCCCTACTACCTACCTATACTAGGGGCAATTTATGATGGCCAATTTACCTATCAACCTGCAAGTCTTTGGCTGTGGGAGGAAACCAGAGCACCACTAGTCACTGCCTGTCATTCGGAAAAAGACCCCTTTATCCCTACTCTTTGTTTCCTGTCTGCGAACCAATTTTCTATCCATCGCAATACACTACCCCCAGTCCCATGCGCATTAATTTTACATGTTGATCTCTTATGTGGGACTTTGTCAAAAGCCTTCTGAAAGTCCAAATAAACCACATCCACTGGCTCCTCCTCATCAACTCTACTAGTTACATCCTCAAAGAATTCTAGTAGATTTGTCAAGCATGATTTCCCTTTCATAAATCCATGCTGACTCTGCCCGATTCTACCACTGTTCTCCAAGTGCTCTGCTATAAAATCTTTGATAATGGACTCTTTGATAATTTTCCCCACTCCCAACGTCAGACTGGTCGATAATTCCCTGTTTTCTCTCTACCTCCCTTTTTTAAATAGTGGGGTTACATTAGCTACCCTCCAATCTGTAGGAACTGTTCCAGAGTCTATAGAATCTTGGAAGATGACCACCAATGTATCCACTATTTATAGGGCCACTTTCTTAAGTTCCCTGGGATGCAGACCATCAGGCCCTGGGGATTTATCAGCCTTCAATCCCATCCATTTCCCCAACACCATTTCTCTACTAATACTGATTTCCTTCAGTTCCTCTCTCTCACTAAACCCTGTGTTCCCCAACATTTCTGTTATGATATTTTGTCCTCCTTTGTGAAGACAGAACAAAGTATGCATTTAGTTGGTCAGCCATTTCTTTGTTCCCCATAATAAATTCCCCTGTTTCTGACTGTAAGGGACCTACATTTGTCTTCACCAATCTTTTTCTCTTCACATATCTATAGAAACTTTTACAGTCAGTTTTTATGTTCCCTGCAAGCTTGCTCTCGTACTCTATTTCCCCTTCTTAATCAATCCCTTGGTCCTCCTTTGCTGAATTCTAAATTGCTCCTAATCCTCAGGTCTCTCGTTTTTTCTGGCAGATTTATATACCTCCTCTTTGGATCTAATGCTGTCTCTAATTTCCCTCGTAAGCCATGGTTTGGCTACCTTCCTGGTTTAATTTTGCGCCAGACAGGGCTAAACAATTGTTGCAGTTCATCCATGCGCTCTTTAAATGTTTGCCATTGCCTATCCACCGTCATCCCTTTAAGTAACGTTTCCCAATCCGTCATAGCCAACTCGCGCCTCATACCTTCGTAGTTTCCTTTACTAAGATTCAGGAGCCTAGTCTCAGACTCAACTACATCACTCTCCATCTTGATGAAGAATTCTATCGTATTATGGCCGCACATCCCCAAGGGGTCTCACACCACTAGATTGTCAGTTATTCCTCTCTCATTACACAATACCCAGTCTAGGATGGCCTGTTCTCTAGTTGGTTCCTCAACGTATTGGTCCAGAAAACCATCCCGTATACACTCCAAGAATTCCTCCTCTACGGTATTTTGACTAATTTGATTTGTCCAATCTATATGCAGATTAAACTCACCCATAATTACAGATGTTCCTTTATCACATGTGTCTCTCATTTCCTGTTTAATGCCATTCTCAACATCACCACTATAGTTTGGGGATTGATATACAACCTGCACTAACCGTTTTTTGCCCCTTAGTCTTTCTCAGCTCTGGCTGCGAGGTTTGCTAGCGTCACTCGGGAGGGTTTAAACTAGTGTGGCAGTGGGGTGGGAACCAGAGCAGTAGGAGAGCAAGTGAAATAAATGAGGGGGAACTAGTAAATAAGGCCAGTAAGACTAAGAGGAAGAGCAGGCAGGGAGATGTTGCGGAGCACAGCGGGACTGGTGGTCTGAAGTGCATTTGTTTCAATGCGAGAAGTATAACAGGTAAGGCAGATGAATTTAGAGCTTGGATTAGTACTTGGAACTATGATGTTGCTATTACAGAGACTTGGTTGAAGGAAGGACAGGATTGGCAGCTAAATGTTCCAGGATTTAGAAGCTTCAGGTGGGATAGAGGGGGATGTAAAAGGGGTTGGGGAGTTGCATTACTTGTTAAGGAGCTGTACTGCAGGAGGAGGTGTCATGCAGCGAGGCAATATGGGTGGAGCTCAGGTTTAGGAAGGGTGCAGTCACTATGTTGGGGGTTTTCTACAGGGCTCCCAACAGCCAGCGGGAGTTGGAAGAGCAGATATGTAGACAGATTTTGGAAAGATGTAAAGGTAACAGGGTTGTAGTGGTGGGTGATTTTAACTTCCCCTATATTGACTGGGACTCACTTAGTGCTAGGGGCTTGGATGGGGCAGAATTTGTAAGGAGCATCCAGGAGGGCTTCTTGAAACAATATGTAGATAGTCCATCTAGGGATGGGGCTGTACTGGGCCTGGTATTGGGGAATGAGCCCGGCCAGGTGGTCGAAATTTCAGTAGGGGAGCATTTCGGGAACAGTGACCATAATTCCATAAGTTTTAAGGTACTTGTGGATAAGGATAAGAGTAGTCCTCGGGTGAAGGTGCTAAATTGGGGAAAGGCTAATTATAACAATATTAGGCAGGAACAGAAGAATTTAGATTGGGGGCGGCTATTTGAGGGTAAATCAACATCTGACATGTGGGAGTCTTTCAAATGTCAGTTGATTAGAATCCAGGACCAGCATGTTCCAGTGAGGAAGAAGGATAAGTTTGGCAAGTTTCGGGAACCTTGGATGATGCGGGATATTGTGAGCCCAGTCAAAAAGAAAAAGGAAGCATTCGTAAGGGCTGGAAGGCTATGAAATATCCCTTGAGGAATATAAAGACAGTAGGAAGAAACGTAAGCCAGGAGTCAGGAGGGCTAAAAGGGGTCATGAAAAGTCATTGGCAAACAGGATTAAGGAAAATCCCAAGGCTTTTTATACGTATATAAAGAACAAGAGGGTAACTAGGGAAAGGGTTGGCCCACTCAAGGACAGAGAAGAGAATCTATGTGTGGAGCCAGAGGAAATGGGCGAGGTACTAAATGAGTACTTTGCAGCAGTATTCACCAAAGAGAAGGACTTGGTGGATGATGAGCCTAGGGAAGGGAGTGTAGATAGTCTCAGTCATCTCATTATCAAAAAGGAGGAGGTGTTGGGTGTCTTGCAAAGCATTAAGGTAGATAAGTCCCCAGGGCCTGATGGGATCTACCCCAGAATACTGAGGGAGGCAAGGGAAGAAATTGCTGGGGCCTTGACAGAAATCTTTGCATCCTCATTGGCTACAGGTGAGGTCCCAGAGGACTAGAGAATAGCCAATGTTGTTCCTTTGTTTAAGAAGGGTAGTAAGGATAATCCAGGAAATTATAGGCCGGTGAGCCTTACGTCAGTGGTAGGGAAATTATTAGAGAGGATTCTTCGGGACAGGATTTACTCCCATTTGGAAACAAACGATCTTATTAGCGAGAGGCAGCATGGTTTTGTGAAGGGGAGGTCGTGTCTCACTAACTTGATTGAGTTTTTTGAGGAAGTGACGAAGATGATTGATGAAGGAAGGGCAGTGGATGTTGTCTATATGGACTTCAGTAAAGCCTTTGACAAGGTCCCTCATGGCAGACTGGTACAAAAGGTGAAGTCACATGGGATCAGAGGTGAGCTGGCAAGATGGATACAGAACTGGCTCAGTCATAGAAGACAGAAGGTTGCAGTGGAAGGGTGCTTTTCTGAATGGAGGGATGTGACTAGTGGTGTTCCGCAGGGATCAGTGCTTTGCTCTTTGTAGTATATATAAATGATTTGGAGGAAAATATAGCTGGTCTGATTAGTAAGTTTGCGGACGACACAAAGGTTGGTGGAGTTGCAGATAGTGGTGAGGATTGTCAGAGGATACAGCAGGATATAGATTGGTTGGAGACTTGGGCGGAGAAATGGCAGATGGAGTTTAATCCGCACAAATGTGAGGTAATGCATTTTGGAAGGTCTAATGCAGGTGGGAGGTATACAGTAAATGGCAGAACCCTTAGGAGTATTGACAGGCAGAGAGATCTGGGTGTACAGGTCCACAGGTCACTGAAAGTGGCAACGCAGGTGGATAAGGTAGTCAAGAAGGCATACGGCATGCTTGCCTTCATCGGTCGGGGCATAGAGTATAAAAATTGGCAAGTCATGCTGCAGCTGTACAGAACCTTAGTTATGCCACACTTAGAATATTGCGTGCAATTCTGGTCGCCACACTACCAGAAGGACGTAGAGGCTTTGGAGAGGGTACAGAGGAGGTTTACCAGGATGTTGCCTGGTCTGGAGGGCATTAGCTATGAGGAGAGGTTGGATAAACTCGGATTGTTTTCACTGGAACGACGGAGGTGGAGGGGCGACATGATAGAGGTTTACAAAGTTATGAGCGGCATGGACAGTGGATAGTCAGAAGCTTTTTCCCAGAACAAAGAAAGAACAAAGAAAATTACAGCACAGGAACAGGCCCTTCGGCCCTCCAAGCCTGCGCCGATCCAGATCCTCTATCTAAACATGTCGCCTATTTTCTAAGGGTCTGTATCTCTTTGCTTCCTGCCCATTCATGTATCTGTCTAGATAAATCTTAAAAGACGCTATCGTGCCCGCGTCTACCACCTCCGCTGGCAACGCGTTCCAGGCACCCACCACCCTCTGCGTAAAGAACTTTCCACGCGTATCCCCCCTAAACTTTTCCCCTCTCACTTTGAAAAAGGGTGGAAGAGTCAGTTACTAGGGGACATAGGTTTAAGGTGCGAGGGGCAAAGTTTAGAAGGGATGAGCGAGGCAAGTTCTTTACACAGAGGGTGATGAGTGCCTGGAACGTGCTGCCGGAGGAGGTGGTGGAAGCAGGTATCATAGAGATGTTTAAGAGGCATCTTGACAAATACATGAATAGGATGAGAATAGAGGGATACGGTCCCCAGAAGTGCAGAAGGTTTTAGTTTAGGCAGGCATCAAGATCGGCGCAGGCTTGGAGGGCCGAATGGCCTGTTCCTGTGCTGTACTGTTCTTTGTTCTACCCATACAGATTCCACATAGTCAGAGCTAATATCGTTCCTCACTATTGCATTAATTTCCTCTTTAACCTGCAATGCAACTCCGCCTTTTGCTTTTTATCTGTCCTTCCTAAATACTGAATATCCCTGGATGTTCATTTCCCATCCCTGGTCACCTTGCAGCCATGTCTCCGTAATCCCAACTATATCATACCCGTTTACATCTATTGGTGCGATTAATTCATGCACTTTATTGCGAATGCTCCACGCGTTAAGGCACAAAGCCTTAAGGCTTGTCTTTTTAACATTACTTGTCCCCTTCCCATTATGTTTCACTGTGGCCCTTGATTTCTCTGCCTATCACTTCTTATTCCCATTACTGTCTTTTGTTCTTGTCTTTGATTTCCCCCCCCCCCACCCCCCCACCCCCCCAGACTCCTTGCAAAGGTTCCCATCCCCCTGACATTTTAGTTTAAACCCTCCCCAACCACTCTAGCAAATACTCCCCCGAGGACATCAGTCCCAGTCCTGCCCAGGTGTAACACGTCCAGTTTGAACTGGTCCCAATGTCCCAGGAATCTAAAACCCTCCCCCTCACACCATCTCTTCAGCCACGTATTCATCCGCTATATCCTGCTGTTTCTACTCTGACTAGCACGTGGCACTGCTAGTAATCCTGAGATCACTACCTTTGAGGTCCTGCTTTTCAACTTACTTCCTAGCTCCCTATATTCTGCTTTTAGGACCTCATCCTTTTTTTTTAAACCAGTGTCGTTTGTACCAATTTGTACCACGACCACTGGCTGTTCACCTTGCCCCTTTAGAATGTCCTGTAACTGCTCTGCGACATCCTTGACCCTAACACCAGGGAGGCAACATACCGTCCTGGAGTCTCTTTTGCGGGCACAGAAACGCCTATCTATTCCCGTGACAATTGAATACCCTATAACTATTGCATTCCCACACTTTTTACTCCTCCCCTGTGCAGCAGAGCCAACCGTGGTGCAACGAATTGGGCTGTTGCTGCTTTCCCCTGAGAGGCCATTCCCCCCAACAGTATCCAAAGCAGTATATCTGTTTTTCAGGAGAATAGACCACAGGAGATTCCTGAACTACCTGCCTAGTCCTCTTGCTCTATCTGGTGGTCACCCATTCCCTTCCTGCCTGTGGAGTCTGAGCTTGCGGTGTGACCACCCATCGACGATACTCTCCGCCTCGTGGATGCTCTGCAGTGTCCCCAGCTGCCGCTCCAGCTCCGAAACCCGGGCTTCCAGGAGCTGCAGCTGGAGACACTTCCTGCACGCATGTCGGTCCCACGCACTGGAAATGTCCTTGGCTTCTGACATGGAGCACAAGGAACACACCACAGCTTTGAGCTCGCCTGCCATGACTTAACCCTTTAAATTAAACCTTTTGGAAGGCCTTAATATCAAATAATATCAATTACTCTTGGGCCCATCTTCCCTGGTCCTCGTTGCTACAGAACTCCTTAAAAAAAAACACTACTTACTATATATTTAAAAAAATTGTAAACCTTTAAACCTTTCTTACCTTAGATACTTACTCAGCTATTTAGAGCTATTCCCTGACAGCAGTGACTCACCAACCAATCACCTTGCAGCTTTCCTGTGACATCACTATTGGCATTTTTTCAAAACTCCGGCGTGCTGGAAGAGGTCCGATTGCTCTCCACTCCTAAATAACTTCAGAGCTGATGTGGCCTTTAATGGTCCAAAATATATCTGGCTCAAAACACCAGATGTAATGCTCTGTAACACCATGGCAGACAGTCAGTCAGTCAGTCAGTCCTCCTGAGATGAGATGTTTTTATTACATACTGTAGCTAACAGATCTACCTAGAATCAGCAATCATGGCAATTGGTTGTGTGTGTAGGTATAAAACCCTGAAATTCAAACTACCAAAAATCAGACTGAGAAGCCAGTGCTGTGGCTATTAAAATACAAGCTGCCTTCTATGGAAGTGGTGGCTTTATTGCAGCATGGTACATAACTACTTTAAGTTGGCAGTGAGTATATTTGTCTTTGCTGTATGCATTCTGTCTAAATTGTCTGCTGTGACCTCATTTCGGAACTGAAGAATGCAGCATTTTTTGTTACTTAAATAGCATCTAACAAAATTCAGTGTGTACATTCATTGCCTTAGGATAGGGGTGTCCAACCTTTAAGAATGGGGAAGAGCAGATAAATGTGTCCAAACCAGTGAGTCGGCTGCATACAATTACACAAAACTTTGAGATTCATTAATACTGCCTGTGCACCGTGTGAGACAGCTCAATTTGCATACACAAGACTGCCCATGTACATGGACAATGCAGAACCACCCACATGCAACAGTTAAATCATCACGTACATACAAAGCAAGACATCCATTTTTTTATATATATAGAAGTGAGATTCCCATTTGTACTCAATAGCCATACACCTCATGCCTACCTCTTCCCCTTAAATTTCTTAACTATCCTGCATTTGGAGGTCTGGTTAAAAGGCTGATTCCTAATTGGTCTAAATCTATCAGTCATGGAGCGGGCCTTTTCTAATGATCTAAGCCTCTCAGCAAAATTCCTTTGCACACAAGCTAAGATGGCAGGGGTTTGGTAGGCCAGATAGAGGAGCTCAAGGGTCACATTTGGCCAATGAGCCACATGTTGGACACTCCTGCTTTAGGGTATATTCTTTGGATACTGCTCCCTTCTAATATTAATACTGTGCTATTCTATAAATATAAAACTACAAATCTATGTGTGAATGTTTGTGAATTGCTCAGTGGTGCCTGCAATAATGAATTTGATTGATCAGAAAAAAGGTTTCAGAGCATGAAATATATGGTGAGTCTCAAGCTGCAGTTTGTCTTCCACAAGTATCATCGGGGAATGAAGCAAAAGTGATGACCTGTTTCATTTTATAATGTGATTTGTTAATAGGTGGTTCCATCAAGGACCCAATCCCTACACTGGTGCATCAGACTGGCTGTACTCAGGAGGATACTGGGATAGGAATTATGCGCACTGCAGTGATATTTATTAAGTCAACGCTAGAGAATGTCAGCCAGCATCTCTGATTGCTATCAGCAAATTTCAGGACATATTTCATGACTTTTTAAAAAAAAAAACAGTACAACCTCAACCATTGCAAATTTACTTGTTTGGTCTCTTCTAATAGGAACGTTCTTTGAGAGCTGTCTTGTAAGTACTGCCAAGAATGTACAATAGAAGCCTCTTAATGAGAGTATCACTTATGATCTTTCTTTTCTCCAATCTATTCTGGAAGTGTCCAAGGATGGAACTCTTTAACTGTCTCTGGCAGGTTTCTTATAAGGCAATAAGTGGGAGTAACACTGACCCACTGAGTTCCTTAAAACCGTTTATTGTATGGCATTAAGTTAAGCTATTTCAACGCAATCATGCTAGCTCCTCTTCATCTGTTTCTGAAAAACATAATCACTTATCACAATGTTACAGTATTTTAATTATATGCAAGTTTTCTTTAGATCCGTTATAGAGCTAGATAAGGATTGTGTCTGTAGCAATCTCTATCTAAACTGTTCTATAGTCTTTTGCCCTGTTTAGAACTCTGTTTAGGGATTGCATAATGTATCCATTAGTTGACACATATTTCATCAAAACAATAGTTCAATTTCAATATCTCAATTTATTACTAAAGTATCTAATTTCAAAAATGTGTATGAAAGGAGTGCTTTGCCTCTAATGCAACATGTTCTGTCTTATTATCGAATCATTGGTAATCTTAACACTTCATTTCCAGTTTTTTTTTGGTCTATTTAATGTGTGTTTGTATTGAATTTGATTTGTCATGTAGTGATATTTCTTTAAATAATTTGTTTAGTTCAGGAGTTTCAAAGCCATGGCCAGCTTTGCAAACCTTGTTTGGAAAAACTGTATAGCTAAAAGTGTAAAGAAAACTCTGTAATTATTTGTACAGTACATGAGAACTTAAGTTCCGGAAATCTTGAAGTTACAAAAACTAAACTTGCGTATATTAAAGCTACAATGTTTGAAATTAATTTGTGATCGGTTTGTACAATTGTGAAAAACACTCCCATTGTAAATACTAAATTCTAGTCAGTTTAGATTTACAATTCATCTAGCCTCTGTAAAATTAGATTGGGTTGTAGTCCAAGTATGACACTCACACCTCAGTAGCAGTTCTGTGTTGCACATCACCCAATGTGTTCATATACATAAGCTTCAGATGTGAAATAATTGGAATTCATTATGTTAAAATGAATTTCTCAAATTTCAAATGCATTTAAATCACATTTTGCAATTGTGATGCATTGCAGTTTGAAATTATGTTGGATTCAGTTAAACTCCTGATTAGCACATTTGATATTTTACTATTTTCAGTTAGAACACCTTCATCTCTCATTCCTCCAAAGCTTCAATAGCGAAAAATATGCAAACAGACCTGGGATTCTTCTCTATATCTCATATCTGCGAATACAAATTTTCACTGTGTGTATTGGGTTGAACTTAAAAAGGTATATAGTGCACATCTTAGAAGTAATGGAAGATCAACACTCTTATCAGATTTTTAACTAATGCTTTGTCAATGCAAGAATATCAAATGTTATATTGCTGCTAAATAAAGGCTTTACAAAATGTGTAGATATAAAACTATTGTCTTTGTTTAATATTTAATGCCGCATGGGGAGGGGAGAATGAAATCTTCTGAAGTGACTCCATTTATCAGCCATTTAGTTTTACCAGCACTGCAAACTTAATGATATTGTAGGAGTTGGTCATAAAGTATACAAGCCTCCGAGCCAACCCAGATCTATGCCAGATATTCATCCTAAATTCAGTCTACTCTGCTCCAAATGTTTGATATTAATGCTTGATTCTTCCAGAGATGTCAGCAGCCTTCAACATGGTGCAGAAACATTTTTCCACATCATACAGGAACTGAGCACGGAAGGTTCTCGAATGCTTCCTTAATGACATACCAGCCGTATTAGATCCCAAAGATTGGCTTCTGAAGCAGACAGCCTTCCCTGATGTTGGTCATAAATTGGCTAACTTCCATGGTTTGGCATCAGGCATACTTAGGAGGCCACAGTGTTCCAGTCTGGGCAGTCAAACAAACAAAGAACAGTACAGCACAGGAACAGGCCATTCGGCCCTCCAAGCCTGCGCCGATCTTGATGCCTGCCTAAACTAACACCTTCCGGGGCCCATATCCCTCTATTCCCTTCCTATTCATGTATTTGTCAAGATGTCTCTTAAACGTCGCTATCGTATCTGCTTCCACCACCTCCCCTGGCAGCAAGTTCCAGGCACTCACCACCCTCTGTGTAAAAAAAACTTGCCTCGCACATCCCCTCTAAACTTTGCCCCTCGCACCTTAAACCTATGTCCCCTAGTAACTGACTCTTCCACCCTGGGAAAAAGCTTCTGACTATCCACTCTGTCCATGCCGCTCATAACTTTGTAAACCTCTATCATGTCGCCCCTCCACCTCCGTCGTTCCAGTGAAAACAATCCGAGTTTATCCAACCTCTCCTCATAGCTAATGCCCTCCAGACCAAGCAACATCCTGGTAAATAAAAGCAAAATACTGCGGATGCTGGAAATCTGAAACAAAAACAAGAAATGCTGGATTCACTCAGCAGGTCTGGCAGCATCTGTGGAAAGAGAAGCAGAGTTAACGTTTCGGGTCAGTGACCCTTCTTCGGAACTGACAAATATTAGAAAAGTCACAGATTATAAACAAGTGAGGTGGGGGTTGGGCAAGAGATAACAAAGAAGGTGCAGATTGGACCAGGCCACATAGCTGACGAAAAGGTCACGGAGCAAAGGCAAACAATATGTTAATGGTGTGTTGAAAGACAAAGCATTAGTACAGATTAGGTGTGAATATACTGAATATTGAACATCAGCAAGTGCAAACCTGAAGAAAAACCTGAAAAAAACAGTGGGTAAGCAAACTGAACAAACTAAGATGAACTGAAATAAATGCAAAAAAAGATTGTAAAAAATGTAAAAAGGAATGCAAAAAAAAAGAAAAAATAACTAAAAATGACTAAAAATGAAAGTAAAGTGGGGGGCTGTCATGCTCTGAAATTATTGAACTCAATGTTCAGTCCGGCAGGCTGTAGTGTGCCTAATCGGTAGATGAGATGCTGTTCCTCGAGCTTGCGTTGATGTTCACTGGAACACTGCAGCAATCCCAGGACAGAGATGTGAGCATGAGAGCAGGGGGGAGTGTTGAAATGGCAAGCAACCGGAAGCTCAGGGTCCTGCTTGCGGACTGAGCGGAGATGTTCCGCAAAGCGGTCACCTGGTAAACCTCCTCTGTACCCTCTCCAAAGCCTCCACGTCCTTCTGGTAGTGTGGCGACCAGAATTGCACGCAATATTCTAAGTGTGGCCGAACTAAGGTTCTGTACAGCTGCAACATGACTTGCCAATTTTTATACTCTATGCCCCGACCGATGAAGGCAAGCATGCCGTATGCCTTCTTGACCACCTTATCCACCTGCGTTGCCACTTTCAGTGACCTGTGGACCTGTACGCCCAGATCTCTCTGCCTGTCAATACTCCTAAGGGTTCTGCCATTTACTGTATACCTCCCACCTGCATTAGACCTTCCAAAATGCATTACCTCACATTTGTGCGGATTAAACTCCATCTGCCATTTCTCCGCCCAAGTCTCCAACCGATCTATATCCTGCTGTATCCTCTGACGATCCTCATCATTATCCGCAACTCCACCAACCTTTGTGTCGTCCGCAAACTTACTAATCAGACCAGCTACATTTTCCTCCAAATCATTTATATATACTACAAAGAGCAAAGGTCCTAGCACTGATCCCTGCGGAATACCACTAGTCATATCCCTCCATTCAGAAAAACACCCATCCACTGGATACCCTCTGTCTTCTATGACCAAGCCAGTTCTGTATCCATCTTGCCAGCTCACCTCTGATTCCATATGACTTCACCTTTTGTACCAGTCTGCCATGCGGGACCTTGTCAAAGGCTTTACTAAAGTCCATATAGATAAAGTCAGTTGATTCTATGACCTCCACCAGTATAATTGCTGTTACTGCCCTAAACTGTCCATTGCTACATACAGAAGAACATAAGAACTAGGAGCAGGAGTAGGCAATTCAGCCCCTCGAGCCTGCTCCGCCATTCAATACAATCATGGCTGATATCATCTGGGCCTCAACACCACTTTCCTGCCCATTCTCCATAACCCTTCAACCAATTTCTAATTAAAAATCTGTCTATCTCGTCCTTTAAGTTTACCCAATGTGCCGGCATCCACCGCAGTCTGGGGTAGTGAATTCCACAGATTCATGACCCTTTGAGAGAAGTAATTTCTCCTCATCTCGGTTTTAAATCTGCTACCCCTTATCCTAAAACTATGACCTCTCATTCTAGTTTGCCCCACAAGAGGAAACATCCTCTCTATGTCTACTTTGTCGATCCCCTTAATCATCTTATTTACCTCAATTAGATCTCTCATTCTTCTAAACTCTAGACAGTAAAGGCCAAACTGCTCAATCCCTCTTCATAAGACAAACCCCTCATCTCTGGAATCAATCTAGTGAACCTCCTCTGAACTGCCTCCAATGCAACTGCATCCCTCCTCAAGTGAGGGGACCAAAACCGTACGCAATACTCCAGGTGCGGTCTCACTAATGCCTTGTACAGTTGCAGCAACACTTCCCTACTTTTATATTGTTTTAGCAATAAATGCCAAAATTCCATTTGCCTTCCTTATCACCTGCTGTACCTGCAAACTAGTTTTCTGTGATTCATGCACGAGGACACCCAGATCCCTCTGCACTGAAGAACTCAAGTTTCTCTCCATGTAGATAATTTGCCTTTCTATTCTTCCGACCAAAACCTCACCACGTTAAAATCCATCTGCCAAATTTTGGCCCATTTATCTAATCTATCCATATCCATTTGTAGATTTCTTATTTCTTTATTGCAACTTAACTGTCCCACCTATTTTAGTGTCATCTGCAAATTTGGCCGTCGTACCTTCTATCCCTGCATCCAAGTTATTTATATAGATTGTAAATAGTTGGGGCCCGAGGACTGAACCCTTTGGTACCCCACTAGTTACATCTTGCCAAGCAGAAAAAGACCCATTTATCCCGACTCTGTTTTCTGTTGGTTAGCCAATCCTCTATCTAAGCTAATAAATTGTCCCTAACCCCATGTGATCTTACCTTGTGTGTTAACCTTTTATGCGGCACCTTATCAAATGCCAGATATACTACATCTACAGGATCCCCATTATCCACTTTGCTTGTTACTGCTTTGAAGAACTCTAACAAATTAGTCAAACACGATTTACCCTTCATAAAACCATGTTGACTCTGATGGATTGTGTTTTGACTTTCTAAATGTCCTGTTATTACTTTCTTAATAATGGATTCTAATAATTTCCCAACGACAGGTGTTAAACTAACTGGTCTATAGTTTCCTACTTTCTGCCTCCCTCCCTTTTTGAATAAGGGTGTTACATTAGCTTTTTTCCAATCCACTGGAACCTTTCCCGTATCCAGAGAATTTTGGAATATTATAACCAATGGATCCACTATCTCTACTGCTACTTCCTTTAAGACCCTAAGATGTAGGCCATCAGGCCCTGGGGGCTTGTCTGCTTTCAACCCCAATAGTTTGCTCAGTACTTTTTCCCTAGTGATGATGATTGTTCTAATTTCCTTTCTTTCTATAACCTCTGCATTACCTGGTACTATTGGGATGGTACTAGTGTCCTCCACCGTGAAAACTGAAGCAAAATACTGATATAGTGTCTCTGCCTTTTCTGTGTTCCCTTCTATTAACTCCCCAGTCTCATCCTCCAACGGACCAACATTCACTTTAGCTACTCTCTTCCCTTTTATATACTTATAGAAGCTTTTGCTATCCGTTTTTATATCTTGTGCTAGTTTTCTTTCATAATTTACCTTTGCTCTTTTTATTACTTTTTTAGTAACCCTTTGTTGATCTTTAAAAGTTTCCCAATCCTCCAGCCTGCCACTGGCCTTTGCAATATGGTATGCTTTAGTTTTTGTCTTTGTTATCCTTAACTTCCTTGCTTAGCCATGAATGTTTTTTCTCCCTCCTAGAATATTTCTTCCTCTCTGGAATATATTTTAGTTGGGATAAATTGAATATCTCCTTAAACATCTGCCCCTGCTCGTCAACTGTCCTACCTTTTAGTCTTCCTGCCCAGTCCACTCGGGCCAAATCTGTCCTCATGCCTATATAATTACCTTTGTTTAACTCGAGAACGCTAGTGTGGGACTCCAGCTTCTCGCCCTCAAACTGAACTTGAAATTCTAGCATGCTATGACCACTTTTCCCGAGAGGATCCTTAACAATGAGATCATTAATTAATCCCACCTCATTACATAATACCAAATCTAGAATAGTCTGCTCCCTGGTTTGTTCCACACCATATTGCTCCAAAAAACAATCTCTCATACATTCAATGAACTGTCCCTCGAGGCTACCCATGCCAATTTGATTAATCCAGGCTATATGCATATTAAAATCACCCATGATTATTGCCGTACCTTCCTTACAAGCCCCCAGTATTTCCTGGTTTATACTGTGCCCCACTGCGGAACTACTGTTTGGGGGCCTATATATTACTCCCACCATGGACTTCTTTCCCTTGTTAGTTCTTATTTCTACCCCAAACCGATTCTACACCTTGATCTCCAGTGCCTATATCGTTTCTCACTACAGCACTGATCTCTTCCTTCACTAACAAAGCTACACCACCTCCTTTTCCTTCATGTCTATCCTTCTGAAATACTGAGTACCCTTGGATATTCAATTCCCAAACCTGGTTTCCCTGCAACCACGTCTCAGTAATCGCCATTAAATCATACCCATTTGACTCTATTTGCACTGTTAACTCATTTATTTTATTCCGAATTCTTTGTGCATTCAGATACAAAGCATTTAAGTTTATTCTATTATTACATTTCCCTACTCTTGTACGATTCCTTGGTGCAATAGGATGTTCACACATTCTGTCCCTTTTTATTTTCTGGTAACAATCAGCCTCACCATTAACCTGCACTCCTACAACTTACTGTTTTTCCATGCAACTGAACCCCCCCCCCCCCCCCCCCCCCCCGCCATTTAGTATAAAGCCCTATCTACAGCCCTAGTTATGCAATTCGCCAGGACTCTGGTTGCAGCATGAGTCAGGTGGAGCCCGTCCCATCGGAACAGCTCCCTCCTTACCCAGTGCTGGTGCCAATGTCCCACGAATTCGAACCCATTTCTCCCACACCAATCTTTGAGCCTCCATTTACCTCTAATCTTATTGACCCTTTGCCAATTTGCTCGTGGCTCAGGTCGTAATCCGGAGATTATTACCTTTTTGGTTCTGCTTTTTAATTTAGCCCCTAGCTGCTCATATTCTCTCAGCAGAGCCTTTAACCTCGTTCTATCTATATCGTTGGACCATGGACCATGACAACTGGATCTTTCCCCTTCCATTCCAAATTCCTCTGCAGCCCAAAAGAGATATTCCGAACCCTGGCACCAGAGCCTTTGGGACTCTCGATCCTGGCCACACAGAAGTGTCTATGCCCCTAACTATACTATCCTGTATTACGACTACATTTCTCTTTTCCCACCCCACTTGAATGGCTCCCTGTACCACGGCACTGTGGTCAGTTTGCTCATCCTCCCTACAGTCCCTGTTTTCGTCCACACAGGGAGCAAGAATCTAAACCTGTTGGACAAGGACAACGGCTGAGGCTCCTGGAGCACTACCTCCTGGATCCCACTACCTGCCTCACTCATAGTCACACCCTCCTGTCCCTGACCACTGGCTAAATTCAAGGTAGTTAATCTAAGGGGTGTGACTGCCTCCTGAAACACAGCATCCAGGTAACTCTCCCCCTCCCTGATGTGTCGCAGTGTCCGAAGCTCAGACTCCAGCTCATCAACTCTGAGCTGGAGTTCCTTGAACAGCCAACATTTGCTACAGAGGTGTTCACCAGGAACCACAATAGCGTCCACCAGCTCCCACATCATGCAAGTACAACACATCGCCTGGCCCTGCATCTCTTTTATTTAATTAGATTTTAATTTGTTATTTAAATTTCTGACTGTTAACCACTTTTGAGTCATAGAGATACAGCACTGAAACAGGCCCTTCGACCCACCGAGTCTGTGCTAACCATCAACCACCCATTTATACTAATCCTACATTAATCCCATATTCCCTACCACATCCCCACATTCCCTCAATTCTCCTACCACCTACCTACACTAGGGGCAATTTACAATGGCCAATTTACCTATCAACCTGCAAGTCTTTGGGAGGAAACCAGAGCACCTGGCGGAAACCCATGTGGTCACAGGGAGAACTTGCAAACTCCACACAGGCAGTACCCAGAACTAAACCCGGGTCGCTGGAGTTGTGAGGCTGCAGTGCTAACCACTGTGCCAACTAAACTTTAGTTTGTATACTTATAAATCAATCAAGTCTTACTCTATGTTGATTCAATTAAACATTTACCTGAATACTCACCCCAGCTGCTTTCCATTTCCCTGATCTCAATGTTCAATGTGATGTCAGTTTTTGATTTTTCTCGGGCTCCGCTCCGCTCTCACACGGGTTTTGGCACATTTTTGTATATCTTTGGTTCTGCTGCTCCGCTCCTCTCTGCCTCTCTCACACGGGTTTGGCGCGCTTTTTTATACCTCCGGTCCTGCTACTCCTCAGGCTCCGTTCCTCTCTGTCTCCTAGTCAAACCCAGCAGTAAAAGCTTCTGATGGTCTGCTGGTGTCTGCCATCATGTCAACCCCTTAAGAGTGATTCTTTTGCACTTTCAAATGCTCCTGGGCAAAGGATTTCAGAGTTCTGGAAATTCATCTTGTCATTTTTATTAGATACCGTAAAGGTGTATTTCATGGTTTCTCAGCTGCTTCCTACACTTGATTGAATTTACGTTCTAACCAAGCTGAGGTTGGTATTCTTTGAAGCTATGGGAGCAATTTTAACCTAGCCCACCCATCAGGAAACTGACAGGATTGGGTACAATGCTCTAGAATGAGGACAATCACTTGATCAATTAAGACTTGAGTTTTTTTTGAGAAACCAGCGCACCTGCTCGCCGCACAAAACTCTCAATTATTTTGGGGAATATTTCATTTAATAGGTTCGGTCTGTTTGTTTTTTCCCCAGCAACTAAAATTTCTTATCCAAAGTTAATGTTTGAACAAAACATTTTTAAAGTTGCACATTTTCACATGGTAACATGATTAAATTTATCTAGCGAATTACCTTTTATTTGTCAGTTAATATATCATTAACATTTTAACTTTAAGACCTCAGCTTCTCCCAAAAGCCTGGAGGTAGGCAGATGTTGGTAAGTAAATAAAATGTAGAGAGATCAACACTGAAACAGGCCCTTCGGCCCACCGAGTCTGTGCCAACCAACAACCACCCATTTATATTAATCCTACATTAATCCCATATTCCTACCACATCCCCACCATTCTCCTACCTACTCTAGGGGCAATTTACAATGGCCAATTTACCTATCAACCTGCAAGTCATTGGCAGTGGGAGGAAGCCGGAGCACCTGGCGAAAACACACGCAGTCACAGGGAGAACTTGCAAACTCCGTACAAGCAGTACCCAGAACTGAACCCGGGTCACTGGAGCTGTAAGGCTGCGGTGCTAATCACTGTGCCACCCATATTTTAAGATTTGGATGGATTTATCAAATTGGTTAGATTAGTATTCTATCTCACCATTCTACCTCCAGGTCTTCTCGACACTCCTATGCTCTAACTCCCCCCCCCCCCCCCCCTTCCAAATTCTAACCCAGCTCCAACCATCCCAATACTCATTCTACCCCTTATACTGCCAGGGGCATTCAAAATGGCAGGCATCAACAGGAAGGGAATCACCACTGTAAATTATTACTATATGATAGGAGATTATTAGATACTGAAAGTACTCCACCCCGCCCCCCCCCCCCCCCCCTCCAAACTATCCTTTAATTAACCATTTTTATTTTGGAGTCAAGAAAGTGCAGCCAAGTACAACATTTTTAGACATAATGTATGTACAGTAAAAAAAATTGCAAAGACATTTTTATTGCAGAGATTTTTAATTTTTTTTGTGTCCTGCTCTTTATTGTGTGTCAGTGGATTAATGTTACCCTAATATGACTGCGAAAGTATGTTTCATATTGAACTATGAAAATAATTCTCATATCGTTCAAAAGCATCTGAGCAAAATGAGTCATTTGATGGACTGATGTTCATTGCAGAATGTATTTCCTTCACAGTAGTGCTCAGGTTTTCAAAACGATTCACCAGATCCTGGACTTGGAACTCCAATTCACCGAGCCGGATATATACCTTGTGAAAAATTTCAGTTATGATGTTAAGTGATTCCTGTGGGGTTTCTGAATGTAATAACTGTAAATCCAGCTGAGAGTCTGGAACATGGCTGTAACTGTGGTAAGTCACTGGTGCAGAACCCTCATTTTCTGAATCTGAAGTGTGTTGGCTTAATACTTTTTCACTCTGGGTAGGGGATGATATAGACTCCATATCCTGTATTTCATTTACAGCTTCATTAACCCCTACATTGGGAAATACAGATCAGAAAAGGTGTGAAATTAATTGGACATAAAAATCATTGAAAAGTAAAATAGAGCAGCACCTGCGATAGTGAATTTTTGACAGCGTGGCCGCAGTTTTATACTTAATGAATGGAATATGGTCAGAATATTTTGACTAATGCAAATATCTTCACAAGTCCAAGAACTAGGTGAGACCAAAACAGGTATGTAAAATTAGAAGAGTGCTCTATAATGTTGACTTGAAGCTTATTTGAGAGTGCCTATTGAGAAAAAATTCAGACATGGGGGCTATAACTTCGTAAAGTAGTTTAATGCCTCTGCCTTGTGTGTTAGCAATTACTTGCTATAACCATAGACTGTCTAGCTGCATTTATTGGGCCCAAAAGCTTTATTTCTAGCCAATTGCTCCAAAGTGTAGAATTTTCCAATGCTAAGCAGAGCTCACAAATAAACTGTCTAGGTTCCATCTATAAACAGGTCTTTGCAGTCCAGGTTATTTGGTGCCTGAACATTTGTTTCACTGGTGACTTGAATTTTTAAATTGGGGAAACATATCCTGAAGTGGCAATGTACCCAAGTGAAAATCTGGACTTTAAAAGAAAATAGTTATTTGGTCATATAGAACTTGAGTATTGCCGAAAATAGAGCTGTTGTCTCTAGAAATAGAGAAAGCTTTTCATCTTGCACTCATCAGAGCAAACCTCAAGAATACCAATGTAAGGGAAAGCAACAACTTTATACTGTATGAGAAGAGAGTGCTGACTGGTTGGCAAGTGAATTCTGATTGATAAAGGCGTTGCCATGGAGAATGTACCAGTTTATGGTGATTGACAGTTAACTGTCAAGCTTTGTTTGAAATTTAAACCAGGCAGCTTGACTCTGATTGGTCAAGGCATTGCCCTGAGTAATGAACCAGTGAATGGCTGTCACATATACTGTTTAGCTGAAACAGGCGCAATGTGTGCACATGTTCTTTCTGTCTGCAAAGAAGAGGGCCCTCTGTATTAATATATGTAGATTCCAGTATGCGCAAATGCACCACACTGCGAGCCCAACTGACCATCTTAAATTGGTTGTCAGTGTAATTCTTAGCACACTGAGGATTATTTAGCAAATGTTGTCCAGTCACGGAATCACATCTAATGTTGGACACTGTGTTTTGAACTCTGCAGGCATGGACCTGTTGGCTATGGCCTGTACCTTGCCCGTTGCGAACAGCGGGAGGGACATGTTGTTTGATACGATCCGCCAGTCTTTGGGACGTACGGCCTATATACCTAGCATCACAGTGGCATTGAAATTCATATATCACAATAATCATTTGTGTGATAGGCAGGAAGTCTTTTTGGCTTGATGGCAGCATCCTGTTAGTGGTGAACACCACACATGTTGCTACTGCATAGTAGCAGGGTGTAACAGCTAGCTTCACCTGTTGCTCAAATTTTTGGGATACATTACCCTTCAAGGGTAATTTGAGCTAGACTGGGCAATTTTCAGGGCCGAAAATAATGACCTTATGACCCTATTTCAGCATCAAGCTTGCATGGTGAGCAAATGGCTCGGGCCCTATTTACGAAGTTGCTGATAAGGCCCATCTTATAGCGTGTGGAACTGTAAGAATCCCAACACATGTCGGGATAGACTTGGTCTCTCAAAGGATGATAATGCAAATATTGAATGGTCTTGATGGGGACAGCAAACATTCCCCATTGTGTGATAATGACTGGGCCATCAAGCTGTCTGCAGAGACAATTTATGGAGGGTAGGGTCATATCTGCTGTAATCTGATTACTATAAACTAATCAAGAAAGGACAATGTACAGAAGATGAGGTTATACCTGATCAAAGGGTTAAGGTGGATTATAGCCTTACATGGAAGGAAGGAACCCTCGGAGGGGGCCATAAATGGCAGATGCTGGGACAATTCGGGGCACACCGATTCAAGAAGAAACTAATCTACAGTCAACACAACACCTCAAGAAAGAAGATGGTGCCACAGCAGGTCGGAAGGCAAGGACTGAGGACGCCCTATATCCTGTTGTATAACTATTGCCGTTGGTTAAGTATTGATTGTATATTCTTGCTGTACTTAATAAACTCTCTCTCTTGATTAAGAAACCAGAGTTTGTACCCTATAGGTCAAAAGCTAGTCAACATCCCACCTAAACACACAAATCATACACCAGGCGTCTACTAATTGTGGTGAAGGTGCCTGATTGAAAAAAAAAAATTGGTTGGGAAAGATTATATGCATGATATAAACATGTTCTTTGTAACAATCATAGATCAGTTTTAGACAATGCATGGAAAAAATCTCTTCCCGAGCATTAATTCAACCCAAATTAATTCCATGCAGGATCAATACAGTTAGCAGAATCCTTCCCTTTAGTGCACTCGAGTCAAATCCACAGCCCACATGTGAAAGGAAAATGCTAACTTACTGGGGCACCCAGCCTCAATGAGTATTTTAATGAAACTTTCATGATTAATTACTTTAAATCATAAATGCAAAATCAGTAAATTGCTCTCATCAGATGGCTTGTTCATGTATTATTATTCAATGGTGGGTGAGAAACGAGACTCTTAAAAGTTCAGTAGCTAGTTTATAATTGGTGATGAGTTATAGGGACTTGAAAGATGACATGAAGACTGGGCTCTTGATTACTGTAGGGACTAATTCTGTTGTTCACTGAAAAAGCTAGGTAAGATTATTCTAGATAAAGCTGATGATATAGCAGCCATAGATATTTAAAATCTCACTACAAACCACTGCTTAGGGGAACATTTTGGGGAATGGTTAGAGTTGGGCAAAGGCTGACTAAATATAAATGAGGAACTATAGATCCCAAATTAGGAATGAGAAGCTACAGGCAAAAAGCAGAAGACCACTGAGTATTCCTTTAGTGATCAAGCACCTATATGAAACTAAAATGAACTTAAACATGGAGTAAGTTATATAAATATCCTGTAACAAGGATACCAGAAGCTGTCTTCAGAAGGGAAGTTCTGCTGAATTACAGATTATCTACATTCAGTGTGACCTTCCATAAGAAAATAGGAATTGCAGCAGGCTATATGGCCCCTCATGCCTGCTACGCCATTTAGTAGGATCACTACTGCTGTTTGACCTCACTTGCCAATTTTCTGCCCAATCCCCATATCCCTTGGTTCCCTTAGAGTTGAAAATTCTATCCTTCTTTCTTGAACAGACTCAACGACTGAGCATCCACTACTCTCTGGGCTAGAGAATTCCTAAGGTTTACTACTATCTCAGTGAAGACATTTCTGCTCATCTCAATCTGAAATGGCCAACCCTTTATCCTGACACTATGACTTTTAGTTCTCGGCTCTCCAGCCACGGGAAATATCCTCCCACCAGGTATTGTCAAGCCCTCTCACAGTTTTATATTTTTCAATGAGAATCACCTCATTCTTGTAAACTCCAGAGAATATAGGCCTGTTGTACTTAATCTCTCCTTATATCTCTAGTTCCAAGAATTAATCCAGTGAACCTTCATTACACACCCGCCTAAGGTAATTTATTCTTCCTATGGAAACCAGAACTATACACAGTATTCCAGGGTGTGGTGTCACTAAAGCCCTGTACAATTGCAGAAAGACTTCCTTAATCTTGTACTCAAAACCCCTTGCTATAATGGCCTACATACCATTTGCAATCCTAGTTGCTTGCTGTATTTGCATGTTAATTTTCTGTGATTTGTGTACAGGGACATCAAAATTCCTCCAAACACCAACATTTAACAGTTTAAGAACACCGGAACAGGGCGCGGTCATTGAGCCCCTCAAGCCTGCTCCACCATTCAATGAGATCATGACTGATCTGCGGCTTAACTCCATATACCTGCCTTTGCCCCATATCCCTTTGGTTAACAAAAAATCTATCAACCTCTAGCACAGGGTTGTCCAACCTTTTTGGGCAGAATGCCGCATTGTGAGTTTTGCTCGGCTTGGGAGGTCGGTGAGCAAATTTCAAAAGATAAAGGCATTAAAAATTTATCTTGCCTATAAAAACAAATATGCATTTTTGTGCAAAAGCTTTAAATGAGATTTAAATGAGTCTAATTTATTGACTTTCTCGTCACTATATTGAGAACTGACTTACATACCCAGCATTGTTTTTGCTTTAATAAGTAGCCAATCTCTGCCCGCACACTTCATGTATAGATGGCCACATTTCAGGAGAGACCTTGATCCTCTCTTCCCCTCTCCCTGAGCTGTGTGTATGTGTGTCTCTCATTCTCTCTTACCTCCCGCTTCCCCTCTAGGACTAGAGGACACAGATTGAAAGTTTTGTGCAAAAGATGTAGGGGGAATATGAAAGCACTTTTTTACACAGCAGGTGGTAATGACATGGAACTTGCTCACAAGGGTAGTGGAAGTGGAGACAATCAATAACTTCAAGAGGACGTTGGATGGTCACCTGAGCGAAATAGACTTGCAGGGCTATGGAGATTGAGCCCGGGAGTGGGACTGACTGCATAGCTCCGTGAAGAGCCTGCATGGGCTCGATGGACAGAATGGCCTCCTTCTGTGCTGTAACTAAATGACTATTTGACTTTCTCCCGTTTCTCTCTGTCCCCCTCTCTATCTGTCTCCATTTCCCCTCTCTTTATCTCCTTGTAGCCCGTCTCTGTCCCTCTCCAAATTTCTTTCCCTTCTCTCCACCCCCATGTCTCCAGTGTTCCCTGCTCTCTGCCCTTCCTCCCTGTCTCTGCCCCCTTCTCTCTCTCTCCCCCTTTTCTCTCTCGCGGTCCCCCTTTCTCTCGAGATTCCCCTTTCTCTCTCTCTGTCCCCCCCTCTGTCCTTGCCTTCCTCTCTCTCTATTCCCCCCCCCACCCCTCCGCCTCTCCCCCTCTCTCCCACAGTTGCAGAGTGGAATGCTCTTTCAAAGTTCTTTTAAAAAATCATTGTCAGTTTCACAGGTGATAGCGGCTGACATCAAGAACAGCTGTTCCCCAACAGACTCGGGGTTTTTAGGACGGCTTTTCAAAAAAAAAGTCAGAACCCGCCGGAAAACCCCCGAATCTGTTGGGAAACGGCTGTTGCCAATGTCAGCAGTTGGCAGCTCTGAAACTGACAATGATCTTTTTTTTAAAAGAACTTTATAAGAGTGTTCCATTCTCTGCAACTGTGTGAGAGTCAGCAGCTCTCACCTGTGAAACTGACAGCGCAATAGTTTAAAGCTGGTTCTGACAATTGGAAATTTCTCATCTCCAGTCACGGTGAGGATGAGGAACAGCCCCAGGAACAGTTTACACCCACGGGCCAGATGGAAACGTTTGGTGGGCCGGATCCTGGTCTGCGGACTGTATGTTGGACAGCCCTGATCTAGCATCACATGTGATCTGTCGAAGATGGTTCCAAACTTCTACCAAAGAAGTATTTCCTAATTTTTTTCCTAAAAGGCCTGGCTCTAACATTTAGACTATGTCCCCTAGTCCTAGACTCCACAACAAGCAGAAATAGTTACCATTTCAGAAATATTTTGTTTTTCTATTCTTCTGACTGAAGTGAATAACTTTACATTTCTTCATTCTTTAGTTCAACCCCTACATTTCACCAGGTTGAACAAAAATCCTCAAAAGGTCTCTCATTTAAGAAGTTGTCCTCTTGCTGAATATCTAAAACTCATATTGAGACCTGGATTTAATTTCTGTCTCATAAGCGACCAAAAATACTTTAGGTAAAACATTAAAATATGAGCATAAAGGAAGATTCATGCTGTACAATGGCTGCAGCAAAACAAGAACATCTTTACAAAAGAGGGGGCGATGCAGATATTGTAGTTAAGGAAGAGGGGTGTGAAGTATTGGATGTGATAAACATAGGAGAGAGGAAACATTAATAGGATTAGCATCCTTGAAAGTTGATAAATCACCAGGGCCAGATGAAATGTACCCCAGCTGTTTAAAGAAGCAAGAGAGGTAATAGCGGAAGGTCTGACTGTCATTTTCCAGTCCTCACTGGATACAAGTGTGGTGTCAGAAGATTGGAGGACTGCTAACGTTGTACCTTTGTTCAAAAAGGGAGCGAGGGCTAGACTGAATAATTACAGGCCAGTCAGTCTAACCTCAGTACTGGGCAAATTATTGGAATCAACTCTGAGAGACAGAATAAACTGACACTTGGAAGAGCACAGATTAATCAAGGATAGTCTGCATGGATTTGTTAAGGGAAGATCTTGTCTGACCAACTTGATCAAATTTTTTGAAGAAATAACAAGGAAGATTGATGAGGATATTAGCAAGGCTTTTGACAAGGTCCCACATGGCAGACTGGTTTAAAAAAAAAGCCCATAGGATTCAGGGAAATGTAGCAAGGTGGATACAAAATTGACTCAGTGGCAGGAAACAAAGGGTAATTGTTCATGGGTGTTTTTGCAACTGGAGGGGTTTCCAATGGCATTCTGCAGGGCTCAGAACTGGATCCCCTGCTTTTTGTGGTATATATTAATGATTTGGATGAAAATGTAGGGGGCATGATCAAGAAGTCTGCAGATGACACAAAGATTGGCCATGTGGTAGATAGCGAAGAAGATAACTGTAGGCTACAGGAAGATATTGATGGACTGGTCAGGTAGGCAGAAAAGTGGCAAATGGAATTCAATCCGGAGAAGTGTGAGGTGATGCATTTGGGGAGGTCAAACAAGGCAAAAGAATACACAATGGGAGAATACTAAGAGGTTTAGAAGAATTGAGGGACCTTGGAGTAAATGTCACCTCATTATAGAGAGGATGTAATTGCATTAGAGAGGGTGCAGACGAGATTTACAAGGATTTTGCTGGGACTAGAAAAATACAGCTATGAGGAAAGATTGGATAGGCTGTGGTTGTTCTCCTTGAAACAGAGAAGGCCGAGGGGAGATCTGATTGAAATGTACAAAGTCGTGAGTGGCCTGGATAGAGTGGAGGTGAAGATTCTATTCACCTTAGCACAGAGGTCAGTGATGAGGGGGCACAGATTTAAAGTGATTGGTAGAAAGACTAGAGGGGAGATGAGGAAATATTTTTTCACCCAGAGGGTGGTAGGAATCTGGAACTCACTGTCTGAAAAGGTAGTGGAGGCAGAAACTCGCAACTCATTTAAAAGGTGTCTGGATGTGCACCTCAAGTGCCGTAACCTGCAGGGCTACAGACCAAATGCTGAAAGGTGGGATTAGACTGGGTGGCTAATTTTTTGGCTGAAGCAGACACAATGGATTAAGTGGCCTCTTTCTGTGCCTTAAGCTTTCTATGATTTCTCTGATTCTGTGAACATGCCTGGAGAGAGCTCTGTCTGAACTCCAGCCAATCATGGATCATGTCAATCCATCATTCCTTTTCAACTGTGGGCGGCACAGTGGCGCAGTGGTTAGCACCACAGCTCCAGGGACCCGGATTCGATTCTGGGTACTGCCTATGTGGAGTTTGCAAGTTCTCTCTGTGACCACGTGGGTTTTCGCCAGGTGCTCCGGTTTCCTCCCACAGCCAAAGACTTGCAGGTGATAGGTAAATTGGCTGTTGTAAATTGCCCCTAGTGTAGGTAGGTGGTAGGGAATATGGGATTACTGTAGGGTTAGTATAAATGGGTGGTTGTTGGTCGGCGCAGACACGGTGGGCCGAAGGGCCTGTTTCAGTGCTGTATCTCTAAATAAATAAATAAAAAATAAATAAATAAACTTATTCAAGTCTGCGTAGATTAGGGGCATTGCAAAGTGCTGCACGATTTTAGGTAATGAGGTTCGAAGAATCCAAATTGAAACACCATCTTCCCATACTATTTATTTTGGACTGCCAATGCTTAGTAAAATAATGCATTACTGTCTCAATTACAATGCTTTAAATAGTGGCTAGTATATTATTAAGATGAACTCTCAATCTCCCTAGTACTGAATAACACAAATAAACGTTCCACTAAGCAGTTTACTAACTTCTGCAGAGCAACAGATTTTACCTCAGACTTTGTTCTCAATGAAAACCAGATGTTTCTTTTGTTCATAGAAAATGTTTGTGCCTTGTGTACATACACAAGGCTCTATTACTTTTAGAGTTGTGTAGGATATGATACTAAACAAATAGATGTGAACATTTTTTATTTCGCATTTTCAAAAAACACACAAGGTACAAAAAAGCACAAATGCGCACAAACTCTCAAATCATTACAAAGAGATACCAACAAATTTATTTGCAGATGAAAGAATCAAACTACAGCTTTGTGACAGGAGGTAATGGACTTCCTAGTCTATTCGCAAACGGTTTGTCGAGCCTGACCAAGATGATGGGTGAGATGTAAGGTCATTGATAATAACACAAATATTCCATCAGAACAAGTGAGCACTCACCGACCTTAATGAATATAAGGGATCACTTAGCCTCAAGAGTGAGCAAAGATCTAAGTAGTCGCTTGGTAGTACAGAACTTGAGTATTGCTGAAAAAAGAGAGATGCTGTCAAAGCTTTTCGTCTTGGACTTATCCAGATAGATAGAAGAAAGCCAAATTTCAAAGGGAGCAACAATTTACACTGCATGAGAAAAGGGTGCTGATTGGTTGGCAAGTCAACTCTGGTTGAGGCGTTGCTAAGGAGAATGCACCAGGGAACTAGAAGCTACATATATTCACATGCAGGGAATCTGCCCTCTGCAGGCAAAAGGAACATGTCCCAGCATTGCGCCTTATTTTGAATTAAACAGAAGTGTGTCCTTACACCCTTTCTTGAATATGGGTGTCACATTTGCCACATTCCAGTCCTCTGGCACCTCCCCCATATCGAATGAAGATTGGAAGATTATGGCAAGCCCTTCTGCTATCTCCACCCCCACTTCCTTTAGCAACCTGAATGCAAGCCATCTGGACCAGTCGACTTATCACTCTAAGCACAGCCAGCCTTTCCAGTACATCCTGCCAATCAATTTTCACCTCATCCGTTACCTCTACCATCTCCACTTCCACTGATGTTTTGTCAGCATCCTCTTTCTTAGTAAACACTGATACAAAGCCTTGCCCTGTGTCTGTAAGCATATATCACCCTCTTTGTCCCGACAAGGCCCCACCCCACCTCTTACTACATGCTTATTATTTACATGCAGGTAGAAAATTTTTGTGTTCACTTTTATGTTAACGGCCATTCTATTCTCATATTATCTCTTTGCCATATTCTTCTTAACCTCATCTCTCAACTTATTGTTTTTGGCTTGGTTCTCACTTGAAGAATTCACCTGGATCATATATGATTTCTTTTTGTTGCATCAGATTCTCTATCTCCCTTGTCATCCAAGGAGCCCTGGCTTTGGTTCCTTACCTTTCACCCTTGTTGGAATGTACTTAGCCTGTACCTGAAACATCTCTTCCTTAAAGATCACCTGTTGCTCTGTTACAGTTTTTTTCTGTAAATTTTTGGTTTCCACTTTGCCCTGGCTAGATCCCCACTCATCCCACTGAAGTTTTTTTTATTATTCTTTCACAGGATACAGGCTTCGCTGGCAAGGTCAGCATTTGTTGCCCATCCCTGATTGCTCTTGACAACTGAGTGGCTTGCTATGCCATTTCAGAAGGCAGTTAAGAGTCAATCACATTGCCGTGGGTCTGGAGTCAAACCAGGTAAGGATGGCCGATTTCCTTCCCTAAAGGATATTAGTGAACCAGATGGGTTTTTACGACAATTGATGATAGTTTCATGGCACTATTATTGAGACGAGCTTTCAATTCCAGATTTTTTAAATGAATTAATTGAATTTAAATTCCACGGTGGGATATGAACCCATGTCCCCAGGGTATAGGCCTGGTTCTCTGGATTACTAGTTCAGTGACATTACCACTATGCCACCATCTCCCCTTAAAGTTAGCCCTCTTCCAATTTAGAAGTTCAACTTTAGATTGTTCCTTGCTTTTCTCCATTGCTAATCTAACCCTTATGATACAATGATCACTCTTACCCATGTGTTCCCCCACAGACACTTGGTCCACCTCATTTCCCAGCACCGAATCTAGCAATGCCTCCTTTCTAGTTGGGCCAAAAACATACTGATCAATAAAGTTCTCTTGCACACATTTCAGAAATTGCTCCCCCTCCTTTCCCTTTATTCTAACATTATCCCAATTGATATTTGGGTAATTAAAGTCCCCCAATATCACCACTGTATAGTTGTTCTGCATCTCTGTGATTTCCCTGCAGATTTGCTCTTCTATCTCTCACTATTTGGAGGCCTATAAAATATCCCCAGTAGCATGGTCATCCCCTTTTTGCTTCTCAACTCGAACCAAATGGATTCTGTCTTTGCCCTCATGATACAGTTGCTTGCCAGCTACCACTGAATAATGCAGATGTTGAGAGATGCAGGATTTTCATAAGATCATAAGAACTAGGAGCAGGAGTAGGCCGTCCGGTCCCTCGAGCCTGCTCCGCCATTCAATAACATCATGGCTGATCTTTTCGTGGACTCAGATCCACTTACCCGCGCTCCCACCGTATCCCTTAATTGCTTTACTGTTTACTGAAGAAGCGTCAACTACTTCACTGGGCAAGGAATTCCATAGATTAACAACCCTCTGGGTGAAGAAGTTCCTTCTTAATTCAGTCCTAAATCTGCTCCCTCGAATCTTGAGGCTATGCCCTCTTGACCTAGCTTCACCTGCCAGTGAAAAACATCCTCTCTACTTGTATCTTATCTATTCCCTTCATGATTTTATATGTTTCTATAAGATCCCCCCTCATTCTTCTGAACTCCAATGAATATAATCCCAATCTACTCAGTCTCTCCTCATAAGCCAACCCCCTCAACTCCGGAATCAACCTAGTGAACCTCCTCTGCACCCTCTCCAGTGCCAGTATATCCTTTCTCAAGTAAGGAGACCAAAACTGCACACAGTACTCCAGGTGTGGCCTCACCAGTACCTTATACAGCTGCAACATAACCTCTCTGCTTTTAAACTCAATCCCTTTAGCAATGAAGGACAAAATTCCATTTGCCTTCCTAATTACTTGCTGTACCTGCAGACCAACCTTCTGCGATTCATGCACAAGGACACCTAGGTCCCTCTGCATAGCAGCATGCTGCAACTTTTTACCATTCAAGTAATAATCCTTTTTACTGTTACTCCTACCAAAATGAATGACTTCACATTTATTAACATTGTATTCCATCTGCCAGACCTTTGCCCACTCACTCAATGTATCTATGTTCCTCTGCAAAGTTTCACAGTCATCTGCACACTTTGCTCTGCCACTCATCTTAGTGTCATCTGCAAACTTTGACACCCTACACGTGGTCCCCAACTCCAAATCATCTATATAAATTGTAAATAATTGCGATCCAAACACCGATCCCTGAGGCACACCATAGTGACTGATTGCCAACCAGAATAGCACTCCTTTATCCCCACTCTCTGCTTCCTGTTAGTCAACCAATCCTCTATCCATGCTAATACTTTACCCCTAACGCCATGCATCCTTATCTTATGCAGCAGCCTCTTGTGCGGCACCTTGTCGAAGGCCTTTTGGAAATCCAGCTACACCACATCCACTGGGTCCCCATTGTCCACCTTGCTCGTAATGTCATCATAGAATTCCAAAAGATTTGTCAAGCATGTCCTGCCCTTCTTGAACCCATGCTGTGTCTGCCCAACGGGACAATTTCTATCGAAATGCCCTGCTATTTCTTCCTCAAGCATCTTCCCCATTACAGAGGGTAAGCTAATCGATTTATAATTCCCCATCTTTTGTCTACCTCCCTTTTTAAACAGTGGCGTCACATCTGCTGTTTTCCAATCAACTGGGACTACCCCAGAGTCCAGCGAATTTTGGAAAATTACTGTCAGTGCACCTGCTATTTCTCCCGCCATCTCTTTTAGTACCCTGGGATGCATTCCATCAGGGCCAGGAGACTGATCAATCCTTAGCTCCATTAGCTTGCCCAACACTACCTCTTCCGTAATAATGATTGTTTCCAGGTCCTCACCTACGTTCGTCTCTTTGTCAATTACTGGCATGTTATTAATGTCCACCACTGAGAAGACCGATACAAAATACCTGTTCAATGCCTCGGCCATTTCATCACATCCCATAACTAAATTCCCCTTGTCATCCTCTAAAGGACCAACGTTTACTTTAGCCACTCTTTTTCGTTTTATATATTTATAGAAACTTTTGCTATCTGTCTTTATATTCTGTGCTAGTTTTTTCTCATGTTCCATCTTACTTTTGTCTTGATGACTTATGGCGATCAGCAATTTCTCTCATGACGAACAGCTGGAGGCTTTTCCAAGGGGAGAAAGCTGAAAGCCACAGATTTCCAAAGACTTCACCCCCCACTGAGGTGGGGATACTTTACCCGCTCCCCCTCCTCAACCTTCAGCAGGGCAGCAGCCGCTCTTTCACCTGCTCCCTGATGCTGCTCCAGTACCCCAACCGCCGCAGCAGCGGCTGGGCCTCCCATGGGCGGCCTTCTTCCAAGGCCCGGGCCACTACCTCAGCAAGCTCCCGCAGCCGGTCCTCAAGACATTTGGCCACCCAGCGGACCTCGGCCTGTCTCTGGGCCACTGCCAGCTGCTCATCGAATTGAAGGACGGTACTGGGGAAGGCGCAGAAACCAGAACAGAGGCAGTGGCCCTCTGCCCGGTTACTGAGATTCCAAGTGTGCGGAGTCCCCATCCAGTGCAGGATCCCAACACTTACTCAGCTTTTTAAAAATAATACATTAATGTTATCACAGGCCGGAATTAGAGTGTGTACTCCACTTGTTAGGGCCCCTGCTCAGGGATATGAGCTAACAACCCCACTGCCTTGTGGGCGTCTTGGGAGAGACTAAGGCTAAGGGAGTAAACCCTAACAGAAAATCCGGAGCGGAGCCCTTAAGGCGGTCATGTGTCACCTTTGGCATGTTTCCGGCAGTTCCTGCAGCCAAACTGGTGCCAAATGTCGTGCTCTGCTCTCCTCTGGACCCCACTAAGAAGGCCGAAAGTGGGGGAGGGGGGGGGGTGGTTTGACGCTTGGGCAACTCACAACTCCATACATTCTGCCCAGGCATGCACCATGGAGAGGTCACTCCATAGTCGCCGCGCAGCGACCAAAGCAACACGGAAGGCTGCAGTTTTAAGTCTAGCTCAATTGGCATAGAGATTGGGCGCCACGGGTTGCCTTTGTTAGTGGGAGAAGTCGTCGCATCACATTGGACAGCTACTGCTCGCCTCAAACCGGGCAGCCCCCCCGGTCAGTAAGGTTCTGTCCTGCCACAGTCCACCTGCTTCAATGGGTGCTTGGAGCTCAGGGTCATTGCCTGACAAGCGGACTGTAATACCACACCAAACAGCACGACAAAAAAAGGAAAGAAGGTACCAACCCTCCGTTTTGCAAGCTGGAACGTCAGAACTATGTATCCTGGCCGGTCAGAAGATCTTACACAAATCGACGACTCTCAGAAGACTGCCATCATTAACAACGAGCTCAGCAAACTCAATGTGGACATTGCAGCACTTCAGGAGACATGCCTCCCTGCAAGCGGATCACTAAGGGAGCAAGACTACACCTTCTACTGGCAGGGTAGGGATCCAGAAGAACCAAGACAGCATGGAGTGGGCTTTGCCATCAGAAACTCTTTGCTCAGCATGATCGAGCCATTTGTAGGTGGCTCTGAACACATACTGTCCATCCGCCTGCTCACCGCGTCTGGTCCAGTACACCTACTTAGCATTTATGCTCCAACTGTCTGTTCCCCACCTGAAGTTAAAGACCAGTTCTACAAGGCGCTCCATAATATCATTAGCAGCATTCCTAATACTGAACATTTGTTCCTGCTGGGGGACTTTAATGCCAGGGTTGGGGCCGACCATGACTCATGGCCCTCCTGCCTTGGGCGCTATGGCATTGGAAGGATGAATGAGAATGGACAGAGACTGTTGGAGTTGTGTACCTGTCTCTGCAACTCGTTCTTTCAAACTAAACCCTGTCACCAGGTTTCATGGAGACACCCAAGATCATGTCGTTGGCACCAGCTGGACCTCATCGTCACAAGGCAAGTCTCCGTAAACAGTGTTCAAATCGCACGTAGCTTCCACAGTGCGGACTGCGACACTGATCACTCCCTGGTGTGCAGCAAAGTTAGACTCAAACCAAAGAAGTTACATCACTCCAAACAGAATGGCCGCCTGCGTATCAACACTACCAGAATTTCTTACGCACAACTGTTACAAAGGTTTCTCAATTCGCTTGAAAAAGCCCTTCAAAACACTTCTGCAGGGGATGCAGAGACCAAGTGGGCCCACATCAGAGACGCCATCTATGACTCAGCAATGACCGCCTTTGGTAAACTTGAGAAGCAGAATACAGACTGGTTTCAATCTCACTTTGAAGAGGTGGAACCAGCCATAGCCGCCAAGCGCACTGCACTGCACTGCTGAATGACAAGAAAGCCCCCAGCGAGTTAACATCCTTAGCACTTAAAGCCGCTAGAAGCAACACGCAAAGAACAGCCAGGCGCTGTGCAAATGACTACTGACAACATCTATGCAGTCGTATTCAGCTGGCCTCCGACACCGCAAACATCAGAGGAATGTATGACTGCATTCAGAGATCTTTTGGGCCAACCACCAAGAAGATCGCCCTCCTCAAGTCTAAATTAGGGGAAACGATCACTGACCAAAGCAAGCAAATGGATCGCTGGGTGTTGCACTACCAAGAGCTGTATTCCAGGGAAAATTATGTCACTGATACCGCCCTCAATGCGGAGCTGGATGAACAGCCAACAAAATGGGAGCTCAGTAACGCCATCGAATCTCTAGCCAGCGGAAAAGCCCCTGGAAATGACGGCATTACCCCTGAAATACTCAAGTGTGCCATGCCTGCTATACTCTCAGCACACCATGAACTGCTTTGCCTGTGCTGGCATTAGCTATGAGGAGAGGTTGGAAAAACTCGGATTGTTTTCACTGGAACGACGGAGGTGGAGGGGCGACATGATAGAGGTTTACAAAGTTATGAGCGGCATGGACAGAGTGGATAGTCATAAGCTTTTTCCCAGGGTGGAAGAGTCAGTTACTAGGGGACATAGGTCTAAGGTGCGAGGGGCAAAGTTTAGAGGGGATGTGCGAGGCAAGGTTTTTACACAGAGGGTGGTGAGTGCCTGGAACGTGCTGCCAGGGGAGGTGGTGGAAGCAGATACGATAGCGACGTTTAAGAGACATCTTGACAAATATATGAATAGGAAGGGAACAGAGGGATATGGGCCCCGGAAGTGCAGAAGGTGTTAGTTTCGGCAGGCATAAAGATCAGCGCAGGCTTGGAGGGCCGAATGGCCTGTTCCTGTGCTGTACTGTTCTTTGTGACATGAAGTCTTGTGACATTGACCACAAGTCGTGGGAGGCAGTTGCCAGTGATCGCCAGAGCTGGCGGACAGCTATAAAGGTGGAGCTGAAGAGAGGTGAGTTGAAGAGACTCAGCAGTTGGCAGGAAAAGAGACAGCAGTGTAAGGAGAGAGCCAACTGTGTAACAGTCCCGACAACCAACTTTACCTGCAGCACCTGTGAAAGAGTCTGTTACTCTAGAATTGGCCTTTATAGCCACTCCAGGCACTGCCTCACAAACCAGCTCTAGGCACTTACCCATTGTCTCTTGAGACAAGGAGGCCAAAAAGGAATAGCTGGAATAGATTGTACACTGTTTATAGATGGCGTGTTTGATGGACTGAATGGCCTTTTGTCACTCCATGATGTTCATGTACAGTGGGACCTTAATTCTCCTTGTTCCAAATATCCACGGAATCTAAATAAGTGTCTCCTTGTCATATGGAATAAATAAGAAACACTGAAAATAAAATAAGTGGTGTAGATAATAGGAAACCACTGGGATTGAGCCTTCCAATTTTTTTCTTTACAGTTCTGCTCCTGCAGATAAGATCAGATCATAATTCAAGATCTGATACTTCCCTCTCCCTCAGGCACTGGAACCCCACCATTGACCCAGAAAATCTGCTGCAAAATAATCCTGATAATAGCCATAGCTATTGCGGTAGGTACTAATGGGAGCTCTATGTTTATCTTCAGCAAGAACATAAGCAGCAATCTCAGTAATGCTGCCAACATAGAAACTTGGCTTGTTAAATGAGCTCTAATAGTGATGAGCAGAACTCATGTAACAGATGGTTATTACATTCAACAAATACTCCAACACAGAAACATGTTGAAAGAGACAGGCTTTGTACTGATTTTGAAGTTGCCAGCTCTGCAGTGCTGATGCTATTGGAGACTAGTGAGAGGAATGAATGCGTGCAGCCTTTGGTATTTTCATTTGGTGCGGGGGTGTATGCTTCGCGGCAACAGTGCTACCTTAGGGATTCCTCCATTAGGACTGTTCCTCCAGATTCCATTTGAATGCTTATTACATATATTTCATATAATCCTTCGGTAATCTGCTCCCAAACATTTTCCCCGCTTACATAATGGAAGCCAGCGAATGAGGCACAGCATGACATACCTGAATCTAAGCCTAGATGTTAGAACCTGATGGCCATGATGTCACGGGTATCACTGTGAAAGGAGAAATTGTTGCAGAACCGAGCCACATGAAGACCCTGCAAAGATGCTCCGAAATGTACGACAAATAGCAGCAGATGCCCAAAATGATACTTTGTGGCACTATCTGAGGGGGCTTCTTGACAATGCAGAGCATTTTGGAGCAAGTGGCAGCTCCAGGAATTTCTACACATTTCACACAGAACAGAGGCCTCTTGACCCATAACTGCATGGGTAACCACATTTGATGAAGTGCCATATAACAGGCCTGTTGTCAGCAAAGTTAAAGCCCATGGAATTAAAAGGACAGTAGCAGCATGGATACAAAATTGGCTGAGTGATAGGAAACAGAGGGTAGTTGTGAACGGTTGTTTTTCAGACTGAGGAAAGGTATATAGTGGGGTTCCTCAGAGGTCAGTGTTGGTACTCCTGCTGTTCTTGATCTATATTAATGACCTAGTCTTGGGTGTAAAGGACACAATTTCAAAATCTGCAGATGACACAAAACTTAGAAGTATTGTGAACTGTGAGGAGAATACTGATCAACTTCAAGAAGACAGGCTGGTGGAATGGACGGACTCGCGGCAGAAGAAATTTAATGCAGAAAAGTGTGAAGTGATCCATTTTGGTAAGATGAGGCGAGGCAATATAAAGGGTACAATTCTAAAAGGGCAGGGGGGGGGGCAGGACCAAAGGGACCTGGGGGTATATGTGGACAAATCATTGAAGGTTGCAGGGCAGGTTCAGAAAGCGACTAGTAAAACATCCGGGATCGTGGGCTTTATAATAGGAAGTTATGATGAAGGTGTGTAAAACACTGCTTCAGCCTCAACTGGAGTATTGCGTCCAGTTCTGGGCACCACACATTAGGAAGGATGTTAAGGCATTAGCTAGGGTGCAGAAAAGATTCACGAGAATAGTTCCAGGGATGAGGACTTAGTTACGTGGATAGGTTGGATAGGTTGGAGAAGCTGGGGCTATTCTCCTTGGAGAAGATTAAGAGGAGATTTGATAGCGGTGTTAAATATTATGAGGGATCTGGATAGAGTGGATAGGGAAAAACTGTTCCCACTGGCAGAAGGACCCAGAACCAGAGGACACCGATTTAACGTGATTGGCAAAAGAAACAACAACATTAGGAAAAATAGTGTGGTGGAAGCAGTTCAATTGAGGTCTTCAAAAGGGAACTGGGTAATTATCTGAAGAGAAAAAAAATTGCAGGGCTATGGGGAGAAGGCAGGGCAGTGGGACTCAGTGAGTTGCTCTTGCAGAGAGCCAGTACAGACACAACAGGCTGACTGGCTCCTTTCTGTGCTGTAACCATTCTATGATTTTAATGTTCTTCTGAAACTATACACGCTGGTGCTTGAGTTTTGTGGGAGGGGTTCAATCTACTGCACTGCGGCCTTTATGAACCTGGGCGCCTGCTGTTATTCCTCCAACAACTAAATTGAAGGGAGAGAATTGACCTTGGTGGAAAATATTTTGCAACCTTCCCCTTTGTTTTAGGAAAATTCTGCAAACAAGAAACAGTCCTGAGGTAGATTCCCAGATGTCGATGGAAGCCACCAAAATAAACAGCAAGCCAAAAACCTGACAAACGAACGATCCGAAGTAACATGCTTCTACCTAATAGCATCATAAAATGCAGCAATTTGGGGTGATGCAGATAGTGAGTCATTGAAACAAGATGTTTCGCAATGCCCAGGAGTCCCAGCATTTTTCAGCTGCTGTTCCAACCAAAACCCTGCTTTATAGTGACTGATCCTAGGGTGTAAACTCTAAAAACATCATTGGATTGTTGCACCCTAGCTAGTACAGGTGCATCTTATACTCTCCCTCACGTCTGGCAGAATGCAGAGTGGAATTTGCACTTAATCAGCCAGGTTTACAATGTAAGGGTCAATTTTTCAGCTAGTGGAGCAGGCTGACTCATGCTTAATCTGACCATAATAGTTAAAAAAAGCATCCCTCCTTCATTCTGCTTTCTGTGCAGATTTGGGGGGCGGGGGGAATGGGGATTGGGCGGTGGGGAGAGCCGTTCTATAGCCAAGTGTCTAGTTCTCCTGTTAGATGTTTAAGGATGCAGTACCGTCTAAGATCTTTCAGGTGATAAGTCTTAAAAGCTTGACAGTTAGCAATTTGTAAATCTGTGAATAGAACACAGTGATAAGATCGAAGATCAAAATTTATGGTAAAATGCCACAAATTGCTTTGATATTCTTAATGACCTTAGTGCAGCATACATTTCTATACTTGTGACAAGGATTACTGTAGCAGTGCCAACACTGTTCGGCCGGGCTACTCAAATTGTGGGACTGCAGTTCCTGTGCAGGCTGAAAGTTTTTCACATCCAAACTGCATAAGACCACCTGGACGCTGAAATAACTTCAGGTCTGTGGGAGGTAGGAAGACAGATTGAGATAGAGGCCTGCTACCCGACCCGTACCCGACGGAATCCGACGACATGTGTCAGGTTTGGGTCGGGTCGGGCTCATCATCCGGGCTCCCGTCAGGTCAGGCTGAGTCCAGGTTGGGCCAAGCCAGACACACATGGTAAATGCTCTGCTGGTAAGTATTAAAAATAACAAACTTACATGAGCTGGGAGTCCGGGACGAAACTGAGTGCGCAGTGAGCGACTGACGTCACTATGACGTCTCACGCATGCGCTGCAGCTTCTTGTAGGTTTGGTGTCCGGAAGGTAAGTAAACGGATGGTAGGGGCGGGTTCGGGTCGGATCGGGGCAAAATTGGAGGGATTTGGGCAAGGTCGGGCTCAGGCCTGCTGTGGTTCGGTCGGGTTCTTTTTTCCAACCTAAAGCAGGCCTCTACATTGATACTTGTGCAGAGTGCAATGAAGAAACTGAAGCTGGCATGTAGTGTGACCAGGCAGTGCACAGCAGGGACATATTTGAAATTGCAGAAAGAATGCCGTTGGAACCAGAGCCTGGAAACACTAAATGGAGAACAGCAGGGGAACAGAACAGTTTGTAGATGCTTCACAGTCCTCAAGTTGCACCTGCATAAAGGATTTTGGACACAAAAAAGCCTCTTCTGCTGAATTGACCAACACATCATTTTATCAGGTCTGTGTAGAAACAATGTGATTAATGCTGCAATAACAGACGCACCCAGTAATAGATCCTGATCCAACCTTCCACTCACAAATCACTGCACATGACAGCAAAAATGAACACTATGTTCAGTTCCTCTGATGTCGAAGGGGAAGGTAATCCTGTGGGTAGTAGCATCACTGATTGTTATCTAACCGTGGACCATTTCCCTGCTCTGTATTAATTCAATAATATTATTATTCTTTGCCTGTGTCTCTCAGCAATGGTAACCACATTTCCGAATGAAATTCCCAAGGCAGTAGGCCTGAAATAACAGATGTCCTTTTTTCTCTCTAATGCACCCACAAACTAAATGTTCTTCAGACAACAAACATAATAACAACTGTTTTCCCTGTCTATTGTGCCAATAATGCTTTCAACATGGCCTTCCTTTCCTGATCCATGTTTTTGCCCCCAAGGTCATTTCAAAGATTTTCCCTTCAACAAACCTAAGGTTTTTTTTCACTCGTTCATGGGATGTGGGCGTTGCTGGCTAGGCAAGCATTTGTTGCCCATCCCTAACTGCCCTTGAGAAGGTGGTGTTGAGTCTTGAACCGCTGCAGTCCATGTGGGGTAGGTACACCCACAGTGCTGTTAAGAAGGATTTTGACCCAACTTGGAGGGGAACTTGCAGGTTGTGGTGTTCCCATGTATCTGCTGCCCTTGTCCTTCTCGGTGGTTGAGGTCGTTGGTTTGGAAGGTGCTGTCTAAGGAGCCTCAGTACGTTGCTGCAGTGCATCTTGTAGATGGTGGTGGAGAGAGTGAATGTTTGTGAATGGGATACCAATCAAGCAGCCGCTTTGTCCTGGATGACGTTGAGCTTCTTGAGTGTTGTTGGAGCTGCACCCAACCAGGCAAGTGAAGAGTATTCCATCATACTCCTGACTTGTGCCTTGTAGACAGTGGACAAGCTTTGGGGAGACAGGAGGTGAGTTACTTGTCTCAGGATTCCTAGCCTCTGACCTGCTCTTGTAGCCACAGAATTTATATGGCTACTCCAGTTCAGTTTCTAGTCAATGGTAACCCCCAGGATGTTGATAGTGGGGGATTCAGCGATGGTAAAGCCATTGAATGTCAAGGGGAGATGGTTAGATTCTCTCTTGTTGGAGATGGTCATTGCCTGACACTTTTGTGGCACGAATGTTACTTGCCACTTATCAGCCCAAGCCTGGATATTGTCCAGGTCTTGCTGCATTTCTATATGGACTGCTTCATTATCTGAGGAGTTGTGAATAGTGCTGATTGTGCAATCATCAGTGAACATCCCCACTTCTGACCTTATGACTGAAGGAAGGTCATTGCTGAAGCAGCTGAAGATGGTTGGGTCTAGGACACTACCCTGAGGAACTCCTGCAGTGTCCTAGAGCTGAGATGATTGACTTCCAACAACCACAGTGATCTTCCTTTGTGCTCCGTCCGACTCCAAGCAGTGGAGAGTTTTCTCCAATTCCCACTGACTCCAGTTTTGCTAGGGCTTCTTGATGCCAAACTCAGTCAAATGCTGCCTTGATGTCAAGGGCAGTCACTCTCACCTCACCTCTTGAGTTCAGCTCGTTTGTCCATGGTTGAACCAAGACTGTAATGGAGCTAAGGGTCCCTGACAGAACCCAAACTGAGCATCACTGAGCAGGTTATTGCTAAGCATGTGCCACTTGATAGCACTGTCGGCAACACCTTCCATTTACTGATGATTGAGAGTAGACTGATGGAGCAGTAATTGGCCAGGTTGGATTTGTCTTGCTTCTTGTGTACAGGACATACCTGGGCAACTTTCCACATTGCCGGGTAGATGTCAGTGTTGTAGCTGTACTGGAACAGCTTGGCTAGGAAGTTCTGGAGCACAGGTCTTCAGTACTATTGACTGGGCCCATAGCCTGGACAGTATCCAGTGCCTTCAGAGGTTTCTTGATATCATGTGGAGTGAATCGAATTAGCTGAAGACTGGCATCTGTGATGCTGGGGACTTCAGCAGGAGGCCGAGATGGATCAGCCACTCATCACTGCTGGCTGAAGATTGTTGCAAATGCTTCAGCCTTATCATTTGCAATGATGTGCTAGGCTCCCCCATCATTGAGGTTAGGGATATTTGTGAAGCCACCTACTCCAGTTATGTGTTTAATTGTTCACCACCATTCACGACTGGGTGTGGTGGGACTGCACAGCTTAGATCTGATCCATTGGTTGTGGGACCGCTTAGCTCTGTCTGTCCCATGCTGGTTAAGCTGTCTGGCACGCAAGTAGTTGTGGGCTGTAGCATCACCAGGTTAACACCTCATTTTGAGGTATGCCTGGTGCTGCACCTGGTATGCACTCCTGCACTCTTCTTTGAATCAGGGTTGATCCCCTGGCTTGATGGAAATGGTAGAGTGGGGTATATGCCAGGCCATGAGGTTACAGATTGTGGTTGAGTACAATTCTGCTGCTGCTGATGGTCCACAGCGCCTCATGGATGGCCAGTTTTGCATAACAGATTCCAGCTCGATGGAGTACTGCTTCGACTGAGTACTTAGTTCGGGGAATTTGTGAGATTCACAGGCAGCGGTGGCAGTGGAAGACCTGGGTGGAGACTTGAGTGCTATGACCGAGGAATTTAAAGTGGGGGAGAGAGCCTCAAGTGTAATCTCTGCCAACAAAAGCTACAAATGCAAAGTAGCTATAGTGATGTCACAACCAGGGAAGGAGCCGATTGGAGAGTAGCTGGTAAGTAAAGGCACAGCAGGGAACCTCAGCCCTGTAGAATGCACATACTGTGCCATGTGGGAATTCCTGGATGCTTCTCTTGGCCTGGATGACTACATGTACAGGAAGTGTCACCAGCTGGAGTAACCCGAGCTCTGGGTTTCGGAGAGGCGGCTGGAGTCACTATGGGGCATTCGCGAGTCTGACAGCTTTGTGCTTAGCATATTTCTGGATGTGATCAGCCCGTAGCTTAAAAATGTGCAGGCAGAGAGGGAATGGGTGACTATGCAATAGACAGGGAGGACCAGACAGTCAGTGCAGGGATCCCAAAAGTGCATCTTACTCTGCAGCGGCATTCAGTTCTGAATACTGGTGAGAGTGGTGGCACCTCTGGGGAGTGCAGAAAGAGCCAAGGCCATGGCACCATGGGTGGCTCAGCTGCACTGGGCGGTGGCAGGGGGGTGGTGGTGGGTGGGGAAAGGAGAGGAAGAGGAGTGAAAGAGCAACAGTGGTAGGGGATTAGATAGTGAGGGGAACAGACAGGCGCTGCTGTGGCTGCAGACACGATTCCAGGATGCTATGTTGCCTTCCTGATGCCAAGGTCAAGGATGTCACTGAGTAGCTGTGGGACATTCCGAGGGGTGAGAGTGAACAGCTAGAGGTCGTGGTCCATATCGGCACCAATGACATAGGCAGAAATAGGGATGGGGTCCTGAAGGCAGAGTTTAGGGAGCTAGGAGAGAGACTGAAAAGCAGGACCTCAAAGGTAGTAACCTCCTGCTGCCAGCGTTAGTGAGTACAGAAATAGGAAGATAGAGCTAATGAATACGTGACTGGAGAGATGCCGCAGGAGGGAAGGCTTTAGATTCCTGAGGCATTGGGAACGCTTTGGGGGAGGTGGGGCATGTACAAGCCGGAAGGGGTGCACCTCAACAGGGCCGGGACCAATATCCTCACAGGAGGTTTTGCTAGTGCTATTGGGGAGGGTTTAAACAAGCTTGGCAGGGGGATGGGAACCTGAAAACAGATTCCGAGGGAGGGAAGCAAAGCTGGAAAAGGAAGACAGAAAATTAGTAAGTGTCTTTGGAAAGCAGAGGAAACAAAGGTTAGAAAATAGACAAAAAGAGCGTTTGGCAGTACTAAATGGTGTATACTTCAATGCAAGAAGTGTAGGGAATAAGGCAAATGAGCTGAGCGCACAGATTTACATGCAAGTATGATACCATAGCTATTACTGAGATATGTCTAAAAGTGCAGGAATGGCTGCTCAACATTCCTGGTTACAGGGTTTTGAGGCGAGATAGAGAGAGGGATAAAAAGGAGGGTATGTTGCAATATTGATTAAGGAAACAAATATACCTGTGAGTAGGGATGATATGGTAGAAGGATTATCAAATGAGGCCTTATGGGTTGAAGTGAAGAACAAAAAAGTGCAATCACACTACTGGAGTATACTATAGAACCCCAAACTAACAGTCAGAGGGATATAGAAGAGCATATATGTAGACAAATCTCTGAGAAGTGGAAAAACAATAGGGCAGTAATGGGGGATTTCAACTACCCGAATATTAACTGGGATAGTATTCGTGTGAAAGGCACATAGGGAGCAGAATTATTAAAATGCATTCAGGAGAACTTTTTTAGCCAGGACATAGAAAGCCCAACGAGAGGGGGCGATTCTGGGCTTAGTTTTCGGGAATGAAGCTGGGCGTGGAAGGGGTATCAGTTGGGGAGAACTTGAGTGGAAGTGATCACAATTCAGTTAGATTTAGGGTATTTATGGAAAAGGAGTATAACAAGTGTAGGGGCGAAATTATAAAGGCAATTAGGAAAGCAAAGAGAGGGCATGGAAAAAAACTGGCAAGTAAAATCAAGGAAAAGCCAGACTTTAATAAATGCATAATGAGCAAGAGGTTAACTAAAGAAAGAGTAGGCTCTTTCAGGGACCATGTGTGTTGAGGCAGAGGATGCTGGTATGGTTCATAATGAATACTTCGTGTCTGTTTTCACAAATGAACCAGTAATCAAGAGGCCCAGGCTAATGCCCGGGAACATGGATTCAAATCCCACTGTGGCAGCAGGTGGAATTAATTAATAAATTGAAATTGGTATTGAATTGAAAGGTAGTTTCAGGATTGGTACCATGAAACCATCATCAATTGTTGTAAAAAACCCATCTGCTTCACTAATATCCTTCAGACATGAAAATCTGCCATCCTTACTTGGTCTGGTCTACCTGTGGGCGAGGTGGTGGAGTAGTAATAATGTCACTGGACTAGTAATTCAGAAGCCCAGGCTAATGCTCTGGGGACATGGGTTCAAATCCCACCAGGGCAGTTGGTGAAATAAAATTCAATTCATAAATCTAGAATTAACAGCTCGTCTAATGGTGACCATGAAACCATTGTCGATAGTTGTAAAAACAAAATCTGGTTCACTAATGTCCTTTATGGAAGGAAATCTGCTGTCCTTACTGGCCTGGCCTACATGTGACTCTAGAGCCACAGCAATGTGGTTGACTCTGAAATGCCCTCTGAAATGGCCTAGCAAACTGACACACTCAGTTGTCCCACAGATTAGTCAAGCAACAGAATCATACCTTACAGACAATGTCCCAGATACCACCATCACCATCCCACCAGAGGTGGCGGCACAGTGGTATCCAGTCAGGAGGGATTTGGGAGTTCTCAACATTGACTCCAGACCACGTGAAGTCGTCAGGCATCAGGCCAAACATGGGCAAGGAAACCTCCTGCTCATTCCCACCAATCATTGCCCCCACACCCCCACCTCCTCTCAGCTGATGAATCAGTGCTTCTCTATGTCGGACACCAAATGGAAGAAGCACTGAGGGTAGCAGGGGCACAGAATCTATTCTGTGAGGGGGACTTCAATGTCCATCACCAAGAGTGGTTTGGAAGCACCAATACTGACTGAGCTGGCTGAGTCCTATAGGACACAGCTGCTAGACTGGTCTGCAGCAGGTGGTGAGGGAACCAACAAGAGGGAAAAACCTAAGTGACCTCGTCCTCACCAATGCATCTGTCGATGACAGTATTGGTAGGAGTGACCACCGCACAGTCCTTGTGGAGATGAAGTCCCGTCTTCACACTGCGAAAACTCATCATGGGGATCCATGAGGCGCTGTGGACCATCATCAGCAGCAGAATTGTATTCAACCATACTCTGTAACCTCATGGCCTGGCATATCCCCCACTCTACCACTAACATCAAGCCGGGGACCAACCCTGGTTCAATGAAGAGTGCAGGAGGGCATGCCAGGAGCAGCACCAGGCATACCCAAAAATGAGATGTCTGTCTAGTGAAGCTACATCACAAGGCTACCTGCATGCCAAACAGTCGAAGCAGCATGCGATAGACAGGGCTAAGCGATCCCACAACCAACACATCAGATCTAAGCTCTGCAGTCCTGCCACATCCAGTCGTGAATGGTGGTAGACAATTAAGCAACTAACAGGAGGAGGAGGCTCCACAAATATCCCCATCCTCAACAATGGTGGAGCCCAGCACATCAGTAAATAAGACAAGGCTGAAGCATTTGCGTCTATCTTCAGCCAGAAGTGTCGAGTGGATGATCCATTTTGGCCTCCTCCTGAGGTTTCCAGCACCACAGATGGCAGTATTCAACCATTCCACGTGATATCAAGAAACGGCTGAAGACACTGAATACTGCAAAGGCTATGGGCCCTGACAACATTCCGGCAATAGTACTGAAGACTTGTGCTCCAGAACTAGCCTCACCCCAAGACAAGCTGTTCCAGTACAGCTGTAACACTGGCATCTACCCGGCAATGTGGAAAATTGCCCGGGTATGTCCTGTACACAAAAAGCAGGACAAATCCAACCTGGCCAATTACCGCCCTATCAGTCTATTGCGGATCATCAACAAAGTGATGGAAGGAGTCGTCGACAGTGCCATCAAGCGGCACTTGCTCAGCAACGATCTGCTCACTGACGCTCACTGGATTCCGCAAGGGCCACTTGGCTCCGGACTTCATTACAGCCTTGGTCCAACCCTGCACGAAAGAACTGAATTCCAGAGGTGAGATTCACTGCCCTTGACATCAAGGCAGTATTAGACAGTATTTGAGTATGGCATCAAGGAGCCCTAGCAAAACTGGAGTCAATGGGAATCAGGGGAAATTCTCCACCGGTTGGAGTCGTACTTAGCACAAAGGAAGATGGTTGTGGTTGTTGGAGGTCAATATTCTCAATCCCAGGATATCAGTGCAGGATTGACTTTGCTTCTAATTTCCATCCTTCTCTCACCTTTACATGGTCCATTCTGACAATTCCCTTCCCTTCCTCAACTTCTCTGTCTCCATAACTAGTAGAATAGATAAGGGAGAACCAGTGGATGTGGTGTATTTGGACTCTTAGGCGGCTTTCGATGAGGTCCCATTAAAGCACATGGGATTGGGGGTAAGGTACTGACATGGATAGAGAACTGGTTGGCAGACAGGAAACAAAGGGTAGGAATAAACAGGTCTTTTTTCCGAGTAGCAGGCAGTGACTAGTGGGGTACCGCAGGGATCAGTGCTAGGACCCCAGCTATTCACAATATATATTAATGATGAGGGAATTAAATGTAATATATCCAAGTTTGCAGACGACACAAAGCTGGGTGGGAGTGTGAGCTGTGAGGAGGATGCAGAAGAAGCTCCAGTCTGATTTGGACAGGTTGAGTGAGTGGACAAATACATGGCAGATGCAGTAAAATGTGGATAAATGTGAGGTTATCCACATTGGTGTCAAAAACAGGAAGGCAGATTATTATCTGAACAGTGATAGATTGGGAAAGGGGGAGGTGCAGCGAGACCTGGGTGTCCTTGTGCACCAGTCGCTGAAAGTAAGCATGCAGGTGCAGCAGGCAGTTAAGAAAGCAAATGGTATGTTGGCCTTCATAGCGAGAGGATTCGAGTACAGGAGCAAGGATGTCTTGCTGCAATTATGCAAGGCCATGGTGACATCACATCTGGAGTACTGTGTGTTGTTTTGGTCTCCTTATCTGAGCAAGGATGTTCTTGCTATAGAGGGAGTGCAGCGAAGGTTCACCAGACTGATTCCTGGAATGGCAGGACTGACGTATGAAGAGAGATTGGGTCGATTAGGCTTGTATTCGCTAGAGTTTAGAAGAATGAGAGGGGATCTCATAGAAACCTACAAAATTCTAACAGGACTGGACAGACTAGATGCAGGAAGGATGTTCCCGATGGCAGGGGGGTCCAGGACCAGGGGTCACAGTCTAAGGATAAGGAGTAAGCCATTTAGGACTGAGATGAGGAGGGATTTCTTCACCCAGAGAGTGGTGAACCTGTGGAATTCTCTACCACAGAAAGCAGTTGAGGCCAAATCATTAAATATATTCAAGAATGAGTTAGATATAGTTCTTGGGGCTAAAGGGATCAAGGGATACGGGGAGAAAGCAGGAACAGGGTACTGAGTTTGGGTGATCAGCCATGATCGTATTGAATGGTGGTGCAGGCTCGAAGGGCCGAATGGCCTACTCCTATTCCTATTTTTCTATGTTCTATATCTGGGGATAGGCTGTCTACTATATTCATTATAAGCCCACCGACTCCCACAGCTACCTTGACTACATTTCTTCACACCCTGCCTCCTGTAAGGACTCCATTCCATTGTCCCAGTTTCTCGGTCTCCGATGCACCTGCTCCGATGATGCAACCTTCCACGGCAGCGCTTCTGATATGTCTTCCTTTCTCCTCAACCGAGGATTCCAACCCCCCCCCCCCACCCCCACAGGGCCCTCAACCGTGTCCGGCCCATTTCCCGCACCTTTACCCTCACCCCCTTCCCTCCCTCCCAGAACCACGACAAGGGTTCCCCTTGCCCTCACTTTCCACCCCACCGACCTCACATCCAAAGGATAATCCTCCGCCATGTCCAGTTTGGTGCCACTACCAAACGCAGCGCCCCCCCCCCTCCCCTGTCAGCATTCCGAAGGAATCGTTCCCTCCGTGACACCCTGGTCCACTCCTCCATTACCCCCAACACCTTGTCCCCTTCCCACAGCACCTTTCCATGCAATCACAGGAGGTGTTATACCTTCACTTTTACCTTTTCTCTCCTCACTATCCAAGGCCCCAAACACTCCTTTCAGGTGAAGCAGCGATTTACTTGTACTTCTTTCAATTTAGTATACTGTATTCGCTGCTCAAAATGTGGTCTCCTCTACACCGGGGAAACCAAACGCAGATTGGGTGACCGATTTGCAGAACACCTCCGCTCAGTCTGAAAGCATGACCCCGAGCTTCCAGTTGCTTGCCATTTTGACACAGCCCCACCCCCCCCAACTCCCCTGATCTCATGCCCACATATCTGTCCTGGGCTTGTTGCAGTGTTCCAGTGAACATTAACGCAAGCACGAGGAACAGCATCTCATTTACCGATTAGACATGCTACAGCCTGCCGGATAGAACATTGAGTTCAATAATTTCAGAGCATGACGGGCCCCCTTTTTATTTTCAGTTATTTTTTTTTCTTTTTCTTTTATTTTAGTTTGTTTCATCATTCATTTTTCTTACCATGTGCCTGCCCACTGTTTTTTTCATGTTTGTGCTTTGGGCCAGGGCTGTTCATTTTTCTGTCAATTCACACCCTTTCTGCACTAACGCTTTGTCTTTCAACACACCATTAACATACCGTTTGCCTTTGCTCCATGACCTTCTGGTCAGCTATTCTCTGTGACCGTCCGTCCTATCAACACCTTTACTTTTGTTATCTCTTGCCTCACCCCCACTTTATTTGCATAAAACCTATTATATTTCTAACCTTTGCCAGTTCTGATGAAGGGTCACTGACCTGAAACGTTAACTCTGCTTTCTCTCCACAGATGCTGCCAGACCTGCTGAGTATTTCCAGCATTTCTTGTTTTTATATCACTGCAGGAGTTCCTCAGGCCCAACTATCTTCAGCTGCTTCATCAATGACCTTCCCTCCATCAAAAGGTCAGAAGTGGGGATGTTCGCTGATGATTGCACAACATTCACCATTCGCAACTCCTCAGACACTGAAGCAGCCCATGTCCATATGCAGCAAGACCTGGACAACATCCAGGCTTGGCTTGGTAAGTGGCAAGTGACATTTGCACCACAGAAGTGCCAGGCAATGACTATCTCAAACAAGAGAGAATCTAACCATCTCCCCTTGAGGTTCAATAGCATTACCATAGCTGAATCCCCCACTATCAACATCCTGGGGGTTACCATTGACCAGAAACTGAACTGGACCAGCCACATAAATACTGTATCTACAAGAGCAGGTCAGAGGCTGGGCATTCTGCGGTCAGTAACTCGCCTTCTGTCTCCCCAAAGCCAGTCCACAAGTCAGGAGTGTGATGGAATACCCGCCACTTGCGTGAATGGGTGCAACTTCAACAAAACTCAAGAAACTCTACACCATCCAGGATAAAGCAGCCGCTTAATTGATACCTCATCCACCACCTTGAACATTCATTCCCTTCACACCGCCGCACAGTGGTAGCAGTGTGTCCCATCTACAAGATGCAGCAACTCACCAACACTCCTTCGACAGCACCTTCCAAACCCGCAATCTCTGGACTAGCCAGCGACGCCTACATCCCACGAATGAATAAAAACAAGTGATGCCAGACCCACAGCAATGTGGTTGACTCTTAATTGCCTTCTGGAATGGCCTAAAAGCCACTCATTTGTCAAGGGCAATTTAGGTTTGGCAACAAATGCTGGTCTTGCCAGTGATGCCCACATCCCATGAAAACATAAAAAAAACATGGATGATACAGATCTTGCAATCAGGGAGGAGGAGTGTAAAATATTACATGAAATTAACATAGAGAGAGAGGAAGTATTGAGGGATTTAATTACCGTTGAAAGTGGATAAATCCCCAATTAAATGCATCCTGGTATGTTAAGGGAAACAAGAGAAGAAATAGCAGGCACTCTGACCATCATTTTCCAATCCTCTCTCGATACAAGCATGGAACTAGAGGACAGCTAACATTGTACCATCGTTTAAAAGGGACAGACTGAGTAATTACAGGCCAATCAGTCTAACTTCAGTGGTGGAAAAATTATTAGAAAAAATTCTGAGGGAGCAAATAAATCCTCATTTAGAAAGACACGGATTAATCAAGAAAAGTCAACATGCGTTTGTTATGGAAAGGTCGTGTCTGACTGACATGATTAAATTTTTTGAGGAGGTAACAAGCGTAGTGCATCTGACGTAGTCTATATGGATTTTAGCAAGTCTTTTGATAAGTTCCCAAATGGCAGACTGGTCACGAAAGGAAAAACCCATGGAATTCATGACAAAGTGACAAGTTGGATCCAAAATTGTCTCAGAGGTGGGAAACAAAGAGTAATGGTCCATGGGTGTTTTTGTGACTGGAAGGCTGTTTCCAGTGGGGTTCTGCAGGGCTCACAACTAGGTCCCTTGCATTTTGTGGTATATATCAATGATTTGACCGTGAATGTAGGGGTATGATTAAGAACTTTGCAGACGATACAAAATTGGACGTGTGGTTGATCATAAAGACGGGTGAGAATGGCCAAAGTCCAAAAGGTCTGAAAATTAGTGGCTGAAGACAAAAAAGTCTGAAAATGTTTTTTGAAAGGAATCATGTAATTATAGCACTGTTAATAATCTGTAATGAATGCAAATGCTTCCAGGCCACTCCCTTTGTTTACCGTCAAGACAGTGGAACAATGCATTTGTATAAAATCAACAAAGTAAATCAGCATTCCAACATTTCAGTATTTAATACAATTAGTCTGTGCAATATTAGCAGTAAAACTCCAGTAGTACCCCTGCATGTACCTGAGCAATCCTGAAAGCTTAGTTAAGAAGGATATTGCTCCACAGAGTTCCTTATTAGGCAGAAACCATTAGGTACATGTAAATTATGTATTTGTTTGAATGGGAGACTCAAACCTGGTAATGGATTGCCAGGTGTCAAACACAGTTGCTTCCATCCAAAAAAGACACAAAATTGGTAAACCTACCTCAGGTACATAAACAATCATCTGCCAAGCTTCAATTGCACAAACAAATTTCAAAAGGAGACACTGGAATATTATAGGTCAGGTTATTTCAAGTTAAGGAAAGCTCCCAATCAAGTAAAATACAAGATTCTGAAGCTTTTATGCGAAACTGAGAATGTTACTCTAACACGTTGCAAGATGAGCACTAACTAGCAACTGCTAAGTCCGACCTTCGGGGCAGCTTCGTGGTTTTCCGGATGCTCCAAAGGATGGAAGGAGCCATTCCTACTCGCAGCAACTGCCAGTTGTGAAACTAACAGTTGTCATTTTTTTTTTAAAGCCAGTCTAGTCGGTTAGAAAGAAACCAATGGTAGGTTTCCGAAACTCCAATATCGAAAATCTGCCATTTAGCGAAAATTTCTCATCCCTGTAAAGAAGAAAGCTGTAGACTGCAGGAATATATCAGTGGACTAGTCCGGTGGGCGGAACAGTGGCAAATGGTGTCAGATAATGCATTTGGGGAAGGCTAACAAGACATGGGAATACACAATATAGGGTAGGATACTGAGAAGTCTAGAGGAACAGAGGGACCTCGGAGTTCATCTGTGGACATGGACAGGTAGATGAGGTGGTTCAGAAGGCATACAGAATACTTGCCTTTATTAGCCGAGGCACAGAATATAAAAGCTCGGAGGTTATGCTGGAACTATATAAAACACTAGTTAGGCCACAGCTGGAGTACTGTGTACTGTTCTGGTCATCGCACTATAAGAAAGATGTGATTGAACTAGAGAGGGACAGAGGAGATTTACGAGAATATTGCTGTGACTGGAGAATTTTATTTGAGGAAAGATTGGATAGGCTAGGGTTGTTTTCTTTAGAACAGAGGAGGCTAAGGGGAGATTTAATTCAAGTATATAAATTTATGAGGTGTCTAAGTAGAGTGGATGAGTGCATCCAAGTCTACATGCTATTCCAGGTTACAGTTCTCCTTTGACTCGTGCATCTTGGCTTTTCAATTTAAAAAGAAATGTTCAAAAAACATAGACAATATATGTATGTGTATACATTTAGTGAGGAATTGTGTACAGTAATGTTCTAATTATGGTACCATTCAATCAGGCATTCGAATCCCACCATATTAAACCAAGATATTTAATTCAATCAATCTAGTCATTTGTGACTAGCACAAGAAAAAGGATGTTGCAAACTGCTGGATTACCATAAAAACTAACTAGTTCATTAATGGCCTTCACAGAAGAGAATCTGCCACAACTGACTGAATTGCGATCCAGTGCCACACTCTGCCTGACTCTTAAAGCCCCCCGAAAGTGAATGTTATAAAAATGTTGGGGTGAAAATTGTGAAGGTGTCTGCCAACACAAACTTGCTGCAGGGAACAACCTTGTTAACAGAACAGGTAGCCCAGAAACACTGGGTTGAAATTGGGTCTAAGGCCTCATTTAAGTAAAACTGGCGAGATGCAGACTGCTGCTGCTTATCCCCAAGCAGCTCTCTGGCAAAGCGACAGGTCAATCTGAGGCTACTGTGCACTGACAACACCGGCCTGGTAGGTCTTCAGAGGGGGGAGGGGAGGGAGGCGAAGATGATCGGGAGAGGGCAGGAGAACTGATCAGGGGCCTGTAGTGGCCTTTGGGACACCAGTGGAGCTGGGAGGACCACTCTTGCTATCCAGGAAGGGTTTAAAATATATTACTTACTTCTCTCATTGGCATCTACGGGTCCACTGATGAATCCTGAGTGGGACAGAAGCTGACTCTATCCAACAGGTACAAGGTATTTGCCGCTTGTGAGGACAGGATAAAGGCTGTCGGAGGAACAGCCAGAATGCTGACCATGACACCTTGGAGCAAGAGGCTGTCCAAAGGAAGGAGGAGGGGAAGCTTAATGTGGTAGTTAAAGGGGATTCAATAAGTAGGGGGACAGATTACTGTGTGCAGTTTTGGTCTCCCTACCTGAGGAAGTATACACTTGCCTAAGAGGGAGTACATCAAAGGTTCACTAGACTGATTCCTAGGATGTGGGAAGTGTCCTATGAAGAGTGAATAAGTACAATGGGTCTACATTCCCTAGAGTTTAGAAGAATGACAGGTTATCTCGCTAGAACATAAAATTTATAATATAAAATTCTCAGTTTCTGCAGATCCTCATTTGCTATCTCACCTGGGTTCCCTTTACTCTGCACACTATCGGTTACACCAAATCCCTTCAGATCCTGCACCTCCCTATGAGGTATGACCGAAGACTGGAGAAAACTGTCCAGATACTGCTCCCCCTTCCTTGTGTGGCAGAGTTTCTCCAACTCACACTCCAGTTCAATGATTCTGAGCTGCAAAGATTCAAGGCGGAAACATCTACTACAGAAAAGCAAAATAATGTGGATGCTGGAAATCTGAAATGTAAACAGAAAATGCCGGAATTACTCAGCAGGTCAGGCAGCATCTGTGGACAGAGAAAGAGTTAATGGCTGGAATTTTATGTCAGGGCGGAGGCCCACCCATCAGCCAAAACATTCAGTGGCGAGCCCGCCTCTGCTGGGTCTGGGAGCCATGCTGTGATTTTATGTGGCCCAGAACCTTAATTGGCCTCGGGCGGGACTTACGCCCCTCTGAAGCAGGAAGTCCCACCTCCAAGAGCGAATCAGCGAGCTGGTAGCTCTCAGGCCCAGCAGCGCCACAAGCAGTGGTGGCCACTGCTGGGACTGCATCCAGCGGGAGGAGTACCAATGGAGGAAACCCTGGAATTAAGGTGTGTGTGAGGCCTCGCCGGGGACAATCGGCTGGGCCCAGAGAGGCGGCGGTGGTGGGGGGAAACAAGTGCTGGATGTGGGCGGAAAGAATGTGCTCCAGTGGAGCAGGCTTGTGCCATGGAAGGCCCTCCATGGAGCACTGGATGCCCAATCAAGAGGCCAGACTGAACACTGAGTTCAATAATTTCAGAGCATGACGGGCCTCCCTTTTTATTTTTAATTATTTTTTTCTTTATTATTTTTTATTTTGTTTATTTTATTTCAGTTTGTTTCATCACTTTTTTTTTACCATGTGCCTACTCATTTTTTTTTATGTTTGTGCTTTGGGCCAGGGCTGTTCATTTTTCTGTCAATTAACACCCTCTCTGCACTAATGATTTGTCTTTTATCACACCATTAACATACCGTTTGCCTTTGCTCCATGACCTTCTGGTCAGTTATTCTCTGCGACCCTCTGTCCTATCAACACCTTGCCTTTTGTTATCTCTTGCCCAACCCCCGCTTTATTTGCTTAAAACCTATTACATTTCTAACATTTGCCAGTTCCGATGAAGGGTCACTGACCTGAAACGTTAACTCTGCTTCTCTCTCCACAGATGCTGCTTGACCTGCTGAGTATTTCAAGCATTTCTTGTTTTTATTTCAGATTTCCAGCATCTGCAGTATTTTGCTTTCATTTTGGGGAATCTAGAACATGGGCTCACAGTTTCAGAATAAAGGGTCAGCCATCCAGGACTGAGATAAAGAGAGTTTCTTCACTCAAAGGGTTATGAACCTTTGGAACTCTTCACCCCAGAGAGCTCTGCATGTTCAGTCGATCAGTATATTCAAGACAGAGATAGATAGATATTTTGGATGCGAAGAGAATCGAGGGATATGAGGATAGTGCAGGAAGGTGCAGCTGAGGTAGAGGATCAACCGTGATCTTGCTGAACGGCGAAGCAGGCTCTAAGAGCCAATTTTGTTCTTATGTTGGCATGGTCAAGAGACCCTCACAGTTGCCTACCTGATGCCAGGGTGAGGGATATCAAAAACTACTTGAAAGAATATTAGGAAGGGAGTAGGAGGATCCAGTTGTTGTGAAGATGCTGGGACCAACAACATAGGAAAGAGTAGGCAAGAACAGTGAGTACCAGGAACTAGTGGCTAAATTACAAAACAGGACCTAAGGGGTTATAATCTCTGGATTGATATCTGAACCATGTGCAAATTGGCACAGAGATAAGCAAATTAGGGAGGTCAAAACATGGCAGAAAGAGTGGTGTGGGAAAGGGGTTCCATTTCATGTGCCACTGGCACCAGTAGTGGGGCAGAAAGGAACTATACCACTGGGACGGGCTCCACCTGAACCAGGCTGGGACCAGGATCCCATCAGGAAGGATAAATAGAGCGGTCACAAGGACTTAAAACAAATAAATGGAGGCTGGTGGGTGATCTCAGGTGGCAAAGGTAGTATAAATAATAATTCTAGAACAAATAAAAGGGGATAGAGTCATAGTTCACTATCTACAAGGCACAAGTCAGGAGTGTGAAGGAATACTTTCCACTTGCCTAGATGGGTGCAGCTCCAACGTTCAAAAAGCTCGACAACATCCTGGACAAAGCAGCCCGCTTGATTGGCACTCCATCCACTGCGACACATAGTTGTAGCAGTGTGTACCATCTACAAGATGCACTGCAGTGACGCACCAAGGCTCCTTAGACAGCATCTTCCAAACCTGCGACCTCTACCACCTAGGACAAGGGCAGCAGATGCATTGGAACACCACCACCTGCATGTTCCCCTCCAAGCCACACACCATCCTGACTTAGAACTATATCGCTATTCCTTCACTGTCGCTGGGTCAAAATCCTGGAACTCCCTTCCTATAAGCACTATGGATGTACCAACACCCCAAGGACTGCAGCAGTTCAAGAAGGCAGCTCACCACCACCTTCTCAAGGGCAATTAGGGATGGGCAATAAATGCTGGCATAGCCAGCAACGCCACATCTCTGGAACAAAAAAAAGTCAGCAGTTGTGTGTTAGGCACTACAGGTAAAGGGGAAACTAAAAAAAGTAAAGTAATTAAATTAGGTGAAAGAAATGTGAAAAGTGAGAAAAGAATTAGAGCAGAAGGACTGGTTAGGGTGTGTGGCCCAAGTAAGTGTTCTTTATACAAACACATGGAGTATAAGGAACACACTGTACGAATTGCAGGCACAAATTCAACTTGGGAGTATGATGTGGTAGAAGCTGTGAAGTGACAACAAACAACCACCACCACCTTATAGGGCCTTTAACGTAATAAAACGTTCCAAGGCGCTTCACAGGAGCATTATAAAAGTATGACACTGAGCCACAGATGGAGATACTAGGTCAGATGACCAAAAGCTTAGTCAAAGAGGTAGGTTTTAAGGAGTGTCTTAAAGAAGGAAAGCAAGGCAGAGAAATGTAGGGAGGGTACTCCCAGAATACATAAATGCAGAGATTAGACAAGCATAAGGGCAATGCTTTGGTTTTAATGGAGATTTTTAACTTTTATATAGGTTGGGATAAGCAGACTAGCAAATGTCAGAAAAGTATTGAATTTTCTGAGTGTGTTTGGGATAGTTTTCCGCAACAGTATGTCCAAGAACCAACAAAGGGGCAGGCCATATGAGATTTAGTATTGAGTAATGAGCCAGATTCAGTTAAAGGCCTAACAATGTGTGAACATTTACCCAATAGTGATCATAACATGATCAAGTTCAACTTGGTGTACCTACACCACATGGACTGCAGCAGTTCAAGAAGGTGGCTCACCACCACCTTCACGAGGGCAATGAGAGATGAGGCAAACATCGCCAGCAACACTCACATCCCATGAAAGAATAAAAAAGTGTTTGAAAAGGAGAAATACAAAACAGCTACTAAGATTCTAGCTGTAGCTACGGATGACTTCAAAGGGATGAGACAGAGACTGTCCACGTAAACTGGGCAAATCTGTTAATGGGTAAAATGACAGAAGATCAGTGGGAGGTGTTTAACAAAGAATTTAACGTCATAGAGAACCAGTTTATATTCATAAAGGGCAAGAGCTCTACTTGTCAAAAAAGCAATGGATAACTGGAGGTAAGAAATAACATAAAACTAAAAGTAGACAAAAATGCAAAAAATAGCAATTCTCCTGGTGATTAGGAGAGATACAAAGAACAGCAAATGTTTACAAAATGGGGATATGATTTGAGCAGAATATAACTAGTGATGTACCATATTTATTAATGATTTAGATGATGGGATAGAAAGCCACATATCCAAATTTGCTGGTGGCACAATGTAGACGGCATTGTAAGCAGTCTAGATGAAAGCATAAAATTGCAAAGTGTTATTAATACATTAAGTGAATGGGAACAACTATGGCAAATAGATTTCAATATTGCCAAATGTGCGCTCATCCACTTTGGACCTAAAAAGGATAGAACAGGGGACTTTCTAAATGGTCCATGCACACAGATTATCAAAATGTCATGCCTCTCCACAGATACTGCCAGGTCTGCTGAGTATTTCCAGCATTTTGTGTTTTTAATTTCAGATTTCCAGCATCTGCAGTATTTTGCCTTTGTATTAGATGTCAATATAGGGCATAGATTCTGTAAGGCACTCATAAATATTTGGGCTTTAGGCCTTTTCTAGACCACTCAACATTGAGCAGATAAAATCAGAGAAATTATTAAATGTAGAACTTATCTTGTTTGAATCACCTAAGCAGGTTAAAGAATTTGGCAGCTGTCATCTTCAACTCTTCATTCTCAAAGTCCTAATCAATACTATTTTCTGCCACTGGGAGGTATTACACTGAAGTGACAATCAATGACAAATGTGAAGGTGAGGAATCGGCTATCCTTACTAGTAGAATCAAGTCCATTTCAAATAGCATCTTCATGCATAGCTCTTGATTTTTATATAAATAGGAGAATGGGGTAAATAGGTCTCTGCAGAAAATTGTAGTCAGGCAGTTTGGTCTTTCCAACTGTAGCATCGGAACCATGTTGCTGTTTCCATTCTCAACATCACTGTTTGCACCAGCCCACTAATGTTGGTAACACATTATATAGAGTAACATATCTGTCTGATGAACAGTCCTAGCCAAAGCGTTAATCTATCATTGGTATGTTTCAATTGCTTATGCACTCTGCAAATTATTCTGCCATTTGTAAACTGCTTTAATTTTGAGAAAGACTTGCATTTCTAATATACTTTTCACCTCAGGATGCCCCAAAGTGCTTTACAGCCAATTAGCTACTTTTGAACTGTAGCAACATTGTAATATAGGAAATGTGGCAACCAATTTGTGCACAGCAAACTCCCACAAACAGCAATGTGATAATAACCAGGTAATCTGTTTTTAATGATATTAGTTGAGGGATAAATATTGGCCAGGGCATTGAGGAGAACTCCCCTGCTCTTCTTCGAAATAGTGCCACAGGATCTTTTATGTCCACCTGAGGGGGCAGACAGGGCCTCAATTTAGCATCTCATCTGAAAGACATCGCCGCCAGCTAGTCATTCATTAGCCTATTCCAGCACAGGCATGATAGGCTGAATGGCCTCCTTCTGTGCTGCATCATTCTATGATAAAGACTATGAACTGTACACACGTAAACCAATTATCTTATCAAAAGCTGAACTATTTTGAAATCTTATCTGCTGTGGTTATAGTTCTAAATTAAACCAGAGTAATATCTAGTCTTTTTTTGAGTTTTTTTACATTCCATCGTTTTATGTATAGTAATTTGTGAAAACTGTTAGAAAGCTGTACTGATAAAAGTTTATGTCTATACCAACCTTACCAGGTTCTTTTTTGCTTTCCACCTTCTTTGCATCTTCCTCACTCCCATCCGTTTTGTTAGTATACAGCAAACTTCTCAGTGTTCCTTTCTTTGCTTTGCCAGTTTTAAAGACTGAAGAGCATTCATATGAATTACATTTCTCAGGTTGCTTTTTATAATCACCTGGTGTGATGTCAACCATATGCACTGGTGAATCTTTCTGACCAAGTTCCTTGTCAGCTGATGATGCCTTTATGAGATGTGTAACTCTTCCAAGAGCACTTAAAAGATGCTTGTAATTATCAAATGCTGACACGTCAGAACACAGAGTCGGAAAGTGCTCAGTATGGGTTGGAATTGCCTCAGCGTGAACTGGAACTGTTTTGTGAGTATTTTGGTACATCTCTGTACCTGATGAAAGTGTGCGATGAGCCAATGGTGTCTCTGGTACTGATTCCGATTTATGAGACACTGGTTGGCTCTTTTGAACAGATGCTTGTCTAATTATGCTATTATCCACTTTGGCTTGGAGTACTTGGGCCGAAACTGGAATGCAGGTGAATTCATTAGCTGGTTGAGGAGTATCCTTGCAATTGGCAGAAGATGCTTTCTTTATCAGTGGTCCTGTAGTGAATCCAAGGTGAGTTATTTCATGCTCAATGCTGGTTGATTCATCTTCTTGGTTGACTGAAGAATTATTTGTATAAATGTATGCAAAACCAGATTCATCTTGGTTGACAGAACAAATATTTGTGTGAATGTATACAAAATTAGGATCATCTTTATCTACCATTTCAGCAATCTCCTTTTTAGACACTATATTAGATTCATTTAAACTTGTTTCAGTCATTAATAGACTGGGAATTAAATTCTCTGGCAAAACAGATACATCTTCTAACGAGGCTTTCTTAAGAAAACAAGCTTTTTGCTCAATGGGTGCAAGCATGTTGGATAATGCAGTTCCATTTTGATTTGCTGGTTCTTCTGGATCAGAGAACCATTCTGATCTCTGCTCTGGGCCTGCAGTTGTCACTATTTGTAAAAACATCAAAAAACATTGTGATTTGAAGCACACATTAAGAATTTGAAACTAAAAATTGACCTGAGATGGAATATAATGTGGAACAATGTGAGGTTATCCACTTTGGTAGGAGGAACAGATATGCAGAGTATTTCTTAAATGGTCATAGAGTCATACAGCACAGAAACAGGCACTTCGGCCCATCGTGTCTGTGCCAGCCATCTAGCACCCAACTATTCTAATCCCATATTCCTGCACTTGGCCCGTAACCTTGTATGATATGGCGTTTCAAGTGCTCATCTAAATAGATAAATAAGATTAGAAAGTGTTGATGTACAGAGACCTGAGTGTCCTTGTCAATTAGTAACTGAAAACTAACATGCAGGTGCAACAAGAAATTAAGAAGGCTAATGATATGTTTGCCTTTATCACAAGAGGATTTGAGTCCAGGAGTAGTGAAATCTTGCTTCAATTGTATAGAATCTTGGTTACACCGCACCTGGACTACTATGTGCAGTTTTGGTCCGCTTACCTTAGGAAGGATATTATTGTCATAGAGGGAGTGCAATGAAGGTTCACTAGACTTGTTCCCGGGATGGCAGGACTGTCCTATGAAGAGAGACTGGGGAAACTGGGCCTGTATTCTCTAGAGTTTCGAAGAATGAGAGGTGATCTCATTGAAACCTACAAAATACTTAAAGAGATAGACAGGGTGGATGCAGCTAAGATGTTTCCCCTGGTTGGGGAGTCTAGAACCAGGGAACACAATTTCAAAATAAGGGGGAAGCCACTTAGGACAGAGATGAGGAGAAATTTCTTTACTCAGAGGGTTGTGAATCTTTGGAATTCTCTACCCCAGAGGGCTGTGGAAGCTCAGTCATTGAGTATGTTTAAAGCAGAGACTGACAGATTTCTAAATACCAATGACGTAAGGGGATATGAGGATAGTGTGGGGAAAGGGCATTGAAGTGGATGATCAGCCATGATCGTATTGAATGACTGGGCAGGTTCGTTGGGCTGAATAGCCTCATCCTGCTCCTATGACCGTCTCATTATATTTTATACGGAATTTTATGTCTACAGGCATTGTGCTACAGTATAATTTCAGAGTATGAACCTGCATTTTACAAAAAGTTTTCCTGGGGAATGTTGGGATATTATAAATGTGCATTAATGGTAGAGTTTATCTGGTTCCTGAATATCTAATAAACACTACATCTCATTGTTCTAAACTGCTATAATAATTTCTGTCTACACTTAATTGACACCTTTGACACAAACATTTCTTGAAGAATGGACAGACCAACTGATGTTTATCTTTTGCCAATACAAATCTGGGGGAGGGGGGGTGGGTGCTACCTCAGTGTGCTGATGGAAAATTAAGTTTACTAAATGAGGCTGGAATTCAAACATTTGTAAGGCAAACATAGCAAAAAGCATGCCTTGTATTCTTTCTGAAGTAAAATGGTAAATAAAGTGTTCTACTAAAGAAAAACTTGCAGTTATAGAGTGCCTTTAACAGAGTAAAATGCTCCCAAGGCACTTCACATCAGACAAAATCTGACACTGAGCCACACAAGATGCTGGTGATCAATAGCTGGTTGGAGATAGGTTTGAAAGAACGCCTTAAAAGGAGAAGAGGTATCGACACAGAGGGGTTGAGGGGGGAAATTCCAGTGCTTATGGTCTAGGCATGGCCACCGATGGTGAAGCAATAAAACTTGGCCAGGTCAGAATTGGAGCAGTACAGAAATCCTGGAGAGGTGTACGGCTGGAGATTACAGAGATAGAGAATGGCAAAGCCATGGAGGAATTTGAAAAAAAAATGAGCATTTTAAAATCAAGGCATTGCTGGAATGGGAGCCAATGTAGGTCACCGGGGACAGGGGTGATAGGTGAACGGGACTTGGTGAGAGTTAGGATAGGGCCAGCAGAGCTTTGGAAAAGCAAGTTTTCAGAGGATGCAAGGTTGGAGGCTGACCAGGAAAGCATTATTATGATGCGTTTAATGATAGAAAATGAAGGCTCCATCATTAAAGAGGTAGACAACCATTCACTCCAGAATGTGGGGTGCACTCTCATTTTTTCAAATTGAGACTGAAAGCTAACCTTTTACCTGTAATAAATCAAGTCATTATTAACGTTACTAATAGACTTCAAAATTGTCCTTTTTCAATGTAATTGGAAAGTTGGTGGCTTTCTTGGCAAATCTTTGCTTGATTTGTTACAATAGCTACAGTAAAAGTAGGCTTTTGAACATAACATTGGTGAGTAATATAAAAGCAAAATACCCCAGATGCTGGAAATCTGAAATAAAAACAAGAAATGCTTGAAATACCCAGCAGGTCTGGCAGCATCTGTGCAGACAGAAGCAGAGTTAACATTTCAGGTCAGTGACCCTTCATCAGACCTGGCAAAAGTTAGAAATGTAATAGGTTTTAACCAAATAAAGCGGGGGTTGGGCAAGAGTTAACAAAAGTGAAGGTGTAGATAGGACAGGGTCACAGAGAATAACTGACAGGAAGGTCATGGAGCAAAGGCAAACGTTATATTAATGGTGTGTTGAAAGACAAAGCGTTAGTGCAAAGACAGTGTTAATGGACAGAAAAATTAACGGCCCTGGCCCAAAGCACAAACATGAAAATAAGTGGGCAGGCACATGGTAATAAAATGAATGATGAAACAAACTACAATAAAAGAAAAAAAACCTGAAAATAAAAAGGGGGTGGGGGAGTCCGTCATGCTCTAAAATTATTGAACTCAATGTTCAGTCAGGCAGGCTGTAGCGTGCCTAATCGGTAAACGAGATACTGTTCCTCGAGCATGCATCGATGTTCACTGGCTTCTTCCTTGAACAGAGGGCCAACCAGTCCCCATCCACCACCACCCTCCTCCACTTGGCTGAACTTGTTCTCACATTGAACAACTTCTCCTTCAACTCCACTCACTTCCTTTAAGTAAAAGGGGTTGCTATGGGTACCCGCACGCGTCCGAGTTATGCCTGTCTTTTTGTGGGATATGTCGAACATTCCTTGTTCCAGTCCTCCTCAGGCCCCCTCCCCAACTCTTTTTCCGGTACATTGATGACTGTATTGGTGCCGTATTCTGCTCCCACCCTGACCCGGAAAAGGTGATCAACCTTTCTTCCAGTTTCCACCCTTCTCTCACCTTTACATGGGCCATGTACAACACTTCCCTTCCCTTCCTTGACTTCTCTGTCTCCATCTCTGGGGATAGGCTATTTACTAATATTCATTATAAGCTCACCGACTCCCACAGCTACCTCGACTACACTTCTTCACACCCTGCCTCCTGTAAGGACTCCATTCCATTCTCCCAGTTTCTTTGTCTCCAACATATCTGCTCTGACGATCCAACCTTCCACGGCAGCGCTTCTGACATGTCTTCCTTTTTCCTCAACTGAGGATTCCCCCCCACTGTGGTTGACAGGGCACACACGGCCCTCAACCGTGCCCATTTCCCGCATCTCTACCCTCACCGCTTCCCCTCCCTCCCGGAACTGCAACAGGGTTCTTGTCCTCCCTTTCCACCACACCAGCCTCCACATCCAAAGGATCATCCTCCGCCATTTCTGCCACCTCCAGCGTGATGCCACTACCAAAAGCATCTTCCCCTCCCCTCCCCTGTCAGCATTCCAAAGGGATCGTTCCCTCCGTGACTCCCTGGTCCACTCCTTCATTACCCCCAATACCTTGTCCCCTTCCCATGGCACCTCCCCATGCAATCGAAGGTGTAATACCTGCCCTTTTACCTCCTCTCTCCTCACTATCCAAGTCCCCAAACATTCCTTTCAGGTGAAGCAGCGATTTACTTGTACTTCTTTCAATATAGTATACTGTATTCGCTGCTCACAATGTGGTTGGCTCTACATTGGGGAGACCAAACGCAGAAGGGCAATAGTTATAGGGGACTTTATAGTCAGGGGCACAGATAAGCACTTCTGTGGACGTGAAAGAGACTCCAGGATGGTATGTTGCCTCCCTGGTGCCAGGGTCAAGGATGTCTCTGAACGGACAGGGGACATTCTGAAGGAGGAGGGTGAACAGCCAGAGGTTGTGGTACACATCGGTACCAATGACATAGGCAGGAAGAGTGATGAAGTCCTGCAGGGGGAGTTTAGGGAGTTAGGTAGTAAATTAAAAAACAGGACCTCTAGGGTTGCAATCTCGGGATTACTCCCTGTGCAACGTGCCAGTGAGGCTAGAAATAGGAAGATAGTGCAGCTAAACAAGTGGCTGAGCAGCTGGTGTAGAAGGGAGGGTTTCAGATATCTGGACCATTGGGCTCTCTTCAGGGACAGATGGAACCTCTACAAGAAGGACGGGTTGCATCTAAACTGGAGGGGCACAAATATCCTGGCTGCGTGGTTTGCAGGCATCACTCGGGAGGGTTTAAACTAGTGTGGCAGGGGGGTGGGAACCATAGCAGTAGGACAGCAAGTGAAATAAATGAAGGGGAACTAGTAAATAAGGCCAGTAAGACTAAGAGGAAGAGCAGGCAGGGAGATGTTGCGGAGAACAGCGGGACTGGTGGTCTGAAGTGCATTTGTTTCAATGCAAGAAGTATAACAGGTAAGGCAGATGAACTTACAGAGCTTGGATTAGTACTTGGAACTATGATGTTGTTGCTATTACAGAGACTTGGTTGAGGAAGGACAGGATTGGCAGCTAAATGTTCCAGGATTTAGAAGCTTCAGGCGGGATAGAGGGGGATGTAAAAGGGGTGGGGGAGTTGCATTACTGGTTAAGGAAAATATCACAGCTGTACTGCGGGAGGACACCTCGGAGGGGTCATGCAGCGAGGCAATATGGGTGGAGCTCAGGAATAGGAAGGGTGCAGTCACGATGTTGGGGGTTTACTACAGGCCTCCCAACAGCCAGCGGGAGGTAGAGGAGCAGATATGTAGACAGATTTTGGAAAGATGTAAAGGTAACAGGGTTGTAGTGGTGGGTGATTTTAACTTCCCCTATATTGACTGGGACTCACTTAGTGCTAGGGGCTTGGATGGGGCAGAATTTGTAAGGAGCATCCAGGAGGGCTTCTTGAAACATTACGTAGATAGTCCAACTAGGGATGGGGCCGTACTGGACCTGGTATTGGGCAATGAGCCTGGCCAGGTGGTCGAAGTTTCAGTAGGGGAGCATTTCGGGAACAGTGACCATAATTCCATAAGTATTAAGGTACTTGTGGATAAGGATAAGAGTAGTCCTCGGGTGAAGGTGCTAAATTGGGGGAAGGTTAATTATAACAATAATAGGCAGGAACTGAAGAATTTAGATTGGGGACGGCTGTTTGAGGGTAAATCAACATCTGACATGTGGGAGTCTTTCAAACGTCAGTTGATTAGAATCCAGGACCAGCATGTTCCTGTGAGGAAGGATAAGTTTGGCAAGTTTCGGGAACCTTGGATAACGCGGGATATTGTGAGCCTCATCAAAAAGAAAAAGGAAGCATTCGTAAGGGCTGGAAGGCTATGAACAGACGAATCCCTTGAGGAATATAAAGACAGTAGGAAGGAACTGAAGCAAGGAGTCAGGAGGGCTAAAAGGGGTTATGAGAAGTCATTGGCAAACAGGATTAAAGAAGATCCCAGCGCTTTTTATACGTATATAAGAGCAAGAGGGTAACCAGGGAAAGGGCTGGCCCATTCAAGGACAGAGAAGGGAATCTATGTGTGGAGCCAGAGGAAATGGGCGAGGTACCAAATGAGTACTTTGCATCAGTATTCACCAAGGAGGAAGGACTTGGTGGATGATGAGCCTAGGGAAGGGAGCGTAGATAGTCTCAGTCATCTCATTATCAAAAAGGTAGAGGTGTTGGGTGTCTTGCAAAGCATTAAGGTAGATAAGTCCCCAGGGCCTGATGGGATCTACCCCAGAATACTGAGGGAGGCAAGGGAAGAAATTGCTGGGGCCTTGACAGAAATCTTTGCATCCTCATTGGCTACAGGTGAGGTCCCAGAGGACTGGAGAATAGCCAATGTTGTTCCTTTGTTTAAGAAGGGTAGCAAGGATAATCCAGGAAATTATAGGCCGGTGAGCCTTACGTCAGTGGTAGGGAAATTATTGGAGAGGATTCTTCGGGACAGGATTTACTCCCATTTGGAAACAAATGGACTTATTAGCGAGAGGCAGCATGGTTTTGTGAAGGGGAGGTCGTGCCTCACTAATTTGATTGAGTTTTTTGAGGAAGTGACAAAGATGATTGATGAAGGAAGGGCAGTGGATGTTATCTATATGGACTTCAGTAAAACCTTTGACAAGGTCCCTCATGGCAGACTGATACAAAAGGTGAAGTCACATGGGATCAGAGGGGAGCTGGCAAGATGGATACAGAACTGGCTCGGTCATAGAAGACCGAGGGTAGCAGTGGAAGGGTGCTTTTCTGAATGGAGGGATGTGACTGGTGGTGTTCCGCAGGGATCAGTGCTGGGACCTTTGCTGTTTGTAGTATATATAAATGATTTGGAGGAAAATGTAGCTGGTCTGATTAGTAAGTTTGTGGACGACACAAAGGTTGGTGGAGTTGTGGACAGTGATGAGCATTGTCAGAGGATACAGTAGGATATAGATCGGTTGGAGACTTGGGCGGAGAAATGGCAGATGGAGCTTAATTCGGACAAATGTGAGGTAATGCATTTTGGAAGGTCTAATGCAGGTGGGAAGTATACAGTAAATGGCAGAACCCTTAGGAGTACTGACAGGCAGAGAGATTTGGGCGTACAGGTCCACAGGTCACTGAAAGTGGCAACGCAGGTGGATAAGGTAGTCAAGAAGGCATACGGCATGCTTGCCTTCATCAGTCAGGGCATAGAGTATAAAAATAGGCAATTCATGCTGCAGCTGTACAGAACTTTAGTTAGGCCACACTTAGAATATTGCGTGCAATTCTGGTCGCCACGCTACCAGAAGGACGTGGAGGCTTTGGAGAGGGTAGAGAAGAGGTTTACCAGGATTTTGCCTGGTCTGGAGGGCATTAGATATGAGGAGAGGACGGATAAACTCGGATTGTTTTCACTGGAACGACGGAGGTGGAAGGGCGACATGATAGAGGTTTACAAAGTTATAAGCGGCATGGACAGAGTGGATAGTCAGAAGCTTTTTCCCAGGGTATAAGAGTCAGTTACTAGGGGACATAGGTTTAAGGTGAGAGGGGCAAAGTTTAGAGGGGATGTGCGAGGCAAGTTCTTTACACAGAGGGTGGTGAGTGCCTGTAACTTGTTGCTGGGGCAGGTGGTGGAAGCAGGTACCATAGAGACGTTTAAGAGGCATCTTGACAAATACATGAATAGGATGGGAATAGAGGGCTATGGACCCCGGAAGTGCAGAAGGTTTTAGTTTAGGCAGGCATCAAGATCGGTGCAGGCTTGGACGGCTGAATGGCCTGTTCCTGTGCTGTTCTTTGGGTGACCCCTTTGAGGAACACCTCCACTCAGTCCGAAAGCATAACCCCGAGCTTCTGGTTGCTTGCCATTTCAACATCCCCTGCTCTCATGCTCACATATCTGTCCTGCGCTTGCTGCATTGTTCCAATGAACATCAATGCAAGCTTGAGGAGCAGCATCTCATTTACCGATTTGGCGCACTACAGCCTGCCAGACTGAACATTGAGGTCAATAATTTCAGAGCATGACGGCCCCCTCCTTTTATTTTCAGTTTTTCTTTTATTTTGTTACATCATTCATTTTTCTTACATGTGCCTGCCCACTTTTTTTTTCATGTTTGTGCTTTGGCCAAGGCTGTTCATTTTTCTGTCCATTAACACCCTCTCTGCACTAACACTTTGTCTTTCAACACACCATTAACATACCGTTTGCCTTTGCTCCATGACCTTCTGGCCAGTTATTCTCTCTGACCCTGTCCTATTAATACCTTTACTTTTGTTATCTCTTGCCCCACCCCCACTTTATTTGCTTAAAACCTATTACATTTGTAACCTGTGCCAGTTCTGATGAAGAGTCATTGACCTGAAACGTTAACTCTGCTTCCCCTTCCAGATGCTGCCAGACCTGCTGAGTACTTCCAATAATTGGTAAGTGTTACTTTTGATGCAGCTTACTGGGCAATAGTGATCCCATCTGTTTCAAATGTTAGTTTTACTTTCTAGAAATCTCACCAATAGATAACCAAGTATTGCTTCCTAAAAATCTTATACACTTATAGGTGACTTTTCTAATTGTTCCATGCTTGATGGACTGGGCCAGAGAACAGTGGGAATTCAGCAGTTTATAACCCCAACGCCCTTCACTTGCTTAAAACCTAATTCTTTTCTAACCTTTGCCAGTTCTGATGCAAGATCTCAGACCTGAAACGTTAACTCTGCTTCTCTCTCCACAGATACTGCCTGACCTGCTGAGTATTTCAAGCAATTTCCATTTTTATTTCAGATTTCGAGCATCTGCAGTATTTTGCTTTTATTTTATACAATTTATTGTTTCTAGTTATTGGGTCCTTATCGCTAGCTGTTTTGACATAACAGCTTCTGATTGTTACAATGTGACTATCAAATCAAGGAACTAGATGTTACTGCCGTATTTATTCCTCTACATACCGTTATGACCATGGTAGGAGGAGTGCAGTCAATTCAGTCCCACTTCTCCACAGGTCACAACATATCAATCCATTTTCCCACTTACTGAAATAGCCAATTAGATACTCCATTTGTCCCCAGAATAAATTCTCTGTTTATTATAAAACCAAGGCTTAACCAGCAATGAAGTAAATATATATACCAATTGAGATATTAAACCTCCTTATTTTTTCCCTAGCCCTCACGCACACACATCCAAAAAACGGTTAACTGGGAAAAAAAGGGATTTTTGTTTACAGCTGTTCCAAAGAAATAGAAGGAAAAAAAACTTATATTGAAGCGATGAGTTGGAAGTCCTTTGGTTTGGCGAGGTATCCCAAAATTGAATAGTTGGATGCCACTCGGAATCTTTCCAGGTGAGGCTGATAAACAGTCTGTTTTGGGTAGATGTTCAAAGAAAGTAAACTGCAGAAGCTTCACATAGGTCTTCCATCAGGTGTGCGGCAACAGGTGCCAATTCTTACACATTCGGTTCAAATCTTTTAAAGATGCAAGGTTTCTGCAAACATTCAGGATTTCTTGAAACACAGGAGGCAACAATGCAGCTTGATGCAGGGATTCTTCAGAAAGGAGAAAACAGGAATCTGCCACAATTGAAATACAGGGTTTCTTCTCGAAAGATGCAGGATTCCTTTTCGAAGAGAAAGGTGGGCAGTTTTTCTCCTCTTCAGGCAGAAACAACATCTGACTGTTCCAACAGTTCAAACTGAGACTAAACTTTTCCAGAAATAAGTCACATGGCCACCATAAATCACTCCTTTGTCACTTTCTTGGAAACATCTGTCCCTTTAGGTCAGAAAACAACCCCTGTTGGGTTCTTTGCAAATTGGTGTTTTCCAGTAACTGTTTACATTCCACTATCAGGTCAAACTCAGTCCAAACCTTTTTTTCTTTTTAAAAATGAACCACAAAGTGAATCATCTGGAGATGGCTGAAATGTCCATGAAATCCTTTTTTTAAAGTTAAAAAAAATAGACTCCTACGTTTTAACAAAAAATGGAACTTTTGTAACAGTACGTTACCTAAAATTGCAGTTCCTTCAAGTACAAAGAACAGCGAGGCATTACCAAGAGATCATAAAATTGATGTAATTGTTGCTATCAAAGCTCAGAGTGTGATTTTGAAAATGGAATAATATTGAGGCTGGCTTATGGCTGTAAATTGATAGAATAAATAAACAGTCAGTTGTGAAAGGGCGTTGGAAGCAAATCCAATAGTAACTTTCAAAAGGACTTGGATAAATACGTGAAGGGAAAAACTGGCATGGTATGGGAAAAGGGCAGGTTGAGTGGGGCTAATTGGATAGCTCTTTCAAAGAGATGGTAGCGTACTGGTAATGTTACTGGATGAGTAATCCAGAGGCCTGGACTAATGCTCCAGAAGCATAAGTCCAAATCCCACTTTGGCAGCTGGGAAAATTTAAATTCAAATCTGGAATAAAATGCTATTTGCATTAATAATAATTGTGAAACTACTGGATTGTTGTTACTAATGCCTTTCAGGGAAGGAAATCTGCCATCCTTAAGCAGTCTAGCCTACATGTGACTCTAGATCTACAGCAATGTGGTTGACTCTTAACTGTCCTCTGAAATGGCATAACAAGCCACTCAGTTATATCAAACTGTTACAGAAAAAAGCAGTTTGTGTACCTACACCACTGCAGCAGTTCAAGAAGGCAGCTCACCACCACTTTCTCAAGGGTAATTAGGGTTGGGCAATTGCCAGTGATGCTCACATCCCAGAAGAAATATAAAAAGAGCCGGCACAGACACGATGGGCTGAATGGCCTCCTTCTGTAAGCAGTCTCAGGTGTCTCAAACTCTGTAACAGAGATCATGGAGTTATTTTTTTTTAAATGGTAACTGATGGGACCACTCATTTGATTCCCTTTGTATGCATTTGCAGAAACAGAAACAATGTTACTCTTGCAGATTTCTGTGACTTTAACAAACTCAAAATACAAATGGTCACTATGCAGCATTTTCCTGTGGACAACTTCATAAAATGTGGAATCATTAAGTGATGACAAAAGGAAAACATAACATAGCTATAATATTCCTTTCGTGTTTATCAATTAACTAACAAGAAAATTTCTATAACTCAAAGAATGTGCAAAACTCAGGTTGCATGTGTAAACTGTGGGGTGGGGGTTGGTTTTTGGGGATGAATTTTCTCCATGATCGCCCACTGTAAATTGGACAGTATGTGTTTCCTGTGCGCCTGTCTTAATTTCAGCTGTATCTTTTGGGTTCAGCTCATGTCAGTGCTGTAGCTAGGGACCTACCAAATTCACGGTCAAACTTTACAAATTTCACGGCCATGGCATTTTAAGAATTGTGAATTTCACGATTGCACATATTTAAATTGTAAATTTCATTGTTACAACAAACCATGAAAATGTTCCATTTAGAGCAAAAAAAAGACAAAGGAGGTTTATGGTTTCAAATGGCATTTATTGCATACTCAAAAAGTATTGTAAAAAGCTGTTAAGATCTCTTGGTAATGCCTTGCTGTTCTTTATACTTGCAAAGAAACTGCAATTTTAGGTAACATGTATTGTTACGAAAGTTCAATTTATTGTTAAAACTTGGGAATCTGCTTTTTTTAAAACTACAATAAAGGATTTCATGGACATTTCTGCCTCCAGATGACTCACTTTGTGGTTCTTTTTTTAAAAAAAGAAAAAAGGTTTGGACCGGGTTTGACCTGAGAGGGGAATGTAAACAGTGTTACTGGAAAACGCCTTTTTACAAAGAACCCAATGGGGGGGGGGGGGGGGGGCGCTGTTTCCTGACCTAAAGGGACAGATGTTTACAAGCAAGTGACAAAGGAGTGATTTATGGTGGTCATGTGACTTGATTCTGTAAAAGTTTAGCTTCAACTACTGAAGTCAGTGGTTGAATGTGAACATGGAGCAACCTGCAACTGACTGCCTTAATTTCCTGTCTCTGTGCTGTCCGTGTTTAGACAAAGCTCTCTCCGCAGCCACAGTTTGTGGAATTGTCCTCACAATGTGCATCAAAAACCTTCGGTAGGTAGTCCTGTTCTAGTTTATTTAAACTTGGCAAGCAACCACCATTTTGCACGTTATGTTGAATGAATCTGCAGCTTTGGATGATCAAGTTTTTCTGATGGGATGTTGGCAAAACCATCTCCAAGTTCCATTGTTAGCATCATTTACAGCACAGAAGGAGGCCATTTGGCCCATTGAGTCCATATCGGCTCTCCACGGAGCTATGCAGTCAGTCCCACTCCTCAGCTCAAACCCCGTAGCCCTGCAAATCTATTTCTCTCAGGCGGCCATCCAACTTCCTATTGAATCATTGATCGTCCATGATTCTAACACCCTTGTGGGCTGCGTAAAAAAGGGTTTCCTCATATTCCCCTGCATCTTTTGCCCAAAATCTTCAATCGGCTTCCCCTAATCCTTGTACCGTTTGTTAATGGGAACAGTTTTTCCTTGTCTAACTTACCTAAACCTGCTGTAATCTTACGAACATATGAATTAGGAGCCGGAGTATGTCACTCGAGCTTGTTCTGCCATTCAACAAGATCATGGCTAATCTGATTGCAACCTCAACTCCACATTCCCACCTACCCCCAATAACCTTTCACCCCCTTGCTTAACAAGAATTTATCTACCTTTTCCTTTAAAATATCCAAAGACTCTGGAACTCTCTTCCTCAAAAGGCAGTGGAAGCAAAGACTCACGACCCTCTGAGAAAAAAATCTTTCCTCATTTCTCTCTTAAATGGATGACCCCTTATTTTTAAACACATCATAAGATTTAGATTATGTTATGACCGAGGTAGGAGAAGTCTTTTCTAGTTCCACTTCTCCATAGGTCGCAACATATATTTAAATATTTACCCATATATGCACCAAGGCTACTCAGGCAGCACCTTCCAAACTCGCAACCTCTACCACCTAGAAGGACAAGGGCAACAGATGCATGAAAACACCACCATCTGCAAGTTCCCCTCCAAGCCACACACCATCCTGACTTGGAACTATATTGCGATTCCTTCAGTGTCGCTGGGTCAAAATCCTGGATCTCCCTTCCTGATAGCACTGAGTGTACCTACACATGGACTGCAGCGGTTCAAGAAGGCAGCTCACCACCACCTTCTCATGGGCAATTAGGGATGGGCAATAAATGCTGGCCTGGCCAGCGACGTCCACATCCCATGAAATGAATAATAAAAAAAAAGCAGTCATTCATATACTCTACGCTTTATCCCAGAATAAAATACACCAACCAGATTTCTTGAATAAACAACAAAACTATCACTTTATTATAAAACAAGTCTTAACCAGTAACGAAGCAAAGCATTAACACACAGATTGAAATACGAGAGTTCCCTTTTACCTTAGCCCCTAACACACACACACACACCGGTTAAGCGAAAAATAGAGACTTTCTCTTTTGAGCTCTGTTACAAAAAACAACACAAAAAAACTCTCCTTAGCAGGTAAACCCCAACTGTCTTCAAAACAGTTCACACCCCAACAACACTGTCCAAAGCGAAACCAAAAACAATATCTCAAGAGTCAAGCCTCCTCACCCCTATAAATCTTGACCTGTCATTTCTCTATAAACATTATTCCCACGTCAAAAAGCTCCTGCTGGGTACTTATCTGAAGACAGGTGATTCCAGCAAGTGTTATTTTCAAACAACCTCTCAATGACTTTTTTTTAAAGAAGGAATCCTTATCAGTTTTAAAACACAAGTCCTCAAAATTAAAAAACTGAAGCACTTTTGTAACAATGACAACAGAGACGAGCAAGGAACAATCTAAAGTAGAACTTCTAAATTGGAAGACGAGCAAGGAACAATCTAAAGTAGAACTTCTAAATTGGAAGAAGGTCATAACGTCAATGGAAGAGAGGGTATAATACAGTGTTGTCCAACCTTTTCACGTGAGGGACTACATTGCAATTTTTGTCTTACATGGGGGGTGGGGGGCCGGTGAAACAATTTCAGAAAGATAAAGGCATTAAACTTATCTATTAATCAAAACAGCAGCAAATGTACATTTTTGTGAAGAAGTTCACTATGTTGGACACTGATTTAGTGCAATACCTGGCATTTTTTCACTTGCACAAGTTGCCGGCACAACTGTTGCAGTGACGTGGAGTATTCTGGATAGATATCATTCTGTCAAGAGTGATCTTGATCAGTCTCTCTCTCTGTCCCCTTTCTTTCTATCTCTCTCTCTCCCTTTCTCTGTCTCTGTTCCCCCCCCCCCCCCCCCTTCTCCCTGTCCTCCTCTCTCTGCCCCGCTTTCTCTGTCTGTCCCCTTTCTCTCTCTCTCGGACAGTTGCAGAGAGCAGGAATGCTCAGCCGATAGTTGATGAGTTTTAAAAAAATTCACAAGTTAGTTTCACAACTGACAGTTGCTGACATCGGGAACAGCCATTTTCCAACTTCAAACAGCCTTGGGGTATTCCGACAGCCTTTAAAAAAACTCCAAATCATTCTGAAATTGTGAAGCCACTGTTCCCAATGTCAGCAACTGCCAGCTGTGAAACTGACTTGCATCCAAAAGCTGGTCTGACAAAGAGAAATTTCTCATCTCCAGTCACAGACCCAAGGCGAGGATGAAGAATGGCCCCGAGTACAGTTTGCAGGCCGGATGGAAACCTTTGGAAGGCTGGATCCTGGCCTGCGGGCCGTATGTTGGACAACCCTGGTATAACAGAACCAAAGTTTGACAGGAAAAACGATAATGGAACAATGGGTGATCTTTCTAACAAGAAGGAAAGACAGGAGAACCTAGCCAGGGCTCCTCATATGAGGAGGGAGATAGAGAATATGATGAAACAAAAAAAAAGAGGTTGTATGATGCATGTCAGGTGAATTCAAGCAAGAACCAGGTCAAATGCAATAAGTTGAGAGGGGAAGTGAAGAGGAAAATAAGACTGGCAAAGAGAGAATATATGTGTAGAATGGTAGTTAACTAAAAGGGAACCGAAAAATCTTCTGCCAGCACGTAAATAGTAAGTGGGTAGTAAAAGGTGGGGTGGGCCCATTAGAGACAAAGAGGGTGATATATGCTTTAAGACACAAGACAAGGCTAGAATACTTAATAAATACTTTGTATGAGTGTTTACTAAGGAAGAGGATGCTGACAAAATATTGGTAGGATGAGGTGAAATATTGATAGGCAGGATGTACTGGAAAGCGTGGTTATGTTTAGACTGGATAAGTCGCCTGGTCCAGATGGCTTGCATTGCAGGTTGCTAAAGGGGGTTGGGGGGGAGGGGGGGGAAGATAGCAGAAGGGCTTTCCATGATATTCCAATCCTCCCTAGATACAGGAGAGGTGGCGGAGGATTGGAAAGTTGCAAATATGACATCATTGTTCAAGAAAGGGTGTAAGCACATTCCCAGGTTTTAGAAACAATAATCTGAGTACAAATTAACAGGCACCTGGAGAGGTTTGAGTTAATTAAGGAGAGCAAGCACAGATTTGTGAAAGGCAGATCATGCTTGCCTGATCTAATTGAACGTTTTGATGGAGTTGACAGAAGGTTGATGAAGGAAATGCAGTGGCTGTTGTCTATATGGATTTTTAACAGAGCACCACATAAAAGGCTGGTTAACAAAACTGAGGAATAGAAGGGTCAGTGTCAGCTTGGATAAAAAAAAAAACTGCACAAGGACAGAAAACAGCAAGTCATGGTAAATGGTTGTTTTTTCCAGATTGGAGGATGGTAGACAGTGGTGTTCCCTGTCATGAATTTCTTTGTGTTATCTTAAGCAACACAATGAGGTATATGAATTCCAGTTCCTTGAAGATCTCCAGGTTTATTAACAGCTAAACTAGTATAGACAATACAGAACAAACTATATAGAGCAACTTTATCTAGGGTGTTACAGTGCAGAGTGACCAAGGCTTCTAGTCACATGACTACATCCTGGTACATAGCTCATTTGCATACTGAGTTCTTAAAGGGATATCACTCTTAAAGCAATCATACAACATCCCCTTTCTTTCCAAAGATAAGTCTTGTATGCTACAAATAAAAAAACATAAAATTGGATATAAAATGTAGTTATACAGACATAGAGATTATAAAATTTACGAGTATAATGATAGGAATTGTGAAATTTATGAGTGTAGAAGTTGAAGAGTCCATATATCGTTTGTAGTTTGACAACTCTTCCAGATATTGTTATGGTATAACCTTCTGTGGATGTGGATTTCACCTTTGGCTGCTTTTAGTTTTCATACGTGTTGTCAATGTGTTGGTTGTTGTCTTGTTGTGCCATCACACCCACAAAGTCGAGTGTGCTCTTTTGAGTCCGCTGTGTGCAACTGGAGTATTGCACACTTCTCTTTATTGGCTTTGGTTCCTCTTCAACACTGCTCCATTAGATATTATAACCTTGTAAGACCTAGGCTCACTGCATACTTCGGACACCTTTGCGGGTAACCATGTTCTCATTGTGGGGTGTATGACCCTAACCTTTTGTCCCATGTATAGTTGACGTAATTCCGCCCCTGCATGTTGGTCATGCACCATCTTCATTCTCCCTGGTTTTTCCGGCAGTGTCTCCTGCATCTTGGAGAATTTGGACAGATGATGGCTTGGCAGAATCAATTGCACTTGTCTGTCAAACATGATCTCCGCTGGTGACAGTAAGCCCGCATCCATAGGTGTAGATATGGAGTTCATCCCAATAAGGCCAAAATCATCTGAGGGTTTCCGGCACCTCTTACATCGTATCAGGCCATCTTTCTATGATAACTCTCCACAGTGCCTTCAGTTGTGGGTCACTGGCTGTTTCTGATTGCAATTGATCACATTTGTGCTGACCAAAATGCAGTAAAATTGATTTTGATCACATCTTCTATCGTGATGTCCATGCTGCCTACTTGTAGTTCCACTGGGACTTCTTCATCCTTGTTCGGATTTGGCAATCTGCTCAGCACATCCAAGGTGACCATTTTGGTACCCGGTTTGTAGCAGATGTCTAAGTCGTACCCCTGTACCTTTACTAAAAGTCGCTGTAGTGGAGGTGGTGTACTTGTCAATGGTTTACGACAAGATCATCTCCAGTGGCTTGTGGTCAGTTTCCACAGTGAACTGCTTACTGAACAGGTAGCTGTGGAACGTTGTGATCCCAAACACCAGAGCAAGTGTTTCATGCTCTAGGTTTAATTAATTGGATTGTGTGGAGGATACATTTTTGGATCTGAATGCAATTGTTTGCTATCCTGCAGTATGCACGCTCCTAGCCCTTTCTGTGAGGCGTCGATTTCCAGGATTGCCTTCTTCCTTGGATCATAGTACTGCAGGGTACAAGTTTCTGCTGACAATGCTTGTTTGAGGGACTCAAACATATGCTGATGGCCCTCCTGCCGTACATACGGTACGTCTTTCTTTAACATCTCTCTCAGTGATGATGGTTTGTCAGAAAAAATTGGAATGTATGGAGCCAAGCAGTTGAAAAATCCAAAGCATTTCTGCCTTGTCTTGTAAATTAGGCGTATGCCTTACATCTTCGGATTTGCCTGGGTCAGGACGGATTCTGCAACCTGAATAGATGGAGCCAAAGAAATTGATCTGACTCACATTCACCTGCCACTTTCTGCTGTTAAAAAAATGAGCCCTTCACCACGAGCTACTGCCATCAGTGAGTGAAATTTTCGATCAAGCTCTACTTTGGTTTTGCCCAGTACCGCAATATCATCGGCAATGCACATACATCCACCGTAGTGTCTGGGAGCAATATCTTCCAAATGGTGTTTTGAAGGTGGTGACTTCTTGAGATTCCTGAGCTAGGTGTACTGACCAATATCCACGTTTAGCATCCAATTTGGCGAAAAAAAATTATTTATTCCTGTCTGGCACAAAAGTAAAATGGGGAAGGTAGCCAAACCATGGCTTACAAGGGAATTTTGACATCGCATTAGATCCAAGGAAGAGGCATACAAATTTACCAGAAAAAACAAAAGACTTGAGGATTGGAGTAGTTTAGAATACAGCAAAGGAGATTAAGGAGAGGAATAGAGTATGAGTAAGCTTGCGGGGAACATAAAAACTGACTGTAAAAGATTCTATAGATAAGTGAAGAGAAAAAGACTGCTGAAGACAAATGTAGGTCCCTTACAGTCAGAACAGGGGAATTTATTATGGGGAACAAAGAAATGGCTGACCAACTAAATGCATACTTTGGTGCTGTCTTCACAAAGGACGACACAAATATCATACCAGAAATGTTGGGGAACACAGGGTTTAGTGAGAGGGAGGAACTGAAGGAAATCATTATTAGTAGAGAAATGGTGTTGGGGAAATTGATGGGATTGAAGGCCGATAAATCCCCAGGGCCTGATGGTATGCATCCCAGAGTACTTAAGGAAGTGGCCCGAGAAATAATGGATCCATTGGTGGTCATCTTCCAAGATTCTATAGACTCTGGAACAGTTCCTACAGATTGGAGGGTAGCTAATGTAACCCCACTATTTAAAAAGGAAGGGAGAGAAAGCAGGGGATTATTGACCAGTCAGCCTGACGTCGGTAGTGGGGAAATTTCTAGAGGCCATTAGCAAAGATGTTATCGCAGAACACTTGGAGAACAGTGGTAGAATCGGACAGAGTCAGCATGGATTTACGAAACGGAAATCATGCTTGACAAATCTACTAGAATTCTTCGAGGATGTAACTAGTAGAGTTGATGAGGGACAGCCAGTGGATGTGGTTTATTTAGACTTTCAGAAGGCTTTTGACAAAGTCCCACATAAGAGATTAGCGTGTAAAATTAAAGCGCATGAGATTGGGGGTAGTGTATTGCGATGGATAAAAAATTGGTTGGCAGACAGGAAACAAAGAGTAGGAATAAACGGGTCTTTTTCCAAATGGCAAGCAGTGACTAGTGGGGTACCGCAGGGATCGGTGCTAGGACCCCAACTATTCACAATATATATCAATGGTTTAGATGAGGGAACTAAATGCAATATCTCTAAATTTGCAGATGACACAAAACTGGGTGGGATGGTGACTTGTGAGGAGGATGCAGAGAGGCTTCAGGGCGATTTGGACAAGTTGAGTGAGTGGGCAAATACATGGCAAATGTAGTATAATGTGGATAAATGTGAGGTTATCCACTTTGGTAGCAAAAACAGGAAGGCAGATTATCTGAACGTCTATAAATTGAGAGGGGGGAATATGCAACAAGACCTGGGTGTTCTCGTACACCAGTCGCTGAAGGTAAGCATGCAGGTGCAACAGGCGGTAAAAAAGGCAAATGGTATGTTGCCCTTCATAGCGAAAGGATTCGAGTACAGGTGCAGGGATTGTCTTGCTGCAATTATACAGGGCCTTGGTGAGGCCACACCTGGAATATTGTGTGCAGTTTTGGTCTCCTTATCTGAGGAAGGATGCTCTTGCTATAGAGGGAGTGCAGCAAAGGTTTACCAGACTGATTACTGGGATGGCGGGACTGACGTATGAGGAGAGATTGAGTCGGTTAGGATTATATTCGCTGGAGTTCAGAAGAGTGAGGGGGGGATCTCATAGAAACCTATAAAATTCTAAGAGGACTTGACAGGGTAGATGCAGGAAGGATGTTCCCGATGGTGGGGGAGTCCAGAACCAGGGGTCATAGTCTAATGATACGGGGTAAACCTTTCAGGACTGAGATGAGGAGAAATTACTTCACCCAGAGAGTGGTGAGCCTGTGGAACCCGCTACCAAAGAAAACAGCTGAGGTCAAAACATTGTATATTTTCAAGAAGGAGTTAGATGGGTTTAAAGGGAACGAACGATATGAGGGGGGGGGGAAGCAGGAACAGGTTACTAAGTTGGATGATCAGCCATGATCATAATGAATGGCGGAGCAGGCTCAAAGGGCTGAATGGTCTATTCCTGGCCCTATTTTCTATGTTTCTATGTATGAATTTGGCTCCTGTGAACTTGGGATTCAATTGCTCTCGTGTTGGAATCTTATGGGACATCTCTTTAAGGAGGTTTAGATGCCTCAAATCTAGATATACCTGGTTTGCTCCATCTTTCTTAATTATGCACGTAATTGAGCTGCACCAGTGATGATGCACGCGACAGATGATGCCATTGATTCCATGTCATCTAACTCATAAGCTCTTCTTGTACTTTTCTTGCACGCTGCACTATCTGGGAGGGTTGATTGAGGAATTGCATCCTCTCAGGTGCAGTACAGCATCGCCTTTGAAATCTCCCATGGCATCGAGCCTGTCCGGGTAAATTTGTTGTAAGTCTTGGACTGATTCAATGCGGGTACCCTTGGTCTCTTCTGCTGTAATGGTACCTTGGTGATCTCGCGGATAGTCACAATATTGAGGTCCTTACATGCCAATAATCCTGCCACTGCTGGTCTGCTCGTGCCTACTAGGTAAAATATCTGTGGTTTCCATGCCTACTTGCCATAGTTGCACCACATTGTTAGTGTGCCACTGCAAGGGATGAGTGGCCCATTGTATGCAGTTAACTTTGCAGTTGTCGACTGTATCATTAATTTCCAAAAAATTAATTCATTCGTTTCCGGTACATGTCCTTTAGATTTATATGTGAAACATTTGCTCGTCTTCTGGCTGAGAATCACTCTACTCTGAGTCTTGTCTCAGTTCTATTTCACTGTGGACCTTGTGTATTGGTTGACGTTTATGCAGGTCTCTAGCACTCTCCTTGCTGCTGTTGCACCTGTCTTCTGTTTGAGTCCTATTGTGACTTCTGGCTGCACCTTTGGAGCCAGATTTCTTGCATAGGCAGGCCCAGTGTCCTTTTGCACAGCACACCTTGCACAAATAAAAACAAGAAATGCTGGAACCACTCAGCAGGTCTGGCAGCATCTGTGGAAAGAGAAGCAGAGTTAACGTTTCGGGTCAGTGACCCTTCTCCGGAAGGGTCACTGACCCGAAACGTTAACTCTGCTTCTCTTTCCACAGATGCTGCCAGACCTGCTGAGTGGTTCCAGCATTTCATGTTTTTATTTCAGATTTCCAGCATCCGCAGTATTTTGCTTATATTACACCTTGCACAAATCTGGACATGCAGGATAACTTCGCATTCAGTGAGACGGACCACACAGCTTGCCTGCTTTTTGTGACCTGGATACTGTGCCGATACTGTCAGCTACACAGAGTGCTTGCAGATGCTGTTGTCCAGCTACAATGGCTTTGTATTTCCTGCCATCTTCTAGCAGCGCATCAATGCTGTGACCTTTCTTTTTCCCCCCAAAAGGTCTATTTTAAATGCTTCAATAGGTGTTGAGACAATCACCAGCTTCATTATTCGCTCTGATCTATCCCACATGGACTGCAGCAGTTCAAGGCAGCAGCTCACCACCACCTTCTCAACGGCAATTATGGATGGGCAATAAATGCTGGCCTAGCCAGCAACACCCACATCCCAGGAATGAATAATAAACATTGCCACAGGTGGGGCAGGTGGTGTTTGCTGAGGCAAATGAATGAGGCAAATTCCAAACACTCCTTTCGCTGTTTGTACTTGGTCGCTGCCTGGGCGTGTCAACGCTATTTGTAGTGTCTGGCACCGTCGCAGATGCTTCTTCTCCATTTTGGGCGGTCTTGGGCAAGAGATTCCCACGAATCGGTGGAGATATCACATTTTTTCAGTGAGACTTCAAGGGCATCCTTGTAGCGTTTCCTCTGACCTTCCTGGTAGCCTTGCGCCGTGACGGAGCTTGGAGTGGAAAGCTTGTTTTGGGAGTCTTGTGTCAGACATGCGGACGATGTGGCCTGCCCAGCTTAACTGACTCACCATGTGTCTTGATACTGGGGATGTTGGCCTGAGAGAGAACACTGATATTGGAGCGCCTGTCCTGCCACTAAATTTGCATGATCTTGTGGAGGGACTGCTGGTGATATCTCTCCAGCGCTTTGAGATGTCTGCTGTAGTATCCAAGTTTTCGACATGCATAGGAGGGCAGACAGCACTGCGGCCCTGTAGACCGTAAGCTTGGTGCCAGGTTTGAGGTCTTTGTCATCAAACACTCTTTTCCTTAGATGAACGAAGGCTGCTTTGGCACACTGGAGGCGATGCGGAGTTTCATCATTGACGTCTGCTCTTGCTGACAGGAGGCTCCCATGGTATGGGAAGTGATCAGCATTGTCCAGTGGTTCACCGTGGATCTTGTCTGTCGACGGGGGCGGGGGGCTGGGGGCAATATTGCTCTTTGGGAACAGGCTGGTAGAGGACCTTTGTCTTCCAGATATGTAGCTTAAGGCCCATTCTTTTATACGCTTCCGTGAAAGCATTGACAAGGGTTTGAAGCTCAGCCTCTGAGTATGCGCACATGCAAGCCTCGTCAGCATACTGCAGTTTGATGTCAGAGGTTGGAGTGGCCTTGGTTCAGGACTGGAGGCAAAGGTTAAGTAATTTGTCGTTTCTCTTGTAAAGTAGATCTACTCTGGCAGGGAGCTTCAAGGGGATGAGGTGGAGTGTTGCGGCGAGGAAGATGGAAAAGAGCGTTGGTGCGATATGTTTATCTGGTCAGTATCACATTGCTGTTTGTGAGTTTGCTGTGCTACATTTCAAAAAAAGTACTTCAATGGCTGTAAAAGTGCTTTGAGATGTCCGGTGATTATGATAAGTACTATATAAATGCACTTTTTTTATTAGCTGGTTATACAAGGAAATAGAAGCCCTGTGAAGCCAGATGAAACTGAGTCTTTTCATACTCGTCTGGATGGTGCTTTTCCACTATAGCACTTTTGCAACTGAACAGTGAACGATTGTATATAGTATTTGCTCCCACAGCAATTGTGCTGTGCACTCTGTTGTATGACAGATAATTGCAAACAAAAAAGCCAATGCTTTGTGCATTCCTCGCAGCTTATGTAGCCAAGGATGAGCAGTTGAACATTCCATGTCAAGGCTGAAGTATGCATGTATATAAAGGTGGGTACACCAACTTTAGCATTTCCGATGGCACTGTAGTTGTTCATTCCTTAAATATGAGCATCACTTGCAAAGCCAGCATTTGTTGCCCTCGAGAACATAGGACTTAGGAGCAGGAGGTCATTCAGCCCCTTGAACCTACTCTGCCATTTGATAAGACCATGGCTGATTTGACTGTGGCCACAACTCTACTTTCCTGTCTACTCCTTTGACCCTCTTGTCAATCAAGAATCTATCTAGCTCAGCCTTAAAAATATTCAATGACCCTGCCTCCACTGCTCTCTGGGAAAGTGAATTCCATGGACTAACGATCTTCAGAGAAACAAAAATCCTCATTTCCGTTTTAAATGGGAATATCTAATAGTATGTGTATGAAAATAACATGATCATGGTGAGGGGAGGTCACTGTCCTAAATCCTGATAATACTAACAGATTTGCATCCAGTTATATAAAGCAGGAATATCTTCTGGATACTTCTTTGAAAAAACTTTAAAGCTTATCAGCAGCATTATGCAACTGTTATGAAAGTGCTTCTTTTATTTATTTTGGTTTTTTTAAAAAAAGGACTCATTTTAGAATTATGGACATTTGTTTTTCCAAATGAACCAACAATTCCATGAATTTTTTTTTTACAAGAGTCACTGTGAGGTCTTGTTTGAAAATAAACCTTTACTGGATGCCACATGCCTTAAACTCAATAGACAACAGAAACCTAGGTGACGTCAGGGAGATGTTTAGAGAGAAGAGACATGTCAAGATTTATGGTGGTTAGGTTTCATTTTTGGGATATTGTTTTGGTTCAGTTGGGGTGTGGACTGTATTTAAAGCAGCTGGGTTTGTAGCCTACTGAAAAACACCCAGCTCTTCTTTCTCCATCTCTTTGAAAAAACCCAGCGAATCCAGTGTGCAAGAAGTAAAAGCCCTAATGTCACATTTCTCCTGAGACATTCCTGGAAAGCCTGCCAGATTACTTTTCAACACCGCCTGAAAAAAACTGCTGCAGAAAAGATCCCAGTGACCCATCTCTGTATACTCGGACCCAGACCGAATACTACTTTTTTTTAAAAAACACAACATATCTCATCCTTTTTCTTCAAGAATTAGCAAGTACTCGGCAAAAGTATCTTTTTTTCCTTTAACCAGTATGTGTGTGTGTTGGGTATTTAAAATGGGACTTTCATATTTCAATCTGTGTTAATGCTTGGCTTTTTTTTTTTACTGGATAAGTCTTGTTTTATAATAAACAGATAATTTTGTGTAATAAAGAAACCTGGTTGTCGTATTTTATCTAGGATAGAGTATATCTTCGTATCGGTAACTGGGTAAACATTTAAATATATGTTATGACCCGTGGTGAAGTGGAACTAAAAAAGACGGTGCACTCCTCCCACTTCGGTCGTATCATAATCCTCAGCACAGGTTTCCCTATGTAGATTCTTTTGTACTCTATTCTAATAGAAATGCAATTAAAAGGAATAACAATTAAACATTTAGGAAGAAGGCTTACACCATTATCCATGTACAAGAATGCACATAGCCCGGTGCTCCCTCCACACAGCTACGTGCCTTGCTACCCAGACTTGACTTAGGTCAAGGATTCAGATTACACTTTCAATCTCCGCCAAAAAGTCACCATCACTTTCCTCAGCAATAGCTCTAAAATAAGTTAATTTGCTATCTACATTGAATTTGTCAGAACACCAATTCATAATTTAGTAAGGCTACAAAGTTAATCAACATCTACACGTCTCTCATTAGCAGAATTAGACAGCAGTGTACAAGTTACCAAGTAGTTGACTTCACCAGGGTCTTGGAGATAATAGATGGTACTTATGTGCCAACCTGGACACCACACATTAATGCCCTCAACTGAATATTTAATGAAGGGTAGCTTTATCATTCAACCTATAAAAAAGGGACAGGCATAGCAGAATCTTTCACATGAATGCCAGGTATGCTGGCAGTTGTCAGAAATATTTTGTGCTATAGCAATCAGCATTCTGATTTTATTTTGGATAAAGAGATTATATGGTTGGCATCTGTGAGACAAGGCCTACCCACTGGCTCCTGATACCAATGCATGTACCCAAGAACCATGATGAGCACCCCCACTTGTGCTTCAGCCCACAGTATAGTGGTACAGTAGAGCCCACTATAACGCTGAAGACTAGATTCAACTTCTTAATGGCCTGGGGATCCCATAACAACAATCCAGATTGTAGTAGCTTGCAGCATTTGAACTGCAAAAGAGACGACAGAAGAAGATACCACATGAAGATAAAGTCCCAAATGCGGTTACACCTGCAACTGTGGAGCATTGTTCTTATGCAGAAGTGGCTAAAGACCAGACAGCACCTGCAGAGAAAGGTAGTCCTTTCAAACAATGGAAGGATCTTGGCCATTCAGCCCCTCAAGCCTTATTCACCATTTAATGAGATCAGAGTTGGTTAATCTGTACCTCAACTCCATTTGATCCATCCCTCTTGCTACCCTCATCCATTGAAAAATCTGTCGAAAATAAAAACAAAAAGTGCTGGAAATACTCAGGTCAGGCAGCATTTGTGGAGAGAGAAGCAGAGTTAACGTTTCAGGTCAGTGACCTTTCATCAGAACCACATAGTAGATTTTAGGAAGGAGGGAGAAGTGGGCTTTCCGGGGTTGGGGGAATAACAGGACTGTCCTGGCAGACCCATTGTTTCAGCCTGTTCCTGCCCCACTGAACTTATTTCTTTTTATCTTGACCATCTTTTCTCCCCTGGTCCAGTCACTTCCCGCCTACATCCGTGATCTTCTGACACCCTAGGTCATTTTGACAATTTCCAGTTTCCTGGCCCTAACCGCCTCCTCTTTACTATCGATGTCCAGTTCTGATGAAAGGTCGCTGGAGTGAAACATTAACTCTGTTTCTCTCTCCACAGATGCTGCCAGACCTGCGGAGTATTTCTAGCACTTTTTTTTTATTTCAGATTTCCAGCATCTGCAGTATTTTGCTTTTATAAAAATCTGTCAATCTCAGTCTTGAAAGTTTCAATTGACCAAGTATCCACAGCCTTTCGGGAAGAAGAGAATTCCATGTTGACACGACCCTGTTTGTGGAAATAAAGTGTCCCCTGATTTTACTCCTGAATGGCACAACTCTAATTTTAAGATTAAGCCCCTTTATCAGTTCTGACGAAAGGGCATTGATCTGAAGCATTAACTGTCTCGCTCTCCACAGATGCCACCGAACCTGCTGAGCATTTCTCCCATTTTCTGTTTGTATTTCACTCTTATTTTGTTAACTCATAAATTGATTGCCATTCCCAGCATATTTATATTATCTTTACCTCCTACCTTTGTTCTTATCCCCACTTTTAGATGATTTGTTCCACCCGGACCCTGAAAAATAATTACAGCCTAAAGATTAAAAAAAAACATCTTTGACCTCTCCTCTCATCCTGTATAATGGTGCTTGTTACAAGTACACATTTAATCCCGGGAGCTGCAGTCTGAAGATGATTAACATTTCACAAGCCAGGGAAATTCTTGCTTCCCTGTTCACACTGATTAGTATGTCATTCTACTTTTACGTAGCCCGCACCTAGAGAACATTATGCCAAACAAGGCAAACAGCTCATCTGTCCTTTACTGCACAGGCTCAGAAGCAGCTTAGTTCCTACCAGCAACATTTGTAGTGTCTATCTTACAGCCCTTACTGAGCCTTTGAAGTTAAGGACTTGGCCCTTGAGTGAAGCTGCTTTTTTAAATTTTGCAGTTGTGTCATTGCTTTCACTCCATCCGACTTTCCCTTTGCTCCCTAGTGTAAACCAGAAGCTGAATAGGAGAGAAGTGCTCCTGGCCCATCCATGACAATCCAAATCAGTTGATGTAGGGATTTAAGACAAGTGTTTCTTGTACATAAAGCAACAGGTAATACCAATGCCACCCTGCACCTTTAGAATTGATAAGAGATTGGTTACTATTCCGGCGGCAAGTTTGGAACCTACAATTTTTTTCTCTACTCAGTTTAAGCATATCAATTGATGTTTTGGTGGTTCACATTCTATTTACCCTACCAATAAAAAAGATCTTTGCATTCTGTCATGATCAAACTCGAGATCTGAGGATTTTAATTTGCTGATCTTGACTACTTGTGCTATTTCAGTGACCAAGGTGAAAAAAAAATTTAGGGACGAAGATTTTTTTTCCATAGGTTTCCTTTTATTATTGATATTCTTATTATTATTCAGTAAGACGTCAGTTATCACATGTAGGTTGATGACACCTAGTTCTATCTCACCACAAAACAGGGCAGTGGCGTAGTGGTACTGTCACTGAAGTATTAAAACAGAGGTCCAAGCTAAGGCCCTTAGACATGGGTTCAAATCCCACCGTGGTGGTTGGTGGAGTTTTAATTAATTAATACAAATCTTTAATTGAAAAGGTGGCAGTATTAAGGAGAGAATTGCAGTGCTGGAGAAAAAGGATATCCCAGGAGGATAGAATCAATTTGGCTAGAGCTAAGGAACAAAAGAAAAAAAAGACGGAGGTTAGTTGCATTGCTCGGTACTATCTATAGGCCAGCTGGAGAGACTATATAATGTAATGGGTACAATTCTAAAGGGGATGCAGGAGCAGAGAGACCTGGGTGTATACGTGCATAAGTCATCGAAGGTGGCAGGACTGGCTGACAGCGTGGTTAATAAAGTGTATAGTATCCTGGGCTTTATGAATTGGACAGAGAGTACAAGAGCAAGCAAGTTACGTTGAACTTGTATAAAAGACACTTATTTAGCCTCAGCTGGAGTACTGTGTCCAGATCTGGGTGTCACACTTTAAGAAAGATGTGAGGGCATTGGACAGAGTACAGAAGAGATTCACGAGAATGATTCCAGGAATGAGGAACTTCAGTTGAGGCTAGATTTGAGAGGTTGGGACTGTACTCCTTGAAGAGAAGGCTGAGAGGTTGATTTGATAGAGGTGTTCAAAATCATGAGGGGTCTGGACAAAGTAGATGGGGAGAAACTGTTCCCACTTGTGGAAGGATCGAGAACGAGAAGGCACAGATTTAAAATAATGAGTAAGAGAAGCAAAAGTGACATGAGGAAAGACTTTTTCACGCAGCGAGTGGTTAAGGTCTGGAATGTGCTGCCCGAGAGTGTGCTGGAGGCAGGTTCAAATGAAGCATTCAAAAGGGAATTAGACCGTTATATGAAAAAGGAGGAACGTGCAGGGTTATGGAGAGAAGGCAGGGGAATGGCACTAGGTGAATTGCTCTTTCGGAGAGCCGGTGCAGACACAATGGGCCAAATGGCCTTCTTCTGAACTATAATGATGGACTCCTCCAGCCCCACAACCCTCGGAGATATCTGCACTTATCCAATTCTGGCCTCTTGAACATCCCCTGCTGCCAAAGCCCTAAGCCCTGGAATTCCCTTCCTGAACTTTTTTGCCTCATTTTCCTCCTTTAAGACACTTCTTAAAACCTACCTCTTTGTCCAAGCGCCTTAATATTGCTCTATCAAATTTTGCTTTATAATACTCTTAGGGGAGGCGGTGGTGTAGTGGTATTGTCACTGGACTAATGACCCAGGATATTGCTCTGGGGACATGGGTTCAAATCCCACCACAGCAGAAGGTGGAATTTGAATTCAATTAATAAAACTGAAATTAAAAAGCTAGTCTAATGATGGCCATGAAACCACTGTCGATTGTTGTAAAAACCCATCTGGTTCACTAATGTCCTTTAGGGAAGGAAATCTGCTGTCCTTACCTGGTCTGGCCTACATGTGACTCCAGACCGCAGCAATGTGGTTGACTCTTAACTGCCCAGCAAGCCATTCAGTTGTATCTAACTGCTACAAAGTCAATAAAAAGGAATGAAACTGGATGGACCACCCGGCATCAACCTAGGCACCGGAAACAACAATGGCAAATGCAGCCCTGTCGACCCTGCAAAGTCCTCCTTACTAACATCTGGGGGCTTGTGCCAAAGTTGGGAGAGTTGTCCCACAGACTAGCCAAGCAACAGCCTGACAGTCATTCTCACGCAATCATACCTTACAGACAATGTCCCAGACACCACCATCACCAACCCTGGGTAGGTCCTGTCCCACGGGCAGGACAGACCCACCAGAGGTGGTGGCACAGTGGTATACAGTAGGGAGAGAGTTGCCCTGGGAGTCCTCAACATCGGCTCTGGACCCCATGAAGACTCATGGCATCAGATCAAACATGGACAAGGAAACCTCCTGCTGATTACCACCCTCCCTCAGCTGAGGAGTCAGTACTCCTCCATGTTGAACAGCACTTGGAGGAAGCACTGAGGGTGGCTGGGGGACTTCAATGTCCATCACTAAGAGTGGCTCGGTAGCATCACTACTGACCGAGCCCTAAAGGACATAGCTGCTCGACTGGGTATGCGGCAGGTGTTGAGGGAACCAAGAGGGGAAAACACACCAATCTGCCTGCTGTTATTGCTTAGCAATAACCTGCTCAGTTTGGGTTCCGCCAGGGCCACTCAGCTCCTGACCTCATTACAGCCTTGGTTCAAACATGGACAAAACAGCTGAACTCAAGAGGTCAGGTGAGAGTGACTGCCCATGACATCAAGGCAGCATTTGACCAAGTATGGCATCAAGCAGCCCTAGCAAAACTGAGGTCAATGGGAATAAGGGGAAACCCTCCACTGGCTGGAGTCATACCTAGCGCAAAGGAAAATGGTTGTGGTTGCTGGAGGTCAATCATCTGCGCTCCAGGACATCACTGCAGGAGTTCCTCGGGTAGTGTCCTAGGCCCAACCATCTTCAGCTGCTTCATCAATGACCTTCCTTCAATCATAAGGTCAGAAGTGGGGATGTTCGCTGATGATTGCACAATGTTCAGCACCATTCGTGACTCCTCAGATACTGAAGCAGTCAGTGTCGAAATGCAGCAAGACCTGGACAATATCCAGGCTTGGGTTTATAAGTGGCAAGTAACATTCACGCCACACAAGTGCCGGGCAATGACCATCTCCAACAAGAGGGAATCTAACTATCTTCCCTTGACATTCAATGACATTACCATCGCTGAATCCCCCACTCTCAACATCCTAGGGGCTACCATTGACCAGAAACTGAACTGAAGTAGCCATATAAATACCGTGGCTACAAGAGCCGGTCAGAGGCTAGGAATCCTGAGGCGAGTAACTCACCTCCCAACTCCCCAAAGCCTGTCCACCATCTACAAGGCACAAGTCGGAGAGTATTCCATCACACTCCTGCTTGCCTGGATGGGTGCAGCTGCAACAACACTCAAGAAGCTAGACACCATCCAGGACAAAGCAGCCCACTTGATTGGCAGCCCATCTACAAACATTCACTCCCTCCACCACCGACACACAGTGGCAGCAGTGTGTACCATCTACAAGATGCACTGCAGCAATGCACCAAGGCTCCTTAGACAGCACCTTCCAAACCCGCAACCTCTACCAACTAGAAGGACAAGGGCAGCAAATGCATGGAAACACCACCTGTAAGTTTCCCTCCAAGTCACACACCATCCTGACTTGGAACTATATCGCCGTTCCTTCACTGTCGCTGGGTCAAAATCCTGGAACTCCCTTCCTAACAGCACTGTGGGTATACCTACCCCAAATGGACTGCAGCGGTTCAAGAAGGCAGCTCACCACCACCTTCTCAAGGGCAAATAGGGATGGGCAATAAATGCTGGCCTGGCCAGCGACGCCCACATCCCATGAATGAATTTTAAAAAACTCGTATGAAGTGCCTTGAGATGTTTTATTACAATACAGGCACTATATAAATACAAGTTGTTGTTACTGTCATGGAATGCAATTGTGTGGTTTTCAGTTTGGAGATAGCAGCTAATCAGGGGTCCTCTTAAAGCTATCATTCAAACCTGTGATGTCATCAGGGGTGCTTTTTTTAAAAATATAAATTTTCATTTATGTTTTAAAAAAATTAAGATCGTCTACTAAACATGGTAAAATTTATCTTTCTTACCTTTGTTGCTATAAAATAAATTCACCAGTTCTTTTAAGTCAAGAGTTGGATTAACTGCAAGACAGAGGAAACTTATATTTTTTCTAGATTCTTAAAAGAAATTACATTTTATTATTTGGACACAAAAAGGAGACTTTTTGAAACACTGATCATATTACACAGAAATAAACAAGGAACTGAACACAAACCAGCTCTAAACTCCAGTAATTCCTTGAAATAGACCGAGGCGAACTGGTGTATATCTGCAGGTTGTTCAAACAGAACAGTTTTGCCCAGTGTTTCCACAAGAGTCTTGAAGCCATAGGGAATTACAGATTTACCACAAGCCATCTTGGTGGGATTGGTTCTGCACTTCTGAATAAAAGGGAAAAAAGAAACAACGCACATGCAAAATAAAAACACAATATCTTCCATTAGCTGCAGCTGGTTATATTATTACACACATCACCTTTTTTGAATTAGTTTTACAAATAAGTTACCAAATGCACTGTATTTTCTGTATATTTATTTTAAAAAGAAACTTCGGATTTGCAAGATGCTGACAAGACATTTTTAACCTTAACTGCTCTGGAAAGTTCATATTTTCCGTTTGAACTCTTGTTATCCTTGCCATGATGGTGCTTAAACAATACAGTGTTATGTAGGAGACTCAAGGATTCTAAACTCAGGAATGCTGAAAGAACATCAAGCTATTCAAGTGATATCACCTCCTCATTCTTCTAAACACCAGGAATCAGTTAGTGTTCATTACACCCCCTCTAAGGCAAGTATATCCTTCCTGAGGTACGGGGACCAAAACTATACACAGTACTAAAGACCTAAGCTTGCTGTCTGCTTCAGGGGGGACTTTGCTTCCCATATTTTCCAAACTTACACGCATATGCAACTGCCAGGTCTCAATGCACGAGTGATTGAAATGCCCTTCGTACTCCAATGGTTTGTGCTGCAGGTGCTGCGTTCGTCTGATCCCACTTAACTGTTCAAATTATGAGTGTGCTTAAATAGCTCAAAAATACCAAAAGCATTTCCCTTTGACATGGGTTGTATAGGGAATGCACAAGAAAAAAAAAAGGCTAATTAAGATAATGTACAAAAAAATTGCAGGACATTGCAGCACTTCAGGAGACACACATCCCTGTGATTGGATCACTAAGGGAGAAAGACTACACCTTCTTCTGGTGAAGAACCAAGACAGCATGGAGTGGGCTTCGCCATCAGAAACTCTTTGCTCAGCATGATCAAGCCACCTACAAATGGCTTGGACGCATACTGTCCATCCGACTGCTCACCACCTCTGGTCCAGTACACCTACTCAGCATCGATGCTCCAACACTCTGCTCCCTACCTGAAGGTAAGACCAGTTATACGAGGAACTCCATGATATCATTAGTAGCATTCCTCATACCGAACATTTGTTCCTGCTGGAGGACTTTGTCAGGGTTGGGGCCAACCATAACTCATGGCCCTCCTGCCTTGGGCGCTATGGCATTGGAAGAATGAATGAGAATGGACAGAGACTGCTGGAGTTGTGTACCTACCACAACCTCTGCATCACCAACTTGTTCTTTCAAACTAAACCCTGTCACCAGGTTTCATGAAGACACCCAAGATCACGTTGTTGGCACCAGCTGGACCTTATCGTCACAAGGCGAGCCTCCATAAACAGTTTTCAAATCACACGCAGCTTCCACAGTGCGGACTGCGACACCGACCACTCCGATGTGCAGCAAAGTTAGACTCAAACCAAAGAAGTTACATCACTCCAAGCCGCCCGCGCATCAACACTACCAGAATTTCTTACCCACAGCTGTCACTAAAGTTTCTCAATTTGCTTGAACTAAAATGTCATGGGGATGGGAGCCTTTGCAAGGAGTCAGAGGAGGGGGGGAAATCAAAGACAAGAACAAAAGACAGCTAGGAGAATAAGAAAAAAGTGATAGGCAGAGAAATCAAGGGCCAGAATCAAACAGGACCACAGTGAAAAATAGTGGTAAGGGGACAAGTAATGTTAAAAAGATAAGCCTTAAAGCTTTGTGCCTTAGCGTGAACAGTCGCTATAAAGTGGATGAATTAATCGTGCAAATAGATGTAAACGGGTATCATATAGTTGGGATTACAGAGACATGGCTGCAGGGTGACCAAGGATGGGAAATGAACATCCAGGGGTATTCAGTATTTAGGAAGGAGACACAAAAAGCAAAATGCGGTGGAGTTGCATTGCTGGTTAAAGAGGAAATTAACACAATAGTGAAGAAAGATATTAGCTCTGACGATGTGGAATCTGTATGGGTCGAGCTGAGAAACACTAAAAGGGCAAAAAACGTTAGTGGGGGTTGTAGCTTCTTCTTTGGCCTCCTTGTCTCGAGAGACAATGGGTAGGCGCCTGGAGGTGGTCAGTGGTTTCTGGCCTGGAGTGGCTATAAAGACCAATATTAGAGTAACAGACTCTTCCATAGGTGCTGCAGAAGAAATTGTTTGTCAGGGCTGTTACACAGTTGGCTCTCCCCTTGCGCTTCTGACCTTTTTCCTGCCAACTGCTAAGTCTCTTCGACTCACCACACTTTAGCCCCGCCTTGATGGCTGCCCGCCAGCTCTGGCGATCGCTGGCAACTGACTCCCACGACTTGTGATCAATGTCACAGGACTTCATGTCGCATTTGCAGACGTCTTTAAAGCAGAGACATGGACGGCTGGTGGGTCTGATACCAGTGGAGAGCTCGCTGTACAATGTGTCTTTGGGGATCCTGCCATCTTCCATGCGGCTCACATGGCCAAGCATTGTTGTACATAGACCCCCAAACTGTAGTGATGTTGGGAATGGCATTAAATAGGAAATGAGAGACGTATGCAATAAAGGAACATCTAATTATGGGTGACTTCAATTTGCATATAGATTGAGCAAATCAAATTAGTCACAATACCATAGAGGAGGAATTCATGGAATGTATACGGGATGGTTTTCTGGACCAATACATTGAGGAACCAACTACAGAACAAGCCATCTTAGACTGCGTATTGTGTAATGAGAGGGGAATAATTAATAATCTAGTTATGAGAGACCTTTTGGGGGATGAGTGACCATAATATGATGAAGAATTCAATTAAGATGGAGAGTGACGTAGTTGATTCTGAGACTAGGGTCCTGAATCTTAAAGGAAACTACGAAGGTATGAGGCGCGAAATTGGCTATGATGGATTGGGAAACGTTATTTAAAAGGGATGACTGTGGATAGGCAATGGCAAACATTTAAAGAGCGTATGGATGAACTGCAATAATTGTTTATTCCTGTCTGGTGCAAAAGTAAAAATGGGAAACATGGAAAACTCCTCAAACTGTATCGGGAAAATTTTCTCGTTTACTGTAAAATGTATATGGCATGAGAAATGAAATGGAAGGGTTGTGAGGCAACTCACGATGGTATTGAAGGAAACAGACCTCCTTTGCACTGTTAGTAATTTTTGACTTGGTGCTGTTTAATTAGAATTAGAACATTACAGCGCAGTACAGGCCCTTCGGCCCTCGATGTTGCGCCGACCTGTGAAATCATCTGACCTACACTATTCCATTTTCATCCATATGTCTATCCATATGGCTTGTTCTCTAGTTGGTTCCTCAATGTATTGGTCCAGAAAACCATCCCGTATACACTCCATGAATTCCTCCTCTATGGTTTTGTCATGTATTTTTTTTTTTAAAACAGACTTTTATGAATAAAGTTTGTATAAATTTTGGAAATAAAAAAAGTAAAACGGGAAAGGTAGCCAAACCATGAATTACAACGGAAATTAGAGATAGCATTAGATCCAAGGAAGAGGCATACAAATTCGCCAGAAAAAACAGACCTGAGGATTGGGAGTAGTTTAGAATTCAGCAAAGGAGGACGAAGGGATTGAACAAAGAACAAAGAACAAAGAAAATTACAGCACAGGAACAGGCCCTTCGGCCCTCCAAGCTTACGCCGTTCCAAATCCTCTATCTAAACCTGTCGCCTATTTTCTAAGGGTCTGTATCTCTTTACTTCCTGCCCATTCATGTGTCTGTCTAGATATATCTTAAAAGACGCTATCGTGCCCGTGTCTACCACCTCCGCTGGCAAAGCGTTCCATGCACCCACCACCCTCTGCGTAAAGAACTTTCCACGCATATCCCCCCTAAACTTTTCCCCTTTCACTTTGAACTCATGTCCCCTTGTAATTGAATCCCCCACTCTGGGAAAAAGCTTCTTGCTATCCACTCTGTCTATACCTCTCATGATTTTGTACACCTCAATCAGGTCCCCCCTTAACCTCCGTCTTTCTAATGAAAATAATCCTAATCTACTCAACCTCTCTTCATAGCTAGCGCCCTCCATACCAGGCAACATCCTGGTGAATCTCCTCTGCACCCTCTCCAAAGCATCCACATCCTTTTGGTAATGTGGCGACCAGAACTGCACGCAGTATTCCAAATGTGGCCGAACCAAAGTCCTATACAACTGTAACATGACCTGCCAACTCTTGTACTCAATACCCCGTCCGATGAAGGAAAGCATGCCGTATGCCTTCTTGACCACTCTATTGACCTGCGTTGCCACCTTCAGGGAACAATGGACCTGAACACCCAAATCTCTCTGTACATCAATTTTCCCCAGGACTTTTCCATTTACTGTATAGTTCACTCTTGAATTGGATCTTCCAAAATGCATCACCTCGCATTAGCCCTGATTGAACTCCATCCGCCATTTCTCTGCCCAACTCTCCAATCTATCTATATTCTGCTGTATTCTCTGACAGTCCCCTTCAGTATCTGCTACTCCACCAATCTTAGTGTCGTCTGCAAACTTGCTAATCAGACCACCTATACTTTCCTCCAAATCATTTATGTATATCACAAACAACAGTGGTCCCAGCACGGATCCCTGTGGAACACCACTGGTCACACGTCTCCATTTTGAGAAACTCCCTTCCACTGCTACTCTCTGTCTCCTGTTGAATAAGAAGGAGAAAATAGAATACGAGAGTAAGCTTGCAGGGAACATAAAAACTGACTGTAAAAGTTTCTATAGGTATGTGAAGAGAAAAAGATTGGTGAAGACAAATGTAGGTCCCTTACAATCAGAAAGAGGGGAATTTATTATGGGGAGCAAAGAAATGGCTGACCAACTAAATTTGGCTCTGTCTTACAAAGGAGAACACAAATAACATACCAGAAATGTTGGGGATCCCAAGCTTTAGTGAGAGGGAGGAACTGAAGGGGATCAGTATTAGTAGAGAAATGGTGTTGGGGAAATTGGTGGGATTGACGGCCGATAAATCCCCAGGGCCTGATAATCTACAACCCAGAGTACTTAAGGAAGAGGCCCTAGAAATAGTGGATGCATTGGTGGTCATCTTCCAAGATTCTATAGACTCTGGAACAGTTCCTACAGATTGGAGGGTAGCTAATGTAACCCCACTATTTAAAAAGGGAGGTAGAGAGAAAGCAGGGAATTATAGACCAGTCAGCCTGACGTCGGTAGTGGGGAAAATTCTAGAGTCCATTATCAAAGATTTTATAGCAGACGATGCTTGCTGCATTAACATCCCACACAGAAAAGTGTCTGCAGAGACTGATGGATAGGTTTGCAGTTGCCTGCAACGAATTTGGCCTAACCATCAGTTTCAAGAAAACGAACAGCATGGGACAGGACGTCAGAAATGCTCCATCCATCAATATCGGCGATCACACTCTGGAAGTGGTTCAAGAGTTCAATTACCTGGGCTCAACCATTATCAGCAACCTGTCTCAATGCAGAAAATTAACAGGTACATGGGAAAGGCGTCTGCTGCTATGTCCAGACTGGTCAAAAGGGTGTGGGAAAATGGTACACTGACACGGAACACAAAAGTCCGAGTGTTTCAAGCCTGTGTCCTCAATCAATACCTTGCTCTACAGCAGCGCGGCCTGGACAATGCATGTCAGCCAAGAGCAACGTCTCAACACATTCCATCTTCGCTGCCTCCGGAGAATCCTTGGCATCAGGTGGCAGGACCGTATCTCCAACACAGAAGTCCTTGAGGCGGCCAACATCCCCAGCACGTATGCCCTACTGCGCCAGCAGCACTTGAGATAACTTGGCCATGTGAGCCGCATATAAGATAGCAGGATCCCCAAGGACGTATTGTGCAGCGAGATCGTCACTGGTATCAAACCCACCGGCCATCCATGTCTCCACTTTAAAGACGTTTGCAAACGCAACATGAAGTCTTGCAACACTGACCAAAAGTCATGGGAGTCTGTTGCCAGTGATCGCCAGAGCTGGCGGACAGCTATAAAGGCGGGGCTGAAGAGAGGCGAATCAAAGAGACTCAGCAGTTGGCAGGAAAAGAGACAGCAGTGTAAGGAGAGAGCCAACTGTGTAACAGCCCCGACAACCAATTTTATCTGCAGCGCCTGTGGAAGAGTCTGTAACTCTGGAATTGGCCTTTATAGCCACTCCAGGCGCTGCTCCACAAACCACTGACCACCTCTAGGCGCTTGCCCACTGTCTCTCGAGACAAGGAAACCAAAAGAATTTGAAATGGCAAAAATAATTTAAAAGCTAATAATTTTCTTTTAAAAAAAAATGTTTTTGTAAATATGTGAACAAAAAATGAAAACTACATACTGTTAAAATACTATGGCCAAAATAAGAAAAAAACAAAATATTGAATGATTTGAACAAAACGAGCACCCCTTATATTATTTTATTCCTTCTCGAGCAATGTTACAGGGAGATTAACTAGAATTTTAGTTTTTTTAAAATTGACAACAGCAATACTAAAGACCAGAGCATTGACAATAATTCAGAGGAACTTTGTTTTCTCCCCCCAAAAGGACATAGATAGCGTGCAAATTCATGGAAGTGAACAGATTTTGGTTTTGTTTCAAACAGCTGGTGAATCAAGGCAATGGCCAGATCATGGAACAACTTGGATAAAAGTAACGTTACAAAAAAAAAAAGTCAAATTTAGAATTTCAAAGCCTATTGATAAAAGGTTTACGCCAATAATCCATCTTGTTTAAAGTCAACCTACTTTCCAGTTTCCTGTGGCACATGAGCTGCTGCTTCCACAGTCAGATACTGAGTTTTGCTGAATACTTTTACCAGATGATCTACAAAGCAGGATCACAGAAAAATGCATCATGTTCACATAGTCATTCACCATGGTTTCCCTTCACCCAAAACTTAATGGATTTTTCTCTGATAACGTACACAAATCACAGCCAGCTGATGATGCTGCAATCCATCAGACACCTTTTACGTTATGGCTTTTCAAGTGCTCATCTAAATACTTCTTAAATGTCGTGAGTGCTCCTGCCTCAACCACCCCTTCAGGCAGTGTGTTCCAGATTCCAACCACCTCTGGGTGAAAACATGCTTCCTCAAGTCCCCTCTAAACCTCCTGCCCCTTACCTTAAATCTTTGCCCCCTAGTTCCTGACCTCTCCGCTAATGGAAAAAGTTCCTTCCTATCTATCCTATCAATGCCCCTCATAATTTTGTATACCTCAAATCAGGTCCCCCCTCATCCTTCTCTGCTTTAAAGGAAAACAACCCTAGCCTTTTCAGTCTCTCTTCATAGTCGAAATGCTCCAGCCCAGGCAACATCCTGGTGAATCTCTTCTGCACACTCTCCATTGCAATCACATCCTTCCTATAGTGTGGTGACCAGAACTGTACACAGTACTCCAGCTGCGGCCTAACCAGCGTTTTATACAGCTCCGTCATAACCTCCCTGCTCTTATATTCTATGCCTCAGCTAATAAAGGCAAGTATCCCATATGCCTTCCTAACCACCTTATCTACCTGTGCTGCTGCCTGCAGTGATCTACGGTCCCTCTGTACTCCCTGGGGTCATACTATCCATTGTATATTCCCTTGCCTTGTTAGTCCTCCCACCTCTCAGGATCAAACTTAATTTGCCACTGCTCCACCCATCTTACCAGCCCATCTATACCGTCCTGTAATCTAAGGCTTTCCTCCTCATTATTTACGACACCACCAATTTTCGTGTCGTGTGTGAACTTACTGATCATACCTCCTATATTCACGTCTAAAATCATTAATGTACGCTACAAACAGTAAGGGTCCCAGCACCAATCCCTGCAGTACCCCACTGGTCACAGGCCTCCATTCATAAAAACAACCCTCGACTATCACCTCCTGCCATTAAGCCAATTTTGAATCCAATTTGCCAAATTACCCTGGATCCCATGGGCTCTTACTTTCCTAACCAATCTCCCATGCGGGACCTTATCAAAAGCCTTACTGAAGTCCATGTAGACGACATCAACTGCTTTACCCTCATCTACACCTCCAGTCACCTCGAAAAATTCAATCAAATTTGTTAGACAGGATCTCCCCCTAACAAAGCCATGCTGACTATCCCTGATCAATCCCTGCTTCTCCAAGTGGAGATTAACCCGGTTTCAGAACTTTTTCCAATAATTTCCTGACATTAGACTCACAGGCCTATAATTACCTGGTTTATCCCTACTACCCTTCTTTAATAATGGTACTACATTCGCTGTCCTCCAGTCCCTTGGCACCTCTCCTGTGGCCACGCAGGATTTGAAAATTTGTGTCAGAGCCCCTCCAGTCTCCTCCCTTGCCTCACATAACAACCTGGGATACATCTCATCTGGGCCTAGGGATTTATCTATTTTTACGCCTACTAAAACCTCCTCCATTTCAATGCTAATTTGATCAAGTATATCACAATTCCCCTCCCTGATCACTACATCTACATCGTCCCTCTCCATAGTGAGCACAGATGAAAAGTAATTATTCAAAACCTCACCTATGTTCTCTGGCTCCACACACAGATTGCATCTTAGATCCCTAATGGGCCCCACATTTTCCCTGGTTATCCTCTTGCCCTTAACATACTTATAAAATGCCTTGGGATTTTCCTTTATCTTGCCTGCCAATGATTTTTCATGCCCCCTCTTCGCTCTCCTAATTACTTTTTTTTTTTAAGTACTCGCCTACACTTTCTATACTCTTCTCGGGCTTCCACTGTTTTCAGCACTCTGAATCTGCCATGCGCCTCCTTTTTTTCCCCTTATCCAATCCTCTATATCCCTTGACATCCAGGGTTCCCTGGACTTATTGGTCCTACTTTTCACCTTTATGCAAACATGCTGGATCTGAACCCTCGCAATTTCCTTTCTAAATGACTCCCACTAGTCTGATGTAGACTTTCCTGTCAGAAGCTGCTCCCAGTTCACTTTGGCCAGATCCTGTTTTATCATATTGGAATCTTCCTTCCCCCAATTCGATAATCTTATTTCCAGTTTCTCTAGGTCCTTTTCCATAAGGACCTTAAATCTTAGAGTTATGGTCAATATCCCTGAAATGCTCCCCCACTGCCACTTCTACCACTTGTCCGGCTTCATTTCCTAGGATTAAGTCCAGAACCGCTCTTCCTCTTGTAGGACTCTCTACGTACTGGCTCAAAAAGCATTCCGCCCCCTTTAAGCTTTTTGCACTAATACTATCCCCTCTAATATAGGGGAAGTTGAAATCCTCTACTATTATTACACCTCTGAGATTTGCCTACATATCTGCTCCTCTATCACCGCCTGACTGTTTGGAGGCCTGTAGTACACTCCCAACCAAGTGATAGCCCCCTTTTTTGTTCAAGTTCTACCCATATGGCCTCATCTGAGGAACCTTCTAAGATATCATCCCTCCTTACTGTAGTAATTGACTCCTTGATCAACAGTGCAATGCCACATCCTCTTTTACCCCCTCCCCTATCACGTCTGAAGATTCTATACCCTGGGATATTAAGCTGCCAGTCCTGCCCTTCCCTCAACCATGTCTCAGTGATAGCAATATCATACTCCCACGTGTAAATCAAGGCCCTCAATTCATCTGCCTTACTAGTAAGACTCCTTGCATTAAAATAGATACAATCCAGCCTTGCATTATTTGCTTGTGCCTCAACAGGTCTACATTTACTCTGCCCTCCAGACTGACTTAGCTTCTCATTTATTTTTGATTGCAGTAGGGCGGCACAGTGGTTAGCACCGCAGCCTCACAGCTCCAGCGACCCGGGTTCAATTCTGGGTACTGCCTGTGTGGAGTTTGCAAGTTCTCCCTGTATCTGCGTGGGTTTCCTCCGGGTGCTCAGGTTTCCTCCCACATGCCAAAGACTTGCAGGTTGATAGGTAGGTGGTAGGGAAATATAGGGACAGGTGGGGATGTGGTAGGGATATGGGATTAGTGTAGGATTAGTATAAATGGGTGGTTGATGGTCGGCACAGACTCGGTGGGCCGAAGGGCCTGTTTCAGTGCTGTATCTCTAAACTAAACACCCCCTACTGTGCTTCCACTCAGTATCCCATCCCCCCTGCCAAATTAGTTTAAACCCCCACCCCCCAACAGAACTAGCAAACCTCCCAGCAAGGATGCTGGTCCCGTTCCAGTTCAGGTGCAACCTGTCCATCTTATACGGATCCCACCTTTGCCAGTAACAGGCCCAGTGATCCAGGAAACTAAAGCCCTCCCTCCAGCACCATCTCCTCAACCATGCATTCATCTGCTCTAACCTCCTATTAATATACTCACTAGCCCATGGCACCAGAAGAAACCCAGAGATTACAACCCTTGAAGTCCTACTTTTTAAATCTGCTACCTAGCTCCCTATATGCACTTCCTCCCATAGCACCAACAGGACTGGATCCATCATTAGCAATCATATTCATCCATCTCCTTTTTAAAAGAGTTATTTACAACCATAGAAAAGTTAAGGCACAGAAGGAGGCCATTCAGCCCATCATTTGTGTTGGTTGAAAAAATTAGCTGCCTCTCTATTCCCACCTTCCAGCACCTGGTCTGTAGCCTTGCAGGTTACAGCACTTCTGGTGCATGTCCAGGTATGTTTTAAAATGAGTTGAGGGTTTCTGCCTCCGCCACCATTCCTGGTAATGAATTCCAGACACCCATCACGCTCTGGGTGAAAAAGTTTTTCCACATGTCCTTCTACCAAATCTCCTTAAATCTGTGCCTTCTGGTAATTAACCTCTCCGCCAGGGGGAAGCAGGTCCTTCCCACCTACTCCATCTAGACCCCTCAAACTTTTGTACCCCTCGATCAAGTCACCCCTCAGCCTCTTCTGTTGTAAGGAAAACAACCCCAGCCAACCCAATCTTTCCTCATAACTGCAACTTTTGAGCCCTGGCAACATTCTTGGAAATCTCCTCTGTACTCACTCCAGAGCAATTATGTCCTTCCTGTAATGTGGTGACCAGAACTGTACGCAATACTCCAGCTGTGGCCTAACCAGCGTTTTATACAGTTCCAGCATTACACCCCTGCTTTTGTATTCTATACCTTGGCCAATAAAGGAAAGCATTCCATATGCCTTCTTCACCACTCTATCTCCCTGTCCTGCCACCTTCAGGGACCTGTGGACTCCAAGGTCTCTCACTTCTTCTATTCCTCTCAATATCCTCCCGTTTATTGTGTATTCCCTTTCTTTGTTTGCCCTCCCCAAACGCATTACCTCACACTTCTCCACATTGACTTCCATTTGCCATTTTTCCACCCACTCAACCAAACCATTGATATCATTCTAGAGTCTAGAGCTATCCTCTTCACGATAAACAACACAGCCAGTTTTTGTGTCATCTGCAAATTTCCCAATCATGCCTCCCACATTTAAGTCCAAATCATTAATATATACCACAAACAGCAACTGGAGCCCTGTGGGACACCAATGGAAACTGCTTTCCATTCGCAAAAACATCTGTCGACCACTACCCTTTCACTGAGCCAATTTTGGATCCAAACTTTCCACATTCCCCTGCATCTCAAGGGCTTTCATTTTACTGACCAGTCTGCCATAAGGGACCTTGTCAAATGCCTTACTAAAATCCATGTTGACCATATCCACTGCACTACCCTCATCAATCCTCCTTGTCGCTTCTGCAAAAATTTTCGAACAAGATAATAAGGCATGACCTTCCCTTAACAAATCCAAGCCGATTATCCCTGATTAATCCTTGCCTTTCTAAGTGGCAGTTTATCCTATCTCAGAATTGATTCTAATAATTTACCCACCACCGAGGTCAGACTGGCCGGCCTGTAATTATTTGGCCTATCCCTCGCTTCCTTATTAAACAATAGAGCAACGTTCGCAGACCTCCAATCCTCTGGTACCTCGCCTGTATCTAGTGAAGATTTAAAGATGATCCTCAGAGCCCTTGCTATTTCCTCCCTAAATTCCTTTAACAACCTGGGATACAATCCATCCAGCCCTGGTGATTTATCCACTTTCAAGGATGTCAGACCCTCTCATAATGCTTATAGTACCTAATATTTCACACACCTCCTCTTTACTACAATGTCTGCATCATCCCTCCTTTTTGAAGGCAAAAAAAACTGATTAAGAACCCTGCCCACAACTTCTGCATCCACACATAAGTTTCCTTGTACATCTGATATGCCCTACCCTTTCCTTAGTTATCCTCTTGCTCTTAATGTACTGATAAAACATCTTCGGGTTTTCTTTGATTTTACCTGCCAATAATTTTTCCATCTCCTCTTCTTTGCTTTCCTAATTTCCTTTTATTTTAAAAAACAAACTTCACCCCTGCACTTTCTATACTCGAGGCTTTCTAAAGTATTAAGTTTTTTGTGACTGTAATGATCTTTCTTTTTCTGCTTTACCTTACCCTGTATGTTTCTAGATAACCAGGGGGCTCTAGATTTGGTAATACCACCCTTTAGTTTTGTGGGGACATGTCTATACTGTGCCTGTAGAATCTTGCTTTTGAACGCTTCCCACTGGTTTGCCATTGATTTTCCTTCAAGTAGCTGTATCCAGTCCACTTTGCCAGATCATCTTGCAAGCTTCGTAAAATTTGCCTTCTCCCAATTTAGAACCTTTACTCCTGTATTATCTTCGGCTTTTTCCATAATTATGCTAAAACTATTATGGTCACTATCTCCAAAATGGTCACCCGCTGCTAATTCACCCACTTTCCCAGCTTCATTTCCGAAGACTAAATCTAGAATTGCACCCCCTTCACGCTCGGCTTGTTATGTGCTGGCTAAATAAGTTCTCTGGAATGCAGTTCAAATTAGTATACATTTGCCACTTCAAAGGCAATCTATTGCACTCATCTGCTACTGTGTGCGTTAGGGGTACAGGGGTCATTCTAGTTCTTAGACTTGCTGTCATGAAAGTTTATTTTTCACAGAAATGCTGGGGAATGAAACATTTATGAATCAGGAACCAGAGTCAGCATTAAGAACAGCCACCAAACAGTCAGCAATTAATACACCTCAGCACAAACTCCAGATCAGAGTATCTCACTATCAGGCATGGCATGGTGTCCGCTGGAGGCAAGTGGCAGCGGGAGAGATGTCGGCTGGAGGGAAGCGGAAGGATCCTGGTCTTGTGGGGAAATTCCCGGTGCTGCTGTTTACAGGAGCTGGAGGAACAGGAACCATTGCCGCCCCTTCTTCATTTAAATATATGCATTTATCTACATGCTTTATAGTCGAGTCGAATCTAACGAGTGTTAATTTAAGATTTATATTTAGTTCCCGTGAGTAACTAAGATTAATTTCCTTAGCAAGACCAAATATACAAGTCAGGAACTCGGCTTGAATTCAAATATTGCATGACAGACGATGATAAATCTCAATAATTTTCAGACCTAATGCCTCCACAACAAGAAAGATTTGCATTTCTCTACCGTCTTTCACGACCTTGGGACATCCCAAAACACTTCACAGCCACTGAAATATTTTTTGAACTACAGGCACTGTTGTAGTGTGGGAAATGTAACAGCCAATTTACACACAGCAAGTTACACAAATAGCAGTGTGATAAAGACCAGATAATCCTTTTTTTAAATTTTATTTTAGTTTGTTTCTACTGTGCCTACCCACTTTTTTTCATGTTTGTGCTTGGGCCCAGGCTGTTCATTTTTCTGTCAATTAACACCCTCTCTGCACTAACGATTTGTCTTTCAGCATACCATTAACATACCGTTTGCCTTTGCTCCATGACCTTCTGGTCAGTTATTCTGTGACCTTGTCCTAACAACATCTTCTCTTTGGTTATTTCTTGCCCCACCACTGCTTTACTTGCTTAAAACCTATTACACTTCTAATATTTGTCAGTTCTGATGAAGGGTCACGGACCTAAAATGTTAACTCTGCTTCTCTCTCCACAGATGCTGCCAGACCTGCTGAGTATTTCCAGCATTTCTTGTTTTTATTTCAGATTTCCAGCATCTGCAGTATTTTGCTTTTAATATATTATGGTAGATTAGCGGTTATGTTGCCAGACTAATAATCTAGAAAACACAAGTTCAAATCTCGTAGTGGTCACAGAGTCATTTATGGCATAGAAGAAATGGCAACAACCTGGAACTCACTGCCCACAAGGGTGGTGGAAGTGGAGATGATCAATGACTTCAAGAAACAATTGAATGGCCTTGAAGGAAAAAGACTTGCAGGGTTATGGGGATCAAGTGGGGGAGTGGAACTGACTGAATCACTCCGTGGAAAGCTAACATAGATTCAATGGACCAAATGGTCACCTGTGCTGTAAATAACTGAAATGATCCTAGGCCATGCAGCCCATAGAGTCCATACAGGTCTGCTCTTAACGTTATGAGAATTTGAATTCAGTTAAACAGATTTGGAAATAAAAAGTGCCATTAGTGAATAAGTGACCATGAAGCTTTCAGACGGTCATAAAAACCCAACTAGTTTGTTAATATGAAGCAGCCGTCCTTACCCAGTCTGGCCTGCACGTGACTCCAGTCACGCACCAACATGGTTGACTCTTAACTGGCTTCTGGACTGTCTTAGCAAGCCACTCTGCTGCATCAAACTGCTACAAAGAAGAATAAAACCAGTGGATCACTTGGCTGCGAGTTAAGTGTTGGATCAGGACACAATGAAGGCACACCCAGCCCAGATAACTCGGTAAAGGTTTCCTCACTAACCATTTGGGGACTGGTGCCAATAGCCAATATTGGGAGACCTGCCAGAATGATAAGTAACTCCCTGGAAAAGGCAGAATCACACTCAGAATGACACCTTTGAGCAAATGTCCCAGACTCCACCAACATCTGGGTATGTCCTGTCCCACAAAAGTGGAGCACAATGATGTGGTGCTGGTAGTCCTCAAAATTGACTTCAAACCCCATGAAGACTCATGGCTTCATTTCAAAGACAGACAAGGAAACTTTCTGCTGAATGTCACCTACCACCCTCCCTCAACCGATGAATCATTTCTCCATGTTGAACACCTCTTAGAAGAGGGCATTAAACTTATCTGTTGCAAATGCTTCTGTCCATGGCATTATTGGTAGGAGTAACCACCACACAATTCTCATCAGTCCCAGCTTCACACTGAGGACATCCTACATTGTGCTGTGCAGCACAACCACTGTGCTAAATGGGATCGATTAAAAACGGATCCAGAAGCTCAAAGCTGGGTATCCATGAGGATCTGCAAGCCATCAGCAGAATTGTATTCCACCAATTTGTAACCTCAGTCTGGCTTATTCCTCAATCTTCCATCCAGACGAACCCTGGTTGAATGTGTAAGAGCATGCCAGGAGCAGCACCAGGCATACTTGAAAATGAGGCACTAGCCCTGATGAAGCTACAACACAAAATAGCATGATATAGATAAATGATCTCACAACCAACAGATCAAGTCAGAGCTCAGAAGTCCTCCCACATCCAGTAGTGAATAGTGGAGAACAACTAATAGGAGGAGGCAGCTCCACAAACTGTTCACACAGACTACAGGGATTCAGGAAGGCCGCTTCTCAACATTAGAGTTATACAGCACAGAAACAGGCCCTTTGGCCCATCGTGTCCATGCCGGCCATCAAACACCTAACTATTCTAGTCCCATTTTCCAGCACTTGGCCCGTAGCCTTGTACACTATGGCGTTTCAAGTGCTCATCTAAATACTTCTTAAATGTTGTGAGGGTTCCTGCCTCTACCACCCCTTCAGGCAGGGTATTCCAGATTCCAACCACCCTCTGGGTGAAAATAATTTTCCTCAAATCCCCTCTAAACCTCCTTCCCCTTACCTTAAATCTATGCCCCCTGGTTATTGACACCTCCACTAAAGGAAAAAAAGTCTCTTCCTATCTAACCTATCAATGCCCCTCATAATTTTGTATACCTCAATCATGTCCCCCTCATCTTTCTCTGCTCTAAGGAAAACAACCCTAGCCTTATCAGTCTCTCTTCATAGCTGAAATGCCCTAGCCCAGGCAACATCCTGGTGAATCTCCTCTGCACCCTCTCCAGTGCAATCACATCCTTCCTATAGTGTGGTGCCCAGAAATGTACACAGTACTCCAGCTATAGCCTAACTAGCATTATATACAGTTCCATCATAACTTCCTGCTCTTATATTCTATGCCTTGGCTAATAAAGGCAAGCATCCCATATGCCTTCCTAACCACGGTTGCCTTCAGGGATCTACGGACAAGTACATCAAGGTCCCTCTGTACTTCCAAGGGTCCTACTATCCATTGTATATTCCCTTGCCTTGTTAGTCCTCCCAAAATGCATCACCTCACACTTCTCAGGATTAAATTCCATTTGCCACTGCTCTGCCCATCTTACCAGATATCTCACTATATCGTCCTGTAATCTAAGGCTTTCCTCCTCACTATTTACAACATTGACACACCAATTTGTGTCGTCTGCGAACTTACTGATCATACCTCCCATTTCACATCCAAGTCATTAAATGTACACTACAAACAGCAAGGGTCCCAGCACCGATCATTGTGGTATACCACTGGTCACAGGCTTCCACTCACAAAAACAACCCTCGACAATTACCCTCTGTTTCCTGCCACTACGCCAACTTTGGATCCAATTTGCTAAATTGCCTTGGATCCCATGGGCTCTTACCTTCTTAACCAATCTCCCATGTGGGACCTTAATCAAAAACCTTACTGAAGTCCATGTAGACTACATCAACTGCTTTACCCTCATCTACACATCTAATCACCTCCTCGAAAAATTCAATTAAGTTAGTTAGGCACGATCTCCCCGATAAAGCTATGCTGACTATCCCGGATTGTTCCCTGCCTCTGCAAGTTGAGATTAATCCTGTCCCTCAGAATTTTTTCCAATAACTTCCCTGCCACTGATGTTAGACTCACCGGCATGTAATTACCTGGTCCATTCCTGCTACCCTTCTTGAATAATGGTACCACATTCGCTGTCCTCCAGTCCTCTGGCACCTCTCCAGTGGCCAGAGAGGATTTGAAAATTTTGTTAGAGCCCCTGCTATCACCTCCCTTGCCTCACATAACAGCCTGGGATACATCACTTCTGGGCCTAGGGATTTATCCACTTTTAAGACCGCTAAAACGTTTAATACTTCCTCCCTTTCAATGCTAATTTGTTCAAGTATATCACAAGGTCTTCCAATAGGCCAGCACACATAGTTCTGACGTTCCAGCTTGAAAAACGAAGGGCTGGTAGTTTCCTTCATTTTGTTATCGTGCTGTTTGGTGCGGTGTTGCAGTCCGCTTTTCAGGCAATGACCCCGAGCTCCAAGAACCCATTGAAGCAGGTGGACTGTGGCGGGACAGAACCTTATTGACCGGGGGCTGCCCGGTTTGAGGCGGGCGGTAGCTGTCCAGTGAGGTGCGATGACCTCTCCTACCGACAAAGGCAATCTCTACGCCAATTGAGCTGGACTTATAACCCGTAACTGCTGCCTTCCGTGTTGTTTCGGTCGCTGTGAGGCGACTATGGAGTGACCTCTCCATGGCGCATGCGTGGGCGAATGTATGGGGGTTGTGAGTTGCCCAAGTGTCAAAACCCCCTCTCGGCCTTTATGGTGGGGTCCAAAGGTGTGTAGAGCACTGGTATGGCTGCAGGAAATGCCGGAAACATGCCAAAGGTGACACATGACCACCTATGGCGTTCCGCTCCGGATTTTCTGTTAGGGTTTACTCCCTTAGCCTTAGACTCTCCCGAGATGCCCATAAGGCAGTGGGGTTGTTAGGGCCCCTGCTCAAGCATAGGTGGATGCCGGTGGGAGGAGGAGGTGCGGAGAGAAGGGGGCTGCAGGGAATAAAACATTTCATGAGTTCCCACCATCCCAGAAGACCTCGCTGTGCCTGGTGTGTTGGTTGCTGCTGTGTTTAACAGGATTCCTCATAAGGATTACTAATGGAGATGACAAAGGGGAATGGTTCATAACCTAATACAAAACCACTGCCGCACATCAACTGTCATCAGCCTGGGAGAATGTTACTAGTGGAGTCCCAGAGGGGTCTGTTTTGCAACCCGTTTCATATCTTCATAAAAACTTTGCAGCTAGGAGTCACAGCTCATCCACGTCCTCCGGGAGGTGGGAGACAGCCTCGGGCGCCAGTATCAGCAGAAATTCGCCGACATTGCGCTGCAGATGCGCTACGAGCCGCACTCTCCCACGGGCGCTTTGAAGTTGTGGCTGAGGAGCCGTTCCGCGATGGAGTCAACTGGGGCCAGGTCGTGGCTTTTTATGTGTTCGGGGGCACCTTTTTCACAATGCTTCCCCTCTGTACTAGGTCTTATTACCCTAGGGTTCCGCTACTCCTTCCTCTCTGCACTGGACTTACCGCACGGCGTGGCTGCGGACGCTCCAGATGATGAGACAACGAGATAGAAGATCAGAGTATCACCAGCTGTACTTTGCAATTTTATCCGATAGAGAAGTGTAGCCTAGGCGTCCCGAAAACTGGATGTCGATTTCAGCAAAATTCAGTGCTCTATGAAGAAAGCAAAGAGCAGGTTTGGCTGGGAGAGGGCAGTGGGCCCAGGTAACATTAAACTAGCTGTTAACTTGTAGTTAGGGCTAAAATGTACTGGTTAAAGAGCCAGGGGAATTTAAACAGTTTAAGAGGGTAGATTGGGGGAGAAAGCACTAAGAATGGGAGCAAATGGCCATGGATGGCACAGCAAGGGAGCTTCCTAGGGAGCTTGCAGCCCAGGAGCCATCTTGGTCACATACAAAATGTCGGAAGACCTTACACAAATCAACGATTCTCGGAAGACCGCCATCATTAACAAGCTCAGTAGACTCAATGTAGACATTGCAGCACTTCAGGAGACACGCCTCCCTGCGAGTGGATCTCTGAGAGCGCAAGACTACACCTTCTACTGGCAGGGTAGGGATCCTGAAGAACCAAGACAGCATGGAGTGGGCTTCGCCATCAGAAACTCTGCTCAGCATGATAAGAGCCACCTTCAAATGGTTCAGAATGCATACTGTCCATCCGACTGCTCACCGCCTCTGGTCCAGTACACCTACTCAGCATCTATGCTCCAACACTCTGCTCCCCACCTGAAGCTTAAGACCAGTTCTACGAGGAACTCCATAATATCAATAGTAGCAGCCCCTATACCGAACATCTGTTCCTGCTGGGGGACTTTAATGCCAGGGTTGGGGCCGACCATGACTCATGGCCCTCCTGCCTTGGCGCTATGACAATGGACAGAGACTGCTTGAGTTGTGTACCTATCATAACCTCTGCATCACCAACTCGTTCTTTCACAATAAACCCTGTCACCGGGTTTCTTGGAGGCACCCAAGGTCACGTCGTTGGCACCAGCTGGACCTTATCGTTACAAGGCGAGCCTCTATAAACAGCGTTCAAATCACACACAGCTTCCACAGTGCGGACTGCAACACCGACCACTCCCTGGTGTGCAGCAAGGTTAGACTCAATCCAAAGAAGCTGCATCACTCCAAGCAGAAGGGCCACCCGCGCATCAACACGAGCAGAATTTCTTATCCACAGCGGTTACAAAAATTTCTAAATTCACTTGAAAAAGTCCTTCAAAACACTCCCACAGGGGATGCACAGACCAAGTGGGCCCACATCAGAGACGCCATCTATGAGTCAGCTATGACCACCTATGGTAAACTTGTGAAGCGGAATGCAGACTGGTTTCAATCTCACTTTGAAGAGCTGGAACCTGTCATAGCCGCTAAGCGCATTGCACTGCTGAACTACAAGAAAGCCCCCAGCGAGTTAACATCCGTAGCACTTAAAACAGCCAGAAGCGCTGCACAAACAGCCAGGCACTGCGCAAATGAATACTGGCAACACCTATGCAGTCATATTCAGCTGGCCTCAGACACCGGAAACATCAGAGGAATGTATGATGGCATGAAGAGAACTTTTGGGCCAACCATCAAGAAGATCGCCCCCCTCAAATCTAAATCAGGGGACACGATCACTGACCAACGCAAGCAAATGGACCACTGGATTGAGCACTAGCTAGAACCGTACTCCAGGGAGAATGTTGTCACCGAGACCGCCCTCAATGTAGCCCAGCCTCTGCCAGTCATGGAGGAGCTGGACGCACAGCCAACAAAATCGGAACTCAGTAATGCCATTGATTCTCTAGCCAGCGGAAAAACCCCTGGGAAGGACGGCATTACCCCTGAAATAATTAAGAGTGCTAAGCCTGCTATACTCTCAGCACTCTACGAACTGCTTTGCCTGTGCTGGGATGAGGGAGCAGTACCACAGGTGATGCACGATGCCAATATCATCACCCTCTATAAAAACAAAAAGGTGACTGCAACAACTACCGTGGAATCTCCCTGCTCAGCATCGTGGGGAAAGTCTTCGCTCGAGTCACTTTAATTAGGCTCCAGAAGCTGGACGAGCGTGTCTACCCTGAGGCACAATGTGGCTTTCAAGCAGAGAGATCGACAATTGACATGCTGTTCTCCCTGCGTCAGCTACAGGAGAAATGCCGCGAACAACAGATGCCCCTCTACGTTGCTTTCATTGATCTCACCAAAGCCTTTGACCTCATCAGCAGACGTGGTCTCTTCAGACTACTAGAAAAGATCGGATGTCCACCAAAGCTACTAAGTATCATCACCTCATTCCATGACAATATGAAAGGCACAATTCAACATAGCGGCGCCTCATCAGACCCCTTTCCAATCCAGAGTGGCGTGAAACAGGGCTGTGTTCTCGCACCCACACTTTTTGGGATTTTCTTCTCCCTGCTGCTCTCGCATGCGTTCAAGTCTTCAGAAGAAGGAATTTTCCTCCACGCAAGATCAGGCATCAGGTTGTTCAACCTTGCCCGTCTAAGAGCGAAGACCAAAGTACGGAAAGTCCTCATCAGAGAACTCCTCTGCTGACGGTGCTGCATTAACATCTCACACTGAAGAGTGTCTGCAGAGTCTCATTGACAGGTTTGCGGCTGCCTGCAATGAATTTGGCCCAACAATCAGCCTCAAAAAAACGAACATCATGGGACAGGACGTCAGAAATGCTCCATCCATCAATATCAGTGACCATGCTCTGGAAGTGGTTCAAGAGTTCACCTACCTAGGCTCAACTATCACCACTAACCTGTCTTTCGATGCAGAAATCAACAAGCACATGGGAAAGGCTTCCACTGCAATGTCCAGACTGGCCAAGAGAGTGTGGGAAAATGGCGCACTGACACGGAACACAAAAGTCCGTGTGTATCAAGCCTGTGCCCTCAGTACCTTGCTCTACGGCAGCGAGGCCTGGACAATGTATGTCAGCCAAGAGCAAAGTCTCAATTCATTCTATCTTTGCTGCCTCCGGAGAATCCTTGGCAGCAGGTGGCAGGACCGTATCTCCAACACAGAAGTCCTCGAGGCGGCCAACATCCCCAGCTTATACACCCTACTGAGTCAGCGGCGCTTGAGATGGCTTGGCCATGTGAGCCGCATGGAAGATGGCAGCATCCCCAAAGACACATTGTACAGCGAGCTCGCCACTGGTATCAGACCCACCGGTCGTCCATGTTTCCGTTTTAAAGACGTCTGCAAACGCGACATGAAGTCTTGTGACATTGATCACAAGTCATGGGAGTCTGTTGCCAGCGATCGCCAGAGCTGGCGGGCAGCCATAAAGGCGGGGCTAAAGTGTGGCGAGTCAGAAGAGACTTAGCAGTTGGCAGGAAAAAAGACAGAAGCGCAAGGGGAGAGCCAACTGTGTAACAGCCCTAACAACCAATTTTATCTGCAGCACCTGTGGAAGAGTCTGTCACTAGTATTGGTATTTATAGCCACTCCAGGCACTGCTCCACAAACCACTGACCACCTCCAGGCGCTTACCCATTGTCTCCCGAGACAAGGAGGCCGAAGAAGATGATATCACAATCCCCCTCCCTGATCTCTACACCTACATAGTCCTTCTCCACAGTGAAAACAGATGAAAAGTAATCATTTAAAACCTCACCCGTGTCCTTCGGTTCCACGCACAGATTGCCACTTTGGTCCCTAATGGGCCCTACTCTTTCCCTGGTTATCCTCTTGCCCTTAATATAGCTATAAAACATCTTAGAATTTTCCTTCATCTTGCCCGCCAGTGTTTTTTCATGTCCCCTCTTCGCTCCAATTACTTTTTCTTTTAAGTACCCCCCCTACACTTTCTATACTCCTCTAATGCCTCCGCTGTTTTCAGCACTCTGAATCTGCCATAAACCTCCCTTTTGTTCCTGATCCAATACTAGGTCCAGTACTGCCCCTTCTCTTGTAGGTCTCTCTGCATACTGGCTCAAAAAGCTCTCCTGTATGCATTTTAAGAATTCCGCCCCCTTTAAGTCTTTTCCACTAAGACTATCCCAGTTGATATTAGGCAAGTTGAAATCCCCTATTATTACCCTATTATTTTCACACCTCTGAGATTTGCCTACATAACTGTTCCTCTATCTCTTCCTGACTGGAGGCCCGTAATACATGCCCAGCCAAGTGATTGCCCCTTTTTTGTTTTTAAGTTCTACCCATATGGCCTCATTTGAGGAACCCTCCTCATCCCTCCTTACTGCAGTAATTGACTCCTTGATCAACAGTGCAATACCACCTCCTCTTTTATCCCGTCCCCTATCACATCTGAAGATTCTATACCCTGGAATATGGAGTTGCCAGTCCTGCCCCTCCCTCAGCCATGTCTCTGTGATGCAATATCGTAATCCCATGTGCTAATCAAGGCCCTCAATTCATCTGCCTTATTTGTAAGCCTCCTTGCATTAAAGTAAATGTAATCCAGCCTTGCATTTTTCACTTGTGCCTTAACAGGTCTATATTTTCTCTGCCTTGCAGACTGACTCATTTTCTCTTCTATATTTGGCTGTGCCTCACCCCCTACTGAACCTCCACTCTGTATCCCATCCCCCTGCCAAATTAGTTTAAACCCCCAACAGCACTAGCAAACCTCCCAGCAAGGATGTTGGTCCCATTCCAGTTCAGGTGCAACCCATCCAACTTGTACAGATCCCACCTTTGCCAGAAACAGACCCAATGACCCAGGAACCTAAAGCCCTCCCTTCTGCACCACCCCCTCAGCCACGCATTCATCTGCTCTATCCTCCTATTCCTATACTCGCTAGCACAAGGCACAGGGAGTAATCCAGACATTAGAACCTTTGCGGTCCTGTTTTTTTTTTAAAATCGGATACCTAGCTCCCTAAATTCTTGTTGGAGGATCTCATCCCTCTTTCTACCCACGTCGTTGGTACCAATCACGACCTTTGACTGCTCACCCTCCCCCTTCAGAATATCCTGCAACCGCTCTGACATCCTTGACCCAAGCACCAGGGAGGCAACAGAGAAAATAGGAGTAGGCCATTCAGCCCTTCGAGCCTGCTCCGCCATTCATTATGATCATGGCTGATCATCCAACTCAGTAGCCTGTTCCTGCTTTCTCCCCATACCCTTTGATCCCTTTAGACCCAAGAGCTATATCTAACTCCTTCTTGTAAACATACAATGTTTTCGCCTCAACTGCTTTCTGTGGTAGCGAATTCCACAGGCTCACCACTTTCTGGGTGATTCACAGAACTGATCAAACAAAATCTAACACCAAACCACCTCAGGAGATGTTAGGAAGGGTGACCAAAAGTTTAGTCAAAGAGATAGGTTTTAAGGAGCACCTTAAGAGACAGAGAGGTTTCAGGAAGAAATTCCAGATCTTAAGGCTCCAGGCAGCTTACAGCACTGCAGCCAACAATGGAGCAAAGAAAATCTTAGACATGCAAGGAGCCAGAATTGGAAGAGTGCAGAGATCTCAGGACAGTTGTAGGGCTGCAGGAAGTTATTGAAATTGGGAGGGACGAGGCCATGGACAGATTTGAAAACAAGGATAAAGAATTAGAAAAGAGATGTTGTCGGACCAACGTAAGTCAGCGAACACAGGGGACAGGCAGACTGAAGGCTTCTCAAACAAGGTTCACTATATCTGTAAAGGTAGGCCGAACAACTGTTAGTGGATCAACATTCATTGAAGGTTAAATGCTTTTTGAAAATGTTAACCATATAGCTCCTCTCAATCACAGGAGTAAGCCTTTTAAAAAAAATTTAGTTTCTCAAGTTTTCCATTATATAACCATATTTCCCCCCCCCCACAGTGGTCTCTGCTGCATTGAACCCAACAAAACATAAAGAGCAAAATGGCCACATTGAACCCATGATGTGCACATGTTTAGGCCTCCACACCAAAGATTACACCTGATTGAAAGAAGCAGGAACAAATAGGTTTCCTTGGAGGCAGCAACACGTTCAAGGACTTTGGTGGGAGGCTGGAGATGGGGCAGTAGTTTGCAAGGACAAGGGTGAGTTTTTTCAGGAGTGATGGCATATTTGAAAGGGAATGGATAGTACCTGGGCAGAAGGAATTGTTTGCAATAGCAGCTGGCATGGGGATCTGGAGAGTAAGTTAGTTGCTCAGCAGTTTAGTGGTAACAGGGTCAACAGAGCAGGAGGTGGATTGCATGGGCAAGATTGATGAGAAACGAGAGGGATGCAAGGAACAAACTAGGTGAAGTCAGAACAATACATGTTTAATGAATCAGTTCCTTACAATTCATCACATGCTCTTAAAAATAGCTCATGTTATTGTGATAGAAAATCTGGACGATCAATACTCAAGGACGTTTACAACAGAAACATATTCACTATACCGTGTTCTTTAACTGCAGGAGGTTTGGGTCGGAAGCTCCCGGTATAGTTCCTCACATAAAACCAACATTACACTGGCATGCCCAATGGTGGTCAGATGGAGAAATTGAATATTTTGTTAGTTCAGAATCCACAGTTTACCAATCGAGAGCTATGTTAGAGTTCAGGAAAATAAGGGACAGCCATGTTAATTACGAAAAATCTGACTTGATGCCTCTCTGCTTATAGGAGGGTCAGTAACCAGAGGACATAAATTTAAGATAAATTGGCAAAAAAGACGAGATTTTTCTTGAAAAAAAAAAGCTATTATGATCTGGAATGCACTGCCTGAAAGGGCTGTGGAAACAGATTCAATAGTAACTTTCAAAAGGGAATTGGGTATAGAATCATAGAATGGTTACAGTACAGAATGCCATTTGGCTCGCAAGCCCATGCCAGCTCTCTACACCAGCAATTTAGCTAGTCCCACTCCCCCGTCTTTTCCCTATAGCCGTGCAGATTTCATCCCTTCAGTTTATCCAATTCCCTTTCCCAAGTGAGGCAGGTATGGGGATCCAGAAGGTAGCAATGGAGGAGCCTCAGACCTTGCATTTGTCCAACAGGTTCGAGGTACAAACATCAGAGTATGCCAGAAAATAAGAGTAGGGAAAAATAGTTAAAAAGACAGAATTAAAGCTCTTAATTTGAATGCATGCAGTATTCATAAGATGAACTGATAGCAAAAATAGAAATAAATGGGTATATGATAAGATAACCATTAGAGACATGGTTGCGAGGTGACCAAGGCTGGGAACTAAATATTCAAGAGTATTTGACATTTTGGAGAGACAGGAAGAAAGGAAAAGGAGGTCGGGTATCTCTGTTAATAAAGGATGAGTAGTATTGTAGTAGTGGACAGTAGAGTTAGGGGCAGAGTTACTGTTCTCTGCAGCAGACAGCGCGAGTCCTGAAGGCTGTGTTACCTGGTGCCAGGGTTAAGGACATGTCCTTGAGTTGGAGAGGAACCTGGGCCAGAATTTTACACCCCCTGCAAAGAGTGGGAAGGTGATGGTGTGGGGGTAGAAAAGGAGGTTTAAGGGGCCCTTCCTGACCTGCTCCCACTGCCACTTTACATAGGGTGGTGGCAGGGAAAAATGGCCCGTCCGCCCCAGGCCAATCAAGGCCCTTAAGTGGCCACGTTAACGGCCACTCAAAGGCCTCCACCCACCACCATGGGGATTTTACCATTGGCAGGTAGGGCATTCCAAGCCCGAAAGAAGCCACCTGACAAAAGCAGGTGGCTCTGATGGCCTGGGGTGGGGGCAGGGGAATCCTCATGATCAGGCACCTTGTGCCCGATGGAGGGCCACCCCCGCTGCCCCAACTATCCCCAACATGCTCGGCCCCCCAATCGACCACCCTTGCCTTGCCGGGGCCCGACCGATCACCCCCGGCGAGGCAACAAAAGCTTACCTTAGTTCCAGACACCCTGACATCTTGGTTTTGAAGCTGGGCTGCAGTCCCAGCAGTGGCCACCACTCCTGGTGGCGCAGCTAGGACTAACAGCTGCCGGCCTGCTGATTTGCCACAGCTCCATTAGGCAGGACTTCTTGCCTCAAGCAGGTGGAAGCCCCACCTCAGACCAGGCAGTCGGTGGATGGCTCCCATCCGCCAAGGGTAAAATCCTGGCCCTAGAGAGGGAAGGGCAGGATCCTGTTGTCGTGGTCCATGTGGGTACTGATGACATTGGTAGGACTAAGAAATAAGTTCTCCTGAGGGAGTATGAGCAGCGATGGGCTAAATTAAAACACAGATTGACAAAAGGTAAGAAACTCTGGATTACTACCCGAACTGCAAGCAAATTGGCATGGATAGATAAGATCAGAGAGTTAAATATGTGGCTCAAAGATTGGAGTGGGAGAAATCAGTTATGGTTCATGGGATAAAAACAAGAAATGCTGGAACCAGTCAGCAGGTCTGGCAGCATCTGTGGAAAGAGAAGCAGAGTTAACGTTTTGGGTCAGTGACCCTTCATCGGAACTGACAAATATTAGAAAAGTCACAGGTTATAAGCAAGTGAGGTGGGGGTGGGGCAAGAGATAACAAAGGAGGTTTATGGGACATTGGCACCAGTACTGGAGAAAGAGGGATAGCCTTCACCTGTACCACACTGGGACCAGTGTATAACCAAGGCTGTAGAGAGGGCTTTGAACTAAATAATGGAGGGGTGGGGGTGGGAGGGTTCAGGTGAGGGGAAATTTAGCAAGTTAAATGAGGAAGGACAAGGCAACAGTGCAGAGATAACCAGAGTGTGACAGGAAGGGACAGGGCATAGAAACATCAGAGTATACCAGCAAATAAGAGTAAGGAAAAATGGTAAAAAGACAGAATTAAAGGCTCTTAATCTGAATGTGCATAGCATTCATAACAAAATGGATGAATCTATAACACAAATAGAAATAAATGGGTATGATAGGATAGCCATTACTGAGACATGGTTGCAAGGTGACTAAGGCTGGGAACTAAATATTCAAGGATATTTGACATTTCGGAAGGATAGGAAGAAAGGAAAAGAAGGTGGGATAGCTGTTCATAAAAGGATGAGATCAGTACAGTAGTGAGAAATGATCTTGGCTCGGAAGCTCAAGATGTAGAATCAATTTGGGTGGAGATAAGAAATAGCAAAGGAATGAAGTCACTGGTGAGAGTAGTTTATAGGCCCCCTTACAGTACAAAGAACAGTACAGCAGAGGAACAGGCCATTCGGCCCTCCAAGCCTGCGCCGATCTTGATGCCTGTCTAAACTAAAACCTTCTGCACTTCTGGAGTCCGTATCCCTCTATTCCCATACTATTCATGTATTTGTCAAGGTGCCTCTTAAACGTCTCTATGGTACCTGCTTCCATCACCTCCCCCGGCAGCAAGTTCCAGGCACTCACCACCCTCTGTGTAAAGAACTTGCCTCGCACAACCCCTCTAAAAACTTTGCCCCTCGCACCTTAAACCTATGTCCCCTAGTAACTGACTCTTCCACCCTGGGAAAAAGCTTCTGACTATCCACTCTGTCCATGCCGCTCATAACTTTGTAAACCTCTATCATGTCGCCCCTCCACCTCTGTCATTCCAGTGAAAACAATCCGAGTTTATCCAACCTCTCCTCATAGCTAATTATCTCCAGACCAGGCAACATCCTGGTAAACCTCTTCTGTACCCTCTCCAAAGCCTCCACATCCTTCTGGTAGTGTGGCGACCACAATTGCACGCAATATTCCAAGTGTGGCCTAACTAAGGTTCTGTACAGCTGCAGCATGACTTGCCAATTTTTATACTCTATGCCCTGACCGATGAAGGCAAGCATGCCGTATGCCTTCTTGACTACCTTATCCACCTGTGTTGCCACTTTCAGTGACCTGTGGACCTGTACGCCCAGATCTCTCTGCCCGTCAATACTCCGAAGGGTTCTGCCATTTACTGTATACTTCCCACCTGTATTAGATCTTCCAAAATGCACTACCTCACACTTGGCCAGATTAAACTCCATCTGCCATTTCTCCGCCCAGTCTCCAACCGATCTATATCCTGCTGTATCCTCTGACAATCCTCATCACTATTCGCAACTCCACCAACCTTTGTGTTGTCCGCAAACTTACTAATCAGACCAGCTACATTTTCCTCCAAATCATTTATATATACACTACAAACAGCAAAGGTCCCAGCACTGATCCCTGCGGAACACCACTATCACAGCCCTCCATTCAGAAAAGCACCCTTCCACTGCTACCCTCGGTCTTCTATGACAGAGCCAGTTCTGGATCCATCTTGCCAGCTCACTTCTGATCCCGTGTGACTTCACCTTTTGTACCACTCTGCCAAGAGGAACCTTGTCAAATGCTTTACTGAAGTCCGTGTAGACAACATCCACTGCCCTTCCTTCATCAATCATCTTCGTCACTTCCTCAAAAAACTCAAGTTAGTAAGAGACGACCCCTCCTTCACAAAACCATGCTGCCTCTCGCTAATAAGTTCATTTGTTTCCAAATGGGAGTAAATCCTGTCCCGAAGAATCTTCTCCAATAATTTCCCTACCACTGACGTAGGGCTCACCGGTCTCTAATTTCCTGGATTATCCTTGCTACCCTTCTTAAACAAAGGAACAACATTGGCTATTCTCCAGTCCTCTGGGACCTCACCTGTAGCCAATGAGGATACAAAGATTTCTGTCAAGGCCCCAGCAATTTCCTCCATCAGTATTCTGGGGTAGATCCCATCAGGCCCTGGGGACTTATCTACCTTAATGCTTTGCAAGACACCCAACACCTCCTTTTTGATAACAACATGACCCAGACTATCTACACTCCCTTCCCTAGACTCATCATCCACCAAGTCCTTCTCTTTGGTGAATACTGATGCAAAGTACTCATTTAGTACCTTGCCCATTGCCTCTGGCTCCACGCATAGATTCCCTCCTCTGTCCTTGAGTGGGCCAACCCTTTTCCTGGCTACCCTCTTGCTCTTTATATACATATAAAAAGCCTTGAGATTCTCCTTAATCCTGTTTGCCAATGACTTTTCATGACCCCTTTTAGCCCTCCTGACTCCTTGCTTAAGTTCCTTCCTACTGTCTTTATATTCCTCAGGGCTACATCTGTTCCCAGCCTTCTAGCCCTTACGAATGCTTCCTTTTTCTTTTTGACTAGGCTCACAATATCCCTCGTTATCCAAGATTCCCGCAACTTGCCAAACTTATCCTTCTTCCTCACAGGAACATGCCGGTCCTGGATTCTAATCAACTGGCGTTTGAAGGTCTCCCAGTGAAGTAGCTACACTGCAGACCAGAATACAAAATCAAGAAATTATGGGGGCTTGTAGGAAAGGTACTGCAATAATTGTGAGCAATTTTAATCTTCATGTAGATTGGACTAATAAAATTTGCAAAGCTAGCCTGGAGGATGGGTTCAGAGTCTATTTGGGACAATTTCTTAGAACATTTTGGAACCATTGTGGGAGCAGGATATAGTAGACCTATAGGGTCGCATTTTGTGCTCATCCTGTCAGGGGTTTGAGGCGGGTGGGGGGGCTGGAGAATTAGGGCAGAATGACCCACTGGAAATCCCGGTTGCAAATCTCCCGGGGGGTGGGGGAAGAGATAGGCTGATGCTGGATTTCCTGCCCATAGGCCAAATAAGGGCCTCTTCCTGCTGCCACAGATCTTACTGGTAAAGGTGGGGGGGGGGGGGGGGTGGGCTCCTTCCTTTGTGGAAAATTTGTGGCCCAGAGGCCCCCCTCCCCCACCAAACCAGGAACAAATGTCCCTCCCAGGACCGCCCTCCAACCCTTGCCGGGGCCTTCCAGGCTGGCCCCAGCGACCCCTGCCTTGACTACCTCTTGTCCGGTTTCTGTTCCTCCCAACATTTTGGCCTGGTGCCAGGAGCCCCACCTCCTGCACAGAATCCAGCCCATAATGTGTAATGAGACAGGATTATTAAATGACCCTATCGTAAAGGGTCCTCTACGCAAGAGTGATCATAACATGATGAATTTCACATTCAATTTGAGGATGAGAAGCTTGGGTCTGGAAGTAGCGTATTAAACTTAAATAAAAGGCAATTACAAGGGTATGAAGACAGAGTCGGCTCAAGTGGACAGGGAAAATAATTTAAAAGGTAAAAACAGTAGAGTAGCCATAGCAAACATTTAGAGATATTTTATAACACTCAAGATATATTCCATTCAGAAAGAAAGAATTGGAGAAGGATGCACCACCTGTGGCTAACTAAGGATCTTAAGGATGCTACCAAATTGAAAGAAAAGGCCCATGATGCTGTAAAGATTAGTAATCAGCCAGAAGATTGGGAACATTTTAGTAACCAGCAGAGGATGACTCAAATTTTAAAAAAGCATAAACGAGCAAGAAATATAAAAACAGACTGTAAAAGCTTCTACAAATATATAAAAACTAAAAGAATAGGTAAAGTTAAGTGTTTGCCTCTTAGAAGAGGAGGTTTGGGAATTAATAATGGGGAAATAAAGGAAACGGCAGAGATTTAGAACAGATAGTTTAGTTTAGTTTAGAGATACAGCACTGAAACAGGTCCTTCGGCCCACCGAGTCTGTGCTGACCATCAACCACCCATTTATACTAATCCTACACTAATTCCATATTCCTACCACATCCCCACCTGTCCCTATATTTCCCTACCACCTACCTATACTACGGGCAATTGCTAATGGCCCATTTACCTATCAACCTGCAAGTCTTTGGCATGTGGGAGGAAACCGGAGCACCCGGAGGAAACCCACGCAAACACAGGGAGAACTTGCAAACTCCACACAGGCAGTACCCAGAATTGAACCTGGGTCACTGGAGCTGTGAGGCTGCGGTGCTAACCACTGCGCCGCCCATATATTTTGTATCTGTCTTCACAGCAGAAGACACAACATAATCCCAAGAATAGCAGAAAATAAAGAGGCAAAAGGGAGGGAGGAACTTAAAACAATCACTATCGTTAGATAAAAAGTACTCGGAAAACTAATGGGACTAAAGGCTGACAAGTCCCCTGGACCTGATGGCCTGCTGCATCCTAGGGTCTTAAAAGAAGTGGCTGCAGAGATAGTGGATGCATTGGTTGTAATCTTCCAAAATATTCTGGAAAGGTCCCAGCAGATTGGAAAAGTGCAAATGTAATGCCTCTATTCAAGAAAGGGGGTAGACAGGAGCAGGAAACCATGGGCCAGTTAGTCTAACATCTGTTATTGGGAAAATGCTAGAACCATTACAGAAGAATTAGCAGATTTGGAAAATCATGATGCAAATGAGGCAGAGTAAACATGATTTTATGAAAGGGAAATTGCGTTTAACAAACTTAAAGTTCTTTGAGGACGTAACAAGCCAGATTGATAAAGGGGAACTAGTAGATGTAGTGCATTTGGATTTCCAAAAGGCATTCAATAAGATGTCACATAAAAGGTTACTGCACAAGATAAGAGTGTGGTTTTGGGGGTAATATATTGGCATGGAAAGAGGATTAGCTAACTAAAAAGAAAGTCAGGATAAACGGGGCATTTTCATGTTGGCAAACTGTAACTAGTGGAGTGCCACAGGGATCAGAGCTGGGGCCTCAACTATTTATGACCTATATTCAGAACTTGGATGAAGGGATGTATTGTAGCCATATTTGCTGACGACACAAAGAGGTAGGAGAGCAAGTTGTGAGGAGGGCAAAAAGGGATTATAGATAGGTTAAGCAAGTAGGCAAAAAATTGGCAGATGGAGTATAATGTGGAAAAATGTGAGGTTGTCTACTTTGACAGGAAGAATAGAAAAGTAGATTATTTAAATGGAGACTGTAAAATGCTATGGTACAGAGGGATCTGTGTGACTTTGTACATGAATCACAAAATGTTAGCATGCAGGAATATTAAGTAATTAGGAAGACAAATAGAATGTTGGCTTTTATTGCAAGGGGGATGGAGCATAAAAGTAGGGAAGTCTTGCTACAACCGTACAGGGCATTGGTAAGACCACACCTAAAGTACTCCGTGCAGTTTTGGTCTCCTTATTTAAAGGAGGGATGTACTTGCGTTAGAAGCAGTTCAGAGAAGGTTCCCTAGGTCAATTCCCAGGATGAAAGGGTTGGCTTATGAGGCAAGGTTGAACCTACAACCGTTGGAGTTTAAAAGAGAGGTGATCTTAATGAAACATAAGATTCTGAGGGGGCTTAACAGAATAGATGCTGAGAGGAGGTTTCCCCTTGTGTGGGAAACTAGAACTAGGGGGCACACTTTCAAAATAAGGGGTCTCCCATTTAAGACGGAGATGAGGAATTTATTTTCTCAGAGGTTCGTTAATCTTTAGAAATCGCTTCTCCGGACAGCAATGGACGCTGTGTCATTGAATATATTCAAGGCTGAGTTAGACAGATTTTTGATTCACAAGGGAGTCAAGGGTTATGGTGGGCAGGCAAGAAAGTGGAGTTAAAACGAAAATCAGCCATGATCTTATTGAATGGCGGAGCAGGCTTGAGGGGTCGAATGGCCTTCTCCTGCTCCTATTTCTTATGTTTTAAGAAAGCCACGAATGAATCTGCTGGGTGTGGGGCTGCAGAGTGGGACTGGGTGAGGGTGTCGGTGCCGAGTTTGGGGAGGGGCGGAAGAGGGGGTACTGAATTTTGTGGGTACAGAGTTGGAGGGGGGCTCAGTGCTGGATGGAGGTGCCAGGTGTGTGGGTGCAGAGTGGGCTGGCTGGGTGAACATAGGAAATAGGAGGAGTACGCCATCCGGCCCAACAAGCCGGCTCCAGCATTCAACTAGATCATGCTGATCTTCAATTTCACTCTTCCCATATCGCTTGATATCTTTGATATCTAGAAATCTATCAATCTCTGTCTTGAATATATTCAATGACTGAGCCCCTACAGCCCTCAGGGGTAGAGAATTCCTAAGATTCACCACCCTCTGAGTGAATAAATTCCTCCTTATCTCAGTCTTAATTGGCATACCTCCTATTTTGTGACTTAAACAACTCCAACCTATACAATCTTTCCAATTGTTTTTTTTTCTTATACATTAATTGAATTTAAACTCCATCAGCTGCTGTAGTGGGATTTGAACCCATGTCGCCACAGCAATAGCCCGAGTCTTTGGATTACTAGTTCAGTTACATTGCCACTATGCTGCTGCCTCACCTCAATAAGGGAAGAATCATTCTTTTTCTCAACAGTTGATCCTGAAGTTTGATTTCATTTTTGGGTTGTGGGCATCTCTGGCAAGGCCAGCATTTGTTGCCTATCCCTAATTTGCCCATGACAAACACATTGCTGTGTGTCTGAAATCACATGTAGACCAGACCAGATGACAGTCAGATTTCCTTCCCTAAAGGACAGTAGTGAACCAGATAGGTTTTTACAATAAACTATGAGAGTTTCAAAGCATCATTACTGAGACTAGCTTTCATTTCCAGATTTTTGTCAGTTAAAGTTTGATTATTACTGAAAATAGAGACATGTTGAAGCTTTTCGTTTCACACTAAATCAGGACAATCTGCAAAAATACCAACGTAAGGGAAAACAATAACTTTATACTGTAAGAGGAGTGCTAATTGGATGACAAGTGGTCTCGGAGTGGTAGAGCCATTAGCATGGAGAATGCACCCGTTTAAGGTGACTGACAGTTGACTGTCAAGCTTTATTTGAAATTTAAACCAGGCAGCTTGACTGATTGGTCAAGGCATTGCCCTGAGGAATAAACCAGCAAATGGCTGTCACTTATTTTGTTGAGCTGAAATAGGTGCAATGTTTGCACATGTTCTGTCTGAAAAGAACAGGGCCCCGTGTATTAATATATGGTGGCGGGCATGTGCTGGGCCTTGCACATGAGTGCTGGGAGAGGGCCGGGTGGGTGGGCACGTGTGGAGAAGCCAAGTGGGTGGGTGCTGGGGGGGTTGGCCGGCAAGGTAGGTAGGTTTGGGGGTGGGTGGGTGCGTGAGAAGGTGGGGTGGCCGGGTATGCAGGGGGTCGCAGCCAGGTAGGTGGGTTTGGGGAGGGGGGGGCCAGGTGGATGGGTGTGAGAACGCTGGGGGCCACCGGGTGGATGGGTGTGAGGACGGTGGGGGGGGGGGGGGGGTGCCGAGTGGATGGGTGTGAGGACGGTGGTGGGGGGGGGGGGGGGGCCGGGTGGATGGGTGTGAGGACGGTGGGGAGCCGGATGGATGGGTGTGAGGACGGTGGGGGGGGGCCGGGTGGATGGGTGTGAGGACGGTGGGGGGGGGCCGGGTGGATGGGTGTGAGGATGGTGGGGGGGGGGGGCCGGGTGGATGGGTGTGAGGACGGTGGGGGGGCGGGCGGCTGGATGGGTGTGAGGACGGCGGGGGGGCGGGTGCATGGGTGTGAGGACAGTGGGGGGGGGGGGGGGGGGCCGGGTGCATGGGTGTGAGGACGGGGGGGGGGTGTGGATGGGTGTGAGGACGGGGGGGGGTGGGCGGGTGGATGGGTGTGAGGACAGGGGGGGGGGGCGGGTGGATGGGTGTGAGGACGGGGGGGGGGGCGGGTGGATGGGTGTGAGGACGGGGGGGGGGGGGCAGTTGGATGGGTGTGAGGACGGGGGGGGGGGCGGTTGGATGGGTGTGAGGACGGGGGGGGGGGGCGGTTGGATGGGTGTGAGGACGGGGGGGGGGGGAGCGGTTGGATGGGTGTGAGGACGGGGGGGGGGGCGGTTGGATGGGTGTGAGGACGGGGGGGGGGCGGTTGGATGGGTGTGAGGACGGGGGGGGGCGGTTGGATGGGTGTGAGGACGGGGGGGGGCGGTTGGATGGGTGTGAGGACGGGGGGGGTGCGGTTGGATGGGTGTGAGGACGGGGGGGGGGCGGTTGGATGGGTGTGAGGGCGGGGGGAGGGGGCGGTTGGATGGGTGTGAGGACGGGGGGGGGGGGGCGGTTGGATGGGTGTGAGGACGGGGGGGGGGGGGCGGTTGGATGGGTGTGAGGATGGGGGGGGGGGCGGTTGGATGGGTGTGAGGACGGGGGGGGGGCGGTTGGATGGGTGTGAGGACGGGGGGGGGGGCGGTTGGATGGGTGTGAGGACGGGGGGGGGGGCGGTTGGATGGGTGTGAGGACGGGGGGGGGGCGGTTGGATGGGTGTGAGGACGGGGGGGGGCGGTTGGATGGGTGTGAGGACGGGGGGGGGGGTGGCGGTTGGATGGGTGTGAGGACGGGGGGGGCGGTTGGATGGGTGTGAGGACGGGGGGGGGGGGGGCGGTTGGATGGGTGTGAGGACGGGGGGGGGGGGGCGGTTGGATGGGTGTGAGGACGGGGGGGGGGGGCGGTTGGATGGGTGTGAGGACGGGGGGGGGGGGGCGGTTGGATGGGTGTGAGGACGGGGTGGGGGGGGGGCGGTTGGATGGGTGTGGGGGCAGGGGGGGGCGGTTGGATGGGTGTGAGGACGGGGGGGGGGGGGCGGTTGGATGGGTGTGGGGGCGGGGGGGGGGGGCAGTTGGATGGGTGTGAGGACGGGGGGGGGGGCGGTTGGATGGGTGTAAGGACGGGGGGGGGGGCGGTTGGATGGGTGTGAGGACGGGGGGGGGCGGTTGGATGGGTGTGAGGACGGGGGGGGGGGGGGTTGGATGGGTGTGAGGGCGGGGGGGGGGGCGGTTGGATGGGTGTGAGGACGGGGGGGGGGGCGGTTGGATGGGTGTGAGGACGGGGGGGGGGGGGCGATTGGATGGGTGTGAGGACGGGGGGGGGGGCGGTTGGATGGGTGTGAGGACGGGGGGGGGGCGGTTGGATGGGTGTGAGGACGGGGGGGGCGGTTGGATGGGTGTGAGGGCGGGGGGGGGCGGTTGGATGGGTGCGCGCGCGCTGAACTGGATGCGAGCGATTGACATTGAACACGTGACCTGTTTCAGGCGCATCCATCGCGCGCACTCCAAGTTGGCGCAGTCACCTTCTTCCCGCCACTTTCCCAACAAACACCGAGTGCGGGCCTGGTGGGGGATGGCGGGGCGAAGACGCACTGTAAAGACAAGTATAAGATCCTACCCGAGCTTCGACGCTTGACCCTCGCACCACGACCACTATCAGCATCATCCCCGCTCACCTCGACGCTCGAGCACGCTTCAAAAGGCGGCTGTCTTCCACAACCCGCCACACGAACGCCCGACGCCTTTTCAATCGTAACGGTCAGAAGTGCGCGCGCCGCCTTTTAACCAACAACCGCACCCCCCCCCCCCCCCCCCCCGTATTGTGTCGTCATCAGTCTGCCAAAGCAGACCGGACCCTGTCAATCAAAGGGTGGCAGTGCTGTCACGTGAGTGAACTGGCAATGCAGACACCTGGGCAGCACAGTGGCGCAGTGGTTAGCACCGCAGCCTCACAGCTCCAGGAACCCAGGTTCGATTCTGGGTACTGCCTGTGCGGAGTTTGCAAGTTCTCCCTGTGACCGCGTGGGTTTTCGCCGGGTGCTCCGGTTTCCTCCCACAGCCGAAGACTTGCAGGCTGATAGGTAAATTGGCCATTATAAATTGCCCCGAGTGTAGGTAGGTGATATGGGATTACTGCAGGGTTAGTATAAATGGGTGGTTGTTGGTCGGCACAGTTTCGGTGGGCCGAAGGGCCTGTTTCAGTGCTGTATCTCTAAAGAAAACATGCTCCAGAGCAGTGATTCTCAAACTGACTTAACTGAACGCCATTTCAACTGGATTCCCACTTAGGCACCATCCCACTCACCTATCTAAATTTTAATAGTAGGTGTATTCTTTATCGTTTTTGTTCATGAGATGTTATCTCATGAGATGTTGGCTAGGCCAGAAAGAGGCTATAAAGGCATACCGGATCCTGGGCTTTATAAATAGAGTACAAAAGCAAGGAAGTTATGACGAACTTTTATAAAGCAGTGGTTCGGCCTCAACTGGAGTACTGTGTCCAATTCTGGGCACCACATTTTTAAGAAGGACGTGATGGCTTTAGAAAGGGTGCACAGTAGATTCACGAGAATGGTTCCAGGGTTGAGGGACTTCAGTTATGTGGATAGACCGGAGAAGGTGGGGTTGTTCTCTTCAGAGAAGAGAAGGTTGAGAGGAGATTTGATAGAGGTGTTCTAAATTATGAGGGGTCTCGACAGCATAGATAGAGAGAAACTGTTCCCATTGGCAGAAGGGTGGCGAACCAGAGGACACAGATTTAAAGTGATTGGAAAAGAACCAAAGGTGACGTGAGGAAAAACTTTTTACGATCTGGAATGCACTGCCTGAGTGTGGTGGAGGCAGATTCAGTTGTGGCTTTCAAAAGAGAATTGGATAAGCACCCGAAGGGGAAAAATTTGCAGGGATTATGGAGAATGGGCAGGGGAGTGAGACTAGCTAAATTGCTTTTGCAGTGAGCTGGAACAGGGCCGAATGGCCTGTTTCTGTGCTGTAACTGTTCTACGACTCTATTTATTGCCCATCCCTAATTGCCCTCGAGAAGGTGGTGGTGAGCTGCCTTCTTGAATACAACCAAGTGGCTTGCTTGGCAATTTCAAAGGGTGGTTAAGAGGCAACCATATTACTGTGGGTCTGGAGTCACATAGATAAGCCAGACCGGGTAGGGGCGCAAATTTCCTTCCCTAAAGGACATTAATGAATCACATGTGTTTTTCTGATAATCCGGTAGTTTTACAGGCACTGTTATGAGCTTTTTATGCTCAAATCCCATAAACGAATAAAAAAAATGTTTAATTAACTGAATTTAAATTCCCCTGTTGCCACAGTGAGACTTGAAATCATGTTTCTGATCATTAGTCCAAGCCTCTCCATTACATGCCCAGTAACATAACTGCTATACTACCATACCCTGTGCAATTAATTAAGGGTTGCTAACTAGAAAACAAAGGGAAGATGAGACATTTTCTCATATGAATGAAGATCTGGAATGTGCAAGCTGAAAGGGTGATAGAAGTAGGTTCAATAATAATTTTCAATGGGGAATTGGATAGATAGCTTGGAATTGGCCTTTCCCCTTATCCAACAGTTCTGAGGTTCTTCCTGCTTGTGTGATGAGGGACAAGTCTGCAGGGTGGGTGAGCAAACTGTCCACGGTACAGGAGGCCATTCAAGTGAGGAGAGTGAAAAGGAATGTGATAGCATAAGGGGACAGTATATTCAGGGGATAAATACTATTCTCTTCCGCCATAACTGGAAGCTCCAGAATTTCTGTTGTCTGCCTGGTGCCACGGTTCAGGCTAAAAGCCTGCTACCCGACCCGGAACCAACGACAAGCATCGGGTTCGGGTCGGGTTGGGCCCCTCTTCCAGGTCCGGGTCGGGCTGGACACACATGGTAAGTGCTTTGCTGGTAAGTATTGAAAATAAAAAACTTACCTGAGCTGTGAGTCCGGGACAAAATTGAGTCTGCGCAGTGAGCGAGTGACGTCACTATGACATCATCACACATGCGCTGCAGCTTCCTGGAGGTTCTGAGTCGGAAGGTAAATAAAGGGGCGGTCGGGTTGAGTCGGGGTCGGGGCGAAATTGGAGGGACTCGGGCTGGGTCGGGCTTGGGTCCACTGTGGTTCGGGCCGGGTTCTTTTTCCCAACCTGAGCAGGCCTTTAGTTCAGGCTATCTCCTTGCAGTTGGAGAAGGGGGAGGATCGAGTTGTCATGGTCTGTGTTGGGGCCAATGACATTGGGAAGAGTAGGCAAGAGGTCCTGTTTGGAGAGTACCAGGAAGTAGAAGTTAAATTAAAGAACATGACCTCAAGGGTTATGAGGTCATGCTGTGGGCAAATTGGCATAGGGATAAGCAGATTAGGGAGGTGAACACATCACTGAAGATGTGGGGCTGAATTTTGAAAGCTCGCTGCTGATCTTGGCGAGACTTGTGCGCCGCTAACACGGTGGCTCATTTACATGGAGGGGGCAAAACGTACGCCCCCGATGATGTAGAGGGGGCGGTTGCTCCGTCGCTGGCAACGGCGTCCAGTGCCACCACGCAAGCCCTGGAGCCATTTTTAAAGGGCTTCAAGCCCTTCCGTTGCATCTTAAAGCTTTCCAACAAATATCAATTAAACTTTATTGACACTTCCAATCCCCTCTCCCACATCCCCCACTAATAATAACTTTATTATTCATTTTAATTTAATTAACATCTTTGAATAAAGTCTCCGTCGCCGTGCGGTAGGGAAGCCGCCACAAGGCCTCGTCGCTGCCGGTAAAATGGAGCGGGGCCTTCCCGGCATCGAGGTCCCTGGTGGGCCTCTCCCAGAAGGATTTTTTAAGCCCCCCGCCATGACCACTGACATTGGGGGACTTATAAAATTCAGCCCTTAGTTTGGGAAATAGGTTCCATTTCATGGGACACTGGCATCAATATTGGGAGAGAAAGGAACAGTACCACTGGAATGGGCTCCACCTGAACCAAGCTGGGAGCAGGGTCCTAATGGAAAGGATCAATAGGGCAGTCACAAGGATTTTAAACTAGTAAGTGGGAGGGATGTGGGGGAGGGCTCATGTAGAAAAGGTAGCATAGATAATAGTTTGAAAGAAACAAAATGGAAGAGAATTGACTAACAGTCAGAAATTGCACTGTAGGCACCATTGGTAAAGGGCAAACTTAAAAAAAAAACAGGAGAGAGAAAAAGGAAATGTGTGAGCAAAACATGACAGCATGACAGGTTACAGTGTCTGGCCCAAATGCAAAGGCACCAAGTTCTTTATATAAATGGACGAAGTATAGGGACAAATTGAATGAATTGCAGGCGCAAATTAATTTTTTTATTATTCGTTTGTGGGATGTGGGCGTTGCTGGTTAGGATAGCATTTATTGCCCATCCCTAATTACCCCTGAGAAGGTGGTGATGGGCTGCCTTCTTGAACCGCTGCAGTCTTTGGGGTGTAGGTACACGAACAGTGCTGTTGGGAAGGGAGTTCCAGAATTTTGACTCAGCAACAGTAAAGGTATGGCGATAAACTTCCAAGTCAGAATGGTGTGAGGCTTGGAGGGGAACTTGCATGTGGTGGTGTTCCTATGCATCTGCTACCCTTGTCCTTCTCGGTGGTAGAGGTCGCGGGTTTGGAAGGTGCTGTCGAAAGAGCCTTAATGAGTTGCTGCAGTGCATCTTGTAGATAATACACACTGTTGCCACTGTATGTCGGTGGTGGAGGCAGTGAATGTTGAAGGTGGTGGATGGGGTGCCAATCAAGTGGACTGCTTTGTGCTGGATGGTGTTGAGCTTCTTGAGTATCATTGGAGCTGCACCCATTCAGGCAAGTGGAGAGTAGTCCATCACACTCCTCACTGGTGCTTTGTAGATGATGGACAGGCATTGGGGAGACAGGAGGTGAGTTACACGCTGCAGAATTCCCAGCTTCTGACCTGCTATTGTACCAAAAGCATTTATGTGGCTGGTGCAGTTCAGTTTCTGGTCAATGGTGTCCCCAGGATGTTGTTAGTGGGTGATTCAGCGATGGCAATGCCATTGAACATCAAGGGGAGATGGTTAGATTCTCTCTTTTTTGAGATGGTCATTGCCTGGCACTTGTGTGGCGCAAATGTAGTTTGCCACTTATCAGACAAAGCCTGGATGTTGTCCAGGTCTTGCTGCATCTTGACATGGACTGCTTCAGTATCTGAGAAGCCGTGGATGGTACTGAACATTGTGCAGTGGTCAGCAAAATTCCCCAATTCTGATCTTATGATGAAGGGAAGGCCATTGTTGAAGCAGCTAAAGACGTTTGAGCCTAGGACACTATCCCGAGGAACTCCTGCAGTGATGTCCTGGGATTGGGATGATTGACCACCAACAACCACAACCATCTTCCTTGGTACTAGGTATGACTCCAACCAGCGGAGAGTATTCCCCCAATTCCCACTGACTCCAGTTTTGCTAGAGCCACTTCTGGTTGAAGATGGATGCAAATGCTTCAGCCTTGTCATTTGCACTGATGTGCTGAGCTGCCCTGCCATTTAGGATGGTGATATGGTGAGCCTCCTATTCCTATTAGTCGTTTAATTGTCCACCACCATTCACTAGTCCAGTGACATTACCACTACGACCACTGCTTCCCCCGCGTAGCAATGTCTGTCCTGGAAGAAGGTGTTGGTGATGCAGAATTTATTCAAGAAGGCGTTGTCCATTATTGCTGATCTTGCCCACCCCATGACACTGGATGTGGTGGGACTGCAGAGCTTAGATCTGATCCATTGGTTGTGGAATCACTTAGCCCTGTCCATCGCATGCTGTTTCCGCTGTTTGGCATGCAAGTAGTCTTGTGTTGTAACGTCATTAGGCTGACACCTCATCTTTAGGTTGTTGGTGCTGCTCCTGGCATGCCTTCCTGCACTTTTCTTTGAACCACGGTTGGTCCCCCGGCTTGATGGTAATGGTAGAATGGGGGATATGCTGGGCTATGAGGTTACAGATTGTGGTTGAATACAATTCTGCTGCTGCTGGTGGCCCACAGCGCCTCATGGATGCCCAATTTTGAATTGCTATATCTGCTCAAAATCTATCCCATTTAGCACGGTGGTAGTGCCACACAACACGATGGAGGGTATCCTGAATGAGAAGACAGGACTTCGTCTCCACAAGGACTGTGTGGTGGTCACTCCTATCAATACTATCATGGATGGATGCATCTGTGACAAGTAGACGGGTGAGGACAAGGTTTTTCCCTCTTGTTGGTTCCCTCAACACCTGCCTCAGACTCAGTTTAACAGCTATGTCCTTTAGTACTCAGCCAGCTTGGTCAGTAGTGGTCCTACAGAGCCACTCTTGGTGATGGACATTGAAGTCCCTCACCTAGAGTACATTTGGTGTCCTTGCCACCCTCAGTGCTTCTTCCAATTGGTGTTCAACGTGGAGAAGCACTGATTCGTCAGCCGAGGGCAGATGGTAGGTGGTAATCAGCAGGAGGTTTCTTTGCCCATGTTTGACCTCATGGGATCCAGAATCAATGTTGAGGACTCCCAGGGCAACTCCCTCCCAACTGTCTGCCACTATGCCGCCACTTCTGGTGGGACAGGACATACCCAGGGATGGTGATGGTGGTGTCTGGGACATTGTCTGTAAGGTATGATTCTGCAAGTATGATTAGTCTGTGGGACAGCTCTCCCAATTTTGGCACAAGCCCCCAGATATTAGTAAGGATTACTTTGCAGGTTGACAGGGCTGGGTTTTCCGTTGTCGTTTCCTGTGCCTAGGTCGATGCCAGGTGGTCCGTCAGGTTTTATTCCTTTTCTTAGATTTCGTAGTGGCTTGATAAAACTGAGTGGCTTGCTAGGCCATTTCAGAGGGCAGTTAGTAGTCAACCACATTGCTGTGGTTCTGGAGTTACATGTAGGCCAGACCAGGTAAGGACAGCAGATTTCCTTCCCTAAAGGACATTAGTGAACCAGATGGGTTTTTACAACATTCGACAATGGTTTCATGGCCATCATTAGACTAACTTTTAATTGTAGAACTATTAATTGAATTCAAATTTCACCATTAGCCTGGGCACTGAATTACTTGTCTAGTGACATTGGCACTACACCACCGCCTCCCCTGTGTGACGATGTCTGCCCTGGAAGAAGGTGTTGGTGGTATAGAGTTCATTCAGGGCACAAAGCTCAAGAAGGCATTGTCCATTATTGTTGATCTTGACCACCCATGACGACCAAGGTACGTTGCCATAAATCACTGTCGGCCCCAACTCATGCGTTGAAGTCACCAAGAATGAATAGCCTTTCGCCATTTGGGATGTTCCTCAGAACATCACCTCGGGAGTCATAGCAATGCTCTTTATCTGAGATGCTGGTGTTCAGATTTGTTGCATAGGTGCTTATGGTGTTGACTGTGCCTCCATCGGATGTTAACTGCAGGAAGCTGAGAGGCTTCGAGGTTGCTACTGGTGGCTTAATTGCTTACACCATGCTCACAGCTATCTTCAGCTCTCTTTCCATGCCAGTGGCAGGTGAAATTAGCCTCTCGAATAGAGCCTGTGTGGGCTAATCTGGTTTCTTGTAGAGTGACAATGTCAATACCAAGCTTGTGTAGCTCACGGTCAATCAGGGCTGTCTTGCGTACAGGAGCTGTTGAGTGTGGGTCGCTGTTCATTCCAGGACACACAGTCCTCACCTTTCAGCTTCCAAGCCAAAAGGTTACCTTTGTTTGCTGTGTAGCCTAGACATGGTTTTAGGAGGTGCATATTTGCCTAACATCTGAATCCCCCTCTTGAATTCATAGGCTGGTGTCCAGATGAAAGATTATATGTATGAGGGAAACGCCACCACTCCAGATTTTGTCGGGTTTACTCCCTTAGCCATTAGTGTTTGATGTTTTTAATGGTGAAGGCACCAACCAGTAGGGTGCAAAATTAGCACAAAAGTAGGTGTGATCTCCTCCTCCAGATGTGCAAAGGGAGCAGCAACGGTTGCTGCTTCCCATCTCCAGGTTGCCACCTCCATACCACGAACCCTCCATCTCAGGTGGTCAGTCTGAGACGACTGTAGGTCACTTAAGAGTGAATTCAGGGCAGGGGAGTGATTTTCTGGCCAGGAATAGGCTGAAGCAGAAAAACCGGTATAGACAGTTTCCAGTCTCACAGCAGTGGTGGGGAAAGGGCAGTAAACTGTTCAAAGTTACTTTAAATATCTCAACAGAGCAGCAATTCAGAGACAAAGTTGGGTCGTACATTATAACCAGTGGAGACCCAAAGCAAAAGCGTCTTCCTGATGTTGAAGTAAGTCCATAAATTTGAAGCCAAGTTTCAAAGAAGATCCAGATCTAGATTTTTCGAGATCTTTTCCATAGCTCACAGATCAGAAAAACAAAAAAAGGCGGCAGATTATAGACGGAAGTAGAGTCTTACATTTTTTCCAATGGAGTCCAGCACAGAGACATCTTGATAGCCAGTGAAGCCAGGAATTTGAAGCCAGATTTGACAGAAAAACGACATCCAGTCTTATCCAGATCTTTACCAGAGCTCACAAGGTATGGGCAGAGGATGGGGTTTATACCATCACACAGAGGCTGTTTAAACTAACAGTTAACTTGAAGTTTGGGCTAAAAATGCACCCAATGTTAGAATCAGGGGAACTTAAACAGCAGAAGAGAGGATTTAGTGGGGAGAAAGAGCAACGGATGGCAGCAGATGGCCACAGATGGATGTGAACAGTGAGGAGCTTCCTAGGGAGTTGATTGTTAGGGTGCATGAATAAATAACTGGAAATAAGAAAAAAGTTTAAAAAAACATTTTAAATAGCTACCTTATAATTAATTAAGACACACAAGCAGAAAGGAAGTAAGAAGCTGGTGAGTCTACTGTTCTGTTTTATTTTGAAGCAGTAAGGTTTATTTAATTGTTACAGGTCACAGCATATTAATAAAGTTTCCCACCTACTGGAAAAGAGCCAAATTAAACTCTTTCTTTATCCCCCAGGATAAAGCACACCAAACCAGGTTTCTTTACACAATAACAAAATTAACTATTTATTAATAAACCAAGTTTCAAACAACAATTACATAAATCTATACATATGGAAAGATTGTATAACTTCTTATTCTTCCTAACCCTTATACACACACATACATTTAAAAACCAATGGTTAACCAACTGATTTTAAAAGGATGTTTTAAATTAGAACTGTTTCTTAGGAATAATATAATAACTGGGTAACTTCTGGTAGGATATTTCCGGATTGGTGAGGTGTCCCAGAGTCGAATAGTCAGATGCCACTCAAAGTCTCTCCAGATGAAATTAATGAACAGTCTGTGATGGGTAGGCGTTCAAGGCAATTTGTCTGCAGAAGGAATCACACATCTTTCAGCAAAAGGTTGTAGCAGCAGGTCTACTTAAATTCTAAAGTAGCAGTCCAACAGTAGAAACTTTCTTGAGATTTCAGGATCTTCCAAAAACACAAAAGGCAACAGGACTCACTCTTGAGGTAGGGATTCTTGAGATGGGAGGCAAAAGCAATCTGCCATACACTAAACACAAGGCTTCCTTTCTCCAAAGCAGTGTTCCTCCACAGAGTGTAGCAACTCCTCTTTTCCTGGATCTTTTTTCTCTCTTCAGGCAGGTCAAAACCACACCTTAAATCTAGCATTTCGTTCTGTGAGATGCAAGGCTTATTTTTTCAGAGAGAGTACGTCTTTTATCTGGTCTACAAACACAAGTCCCAGCCAGCTCACTGCTAGCTGCTCCCAGCTCCCTGGTCTGTTTCACTCTGCAAAACTGAAACTGAAACTCTCCAACAACCAAGTCACAAGACAGTCATAAATCTTCCTATTGCTTGGATACAAGTTTTACAGCCTGCACACTTAAAACACCAAGTCAGCATTCAGTGTTCACAGAAAGTCCTTTTCTCTCAGTCTTAAAGGCACATAGATCTCTTAGTTTTTTTTTAGTTTCTTGTGACAATTACCAAGGTTTAAATAAGTACAGTAAGGGCTGGTGAGGAGAGACATTAATTAAAAAAGTAATCATTGGCAGGACAGGTGATGTGCTGCAACTGCAGTATGTAGGAGCTCGTCAACACCCATATGATCCATGGCAACTACATCTTCAGTAAGTGTGTACGGCTTGAGGAACTTCAGATCAGAGTCAGTGAGCTGGAGGCGTGCTACAGACGCTGAGAAGCATCATGGAGGGGGATAGTTACCTGGACACTTCATTCCAGAAGGCAATCACACCCCTGAGGATAGCGTCTTCTGATTTGGTCAGTGGTCAGGGACAGGAGAATGTGACTGCGAGTGAGGCAGGTTTGGGGATCGAGAAGACAGAAGTAGAGGAGCCTCAGCCCTTGCAATTGTCCAATAGGTCTTAGGTTCTTTCAGCTTAGAGTCATAGAGTTATACAGCACAGAAACAGGCCCTTCGGCCCATCGTGTCCGTGCCGGCCATCAAGCACCTAACTATTCTAATCCCATTTTCCAGCACCTGGCCCGTAGCCTTGTATGCTATGGCGTTTCAAGTGCTCATCTAAATACTTCTTAAATGTTGTGAGGGTTCCTGCCTCTACCACCTCTTCAGGCAGTGCGTTCCAGATTCCAACCACCCTCTGGATGAAAAGGTTTTCCTCAAATCCTGTCTACACCTCCTGCCCCTTACCTTAAATCTATGGCTCCTGGTTATTGACCCCTCTGCTAAGAGAAAAAATTTCTTCCTATCTAACCTATCAATGCCCCTCATAATTTTGTATACCTCAATCATGTCCCCCCTCATTCTTCTCTGCTGTAAGGAAACCAACCCTAGCCTTTTCAGTCTCTCTTCATAGCTAAAATGCTCCAGCCCAGGCAACATCCTGGTGAATGGCCTCTGCACCCTCTCCAATGCAATCAGATCCTTCCTATAATGTGGTGCCCAGAACTGTACACAGTACTCCAGCTGTGGCTTAACTAGTGTTTTATACAGCTCCATCATAACCTGCCTGCTCTTATATTCTGTGCCTCGGTTAATAAAGGCAAGTATCCCATATGCCTTCCTAACCACCTTATCTACCTGTGCTGCTGCCTTCAGTGATCTATGGACAAGTACACCAAGGTCCCTCTGACCTTCTGTACATCCTAGAGTCCTACCATCCATTGTATATTCCCTTGCCTTGTTAGTCCTTTCAAAATGCATCACCTCACACTTCTCAGGATTAAATTCCATTTGCCACTGCTCCACCCATTTTACCAGCCCATCTATATCGTCCTGTAATCTAAGGCTTTCCTCCTCACTATTTACGACACCACCAATATTCATGTCATCTGCAAACTTATTTATCATGCCTCCTATATTCACGTCTAAATCATTAATGTACACTACAAACAGCAAGGGCCCCAGCACCGATCCCTGTGGTACACCACTGGTCACAGGCTTCCACTCACAAAAACAACCCTCTACCATTACCATCTGCCTCCTGCCACTAAGCCAATTTTGGATCCACTTTGCCAAAGTGCCCTGGATCCCATAGGCTGTTACCTTCTTAACTACTCTCCCATGTGGTACCTGATCAAAAGCCTTACTGAAGTCCATGTCACCGCCTCAAAAAATTCAATCAAGTTAGACAGACATGATCTCCCCTGACAAAGCCATGCTGACTATCCCTGATTAATCCTTGCCTCTCCAAGTGGAGATTAATCCTGTCCCTCAGAATATTTTCCAATATCTTCCCCACCACTGATGTTAGACTCACCGGCCTGTAATTACCTAGTTTATCCCTGCTACCCTTCTTGAATAATGGCATCACATTCGCAGTCCTCCAGTCCTCTGGTACCTCTGCTGTGGCCAGAGAGGCTTTGAAAATCTGTGTCAGAGCCCCTGCTATCACCTCCCTTGCCTCACATAACAGCCTATATGGATGAGTGCAAGGGCTGCAAGGTGGATGAGTGAACTGAGCATGGCACTGTGATACAGGAAACCATTCAAGCGGGTGCAGTAAACAGGAATGTCGTGGTAGTAGGAGGTAGTATAGACAGCGGGATAGACACAGTTCTCTGCAGCCCAGAAGGCTGGTTGCTTGCCCAGTGCCAGGGTTCAGGACATCTGCTCAGGGCTGGTGAGGAACATGCAGTGGGAGGGTGAGGATCCAGTTGTCATGCTCCGCATAGATACCAACAACATAGGTAGGACTAGGAAAGAGGTTCTGCAAAGGTAGTATGAGCAGCTAGGGAGTAAATCAAAAAGCAGAACTTCGAAGGTAATAATCAGATTATTACCTGAGCCACGAGCAAATTGGTGTGTGGTAAATAAGATTAGAGAGATGAATGCATGGTACAAACAATGGTGTGGGAGAAATGGGTTTTAATTCATAGGGCAGTGGCACCAGTACTGGGAAAAGGGGGAGCCGTATTGTTGGGACGGTGTTCATCTGAACTATGCTGGGACCAGTGTTCTGGCGAGTCGTATAACAAGGCGGTCGAGAGGGCTTTCAACTAAGGAGTTGTGGGGAAGGGATTATGTGAAAGGAGATGTGGTGAATCAAAAAGAAACAAAGAGGTATTACAGCAGGGTAGAATTTTGGGTAATCATGACCAGAATGTGGCAGGAAGGAACAAAGCATACAAATTTAAGAGCGCACCAGCAGATAAGGCCAGAGATTGCAAAAATGTTAAAAAGACAAAGTTAAAGGCACTATATCTGAATGTGCGCAGCATTCATAACAAAATGGGTAAATTGTTAGCACAGATAGAAATAAATATGTATGACCTGATAGCCATTCCCTAGACATGGTTGCAAGGTGACTAAGGCAGGGACCTGAATATTGAAGGATATTTGACATTTCAAAAAGACAGGAAGCTAGGAAAAGGTGGTGGGTTAGCTCTGTTAATTAAGGATGTCATTAGTACAGTAGTGAGAGATGACCTTAGCTTGAAAGAGCAAGATGTAGAATCAGTTTGGGTAGAGATAAAAAATAGGAAAGATAAGGGATCACTTGTGGGAGTAGTTTATAAGCCCCCTAACAGTTGCGACACTGTAAGACAGAGTATATAGGAAGAAATAAATGGGGCATATAAAAAAGATACTGCAATAGTCATGGGTGACTTTTATCTACATGTAGACTGGACGAATCAGATTGGCAAAGGCAGCCTGGAAAATGAGTTCATAGAGTGTATTTGGGACAGCTTGTTAGAGCAGTATGTTCTGGAGCCAACCAGGGAGCAGGCTATTCTAAACCTGATAATACGCAATGAGATGGGATTAATCAATAACTTCATGGCAAAGGAGCCTCTAGGCGACAGCCATCATAACATGATAGAATTTCACATTCCGTTTGAAGGGGAGAAGTGTGGGACTAAGACTAGTGCTATAAATGTAAAAGTAATTACAAGGGTGTGAAGGCAGAGCTAACTGGGAAACGAGGTAAAAAGATAGGACAGTAAAGATGCAGTGGCAAACTTTTAAGGAGATATTTAATAACTCTGAGCAAAGATTTATCCCAGTGAGAAAGAAAGATTCTTTGAGAAGGATGAATCATCCATGGCTAAATAAGCAAGTTAAAGATAGTATCAAAGAACAAAGAACAGTACAGCACAGGAACAGGCCCTCCAAGCCTTGATGTCTGCCTAAACTAACAACTTCTGCACTTCCGGGGCCCATATCCCTCTATTCCCTTCCTATTCATATATTTGTCAAGATGTCTCTTAAACGTCGCTATCGTATGTGCTTCCTCCCCTGGCAGCATGTTCCAGGCACTCACCACCCTCTGTGTAAAAAACTTGCCTCGCACATCCCCTCTAAACTTTGCCCCTCGCACCTTAAACCTATGTCCCCTAGTAACTGACTCTTCCACCCTGGGAAAAAGCTTCTGACTATCCACTCTGTCCATGCCACTCATAACTTTGTAAACCTCTATCATGTCGCCCCTCCACCTCCGTCGTTCCAGTGAAAACAATCCGAGTTTTTCCAACCTCTCCTCATAGCTAATGCCCTCCAGACCAGGCAACATCCTGGTAAACCTCCTCTGTACCCTCTCCAAAGCTTCCACGTCCTTCTGGTAGTGTGGCGACCAGAATTGCACGCAATATTCTAAGTGTGGCCTAACTAAGGTTCTGTACAGCTGCAACATGACTTGCCAATTTTTATACTCTATGCCCCAACCGATGAAGGCAAGCATGCCGTACGCCTTCTTGACTACCTTATCCACCTGTGTTGCCACTTTCAGCGACCTGTGGACCTGTACGCCCAGATCTCTCTGCCTGTCAATACTCCTAAGCGTTCTACCATTTACTGTATACCTCCCACCTGCATTAGACCTTCCAAAATGCATTACCTCACATTTGTCTGTATTAAACGCCATCTGCCATTTCTCCGCCCAAGTCTCCAACCGATCTATATCCTGCTGTATCCTCTGACAATCCTCATCATTATCCGCAACTCCACCAACCTTTGTGTCGTCCGCAAACTTACTAATCAGACCAGCTACATTTTACTCCAAATTATTTATATATACTACAAACAGCAAAGGTCCCAGCACTGATCCCTGCGGAACACCACTAGTCACATCCCTCCATTCAGAAAAACACCCATCCACTGTTACCCTCTGTCTTCTGTGACTGAGCCAGTTCTGTATCCATCTTGCCAGCTCACCTCTGATCCCGTGTGACTTCACCGTTTGCACCAGTCTGCCATGCAGGACCTTGTCAAAGGCTTTACTAAAGTCCATATAGACAACATCCACCGCCGTTCCCTCATCAATCATCTTCGTCACTTCCTCAAAAAACTCAATCAAATTAGTAAGACACGACCTCCCCTTCACAAAACCATGCTGTCTCTCGCTAATAAGTTTGTTTGTTTCCTAATGGGAGTAAATCCTGTCCCGAAGAATCCTCTCTAATAGTTTCCCTACCACTGACGTAAGGCTCACCGGCCTATAATTTCCTGGATTATCCTTACCACCCTTCTTAAACAAAGGAACAACATTGGCTATTCTCCAGTCCTCTGGGACCTCACCTGTAGCCAATGAGGATGCAAATATTTCTGTCAAGGCCCCACCAATTTCTTCCCTTGCTTCCCTCAGTATTCTAGGGTAGATCCCATCAGGCCCTGGGGACTTATCTACCTTAATGCTTTGCAAGACACCCAACATCTCCTCCTTTTTGATAATGAGATGACTGAGACTATCTGCACTCCCTTCCCTAGGCTCATCATCCACCAAGTCCTTCTCTTTGGTGAATACTGATGCAAAGTACTCATTTAGCACCTCGCCTATTTCCTCTGGCTCCACACATAGATTCCCATCTCTGTCCTCGAGTGGGCCAACCCTTTCCCTGGTTACCCTCTTGCTCTTTATATATGTATAAAAAGCCTTGGGATTTTCCTTAATCCTGTTTGCCAATGACTTTTCATGATCCCTTTTAGCCCTCCTAACTCCTTGCTTAAGTTCCTTCCTACTGTCTTTATATTCTTCAAGTGCTTCATCTGTTCCTAGCCTTCCAGCCCTTACAAATGCTTCCTTTTTCTTTTTGACTAGGCTCACAATATCCCGTGTTATCCAAGCTTCCCGAAACTTGCCAAACTTGCCTTTCTTCCTCACAGGAACATGCTGGTCCTGGATTCTAATCAGCTGACGTTTGAAAGACTCCCACATGTCAGATGTTGATTTACCCTCAAACAGCCGCCCTCAATCTAAATTCTTCAAATTGAAAGAAACACTACAAATCTGCCAATATTAGTAGTAGGTCAGAAGATTGGATAGATTTTAGAACCTGTAAAGAATGACTAAAAAAAAAGGGCGTAGAGTATGAAAGAAAACTAGCTAGTGATATAAAAACAGATAGCAAGAGTTTCAACAAATATTGAAAAAGGGGAAGAGTAATTAAAGCTAGTGTTGGTTAGTGAGTGAGTCTGGGAAATTGATAGTGGAAAACAAGGAAATAACAGAAGTGCCGAACAGGTACTTTGTGTCTGTTTTCACTGTAGAAGACTTAGAAAACTTCCCAAAGATACTTGAAAATCCAGAGGTGAAAGGGAGGGAGAACTTAAAACAATCACCATCACCAGGGAAAAGTTGCTGGGAAAACTATTAGACCTAAAAGCTGACAAGTCACCAGGACTTAATGGCTTGCTTAAAAATAAAAGCATAATACTGCAGATGCTGGAAATCTGAAATAAAAACAGAAAGTGCTAGAAATACTCAGCAGGTCAGGCAGCATCTGTGGAGAGAAAAACAGAGTTAACGTTTCAGGTTCTGATGAAAGGTCACTGACCTGAAACATTAACTCTGCTTCTCTCTCCATAGATGCTACCTGACCTGCTGAGTATTTCTAGCACTTTCTGTTTTTATATCAATATATCTAAATCTTTGCAATGATTTAAGCAAGGATTAAATGAGTTACGTTGCAATTATTTGGAAACGGTAATTAAAACATTTCCAAATAGAATAATAAACAAGAATCAGAAGTCAAAACTAATTGGCAATAAGATCTTTATTGCACAGATTCTTACATTTTTTTTTAAAAGTACCAGGGTTTACTAATGTAACTACTGTCTTCAGCCTTTTCTTAGAGTGTTTTGCTTAAGAAGATGCACCCTACATTGTCTTTCCACAGAGGTCAGAAGAGGGTGGATTGCACTGCTGTCCTGGTTCTATCATTTATTCCGCTTTTGTTTCTGTTTCCGTTTCTGGTTCTGGTGTTTTTGTTTCTGGCGTTGTTGCTTCTGGTGTCTTTGCTCCTGGTGTCGTCACTCCTGGTGTTTTTGTTTCTGGTGTCATAGCTCCTGGTGTCTTTGCTCCTGGTGTCGTTGCTTCTGGTGAAGCTGCTTCTGGTGTTTTTGCTCCTGGTGAAGCTGCTTCTGGTGTTTTTGCTCCTGGTGAAGCTGCTTCTGGTGTTTTTACTCCTGGTGAAGCTGCTTCTGGTGTTTTTACTCCTGGTGAAGCTGATCCTGCTGATTTTGCTGCTGGCGTTGCTGCTGCTGGTGATTTTGATTCTGGTGTCGCCACTTTTGGTGTTGCTGCTTTTGGTGATGCTTCTGGTGTTTTTGCTTTTGGCTCTTCAGGTTCTGCTCCTCGGTTTTGCTTTTCATCCTCTCCTTGTTCCTTGTTCATAACATCAGCAAGAGATTTAATGCTGTCTATCAGACCATCCATCTTGGTTCCTAATTCATCAATTCTGCCATTTACTGTTTTAAATCCGTTATCAACAATGGAGGGCAACTGCTGGTCACTGGGTTTATCTTTGAGCTCGGTTTTGCCGGATTTTTCAGTCTTTCCAGACTCTGCTGTTTTTGAAGAATCTTCTCCCACAGGGCAAGTCTCACCTGTCTCTGTTGTCTTCTCCCCTTCTGCAGAATCAGTCTTTGCAGCTTCTTCTGTTTTTGAAGAACTGTCTTCCATAGGGCAAGTCTCACCTGTCTCTGTTGTCTTCTCCCCTTCTGCAGAATCAGTCTTTGCAGCTTCTTCTGTTTTTGAAGAACTTTCTTCCATAGGGCAAGTCTCACCTGCCTCTGTTGTCTTCTTCTCTTCTGCAGCCGCTGCTGTTTTTGAAGAACTTTCTTCCATAGGGCAAGTCTCATCTGGCTCTGTTGTCTTCTCCTCTGTGGGGGAAAGTGATTGGGTCTCATCTTTAGCTGGGTAAAACATTGCACAGCTAGCACTATCTTCAGTCTTTTCAGGCTCCTGAATACCTACATTAGAAAACAAAGACCACAATATAAATGGAATAGAATGGAACATAGGAGCAGGAGTAGGCCATTTGGCCAATTGAGCCTGCCCCACCATTCAATACAATCATAGCTGATCTTCCACTTTAATGCCTTTTTCCCACACTATCCTCATATCCCTTTATGTCAGTTGTATTTAGAAATCTGTCAGTCTCTGCTTTAAACATACTCAATGACTGAGCTTCCACAGCCCTCTGGGGTAGAGAATTCCAAAGATTCACAACCCTCTGAGTAAAGAAATTTCTCCTCATCTCAGTCCTAAGCGGCTTCCCCCTTATTTTGAAATTGTGACCCCTGGTTCCAGATTCCTCAACCAAGGGAAACATCTTAGCTGCATCTACCCTGTCTATCCCTTTAAGTATTTTGTAGGTTTCACTGAGATCACCTCTCATTCCTCAAAATTCTAAATACAGGCCCAGTTTCCCCAATCTCTCTTCATAGGACAGTCCCGCCATTCCGGGAACAAGTCTGGTGAACCTTCATTGCACTCCCTCTGTGGCAATAATATCCTTCCTAAGGTAAGGAGACCAAAACTGCACACAGTACTCCAGGTGCAGTCTAACCAAGGTTCTATACAATTGAAACAAGACTTCACTACTCCTGTACTCAAATTCTCTTGCCATTAGCCTTCTTAATGGAACAACAATAGCTTTTATTTGTACAGAAACTTTAATGCAATATCTCCATTTGGGGTAAGTTAGAATTGGAAATGCAAGATGCAACTTTTAAGAATATAGATATGTTTTTACATTACTTTTATTTCAAACAAAACAGTAATGTCGACAGAATTGGATTAAATTGTGTTCTTGCAAAGCCAGTCTTTTGCCCTCAGTTGTTGCTAATAACAACAACTTGTATTTAATATAATTTCAGCAGCAGGTAAGTTGCAATACAGAGGTGGAAGTAGACGGTCTTAGTGACAGAGCAGCAGTTATGTAGTTGGAAGTGTTGTTATTAACGCTGGACCTTGTACCATGATTATATCTTAAAAGATTGTAATTTTTAAAAGTTCAAGATTGAGTCCAGAAGATCAGCTGACCTCACCTCCACTCTGCGAATGATTACCAGAACAGGGAGAATCGAGCAAAGACTGTCTTCTGAAGAACAGAGACTACAGCACTAACACCTGAAGAACAATGGGTTTCACCCTCCCAGACTTTTGAATCCTAAAACAAGGAGTCAGCCATTGAGAATATGCAAACGAACCAGGCAGATGTTAACTCCTGGGGACAGTGGAAAGGCTGAGTATCTTTGTGGAATTAAGACTACTGGGTCTTTGCATTTTGGAGCAGAACAATAAACTATTGAATTCTAAGTCCAGATAAATTTAACAGACCTTCTGGAGAAAAACAGGCTGCAAGGAAGGAACCAGGAGGAAGGAAGGTGGCCTCAAACACACTATAAAAAGGGACCCAGTGGGGTGCAGCCTGAAAGCAAGTTGTAAGAGAAGACACCCAGCAGTGGCAGCTGGAGAGAGCGAGAGAACGCCTGCGCTCTGAAATTATACAGCGAATGGCTGTGAAGATTTGAACCTGTTTGAGAATCGAAGCTTGCGAAGGAGTAAAGGGCCCACAGGGTCACTGGAAATTGCATTATCCACAGACGTTCAGATTGGAAGTGCTTGGCGAAGGGAGCAAAGAAAATATTGATTTTTGAAAAGTCTAGGAGATCCAGCCCACTGCAACTGGAAGGAGTTTGGGACTTTTAACTGCAGAGGATTTCGTCATCAAAAAGGAGTGTGTAACTATAAGTGTAATGTGACATTTTCATGTGTTGAATAAGTAAAGGAAATACCTTTGTTTGTAATTTGGGATATCAGCTACCTACAAAGTACTATTTAGTTAATTGGGGATTTCATTTAATTTAGTTGTTTTAATAAAAGACTTAAAACATGAAATAATATTGTGTAATTCATTAAATTGGTCTGGAGGTTCATATCTCGTATTTTTCACATTAATGATCTCTCTGAGGTTGCAACAATGTCAAATACAACACCAAGGTTGCAGACAATCTGGTTCAGCCTTAGACACATGCCACAAAGAGAGATGGATGGAGTCAGTGGCAAGGGAATGGAGTTTGTGGCAGGGTGTGATTACAATTGCTTCAGTTTTCCCAATATTTAGTCAAAGGAACTTTCTGCTCATCCAGTAAATGGGTGGTTGTTGGTCGGCACAGACTCGGTGGGCCGAAGGGCCTGTTTCAGTGCTGTATCTCTAAATAAATAAATAAATAAAGTACTGGATGTTGGACAAGCAGTCTGACAATTTAGCGAAGCGGAGGGGTCGAGAGATGTGATGAGGTAGAGCTGGGTGTCATTTACATACATGTGGAACCTGACGTCATGTTTCAAATGATATCACCAAGGGGTAGCATGAAAATGAGAAACAGGAAGGTCCAAAGATAGATCCCTGGGGACTCCAGAGATAGGTGCTTGGATGGGAAGAGAAGCCAGTGTAGGTAATTCTCTGGCTATGACTGGATAGATAAGGAACCAGGCAACAGCACATGCACCTAGCTGGACAATGGGTAACATTTTACAGGATGAATTTCAGGACTAAGTATAATATGCTATAAAGATAGGCTCATGTAAATAAATAAGCTATTAGTGAAATATTGAGCTTAAAGTATTGAGATTGAAAGGCTTTTAAAACAGAAGGGGGTGATGCAAGAGTATCAAAGGTTTACAACAAAGCTATGGCTTGGGGAAAAGCAATGATGGAAACTAAAAGTATGTTGTGAAAAGGTGTGGGGCCTCTTATCTCAGTTTGGCAATCACTTCAAGCAACTGGGTGGTCATAAAACATTAAATAGTGTTGCACCCAGCAGGAAGAGTAGCATAAAAGAAAATGGTATAAAGAGATGTCATATACTACCTAGAAAGAAAAAGACCTTTGCTACCATTGAGACCAGGCTTGGAGAAGCCATTTTCATGGGTTCTCAATAATATCCACACACATATGTTTTGGACTGGGCACTTTTCAGGGCCGAAATTTCAAACAAAGCCTGTCAGTCACCGTAAACTGGTGCATTCTCCATGGCAACGCCTCTATCAATCAGAGTTCTCTTGCCAACCAATCAGCACTCTCTTAACATGCAGTATAAGTTGTTGTTTTCCCTTACATTGGTTATTCTTGCGTTTTGTCTTGATGAGTGCAAAACGAAAAGCTTTGACAACCTGTCTCTATTTTCAGCAATTCTCAAGATTGTAAATAGTTGAGGCCCCAGCACTGACCCCTGTGGCACTTCATTTGCTAACCTGAAAATGTCCCGTTTATCCTGGCTCTGTTTGCTGTTAGCCAATTCTCTATCCATACCAATATGTTACCCCAAAACCATGACCTCTTATCTTCTGCAGTAATGTTTTATGTGGCACCTTTCTGAATGCCTTTTGGAAATCCAAATACACTACATCTACTGTTTCCCTTTATCCATCCTGTTTGTTACACCTTCAAAGAACTTTAATAAATTTATCAAACACGAATTCCCTTTCAGAAAACCATGTTAACTCTGCCTGATTGTATTACGATTTTCTAAATGTCCTGCTAATAATTTCTTAGTAATGGTTCTAGCATTTTCCCAATGACAGATGTTAGGCTAACGAGCCTATAGCTTCCTCCTTTCTATCTCCCTCCTTTTGTGAAGAGACGTGTTGCATTTGTAGTTTTCCAATCCGCTGGGATCTTTCCAGAATCTAGGCAATTTTGGAAGATTACAACTAATGCATCCACTATCTCTGCAGCCACTTCTTTTAAGACCCTAAGATGTAGGCCATCAGGTCCAGGGGACTTGTCAGCCTTTAGTCCCATTAGTTTTCCTAGTACTTTTTCTCTAGCGATAGTGATTGTTTTAAGTTCCTCCCTCCCTTTTGTCCCTTGATTTTCTACTATTCTTGGGATGCTTTTAGTGTCTTCTACCGTGAAGACAGATACAATATACTTGATCAAAGTCTCTGCCATTTCCTTATTTCCCATTATTAATTTCCCCAGTCTCATCTTCCAAGGGGTTAATGCATACTTTAGCTACTCTCTTCCATTTTATAGATTTGTAGAAGCTTTTAGTGGCTTTTTAAAAACATTTCTTGCTAGTTTACTCTCATAGTCTGATTTCTCCCCCGTTATTTTTCAGTCATCTTCAGCTGGTTTCTAAAATTTTCCAAATCTTCTGTCCTACCACTAATCTTTGCAGCATTGTACACCTTTTCTTTCAATTTGATACCATCCTTAACTTCCTTAGTTAGCCACAGATAGCGCATTCTTCTCATAGAGTCTTTCTTTCTCAAGTGAATATATCCTTGTTGAGAGTTATGAAATAGCTCCTTAAATATCTGTCACAGTAACTCTACCATTTTACCTTTTTTTAATTTGTTCGGGGGATGTGGGCGTCACTGGCTACGCCAACATTTATTGCCCATCCCTAATTTCCCTTGAGAAGCACTTCTTGAACCGCTGCAGTCCTTGGGGTGCAGGTACACCCACAGTGCTGTTCGGAAGGGAACAGCTGGCTAGGGGCACAACTAGTTCTAGCGCATAAGTCTTCAGTACTATTGCCGGAGTGTTGTCAGGGCCCATAGCCTTTGCAATATCCAGTGCTTTCAGCTGTTTATTGATATGACATGGAGTGAATCGGATTGGCTGACGACTGGCATCTGTGATGATGGGGATTTCAGGAGGAGGCCAAGATGGATCATCAACTCAGTACTTCTGGCTTCTGCACAGTAGGTGGTAATCAGCAGGAAGTTTCCTTGCCCATGTTTGACCTGATAACATGAGTCTTCATGGGGTCTGGAATCAATTTTGAGGACTCCGAGGAACTCCCTCCCAACTGTATATCACTGTGCCCCCATCTCTGGTGGGTCTGTCCTGCCAGTGGGACAGGATAGACCCAGGGATGGTGATGGTGGTGTCTAGGACATTGTAAGGTGTGATTTCGTGAGTATCACTATGTCAGGCTGTTGCTTGACCAGTCTGTGGAACAGCTCTCCCAATTTTGGCACATGCCCCCAGCTGTAGCTAAGGAGGACTTTGCAGGGCAAGGAATTATCGTTTCCAGTGCCATGGTCAATGCTGGGTGGTCCATCTGGTTTCATTCCTCTTCTTAGACTTTCTAGTGGTTTGATGCAACTAAGTGGATTGCTATGCCATTTCAGAAGGCAGTCAAGAGTCAACCACATTGCTGTGGATCTGAAACCACATGGAGGCCAGACCAGGTAAGGACAGCAGATTTGCTTCCCTAAAGGGCATTAGTGAACCAGATGGGTTTTTACAACAATCGACAATGGTTCCATGGTCACTGCTAGACTAGCTTTTAATTCCAGATTTATTAATTAAATTCAGATTCAACCATCTGCCATTTTTTTTTATTCAGGCACGGGATGTGGGCGTCGCTGGCCAGGCCAGCATTTATTGCCCATCCCTAATTGCCCTTGAGAAGGTGGTGGTGAGCTGCCTTCCTGAACCGCTGCAGTCCATTTGGGGTAGGTACACCCACAGTGCTGTTAGGAAGGGAGTTCCAGGATTTTGACCCAGCGACAGTGAAGGAACGGCGATATAGTTCCAAGTCAGGATGGTGTGTGACTTGGAGGGGAACTTGCAGATGGTGGTGTTCCCATGTATTTGCTGCCCTTGTCCTTCTAGTTGGTAGAGGTTGCGGGTTTGGAAGGTGCTGTCAAAGGAGCCTTGGTGCGTTGCTGCAGTGCATCTTGTAGATGGTACATACTGCTGCCACTGTGCGTCGGTGGTGGAGGGAGTGAATGTTTGTAGATGGGGTGCCAATCAAGCGGGCTGCTTTGTCCTGGATGGTGTCGAGCTTCTTGAGTGTTGTTGGAGCTGCACCCATCCAGGCAAGTGGAGAGTATTCCATCACACTCCTGACTTGTGCTTGTAGATCGTGGACAGGCTTTGGGGAGTCAGGAGGTGAGTTACTCGCCTCAGGATTCCAAGCCTCTGACCTGCTCTTGTAGCCATGGTATTTATATGGCTACTCCAGTTCAGTTTTCGGTCAATGGTAGCCCCTAGGATGTTGATAGTGGGGGATTCAGCAATGGTAATGCCGTTGAATGTCAAGGGGAGATGGTTAGATTCTCTCTTGTTGGAGATGGTCATTGCCTGGCACTTGTTTGGCGCGAATGTTACTTACCACTTATCAGCCCAAGCCTGGATATTGTCCAGGTCTTGCTGCATTTCTACACAGACTGCTTCAGTATCTGAGGAGTCGTGAATGGTGCTGAACATTGTGCAATCATCAGGGAACATCCCGACTTCTGACCTTATGATTGAAGGAAGGTCATTGATGAAGCAGCTGAAGATGGTTGGGCCTAGGACACTACCCTGAGGTACTCCTGCAGCGATGTCCTGGAGCTCAGATGATTGACCTCCAACAACCACAACCATCTTCCTTTGCGCTAGGTATGACTCCAGCCAACGGAGGGTTTTCCCCCCGATTCCCATTGACCTCAGTTTTGCTAGGGCTCCTTGATGCCATACTCGGTCAAATGCTGCCTTGATGTCAAGGGCAGTCACTCTCACCTCACCTCTCGAATTCGGCTCTTTTGTCCATGTTTGAACCAAGGCTGTAATGAGGTCAGGAGCTGAGTGGCCCTGGCGGCACCTAAACTGAGTGTCACTGAGCAGGTTGTTGCTCAGCAAGTGCCGCTTGATGGCACTGTTGATGACACCTTCCATCACTTTACTGATGATTGAGAGTAGGCTAATGGGCGGTAGTTGGCCGGGTTGGATTTGTCCTGCTTTTTGTGTACAGGACATACCTGGGCAATTTTCCAAATTGCAGGGTAGATGCCAGTGTTGTAGCTGTACTGGAACAGCTTGGCTAGGGGCGTGGCAAGTTCTGGAGCACAGGTCTTCAGTACTATTGCCGGAATGTTTTCAGGGCCCATAGCTTTTGCAGTATCCAGTGCCTTCAGTTGTTCCTTGATATCATGTGGAGTGAATCGAATTGGCTGAACTTTGGCATCTGTGATGCTGGGTACTTCAGGAGGAGGCCGAGATGGATCATCAACTCGGCACTTCTGGCTGAGGATTGTTGCAAATGCTTCAGCCTTATCTTTCGCACTGATGTGCTGGGCTCCTCCTTCATTGAGGATGGGGATATTTGTGGAGCCACCTCCTCCAGTTAGTTCTTTAATTGTCCACCACCATTCACGGCTGGATGTGGCAGGACTGCAGAGCTTTGATCTGATCTGTTGGTTATGGGATCGCTTAGCTCTGTCTATCGCATGCTGCTTACGCAGTTTGGCATGCAAGTAGTCCTGGGTTGTAGCTTCACCAGGTTGACACCTCATTTTGAGGTATGCCTGGTGCTGCTCCTGGCATGCCCTCCTGCATTCTTCATTGAACCATGGTTGGTCTCCTGGCTTGATGGTAATGGTAGAGTGGGGGATATGCCGGGCCATGAGGTTACAGATTGTGGTTGAGTACAATTCTGCTGCCGCTGATGGCCCACAGCGCCTCATGGATACCCAGTTTTGCATTGCTAGATCCATTCGAAATCTATCCCATTCAGCACGGTGATAGTGACACACAACTCGATGGACGGTATCCTCAATGTGAAGGCGGGACTTCGTCTCCACTAGGACTGTGCGGTGGTCACTCCTACCAATACATTCATGCGGCAGGCACATTGGTGAGGACAAGGTCGAGTATGTTGTTCCCTCGTGTTGGTTCCCCCACCACCTGCCGCAGACCCAGTCTAGCAGCTATGTCCTTTAGGACTCGGCCAGCTCGGTCAGTAGTGGTGCTACCGAGCCACTCATGGTGATGGACATTGAAGTCCCCCACCCAGAGTACATTTTGTGCCCTTGCCACCCTCAGTGCTTCCTCCAAGTGCTGTTCAACATGGAGGAGTACTGAGTCATCAGCTGAGGGAGGGCGGTAGGTAGTAATCAGTAGGAGGTTACCTTGCCCATATTTGACCTGATGCCATGAGACTTCATGAGGTCCAGAGTCGATGTTGAGGACTCCCAGGGCAACTCCCTCCCTTCTGTATACCACTGTGCCACCACCTCTGCTGGGTATGTCCTGCCGGTGGGACAGGACGTACCCGGGGATGGTGATGGCAGTGTCTGGGACATTGTCTGTAAGGTATGATTCCGTGAGTACGACTATGTCAGGCTGTTGCTTGACTAGTCTGTGGGACTCTCCCAACTTTGGCACAAGACCCCAGATGTTAGTAAGGAGGACTTTGCAGGGTCGACAGGGCTGGGTTTGCCGTAGTCATTTCCGGTGCGTAGGTCGATGCCGGGTGGTCCGTCCGGTTTCATTCCTTTTTATAGACTTTGTAGCGGTTAGTTACAACTGAATGGCTTGCTAGGCCATTTCAGAGGGCATGTAAGAATTAACCACATTGCTGTGGGTCTGGAGTCACATGTAGGCCAGACCAGGTAAGGACAGCAGATTTCCTTCCCTCAAGGACATTAGTGAACCAGATGGGTTTTTACAACAATCAACAATGGTTTCATGGCCATCATTAGACCAGTTTTAATTCCAGATTTTTATTAAGTTCAAATTCCACCTTCTGCTGTGGTGGGATTCAAACCCATGTCCCCAGAGGAATACCCTGGGTCTCTGGGTTACTAGTCCAGTGATAATACCACTACGCCACCGCCTACCCACTCATATTTGTGATATACATAAATGATTTGGAGGAAAGTATAGGTGGTCTGATTAGCAAGTTTGCAGACGACACTAAGATTGGTGGAGTAGCAGATAGTGAAGGGGACTGTCAGAGAATACAGCAGAATATAGATAGATTGGAGAGTTGGGCAGAGAAATGGCAGATGGAGTTCAATCAGGGCAAATGCGAGGTGATGCATTTTGGAAGATCCAATTCAAGAGTGAACTATACAGTAAATGGAAAAGTCCTGGGGAAAATTGATGTGCAGAGAGATTTGGGTGTTCAGGTCCATTGTTCCCTGAAGGTGGCAACGCAGGTCAATAGAGTGGTCAAGAAGGCATACGGCATGCTTTCCTTCATCGGACGGGGTATTGAGTACAAGAGTTGGCAGGTCATGTTACAGTTATATAAGACTTTGGTTCGGCCACATTTGGAATACTGCGTACAGTTCTGGTCGCCACATTACCAAAAGGATGTGGATGCTTTGGAGAGGGTGCAGAGGAGGTTCACCAGGATGTTGCCTGGTATGGAGGGCGCTAGCTATGAAGAGAGGTTGAGTAGATTAGGATTATTTTCATTAGAAAGACGGAGGTTGAGGGGGGACCTGATTGAGGTGTACAAAATCATGAGAGGTATAGACAGGGTGGATAGCAAGAAGCTTTTTCCCAGAGTGGGGGATTCAATTACAAGGGGTCATGAGTTCAAAGTGAGAGGGGAAAAGTTTAGGGGGGATGTGCGTGGAAAATTCTTTACGCAGAGGGTGGTGGGTGCCTGGAACGCGTTGCCAGCGGAGGTGGTAGACGCGGGCACGATAGCGTCTTTTAAGATGTATCTAGACAGATACATGAATGGGCAGGAAGCAAAGAGATACAGACCCTTAGAAAATAGGCGACAGGTTTAGATAGAGGATCTGGATCGGCGCAGGCTTGGAGGGCCGAAGGGCCTGTTCCTGTGCTGTAATTTTCTTTGTTCTTTGTTCTTTATATCAAATCCACTACATGACTGATGTTTAGGGACCCTTGCACCTCTCTTCTTTGATAATCATGTTTTGTACCTCTCATTGCATTCTTTGTTACTTTTTACAGCTGTCTGTCTGCTGGAATACTACTTGTTCTTGCATGTGTGAAAGCTTTTTCTTTTAGTCTTTATAGAAGCAATGGAAGAGGAAACGATTTAAAAAGTGCGCCAAAACCTAGTGAGTCGGAGAGAAACAACGGGAGAGGAGAGGATTTAAAAAGCATCAAAAGCTCAGGGATTTGGAGAGGAGAGGACTTAAAAACCACGCCGAAAGCTCAGCGATTCGAAGAGAAGGAGCGGGACAGCAGAAGATTTAAAAAGCGCCCCAAAAGCTCAGAGATTCAGAGAGAAGCAGCAGGAACAGAGAGGTGCCTGTGTGGAGTTTGCAACTTCTCCCTGTGTCTGCGTGGGTTTTCTCCGGGTGCTCCGGTTTCCTCCCACAGCCAAAGACTTGCAGGTTGATAGGTAAATTGGCCATTATAAATTGTCACTAGTATAGGTAGGTGGTAGGGAAATATAGGGACAGGTGGGGATGTTTGGTAGGAATATGGGATTAGTGTAGGATTAGTATAAATGGGTGGTTGATGTTCGGCACAGACTCGGTGGGCCGAAGGGCCTGTTTCAGTGCTGTATCTCTAATCTAATCTAATCTAATCTAATCAGGACTTAAAAAGTGCGCCAAAAGCTCAGAGATTCAGAAAGAAGCAGCGGGACAGGAGAGAATTCAAAAAGCACATCAAAACCTGGACAACATCCAGGCTTGGGCTGATAAGTGGCAAGTAACATTCGCGCCACACAAGTGCCAGGCAATGACCATCTCCAACAAGAGAGAATCTTACCATTTCACCTTGACATTCAATGGCATTACCATCGCAGAATCCCCCACTATCAACATCCTAGGAGTTACCATTGACCAGAAACTGAACTGGAGTAGCCATATAAATACTGTGGCTACAAGAGCAGGTCAGAGGCTTGGAATCCTGAGGCGAGTAACTCACCTCCTGATCTCCCAAAGCCTGTCCGCCATCTACAAGGCACAAGTCAGGAGTGTGATAGAATACTCTTCACTTGCCTCGATGGGTGCAGCTCCAACAACACTCAAGAAGCCCGACACCATCCAGGACAAAGCAGCCCGCTTGATTGGCACCCCATCTACATTTACTACCTCCACCACCAACACACAGTGGCAACAGTGTGTACCATCTACAAGATGCACTGCAGCAACGCACCAAGGCTCCTTTGACAGCACCTTCCAAACCCGCAACCTCTACCAACTAGAAGGACAAGGGCAGCAAATGCATGGGAACACCACCACCTGCAAGTTCCCCTCCAAGTCACACACCATCCTGACTTGGAACTATATCGCCGTTCCTTCACTGTCGCTGGGTCAAAATCCTGGAACTCCCTTCCTAACAGCACTGTGGGTGTACCTACCCCACATGGACTGCAGCGGTTCAAGAAGGCAGCTCACCACCACCTTCTCAAGGGCAATTAGGGATGGGCAATAAATGCTGGCCTGGCCAGCGACGCCCAAAATCCCATGAATGAATAAAAAAAAAAATTCGGACAGTAGCAGCAGGACAGCAGATGAGTTAAAAAGTGCGGAGGCAAATCAAAAATCACAAAATACGTAACAATCAACAGAGAGTGTGGGAAACAGAAAGGTGGCTGGGGTGAGTATATCGGTTAGCAAACATAAAATAAGACTTGATCGATTCACTAATATAAGAACTACAAGCTAAGGTGGATTTTGTAATTTACTATATATATATGCTGAGAAAGGGGAGACTAGCAGGGAGGGTATTGTTTCAAGTTAAGAGCTGGGTAATTAAAAGTTTTTCCATCGGATTAGTGTAACAGTAAGTGTTGTAATAAGAGTATAAACATAGAGCAAGAGACTACAATTGACTGTTTAAACAGGGTACTAAATCGATTTTTTAAAAAGGGAATAGAGTTTCTTTGTTTAGATCAGGAATGGGCAACTGCGACTTGTTGCTTGCAATTTTTGCACCATGTGGGAACTTCAGGACACTTCATGTGGCTTGGGTGACCACATGTGTAAGAAGTGTCTCCAGCTGTTTCAGCTCCAGCTCAGGATTTCCAAGCTTGAGGGGCAGCTGGAGTCACTGCAGAGCATCAGGGAGCAGGAGAGTTTACTGCAATGTACATTCCAGGAGGTGGTCACCTTACAGGCAATAGAAATTCAGGATAGCAGGTGGGTGGCCATCTGAAGAGTAGGAAGAGGCAGGATGTGCAGGAGTCTTCGGGCTGTGTGCCGCTCTCAAACTCAGCTTTGGAGACTGTTGGGAATAATGACACCTTGAAGGAGTGCAGTCCAGACCATGGCACCAATCAGCAAAGGACTGTACAAGAGGGAGCAGCAAAGTGCAGAAATGCAGTTGTTATAGGTGAGTCCATAGTCAGGGGGACAGATAGGCAATTCTGCAACTGTTTTCGTGAGTCCCATATGTTATGTTGCCTCCCTGGTGCCAGGTTAAAGGACATCACGGCGAGGATGCAGGATATTAAGAACATAAGAAATAGGAGCAGGAGTAGGCCATTCAGCCCCTCAAGCTTGCCCCGCCGTTCAATAAGATCATGGCTGATCTATCCCAGGCCTCAACTCCTCTTTCAGGCCTGCTCTGCATGCCCCTCAACTCCCCGAGATCTATCTACCTCTTCCTTAAATACATTAAGTGACCTAGATGCCACAACTCTCTGAGGCACAGAATTCCAGAGATTCACCACCCTCTGAGAGAAGAACTTCCTTCACATCTCAGTTTTAAATGTGTGCCCCCTTATTCTGTAACTATGTCCCCTAGTTCGAGATTCCCCCACCAGTGGAATCATATTCCCAACATCCACCCTGTCAAGCCCCCTTAAAATCTTATAAGTTTCAATAAGATCACCCCTCATTCTTCTAAACTCCCATGAATAAAGGACTAACCTGTTTAGCTGTTCTTGATAAGACAACCCCTTCATCCCAGGAATCAGCCGAGTGAACCTTTTCTGAACTGCCTCCAATGTTAGTATATCCTTCCTTAAATATGGGGACCAAAACTGTATGCAGTACTCCAGGTGTGACCTCACCAACACCCTGTACAGTTGTAACAAGACTTCCCCATTTTTAAACTCAAAGGAGGGCAGGACTGGGTGTTAAATAATTCTGGATACAAGATGTTCAGGAAAGATAGGGAAGGAAGAAAAGGGGGAGGAGTGGCAGTATTGATTAATGAGAGCATTACAGTGCTTGAGAGAAAGGATATCCCAGAGGGGTCAAGGACAGAATCTATTTGGCTAGAGCTAAGGAATAAAGAAGGTGCAATTATATATCTCGGTTTAGTCTATAGGCCACCAACTAGTGGAAAGGAAGTAGAGCAACAAATTTGCAACAAAATTAAAGAGGTGCAAGAATTATAGAGTACATACATACATAAGAACATACAAACTAGGAGCAGGAGTAGACTATTCAGCCCCTCGAGCTTGCTCCACCATTCTATAAGATCATGGCTGATCTGTTTGTGGACACAACTCCACTTTCCTGCCTACCCCTGATACCCTTTGACTCCCTTGTTTGTCAAGAATTTGTCCACCTCTGCCTTAAAAACATTCCATGTCCCTGCCTCCACCGCTCTCCAGGAAAGAGAGTTCCACAGACTCACAACCCTCTGAGAGAAAACATTTCTCCTCATCTCTGTCTTAAATAGGAGCCCCCCTTATTTTTAAACTGTGGCCCCTAGTTGTGCCCCCACAAGGGGAAACATCCTTTCAACATCCACCCTGTCAAGTTCCCCCAGGATCTTATATGTGTCAATAAGATCACCTCTCATCCTTCCAAACTCTAATGAATACAGACCCAACCTGTCCAACCTTTCCTCATAAGACAACCCTCTCATCCCTGGAATCAGTCGAGTGAACCTTCTCTGAACTGCTTCCAATGCAATCATAGCCTTTCGTAAGTAAGGAGACCAAAACTGGACACAATAATCTAGATGTGATCTCACCAATACCCTGTACAACTGTAGCAAAACATCTCTACTTTTATATTCCTTTCCCCTTGCAATAAACGAGATCATTGCATTTGCCTTCTTAATCACTTGCTGTACCTGCATACTAAATTTCTGTGTTTCATGTACTAGGACATCCTAGTTATAATGGGGAACTTTAATTATCCGAACATAGACTTGGATAAGAAGTGTAAAGGGTGGAGAAGGGCAGGAGTTCCTAGAGTGTGTTCAGGAAAATTTTCTGCAGCAGTATGTTTCCATTCCAATGAGAAAGGAGACACTGTGGACCTGGTTCTTGGGAATGAGGTAGGCAAAGTGGATCAAATATTAGTCAAAGAACATTTAGGAGACAGAGATTGTTGTATCATAAGGTTTAGGCTGGCTATGGGAAAGGCCTGCAGCAACTACCTTCCAGGAGAGGAGTGCAGACATGCCTGAGTTTGAAAAAAAAAGTGAACAGTGACATCACAGGAAAGCTGTAAGGTGATTGGTTGGTGAGTAACTGCTGTTAGGGAGTATCAGTAAATAGCTGGGTTTTCGCGTCTCAGCAACTGGCAGACTAAAAGTGAGCAAAACTTTAAGTATTACTAATAAGGAAAAAGTGGGTAGCTGGTGAGTATTATCTTTTTTGAGTAAAGGTTTATTTTAACTTGTGAACTGTATTGATTAGTAGTAGGGTTTATAAATACTAGAAAGATTTTATTAATAGTTCTAAGCTGTTTTAGTATTGGTAACATTTTTTTTAACAGTAGCAAAGGGTCAACTAATAAATAAAGGAGTGGCAGGGTGGCTTTAACCTTCTTCTCCTGTGCTATGTGCGAGCTCCAGGATGCTTTCCGTATCCTGGAGAACCATTTGTGCAAGAAGTGTTGTCAATTCCAGCAGCTTGAGCTCCAGGTTTTGGAACTTGAGCGGCAGCTGGCGACACTGCAGTACATTCATGAGGATGAGAGTTATGTGGATAGCCCGTTTATAGATGTGGTCACTCCACAGCTGAAGAGTATGCAGGGAGAGAGGGAATGGGTGACCGCCAGGCAATCAAAAAGAAACAGGAAGATAGTGTAGGAGATCCCTGAGTGCATCTCACTGTCCAACAGGTATTCAGTTCTGAATATTGATGAGAGTGATGGTTCATCTGAGGAGTGCAGCCAGAGTCAAGTCCATGGCACCATGGGTGGCTCAGCTGCACAGTGGGGTACAGGGAAGACTTGAAGAGCCATAGTGATAGGTGATTCAATAGTCAGGGGAACTGACAGGCGTTCCTGTGACCGCAGACATGAATCCAGGATGGTGTGTTGCCTCACTGGTGCCAAGGTCATGGATGTAACTGAGCAGCTGCAGAGCATCGTGAAGGGGTAGGGTGAACAGCCAGCAGTCATGGTCCATATAGGTAGAAAGAGGGATGTGGTCCTGTAGTCAGAATTTAGGGAGCTAGGTAAGAAATTAGCAAGCAGGACCTCAAAAGTAGTAATTTCCGGATTACTCCCAGTGCCACGCGCACGTGAATACAGAAATAGAAGGATAAGCTGGAAAGATGGTGTAGGAGGGAGGGCTTTAGATTCTTCGGACATTGGAACCGGCTCTGGGGGAGATGAGGCCTGGACAGGTTGCACCTGAACAGAGCCGGTACTGAGTTCCTTGCGGGACATTTTGGTAGTGCTTTTGGGGAGCGTTTAAACTAGTTTGGCAAGGAAATAGGAACATGAGGATAGACTCAGTTGGGATAAAATCAGAAATGAAAATGGAAGACAGAAAATTAATCGATGAGTCTGGAAGACAGAGGAAACAAAGGTTAAAGTTTATAAAAAGAGTTTGACAGTGCTCAAGGATATCTATTCCAATGCAAGAAGTATAGCAAGTAAAGCAGATGAGCTGAGGGCAAGATAGACAGGCGGCAGTATGATATCATAGCTATTACAGAAACATGGCTTAAGGAGGGACAGAAATGGCAGCTCAACGTTCCTGGTTACAGGGCTTGAGATGCGATAGGTAGGGGGATAAGGAAGGGGGATAAGAAAGGAGGGGGAGTGGCAATTTTGGTCAAGGAAACTATTACAGCTGTGAGGAGGATATGTTGGAAGGTTCATCAAATGAGGGCATATGGATTGAGCTAAGGAACAAAAAAGGGGCAATCACACTGCTGGGAGTGAGGGAGCTAGAAGAGCAGATATGTAGGCAAATCTCTGAGAAGTGCAAGAACAATAGGGCAGTCATAGTAGGTGATTTTAATTATCCCAATATTAACTGGGATGGTTTAGTGTGAAAGGAATTGAGGGAGCAGAATTCTTGAGGTGCATTCAGGAGAACCTTTTTGGCCAGTATTTAGCACGTCCAACAAAAGAGGGCGCAGTCTCAGACTTAGTTTTACGAAATGAAGATGGGCAGCTGGAAGGAGTGGCAGTGGGAGAACATTTTGGTGGTGGTGATCATAATTCTGTCAGTTTTAACATAATTATGGAAAAGGACAGAGATAGAACAGGAGTTAGAGTTCTCAATTGGGGAAAGGCCAATTTTACTAAGCTGAGGCGTGATTTAGCGCAAGTTGTCTGGAAACAACTACTTGAAAGTAAATCAGTGTCAGAGCAGTGGGAGGCATTCAAAGGGGAGAGTAAACATGTTCCTATAATGAAAAAGGGTGAGAATCTAGAGCCCCATGGATGTCAAGGAGCTTACAGGGTAAGATAAAGCGGAAAAAGAAAGCTTATATCCCACACCGAGAACTCAATACTACAGAAAGCTGAGAGAAATATAGAAAGTGAAGGGGTGAAATCAAAAAGGAAATTAGGAAAATTAAGCCAGGGCGTGAAAGAATAATGGCAAGCAAAATCAAGGTGAACCCTAAGATGTTTGATCAATACATTAAGAGTAAGAAGATAGCTCAGGTAAGAGTAGGGCCCATAAAAGACCAAAAATGTAACCTATGCGTAGGGGCAGAAGATATTGGTATAGTTCTTAATGAATATTTTGCGTCTGTCTTCACAAAAGGCGGGGGGGGGGGGGGGGGGGGCTGGCGATGCAGATGCTGGAGATAAGGAAGAGGGATGTGAAGTATTGGATATGATAAGCATAAGGAGAAAGGAAGTATTAATGGAAATAGCATCCTTGAAATTTGATAAATCACAAGAGCCGGATGAAATGTACACCAGGCTGTTAAAAGAAGCATGAGAGGAAATAGCAGACGTTTTTTGAAGGGGTAACTGAGAGGGTTGATGAAGGCAGTGCTGTTGATGTGAACTTCCAAAAGGCATTTGATACAGTGGCATACCACAGACTTGGGAGCAAAGATATAGCTCATGGATAAAAGGGACAGTAGCAATATGGATACTAAATTGGCTGAGTGACAGGAAACAGAGAGTAGTGGTTAATGGATGTTTTTCGGGCTGGAGGAAGGTTTGTAGTGGAGTTCCCCAGGGGTCAGTTTTGGGACCCTTGCTCTTCCTGATATATATTAGTGCCTTCAACCGAGGTGTACAGGGCACAATTTCAAAATCGGAGTGTTTCCTGACAACGCAGTTCGTGCACAGAGTGATCGCCGATGTCATCGGCATGTCCAAAATTTGTCAGCTTGCCAGTATGAATTGCATATGCGTGCACCGACATCATCACGCAATGATGCCAGACGTAATTACGTCCAATCGTTGCCTCACGCCTCAATGGCTGCAATTGCTGCCTTCATTGTCCCCCAACAGTATCCCGCTTCAGCCACTTGCTTCTCTCCCGCCTCGCCGCTTCCTCCCCCACCCCCCGGCCGCTCCCTCCTGGCCTCGCCACTTCCCTCCAACCGCTCCCTCCTGGCCTCGCCACGTCCCCCCCCCAGCCAATCACTCCCTACCTCTGCTTTCCCCTCCTCGGTTCCAGCCTCGCCGCTGCCTCCCCTCAACAACTCACTCCCCGCTGCATCCCCTTGGTTGCTCACTCCCCGCTCCCCCACCCCGGCTGCTCGCTCCCGGCGTCACCACTCCCCCCCCACCCCCCAGGCTACTCGCTCCCCACCTTCCTGCTTCAGCCGCTCGCAGGAGAACTGGTGGAGAACGAGCCACCGAGGGTGGAGCGAGCGGTGACGGGGCGTCGCGGGGAGCGTGCTGGCCAGATGGGGGAAGCAGCAAGGCCGTGAGCAAGTGGCTGGGGGGAGGTGGGGAATGGGGAGCGAGCAGCCAAGGGGAGGCAGCGGCGAGGCGGGAAGTGAGTGGCTGAGAGCCAAGGGGAGGCAGCGGCGAGGCGGGGAGCAAGTGGCTGAGGGGAGGAAGCAGCAAGGCGGGGAGTGAGCAGCTGGGGGAGGCAGTGGCAAGGTGGGGAATGAGTGGCTGAGCGGAGGTAGCGACGAGGCGGGGAATGAGTGGCTGAGGGGAGGTAGCGACAAGGCGGGGAGCAAGTGGCTGAGAGGAGGCAGCAGCAAGTTGGGGAGTGAGTAGCTGGAGGAGGCAGCAGCAAGGCGGGGAGCAAGTGGCTGAGGGGAGGCAGCAGCAAGGCGGGGAGCAAGTGGCTGAGAGGAGGCAGCGGCGAGACGGGGAGCAAGTGGCTGAGAGGAGGCAGCAGCGAGGCAGGGAGCAAGCAGCGAGAGACGGGTGCAAGAGGGAGTGGTGAAGAGAAGCGATGAGGGCAGGAGGGAGCGGGATACAGTTGGGGTGGGATGGGTTTGGGTTTCATTTGTTTTTTGTGACAAATTGAGCAGCGCCATTTTTATTACTGGCAGTTGCCTGAGACATTGCAGAGGTTTCAGTGGATGAGGCAGCATTTTGTGTGTGCCAGTACTGCGCCACCTAGTGGTTGCATTGTGAGCAAACGCAGCCTTTCAAAATTTGCAGATGGCACAAAACCTGGAAGCATTATGAACTGTGAGGAGGATAATACAGAACTTCAAAAGGACATAGACAAGCTGGTGGGATGGGCGGACAAGTGGCAGATGAAGTTCAATGTGAAGTGATTCATTTTGATAGGAAGAACATAGAGAGACAATATAAAATAAAGGGTGCAAGTCTAAAGTGGGTGCAGGAACAGAGAGATCTGGGTGTATATGTGCATAAGTTGAAGGTGGCAGGACAGGTTGAGAGAGCGGTTAATAAAGCACACAATATCCTAGGCTTTATTAATAGGGGCATAGAGTACAAGAGCAAGGAGGTTATGTTGAACTTGTATATGACACTAGTTCGGGCTCAGCAAGATTATTGAGTCCAGTTCTGGGTGCAGCACTGAAGGAAAGATGTGAAGGCATGGGAGAGCATGCAGAAAAGATTCACGAGATGGTTCCAGGGATGAGGATCTTCATTTACGAAGATAGATTGGGGAGGTTGGGACTGTTTTCCTTGGAGAAGAGAAGGCTAAGTGATGATTTGATAGAGGTATTCAAAATCATGAGGTGGTCTGGACAGAGTAGATAGGGAGAAACTGTTCCCACTTGTGAAAGGATCAAGAATGAGAGGGCACAGATTTAAGATAATTTGCAAAAGAAGCAATAGCGACATGAGGAAAAGCTTTTGCACGCAGTAAGTGGTTAGAATCTGGAATACACTGTCAAAGTGTGCGGTGGAGGCAAGTTCAATCAAGGCATTCAAAGGGAATTATGTTAATTGTGTGATTATATGCAGGTGAAGGGAGTTAATTGGGGTTTTAGTTGAGCACTTCAAAGCAGACACTCACTGGGACTGGAAGAGGGATTTGTGTGACGAGCTACATGTTTATAATCCTTTATTCTGCACAATAAATGTGAAACTGAGTAAATATAGGCTCCAGCCTTATCCTTCCATAACAAGCTTTCCGGAATTTAACACGGTAGCAGAGGATGGTTGCCTAAAGCTGAAGGTTGGAAAATAGGAAAATCTTTTTTGGAGAGAAAACTAAAGTCTCAAAGGTCATTGTGAAAAATATGGCAGAAAGCAAGTGCAAATGGTCAGGGTATGATTACCCTCCGGTGTTTTCGGAGTCTGAACCATATGACCAGTGGAAGAATGAAGTGGCTATGTGGACACGGGTTACATCTCAACCAAAAAGGAAACAAGGTATGGCCTTGGTGTTGTCACTTCCTACCAAAAGTAAAATCAGAAGAAAAGGGTTTTATGAACTGGATGCTCGTCAGTTGGATACTGATGAAGGGTTGGATCTTCTGTTAGGTTTTCTGGATGAAATTTACAAGAAAGATGACCTACTGAATGCATATGAGGCATGGTCAGACTGATAGATTTCAGAAAGCAGATGGTTATTCAATGTAGGAATATATCATAGACTTTAACAGACTGTATAAAGGATTGAGGAAATTCAATTTTGAGATCCCTAGTTCAGTGCTAGCTTTTAAATTGCTAGATTGTGCTAGGGTGTCTCATATGGACAGGCTCCTGGTTCTAACTGGGGTTCGGTTCTTGGACAAAGACTCCCTGTTGGACCAAATGTCCACAGCCTTAAATAAATTCCTGGGGAAGCAGTCATTTCCTGCAGTCCTGGTAGAACAAGTGGGACACTCTGCAGTGACACAAAGAATGGAGGACTCAATGTTTACAAGATTTAGAAATAATCCAGGTACTGGAAGCAGGCCTACGTACAATGGAAGAGTTAAAGACAGGAGGAATTTGGATGAAAGCACCTTTAGCAGGTCTGAATATTACAGTGGAAGACAGGTTTGGTTCAACTGTGCGGTACTGGATAGTGCTTGTACATCGATTGGTTACAGTGTTATCTGGATTCACTCAGTAGTGAGAATCGACGCAAGGTTAAGGAATATAAAAGTACTACCAGCTTTAGGTTTGCTGATGATAACACATTGAAGTCACTGAAGAGAGTAGTAATCCCATGGAAAATAGCTGGGGTAAGCCAATTTATCAGTACTGATGTAGTCTCCAATGTGATACCTTTACTCTTGAGTAAGCTTTCAATGAATAAGGCACAGATGAAACTTGATATGGAGCATGATAAGGCAATTGTTTTTTTGGGAAGCCAGTGAATTTGCAATTTACCCAGTCAGGGCATTATTGTATCCCCTTAACAAAACCTGACATTTCTACTCAGAGTGTTAGAGAAGTATTGATGGCATCGGGTATTACGAATCAGAGAGATAAAGGCAAATTGTCTTAAAGTTGCACGGGCAATTTGCTCATCCTTCTTGTCAGAGATGAAAAATCCTACTAAAAGATGCAGGTGTGATTGATGGAGAGTATACAAGGATAATAGAAGAGATTAGTGAAAAGTGAGATTTGTAAAAAGTATCGGAGGACACCATCACGTCCTATTGTCAGCCTTCCATTGGCACTTGACTTTAATGAGGTAGTTGCCATGGATTTAAAAGGTATTTAAAGGTTGTCCAAAGACAAGAATACTTTTAGTCTACATTTTATAGACCTAGCAACTAGATTTAGTCTTTCTACAATAATAAATAGTAAGGACAAAAGGGTGATTATAGACAAAATTATGGAGAAATGGATAGGGACTGGGCTTGGGGCACCAGCAAAGTTTCTGACTGATAATGAAGGGGAATTTGCCAATGACGAGTTCAGGGATCGGTGTGAAAACATGAAGATTATGGTTATGAGTAATGAAAGTCTTTCAGCAATGGGCTTTATGAAAGGAATCACACAGTGGTTGATGAAATGTTACATAAAACCTTGGCTGTCCAGCCAAACTGCAAGCATGGGCGGTTCATGCAAAGAATTCCCTTCAGATGATTGGAGGACATAGTCCCAATCAATTGGTCTATGGGCAGAATCCAAAATTGCCTTCTGTACTGTGCGACAGTCCTCCTACTCTAGAAGATACTACAATTAGTTCCATTTTTTATACACATTTGAATACTTTACATGCAGGGAGACGGGCTTTCATCAAGGCTGAGGTCTCTGAGGCATCATATAAGGCCATCTGAGGTGGAATTTAGTTCAGGAGATTTGGTCTATTATAAAAGAGAAGGCCATAGGGAATGGAAGGGCCCTGGTAAGGTAATCGGTCGGGATGGTAAAACAGTAGTTATCAAGCATGGAAATCAAACTGTTAAGATTCATTCTTCATGATTAATCGGGGTTGATTACAAAATCTCAGAATCTGAGCAGCTGATTGAAGGAAAACAGGCACCTTGTACCTCGAACATTCTTGTGTTTTGTGATGAAGGTCCTGAGGCAAAGGTAGATCAACAGTTGGATAGTAATGTAACCGATCATGATGCTCAGGAAAGAGCTATCACATCCAAAGGCAAATTGCCTCGAATAGGTACTCGGGTGACATATATTCCAGAGAGGTCTGGCACATGGAGGGATGCGACAATTGTGGGGCATGAAGAAAAATCTACAGGCAAGTTTAAATATTGGTTAAATGTTCAAGATGATGGCTAAGATCCAGAGCCATGGACTGGCAGAATGGGGTGAAAGAAGGGAGGGTAAGAAAGCGCAGTGCAAGTTTTGATAGTGGATCAGGAAGTGACTCTTGTGTAAGGAAACGATTACATACTGGAGAAAGAGCTTCCAATAAAGTGTGAGGGAGATCTTCTAGCAATAGCTCCGAAAGACATCAAAGTGCTAATAAAGTCATAGAGTTATACAGCACAGAACCAGGCCCTTTGGCCCATCATTTCTGTGCCGGCCATCAAACACCTATTCTAATCCCATTTTCCAGCACCTGGCCCGTAGCCTTGTATGCTATGGCATTTCAAGTGCTCATCTAAATACTTCTTAAATGTTGTGAGGGTTCCTGCCTCGACCACCTCTTCAGGCAGTGCATTCCAGATTCCAACCACCCTCTGGGTGAAAACAGTTTCCTCAAATCCCCTCTAAACCTCCTGCACCTTACCTTAAACCTATGGCCCCTGGTTATTGACCCCTCTGCTTAGGGAAAATGTTTCTTCCTATCTAACCTATCAATGCCCGTCATAATTTTGTATACCTCAATCATATCTCACCTCAGCCTTCTCTGCTCTAAGGAAAACAACCCTAGCCTTTTCAGTCTCTCTTCATAGCTGAAATGCCCCAGCCCAGGCAACATCCTGGTGAATCTCCTCTGCACCCTCTCCAGTGCAATCACATCCTTCCTACAGTGTGGTGCCCAGAACTGTACACAGTACTCCAGATGTGGAAAACTAGCATTTTATAAAGCTCCATCATAACCTCCCTGCTCTTATAGTCTATGCCTCGGCTAATAAAGGCAAGTATCCAATATGCCTTCCAAACCACCTTATCTACCCGTGCTGCTGCCTTCAGTGATCTATGGACAAGTAAGTACACCAAGGTCCCTCTGAACCTCTGTACTTCCTAGGATCCTACCATCCATTGTATATTCCCTTGCCTGTTAATCCTCCCAAAATGCATCAACTCACACTTCTCAGGATTAAATTCCATTTGTCACAGCTCCGCCCATCATACCAGCCCATCTATATCGTCCTGTAATCTAAGGCTTTCCTCCTCACTATTTACGACACCATCAACTTTCATGTCATCTGCAAACTTATTTATCATGCCCCCTATATTCACGTCTAAATCATTAATGTGCACTACAAACAGCAAGGGTCCCAGCACCGATCCCTGTGGTACACCACTGGTCATAGGCTTCCACTCGCAAAAACAACCCTCGACCATTACTCTCTGCCTCCTGCCACTAAGCCAATTTTGGATCCAAATTGCCAAATTGCCCTGGATCCCATGGGCTTTTACCTTCTTAACCAATCTCCCATGCGGGACCTTATCAAAAGCCTTACTGAAGTCCATGTAGACTACATCAACTGCTTTACCCTCATCTACACATCTCGTCACTGCCTCGAAAAATTCAATGAAGTTAGTTAGACACGATCTGCCCCGACAAAGCCATGCTAACTATCCCTGGGCGGCACAGTGGCGCAGTGGTTAGCACCGCAGCCTCACAGCTCCAGAGACTTGGGTTCAATTCTGGGTACTGCCTGTGCGGAGTTTGCAAGTTCCCCCTGTGACCGTGTGGGTTTTCGCCGGGTGCTCCGGTTTCCTCCCACAGCCAAAGACTTGCAGGTGATAGGTAAATTGGCCGTTGTAAATTGCCCCAAGTGTAGGTAGGTGGTAGGGAATATGGGATTACTGCAGGGTTAGTATAAATGGGTGGTTGTTGGTCGGCACAGACTCGGTGGGCCAAAAGGGCCTGTTTCAGTGCTGTATCTCTAAATAAATTAATTAATCCCTGTCTCTCCAAGTGGAGATTAATCTTGTCCCTCAGAATCTTTTCCAATAGTTTCCCTACCAATGATGTTAGACTCATTGGCCTGTAATTACCTGGTTTATCCCTGCTACCCTTCTTGAATAATGGTACCACATTCGCTGTCCTCCAGTCCTCTGGTACCTCTCCAGTGGCCAGAGAGGATTTGAAAATTTGTGTCAGAGCCCCTGCAATCTCCTCCCTTGCCTCACAGAACAGCCTGGGAGACGTCTCACCTGGGCCTGGGAATTTATCCACTTTCAAGCCCGCTAAAACAGCTAATACTTCATCCCTTTCTATGCCACTATGTTCAAGAATATCACAATCCCCCTCCCTGATCTCTACACCTACATCGTCCTTCTCCATAGTGAACACAGATGAAAAGTAATCATTTAAAACCTCACCTATGTCCTCCGGCTCCACATACAGATTGCCACTTTGGTCCTTAATGGGCCCTACTCTTTCCCTGGTTATCCTCTTGCCCTTAATATACTTATAAAATGCCTTAGGATTTTTCTTTATCTTGCCCGCCGGTGTTTTTTCATGCCCCCTCTTCGTTCTCCGAATTACTTTTTTAAATACCCCCCCTACACTTTCTATATTCCTCTCGTGCCTCCACTGTTTTCAGCGCTCTGAATCTGCCATAAGTCTCCTTTTTTTTTTCCTGATTCAATCCTCTTTATCCCTTGACATCCAGGGTTCCCTGGACTTGTTGGTCCTACCCTTCACCTTAATGGGTACATGTTGGCTCTGAACTCTCACTATTTCCTCTCTGAATGAGTTCTAGATCTGATGTAGACTTTTCTACAAGTAGCTGCTCCCAGTCCACTTTAGCCAGATCCTGTTTTATCATAATGAAATCGGCCTTCCCCCAATTCAGTACCTTTATTTCCAGTCCATCTTTGTCCTTTTCCATAACTACCATAAATCATACAGAGTTATGGTCACTATCCCCGAAATGTTCCCCCACTGACACTTCTACCACTTGTCCGGCTTCATTCCCAAGGATTAGGTCCAGTACTGGCCCTTCTCCTGTAGGACTTGCTATGTACTGGCTCAAAAAGCTCTCCTGTATGCATTTTAAGAATTCCGCCCCCTTTAAGCCTTTTCCACTGAGACTATCCCAGTTGATATTGGGGAAGTTGAAATCCTCTACTATTATTACCCTATTGTTTTTACACCTCTCTGAGATTTGCCTACATATCTGCTCCTCTTTCTCTCCCTGATTGTTTGGAGGTCTGTAGTACACACCCAGTCAAGTGATTGGCCCCTTTTTGTTTTTAGGTTCTATCCATATGGCCTCATTTGAGGAACCTTCTAAGATATCATCCCTTCTTACTGCAATAATTGACTCCTTGATCAACAGTGCAATACCACCTCCTCTTTTACCTCCTCCCCTGTCATGCCTGAAGATTCCATACCCTGGAATATTGAGCTGCCAGTCCTGCCCCTCCCTCAACCATGTCTCTGTGATAGCAATAATAAAATGCCATGTGCTAATCAACACCCTCAATTCATCTGCCTTACTAGTAAGACTCCTTGCATTAAAATAGATGCAATCCAGCCTTGCATTTTTCACTTGTGCCTTAACAGGTCTATATTTGCTCTGCCTTCCAGACTGATTCTGTTTCTCTTCTATATTTGACTGTGCATCACCCCCTACTGTAACTCCACTCTGTATCATTTAAACACCCCCAACAGCACTAGCAAAGCTCCCAGCAAGGATGTTGCTCCCGTTCCGGTTCAGGTGCAACCTGTCCAACTTGTACAGGTCCCACCTTTATCAGAAACAGACCCAGTGATCCAGGAAACTAAAGCCCTCCCTCCTGCACCACCTCCTCAGCCACGCGTTCATCTGCTCTATCCTCCTATTCCTATACTCACTAGCAGGTGGCACCGGGAGTAATCCAGAGATTACAACCTTTGAGGTCCTGTTTTTTAATCTATTACCCAGCTCCCTAAATTCTTGTTGCAGGGCCTCATCCCTCTTTCTACCTATGTCGTTGGTACTAATGTGTACCACGACCTCTGACTGTTCACCCTCTCCCTTCAGAATGCCCTGTAGCCGCTCCGAGACATCCTTGACCCTAGCACTAGGGAGGCAACATACCATCCTGGAGTCTCGTTTGCTGCCACAGAAACGCCTGTCTGTTCCCCTTATAATTGAATCCCCTATCAGTATGGCTCTCCCACTCTTTTTCACTCCCTGCGGTGCAGCAGAGCCATCCGTGATGCCACAAACTTGGTTGTTGCTGCTTTCCCCTGGGGGGCCATCCCCCCAACAATATCCAAAGCAGTATATCTGTTTGAGAGAGGGATGGCCACACGGGACCCCTGCACTACCTCCCTGCGCCTACTACTCCTCCTGGTGGTCACCCATCCCTTTTCTGCCTCTGCAGCCATTACCTGCAGTGTGACCACCTTGCTAAACTTGCTATCCATGACATCCTCAGTATCGCACATGCTCCACAGTGAGTCCATCCGCAGCTCCAGCTACGCAATGCGGTCAGCTAGTAGCTGCAGCTGGACACACTTCCTGCACACATAGAGGTCGTAGTATGAACAGATTTCACAATGAAACGAAGGCTAGAGGGCAGTCTCAGAATAGAACTAGAATCATAAGTCCTTGTGAAATGAAGTTTTAGTGGCTACCAATAAACTTGAGGATAAACTAAAAAAAGAAGCAAAACTTAAGGAATTAGAGAGTTGGAGAGAGTTTGGAGTCTATTCTGAAGTACCAGTTGGCCTTGTCACATAGTTAGATCTGTACTGAAAAAGTCTTTCCCGATGGAACTTATAAGGTTAAAGCGAGGTTAGTTGCGAGGGGTTTTGAAGAGCGACTGTGGGATACCGATGTTAGAGTGGACTTTACCACAGCTGGAAAAGTAATCTTGAAAATCCTTTTGGCTCTTTTGGCCACATATTCATGGGAATGTAGATCCATTGACATAAAAGCTGCATTTCTGCAAGGTGATACTTTTCAGAGAAATGTGTATCTGAAACCACCTAAAGAGGCAGCAGATACAGAAGGAAAATTATGGAAACTGAACAAATGGTCTATGGCCTTAATGATGCTTCAAGGGTGTGGTATTTCTCGGTGAGATCTGTTTTGTTGAAAATTGGTTGTGTTCAACTAAAAGCAGATCCTGCGATGTTTTATTGGTATCATAAAGGGAAACTTTCAGGTATCTTCATGATGCACGTTGATAATTTCTAATGGGGGGGGGTTACTGTGGATTTTGAGAAATATGTTATTAATAAGATTAAGGCAAAATTTAAGATTGGGAGTCAGGCTTGTGGGGCCTTTAAATATATTGGTTAAGATATTAAACAGAATAAGTCTGAAATAAGTTTGAATCAACAATCCTATTTAGAGAGTGTTACTCCCATCCCGGTTAATCGTGTTAGGTCATCACAGAAAGATGATGATCTATCTAAAGCAGAGATTGAGCAATTGTGAAGCCTGCTGCGTCAATTAAACTGGTTGGGCTCTCAGACTAGGAGTGATGTCAGTTTTGATGATGCTGGAGTTAAGCATGATGTTGAAACATCCAAAAGTTGAGAATGTTTTAAGGGCAAATAAAATATTGAAAAAGCTAAATCTGGAGAAATGTGTACTGAAGTTCCCATCCTTAGTTGACCCAAAGAACATGAAGCTAATAATTTTTAGTGATGCTTCACACGCTAATCTTGCTGATGGATATTCGAGTGCAGCTGGCTTCATAATATTTCTGATGGGTGAAAATGGGAAATGTTATCCTTTAGCTTGGGAAACTAAGAAAATAAAACAGATTGTTAAAAGCACGTTAGCTGTGGAAACACTGGGTCTTGTGGAGGCAGTGGACATGGGTTCCATTTGTCAAATATTTAGGGTGAAATTCTGAACAAGGGACATCCTGAAGATAGGATGTTCATTGAATGTTATGTGGATAATTGTTCTTTGTGGGACAATGTACACGCTACAAAACGTGTGAGTGAGAAAAGATTACATATTGACTTCACTAGATTGAAACAAATGCTGGAGAGAAAGGAAATCTCCAAACTTAAGTGGGTAGATGCAAGTCTTCAGCTATCTGATTGTTTCACAAACAGAAATGCAAATGCAAAGAGATTGTTGGAGGTGCTGGATGAGGGGTGTTTCACAATGTAAAAACTTTGTACCCAATATTGAATTTAATTTTGATTTATTTTGAAATATTCTTTGAGCATGTTAATCTAAATTGTATTGTAAAAGAAAGAAGCAAATCTGTTAATTGTGTGATTATATGCAGGTGAAAGGAGTTAATTGGGGTTTTAGTTGAGCACTTCAAAGCAGATACTCACTGGGACTGGGAGAGGGATTTGTGTGAGGAGCTACATGTTTGTAATCCTTTTACTCTACACAACAAATGTGAACCTGAGTAAATATAGGCTCCAGCCGTATCCTTCTGTAACAAGCTTTCTGGAATTTAACAAATTAGTTACCTGAAAAGGAAGAATATTCAGGGTTATGGGGAGAAGGCACTAAGTGAACTGCTCACTCAGAGAGCCAGTGCAGACAGGAGGGGCTGAATGGTCTCATTCTGTACTATAACAATTCTGCAATTCTGTGATTTGTTGATCATGCTTACTTAACTGCACAAGTTGAAGAAGCTTTCTTCTCACCCACTTCTCGCCTATTTGTGAGGGCAGTCAGCCAACAGCATGTCAATGAGGCCCAATGGTGGCCTCAAACTGCTGGGGGCAGAACAGAATCTGACCGGGCCCGTGTTTTTCCACTGGAAACCTGCTGGCAGCTAAATTCCCTTCACAACCTAGTCAAGTACTCCAAAGGCCCGGGTTTTCCAAGACTTGAAGAGTGCTCATTTCAAGAACTCAAGGGGCTAAGAAATAGTCAGCATGGATTTAGCATAGTAACCTTTAAGGGATTTAAGGAAATCCCTCCCAATCCTCCTAGAATGATACAACACAGAGGAAGACCATATGGCCATTCGTGCCTGTGCTGGCTGTTTGAAAGAGCTATCCAATTAGTATCCCTCTCCTGCTCATTCCCCAAAGCCCTGTAATTTTTCCCCTTCAAGAATATATCTAATCTCCTTTTGAAGGTTACTATTGAATCTGTATCCACTACACTTTCAAGCAGTGCATTTTAGATCAAAGCAACATGCTGCTTAAAATGCTGTCCTCAACTTCTCTCCGGTTCTTTTGCCAATTACCTTAAATCTGAATTTTCTGGTTACTGACCTTCCTGTCAGTGGAAACAGTTTCTTATTCATTCTACTAAAACAACTTCGTAATTTTGAATACCTCTATTAAGTCTCCCCTTAACCTTGTCTGCTTTAACAATGAAAGTTTCTCTCGTCTCTCCACAAAACTGAAATTCCACATCTATTCTAGCCATCCATTACAGATATTAAGCCCAGTGGTCTAACTAATTCACTTCTGAGTCACTGAAGTCCCTCATTTATTATATTCAATTTTCTGCAACATCTGTTAGGATGCATTTATACTATAACTTTAGCATTGCTGTGCAACAATTTTCACAATGTAACTGTTTGTCTTGATTGTAGTGAGGCAACCCTAGGCGCTTCACAGGAATGTTATCGGATAACATTTGGCACCGAATCTCATGAGATATATGACAGGTGAGATAGCAAAGCTTGGTCAAAGGTAACTTTGAAGGAGCATCTTTAAGGAGGATAGGGTGAGAGGCGGAGAGGTTTTGAGAGGGAACTCCTGAGCTTAGGGACTTAGGCAGCTGAAGGCACAGCTGCTACTGGTAGAGCGATTAAAATTGGAGATGCTGAAGAGGTCAGAATCGGAGGAGCGCAAGAACTTGGGAGGATTTTAGGGATGGAGTCAGTTGCAGAGAAAGGGCGAAGCCATGGAGGGATTTGAAAACAAGGATGAGAATTTTAAAAATCGAGGCATTGTCGGACAGGAAGCCAATGGAGGTCAGCCAGCACAGGATGATGGGTGAATGGGACTTGGTGCCAGTTAGGATACAAGCAGTAGAGTTTTGGATGAGCTCAAGTTTATTTAAAGTGGAAGACGGGAGGCCAGACTGGACAGCAATAGAATAGTCAAGACTAGAGGTAACAAAGGCATGGATGAGGGTTTCAACAGCAGATGAGCTGAGGCGGGGCAACAATAACAATGTGGTTATAACTCCACACCTAAATGCAGATGTTAATGGTGTGAAAGCCCTAAGGAGAAGGCATTCTCAGATTGTTTGGGTTTGAAATTGCCCTGGAGTATCTAGCATAACCCAGCAGAGGATCAGCATGAGTAAAACACCAGGTCCAAGATGGGATTGGAATCCACATTGCTGAAAATGAAGGGTCAATTTTTGTTTTTGTTGAACACATCATTGGCCATCTGATATAAAGGTACTGCTGGGGAGCAGCCTCTTCCCCTTCCAGGCTCATTTTTCATGTTCTACTTGCAGCCATTCTTCTGTGATGTCACTAATGTAAATACTTTTAATTTCTGCATTATATATAAAGTATGGAGTCTGTACAGGGAACAGAAAGAGAACTGCTCCCAGGAGGAGGGTTAGCAATTTAAATATTTTAATCATCCTGGAAGTCTCTGATGTCATCTGTTTTACAAATGTAAATCTGGCGGCCAGGTTTCCCCGTTTATAACCCAAGCTACATAGAAAGAACCAACTGGAGCTCCTACTCCAAAGCGACCACAAGGAAGACCAAAAGGAAGCAAAAACAAAGTTTCTTCTAAATCTGGCTGAAGATCCGGTGGTGCAGGAGGAATGAAGCCCAGAGATAGACCCAAGAAACTGATGTCTGACACTTATGGAATCAAAACATCAGTGATTGTGGGAATTAAGTGTTGGATACTTTGTCCAGGAGCAAGGTCACTGCTCCCGAGCCGGCAGGAAACTCAGTTGTTCATCCAGAGTGTTGAGCGTGAAGGGCGGCGCGGCCATGCCGGGCTCTAGGGAGGAGGCCGCTCTGAGTGAATGAGGATCACTAGTGGACAATGGTGGGAGCTGATGAAATGTTTTATTACCTGCACCCCCTTCACCCACCCCCTCCCAGCTCACCCCCTCGCACCCCCTTCCCAGCTCCCCCCTCGCATCATCTTCCCCTCGCACCCCCTTCCCCTGCACCCCCTCGCCTACCCCCCTGCAGCCCCCTTCCCAGCTCCCCCTTCCTTCCACCCCTTCCCACCGCACCCCTCCCCCTCGCACCCCCTCCCCCCCACCTCCTCCCACTGGCATCCACCTACCCCTGAGCAGGGGCCCTAACAACCCCACTGCCTTGTGGGCGTCTTGGGAGAGACCAAGGCTAAGGGAGTAAACACTAACAGAAAATCCGGAGCGGAACCCCGAAGGCGGTCATGTGTCACCTTTGGCATGTTTCCAGCAGTTCCTGCAGCCATACCGGTGTCAAACATCGTGCATTGCACTCCTTTGGACCCCACCAGGAAGGCCGAGAGGGGGGTTTTGATGCTTGGGCAACTCAGAACCTCCATACATCCGCCCAGGCATGCGCCATGGAGAGGTCACTCCAGAGTCGCCTCACAGCGACCAAAACAACACAGAAGGCAGCAGTTATGGGTTATAAGTCCAGATAATTGGCATAGAGATTGGGAGCCACGGGTTGCCTTTGTCAGTGGGAGAGGTCATCGCATCTCACTGGACAGCTACCGCCCGCCTCAAACCGGGCAGCCCCTGGTCAGTAAGGTTCTGTCCCACCACAGTCCACCTGCTTCAATGGGTGCTGGGGGTCATTGCCCGACAAGTGGACTGTAACACCACACCAAACAGCACGACAAAAAAAGGAAAGAAGGTACCAACCCTTCGTTTTGCAAGCTGGAACGTCAGAACTATGTGTCCTGGCCTGTCGGAAGACCTTACACAAATCAACGATTCTCGTAAGACCGCCATCATTAACAACGAGCTCAGAAGACTCAATGTGGACATTGCAGCACTTCAGGAGATACGCCACCCTGCGAGCGGATCTCAAAGACAGCAAGACTACACCTTCTTCTGGCAGGGGTAGGGATCCTGAAGAACCAAGACAGCATGGACTCTTTGCTCAGCATGATAGAGCCACCCTCAAATGGCTCGGAACACATACTGTCCATCCGACTGCTCACCGCCTCTGGTCCAGTACACCTACTCAGCATCTATGCTCCAACACTCTGCTCCCCACCTGAAGCTAAAGATCAGTTCTTCGAGGAACTCCATAATATCATTAGTAGCATCCCCAATACCGAACACCTGTTGCTGCTGGGGGAATTTAAGGCCAGGGTTGGGTAATGACTCATGGCCCTCCTGCCTTGGCGCTATGGCATTGGAAGGATGAATGAGAATGGACAGAGACTGCTTGAGTTGTGTACCTATCATAACCGCTGCATCACCAACCCATTCTTTCACACTAAACCCTGTCAACAGGTTTCTTGGAGGCACCCAAGATCACGTCGTTGGCACCAGCTGGACCATATCGTTACAAGGTGAGCCTCTATAAACAGTGTCCAAATCACACGCAGCTTCCACAGTGCGGACTGCGACACCAACCATTCCTGGTGTGCAGCAAGGTTAGACTCAAACCAAAGAAGCTGCATCACTCCAAGCAGAAGGGCCGCCCGCGCATCAACACTAGCAGAATTTCTCATCCACAGCTGTTACATAAGTTTCTAAATTCACTTGAAAAAGCCCTTCAAAACACTCCTGCAGGGGATGCAGAGACCAAGTGGGCCCACATCAGAGATGCCATCTATGACTCAGCAATGACCACTTATGGTAAACGTGTGAAGCGGAATGCAGACTGGTTTCAATCTCACTTTGAAGAGCTGGAACCTGTCATAGCCGCTAAGCGCATTGCACTGCTGAACGACAAGAAAGCCCCCAGCGAGTTAACATCCGTAGCACTTAAAGTAGCCAGAAGCGCTGCACAAAGAACAGCAAGGCGCTGCGCAAATGACTACTGGCAACACCTATGCAGTCATATTCAGCTGGCCTCTGACACTGGAAACATCAGAGGAATGTATGATGGCATTAAGAGAGCTTTTGGGCCAACCATCAAGAAGATCGCCCCCCTCAAATCTAAATCAGGGGACACATTCACTGACCAACGCAAGCAAATGGACCGCTGGGTTGAGCACTACCTAGAACTGTACTCCAGGGAAAATGTTGTCACTGAGACCACCCTCAATGTAGCCCAGCCTCTGCCAGTCATGGATGAGCTGGACGTACAGCCAACAAAATCGGAACTCTGTGATGCCAATGATTCTCTAGCCAGCGGAAATGCCCCTGGGAAGGATGGTATTACCCCTGAAATAATCAAGAGTGCTAAGCCTGCTATACTTTCATCACTGTACGAACTGCTTTGCCTGTTCTGGGACGAGGGAGCAGTACCACAGGTGATGCACGATGGAAATATCATCACCCTCTATAAGAACAAGGGTGACTGCGGTGACTGCAACAACTACCATGGAATCTCCCTGCTCAGCATAGTGGGGAAAGTCTTTGCTCGAGTCGCTTTAAACAGGCTCCAGAAGCTGGCTGAGCGCGTCTACCCTGAGGCACAGTGTAGCTTTCGAGCACAGAGATCCACCATTGACATGCTGTCCTCCCTTCGCCAGCTACAGGAGAAATGCCGTGAACAACATATGCCCCTCTACGTTGCTTTATTTGATCTCACCAAAGCCTTTGACCAAGTCAGCAGACGTGGTCTCTTCAGACTACTAGAAAAGATCGGATGTCCACCAAAGCTACTAAGTATCATCACCTCATTCCATGACAATATGAAAGGCAAAATTCAGCATAGCGGTGCTTCATCAGACCCCTTTCCAATCCTGAGTGGCGTGAAACAAGGCTGTGTTCTCCCACTTACACTGTTTGGGATCTTCTGCTCCCTGCTGCTCTCACATGCGTTCAAGTCTTCAGAAGAAGACTTGCTCTGGAAGTAGTTCAAGAGTTCACCTACCTAGGCTCAACTATCACCAGTAACCTGTCTCTTGATGCAGAAATCAACAAGCGCATGGGAAAGGCTTCCACTGCTATGTCCAGACTGGCCAAGAGAGTGTGGGAAAATGGTGCACTGACACAGAACACAAAAGTCCGCGTGTATCAAGCCTGTGTCCTCAGTACCTTGCTCTACGGTAGCGAGGCCCGGACAACGTATGTTAGCCAAGAGCGACATCTCAATTCATTCCATTTTCGCTGCCTCTGGAGAATCCTTGGCATCAGGTGGCAGGACCGTATATCCAACACAGAAGTCCTCGAGGTGGCCAACACCCCAAGCATACACACCCTACTGAGTCAGAGGCGCTTGAGATGGCTTGGCCATGTGAGCCACATGGAAGATGGCAGGATCCCCAAAGACACATTGTACAGCGAGCTCGTCACTGGTATCAGACCCACCGGCCGTCCATGTCTCCGCTTTAAAGACGTCTGCAAACGCGACATGAAGTACTGTGACATTGATCACAACTCGTGGGAGTCAGTTGCCAGTGATCGCCAGAACTGGCGGGCAGCCATAAAGGCGGGGCTAAAGTGTGGCGAGTTGAAGAGACTTAGCAGTTGGCAGGAAAAAAGACAGAAGCGCAAGGGGAGAGCCAACTGTGTAACAGCCCCGACAACCAATTTTATCTGTAGCACCTGTGGAAGAGTCTGTCACTCTAGAATTGGCCTTTATAGCCACTCCAGGCGCTGCTTCACAAAAACCACTGACCACTTCCAGGCCATTGTGTTTCGAGACAAGGAGGCCAAAGAAGAAGATATATAGTAAGAAATGGGACCTTTAATAAATTATATTTTTCATAATAAAATAGAATTCTTATAGAAATAGTTAATTCTCTCTCTTATTAAGAAAGATTCTATAGCAGGCAGTTAGGACAGGGTGGGGCTGTATTCTCTACCAAGGACATGACTCTAGCACAGACTCTGAAACAAGATGTTCCTAAAGCTGATAAGATGGAGTCTCATACCCTCTCTAGACAAGTGTCCGGCACAAGTTTACAAACGATACCAAGCACGAGATAAGGTGAAAGGTGACTTCGGGGAGCAGAGTGATGGACAAGGGGAAGATGACCACCCCAACACCTCGGCTACTTGTCCTGTATTAATTGGTTAGAATGGTTCGACCAAGTGATTGACATAGGCTGAACTATCAGCCCCCAAAAATAAGGTATATCAATGGATGCTTGGAAGAGCAAAGGCAGCAGCCCCCCATCTGGCAGTAGAGGTTCCTGAAACCTTGGCTAACTGGAGGAGGCGAAAATACAGAAGGAGCGAGAGAGAGAGAAGACTGCCCTTCCAGCTATAGAGATCGGCTGCAAAATCATCACGGTCATATATTTCTGTCTATTTAGCTTATGCATCATATCTAAATTGTTGCTTCTTAATAAACTACTTTAAAATTACTTATGAGTTCTTGACCACCTATTTTGGGTAATATGTGACTCCCAAACCTAAATGTAATCTGTAATTCCAAAGGTTTATTCCTAATCCTCCTTTCATTACTACAAAAGTACTTAATCTTCCCATATTCAACCCTTTCGTTATGTCTGCAATTCTTTCTCCATTTTTCCTAACGTTACACTAAATACCAAAATTGGAACAAAGAAATAACCTGCTAACTGTTAGCAGGAACGGCAATAACTTCTAAATCATCAAGATTGATTTTCGACAAGAATGCAGCCTACCAAGTGGCCAATCCAAAGTGGAAGTGGGGAGGCCCAGACGGTTTTAACAGCTGGACCTCAATAGCACATCACTGGCCAACTTTCCCAAACAAAGTGGCTTGAAAGTCAGCAGGAAGTGTCTGCCTGACCACTAAAGTCATTTGGCTGGATGTCGCCGCTGGGGCTCAGAGGGAATGGATCCCAGCTCTGTCTTTAAGAGGAGGGGGTGCCCAACAGTGATCACACCTGCAAGAAGCAGGTAGTCCACAGTAAGGGAGGCCAAAAGTTTCTTTCTGAAGCCCGAGACCACTCCTGGCCCATCAGGACCCTTGACAAAAATACAATATTTTGAAAACCTATCCTTCTGGTCCTGGATCCATTTTGTGACAAAACTGGCCTGGCAGGGAAGCCAACATGGCTCCCTTTGATCAAGTCTCAGGTTAATTTTGCAGTCAGTTTCCGGTGACGTCATCAGAGGCTGATCTACATATTTACAATGCTTTTGTCATTTTCCCTAATGTTACATTAAACAGCAAAATTGCAACATGCTAAATTGTTAGGAGGAGCTGCACTAACTTCAAAATCAGCAGGTTCGATTTTAAACCACAGGCAGGAATGCAGCTTTGGGTGAGTATCCTTGCCACCAGCAATTTAACATTTTCTTCGGCCAGATCAGGGGAGGAAGCCAGTTGTAAGTCCACAACTTTATTTTAACTGCCAGCCCCTGCTCCCTCCCACACCCTCCCACGCCCGGTTTCTCCTGGACTGCAGGGTTAGAGTTCAATGGTCTGCGGAGAACATGACTGGCCAAATTGCTTTTCCTCATTCTTATGTCATGTTCAAAACTTCTTACCAACTCTTTTACTCTTCATCTAATTTACATTTTCCTTACCAGCATCTGCTTCACCAGTGGGTGATTTTCCCTGCGCATCTCCTGATCTCCCACATACGGAATCCGTAGAGCTCTGACAAGATGCATCTTCTTCAGACGGAGGAGCAGGTGAGGCTGCATAAGCCTTTTTGTCTTTTGATGCAGTGTCCTCAGCAGAACATACACCAGCATCTTCTTTAGATTGAGCACTAACTGTTGCAGGTTCATCCTTCAAGTGAATTTCTGACACTCGATGAATGGTCGATTCATGGTAAACCGTTATGGGGTCAAGGCAAGTTGATGAATCGCTATAGTTCACAATGCAACATTTTGTGGAAAGGTGCATGAAAATGGGCTTATTGGTGGGTAATGTGTCACCATTACCTCCACCAGGACTTCCTTGATTGTAGGGTGGGGCCTTACATATACTATTCTGTGGACTAAATGATGTTGAAGGATCTGTAGATGCACTATCCTGTGGACCATATGCAGCTGATGGAGCCTTATACAAACATTGCAATGTAGGAGCCTGTGTATCTTGGGGACTTGTTGAATCTTGTAGAGAGGCTTTCTGGGAACACTCTTCACAAACCCCACATGGTTTAGATTCTTGAAGAGCAGATGAGTCCTTCCTACATAAATCACATGAATGTTTTTGACCAGTAGATGAGACGTTGCTACTTGGAGTAGATGATGCTTTCTTACATTGAACACATGAAGGATCTTGACAACTAGATGAGGCATTGGTACTTGGAGCAGTCGAATAATCTTGACAAGTAGATGATTCCTTCTTACATTGAACACATGAAGGATCTTGACAACTAGATGAGGCATTGGTACTTGGAGCAGTTGAATAATCTTGACAAGTAGATGATGTCTTCTTGCATTGATCACATGAATGTTCTTGAAAAGCAAATGAGACACTGCCACTTGGAGCAGAAGAGTACTCTTGATGAGTCGATGACAACTTCCTACATTGATCACATGAATGATCTTGACAACTGGATGAGGCGTTGGTACTTGGAGCAGTCGAATAATCTTGGCAAGTAGATGATGCCTTCTTACATTGATCACATGAAGGGTCTTGACAAGCAAATGAGACACTGCCACTTGGAGCAGACGGGTAATCTTGACGAGTAGATGACACCTTCTTACATAGATCACATGAATGGTCTTGACAACTAGATGAGGCGTTGGTACTCGGAGCAGACGAGTAGTCTTCACGAGTAGATGACACCTTCTTACATAGATCACATGAATGGTCTTGACAATTAAATGAGGCGTTGGTACTCGGAGCAGAGGAGTACTCTTCACGAATAGATGACACCTTCTTACATAGATCACATGAATGGTCTTGACAATTAAATGAGGCGTTGGTACTCGGAGCAGAGGAGTACTCTTCACGAGTAGATGACACCTTCTTACATAGATCACATGAATGGTCTTGACAACTAAATGAGGCGTTGGTACTTGGAGCAGACGAGTACTCTTGACGAGTAGATGACACCTTCCTACATTGATCACATGAATGGTCTTGACAACTAAATGAGGCGTTGGTACTTGGAGCAGACGAGTACTCTTGACGAGTAGATGACACCTTCCTACATTGATCACATGAATGGTCTTGACAACTAAATGAGGCATTGGTACTTGAGGCAGACGAGTACTCTTGACGAGTAGATGACACTTTCCTACATTGATCACATGAATGGTCTTGACAACTAAATGAGGCGTTGGTACTTGGAGCAGACGAGTACTCTTGACGAGTAGATGAGACCTTCCTACATTGATCACATGAATGGTCTTGACAATTAGATGAGGCGTTGGTACTTGGAGCAGACGAGTACTCTTGACGAGTAGATGAGACCTTCCTACATTGATCACATGAATGGGCTTGACAACTAGAAGAGGCGTTGGTACTTGGAGCAGAAGAATCCTCTTGATGAGTAGACGACACTTTCCTACATTGATCACATGAATGTTCTTGACAACCAGTCGAGAGATCACCACTCGGAGCAGATGAAAACTGTTGACAAGTAGATGACTTCTTCTTACATTGACCACATGAAGGGTCTTGACAACCAGTTGAGAGATCACCACTTGAAGCAGATGAAAACTGTTGACAGGTAGATGATTTCTTCTTACATTGATCACATGAAGGGTCTTGACAGCCAATTGAGAGATCACTGCTCGGAGCAGATGAAAACTGTTGACAGGTAGATGACTTCCTCTTACATTGATCACATGAAGAGTCTTGACAAGCAACCGAGAGATCACTGCTAGGAGCAGATGAAAATTGTTGACAGGTAGATGACTTCTTCTTACATTGATCACATGAAGGGTCTTGACAACCAGTTGAGAGATCACCACTCGGAGCAGATGAAAACTGTTGACAGGTAGATGATGTCCTGCTACATTGATCACTTGAATGTTCTTGACAAACAGTTGAGAGATCACCACTCGGAGCAGATGAAAATTGTTGACAGGTAGATGACTTCTTCTTACATTGATCACATGACGCATCTTGACAACCAGATGACAGATCTCCACTTGGAGCAGAAAAAAACACTAGACAGGTAGATGACTGCCTTTTGCACTGATTACATGATTCTTCTTGACAATCAGTTGAAAGATTACCACTTGGAGCAGATGAAAGCTGTTGACAGGTAAATGACTGTTTCTTACATTGATCACATGAATGTTCTTCACAAACAGGTGAGAGATCATCATTTGGAGCAGAAGAGAATTGTTGACAAGTAGATGACTGTTTCTTACACTGATCACATGAATGTTCTTCACAAACAGGTGAGAGATCATCACTTGGAGAAGACGGATACGACTGACAAGTAGATGACTGTTTCTTACATTGATCACATGAATGCTCTTCGCAAACAGTTGAGACATCGCCACTTGGAGCAGAAGGGAATTGTTGACAAGTAGATGACTGTTTCTTACACTGATCACATGAATGTTCTTCACAAACAGGTGAGAGATCACCACTTGGAGCAGACGGATACGACTGACAAGTAGATGACTGTTTCTTACATTGATCACATGAATGCTCTTCGCAAACAGTTGACACATCGCCACTCGGAGCAGAAGGGAATTGTTGACAAGTAGATGACTGTTTCTTACATTGATCACATGAATGCTCTTCGCAAACAGTTGAGACATCGCCACTTGGAGCAGAAGAGAATTGTTGACAAGTAGATGACTGTTTCTTACACTGATCACATGAATGTTCTTCACAGACAGTTGCGATGTCACCACTTGGAGCCGATGATAACTGTTGACAAGTAGATGACTGTTTCTTACATTGATCGCATGAATGTTCTTCGCAAACAGTTGAGACATCGCCACTCGGAGCAGTCGATACCAGCTGACGGGTAGACAACTGCTTCCTACACTGATCACATGAATGTTCTTCACAAACAGTTGAGACATCGCCACTTGGAGCAGATGATAACTGTTGACATGTAGATGACTGTTTCTTACACTGATCACATGAATGTTCTTCACAAACTGGTGAGAGATCACCACTTGGAGCAGATGACAATTGCTGACAAGTAGATGACTTCGTCTTCTTACATTGATCACATGAATGTTCTTCACAAACAGGTGAGATATCACCACTTGGAGGAGACGATACCTGTTGACGAGTGGATGACTTCTCCTTCTTACATTGATCGCATGAATGTTCTTCACAAACAGTTGCGATATCGCCACTTGGAGCAGACGATAACTGTTGACGAGTAGATGACTTCTTCTTCTTCTTCTTACATTGATCACATGAATGTTCTTCACAAACAGGTGAGACATCGCCACTTAGAGCCGATGATAACTGTTGACGAGTAGATGACTTCTTCTTCTTACACTGATCACATGAATGTTCTTCACAAACAGGTGAGACATCGCCACTTGGAGCAGATGATAACTGTTCACGAGTAGATGACTTCTTCTTCTTCTTACATTGATCGCATGAATGTTCTTCACAAACAGTTGCGATATCGCCACTTGGAGCAGATGATAACTGTTCACGAGTAGATGACTTCTTCTTCTTCTTACATTGATCGCATGAATGTTCTTCACAAACAGTTGCGATATCGCCACTTGGAGCAGATGATAACTGTTCACGAGTAGATGACTTCTTCTTGCATTGATCACATGAATGTTCTTCACAAACAGGTGAGACATCACCACTTGGTGCAGATGATAATTGTTGATGAGTAGATGACTTCTTCTTGCATTGATCACATGAATGTTCTTCACAAACAGTTGCGATATCACCACTTGGAGCAGATGATAATTGTTGATGAGTAGATGACTTCTTCTTGCATTGATCACATGAATGTTCTTCACAAACAGTTGCGATATCACCACTTGGAGCAGATGATAATTGTTGATGAGTAGATGACTTCTTCTTACATTGATCGCATGAATGTTCTTCACAAACAGTTGCGATATCACCACTTGGTGCAGATGATAATTGTTGATGAGTAGATGACTTCTTCTTGCATTGATCACATGAATGTTCTTCACAAACAGTTGCGATATCACCACTTGGTGCAGATGATAATTGTTGACGAGTAGATGACTTATTCTTACATTGTTCACATGAATGTTCTTCACAAACAGTTGAGACATCGCCACTTGGAGCAGATGCTAACTGTTGACGAGTAGATGGCTTCCTGCATTGGTCACATGAATGTTCTTGACAAACAGATATGATCTCACCACTTAGAGCCGGTTTACCTTGAGTTGTTGATGGCACTTTCTTACATTGATCACATGAATGGTCTTCACAAACAGATAAGATCTCGCCACTTGCAGCAGTTTCTTGACGAATAGAGGGGCTTATCTGCAAACCCTCATATGGTGTAGGTGTTGGAAGCCTCAAACTTTCTTGTGGAACAGATGTACATACTAATGTCTCACCTGGAGCTAATTGATAAACAGACTTATTTTCAATTGGCGGGGAAAACATCTCATATCGAGGAGGTACTGTTTGTTGACCAATCAATGGGTACTTATTTTCATATTGAGAAGGTGAAGTTGGTTGATAAACAGGAGGGGGCCTTGGACTGTATTGAGGTGATACAGGCTGGTAAACAACTGGTGCCATATTTGCATATTGAGGCGGTACCCCTTGATGATAGTAAGATGGAGGCTTAGGCTCAAATGGAGAAGGTATACGTTGTGAATAAATAGGTGGGGACTGATATTGAGGTGCCATTGCTTGTTGGTAAACAGTCGGGGACTTGCTTTCATACTGAGAAGGTCTAGATTCTTGAGCAGCAGGTGGGGACATAGTCCGTACAGGTTCCTGACAAACCTCTGAGGCTTTACTAACATAACTAGCAGGTATTAGTTCTGTTTGAACGGGGGGTGAGGATACAGTTTCATGTACAGAAGGTTCAGCTGGTGGACAGACAGGCAGGGACTTGGCATCGCTTACAGGTGGTACAGTTCCTTGATGACCAGGCGATGATCTTGCATTGTATGCAGAATGAAAAATTTCTTGACGAACAGGTGAACTTTTAATCATGTAATCATATGCAGCAGGCATAGGTGCTTGACGAAGAGGCTGCGCCATAATCACAGTTTCATATGGAATAGGAATAGGAACCGGTTCTGCACGAATAGTTGGGGCCACAATCATAGGCTCAACTGGGCCAGGTATGGGTTCTTGATGATAGTATGGGGCCCTAATGTACGGATCATATGCAGCAGGAATGACTTCTTGATAATATGGAGCCCTAACCAAAGGCTCATATGCAATAGGTACAGCTTCATGATGAACATATGGTGCCCTAATCATAGGTTCACATGGAACAGGTACAGCTTCATGACGGACATATGATGCCCTAGAGAAATTCTCATTTGGAGCAGATACAGCTTCTTGATGATGGAGAGTTTCATTTGGAGCAGGTACAACGTCCTGATGTGCAGAAAGTTGCTTAATCGTAGGCACAGATGGACAAAGTACAGCTTCATGACGAACTGAAGGGGTCTTCTCACAAAGAATTTTAGACATAACTTCCTGATTAATAAGTGAAGAGTCCTTGGACAGTGATTTTACATTTTGATCATCGGAGGTTGTTCGGTGTGTCTTCCCATCAATATTTATAGCTATCATGATTTGTAAAGAAAGAAGTAAAAGCATTTTTAGTTAAACTAAAGAGCCAATGGTTAATAATATTCATCAACATAATATATCTTTATTCACAGTATTCCACTATATTTACATATTAAACAACAAAATGGGAGTGAGTTTCATCGAATTACATAGAATTTACAGCACAGTAACAGGCCACTCAGCACAACGGGCCTCTACCGGTATTTATACTCCACATAAGCCTCCTTCCATCCTAATTCATCTCACCCTATCAGCACAACCTTCTACTCCTTTCTTCCTCATGTGTTTATCTAGCTTCCCCTTACATGTATCTATGCTTTTTGCCTCAACCACTCCACATGTTGCAAGTTCCACATACCAACTAGTCTTTGGGTAAAGAAGTTTCCACGCTGTTTCCAGTACTTTAACATTGCTGGAATGGCATTAGCAAATATTTCCAGTAAGGAAAATCACAGGGAAGCTGTTACCAGTGATTATATGCCTTTACTAGGCTTCCTCCTAAGTTTGTTTGTGATGCTGGAGCAGTTCCGTGACCAGTCCGCTAGTTGTCAATGGCTTCTTTTACATAAACCTGCATGAGAATGGCGGTCCACTGCAGTTGGGGAAAGTTACACCTGTTTTAATGAGGCATAGTAGTTGTCAGGATCAGCTATTAAAGATAAAAGTGAGTTGTTCCTCAAATTTTATTGACAAGCTCAGAAGGAAGGAAAAGTTGTTAAGACGTGTTTCGTCTTTAATTCTATCTACAAGACAACAGCACTTGCTTTTGACTGCTTCTCAGAGGGCCAGAGTACCAGCAGATATTCAGACCCTCTCAGAAACCCCCCTCCCACCTCAGGTACACTCAGAAGGAAATATGATATATTCCCTATGGGGACCTTTTCTGGTTATTTGTCTAGATGTCTGAAGTGGTTAGCTCCTCATGCTCCACAGAAGTGTCATGCCATTGAGGTTTCCATTGTCCAATGGCAGCTGGCTGCTGGCATGGAGCCATTGTTTCTAGAAGGTGCTTCTGCGCAACCTGGTCTCACTTCCCATGTTCCCTTGCATGGCGCCCTGAGGACTGCGGCTCAAGGCCTGACATGTGCTGCTGTCCTGAAGAATGGCAATATCACACAGCTATAACTCCTGGGTGGCTTAGTCTTCATCATCATGCAAGTTATCATCATCTTCCTCCTCCTGTGTCACCCATTGCTCTGGTGGATCTGCAAGAAGGGAAGAATGGGTGTCATCTTCCTTGAAATTATGGAGACAGAAACGGGATGGATGGTGCTGTCTGTGGTGCATCACAGGGATACCAGGGCAACAGTGCAGATGCTCAGTCAAGAAACTGCCAAACTCAACATCTCTCATGGCAAAAGCTGAGTGTTTCCATGTGGTCTAGCGTCGTCCTCGAAGCGGGTGAGGAGATTAAAGGATTTTGGGCTTTTTAATAAGTTTTAAGGAAACGAAAAAACTAGCTAGAAACCTGGACTAACAGCCTGCTAAAGAAGCAGAGTTTGGGTAATAGTATGAATTCAACAGAGGAATTGATAAACTGACTGTTCAAGGTGGCATTGCTGGGAAGGTTGGTCACATGTGACAAGTGTTATTCAAGCCGTCTGAAAGACTTTGAAACAGTCGTAAATTCCGGGCACTGTTTCCATAGCATCAGTCTATGTAACCATGGGAAAGTGAGAAATCAGAAAGTTACTGAGAAACCTGTTTTTGTCAGCAAGAATGGTATAAAAGCAGTCATTCTACTGTGAAGGAAAGAAACAGTCCATAAGGAGATACAAGACAGACTAGAAGAATACAATGCAGAATGTTGACGGAGAATTACCCTCTCAGTTTCCCAAAGCAAAACAATTGGCCATTTAGAGTTCAGCGTTGTTGTTCATATACTCCATATTTGAATCCCTCCAATCAGATTTCTGCATCTGCCACAGTACAGAAACAGCTCGTATCAAAGTCACAAATGACATCCCTATGCGACGATGGCAAAGGTAAACTATCCCTCCTTGTCCTTCTCAACCTTTCTGCAGCCTCTGACATGGTTGACCACACCATCTTCCTTCAACGCGTCTCCAATCCCGTTCAGTTGGGTGGGATTGCACTCGCCTGGTGCCAATCTTATCTGTCCAGTTGTAACCAAAGTATCACTTGCAATGGCATTACCTTTGGTGTTCTCCAATGATCTATTCATGGCTCCCTCTTATTTTTCATCTATGTGCTGCTCCTCAGCGACAACATCCAAAAACACAGCATTAATTTTCACATATAAACTGACAACACCCAGCTCTACCTCACCACCACCTCTCTTGACTCCTCCACTGTCATTAAATTGACTGTCTGATATCCAGTAATGGATGAGCAGAAATTTCATCCAATTAAATATTGGGTTGACTAAACTGTCTTCAGTTCCTGCTACAAACTCCATTCCCTAGCTACTGAGTCCATCCTATCCCAGGCAACTGTCTGAGGCTGAACCAGATTGTTTGCAACCTTGGTGTCATATATGACCCTGAGACAAGCTTTCAACCACATATTCGTGCCATCACTAAGACTGCCTTACCTTCACCTCCGTAACATTGTCTACCTCCACCCCTGCCTCTGCTCATCTGCTGCTGAACCCCTCTTCATGTCTTTGTTACTTCTAGACTTGACAATTCCTACACATTCCTAGCTGGCCTTCTACACACTACCCTCTGTAAACTTACGGTTGTCCAAAACTCTGCTGCCCATGTCCTTACTCGCACCAAGTGCCATTCACCCTTCACCCCTGTGCTCGCTGACTTAAATTGGCTCCCAGGTAAGGGGACAGTGGCATAGTAGTAATGTTACTGGACTAGTAATCCAGAGGCCCCAATTAATGCTCTAGGGATATGAGTTAAGCAACAGCCTGACGTAGTCATACTCACCAAATCATACCTTACAGCCAATGTCCCAGATTCCTCCATCACTGTCCTTGGGTCTGTCCTGCCAGATGTGGAGGCACAGTGGCACAGGAAGTTGCCCTGGGAGTCCTCAACATTGACTTTGGACCCTATGAGGTCTCATGCCATCAGGTCAAACATGGGCAAGGAAACCTCCTTCTGAGTACCACTTATCTCACTCCCTCAGCTGATGAATCAGTACTCCTCCATGCTGAACACTACTTGGAAGAAGCACTGAGGGTAGCAAGGGCACAGAATGTACTCTGGGTGGGGGGACTTAGTACCATAGAACCATAGAAAAAGTACAGCACAGAAGGAGGTCATTCAGCCCATCATGTCTGCACCAGCCGAATAAACTATCCGCCCAAACTAATCCCACCTTCCAGCACCTGGTCCATAGCCCTGCAGGTTACAGCAGCTCAGATACATGTCCAGGTACCTTTTAAAAGAATTGAGGGTCTCTCTCCACCACCACTCCTGGCAGCTAATTCCAGACACCCACCACCTTCTGGGTGAAAACGTTTCCCCTCTTGTCCCCTTTAATCCTGCTACCAATCACCTTAAATCTGTTTCCCCTGGTAACTGACCGCCCTGCCAGGGGAATCAGGTCCTTTCTGTCCACTCTATCTAGGCCCCTGATAATTTTGTACACCTCAATCAAGTCACCCCTCAGCCTCCTCAGTTCCAGGGAAAACACCCTAGCCTCTCCAATCTTTCCTCATAGCTGCAACCTTCAAGCCCTGGCAACATTCTTGTAAATCTCCTCTGTACTTTCTCCAGAGCAACTATGTCCTTTTTGTAATGTGGTGACCAGAACTGCATACAATACTCCTGCTGTGGCCTAACCAACGCTCTGCAACATCACATCCCTGATTCTGTATTCTATACCTCAGCCAATAAAGGAAAGCAAGCCATATGCCTTCTTCACTACTCTATCCACCTGTCCTACCACCTTCAAGGATCTGTGGACATACACTCCAAGATCTCTCACTTCTTCTACCCCTCTCAATATCCTCCCGTTTATTTTATATTCCCTCGCTTTATTTGCCCTCCCCAAATGCAATACCTCACACTTCTCTGGATTGAATTCCATTTGCCACTTTTGCACCCACTCAACCAAAACATTCATATCATTCTGGAGTCCACAGCTTTCCTCCTCACTGTTAACGACAGAGCCAATTTTTGTGTCATCAGCAAATTTCCCAATCATGACTCCCATATTTAAGTCCAAATCATTAATATATACCACAAACAGCAAGGGACCCAACACTGAGCCCTGCAGAACGCCACTGGAAACCACTTTCCATTCACAAAAACATCCGTTGACTACTACCCTTTGTTTCCTGTCACTGAGCCAATTCTGGATCTAACCTGTCACATTCCCCTGTATCCCATGGGCTTTCATTTCACTGACCAGTCTACCGTGCAGGACCTTGTCAGTTGCCTTATTAAAATCCACGTAAACCACATCCACTGCACTACCCTCATCAATCCTCCTTGTCATTTCCTCAAAAAACTCAATCAAGTTAGTAAGACATGACCTTCCCCTAACAAATCCATGCTGACTATCCTTGATTAATCCATGCCTTTCTAAATGACAGTTTATCCTGTCCCTCAGAATAAATTCTAACAATTTACCCACCACCGAGGTCAGACTGACTGGCCTATAATTACCTGGCTTATCCCTCGCACCCTTTTTAAACAATGGTACAACGTTCGCAAACCTCCAATCATCTGGTACCTCGCCTGTATCTAGTGAGGATTTGATGATCCTCAGCGCATCCGCTGTTTCCTCCCTGGCTTTCTTTTAACCTCGGATGCAATCCATCCGGTCCTGCCGATTTATCCACTTTCAGGGATGTCAGAGCCTCAAGCACTTCCTCTCTCATTATGCTTATTGTATCTAATATTTCACTCTCCTCCTCTTTAACTACAATGTCTGCATCAACCCTCTCCTTTGTGAAGACAGAGACAAAAAACTCATTAAGAACTCTGCCCACATCTTCTGCATCCACACATAAGTTTCCCTGTACATCTCTGATAGGTCCTACCCTTTCCTTAGTTATCCTCTTGCTCTTAATGTACTGATATCACATCTTTGGGTTTTCCTTGATTTTACCTGCCAATAATTTTCATGTCCTCTTTGCTTTTCTAATTTCCTTTTTTCACTACGCCACTGCACTTTCTGTACTCCTCTAGGCTTTCTAAAGTATTAAGATATTTGTGATCGTCATAAGCTTTCTTTTTTTGCTTTAACTTACCCTGTAAGCTTTTAGATAACCAGGGAGCTCTCGATTTGGCAGTACCACCCTTAATCTTTGTGGGGACATGCCTACACTGTGGCCGTAGTATCTTGCTCTTGAATGCCTCCCACTGGTTTGCTACTGATTTTCCTTCAAGTAGCTGTATCCAGTCCACTTACGCCAAGTCAGTTTCATAAAATTTGCCTTCCCCCAATTTAGAACCTTAGCTTCTGTTTTATCTTTGTCCTTTTCCATGATTATGCTAAAACTAACTGTATATGTTCAGTATCTCCAAAATGGTCACCCACTGTTACTTCATCCACTGCCCAGCTTCATTACCGAAGACTAAATCCAGAATTGCGCCCTCTCTCGTTGGGCTTGTTACGTGCTGGCTAAAAAAGTTCTCTTGAACACTGTTCAAGAATTCTGTCCCCTCTGTGCCCTTCACACAGTTTATATCCCAGTTGATGTTGGGGTAGTTGAAATCCCCAACTATTATTGCCGTAAAGTTTTTGCACTCAGACATCTGCCTACATATTTGTTCTTCAATCTCCCTCTCACTATTTGGGGGTCTAAAGTACACTCCCAGTAATGCAGATGCCCCTTTTTTATTTCTGAGGTCCACCCATATGACCTCCTTTGATGATTCATTTAGCATATCATCCCTCCTCAAAGCCCATCACCAAGAGTGGCTCAGTAGCACCACTACCCACTGAGATGGCTGAGTCCTGAAGGACTTAGCTATCAGACTTGGGCCTGTGGCAGGTAGTGAGGGAACCCCTCTTCTCTTGGCATTTCTTCACAGACGAAGATTTTGGGAAGGCGCTACTCATCAGTCGCAGGCCTGCTGGTGACTAGTCAGGCCTATCTGTGACTGGCAGATCCTCCCACAGTGGGTGCAAGTGAAGGTGTAGTCGGTGCTGGGGGCAAATATATCTATCCTTCTCCTTTTTTCTTTCATGATGGTTCTTTGCTCAGTCACAAAGGTGTCTGTAGCCGTCCTGATGTAGCATCTCCAGACATCATGATCTATGGCCTGCACTTCCCACTGGCGATGGTCGATGTGGCACACAGAGAGGGACTTCTTCAGGGAGTCCTTGAAATGTTTGTACGGGGCCCCTCTGTTCCTTTTACTCGTTGTCAGCTCTCCATACAACACGATCTTGGGCAGGTGACTGTCGTCCATCCGGGCAACATGATCTGTCCAACGCAGTTGGCTTTGCAGGAGGGTGGCCTCAATGCTGGTGATGTTGGCTGTTTCCAGGGCTTCAATGTTTGAGATCCAGTCCTGCCAGCGGATCTTGAGGATGCTGCAGAGGCAGGGCTGATGGAAGCACTCTAGAAGGCGTACATGATGGCAGTATAGTACCCATGACTCGGTGCCATACAGAAGGGTGGTGAGGTTATGGCTTTGTACACTTTGAATTTTGTCTGTGCTCTGAGGCTGTGGTTGCTCCACACTCGTTTGCAGAGTCTGCTGAATGTACTGTTTGCTTTTGAGAGCCGATTGTCCACTTCCTTGTCTATTGTGGCATCAAACGAGATGACGCTCCCCAAATAAGTAAATTGCTTGATGGCATTCAGCTCGGTTCCCTTGATGACAATGCTTGGTGGTCTATATTCTTCTTGGGGTGCAGGTTGATGCAGGACTTCAGTTTTCTTTAAACTGATTTTTATCTGAAGAGTTGTGCTACCTCAGAAAACATGATGTTCTACATTGCAGGTCTAACTGAAGAGCCAGGAGAGCACAGTCATCGATGAAAAGAAGTTCACGGATGAGTTTTTCTTGTGTCTTTGTGTGAGTCTGAAGAAGCCTGAGGTTGAAAAGGCCTCCCTCAGTCCGGAAGCGTATGTAAACTCCCTCCTTAAGGTTTTCCATTGCCTGCTGCAGCATCATTCTGAAAAAGATGATGAATAGGGTGGGGCCAGCACACATCCCTGTTTCACACCATTGGAGATACGGAAGGGACTCGAGAGGTCGCTGTTTTGCTTGACTTGTCAGTACCGATTTTCATGAAACTGCTTCACCATGGCCAGGAACCTGGGTGGGCATCCAAGTTTTTACAAGGATTTTCCACAGTCCATCTCTGCTCACAGTGTCGAATGCCTTGGTGAGGTCTACGAAAGTGACGTACAGGCCTTTGTTTTGTTCACGATGCTTTTCTTGTAAATGTCTGAGTGAAAATACCATATCTGTGGTGCCTCTGTTTGCTCTGAAACTACACTCGCTCTCTGGGAGGATTTCTTCCGCAATGGTAGGCCCAAGCCTGTTCAGAAGTGTTCTAGTCAGGATCTTCCCAGCAATAGAAAAAGGAGGGTGATCCCACGGTAGTTGGAGCAGTCTGATTGTTTTCGTACAAGGTGATGATAACAGCATCACGAAGATCCCGTGGATCCTGCCCTGTTCCCAGCAGGCTGTGAAAAACTCATGGAGCTTTGTGTATATGGCAGGGCCACCATGCTTGAAGGCTTCATGTGGAATTCCATCAGCTCTGGGGGCTTTGTTGCTCTTCATCTGGTTGATGGCGGTCACAGTTTCCTCTAGAGTTGGGCTCTCATCCAGTTCTTCTTTGACAGGCTGTTGTTGGGTGCGATTGATGCAGTATCATACACCTGTACACTTAGTGCTGAAGAGTGTTTCAAAGTGCTCCAACCAGTGATCCAGGACTGACTCCTTGTCGGTGTGTAGGGTCTTGCCATCGGCGCTCCTCAAGGGGTTTTGAGTTTGATATGCTGGTCTAAAGACAGATTTTAGTGCTTCATAGAAACTTCTTATATCACCAGTATCAGCGTACAGTTGAGTTTTTTCCGCAAGTGCGATCCACCAGTCATTTTGGATATTCCTCAGTTTACATTGAAGGGTACTGCATGCTTGACGATAGACTGTCTTTTTCTCTTGGCTGGCTGAGCCAGGTGAGTCTGATGAGCTGACCTTTTTATTGTGAGCAGATCTTGAATTTCCTTGTTATTTTCATCAAACCATTCCCTATTCTTGGTTCTGGGTCTGATGACCTCGTTGGAAGTATCCAGTACTGAAGCTATGATGTGTTCCCTGAGTTCTTCTGGAGTGGAATCAGCAGTGAGATCTGGATGTTCCAGTCTAATCTGTAAGGTTGTTTGATATCTATCTCTGCAAGATGAGGTTTGCAGGTTGCTGACTCGAAATTTCTTTGATGGGTTGTCTCTAAGCCTGTTCTTGGGTTGAAGTGGAAGTTCAGCGGTGAACGAATGAGCCGGTGGTCTGTATGACTGTCAGCACCGGGCATGACTCTGGTATGCAGGAAGTCCTGAAGGTCACACTGGCTCACCAAGGTGTAACCTATCAGGTTCCAGTGTTTAGAGCGGGGATGCACCACGTGGTCTTGAAGCGATCTTTTATTATGGACAGCATAGAGTTCCAAGAGTAAACGTCCATTTTCATTGCAGTTTCCAACTCTATGGTTCCTGAGCACTCCCTTCCATGCCAGGATGTTATGACCCACTCTGACGTTGAAATCGCCAAGGAGACAATTTTGTCCTTGGGAGGGGCATTCAGGATGAGTTCATGGAGATCTGTGTAGAACTTAGCTTTGTCAGCTGGGTTAGCCTTCAGCGTTGGAGCATAAATGCTGATGAGATTTGCATGCTGCTGGTCTTGGAGGGGGAGGCACAGGGGCATGATGTGTTTGGAGTGGCCGATTGGCACACTTGAAAGTTTAGTGGCGATAGTCTTCTTCACCATGAAGCCAACACCGAAGAGGCATTGTTCATCTTGAAGTCTACCTGACCAATAGAGGGTGTAGCCAGCATTGTGTTCTGCCTTGCTAAGAGAAGCAGACCTCATCAGAACTGTTAAAGCATTAGAGAAGGTGCAGAAAAGATTCACGAAAATGGTTCGGGGGATGAGGAACTTCAGTTTAGTTTAGTTTAGTTTTAGTTTAGAGATACAGCACTGAAACAGGCCCTTCGGCCCACCGAGTCTGTGCCGACCATCAACCACCCATTTATACTAATCCTACACTAATCCCATATTCCTACCACATCCCCACCTGTCCCTATATTTCCCTACCACCTACCTATACTAGGGGCAATTGCTAATGGCCAATTTACCTATCAACCTGCAAGTCTTTAGCATGTGGGAGGAAACCGGAGCACCCGGAGGAAACTCACGCAGACACAGGGAGAACTTGCAAACTCCACACAGGTAGGACCCAGAATTGAACCCGGGTCGCTGGAGCTGTGAGGCTGCGGTGCTAACCACTGCGCCGTTATGTGGATAGGCTGGAGAAGCTGGGTCCTTAGAGGAGAAGGTGAAGAGGAGATTTGATAGAGGTGTTCAAAATCATGAGGGGTCTGGACAGAGTAGTTCGCAAATGACACGAAAATTGGTGGTGTCGTAAATAGTGAGGAGGAAAGCCTTAGATTACAGGAAGATACAGATGGGCTGGTAAGATGGGCAGAGCAGTGGCAGATGGAATTTAATCCTGAGAAGTGTGAGGTGATGCATTTTGGGAGGACTAACAAAGCAAGGGAATATACAATGGATGGTATGGGCCTAGGAGGTACAGAGAGTCAGAGGGACCTTGGTGTACTTGTCCATAGATCACTGAAGGCAGCAGCAGAGGTCAATAAGGTGATTAGGAAGGCATACGGGATACTTGCCTTTATTAGCCGAAGCATAGAATATAAGAGCAGGGAGGTTATGATGGACCTGTATAAAACACTAGTTAGGCCACAGCTGAAGTACTGCGCACCCGTTCTGGACACCACACTACAGGAAGGATGTGATTGCACTGGAGAGGGTGCAGAGGAGATTCACCAGGAGGTTGCATGGGCTTCAGCATTTCAGCTATGAAGAGAGACTGAAAAGGCGAGGGTTGTTTTCCTTAGAGCAGAGAAGGCTGAGGGGCGACCTGTTTGAGGTATACAAAATTATGAGGGGCATTGATAGGTTAGATAGGAAGAAACTGTTTCCCTTAGTGGAGGGGTCAATAACCAGGGGGCATAGATTTAAGGTAAGGGGCAGGAGGTTTAGAGGAGATTTGAGGAAAAACTTTTTCACCCAGAGAGCGGTTGGAATCTAGAACACACTGCTTGAAGGGGTGGTAGTGGCAGGAACCCTCACAACATTTAATAAGTATTTAGATGAGCACTTGAAACGCCAAAGCATACAAGGCTACGGGCCAAGTGCTGGAAAATGGGATTAGAATAGTTAGGTGCTTGATGGCCAACACAGACACAGTGAGCCAAAGGGCCTGTTTCTGTGCTGTCTAACTCTATGACTCGATAGAGAGAAACTGTTCCCATCGACCGAAGGATCAGAACCAGAGGACACTGATTTAAAGTGATTGGCAAAAGAAGCAACATCGACATGAGAAAAATCTTTTTATGCAGTGAGCAGTTAGGATCTGGAAAGCTCTGCCTGAGAGTGTGTCAGAGGCAGATTCAATCGAGGCCTTCAAAAGAAAACTGGATAATTAACTGAAGAAAAAAAATTTGCAGGGCTACAGAGAAATGCAGTGGAGTGGGACTACGTGATTTGTTCTTGCAGAGCGCTGATACAGACATGAAGAGCTGAATGACCTTTTTCTGTGCTGTAACCATTCTAGATACTATGATTCAGTGATATAAATACAGCAACGACAAGAGCAGGTCAGAGGCTGGGAATTCTGTGGCGGGAAACTCACCCCCTGACTCCGCAAAACTATCCACCGCATTCAAGGCACAAGTCAAGAGTGTGATGGTATATTGGCCACTTGCCTGGATGAGTGCAACTCCAACAACACTCAAGGAGCTAGACACCATCAGGATAAAGCAACCCACTTGATCAGCACCTCTTCCACCAACATAAACATTCACTCCCTCCACCACTGATGCACAGTGGCAACAGTGTGCACCATATACAAGATGCACTGCAGCAAATTACCGAGCTTCCTTCGACAGCACCTGTCAAACCTGCGACCTCTACCTCCTAGGGGACAAGAGCAGCCACACAACATTCTGACTTGGAACTATATCGCCGTTCCTTCACTGTTGCTGGGTCAAAAACCTGGAACTCCCTTCCTAACAGCACTGCCTGCACCAGATGGACTGCAGCGGTTCAAGAAGGCGTCTCACCACTACCTTTAGGGATGGGCAACAAATGCTGGTCTTGCCAGTGACGTTCACATCCCATGATAGAATAAATAAAACCTTGATTTTAAAATGTTCATCCTTGTTTTCAAATCCCTCCATGGCCTCGCCCTCCCTATCCCCGTAATCTCCTTCAGCCCCACAACCCTCCGAGATATTGGCGCTCAATCTAATTCTGGCTCTTGAGCATTCCCAATATTAACTGCTTCACCATTGATGGCCATTCCTTCAGCTACATAAGCCCTAAGCATGGAAATCCCTCCCTAAATCATTGTCTCGCTAACTCTCTTTCCTCCTTTAAAAAGTTCCTTTCAACCTACCTCTTTGACCAAGATTTTGGCTATGTGCCCCAATATCGCCTTACGGTGCTCAGTATCAAATTTTTCTTTATAACATACTTACGAAGGGCCTTTGGACATTTTATTACATTAAAGGTGCTATATAAATGCAAGTTGTTGTTCTGATTAAGGTTGTACTTTAAATGTTAATAAAACCAATCATTAGAAAAGTTTAAAGCCTTGGATGATCTTAGCTCTAATTACCCTAAATTTTAAAGAGATTTAAACTGAAAACCAATTAAGTTTTAAAGGTGGAGTTTCCCTATCTGACAGCATGCCTTTGGTAGGCATTGTGTTCCAATTTATCCTGGAAAGAGGTAAGTAAATGAGCAGTAAAGACAGCTGTTCAGTAGTCTGCGGCAAGATGATATGTAGGGTGGGAGCGGGTTAAAAGTGCAGGTCAGGGTTTTGGGGTTGCGCAAGGCAGTTGTGTGTTTGGGGAGCTGTGTTGCAATAGGCCAGAACTTTCTCAAATCCAAAGCTGTTCCACCACCGAGAAGGGCAGTGGGACCCCGGGCCAATTATTACTGATGGCGACAAATTAAGAGGCTGCCGCAGGGACTGACATCCAATTGAGGAGGGCAGCCTGCCTCTCAAAATTGCTGGCCCAATTAGAGGGCTGGCAGCTCATCAGCACCACCGGCAGAAGTGGTTGCTGCTGAGGCTGCGGTAAGATGAGGGCACCTCCATGTTGCGGTGCCCTTGAAGGTCAGGTAGGAATTTGTTTTTAATGTACTGGGGCCAATCAGGCAGGGGTCAGAGGGGTAAACCCTCCAGCGGCGGTGTCAGATCCGCAGAGGCAGCCACTGCCACCTGATGGCCCCTCCATAGGCCATGAAATGGAAGGCCTCTGCCAGGAACCCACTTGAAGGCTCCCATGCTTTCCCTGGCAGTCTCCTCTGGTGATCTGGGGGTTGGGGAGGGGGGGGGGGGTGCGGCAGGTCTGTCCCAACTCCAGGAAAGTGCTGGCAAATGCATGAAGTTGCCGTTAATTGGCAAATTAATGGATTTAATTGACCACCCGCCTCTGGTAGGCGGGCGGCCATGCCACTGCCGTTCCCTCTGAGGATATCCTGTGGCAGTGGGAAGACGAGGACTCCCACCTGCCAAGCCATCTCCACATGCTGTTAAAATCCAGCCCATAGTGTAGAATAGGGAATTAGAGGCTTAGAGGCACTGTTAACCAGAGTACAGTGAAGGCTTTGCTGAGGATGTGGAACTTCTTGGAGCATTGTTCTGCAGTCCTGGGAATGAGGGGGTTGACAGTTAGTGCCCAGTGCCACTTCCCTCTCGGTTGCACTTGGTGGTGCCCAGGGGTCTGGGTGTCCTGCCTTCATGGCTCCCCAGTAGGTCCCCATGCCATAATTCTGTCCATGTGTAATAAAGATAGAGGTAAAACATGTAGTATAGTAATTTGACGTAGAAATGAAAAAGCCGAGAATGTTGCTGCCTTACCTTCATGTACCCCAGTGTTCTAAATAGCAGAAGGTGAAGCGTGAGTTAAAAAGCTGCACAGAAATTTCCTGCTGGTTCAACTGCTTTTACACTAATGCTTGCACCAAGAGATATATAAATAAGCAAATTCAGGAAACTTACATGTATTTAGTAGTAACATTTGCGCCACACAAATGACCATCTCAAACAAGAGAGAATCTAACCATCTCCCCTTGACATTCAATGGCATTACCATCGCTGAATCCCCCACTATCAACATCCTGGGGATGACTATTGACCAGAAACTGAACTGGACCAGCCACCTAAACGCTGTGGCTACAAGAGCAGGTCAGAGGTGAGGAATTCTGCGACGGGTAACTCACCTCCTGTCTCTTTAATGCCTGTCCCCCATCTACAAGGTACAAGTCAGGACTGTGATGGAATACTCTCCATTTGCCTGGATGGGTACAGCTCCTGCAACAGTCAAGAAGCTCGACACCATCCAAGACAAAGCAGCCCGCTTGATTGGCACCCCATCCACCACCTTCAACATTCACTCCCTCCACCACTGACGCACAGTGGCAGCAGTGCGTACCATCTACAACATGCACTGCAACTCACCAAGGCTCCTTCGACAGCATCTTCCAAACCCATGACCTCTACCACCTAAAAGGACAAGGGCAGCAGATGCATGGGAACACCAACACCTGCAAGTTTCTCTCCAAACTACACTCCATCCCAACTTGGAACTACATCGCCGTTCTTTACAATCGCTGGGTCAAAATCCTAGAACTCCCTTCCTAGCAGCACTGTGGGTGTACCTGCACCCCAAGGACTGAGAGAATCTAACCATCTCCCCTTGACATTCAATGGCATTATCATCGCTGAATCCCCCACTATCAACATCCTGGGAGTGACCATTGACCAAAAACAGAACTGGACCAGCCAGTGGCTACAGGAGGACTCCCACCTGCCAAGCCATCTCCACATGCTGTTAAAATCCAGCCCATAGTGTAGAATAGGGAATTAGAGGCACTGTTAACCAGAGTAGAGATCAAGAAGCCAACTCACCGCCACCTTCACAAGGGCAGTTAGGGATGGGCAATAAATGCTGGACTTGTCAGAGGTGCCCACATCCCTTGAACAAATTTTTAAAAAATTTTCCTCTGGAGGCCAGTGGAAATGTAAATTATTTTTATTTTCTTAAAGATAAGTGCAACAGCAGTATAAATCACTGACAAAATTCTGGACCAGTGTATTTCAAGAACTTTCAAGGACATTACTATTTTACAAACTAAATTCAACTAACATGAATGCATATGTCGAAACATAATCAAGATCACATTCTTCTCACCTTGTAATATTACATTACATAGGCCCAACAGGTCCAAGCCAGTGTTTATGTTCTACATGAGTCTCTTCCCACTTTAATCCATCTAACCATATCAAAATAACCTTCTATCCTTTCTCCCTCATGTACTTATCTAGCTTCCCTTTGAAAGCACTAACCACCCCTTGTGGTAGCAAGTTCTACAATCTAAACACTCTTTGGGTAAAGAAGTTTCCCCTTAATTGCTTAGTGGATTTATTAATGACTAACTTATTTCTCCTGGTTTTGCACTCCCCCACAGTGAAAACATCTCTACATTTACCCTATCAAACCTATCAATTTTAAAAACCTTTATTAGGTAATTGCTCAGCATTCTCTTTTCTAGAGAAGAGACCCAGCCTGTTCAATCTTCCTGACAGCTTTAACTTCTCAGTTCTGGCATCATCCTTGTAAATGTTTTTTTTGCATCTACTCCAGTGCCTATAATGTCCTTTTTGCAATATGGAGGCCAGACTGTGCACAGTACCCAAGTGTAATCCAACCAAGGTTCACAGTAAGTTTGACATCCACAGCTTCACATCTCCATCTAAAAAAAAACTACAGTTTCTTCTGTACATTTGCCCTAACTCTGGTATAGCACAGTTGACCAGCATATATCTGCTTTGAATTAATCCAATTGGTCAATTTGTATCCAAAAAACTACTCGTGCAGCAGATTTTGAATTGTGGATCAGATAAAGAACCTCACCAGGACTTGAGACAGGTTTTGGGATGTGGGAAGGGGATGAGAGATCTGGCTATGGTGCAGGATATCCACTTTGGTGCCTTTTGGCACGCACTTGCTGACAATTGTCTCACATTGCTTTCTATAAGCTTCACTATGGACAGTTAATTTGTACATAATGATTATCAATTATTTGCTATCATCACTACTATCCAGCATTAATGACCACCATTTCCAAACTTGATCTATCCATCTTCCCTGATCTCCTCCTCCAACAGCCATGTGGCTGCCCCACTGGTTTAAAAGTGATGACATTTTTTGTGCGGTAATTGGTTGATAGATCAATCAGTAAATTGTAGGTACAATTTTATTGTTTAACAAATGTAAACACAAATAAGAATTAGAAGAAAATAAGAAATAGTAGCAGGAGTAGACCACATGGCCCTCAAGCCCGTTTCGCCATTCAATATGATGACAGCTGCTCTTGTACCTCAACTCCACTTTCCTGACCGTTCCCCATACCCCTTCATTCCTGGACAGCTGAAAAAGCTAGCAATCTCAGTCTTAAATATACTCAAAGGCGGAGCAGTCACAACCCTCTGGGGTAGATAATTCCAAAGATTTACAACCCTCTGAGTGAAGGAATTTCTCGTCATCTCAGTCCTAAATGATCAACCCTTTATCCTGAGACTATGACACGTGTTCTGGACTTCCCAGCCAGGGGAAACAATCTCAGTGTCTTCCCTGTCAAGCTCCTTAAGAATCTTGAATGTTTCAATGAGATCGCCTCTCATTCTTCTCAAACTCCAGAGAGTGTAGACACAGTTTACTCATAGGACAACCCTCTTATCCCAGGAACCAATCTAGTGAACCTCCGCTTTACTGACTCCAAGACAAGTATATCCTTCCTTAGATTTGGAGAGCAAATCTGCGCACAGTGCTCCAGGTGTGCTCTCACCAAAGCCCTATATAATTTGAGCAAGACTTCCTTATTCTTGTACTCCAATCTCCTTGCAATAAAGGCCAACATGCTATTTGCCTTCCTAATTGCTTGCTGTACCTGCAGACTGCCACCTTATGCCCACTCACTTAGCAGTATTGATCTGCCCAAGGGCAGGGCCTCCATTCATTTCTCCACGCCTGCACTTTCCTCTTCAGTCACTTGTAAAAGCCTCCATTTTTTAACTTCCATGAGAAATGAGCAATATGACTAGGGAGAAAGTACATGATGTGATTTCCTTCCCATTGCCATCCTCAGGTGTGCTTTAAAGGAAACACAAATCCTCTTCCCAAAGGATTCTCCACCTGTAATCAGCTGTTATCTCTCAAGGTTTTAGCTCTTCTGCCATCACCACTGAAATATCACTGATTCTGCCAACGGCCATGGCTCATAACCTTGAGCGTGGGAGCCTTACCTGGGCCTGGGTTGACCACCCACCGAGGTCTGAAATGACCCAGCTACCATAGCATTCACTTAACCTGCCGATATCTATTTTCAGTAGGGTTAAGAAAGTAAAGTAAGTTTCTTCCAGTCTGTGTGTGGAGCCAGACGATAAGGTAAGGTTTTAAATGATTACTTTTCATCTGTGTTCACTATGGAGAAGGACGATGTAGGTGTAGAGATCAGGGAGGGGGATTGTGATATACTTGAACATATTAATATTGCAAGGGAGGAAGTATTAGCTGTTTTAGTGGTCTTAAAAGTGGATAAATCCCCAGGCCCAGATGAGACGTATCCCAGGCTGTTGTGAGGCAAGGGAGGAGATAGCAGGGGCTTGGACACAAATTTTCAAATCCTCTCCGGCCACTGGTGAGGTGCCAGAGGACAGGAGTTCAGCAAATGTGGTGCCATTATTCAAGAAGGGTAGCAGGGATAAACCAGGTAATTACAGGCCGGTGAGTCCAACATCAGTGGTTTGGAAACTATTGGAAAAAATTCTGAGGGATAAGATTAATCTCCACCTGGAGAGGCAGGGATTAATCAAGGATAGTCAGCATTGCTTTGTCAGGGTGAAGACCGTATCTAACTAACTTCATTGAATTTTTCAAGGAGGTGACTAGATGTGTAGATGAGAGTAAAGCAGTTGATGTAGTCTACATGGACATCAGTAAGGCTTTTGATAAGACCCGCATGGGAGATTGGTTAAGAAGGTAAGAACCCATGGGATCCAGGGCAATTTGGCAAATTGGATCCAAAATTGGCTTAGTGGCAGGAAGCAGAGGGTGATGGTAGAGGGTTGTTTTTGTGATTGGAAGCCTGTGACTAGTGGTTTACCGCAGGGATCGGTGCTGGGACCCTTGCTGTTTGTAGTGTACATTAATGATTTAGACGTGAATATAGGAGGTATGATCAGTAAGTCGCGGATGACATGAAAATTGGTGGTGTCGTAAATAGTGAGGAGGAAAGCCTTAGATTACAGGACGATATAGTGAGATATCTGGTAAGATGGGCGGAGTAGTGGCAAATGGAATTTAATCCTGAGAAGAGGTGATGCATTTTGGGAGGACTAAGAAGGCAAGGGAATATACAATGGATGGTAGGACCCTAGGTAGTACAGAATGTCAGAGGAACCTTGGTGTATTTGCCCATAGATCACTGCAGGCAGCAGCACAGGTAGATAAGGTGGTTAGGAAGGCATATGGGATACTTGCCTTTATCAGCAGAGGCACAGAATATAAGAGCAGGGAGGTTATGATGGAGCTGTATAAAATGCTAGTTAGGCCACAGTTGGAGTACTGTGTACAGTTCTGGGCACTGCACTATAGGAAGGATGTGATTACACTAGAGAGGGTGCAGAGGAGATTCACCAGGATGTTGCCTGGGCTGCAGCGTTTCAGCTATGAAGAGAGACTGAAAGGCCTAGGGTTGTTTTCCTTAGAGCAGAGAAGGTTGAGGGGGGACATGATTGAGGTATACAAAATTATGAGGGGCATTGACAGATTAGATAGGAAGAAACTTTTTCCTTTAGCGGAGGGGTCAATAACCAGGGGCATAGATTTAAGGTAAGGGGCAGGAGGTTTAGAGGAAATTTGAGGAAACAAATTTTCACCCAGAGGGTGGTTGGAATCTGGAACACACTGCCTGAAGAGGTGGTAGAGGCAGGAATGCTCACAACATTTAAGAAGTATTTAGATGAGCACTAGATAGTATTTAGATAGCATAGAAGGCTACGGGCCAAGTGCTGGAAAATGGGATTAGACTAGGTAGGTGCTTGATGGCCAGCACAGACACGATGGGCCGAAAGGCCTGTTTCTGTGCTGTATAATTCTATGACTCTTAGGCAGGGATGATCAGGTTCTACTGCAGAGTAGCTGATTAGTTAAGTATACGAATAGTCCAATCAAGTTGCTGCAGTTTCAGCTTTAAAAAGTATAAGTACAGAGGTCTGGGTGCAGCCTGCAACAGAGTGCAGATTGCAAGCAGAGTGTGGAGATACAAGTTTAGTGAGTGGCGAGTTCGGTGAAGGGAGGAGGAGGTGCTCCTCTTTTCTACTTTTTTCGCCCTCCAGTATTTGGTTCCTGCTTAGGTGCAGTGGAAGCAGCTGGTTGTTGAGTAATTGGTAAGCTATTCTACTTCTAATAAATAGTCCGTAAAGTTAAGGTATGGCAGGCAACTCTGCCGAGTGGCATGTACAGCCTTTGGCATGTGGGAAGTCATGGACGCATCATGTGTCCTAGACAAACAGATCTGCAGGAGGTGTCACCAGCTGCACAAGCTGGAACTCTGGGTTTCGGAATTTGAGTGGCAGCTGGAGTCACTGTGGTGCACCTGCAAGGCAGAGAACTACATGGATTACATGTTTAGGGTGGTGGTCACACCACAGGTTAGGAGCATGCAGGCAGATAGGGGGGAATGGGTGACTGCCAGGCAGTCTAAGCAAACCAGGAAGGTAGTGAAGGAGTCCCCTGAGACGATCTCGCTTGCTAATCGGATTTCCATTTTGGATACTGATGAGAGTAATGGTTCCTCAGAGGACTGCAGTCAAAGCCAATTTTCTGGCACCACAGGTAACTCAGCTACACAGGAGGGGAGGAAGAAGAGTGGAAGAGCAGTAGTCATAGGGGATTCGTTAGTTAGGGGAACAGACAGGCGTTTCTGCGGCAGTTAACATGACTCCAGGATGGTATGTTGCCTCCCTAATGCCAGGGTCAAGAATGTCAGGGAACAGCTAAAAGACATTCTTCTTGGGGAGGGTGAACTGCCAGAGTCCATGGTCCACTTTGGCACCAATGACATAGGTAGGCAGGGGGATGAATCCTGAAACTAGGAAGGAGATTGAAAAGCAGGACCTCAAAAGCAGTAATCTCAGGACTACTCCCAGTCTCACGTGCAAATGAGCAAAGGAATAAGAGAACTGAGCGGTTGAACACGTGGCTGGAGAACTGGTGTAGAAGGGAGGGCATCAGATTTCTGAGGCATCAGGACCAGTTCTGGGGCAGGTGGGACCTGTACAAGATGGACGGGTTGCATCTTAGCAGGACTGGGACTAATATCCTCGCCGGGAGATAGGCTAGTGCTGTTGGGGAGGGTTTAAACTAGATTGGCAGGGGGAAGGGAACCTGAGAGAGAACTCAGATTGGAGGGAAGCAAAACTGGTAGGGGTGTGGGAACCAGGAGCAAATATCAGAGGAGGGACACCTAGGTGCACAGAATACTGGGGGAGATAGATAGCACTAGAGTAGGGAATAGTAAGTTATTAAGTGGGGGCAGAGTAAAGGAGAAAACAATAAAGTTTAAATCAGGGTTAATGTGCATGTATGTGAATGCACGGAATGTGGTTAATAAGATTGGTGAGGTACAGGCACAGATTGTCATGTGGAAATATGATGTTGTGGCTATAACACAGACCTGGCTCAAAGAAGGGCAAAACTGGGTGCTAAATATTCCTGGATGCAAGGTGTTCAGGAGAGATAGGAAAGGGAAAAATGGAGCAGGAGTGGCAGTATTGATTAAGGAAAACAATGTCGTGGTGGAGAAAAAGGAAGTCCCAGAGGGGTCGAGGACAGAATCAATTTGGCTAAAGCTAAGGAACAAAAAAGGTGCTGTTACATTGGTCGGTGTTGTCTATAGACCACCAGCTAGTGGGAAAGACGTGGAGGAAAAAATTTGCAATGAAATTACAGAGAGGTGCAAAAATTATAGGGCAGTTATAATGAGGGACTTTAATTATCCAAACATGGACTGGGATAGTAGTAGTGTAAAGGGCAGTGAGGGGCAAGAGTTCCTCGAGTTCTTCAAGAAAATTTTCTCCAGCCGTATGTTGCTAGTCCAACGAGAAAGGAGGCACTGCTAGAGCTGGTTAATGGGAATGAGATGGGCAAAGTGGATCAAGTATCAGTAGGAGAACATTTAGGGGACAGTGATCATTATCTCAGAAGGTTTAGGCTGGCTATGGAAAGCGGCAAAGAATAATCCAGAATAATAATAATTAACAGGGGGAAAGCCAACTTCAATGGGGTAAGAATGGAGCTGGGGCAAATAAATTGGAGTCAAAAGTTGGCAGAAAAACCAGGAACTGAACAATAGGCTACCTTCAAAGAAGAGATAGTTCGGACACAGTCGAGGTATGTTCCCTCTAAGGGGAAAAGTAGGGCAAACAAATCCAGAGCTCCCTGGATGACAAAATGGGTAGAGATTAAGATAAAGAAGAAAAAGTGTGCTTATGACAGATGTCAGGTAGAAAATACTATTGAGAACCAGGCTGAATATAGAAGATCCAGAGAGGAAGTGAAAAAGCAAAGAGAGCATAAAAAGAGACTGGCCATTAGCATTAAAGGGAATCCCAAAGTTTTCTGGAGACATAAATAGTACAAAAGTGGTAAAAGGAGGAGTGGGGCCGATTTTCTAGGGACCAGAAAGGGGATTTACACATGGAGGCAGAGGGCATAGCTGAGGTATTAAATGAATACTTTGCATCTGTCTTTACCAAGGAAGAAGGTGCAACCCAGGCAATGTTGAAAGAGGAGGTAATTCAGACACTAGAAGGGTTTAAAATTGATAACGAGGACGTATTAGATACGCTGTCTGTACTTAAGGTGGATAAAGCACCAGGACCGGATGAGATGCATCCAAGGAATCTGAGGGAAGTGAGGGAGTCGCAGAGGGACTGGCCATAATTTTTCAGTCTTCCTTAGACTTGGGAGTGGTGCCAGAGGACTGGAGAATTGCAAACATTACACCCTTGTTCAAAAAAGGGTGTGAAAATAAGCCCAACAATTACAAGCCAGTCAGTTTAACTTTGGTGGTGGGGAAATCTCTAGAAAAAATAATTCGGGACAAAATCAATAGTCACATGGACAAATGTGAGTTAATTAAGGAAAGCCAGCATGGATTTCTTAAGGGAAAATCATGATAAACTAACTTGCTGGAGTTTTTTGAGGAGGTAACAGAGGGTTGATGAGGGCAATGCTGTTGATGTGGTGTACATGGACTTTCAAAAGGCATTTGATACACAACAGAGTTCTGAGCAAACTTATAGCTCATGGAATAAAAGGGACAGGAGCAACATGCATATGGAATTGGCTGAGTGACAGGAAACAAAGAGTCGTGGTTAATGGATGTTTTTTGGACTGGAGGAAGGTTTGTAGTGGATTTCCCCAGGGATCAGTATTGGAACCCTTGCTTTTCCTGATATATATTAATGACCTAGACCTTGGTGTACAGGGAACAATTTCAAAGTGTGCAGATGATACAAAACTTGGAAGCATTGTGAACTTCGAGTATAGTGTAGATCTCCAAAAGGAGATAGACAGGTTGGTGGAATGGGCAGAAAGGTGGCAAACGAAGTTCCATGCTGAGAAATGTGAAGTAATTCATTTTGGTAGGAAGAACATGGAGAGACAATATAGAATAAACGGTACAATTCTAAAGTGGTTGCAGGAGCAGAGGGTCCTGGGTGTTTTTGTGCATAAGTTATTGAAGGTGGCAGGACAGGTAGAGAGTGGTTAATAAAACATACAGTATCCTGGTCTTTATTAATAGGACATAGAGTACAAGAGCAAGGAAGTTATGTTGAACTTTTATAAGACACTAGTTCAGCCTCAGCTGGAGTATTGCGTCCAGTTCTGGGCGCCACACTGTGGGGAATATGTGAGGACATTAGAGAGAGTGCAGAAAAGATTCACGAGGAACTTCAGTTACGAAGAAAGATTGGAGAAGTTAGGACTGTTTTCCTTGGAGAAGGGAAGGCTGAGAGGTGATTTATAGAGGTATTCAAAATCATGAGGAGGCTTGACAGAGTAGATAGGGAGAAACTGTTCCCAATCGTGAAAGGATTGAGAACAAGAGGGCACAGATTTAAAGTATTTGGTAAGAGAAGCAAAGGTGACATAAGGAAAAACTTTTTCATTCAGGGAGTAGTTAAGGTCTGGAATGCGCTGCCTAAGAGTGTGGTGGAGGCAGGTTCAATTGAAGCATTCAAAAGGGAATTAGACTGTTATATGAAAAGGATAAATGTGCAGGGTTACGGGGAAAAGGTGCCCTTCTGCACTGTAACAGTTCTGTGATTCTGCCTCTTTCTATCTTCCTCACAGCTTACATTCCCACCTAATTTTGTATCGTCAGCAAACTTAGATACATCACTCTCGATGTCTTCATCTAAGTCATTAACATAAATTAGTAGCTGAGGCCCTAGCACTGATCCTTGTGGCACTCCACTAGTTACAGCTGCCAACTTGAAAATGTTCCATTTATCTGTACTCTCTGTTTCCTGTTGGTAACCAGTCCTTCATCCATTCTAATATATATTAACCCCAACTCCATGAGCCCTTATCTTGTGTATTAACCTTTTGTGAGGCACCTTATCGAATGCCATTTGGAAATCCAAGTATACTACATCTACTGGCTTCCCTTTATCTACCCTATTAGTTACATCCTCAAAAAAGTCTAACAAATTTGTCAAATACAATTTCCCTTTCATAAAACCATGTTGAATCTGTCTGATCATACTCTGATTTTCTAAGTGCATTGTTAAGACTTCCTTAATAGATTCCAGCATTTTCCCAACAATGTCAGGCTAACTGGTCGGTAGCTCCCTGGTTTTCTTTCCCTCCTTTCTTGAATCGCAGCAAAACATTTTCTAACTTCCAATCTGCTGGGACTGCTCTAGAAAATAGAGAATTTTGGAAAATCATAACCACTCTGCAGCTACCTCTTTTAGAACCCTAGGATGTAGGCCATCAGGTCCTGGGGATTTGTCGGCTTTTAATCCTTAAATTTCTCCAATACTTTTCCTCTGCTGAAATTAGCTTAAGTTCCTCACTCTTATTAGCCCCTTGGTTAAGCTCTATTTCTGATATCTAATGTATATATTGTGGGGACAGAATAATATGGGGACATTTAAGGTGAAATAATTAATCAATCATGTACTACTAACAAAATAACCTCGGAGCTGCAGAGACGGCTTATCAGAATTGACTTCATAGTTTCAGGGCTGCACAGACAGCTTATCAGTAGAAGTAGACTAACAAGCAAAAACTAACAGGACAGCTGCAAGCTACTTCATAGTAGCCCATTGTATAGCAATCAGCCTAACGGTCCAAGGAGATAGGGGGGATGAGAAACTGCCAGAGGGGAAGGTGACAAGGCAGTACCCCAATCAGGCCATGACACCAAGAAACTGCAAAGTTTGTTACCAATTGGGGCCATAAAGGGGGTGTCACTGATGTGTATGAAGAACTAAAAGAAAAGGCTTGATTTCGCTGCTCAGGCAGGAGAGAGGAGAGGAGAGGAGAGAAGAGCCCAGGTGTTGTTGTTGTTTGCTTTGCTGATGATGTAACCAAGAAGTACTGCAATAAAGTTTCTTAAAGCTATAGTCGGACTTTGTCTCTCTTTGTGTAACTAGCCCCTTGGTTAAGCTCTATTTCTGATATCTAATGTATATATGACAGACATAAAATGTTTGTTCAACATCTCTGCCATGATAATGTCTCCTGTCTCTGCCTCTAAGGGACCAATGTTTACTTTAGCTACTCTTCTTTTCATACACTTGTAAAAGCTCTTACAATCTGATTTTATATTCCTGGCTAGTTTACTCTCATTCCATTTTTTCCCTTTTCATCAACTTTTTGGTTGCCCTTTTCTCATTTCTAAAACATTCCCAATCTTCAAGCTTACTGATATCCTTGCAACATCATAAGCCTCTTCTTTTAACCTAATATTATCCACGGATGGATCTTTTTTTGCAGAGTTTTTGTTTTTAAATTGAATGTATTTTTGTGAAATATTTTGAATTGTTTCTTTAAATGTTTCCCACTGTTTATTTTCTACCACACCTTTTAGCAACAACCTGAGCCAACACTTCCCTCATGCCTACATAATTGGCTTTAAGTTAAAAATTCCTACTTGGGGCTAGACTATGTTGCTTTGAAACATAATATGGAATTCAATTCTATTATGATCACCTTTTCCCAGAGATTCTTTTACTAGAAGATAACTAATTAAATCTGGCTCATTGCACACTACTACATCCAAAGCTGCTTTATCTCGATTTGTCTCCGCAACATATTGCTCCAGGAAACTGTCGTGAAAGCATTCTACTGTTACGACCAGGTGAGAAAGGGATCTAGGATTCCCTCTCAGGCTTCATGTGCTCTTACCATAACAGGGTTTATTTTTAAACACACTGCTTTTTTTAGCTCCCCCTTGGGAATCCTTGTTCACTGCTTTACAATTATAAGGCAAAGAAACTAGCCAGACAGGTTTCCTTAGGTTTAAAGAAAAAGGGTTGAACTTTATTAGACTTAAACTCTAATTCAGTTAACACCTACTGATATGTGACACGCCCACGATAGCATGCATATGCAATACGCACATGTAGATAGAGACAGAAAAGAGCAAAAGAAATAAATTGCAAAAGTTTGAGGAAATATCTGAAGATGGTTTTGGTTACTGTCCTTCGAGCTCGCTGTAAAGTCCTTGATTGTAGGTAGGTCTTGCTTTTCGTTGGGGCCCAGTATTCTTCTTAAACCTTGTTCAAGGTAGGAGACTTTTACCCCTTGAAGTTCATGTGTCCTCAGTGGGTCCAGTGGCTTGTGAGACAGAAATGGGAGCATACAGGAGAGGTCTTTTCACTCCAGGAACAAACAGTCTTTGAGTTCAAAACTCTTTCTACAATTCAGAAAAACCCAGGTTGCTAAGCAGGTTAGTCATGTGACTAGCTAGTCTGACCATGCCTGTTTGTGGATTCCCGTTCAAGTTGATCCTGGAATGTCTCTTCATACACACAATTCCTGGTGCTCAAAGTCCATTGTGGGTTAAATTGGAGCATGGAATAGCCCCTTTGTCCCTCCAAGCACTGTCTGTTAGTATGCAAATGTTTTTCCAGCCTCGGCTGATCTGTTTACCAAGTCATTACCATGCTCCAGCAACAGTTTAAAATCAATGTTCATATGACAAAATTAATATGCCCCATTCTTGGCAGGTGGGGTGTCTGCATGACACCTCCACATCCAGCGGAATAAAATGCGATTTGAGAAAAGTGCATTTCATTAAAAAGGGTCGAGAGAGAAAATATAAGATTCAGAAAAATCATGCGTCTCTTTCTCATTCATTCAAATTAATTCATAAATCTTCAAACGTATTACAGCCTGTCTTTTCTTGGTGCCAGTGCTGTTTTAAGTACCCCCTTTAAGGCATCCCAATACACATGTGGTTCTTTGGGAAAGTTTTTCTTCAGTTTGCCCATTTCCATGACTACCTCAGGTATTTGTTCCTGTTGCAGTCTGCAAAAAGTCAGTGCCGGGGGATGGGTGGGGGGGCGGGTTTGGTTTAATTAGCCCCAAGCTGCAATTTATTTTCTCATTACAGTCAGTAGTGGGTGGGTCTATCCTGAACTCTCTTTCAGTGCTTTGCTGAGTCATAAAAAGGCTTTTCACTTCAGGGGGTGGGTAGTTGTCTTTTTTTCTGACTGTGGGGGACGATTCTTTGCTAATCTCTCCTTTGTCCTCTGGGACACTCATGCCTGCAGGTATTTGTGCAGACTCTACTGCACTCCTCTCTGGCACTTCAACTAGGCGAAGCATCACCTTCAAGGTTTTGCTGCCTCCTAAAGGTCTTTTTTGTCTCTGCAGGTTCCGGTAAATGCTGTTAGCATCTCTGGTGGGGTGCTTCTAGTGTTTGCATTTACATAGGAGGATGAGGGGTCTAATGTTTCAAATTTTCGGGGTGGGCTGACCGGATAGTAGGGGTTTTTATCCGGGATTCCTCCCAGACTTCCTTTAACCTGCCGTCTTGGTTGCTTTTTCCCCTTCCCTTTCTAAACTTTTCCCAGCCTTATGCCGTCTGTCCCCTTTTGTTTTCGGCAGGTTTTTCTTCATTGATTCATGGGATGTGGGCATCGCTAGCTAGGCCAGCATTTATTGCCCATCCCTAATTGCCCTTGAGAAGGTGGTGGTGAGCTGCCTTCTTGAACTGCTGCAATCCATGTGAGGTAGGGACACCCTCAGTGCTGCTAGGAAGGGAGTTCCAGGATATTGACCCAGCAACAGTGAAGGAACAGTGATATAGTTCCAAGTCAGGATGGTGTGTGACCTGGAGGGCAACTTGCAGGTGGTGGTGTTCCCATGCATCTGCTGCCCTTGTCCTTCCAGTTCGTAGAGGTTGCGTGTTTGGTAGTGCTGTCTAAGGAGCCTTGGTGTGTTGTTGCAGTGCATCTTGTAGATGGTACACACTGCTGCCACTCTATGTTGGTGGTGAGGGAGTGAATGTTTAAGGTGGTGAATGGGATGCTGATCAAGTGGGCTGCTTTGTCCTGGATGGTATCGAGGTGTAGATGTCATATACATGGACTTCAGTAAGGCGTTTGATAAGATTCCCCATGGTAGGCTGATGGAGAAAGTGAAGGCGCATGGGGTCCAAGGTGTACTAGCTAGATGGATAAAGAACTGGCTGGGCAACAGGAGACAGAGAGTAGCAGTGGAAGGGAGTTTCTCAAAATGGAGACGTGTGACCAGTGGTGTTCCACAGGGATCCGTGCTGGGACCACTGTTGTTTGTGATATACATAAATGATTTGGAGGAAAGTATAGGTGGTCTGATTAGCAAGTTTGCAGACGACACTAAGATTGGTGGAGTAGCAGATAGTGAAGGGGACTGTCAGAGAATACAGCAGAATATAGATAGACTGGAGAGTTGGGCAGAAAAATGGCAGATGGAGTTCAATCAGGGCAAATGCGAGGTGATGCATTTTGGAAGATCCAATTCAAGAGTGAACTACACAGTAAATGGAAAAGTCCTGGGGAAAATTGATGTACAGAGAGATTTAGGTGTTCAGGTCCATTGTTCCCTGAAGGTGGCAACGCAGGTCAATAGAGTGGTCAAGAAGGCATACGGCATGCTTTCCTTCATCGGACGGGGTATTGAGTACAAGAGTTGGCAGGTCATGTTACAGTTGTATAGGACTTTGGTTGGGCCACATTTGGAATACTGCGTGCAGTTCTGGTCGCCACATTACCAAAAGGATGTGGATGCTTTGGAGAGGGTGCAGAGGAGATTCACCAGGATGTTGCCTGGTATGGAGGGCGCTAGCTATGAAGAGAGGTTGAGTAGATTAGGATTATTTTCATTAGAAAGACGGAGGTTGAGGGGGGACCTGATTGAGGTGTACAAAATCATGAGAGGTATAGACAGAGTGGATAGCAAGAAGCTTTTTCCCCAGAGTGGGGGATTCAATTACAAGGGGACACGAGTTCAAAGTGAAAGGGGAAAAGTTTAGGGGGGATATGCGTGGAAAGTTCTTTACGCAGAGGGTGGTGGGTGCATGGAACGCTTTGCCAGCGGAGGTGGTAGACGCGGGCACGATAGCGTCTTTTAAGATGTATCTAGACAGATACATGAATGGGCAGGAAGTAAAGAGATACAGACCCTTAGAAAATAGGCGACAGGTTTAGATAGAGGATTTGGATCGGCATAGGCTTGGAGGGCCGAAGGGCCTGTTCCTGTGCTGTAATTTTCTTTGTATCCTAGGATACTACCCTGAGGAACTCCTGCAATGATGTCCTGGAGCTCAGATGATTAACCTCCAACAATCACAACCATCTTCTTTGCACTAGGTATGACTCCAACCAGCGAAGTGTTTTCCCCCTGATTCCCATTGACTTCAGTTTTGCTAGGCTCCTTGATGCCATACTCGGTCAAATGCTGCCTATTTGTCAAGGGCAGTCACTCTCACCTCACCTCTTGAGTTCAGCTCATTTGTCCATGTTTGAACCAAGGCTGTAATGAGGTCAGGAGCTGAGTGGCCCTGGCGGAACCCAAACTGAGCGGCACTGAACAGGTTATTGCTCAGCAAGTGCCGCTTGATGACACTGTTGGTGACACCTTCAATCACTTTGCTGTTGATCAAGAGTAGACTGATAGGGCGGTAATTGGCCAGGTTGGACTTGTCCTGCTTTTTGTGTACAGGACATACCTGGACAATTTTCCACATTGCTGGGTAAATGCCAGTGTTGTAACTGTACTAGAACAGCTTGGCTAGTGGCACGGCAAGTTCTGGAGAACAGGTCTTCAGTACTATTGCCGGAATATTGTCAGGGCCCATAGCCTTTGCAGTATCCAGTGCCTTCAGTCGTTTCTTGATATCACGCGGAGTGAATCGAATTGGCTGAAGTCTGGCATCTGTGATGCTGGAGACTTCAGGAGGAGGCCGAGATGGATCATCAACTCAACACTTCTCGCTGAAGATTATTGAAAATGCTTCAGCCTTATCTTTCGCACTGATGTGCTGGGCTCCCCCCTCATTGAGGATGGGGATATTTGTGGAACCACCTCCTCCAGTTAGTTGTTTATTTGTCCACCACCATTCACAGCTGGATGTGGCAGGGCTACAGAGCTTAGATCTGATCCGTGGGTTATGGGATCGCTGAGCTCTGTCGCATGCTGCTTACGCAGTTTGGCACGCAAGTAGTCCTGGGTTGTAACTTCACCAGGGTGACACCTCATTTTGAGGTATGCCTGGTGCTACTCCTGGCATGCCCTCCTGCACTCTTCATTGAACCAGGGTTCGTCCCCGGCTTGATGGTAATGGTAGATTGGGGGATATGCTGGGCCATGAGGTTACAGATTGTGGCCGAGTACAATTCTGCTGCTGCTGATGGCCCACAGCGCCTCATGGACGCCCAGTTTTGCATTGCTAGATCTGTTCGAACTCTATCCCATTTAGCAAGGTGGTAGTTCCACACAACACGATGGATGGTATCCTCAATGTGAAGTACTGTCATGGATAGATGCCTCTGCGGCAGGCAGACTGGTGAGGACGAGGTCCAGTATGTTTTTCCCTCTTGTTGGTTCCCTCACCTGCTGCCACAGACCCAGTCTAGCAGCTATGTCCTTTAGAACTCAGCCAGCTCGGTCAGTAGTGGTGCTACTGAGCCACTCTTGGTGATGGACATTGCAGTCCCCCACTCAGAATACATTCTGTGCCCTTGCCACCCTCAGTGCTTCCTCCAATTGGTGTTCAACATGGGGGAGTACTGACTCAACAGCTGAGGGAGGGCAGTAGGTGGTAATCAGCAGGAAGTTTCCTTGTCCATGTTTGACCTGATGCCATGAGACTTCATGGGGTCCAGAGTCGATGTTGAGGACTCCCAGGGCAACTCCCTCCTGACTATATCACTGTGCCGCCACCTCTGGTGGGTCTGTCCTGCCGGTGGGACAGGACTCACCCGGGGATGGTGATGGCAGTGTCTGGGACATTGTCTGTAAGGTATCATGCTGTGAATATGACTGTGTCAGGCTGTGCCTGACTAGTCTGTGGGACAGCTCTCCCAACTTTGGCACAAGACCCCAGATGTTAGTGAAGATCAACAGGGCTGGGTTTGCCATTGTCGTGTCCAGTGCCTAGGTCGATGCCGGGTGGTCCATCCGGTTTCACTCCTTTTTATTGACTTCGTAGCGGTTTGATACAACTGAGTGGCTTGCTAGGCCATTTCAGAGGGCATGTAAGAGTCAACCACACTGCTGTGGGTCTGGAGTCACATGTAGACCAGGTAAGGATGGCAGATTTCCTTCCCTAGTCCAGTGACAATACCACTACACCACCGCCTCCCCTTACAGTTCACCAGCCCTCTGCTGCAGGGTCCTCCTAACACCGGTAAGGACTTAGGGGTGCAGGTTTCACTGTTGGTTGGGGTTTCCCCTCAACCTGGCACATGTGGGCAACTCCTGCAGAAGTCCACCAAGTCTTTGTGGAGTTTTGGGCAGTCAAACTGCTGTCTTATGCAGGCTTTGCTCTTTCATATACCAGCATGGACAGCCACTGTAGTCTCGTGGGCCCTTCTTAATATTTCTCTCCGGTACCTCTGTGGCACCACTAACTGGTGAACTACTATCCACTCCTTGCTCTCAGGTCTGTGAGGAGAACTCCATTTCCTCATCTGTACCTCATTCTTTAATTAGTCGCAATCAGGGACTCCCTCTGCTTCACTTTCAGATTGGGCAGCCTGTGCTAACTCTCACAACACTGGGTCAGCTTGCTGAGCCTCAGCTAGGGAAAATTTATTTCATTCACTTCCTGGGTCTTCTAACTTATCAAAGAAAGTCTTGGACAGACAGCCCTCATGGTCATCTGCCTGCGGTGCCAATGCAATCTCCTCTGGGGGAGCTGGTTTGATCATGGTCTGATCCATTACACATTTAGGGAAACTGCAGGGGTACCGTCTCCTGCCAGTGCCCTGTCTCACTGACCTCCTGCGGTATTTCTTTCATTACTGGGGGGGGGCTACCACCTTCACCCCAGCCAGATCATTACCTAGGAGCAGGTCAACCCCATCCACAGGCAAACTAGGGACAATTCCTATGGTCACCGGTCCCGAAACTAGGTCACACTCCAGGTGCATCCGATGTGCAGGGACAGGCATACACTGTCCTCCAATACCATTCACCACCATTTTGGTGTTCACTGCACCCTCTGGGGGAAAGGTCAGGCCTTTTCCCAGTAAAAGGGACCTAGTGGGCCCTATGTTCCTGAGAATTACTATGGGCTTGCTTGCCCCACTCGAGGGGTATGGGGTTACTTTCTCTTCAAACACAAAACCCTGATAGGGAATCCTATTAACTTTTCCTGAACTTGCAGCATTAAGCTTCCTGGGTTGCACTCTTACTGCAGGAAAAGCCACAGCTTGTTCTGCTGTACTTTCCATCAGGGTCCTGTCTTCACTGAGCGGATGTGCCTTGATTAACCCTACCGGTTTTCTCTTTCGTTTGCAGCAGTCAGCTTTTAGATGACCTGCCTTGTTACAATAGAAGCACACAGGTCTCTGGGTCTCCCTCCTGCTCACAGCACCTTCCTTTCTGGCTAAAAGAGGGCTCCCTGTGTTTTTTTCTCCCAGGACTGCTTGGGTTCCTATCACCTTTCCACCTTTTGTCCTTTTCAGATTTGTGGGGGTGACTAGGAAAGGTTCTCCCCTTGGGAAGCCGACTTATAAATTAGAGCAAACTCATCAGCCAGAACAGCCGCTTGCCGGGCTCTCTGAACCCGCTGCTCCTCTACATGGGTCTTTATGAAGAGTGGGAGAGAGTGTTTAAATTTCTCTAATAAAATTACTTCACTGAGATTCTCATAGCTGAGTTGTACTTTAACAGCCCTCAGCTAACTGGTCAAAAGCTAGCTGCTTACTTCTTTCAACCTCCACATAAGTTTGATTAGCTTGCTTTTTGAGGGTTCTAAACTTTTGGCGATAGGCTTCGGGTACTAATTCATATGCCCCAAGGATATCATTTTTTGTCAGTTCATAATTTGATGAACTCTCATCTGGCTACAGGGAATAAACCTCATGGGCTTTTCCTGTTAGTTTGCTTTGTAATAAAAGAGGCCAGGTCTCAGCTGGCCATTTTAGCTGCCTTGCCAGTTTCTCAAAAGACAAAAAAAAACTTCCACATCTTCCTCATTGAATTTTGGGATTAGTTGAGATAGTTTTAACAATTCAATACACAGCCCTGAATTATGCTCCTTCATATTGGCCATGCTTTCACTGGGGTTACTCTGTCACTCCCTAGTTAACTCAAGCCGCTTCAACTCTGTCTCTTCGCATTCTTTCTGGAAGGTTCTTTCTCTGTCTCTCCTCCCCTCTTTGTCTTCACGTTTCTTCTGGAAGGCTCTTTCTTCCTCTCTCACTGTTTCCTCAAATTCAAGTTTCCTCTGTTCAAATTGTATTTTTGCTCGCAATATCCTGTCAGAGTCTATTTCTAACCCTGTTTCTGCTTCTTCAGATTCAAAGGAAAAATGATTGGCCACTAGTCGTAGGAGTTCAGACTTCCAAGCCTTGCCACATATAGTGATCCCACACTGCTTAGCCATTTTCCTCAACTCCTCCAGAGACAGTGCTTTTAACTTATCTCAAGTTACTTCACACTGGCTCGGAGAGCTACTAGCTTCAGTTGCAGACATGTTAGTATTCAAGCACACACAACCACAAGACAACCTGTATTGAAATCTTGGCTTCCCACTTCCAATTTCTCTTGTTTGTCTGTGGGTAAAATTCAGGACGGTAGCCCCCAAATTTCTGTTATGACCAGGTGAGAAAGGAGTCTAAGGTTCCCTCTCAGCCTTCAACTGGACATACCGTAACAGGGTTTAATTTTAAACACACCGTTTTTTTTAGCTCCCCCTTGGGAATCCTTGTTCACTACTTTCCAATTATAAGGCAAAGAAACTAGCCAGACAGGTTTTCTTAGGTTTAAAGAAAAACGGCTGAATTTGATTAAACTTAAACTCTAATTCGGTTAATGCCTATTGATACGCAACGCTCCCATGCTAGCATGCATATGCAATACACACATATAGATAGAGACAGAAAAGAGCAGAAGAAATAAAGTAGAAAAGTTTGATGCAATATTTGAAGATGGCTTTGGTTACTGTCCTTCAAGCTCATTGTAAAATCCTTGATTGAAGGTAGGTCTTGCTTTTCGTTGGGGCCCAGTATTCTTCTTAAACCTTGTTCGAGGAAGGAGACTTTTCTCTCTTGAAGTTCATGTGTCCTCAGTGGGTCCAGAGGCTTGTGAGAAAGAGATGGGAGCAGACAGGCGAGGTCTTTTCACTTCAGGAACAAACAGTCATTCTGAGTTCAAAACTCTTTCTACAATTCAGAAAAACCCAGGCTGCCAAGCAGGTTAGTCATGTGACTAGCTGGTCTGACCACGCCTGTTTGTGGATTCTCTTGTCTTAGCCAACCCTGGAATGTCTCTTCTTACACACAATTCCTGGTGCACATAGTTCATTGTGGGCTAAATTGGAGCACGGCTTAGCCCCTTTGTCCCTCCAAGTACTCCAACAGACTACTGTCTGTTAGTATGCAAATGTTTTTTCCAGCCACGGCTGATCTGTTTAACAAGTCATTTCCTCACTCCAGAAACAGTTTAAAATCAATATTCATATGATAAAATTAATATGTCACATTTTTGGCACGTGGGGGGTCTGCATGACACTACAAATCCATATTCCAGACCACCTGTGTTTACTATTTAAATGGAGGAAAACAATACTAAAGCGCACTCTCAATGTATAAGTGTTAATCAATGCAGCGAGAAAAAAATAATCAGAATATTCCCCATTCAGTAAATTATTTGGTTGTTCTTACCTCTGCTTAAATGGAACATTTTCACTAGGTCACATACATCAAGAGCTGGATTTCCTATATAACAGATGGAAACATAATAAGCTGATCTGTATTTTAATTGGTCTATACAAAAAATGAGACTCAATTATATTTGTTCAACAAAAATAAATGTAGGCAGAGCACAAACCATCTCGAAATTGCAGCAACTCTGTGAAATATGATGAGGCAAACTGGTGGATATTATCAGGCTGGTCTTGCACAACAGCTCTGCCTAATGCCTCTAGCAGAGATTTCAAACCTTCAGGCACTATAAGTTTACTGTGTGAAGGCATCTTGGTAAATTCCTGGTATATCTGAATCAGACAGAGAAAAAAATGATTACAATGCAAGTAAAAATAATCTATTTTGAAAGATTAACCTGACTGTGCTGAATCCATAAGTGAAACCCTTTCCTCAGTACAAAAAATAAAGTACATTCTAGAGGTATTGTAGTACTGATGTCTCTACAAGACAATAAACACATAAGAAACTAAGGTACAACAGGGTAGCTGAGATCTTCCTACTCTCCCCAAAAGAATATCTATGCTAGTCCACGATATGTGCAGCAGAACAATGCAAAAGCCTGAATTAAGCACCACAAATTTTAGAGCAAAGTTAGAGTTTAGGCTAAAAAAACTCAGCAACTTTAAATTAACAGGAGCAGATAGTAACCCCATTACATTCACTGGTTAGGCTACAGAAACCTGAGACAGTTATTTGATGAGGCTCAGGGTTCTTGCTGGTGAATTTATATGTACCTATGTTGCCAATGCAGACACCCAAAGTTCTTTGCCAAAGTTTTCCAACACAGAAGTCAGTGCTATATCAACCTCCTAAATTTAACTAATTACCGTATTAAATTATACCATAAAAGACATGACATTTTGAACCATATTCTAGTAATAATGAAAGGCAATGAATAGCCAGAGAATCACCTGCAATGGCTTCTCTTCCCACTCCCGCATCATTACTTCTGCTGTCCTCCAAGGATCTATCCTTAGTCCCCTCCTATTTCTCATGTACAAGTTGCCCCGCGGTGATATCATCCAAAAACAAGCATGAGTTTTCACATGTATGCTGCCAACACCCAGTTCTACCTCACCACCACTTCTCTAACCCCACCACTAGTACTAAGTTATCAGACTGCTTGTTCAACATCCAATACTGGATTAGCAGAAATGTACTCCTTTTGAATATTGGGAAGACTAAAGCCATTGTCTCTGGTCTCCGCAACAAACTTTGTTCCCTAGCTCCCAACTCCAGCCCTATCCTTGGCAACTGCCTGAGGCTGAGCCAGACAGCTCGCAACCTTGGTGTCACGTCTGACTGTGAGATGAGCTTCAGTGACATATCTGTGCCATCTAACACCACCTATTCCACCTCTATAACATCATCTGACTTTGTCCCCGTCTCAGCTCATCTGCTGCAGTAACTCTCATCCATTCCTTCTTTGTGTTTAGAGGCTGTTATGATCCATGTGGAGATCAACAAACCAAAAGAACCGAATTTACCAAACAGCCCCCCAAAAAAAAAAGGGTCAAGGTTTTACTTTTATAACTTTTACTTTAACAATCAAACCAAAATCAACAAACTAAGATGAAATAAAATAAAACACAAAAAAAAATTTAAAAAGGAAAAAGAAAAAAATAACGAAAAATAAAAGTAAAATGACAGGCCCCCCATTTTACTTTTATTTTTAGTTATTATTTTTCTTTTTCCTTTTTTTAATATATTTTTTTGTGTTTATTTTATTTCATCTTAGTTTGTTCAGTTTGCTTACCCACTGTTGTTTTCATGTTTGTACTTGCGGCTGTTCAATTTTCAGTCCGTTAACACCCTTTCTGTATTAATGCTTTGTCTTTCAACACACCATTAACATATCTTTGCTCCATGACCTTCTGGTCAGCTATTCTGTGACCTTGTCCTATCTTCACCTTCTTCTTTGTTATCTCTTCCCCCACCCCCAATTTACTTGCTTATAACCTTTTACATTTCTAATATTTGCCAGTTCTGAAGAAGGGTCACTGACCTGAAATGTTAACTTTGCTTCTCTCTCCACAATGCTGCCAGACCAACTGAGTGTTTCCAGCATTTCTTGTTTTTATTCCACATTTCCAGCATCCACAGTATTTTGCTTTTAGTTTAACGGGACAGGCTGTTTACAGGTAAAGGGACGTCTGGCAAGTGGGAGGCTTTTAAAAGTGAGATAGGAAGAGTTCAGGGTTGGCATGTTCCTGTTAGATGGAAGGGCAAGGCTGGCATGTTTAGGGAACCTTGGTTGATGAGGGATATTGAGGGTCTGGTCAGGACAAAGAAGGAGGCATATGTCAGGTATAGGCAGCTGGGATCAAGCGAGTCCCTTGAGGAGTATAGGGGATGTAGGAGTACACTTAAGAAGGAAATTAGGAGGGTGAAAAGGGGTCATGAAATTTCCCTGGCAGATAAGATAAAGGAGAAACCTAAAAGATTCTATAAGTATATTAAGAGGAAAAGTGTAGCTAGGGAGAGAGTAGGTCCCCTTAAGGATCAGTGTGGTAATCTATGTGTGGAGCCACGGGAAATGGACGAGGTCTTAAATGAATACTTCTCGTCTGTATTTACCGTGGAGAAGGTCATGGAAGCTAGTGAGTTCAAGGGAAGGAACAGCGATATCCTGGAGCATTTCAACATTACAAAGGAGGAGGTGTTGGAGGTTTTGAAACACATTAAGGTGGATAAATTCTCAGGGCCTGACCAGGTGTATCCTAGGATGCTATGGGAAGCAAGGGAGGAGATTGCTGGGGCCCTGGCAGAGATTTTTGTATCATCGTTAGCCACGGGTGAGGTAGCGGAAGACTGGAGGATAGCTAATGTTGTGCCTTTATTTAAGAAGGGCAGCAGGGATAAACCTGGATAGGAAGGGAATAGAGGGATATGGGCCTCGGAGGTGCAGAAGGTTTTAGTTTAGGCAGGCATCAAGATCGGTGCAGGCTTGGAGAGCCGAAGGGCCTGTTCCTGTGCTGTACTGTTCTTTGTTCTTTGGTTAGGCCGCACTTGGATTACTGTGTGCAGTTCTGGCCGCCGCACTACAATAAGATGTGATTAAGCTGGAGAGGGTTCAGAAAGGATTCACAAGGATGTTGCCTGGTTTGGAGGGCTTGAGTTATGACGAGAGATTGAATAGGCTGGGTCTGTTTTCCCTGGAGCGAAGGAGGCTGAGAGCGGACATGATAGAGGTATATAAAATTATGAGAGGCATAGATAGGGTAGATAGCCAGAGTCTGTTTCCCATGGTAGGGGTGACTAAAACTAGAGGGCATAGATTTAAGGTGAGAGGGAGGAGGTTTAAAGGGGATCAAAGGGGTAAATGTTTCACACAGAGAATAGTGGATATCTGGACTGAGCTGCCAAAGGAGGTGGTGCAGGCAGGAACAGTAACAACATTTAAGAGGCATCTGGACAGGTACTTGAATGAGCAAGGCATAGAGGGATATGGAATTAATGCAGGCAGGTGGGATTAGTATAGAAAGGCAATACGGTCAGCATGGACTCGGTGGGCCGAAGGGCCTGTTTCTATGCTGTACAACTCTATGACACCTAACTATTCTAATCCCATTTTCCAGCACTTGGCCCGTAGCCTTGTACGCTATGGCGCTTCAAGTGCTCATCTAAATACTTATTAAATGTTGTGAGGGTTCCTGCCTCTACCAACTCTTCAGGCAGTGCGTTCCAGATTCCAACCACCCTCTGGATGAAAATGTTTTCCTCAAATCCTGTCTAAACCTTCTGCCCCTTACCTTAAATCTATGGCTCCTGGTTATTGACCCCTCTGCTAAGGGAAAAAGTTTCTTCCTATCTAACCTATCAATGCCCCTCATAATTTTGTATACCTCAATCGTGTCCCCCCTCATCCTTCTCTGCTCTAAGGAAAACAACCCTAGCCTTTTCAGTCTCTCTTCATAGCTGAAACGCTCCAGCCCACATGCCCCTAACGAATAGTTTGGACAAGGTGAAGTTATGATGGTTGGAGAATGGAATGGCAGCAATATTCCGGCAATAGTACTGAAGACCTGTGCTCCAGAACTTGCCGTGCCCCTAGCCAAGCTGTTCCAGTACAGCTATAACACTGGCATCTGCCTTGCAATGTGGAAAATTGCCCAGGTATGTCCTGTACACAAAAAGGAAGACAAGTCCAACCCGGCCAATTACCGCCCCATCAGTCTACTCTCAATCATCAGTAAAGTGATGGAGGGTGTCATCAACAGTGCCATCAAGCGGCACTTGCTTAGCAATAACCTGCTCAGTGACGCTCAGTTTGGGTTCCGCCAGGGCCACTCAGCTCCTGACCTCATTACAGCCTTGGTTCAAACATGGACAAAAGAGCTGAACTCACGAGATGAGGTGAGAGTGACTGCCCTTGACATCAAGGCAGCATTTGACCAAGTATGGCATCAAAGAGCCCTAGAAAAACTGGTCAATGGGAACCGGGGGGAAACCCTCCGCTGGTTGGAGTCATACCTAGCACAAAGGAAGATGGTTGTGGTTGTTGGAGGTCAATCATCTGAGCTCCAGGACATCACAGCAGGAGTTCCTCAGGGTAGTGTCCTAGGCCCTGCTATCTTCAGCTGCTTCATCAATGACCTTCCTTCAATCATAAGGTCAGAAGTAGGGATGTTTGCTGATGATTGCACAATGTTCAGCACCATTCGTGACTCCTCAGATACTGAAGCAGTCCATGTAGAAATGCAGCAAAACTTGGACAATATCCAGGCTTGGGCTGATAAGTGGCAAGTAACATTCGCGCCAAACAAGTGCCAGGCAATGATCATCTCCAACAAGAGAGAATCTAACCATCTCCCCTTGACATTCAATGGTATTACCATCACTGAATCCCCCACTATCAACATCCGAGGGACTACCACTGACCAGAAACTGAACTGGAAAGCTATATAAATACCATGGCTACAAGAGCAGGTCAGAGGCTAGGAATCCTGAGGCGAGTAACTTACCTCCTGACTCCCCAAAGTCTGTCCACCATCTACAAGGCACAAGTCAGGAGTGTGATGGAATGCTCTCCACTTGCCTGGATGGGTGCAGCTCCAACAACACTCAAGAAGCTCGACACCATCCAGGACAAAGCAGCCGCTTCGACAAACATTCACTCCCTCCACCACCGACGCACAGTGGCAGCAGTGTGTACCATCTACAAGATGCACTGCAGCAACGCTCCTTAGACAGCACCTTCCAATCTCATGGCCTCTACCAACTAGAAGGACAAGGGCAGCAAATGCATGGGAACACCACCATCTGCAAGTTTCCCTCCAAGTCACACACCATCCTGACTTGGAACTATATCGCCGTTCCTTCACTGTTGCTGGGTCAAAATCCTGGAACTCCCTTCCTAACAGCACTGTGGGTATACCTACCCGACATGGACTGCAGCAGTTCAAGAAGGCAGCTCACCACAACCTTCTCAAAGGCAATTAGGGATGGACAATAAATGCTGGCCTGGCCAGCGACACCCACATCCCATGAATGAATAAATAAAAAAGGAGAGCTTCAGAGTGGTGAAATCCAGTTGTCAAAAACGCAAAGATTTCAGCAGAGGAGCTGAGGTAGGGGCAGATGCAGGTAACATTATAAAGGTAGAAGTGGTCTTGGTGAAAAAAATAAAAGAAAAACTCACATTTATATGGCACCTTTTATAACTACTGGATGTCTCAAAGAGCTTTACAGCCAATGAAGTACTTTTTGAAGTGTAGTCACTGCTGCAAATGCAAGTACTCAGCAGCCAATTTGCACACAGCAACCTTCCAGCAATACGATAATGACCAGTTAATCTGTTTCAATGCGTTTGATTCAGGGATAAGTATTGGCCAGAACATCAGACCACAACAACCCCCAACTTTTATGCAAAATAGTACCACAGAATCTTTTACATCCACCCAAGCAGGCAGATGGAGCCTCAGTTTAACATCTCATCTGAAAGACAGCACCAACTGCCAGCCTTAAGTTTTGTGCTTTAGCCCTGAAGTGGAATTTAAACCCAAAACCTTAAGACTCAGGGGCGAGAATGCTACCAACTGAGCCACAGCTGACACTGAGGAATATAAAGACAGTAGGAAGGAACTTAAGCAAGGAGTTAGGAGGGCTAAAAGGGGTCATGAAAAGTCATTGACAAACAGGATTAAGGAAAATCCCAAGGCTTTTTATACATATATAAAGAGCAAGAGGGCAATCAGGGAAAGGGTTGGCCCACTCAAGGACAGAGAAGGGAACCTATGCGTGGAACCAGAAGAAGAAATGGGTGAGGTGCTAAATGAGTACTTTGCATCTGTATTCACCAAGGAGAAGGACTTGGGAGGGGCCGAGGGAGGGGAGTGTAGATAGTCTCAGTCATCTCATTATCAAAAAGGAGGAGGTGTTGGGTGTCTTGCAAAGCATTAAGGTAGATAAGTCCCCAGGGCCTGATGGGATCTACCCTAGAATACTGAGGGAGGCAAGGGAAGAAATTGCTGGGGCCTTGACAAAAATCTCTGCATCCTCATTGGCTACAGGTGAGGTCCCAGAGGACTGGAGAATAGCCAATGTTGTTCCTTTGTTTAAGAAGGGTGGTAAGGATAATCCAGGAAATTATAGGCCGGTGAGCCTTACATCAGTGGTAGGGAAACTATTAGAGAGGATTCTTCGGGACAGGATTTACTCCCATTTGGAAACAAACAAACTTATTAGCGAGAGACAGCATGGTTTTGTGAAGGGGAGGTCGTGTCTTACTAATTTGATTGAGTTTTTAGAGGAAGTGACAAAGATGATTGATGAGGGAAGGGCGGTGGATGTTGTCTATATGGATTTTAGTAAAGCCTTTGACAAGGTCCCGCATGGCAGACGGCGCAAAAGGTGAAGTCACACGGGATCAGAGGTGAGCTGGCAAGATGGATACAGAACTGGCTCAGTCACAGAAGACAGAGGGTAACAGTGGATGGGTGTTTTTCTGAATGGAGGGATGTGACTAGTGGTGTTCCGCAGGGATCAGTGCTGGGACCTTTGCTCTTTGTAGTATATATAAATGATTTGGAGGAAAATGTAGCTGGTCTGATTAGTAAGTATGCGGACGACACAAAGGTTGGTGGAGTTGCGGATAGTGATGAGGATTGTCAGAGGATACAGCAGGATATAGATCGGTTGGAGACTTGGGCGGAGAAATGGCAGATGGAGTTTAATCCGGACAAATGTGAGGTAATGCATTTTGGAAGATCTAATGCAGGTGGGAGGTATACAGTAAATGGCAGAACCCTTCGGAGTATTGACAGGCAGAGAGATCTGGGCGTACAGGTCCACAGGTCACTGAAAGTGGCAACGCAGGTGGATAAGGTAGTCAAGAAGGCATAAGGCATATGCTTGCCTTCATTGGTCGGGGCATAGAGTATAAAAATTGGCAAGTTATGTTGCAGCTGTACAGAACCTTAGTTAGGCCACACTTAGAATATTGCGTGCAATTCTGGTTGCCACACTACCAGAAGGACGTGGAGGCTTTGGAGAGGGTACAGAAGAGGTTTACCAGGATGTTGCCTGGTCTGGAGGGCATTAGCTATGAGGAGAGGTTGGAAAAACTCGGATTGTTTTCACTGGACCGACGGAGGTGGAGGGGCGACATGATAGAGGTTTACAAAGTTATGAGCAGCATGGACAGAGTGGATAGTCAGAAGCTTTTTCCCAGGGTGTAAGAGTCAGTTACTAGGGGACATAGGTTTAAGGTGCGAGGGGCAAAGTTTAGAGGGGATGTGCGAGGCAAGTTTTTTACACAGAGGGTGGTGAGTGCCTGGAACTTGCTGCCAGAGGAGGTGGTGGAAGCAGATATGATAGCCACGTTTAAGAGACATCTTGACAAATATATGAATAGGAAGGGAATAGAGGGATACGGGCCCTGGAAGTGCAGAAGGTGTTAGTTTAGGCAGGCATCAAGATCGGCGCAGGCTTGGAGGGCTGAATGGCCTGTTCCTGTGCTGTACTGGTCTTTGTTCTTTGATGGATAAGTTGTGAGCTTTAAAACTCAGTACATTGTTTTCAGCAGAGTTCAGGGTTGATAAGTGGGATAACACTGATATTCGAAAGCATGGCACCTTTTTTATTCATTCATGGGACGTGAGCATCAGTGGCAAGGCCAGCATTTATTTTCCATCCCTAATTACCCTTGAGAAGGTGGTGTTGATCCACCTTCTAAAACCGCTGCAGTCCATGTGGTGTGGTACACCCACTGTGCTGTTGGGGAGGAGGTTCCAGGATTTTGATCCAGTGAAGGAATGGCAATATAGTTCCAAGTCAGGTTGCTATGTGGCTTGGAGGGGAACTTGCAGATGGTGGTGTTCCCATGCGTCTGCTGCCCTTGTCCTTCTAGGTAATAGAGGTTGCAGATTTAGAAGGTGCTATCGATGGAGGCTTGGTGAGTTGCTGCAGTGCATCTTGTAGACACTGCTGCCACTGTGCTTTGGTGGTAAAGGGAGTGAATGTTTAAAGTGGTGGATGGCAGTCAAGCGAGCTGCTTTGTCCAGGATGATGACAAGTTTATTGAGTGTTGTTGGAGCTGCATTCATCCAGGCAAGTGGAGAGTATTCCATCACACTCCTGACTTGTGCCTTGTAGATGGTGAACAGATTATGGGGAGTCAGGAGGTGAGTTACTCATTACAGAATTCCCAGCCTCTAACCAGCTCTTGTAGCCACAGTATTTTTCTGGCTGCTCCAATTAAGTTTCTGGTCAATGGAAACTCCCAGGATGTTGAAGGCAGGTGATTCAGTGATGGTATTGCTGTTGAACATCAAGGGGAAATAGTTAGATTCTCTCTTGTTGGGAGATGGTCACTGTCTGGCACTTATGTGGCGTGAATGTTACTTCAACCCAAGCCTGAATGTTGTCCACATCTTGCTGCATATGGACATGGGCTGCTTCAGTATCTGAGGAGTTACAAATGGTACTGAATACTGTTCAATCATCAGCTAGCAACCCAAATTCTGACCTTATGATGGAGGGAAGGTTGTTCATGAAGTAGCTGAAGATAGTTGGGCCTAGGACACTGCCCTGAGGAACTCTTTGCAGCGATGTCCTGGGGCTGAGATGACTGGCCTCCAACAACCACAAGCATCTTCATTTGTGCTAGGTATGATTCCAACCAGTGTAGAGTTTTCCCCCTGATCCCCATTGACTTCAGTTTTGTTCGGGCTTCTTGATGCCATACTCGGTCATGCTGCCTTGATATCAAGGGCAGTCACTCGCACCTCACCTCTGGAATTCAGCTCTTTTGTCCATATTTGGACCAAGGCTAGAAAGAGGTCTGAAGCAGGGTGGTCCTGGCAGAACTCAAACTGAGCATTGATGAGAAGGTTATTGCTGAATAAATGCTGCTTGATAGCACTTTCAATGATACCTTTCATCACTTTGCTGAGGATTGACAGTAGATTGATGTGGTAATTGGCTGGATTAGATTTATCCTGCTTTTTATAGACAGGACATATCCGGGCGATTTTTCTCATTGTTGGGTAGATGCCATAGGAACATAAGAAATAAGAGGAGTAAACCATACAGCCTTTCAAGCCTGCTCTGCCCTTCAATAAGATCATAGCTGAACTGCTGCCTCAGTTCCATTTTTGTGCCCGCTCCCCATATCCCCTGATTCCCTGAGTGAGCAAAAATCTGTCTATCCCAGCCTTAAATATATTTGATGGAGCATCCACAACCCTCTGGAGTAGAGAATTCCAAAGATTCATAACCCTTTGACTGAAGAAAATTCTCCTCCTCTCAGTCCGAAATGATTGGCCCTTTACTCTGAAACTGTGCCCCCATGTTCTAGATTCCCCTGTTAGGGAAAAGAACCTCTCACTGTCTACCCTGTCAAGCCCCTTAAGAATCTTGAGTGTTTCAATGAGATCACCTCTCATTCTCCTAAACTCCAGAGAGTCCAGTACCAATTTACTCAGCCTCTCATCATAGGACAACACTCTCATCCCAGTAACCAATCTGGCAAACCTTCGCTGTACTGCCTCCATGACAACTATATCCTTCCTTCGATATGGAGACATAAAATACTCATGCATCATTTATCATATCAATAAAAGTAATAGTACATTAGTGACTAAGGTGAGGTCGGGGACATGGCTAGATTTGATCTAATAGCCATACAGAGACAAAGAAAGAGAAAGTGAGAGTTCACTCAGAGAGCGGGAATCAGCTAGAGCAGAGCGGGGCATAAAGAGCCCGAGAGACAGTGAACAAGAGAGGGAGAGGGAGAGAGTTCACTCGGAGAGCAGGAAACAGTGAGAGCAGAGCAGGGCATAAATAGCCTCAGAGAGAGCGAGGGAGAGAGGAACAGAAAGAGAGTTCACTCAGAGAGCTGAAAACAGCGACAGCAGACCGGGGCATAAAGAGCCCAGGAGAGAGAGAGTCCACCGGGAAACAGCGGGAGCAGAGTAGGGCATAAAGAGCCCGGGAGAGAGCAAGAAAAGAGCGAGAATTAATTCAGAGAGCAAGAAACAGCGAGAGCAGAGAGGGGCATAAAGAGCCGAGGAGAGACAGCGTTCACGGGAAACAGCGAGCGCAGAGCAGGGCATAAAGAGCCCAGGAGAGAGAGAGTTTACCAGGAAACAGTGAGAGCAGAGCAGAGCATAAAGAGCGCAGGAGAGAGAGAGTTAACCGAGAAACAGTGGGAGCAGAGTGGGGCTAGCTGCTGCTGCTGCCTGTCTGCCGGCATTCAGAAAGAAAAATTGAGGTGTGACATTAAAGAGAAGCAGGTAGGTGATTGGCTGGTGAGTATTTCCTGGTTATCTAACTAAGAAATAAACTGGTGTGTCTTAGCTTTTTAATTGTAAGGTTAATTACGACCAATAGGTTTATTACATATCAATAAGGTTTATCAGTATTAATAAGGTTTATTAATAGTAGTAAGGTTTATTAGTATTGGTAAAGGTTTATTAGCAGTAACAAGCCTATTAATTGATATCCTGTGCTATGTGGCAACTCCAGGATGCTTTTCGGGTCCTGGATGACCAGATGTGCAGGACGTGTCGTCAGTTGCTGCAGCTTGAGCTCTGGTTTTCGGCACTTGAGAAGCAGCTGGCATCACTGATGTGCATCCGCGAGGATGAGAGCTTCGTGGACAGCGCGTTTATAGATGTGGTCACCCCGCAGCTTAAGAGTATGCAGGCAGAGTGGGAATAGGTGACTGCCAGACATGTAAAAAGAAACAAGTGGCAGTGCAGGAGACACCTGACTGCGTCTCACTCTCCAACAGGTATTCAATTCTAAATATTGAGGAAGGTGTTGGTTTATCTGGCGAGTGCAGCCAGAGCCAAGGCCATGGCACCATAGATGGCTCAGCTGCAGGGGGGGGCACAAGGAAGACTGGAAGAGCCATAGTGATAGGAGATTCAATAGTCAGGGAACAGACAGGCGTTTCTGTGGCTGCAGACGTGAATCCAGGATGGTGTGTTGCCTCCCTGGTCCCATCATCAAGGATGTCACCGAGTGGCTGCAGAGCATCCTGAGTGGAGAGGGTGGACAGCTAGCAGTCGAGGTCCATGTTGGTACCAACGACATAGGCAGAAAGAGGGATGTCGTCCTGTAGAAAGAGTTTATTGAGCTAGGTAAGAAATAGCAAGTAGGAACTCAAAAGTAGTAACCTTCAGATTACTCCCAGTGCCACGCGCAAGTGAGTACTGGAATAGAAGAATAAGACAGATGAATGCGTGGCTGGAAAGTTGGTGCAGAAGGGAGTGCTTTAGATTCCTGGGACATTGGGACCGGCTTTGGGGGAGATGGGACCTGTACAGGCCGCAGAGAGTGCACCTGAACAGAGCCGGGAATGAGTTCCTGGCAAGACACTTTGCTAGTGTTGTTGGGCAGGATTTAAACTAGTATGGCAGGAGGATGGGGACCTGAGGGTAGACTCAGTTGGGGCTAAATCAGAAATTGAAATGGAAGGCAGAAAATTAATGGATGAGTCTGGAAGGCAGGGGAAACAAAGGTTAGAAAAGAAAAAGAGTTTGGCAGTGCTCAAGAGTATCCACTTCAATGCAAGGAGTATAGCAAATAAAGCAGATGAGCTGAGGGCACAGATAGACCTGTGGCAGTATGATATCATAGCTATTACAGAAACATGGCTGAAAGAGGGACAGAAATGGCTACTCAACATTCCTGGTTACAGGGTTTTTAGACGCAATAGGGAGGGGACAAGAAAGGAAGGGAAGAGGCAATCTTGGTCAAAGAAACAATTACAGCTGTGAGGAGGGATGATATGTTGGAAGGTTCATCAAATGAGACCATAAAGAATAAAAAAGGGCAATCACACTGCTGGGAATGTACTACAGACTCCCAAGCAGTCAGAGGGAGATAGAAGAGCAGATACGTAGGCAAATCTCTGAGAATTGCAAAAACAATAGGTCAGTAATAGTAGGGGATTTTAATTACCCCAATATTAACTGGGATGGTTTAGTGTGAAAGGAATTGAGGGAGCAGAATTCTTGAGGTGCATTCAGGAGAACCTTTTTGGTCAGTATATAGCACGTCCAACAAAAGAGGGCGCAGTCTCACTGAGTTTTCGAAAATGAAGATGGGCAGCTGGAAAAAGTGGCAGTGGGAGAGCATTTTGGTGGTGGTGATCATAATTCAGTCAGTTTTAACATAATTATGGAAAAGGACAAGGAAAGAACAGGAGTTAGAGTTCTCAATTGGGAAAAGGCCAATTTTACTAAGCTAAGGTGTGATTGAGCCAACCATCAAGAAGATTGCCTCCCTCAAATCTAAATCAGGGGACACAATCACTGACCAACACAAGCAAATGGACTGGAGGGTGGAACATTACCTAGAACTGTACTCCAGGGAGAATGTTGTCACTGAGACCACCCTCAATGCAGCCCAGTCTCTGCCAGTCATGGATGAGCTGGACGTACAGCCAACAAAATCGGAACTCAGTGATGCCATTGATTCTCTAGCCAGCGGAAAAGCCCCTGGGAAGGACGGCATTACCCCTGAAATCATCAAGAGTGCCAAGTCTGCTATACTTTCAGCACTGCACGAACTGCTTTGCCTTTGCTGGGACGAGGGTGCAGTACCACAGGACATGCGCGATGCCAATATCATCACCCTCTATAAGAACAAGGGTGACCGCGGTGACTGCAACAACTACCGTGGAATCTCCCTGCACAGCATAGTGGGGAAAGTCTTCGCTCGTGTTGCCTTAAACAGGCTCCAGAAGCTGGCTGAGCGTGTCTATCCTGAGGCAGAGTGTGGCTTTCAAGCAAAGAGATACACCATTGACATGCTGTTCTCCCTTCGCCAGCTACAGGAGAAATGCCGTGAACAACATATGCCCCTCTACATTGCTTTCATTGATCTCACCAAAGCCTTTGACCTCGTCAGCAGACGTGGTCCCTTCAGACTACCAGAAAAGATTGGATGCCCACCAAAGCTACTAAGTATCATCACCTCATTCCATGACAATATGAAAGGCACAATTCAGCATAGCGGCAACTCATCAGACCCCTTTCCAATCCTGAGTGGCGAGAAACAGGGCTGTGTTCTCACACCTACACTGTTTGGGATCTTCTTCTCCCTGCTGCTCTCACATGCATTCAAGTCTTCAGAAGAAGGAATTTTCCTCCACACAAGATCAGGTGGCAGGTTGTTCAACCTTGCCCGTCTAAAAGCGAAGACCAAAGTACGGAAAGTCCTCATCAGGGAACTCCTCTTTGCTGACGATGCTGCATTAACATCTCACACTGAAGAGTGTCTGCAGAGACTCATCGACAGGTTTGCAGCTGCCTGCAATGAATTTGGCCTAACAATCAGCCTCAAGAAAATGAACATCATGGGACAGGACGTCAGAAATGCCCCATCCATTAATATCGGCGACCACACTCTGGAAGTGGTTCAAGAGTTCACCTACCTAGGCTCAACTATCACCAGTAACCTGCCTCTCGATGCAGAATTAAACAAGCGTATGGGAAAGGCTTCCTCTGCTATGTTCAAACTGGCCAAGAGAGTGTGGGAAAATGGCGCACTGACACAGAACACAAAAGTCCAAGTGTATCAAGCCTGTGTCCTCAGTACCTTACTCTATGGCAGCGAGGCCTGGACAACGTACGTCAGCCAAGAGCGACGTCTCAATTCATTCCATCTACGTTGCCTCCGGAGAATCCTTGGCATCAGGTGGCAGGACCGTATCTCCAACACAGAAGTCCTCGAAGCGGCCAACATCCCCAGCATATACACCCTACTAAGCCAGCGGCACCTGAGATGGCTTGGCCATGTGAGCCGCATGGAAGATGGCAGGATCCCCAAGGACACATTGTACAGCGAACTCGTCACTGGTACCAGACCCCCCAGCCGTCCATGTCTCCGCTTTAAAGACATCTGCAAACGCGACATGAAGTCCTGTGACATTGATCACAAGTCGTGGGAGTCTGTTGCCAGCGATCGCCAGAGCTGGCGGGCAACCATAAAGGCGGGGCTAAAGCGTGGCGAGTCGAAGAGACTGAGCAGTTGGCAGGAAAAAAGACAGAAGCGCAAGGAGAGAGCCAACTGTGTAACAACTCCAACAACCAATTTTATCTGCAGCACCTGTGGAAGAGTCTGTCACTCTAGAATTGGCCTTTATAGCCACTCCAGGCGCTGCTTCACAAACCACTGACCACCTCCAGGCGCTTACCCATTGTCTCTCGAGACAAGGAGGCCAAAGAAAGAAGAAGGACTGGAAACAGTTACTTGAAGGTAAATCAGTGTCAGAACAGTGGGAGGCATTCAAAGGGGAAATTCAAGACGTTCAGAGTAAACATGTTCCCAAAAAGAAAGAGGGTGAGAATCTAGAACCCCATGGATGTCAAGGAGTCCACAGGGTAAGATAAGGCAGAAAAGGAAAGCTTAAGTCCCACACCGAGAACTCAATACTACAGAAAGCTGAGAGAAATATAGAAAGTGGATGGGTGAAATCAAAAAGGAAATTCGGAAAATTAAGCCAGGGCGTGAAAGAATAATGGCAAGCAAAATCAAGGTGAACACAAAGATGTTTGATCAATACATTAAGAGTAAGAGGATAGCTAAGGTAAGAGAAGGGCCCATAAAAGACCAAAAATGTAACCTACGTATAGGGGAGGAAGATATTGGTATAGTTCTTAATGAATATTTTGCGTCTGTCTTCACAAAAGTCAAGGGGGGGTGCGTGCAATGCAGATATTGCAGTTAAGGAAGAGGGGTGTGAAGTATTGGATATGATAAACATAAGGAGAAAGGAAGTATTAATGGGATTAGCATCCTTGAAAGGTAATAAATCACCACAGCCAGATGAAATGTACACCAGGCTGTTAAAAGAAGCAAGAGAGGAAATAGCGGAAGGTCTGACCATCACTTTCCAGTCCTCACTGGATACAGGTGTGGTGGCAGAGGATTGGAGAACTGCAAACATTGTACCTCTGTTAAAAAAGGGAGTGAGGGCTAGACTGAATAATTACAGGCCAGTCAGTCTAACCTCACTAGTGGGCAAATTATTGGAATCAATTCTAAGGGACAGGATAAATTGTCACTTAGAAGGGCACAGATTAATCAAGATAGTCAGCATGGATTTGTTAAGGGAAGATCTTGTTTGACCAGCTCGATCAAATTTTTTGAAGACGTAACAAGGAAGATTGATGAGGGCAGTGCAGTTGATGTAGTCTACGTGGATTTTAGCAAGGGCTAGAAGGCTAGGAACAGACGACTCCCTTGAGGAATATAAAGACAGTCGGAAGGAACTTAAGCAAGGAGAAAGGAGGGCTAAAAGGGGTCATGAAAAATCATTGGCAAACAGGATTAAGGAAAATCCCAAGGCTTTTTATACGTATATAAAGAGCAAGGGGTAACTAGGGAAAGGGTTGGCCGACTCAAGGACAGAGAAGGGAATCTATGTGTGGAGCCAGAGGAAATGGGCGAGGTACTAAATGAGTACTTTGCAGCAGTATTCACCAAATAGAAGGACTTGGTGGATGATGAGCCGAGGGAAGGGAGTGTAGATAGTCTCAGTCATCTCATTATCAAAAAGGAGGAGGTGTTGGGTGTCTTGCAAAGCATTAAGGTAGATAAGTCCCCAGGGCCTGATGGGATCTACCCCAGAATACTGAGGGAGGCAGGGGAAGAAATTGCTGGGGCCTTGACAGAAATCTTTGCATCCTCATGGGCTAGGTGAGGTCCCAGAAGACTGGAGAATAGCCAATGTTGTTCCTTTGTTTAAGAAGGGTAGAAAGGATAATCCAAGAAATTATAGGCCGGTGAGCCTTACGTTAGTGGTAGGGAAATTATTAGAGAGCATTCTTCGGGACAGGATTTACTCCCATTTGGAAACAAACGAACTTATTAACGAGAGGCAGCATGGTTTTGTGAAGGGGAGGTCGTGTCTCACTAATTTGATTTGAGCTTTTAGAGGAAGTGACGAAGATGATTGATGAAGGAAGGGCAGTGGATGTTATCTATATGGACTTCAGTAAAGCCTTTGACAAGGTCCCTCATGGCAGACTGGTACAAAAGGTGAAGTCCCACTTGATCAGAGGTGAGCTGGCAAGATGGATACAGAACTGGCTCAGTCATAGAAGACAGAGGGTAGCAGTGGAAGGGTGCTTTTCTGAATGGAGGGATGTGACTAATGGTGTTCCGCTGGGATCAGTGCTGTTTGTAGTATATATAAATGATTTGGAGGAAAATGTAGCTGGTCTGATTAGTATGTTTGCGGACGACACAAAGTTTGGAGGAGTTGCGGATAGTGATGAGGATTGTCAGAGGATACAGCAGGATATAGATCAGTTGGAGACTTGGGCAGAGAAATGGCAGATGGAGTTTAATCTGGACAAATGTGAGGTAATGCATTTTGGAAGGTCTAATGCAGGTGGGAAGTATACAGTAAATGGCAGAACCATTAGGAGTATTGACAGGCAGAGAGATCTGGGCGTACAGGTCCACAGGTCACTGAAAGTGGCAACGCAGGTGGAGAAGGTAGTCACGAAGGCATACGGCATGCTTGCCTTCATTGGTCGGGGCAGAGAGTATAAAAATTGGCAAGTCATGCTGCAGCTGTACAGAACTTTAGTTAGGCCACACTTCGAATATTGCGTGCAATTCTGGTCGCACACTACCAGAAGGCCGTGGAGGCTTTGGAGAGGGTACAGAAGAGGTTTACCAGGATGTTGCCTGGTCTGGAGGGCATTAGCTATGAGGAGCGGTTGGAAAAACTCGGATTGTTTTCACTGGAATGACAGAGGTGGAGGGGCGACATGATAGAGGTTTACAAAGTTATGAGCGGCATGGACAGAGTGGATAGTCAGAAGCTTTTTCCCAGGGTGGAAGAGTCAGTTACTAGGGGACATAGGTTTAAGGTGCGAGGGGCAAAGTTTAGAGGAGATGTGCGAGGCAAGTTCTTTACACAGAGGTGATGAGTGCCTGGAACTTGCTGCCGGGGGAGGTGGTGGAAGCAGGTACGATAGCAACGTTTAAGAGGCATCTTGACAAATACATGAATAGGATGGGAATAGAGGGATACGGTCCCGAAGTGCAGAAGGTGTTAGTTTAGACAGGCATCAAGATCGGCGCAGGCTTGGAGTGCCGAATGGCCTGTTCCTCTGCTGTACTGTTCTTTGGACAAAGTCCCACATGGCAGACTGTTTAGAAAAATAAAAACCCATGGGATCCAGGGAAATGTAGCAAGGTGGATACAAAATTGGCTCAGTGGCAAGAAACAAAGGGTAATTGTTGACAGGTGTTTTTGCGACTGGAGGGCTATTTCCAGTGGCGTTCCGCAGGGCACAGTACTGGGTCCCCTGCTTTTTGTGGTATTATATCAATAATTTGGATGTAAATGTAGGGGGCATGGTCAAGAGGTTTTCAGACGACACAAAGATTGGCCATGTGGTAGATCGCAATGAGGATAACTGAAGGCTGCAGTAAACATAGAAACACAGAAAATAGGAGCAGAAGTAGGCCATTCAGCCCTTCGAGCCTGTTCTGCCATTCATTATGATCTTGGCTGCTCATCCAACTCAGTAACCTGTTCCCACTTTCGCCCCATACCCTTTGATCCCTTTAGACTCAAGATCTATATCTAACTCCTTCTTGAAAACATACAATGTTTTGGCCTCAACTGCTTTCTGTGGTAGCGAATTCCACAGTTTCACCACTCTCTGGGTGAAGAAATTTCTCCTCATCTCAGCCCTGAAAGGTTTACCCCGTATTCTTAGACTATGACCCCTGGTTCTGGACTCTCCACCATCAGGAACATCCTTCCTGCATCTGCCCTGTCAAGTCCTGTTAGAATTTTATAGGTTTCTATGAGATCCCCCCTCACTCTTCTGAACTCCAGCGAATGTAATCCTAACCAACTCAATCTCTCCTCGTACATCAGTCCCGCCATCCCAGAAATCAGTCTGGTAAACCTTTGCTGCACTCCCTCTATAGCAAGAACATCCTTCCTCAGATAAGGAGACCAAAACTGCACACAATATTCCAGGGGTGGCCTCACCGAGGCCCTGTACAATTGCAGCAAGACAACCCTGCTCCTATACTCGAATCCTCTCGCTATGAAGGCCAACATACCATTTGCCTTTTTTACTATCTGTTGGACCTGCATGCTTACCTTCAGCGACTGGTGTACGAGAACACCCAGGTCTCGCTGAATATTCCTCTCTCAGTTTATAGTCATTCAGATAATAATCTGCCAAAGTGGATAACCTCACATTTATCCACATTATACTGCATCTTCTTCTTTGGCCTCCTTGTCTCGAGAGACAATGGGTATGTGCCTGGAGGTGGTCAGTGGTGTGTGGAGCAGTACCTGGAGTGGCTATAAAGGCCAATTCTAGAGTGACAGACTCTTCCACAGGTGCTGCAGAAAAATTTGTTTGTCGGGGCTGTTACACAGTTGGCTCTCTCCTTGCGCCTCTGTCTTTTTTCCTGCCAACTGCTAAGTCTCTTCGACTCGCCACACTTTAGCCCCGTCTTTATGGCTGTCCGCCAGCTCTGGCGAACGCTGGCAACTGACTCCCACGACTTGTGATCAATGTCACAGGACTTCATGTCGCGTTTGCAGAAGTCTTTAAAGCGGAGACATGGACGGCTGGTGGGTCTGACACCAGTGGCGAGCTCGCTGTATAATGTGTCTTTGGGGATCCTGCCATCTTCCATGCGGCTCACATGGCCAAGCCATCTCAAGCGCCGCTGACTCAGTAGTGTATATAAGCTGGGGATGTTGGCCGCCTCGAGGACTTCTGTGTTGGAGATACGGTCCTGCCACCTGATGCCAAGTATTCTCCGGAGGCAGCGAAGAGGGGAGATCGGATTGAAATGTTCAAAATTGTGAGGGGCCTGGATAGAGTGGATGTGAAGGGCATATTTACATTAGCAGAGACATCAGTGACTAGGGGGCACAGATTTAAAGTGATTGGTAGAAAGATTCAAGGTGAGATGAGGAAAACTTTTTTCACCCAGAGGGTGGGGGTCTGGAACTCACTGCCTGAAAGGGTAGTTGAGGCAGAAACCCTCATCTCATTTAAAAGGTGCCTGGATGTGTACCTGAAGTGCTGTAACCTGCAGGGCTACTGACCAAATGCTGGAAAATGGGATTAGACTGGGTGGCTCGGCGCAGACATGATGGGCCAAGGATAGAAAACGTTCAGATAAGATAGAGAAGGAACAAAGGGATGTGGGGTCACAATATTGATTAGGGAAGACGTTGTGTTGCGGAAAGAGCAACGGATGGCAGCAAATGGCCACGGATAGAGTTGAACAGTCCCTAGGGAGCTGTCTGCCCAGGAGCCACCATGGTTAGAAAGGGAGGATGTCCTTGAGGGGGTTAGGACAGAATTCATTTGGTTAGAATTGAGCAGCAAAACAAAAGTATGTTCACGCGACGGAGTGTATCTTATAAGGCTCCAAATAGTGAGAGAAAGGGATAAAGGAGCAAATCTGCAGGGAAATCAGAGAGATGTGCAACAACCACAGAGTGGTGATATTGGGGGACTTTACTTTTAGATTAAAGGGAAAGGAGGGGGAGGAATTCTGAAATGTATTCAGGAGAACTTCCTTAATCAGTATGTCCTCGGCCCAAATAGAAAGGAGGCATTGCTGGATCTGGTGCTGGGAAATGAGGAGCTAAGTGGACCAAGTGACTCTGGGGGAGCTTGGTTAACAGTGATCATCATATCAGAAGGTTTAGACTTGTAACGCAGAAAAGCAAGAAACGATATATGGTAGAACATCTAGATTGGAAGAAGACTAATTTCAATGCGATGAGAAGGGATCTAGTCAGGATGAAATGGAACCAAAGACTGACAGGAAAAACTGCAATGGAACAATGGGTTACTTTTAAGGAAGAGATGCTTTAGGTACAGGCTCGGTGCATTATATCATAGGCAAAAGTTAAGGAACCAAAAACAGGGATCCTTGGTTGACAAGGGAGATGGAGAATATGATGAAACAAAAAAATAGGATATATGCTGCATACCAAGTGAATTATTCAAGTGAGAACCAGGCCAAATAAATAGGTTGAGAGGAGCGGTGAAGAGGAAAATAAGACTGACAAAGAGTGAATATGAGAATAGAATGGCAGTCAACATGAAAGGGAACCCAAAAATCTTCTACTGACATGTATACTGTAAACGGGTAGTAAGTGGAATGGGGCCTATGAGGGACAAAGAGGGTGATATATGCTTCGAGGTGCAAGGCAAAGCTAGAATACATAATGAGTACTTTGTATACGTGTTTACTAAGGAAGAGGAGTCTGACAAAATATCAGTAGAAGCGGACAGAATAGAAGCAATGGATAGGGTAAAAATTGAGAGTGAGAAGGTAGTAGAAAGGCTGGCTATGCTTAGAGTAGGTAACTCACCTGGTGCAGCTGGTTTGCATCCAAGGTTGCCAAAGGAAGTGGGGTCGGAGATGGCGGAAGGGCTTGGCAAAAACATCCAATCTTCCCTAGATATGGGGAGGTGCCAGAGGATTGGAGAGTGGCAAATGTAACACCCTTATTCATAAGAAAGGATGTAAGAACAACTGCAGGCAAGTTAGTTTAACATCAGTGATGAGTAAGATTTTAGAAACAATAATCAGGGAAAAAAATCAATAGGCACCTTAGGGAGGTTTCAGCGAATTAAGGATAGCCAACATGGATTTGTAAAAGGCAAATCATGCATGACTAATTTAATTGAATTTTTTGATGATGTAACAGAGAAGGTTGATGAAGGGAATGTGGTGGATGCTATCTATGTGGAATTTAAGACAGTGTTTGTTAAAGTACCGTATAAAAGGCTGGTTAACAAAATTAAGGCTCACGGAATAGGAGGGTCAGTGTCCAATTGGATAAAAAATTGGCTTAAGGACAGAAAATAGCAAGTCACGGTAAATGTTTGTTTTTCAGACTGGAGAATGGTAGACAGTGGTGTTCCCCAAGGGTCAGTGCTGGGACCACTGCTTCTTTTGCTATATATAAATGACTTGGATTTTGGAATACAGAGCAGAATCTCAAAATTTGTCGATGATACCAAACTTAGAAGTGTGGAAAACAGTGAGGATGATACGAACTGCCTGCAACATGACATAGATAGGCTAACAGAATGCGCAGGTAATTGGGAGATGGAATTTAATATTGACAAGTGTGAGGTGATGCATTTTGGCAGAAGGAATAGGGTGAAGCAGTGTACACTTAATGATGCAGTTCTAAAGAGTGTGCAGGAACAGAGGGACCTGGGGGTGTATGTGCATCAATCTCTGAAGGTGGCAGGACATATTGAGAGAGTGGTTATTAAAGCATATGGAATTTTGGGCTTCATTAATAGAGGCACTGAGTACAAAAGTAGGGAAGTTATGCAGAACCTTTATAAGCTCTGATTAGGCCCCACACTTTAAGAAGTTCTGGTCACCACACTTTAAGAAGGATATTGAGGGTCCTTGAGAGGGTGCAGAGGAGATTTACAAGAATGGTTCCAGGGATGGAGGATTTTAGAACAAGGTTAGGTTGGAAAAGCTGGGGTTGTTCTCCTTGGAGCAAAGGGGATTGAGGGGAGATTTGATAGAGGTATACAAGATTATGACAGGCTTAGATAAGTTAGACAAGGAAAACTGTTCCCATTAAACTGATGGTACAAGGACTGGGAGACACAGATTGATGGTTTTGGGCAAGAGATGCAAGGAAATAAGAGAAAGAACTTTTTGTTATGCAGTCGGTGGAAGCAGAAACAATCAATAACTTCAAAAGGAAACAGGATGGACACTTGAAGGAGATAAACTTGCAGAGTTACAGGGATCGAGCGGGGTAGTGAGTCTGACCTGATTGCTCCACGGGGAGCCGGCATGGATTGATGAGCTGAATGGCCTCCTTTTGTGCCATAAATGACTCTATGACCTTTTCATCAGGTTAAGTAGGGCAAGAGGATTGGGAAAAAACTTTTGCTTACTTACTACAAATCCTTTGTTAGGGGATTGTCTTCACTCAGATTTGATTTTGAATTTAAATGATAGCATTTGTAAAAGTATGCAAATTGCCAGGATAAAAGGCTACATTGGTTCTAATGTTTTTAACCAATGCTAACTTATAATTCTGCAGTGTATATACAAAGATATTTTACATGCCTTAAATGCACAGAAAGAATTTTAGAATTACATAGTTGACGGAAAGCGCCTAAAATAAACTACAGCCACCATCATTTAGGGTCACTCATCCTAATTTCTTATATTTACTTCTTATATCTCAGTCAGCAATCATTTTAATACAGTATCACTCTTTTATAAAACTGGGCCAATTTTGTAAGAGTTCATTGAAGTGAACATAGAAGTGCTATTCATCTGTATAGTCAGATCCAGAGATTTACATTACCTGTCAAGATCCAAAAAATATCCCTTTAGTTTTCTTCAGAAAGAATCATATCACCTTGATCCACACTTTCAAGAGCCCTGGAAAATTTTGAATATAGATTTAGTCTTTTTTCAGATTCCAACTGTAATCTTGCACACATAATTTCTCTTTTTTTTTCATTTTAGGAACATGGGAGCTGGAGTAGGCCATTTGGCTATTTGAGCCTGCTGCACTATTCAAGAAGATCAGGGCTGATCTTCTACCTCAATGCCACCTTCCCGACCTATCCCCAAATCCACTAATTCGCTTAGTACCCAAAAAACTATCGACCTCTATCTTGATTATACTCACTGACCGAGCTTCCACAGCTCTCTGGCGGAGAGAATTCCAAAGACTCACAACTCTCTGAGTGAAGAAATTTCTCATCTCAGTCCTAAATAGCCGATCACTTATCCTGAGACTGTGACCCCTTCCCTAAAGGGCACTAGCGAACCAGATGGATTTTTACAACAAACGACAATGGTTTCATGGTCACTATTAGACTAGCTTTTAATTACATATTTCTTAATTGAATTCAAATTTCACCATCTGCTGTGGTGGGATTCAAACCCATGCCCCTAGAGCATTAGTCTTGGTCTCTGGATTACTAGTCCAGTGACTAGTGTTGATTCTGCTTAATCATATTATGATTTTCTAAGTGCCCTGTTACCACGTCCTTAATAATAAATTCTAGCATTTTGCCACTACTGATGTTGAACTAACTGGCCTGTAGTTTCCTATTTTCTCTCTTCCTCCTTTCTTAAATAACAGGGTTATGTTTGTTACCTTCCAATCCTTGGGAACTGTTCTAGAATCTAAGGAAGTTTGGAAGATCAAAACCAATGCACCCACTATCTCTGCAGCTGTCTCTTTTAAAACCGTAGGATGCAGGTCCACTTAGAGTTACAGAGTCACTTACAGCACAGAAAGAGGCCATTCGGCCCGTCGAGCCCATGCCAGCTCTCTGCAGAGCAATCCAGTCAGTGCCACTTCCCCGCTCGATCTCCATAGCCCTGCAAGTTTATTTCCTTCAAGTGCCCATCCAATTTCCTTTTGAAATCAATTCATTGTTTCCACTCCCGCCACCCTCGTGGGCAGCGAGTTCCAGGTCATTACCACTCGCTGCGTGAAAAAGTTCTTCCTCATATTCCCCCGCATCTCTTGTCCAGAACCTTCAATCTGTGTCACCTAGTCCTTGTACTATCAGTTAATGGGAACTTAGTCCCATTAATTTCTCTAATATTATTTATTTACTTATACTGATTTATTTAAGTTCCTCATTCTCATTAGACCCTTGGTTCCCCATTATTTCCAGAATTTGAGTATTGCTGAAAATACAGACATTTTGTCGAAGCTTTTTGTCTTGCACTCATCAGGACAACTCGCAAGAATACCAATGTAAGGGAAACAACAAATTTATACTGTATGAGAAGAGAGTGCTGATTGGTTGGTAAGTGGACTCTGATTGTTAGAGGTGTTGCCATGGAGAACGCACCAGTTTATGGTGACTGACAGTTAACTGCCAAACTTTGTTCGAATTTAAACAAGGCAGATTGACTCTGATTGGTCAAGGCATTGCCCTGAGGAATGAACCAGCGAGTGGCTGTCATTTGACCGAGTATGGCATCAAGGAGCCCTAGCAAAACTGAGGTCAATGGGAATCAGGGGGAAAACCCTCCGCTGGCTGGAGTCATACCTAGCGCAAAGGAAGATGGTTGTGGTTGTTGGAGGTCAATCATCTGAGCTCCAGGACATCACTGCAGGAGTTCCTCAGGGTAGTGTCCTAGGCCCAACCATCTTCAGCTGCTTCATCAATGACCTTCCTTCAATCATAAGGTCAGAAGTGGGGATGTTCGCTGATGATTGCACAATGTTCAGCACCATTCGTGACTCCTCAGATACTGAAGCAGTCCGTGTAAAAATGCAGCAAGACCTGGACAATATCCAGGCTTGGGCTGATAAGAGGCAAGTAACATTCGCGCCACACAAGTGGCAGGCAATGACCATCTCCAACAAGAGAGAATCTAACCATCTCCCCATGACATTCAACGGTATTACCATCGCTGAATCCCCCACTATCAACATCCTGGAGGTTATCATTGACCAGAAACTGAACTGGAGTAGCCATATAAATACTGTGGCTACAAGAGCAGGTCAGAGGCTAGGAATCCTGAGGCGAGTAACTCACCTCCTGACTCCCCAAAGCCTGTCCAACATCTACAAGGCACAAGTCAGGAGTGTGATGGAATACTCTCCACTTGCCTGGATGGGTGCAGCTCCAACAACACTCAAGAAGCTTGACACCATCCAGGACAAAGCAGCCCGCTTGATTGGCACCCCATCAACAAACATTCACTCCCTCCACCACCGACGCACAGTGGCAGCAGTGTGTACCATCTACAAGATGCACTGCAGCAATGCACCACGGCTCCTTAGACAGCACCTTCCAAACCCACGACCTCTACCAACTAGAAGGACAAGGGCAGCAAATACATGGGAACACCGCCACCTGCAAGTTCCCCTCCAAGTCACACACCATCCTGATTTGGAACTATATCGCCATTCCTTCACTGTCACTGGGTCAAAATCCTGGAACCCCCTTCCTAGCAGGACTGTGGGTATACCTACCCCAAATAGACTGCAGCGGTTCAAGAAGGCAGCTCACCACCACCTTCTCAAGGGCAATTAGGGATGGGCAATAAATGCTGGCCTGGCCAGTGACGCCCACATCCATGAATGAATAAAAAAAAACTTATTTTGTTTAGCTGAAATAGACGCAATGTGTGTACATGTTCTTTCTGTCTGCAAAGAACAGGGCCCCGTGTATTAATATATGCAGCTTCCAGTATGCACAAATGCACACACTGTGAGCTCTACTGACAAACTTAAGTTGGTTGTCAGCGTAATTCTTAGCACACTTAGGATTATTTAGAAAATGGTGTCTAATCGCAGAATCACATCTAATGCTGGACACTGTGTTTTGAGTTTTGCAAACAAGGGCTGGTTAGGTACGGCCTGTACCTTGCCCATTGCGAACAGCAGAAGGGACACGTTGTTTGATACGATCCGCCAGTCTTTGAGACGTACGGCCTATATGCCTAGCATCACACTGGCATTGAAATTCATATATCACATTACTCATTTGTGTGATAGGCAGAATATCTTTTTGGCTTGATGGCAGCATCCTGTTCGTGACGAACACCACACTACTGCATAGTAGCAGCGTGAAACAGCTAGCTCCATTCATAAGTTTGTGCGAAATACAGCGAGAAAGGATCTGATCAGGGTAGCCATCGTCACGCAGGATTTCCAGAATGTTTTTGTGTCTTCTACCATGGAGACAGATACATAGTATTTTTTCAATGTCTCTGCCATTTCCATCTTACCCATTATAATTTCATCTGTCTTTGCCTTTAATGGGCCCACATTTACTTTACTAATCTCTTCCTATTTACGTATTTCATTAATCTCAGTTTTAAAAACTGGCAATTGATCAAGCATCAATTGCCAGTTATGGAAGAGAGTTCCAAACTTTATGTATATAAGTGCTTCCTAATTTCACTCCTGAAGCATCTGGCTGTAATCTATGCTCCCTAGTCCTAGACTCCACAACCAGTGGAAATAGTTTCTATCTTCCCTATCCTTCCCCTTAATATCTTGAAAACTTTGTTCAAATCACCTTCTAAATTCCAGGAATACAATCTTCGTTTGTGTAACCTCTCCACATAATTTAATCCTTGGAGTCCAGGTCTGATTCTAGTTAATCTCCATCGGAACAGGAGTAGGCCATTTAGCCCCTCAAGCCTGTTCTGCCATTCAATGAGATCTCTAATCTCTGACCTAACTCCATATACCCGCATTTGCCCCATATCACCTTATACCTTTGGTTAACAAAAAATAATCAATCTCAATTTTAAAATTAACAATTGATCTAGCATCAATTGACATTTGCATGTAGCCGTTTCCTAATTTCACTCCTGAAAGGGCTGTCCCTAATTTTTAGACTTTGCCCCCTAGACCTTAACTCCCCAACCAGTAGAATTCAGCTAGTTACATTACATTGAACTTACAGGACAGAAACAGACCATTTGGCCCAACTGGTCTTTGCCAGTGTTTATGCACCATACGAACCTCCTCCCACACTCCTTCATCGCATCCTATCAACATTTCCTTCTATTCCTTCCTCCCTCATTTGTTTATCCAGCTTCCCCTTAAATGCATTTATGCTATTGGGGCGGCGCAGTGGTTAGCACCGCAGCCTCACAGCTCCAGGGACCAAGGTTCAATTCTGGGTATTGCCTGTGCGGAGTTTGCAAGTTCTCCCTATGACCGTGTGAGTTTTCGCCGGGTGCTCCGGTTTCCTCCCACAGCTGAAGACTTGCAGGTGATAGGTAAATTGGCCGTTGTAAATTGCCCCTAGTGTAGGTAGGTAGTAGGGAATATGGGATTACTGTAGGGTTAGTACAAATGGGTGGTTGTTGGTCAGCAAAGACTCAGTGGGCCGAAGGGCCTGTTTCAGTGCTGTATCTCTAAATAAATAAATATTCACCTCAACTGCTCCCTGTGGTAGCATGTTCACCACTCTCTGGGTAAAGACATTTTTCCATGTTTCCAGTACTTTAGCAGTGCTGGAATGGTTACTAGCAATTTTTCAAAGGAGGAAAGTCATGGGGAAGCTAATACCAGTGCTTATTTGCCTTTAATAGGCTTCCTCCCAATTGTGCTCGAATTTGACTGGAGAATCATGTTCTCCCTCTTTATCCCCCCGACCCTTTACACCTGGGTCACATTCTCCCACCCTTCAGACTAAGGCTGCTTAAAGTGGAGGCTTCTCTCTCCCAGCTGAAGGGAGATTTTGCAGATTTTTCTTATTAATTCACAGGATGTAGGCATCACTGCTTAGACCAGCATTTATTGCCCTTCCCTAATTGCCCTTGAGAAGGTGGTGGTGAGCTGCCGTCTTGAACCACTGCAGTCTATGTGATGAAGATTGTAGCAGTTTTTATACAAAACTGAGTGGCTTGTTAGGCTGTTTCAGAGGGCAATTAAGAGTCAACAACATTGCTGTGGGTCTAGAGACACATATAGGCCAGACTGAATAAGGATAGCAGATTTCATACTTGCATACATACATACAATCCAGTAGTTTCATGATCACCATTACTGATACTAGCTTTTTATTCCAGCTTTAATTAACTGAATTTAAATTTCCAAGCTGCCATGTGGGATTTGAACTCATGCGTCCGGATCATTAGTCCAGGCCAGTAACACAACCATCACGCTATGACACCCTCAATAGCATGATTCCAGCTTCCCAACGACTGGCACAAATCGGTTGCTGTGCTGCCCTCTATAGAGTGAATCCTGGCTTGTCAGATTGGCCAGTTCTCATAGCTACTTCATTCATCCGCTTGTCCATCTGGTCAGCGCAAAATCAGGAAAGTAGCTACTGTGCCACTTAGCTGGCCACAGAAGTAGTGTCATGCTTCTCACTACGTCCTCTTAATACCTTGGTGCATGGCACTGCAATGATTACCAGCCACCTTCAGGTGGACAACAGCCAGGATTCTGTGCTCATAGAATAGGAAGATCAGTGTCCAATTGGATAAAAAATTGGCTTAAGGACAGAAAACAGCAAGTCACAGTAAATGGTTGTTTTTCAGACTGGAAGATGGTAGACTGGGCTGTTCCCCAAGGGTCAGTGCTAGGACCACTGCTTTTTTGCTATATATAAATAACTTGGATATTGGAATACAGAGTAGAATCTCAAAATTTGCCAATGACACCAAACTTGGAAGTTTGGAAAACAGTCAGGACGATATGAACTGCCTGCAACAGGACATAGACAGGCTGGCAGAATGGGCAGAGGTGGCAGATGGAATTTAATACTGACAATCATGAGGTGATGCATTTTGGCAGAAGGAATAGGGAGAGGCAATATATACTTAATGGCACAGTTCTGAAGTGTGCAGTAACAGAGGGTTCAGGGGGTGCATGTGCATCGAACTTTAAATGTGGCAGGACATATTGAGAGAGTGGTTAGCAAAGCATATGGGATCTTGGGCTTCATAAATAGAGGCATTGAGTACAAAAGCAGGGAAGTAATGTGAAACCTTAATGAAGCTCTGGTTAGGCTCCAACTGGAATATTGCATCCAGGTCTGGTCGCCACACTTTAAGAAGGATGTGAAGGTCCTTGAGAGGGTGCAGGGGGGATTTGCCAGAATGGTTCCAGGGATGCGGGATTACGTTTACGTTGGACAAGCTGGGGTTGTTCTCCTTGGAACAAAGGAGATTTAATAGAAGTGTACAAGATTATGATAGGCTTAGATGAGTTAAACAAAGTAAAACTGTTCCCATTGACTAATGGCACAGGGACTATGGGACACAGATTAAAGGTTTTGGGTGAGAGATGCAGAGGGAATGAGAGGAAGAACATTTTTACACAGCGGGTGGTAATGACCTGGAACCCTCCGCCCAGGAGGGTGGTGGAAGCGGAGGCAATACTGACTTCAAAAGGAAATTGGATGGCCACTTGAAGGAAATAGACTTGCAGGACTATGGGGATCAAGCAGACGAGTGGGACTGAATGGATTGCTCCGTAGAGAGCCGGCATGGGTTGAATGGCTTCCTTCTGTGCCGTAAATGATTCTATAACTCATATTAAAGCCTTTATAATAGCAGCAGTCAACTCTCAAAGTGGTGCAGGGAAACACTGTGATACCGAAGAGCAGCACAACCTTATGATGCACAGCTCAGTTAGTTGTCCTTTGCATCCCTCAAAAGTGCTAAATTCTTAGAGATTCTAAGCAGCCTGTTGTCTCCAGAAGGACCCTTCCTGCACCTGATCCACCCATTCTATAATAGCATCTTGTTTATTCAAGCAACAGCTCAGATCCACCCATTCAGGAAAGCGGTATTACTGACACAGTACAGATATTACTGGGTGGATCCTACAGCAGAACGAGTAGGAGGATCTGGGGCAACTCTGAGGAGAAATCGGTCTCTCCCCAGAGTTGATACAAGCACAAAGCCTCAACAGTAAATGGAAACGTCCTGGGGAAAATTGATGTACAGAGAGATTTGGGTGTTCAGGTCCATTGTTCCCTGAAGGTGGCAACGCAGGTCAATAGAGTGGTCAAGAAGGCATACGGCATGCTTTCCTTCATCGGACGGGGTATTGAGTACAAGAGTTGGCAGGTCATGTTACAGTTGTATAGGACTTTGGTTGGGCCACATTTGGAATACTGCGTGCAGTTCTGGTCGCCACATTACCAAAAGGATGTGGATGCTTTGGAGAGGGTGCAGAGGAGGTTCACCAGGATGTTGCCTGGTATGGAGGGCGCTAGCTATGAAGAGAGGTTGAGTAGATTAGGATTATTTTCATTAGAAAGGCGAAGGTTGAGGGGGGACCTGATTGAGGTGTACAAAATCATGAGAGGTATAGACAGGTTGGATAGCAAGAAGCTTTTTCCCAGAGTGGGGGATTCAAATACCAGGGGTCACGAGTTCAAAGTGAGAGGAGAAAAGTTTAGGGGGGATATGCGTGGAAAGTTCTTTACGCAGAGGGTGGTGGGTGCCTGGAACGCGTTGCCAGCGGAGGTGGTAGATGCGAACACGATAGCGTCTTTTAAGATGTATCTAGACAGATACATGAATGGGCAGGAAGTAAAGAGATACAGACCCTTAGAAAATAGGCGACAGGTTTAGATAGAGGATCTGGATCGGCGCAGGCTTGGAGGGCCGAAGGGCCTGTTCCTGTGCTGTAATTTTCTTTGTTCTTTTCTTTGTTCTTTGAGGATCTCAGACCAAGATGTCAGGGCTCAGGCTGTTAAAGATCAATGATTCAAGAGCAATGGTGTCACTTGCAGGTAGTGGAAACAATCTCTTCACTCAGGGTGCTGATGACTGGACAATTGGAGGATTCCAGAGTTTGCACCTGCAATGCAATGAGGGAGGCAGTGAGAAATCTCCTGGTGACTGTGGCACTTCAAAAGATCAATGTAGCAGCCAGCCAAACCTTAGGAGGTGGGTCTAAGAGATGCTGTCATTGCTGTAGTAGCTGCAGTTACTGCTTCCATAGATGGCAATCTGCCAAAGTAGCCATGACATCTCCAAAAACTGTAGTTTCAACATAGCAGATGTGACTCCTGGTCAAATACATGTTCCAGAATTGCACCACTGTGTGCTTACATTTAGCCAGTCCATATCCAACTGTTTATTTCATTCCAGTGGATGTGTTGCCAGCAGAATGATCAGGGCCACAGAGGGATCATGGGTGGGAAATCATGGCAGAAATCGAGGTTGCCATTTTTGGTGTGGTGTGTTTGCTGAGGGGTTCTGCCTCACTTCACTTGCTCTTCTTCTTGGCATTTGTTCACGGACAAAGATTTTGGGAAGGTAGTAGTCATCGGTTGCAGGCCTAGTGGCTAGTCAGGCCTATCCGTGAGTGGCAGATTCTCCCACAGCGGGTACAAGTGAAGGTGTTGTCGATGCTGGGGGCAATTGGAACTATCTTTCACTTCCTTTTCTCTTTCATGATGGTTCTTCCCTCAGTCTCAAAAGGTGTTTGTAGCTCTCCTGATGTAGCACCTCCAGGCATCACAATCTATGGCCTGCGCCTCCCACTGGAAATGGTCGATGTGGCACACAGAGAGGGACTTCTTCAGGGAGTCCTTGAAACGTTTGCATGGGGCCCCTCTGTTCCTTTTGCCCGTGGTCAGCTCTCCATACAATGCGATCTTGGGCAGGCGACTGCCGTCCATCCGGGCAACGTGACCCGCCCAACGCAGTTGGCTTTGCAGGAGGGTGGCCTCAATGCTGGTGATGTTGGCTGTTTCCAGAACTTCAATGTTTGAGATCCAGTCCTGCCAGCGGATCTTGAGGATGCTGCAGAGGCGGCGCTGATGGAAGCACTCTAGAAGGCGTACATGATGGCAGTACAGTACCCATGGCTCAGTGCCATACAGAAGGGTGGTGAGTTTATGGCTTTGTACACTTTGAGATTGGTCTGTGCTCTGAGGCTGTGGTTGCTCCACACTCGTTTGTAGAGTCTGCCGTATGTACTGTTTGCTTTTGAGAGTCTATTGTCCACTTCCTTGTCTATGGTGGCATCAAACAAGATGACGCTCCCCAAATAAGTAAATTGCTTGACGGCATTCAGCTCGGTTCCCTCGATGACAATGCTTGGTGGTCTATATTCTTCTTGGGGTGCAGGCTGATGCAGGACTTCAGTTTTCTTTAAACTGATGTTTCGTCTGAAGAGTTGTGCCGCCTTGAAAAAATGTGTTGTTATACATTGCAGGTCTGACTGACTGTGGGCCAGGAGAGCACAGTCATTGGCCAAAAGAAGTTTACGGATGTGTTTTTCTTGTGTCTTTGTGTGAGTCTGAAGAAGCCTGAGGTTGAAAAGGCCTCCCTCAGTCCGGAAGCGTATGTAAACTCCCTCCTTAAGGTTTTCCGTTGCCTGCTGCAGCATCATTCTGAAAAAGATGATGAATAGGGTGGGGCCAGCACACATCCCTGCTTCACACCATTGGAGATACAGAAGGGACTCGAGAGGTCGCTGTTTTGTTTGACTTGTCAGTACTGATTTTCATGAAACTGCTTCACCGTGGCCAGGAACCTGGGTGGGCATCCAAGTTTTTCAAGGATTTTCCAAAGTCCATCTCTGCTCACAGTGTCGAATGCCTTGGTGAGGTCTACGAAAGTGACGTACAGGCCTTTGTTTTCCTCACGATGCTTTTCTTGTAATTGTCTGAGTGCAAATACCATGTCTGTGGTGCCTCTGTTTGCTCCGAAACCACACTCGTCTCTGGAGGGTTTTCTTCCACAATGGTCGGCCCAAGCCTGTTCAGAGGTGTTCTAGCCAGGATCTTCCCAGCAATAGAAAGGAGGGTGATCCCATTGTAATTGAAGCAGTCTGATTTTTCTCCTTTGTTTTTGTACAAGGTGTTGATAACGGCATCATGAAGATCCCATGGATCCTGCCCTGTTCCCAGCAGGCCGTGAAAAACTCATGGAGCTTTGTGTATAGCGCAGGGCCACCATGCTTCAAGGCTTCAGGAGGAATTCCATCGGCTCCGGGGGCTTTGTTGTTCTTCATCTGGTTGATGGTGGTCACAGTTTCCTCCAGAGTTGGGCTCTCATCCAGTTCTTCTTTGACAGGCTGTTGTTGGGTGCGATTGATGCAGTATCATACACCTGTACAATTGGCGCTGAACTCCGACAAGTGATCGAGGACTGACTCCTTGTCGGTGTGTACAGTCTTGCCATCGGCGGTCCTCAGGGTTTTGAGTTTGATATGCCGTTCCATAGACAGATTTTAGTGCTTCATACAAACTTCTTATGTTGTCAGTATCAGCGTACAGTTGAGTTTTTTCCGCAAGTGCGATCCAGCAGTCATGTTAATGTTCCTCAGTTTACATTGAAAAGTGCTGCATGCTTGACGATAGACTGTCTTTTTCTCTTGGCTGGCTGAGCAAGGCGAGCCTGATGAGCTGACCTTTTTATTTTTAGCAGAACTTGAATTTCCTTGTCATTTTCATTAAACCATTCCCTATTCTTGGAAGTATCCAGTACTGCAGCTTTGATGTGTTCCCAGAATTCTTCTGGAGTGGAATCAGCAGTGAGATCAGGATGTTCCAGTCTAGTCTGTAAGGTTGTTTGATATCTATCTCTGCAAGATGAGGTTTGCAGGTTGCTGACTCAAAATTTCTTTGGGTTGTGTCTCGGCCTGTTCTTGGGCTTAGGTTTGAAGTGGAAGTTCAGCTTTGAATGAACGAGCTGGTGATCTGTATGACAGTCAGCACTGGGCATGACTCTAGTATGCAGGAAGTCCTTTAGGTCACACTGGCGCGCCAAGATGTAACCTATCAGGTTCCAGCGTTTAGAGCGGGGATGCATCCATGTGGTCCTGAAGCGATCTTTTTGTTGAAGGAAGGTGTTGGTTATGGACAGCTGCTTTTCTGTACAGCATTCCAAGAGTAAATGTCTGTTTTCATAACAGTTTCCAACTCCATGGTTTCTGAGCATCCCCTTCCATGCCAGGCTGTCACGGCCCAGTCTGATGTTGAAATCACCAAGGATGATAATTTTGTCCTTGGGAGGGGCTTTCTGGATGAGTTCATGGAGATCTGTGTAGAATTTATCTTTGCCAGCTGGGTTAGCCTTCAGGGTTGGAGCATAAACACTGATGAGGGGTACATACTGCTGGTCTTGGAGGGGCAGGCACAGGGACATGATGTATTCAGAGTGGCCGAGTGGCAGGCTTGAAAGTTTAGTGGCTATTGTCGTCTTCACCATGAAGCCGACACCGAAGAAGCGTTGTTCACCTTGAGGTCTACCTGACCAATAGAGGGTGTGGCCAGTGTTGTGTTCTGTTCAGCTGCCTTGCTCTGAGAAGCAGACCTCACTCAGGGTCGCTATATCAATGTCTAGTCTGGCTAGCTCATGGGTCACCAGGGCTGAGTGTCACTGGGGATAGCTGGTATCACCACAGTCGAGCATTGTTCTCACCTTCCAGCAGGTGAGTTTCAGAATTTTTCTTTTCCCACCTGTTGAAGCGAGGTTAGGAATTCGCGCTTCCTTCTCTGTCGTAGTTTGATCGCATTAAGAGATGCCTGTTGACCGTGGCAAGCCAACTGGGTGGTAGGGAGATGAGCGTTAGTTTAGACCACTTTTTCTAGGCCCCTCTCCAGTTTCGGAGCACGCGATGCTGTCCTTCAAAAAGGCTGCTTGGTTGCTCAGGGTGCTACCAGGTGATGTGGTCTCTAGGTCATCATCAAAACGAACAATATCCTGAGCCGCCTGCATGCAGGATTGGAACTGCGGCTGGCTGTGCCATCTTGCACTTGCCATTTTCACTCCTTTCCCGTCCCTACAGGACTTGTTGAGTTATAGTTGGATGGATTTCCTTCCTGCCTGCGCAGTGGTGCTTTAAGGTGGAGTACAGTTCACGCTGACTGACCCTACCCTTTAAGTGTGGAGCTCATCTGTCATGGCCCAGTGAACTGGGATGGCCGCAGTGACGTCTCCAAGCCCTAGGTTTGCATTCAAGGTTTCCCTCTCCTCGGTGGGCTGTCGACTAAGGCTTGAAGGGTCCTTCCTTCCCTTGCTATTTTATTCATAGCTGGTATACCAACAATTGTAGTCCACGCAATATGGTGTGGTACGCCTTTGGTCCAGAACATGATGGTGACTTGAGCCACTTGGAATCCTTCTGCCCTGGCAGTTACCTTTATCAAGAAAAACATCCGCCCAGGTGGTGTCATGTTCACCATTTCTCCCCTCACTATGTTTCGCCAGCCAGCTGAGACGGTGTACTGGAGTGTGGCGCTTGGAGCCAGCAGTGAGAGCTGGGTGTAGATGAGGACAAGTGATTCCAGTCCATCCTACAAAATTGGATGCAGCTGACTGAAAATACAAGGGTACTACCTCGATCTGAACACCCCTTACACCCCACAATACTTCACCTGCTGGACCATCTAGAAATGGTCAGGTTTCATTAGGAAAGTAGAGCATTTATGTCAGAGGAAGTTGTGAACAGTCTGCTGTTCAGGCCACACCATGGGCTGAATTTTCGACAAGGTCAGAAATGGAAGCAGACAAGGCCTAAAAATTACAAGGCCAACCAGTGTGCCTGTTTCCTGATCCTGTTCCTGATGTTAGCCATTTTGGCTGACGAAGGTTCGTGGCCTGGCAAGGCTGCTCATCCCCAGCAGAAAAACAGGTATTTAGTCTCATTAAGAGCCTTGTAAACCAGCAATTAAGGAGGCTGACTGGGATTTTGCAATTGGCCTCCAGTTTCCTGATGTGACAAGGGGCAGTTTAATTGCCTGGCGGCAGGCACCCAGCGGCAGGCCCTCCCTGTCTGTCTAGGTGGGGGTGCAACCAAAGGCCACCCTGTGCAGGGGCTCCCCTCACCCCCACCCCTCCCCACCCCAGCAAACAGTGGTGGCCTGTTTGACTTCTCTATAATTTAAGTATATTTTTACTTTTTTGTTTAAAGTGGCTGAGAGACCACCTTCCTGTTGAAACACCCTCTCAGTCCCTGCACAGGCTGGGTGGTCATCAGAGCTGGAGGCTCTAGGCTGCGCTGACGGGGCCATGAGCATTAAATGCCGCAATTCTGGCTGCAAACGATCCAGCGGAAGGATTTCCCCTCCATCCTTATGGACCTTCCACCCTAGATCTTGTTTACTTCTGCACTCTAGTACAGCGCAGTGTTGTACTACATGTTGTCATCACAGTCCCTGATATGCCTCAGCAGCACCCAGCTGTCCCAGTGGAGTTGCCGAGGCTCTAGAGCTGCTGGCCCTCTGATTGGGCTGGCAGCATTAAGACACTGCTCACTGTTCTTAATAGTACGGCGAATGCAAAGGCAGCTAATAAGGAGGCTGCCTCCCGGAAGATTGACGAGATGTCCTCACTGCCAGCAGGTTTGAGCTCAGGGACCCCAAAGGCAGTGGCAAATTCAGGCCCATGATGTTAGGCTACACAGGCACCTCTACCTCAGCACCACCCCACTCAGCCCCCTTCACTGCCTCTGTGCTATCAGACCGCTTTCTCCAACATCCAGTCTTGGGTGAATTGCAAATTCCTCCAATTAAACACTGGAAAAACCAAAGACATAAAAGGCAAGGTTGGGAACAGAGCAGAGCAGTGTAAAAGCAGAGGCAAGGCGCAGACCGGAGCAGCATAAAGACAAGGCCGGAAACAGATGGAGCAGTGTAAAAAATGAAGCCAGGAACAGAACGGAGTGCAGCGGAGCAGCATAAAAGGCGATGCCAGGAGTGGAGCAGAGTGAGGCACCATAAAAGGCTAGGGCGGGAGCGGTGCTGAGCAGCATAAAAGGCGAGGCTGGGAGCAGAGCGGAGCAGCATAAAAGGCAAGGCAGGGAGCAGAGCGGAGCAGCATAAAAGGCGAGGCTGGGAGCAGAGCGGAGCAGCATAAAAGGCGAGGCCAGGAGCAGAGCGGAGCAGCATAAAAGGCGAGGCCAGGAGCAGAGCGGAGCAGCATAAAAGGCGAGGCTGGGAGCAGAGCGGAGCAGCATAAAAGGCGAGGCCAGGAGCAGAGCGGAGCAGCATAAAAGGCGGGTCCAGGAGCGGAGCGGAGCAGCATAAAAGGCGAGGCTGGGAGCGGAGCGGAGCAGCATAAAAGGCGAGGCCAGGAGCGGAGCGGAGCAGCATAAAAGGCGAGGCTGGGAGCGGAGCGGAGCAGCATAAAAGGTGAGGCCAGGAGCAGAGCGGAGCAGCATAAAAGGCGGGTCCAGGAGCGGAGCGGAGCAGCATAAAAGGCGAGGCTGGGAGCGGAGCAGCATAAAAGGTGAGGCCAGGAGCAGAGCGGAGCAGCATGAAAGGTGAGGCCAGGAGCAGAGCGGAGCAGCATAAAAGGTGAGGCCAGGAGCAAAGCGGAGCAGCATAAAAGGTGAGGCCGGGAGCAGAGCGGAGCAGCATAAAAGGTGACGCCAGGAGCAGAGCGGAGCAGCATAAAAGGTGAGGCTGGGAGCAGAGCGGAGCAGCATAAAAGGCGAGGCCAGGAGCGGAGCGGAGCAGCATAAAAGGCGAGGCCAGGAGCAGAGCGGAGCAGCATAAAAGGCGAGGCCAGGAGCGGAGCGGAGCAGCATAAAAGGCGAGGCCAGGAGCGGAGCGGAGCAGCATAAAAGGCGAGGCCAGGAGCAGAGTGGAGCAGCATAAAAGGCGATGCCAGGAGCGGAGCGGAGCAGCATAAAAGGCGAGGCTGGGAGCAGAGCAGAGCAGCATAAAAGGCGAGGCCAGGAGCAGAGCGGAGCAGCATAAAAGGTGAGGCCAGGAGCGGAGCGGAGCAGCATAAAAGGTGAGGCCAGGAGCAGAGCGGAGCAGCATAAAAGGTGAGGCTGGGAGCAGAGCGGAGCAGCATAAAAGGCGAGGCCAGGAGCAGAGCGGAGCAGCATAAAAGGCGAGGCCAGGAGCGGAACGGAGCAGCATAAAAGGCGAGGCCAGGAGCGGAGCGGAGCAGCATAAAAGGCGAGGCCAGGAGCGGAGCGGAGCAGCATAAAAGGCGAGGCCGGGAGCGGAGCGGAGCAGCATAAAAGGCGAGGCTGGGAGCAGAGCGGAGCAGCATAAAAGGTGAGGCCAGGAGCAGAGCGGAGCAGCATAAAAGGTGAGGCTGGGAGCACAGCGGAGCAGCATAAAAGGCGAGGCCAGGAGCAGAGCGGAGCAGCATAAAAGGCGAGGCCAGGAGCGGAGCGGAGCAGCATAAAAGGTGAGGCCGGGAGCAGAGCGGACCGGAGCAGCTTGAAAGGCGAGGCTGGGAGTGGAGCTGAGCAGCATAAAGGTGATGGGGTGTTGGCTTTCATTAACAGGGGAATTGAGTTTAAGAGCCGCAAGGTTATGCTGCAGCTCCATAAAGCCCTGGTTAGACCACACTTGGAATATTGTGTTCAGTTCTGGTCGCCTCATTATAGGAAGGATGTGGAAGCTTTAGAGAGGGTGCAGTGGAGATTTACCAGGATGCTGCCTGGACTGGAGGGCATGTCTTATGAAGAAAGGTTGAGGGAGCTAGGGCTTTTCTCATTGGAGCGAAGAAGGATGAGAGGTGACTTGATAGAGGTGTACAAGATGATGAGAGGCATAGAGTGGATAGCCAGAGACGTTTTCCCAGGGCGGATAGGGCTATCACCAGGGGGCATAATTTTAAGGTGATTGGAGGAAGGTTTAGGGGAGATGTCAGAGGTAGGTTCTTTACACAGAGAGTGGTGGGTGCGTGGAATGCACTGCCAACGGTGGTAGTAGAAGCAGATACATTAGGGACATTTAAGCGACTCTTGGATAGGTACATGGATGATAGTAGAATGAAGGGTATGCAGGTAGTTTGATCTTAGAGTAGGTTAAAGGGTCGGCACAACATCGTGGGCCAAAGGGCCTGTACTGTGCTGTACTGTTCTATGTTCTATGCCTTCACAGCTCAAAGATTCAGGAGGGTTGAGTAGGCCACTCGACCCCTCGAGTCTGCTCCGCCATTCAATAAGATCATGGCTGATCAGATAGTAACCTCAACTCCACATTCCCGACGACCCCTAATAACCTTTCACCCCCTTGCTTATCAAGAACCTATCTACCTCTGCCTTAAAAATATTTAAAGACTCTGCTTCCACCGCCTTTTGAGGAGGAGATTTCCAAAGGAAGAAATAATGAGTGCTTGTCAGAAAGGTACGATGATAATCATGGGGGATTTTAATCTACATATACATTGGAAAAATCAGATAGGCAAAGATAGCCTAGATGAGGAGTTCACAGAATGTTTTCAGCATAGTTTCTTAGAACAACACGTTCTGGAGCCAACCAGAGAGCGGGTTATACTAGATCTGGTTGTGCAACGAGATAGGATTAATTAATGACCTCATAGCGACGGTGTCCCTAGGAAGCAGCGATCATAATATGATTGAATTTTACATTCAGTTTGAGAAAGAGAAGAGTGGGTCTAAGACTAGTATTTTAAACTTCAATAAGGGCAATTCTCAGGGCATGAAAGCAGAGCTAGCTAAAGTGAACAGGCAAATTAGGTTAAGGTGTAGGTCAACAGAGATGCAGTGGCAGACATTTAAGGGGATATTTCAGAATACACAGAATAGATACATTCCAACTAGAAAGAAAAATTCCAAGGGGAGGGCCCACTATCCGTGGTTAACTAAAAAAGTTAAAGATAGTATCAAACTTAAAGAGAAAGCATATAATTGTGCAAAGATGGGTGACAGGCCAGATGATTGGACAGAGTATAAAAAATAGCAAAGAATGACTAAAAGACTGATAAGGAGAGAAAGCTGGTAAGAAATATAAAGACAGAGTTTCTACAGATATTTAAAAAGGAGTTAACAAAGTGAGCATTGGTCCTATAGAAAGTGAGTCTGGGGAATTAATAATGGAAAATAAAGAGACGGCAGATGAATTGAACAGGAATTTTGCATCGGTTTTCACCATTGAGGATACATGTAACATCCCAGAAATAGCCGTAGATCAGGAAATGGGAGGGAGGAACTCAAGAAAATTATAATCACAAGGGAAGTGGAACTGCGCAAATTATTGGAGCTGCGGACTGACAAGTCCCCAGGTCCTGATGGACTTCATCCTAGGATCTTAAAGGAAGTGGCTAGTGAGATAGTTGGTGCATTGGTTCTGATTTTCCACAATTCCCTAGATTCAGGGAAGGTTTCATTAGATTGGAAAATAGCGAATGTAACTCCTTTATTCAAAAAGGGAGGGAGACAGAAAGTAGGACTACAGGCCAGTTAGCTTAACATCTGTCTTAGGGAAAATGTTAGAAGCTATTATTAAAGATATTATAGCAGGGCACTTCGAAAAATTCAAGGTAATCAGGCAGAATCAACATGATTTTGTGAAAGGGAAATCATGTTTAACCAATTTATTGGAGTTCTTTGAAGAAGTAACATGTGCTGTGGATAAAGGCGAACTGGTGGATGTATTGTACTTAGATTTCCAGAAGGCATTTGATAAGGTGCCACATCAAAGGTTGTTGCGGAAAATAAAAGCTCATGATGTAGGGGGTAACATTTTGATATGGATATAAAATTGGCTCGCGAACAGGAAACAGAGAATAGGCATAAATGGGTCATCTTCTGGTTGACAAGATGTAACAAGGAGTGTGCCACAGGGATCAGTGCAGGGGCCTCAACTTTTTACAATTTGTATAAATGACTTAGATGAAGGGACAGAAGATATGGTTGCTAAATTTTCTGATGACACAAAGATAGGTAGGAAAGTAACTTGTGAAGAGGACATAAGGAGGCTACAAAAGGGATATAGATAGGTTAAGTGAGTGGGCAAAGACTGGCAAATGGAATATAATATGGGAGAATGTGCAATTGTCCATTTTGGCAGCAAGAGTAAAAAAGTATATTATCTAAATGGTGAGAGATTGCACAGCTCTGAGATGCAGAGGGATTTGGGTGTCCTAGTGCATGATTTTCAAAAGGTCAGTATGCAGGTACAGCAAGTAATTAAGAAAACTAATACAATGCTATCATTTATTGCAAGGGAAATTGAATACAAAAGAAGGGAGGTTATGCTTCAGTTATACAGGGCATTGGTGAGAAGGTTCAGAGAAGGTTTACTAGACTAATACATGGAATAGGCGAGTTGTCTTATGAGGAAAGGTTGGACAGACTTGTAGGCTTGTATCCGCTGGAGCTTAGAAGAGTAAGAGGCAACTTGATTGAAACATATAAGATTCTGAGGGGTCTTAGAGTCAGAGTCATAGAGTTATACAGCACAGAAACAGGCCTTCAGCCCATCATGTCTGTGCCGGCCATCAAGCACCTAACCTAATCCATTCTATTCCCATTTTCCAGCACTTGGCCCGTAACCTTGTAAGCTATGGCGTTTCAAGTGCTCATCTAAATACTTCTTAAATGTTGTGAGCATTCCTGCCTCTACCACCTCTTCACGCACTGTGTTCCAGATTCCAACCACCCTCTGAGTAAAAAGAATTTTCTTCAAATCCCTTCTAAACCTCCTGCCCCTTACCTTAAATCTATGCCCCCTGGTTATTGACCCTTCCGCTAAAGGAAAATGCTTCTTCCTATCTAACCTATCAATGCCCCTCATAATTTTGTATACCTCAATCAGGTCCCCCCTCAGCCTTCTCTGCTCGAAGGAAAACAACCCTAGCCATTTCAGTGTCTCTTCATAGCTGAAATGCTCCCGTCCAGGCAACATCCTGGTGAATCTTATCTGCACCCTCTCCGGTGCAATCACATCCTTCCTATAGTGTGGTGACCAGAACTGTACACAGTACTCCAGCTGTGGCCTAACTAGCGTTTTATACAGCTCTATCATAACCTCCCTGCTGTTATATACTGTGCCTCGGTTAATAAAGGCAAGTATCCTATATGCCTTCCTAACCACCTTATCTACCTGTGCTGCTGCCTTCAGTGATCTATGGACAAGTACACCAAGGTCCCTCTGAGCCTCTGTACTTCCTAGGGCCCTACCATCCATTGTATATTCCCTTGCCTTGTTAGACCTCTCAAAATGCATTACCTCACAATTCTCAGGATTAAATTCCATTTGCCACTGCTCTGCCCATCTATATCGTCCTGTAATCTAAGGATTTCCTCCTCACTATGTAGGTCAACACCAATTTTGTGTCATCTGCAAACTTGCTGATCATTCCTCCAATATTCACATCTAAATCATTAATGTGCACGACAAACAGCAAGGGTCCCAGCACCAATCCCGATGGCACACCACTGGTCACAGACTTCCACTCGCAAAAACAACCCTCGACCATTACCCTTTGCTTCCTGCCACTAAGCCAATTTTGGATCCAATTTGCCAAATTGCCCTGGATCCCATGGGCTCTTACCTTCTTAACCAATCTCCCATGCGGGTCCTTATCAAAGGCCTTACTGAAGTCCATGTAGACTACATCAACTGCTTTACCCTCATCTACACATCTAGTCACCGCGTCGAAAAATTCAATCAAGTCAGTCAGACACAATCTCCCCCTGACAAAGCCATGCTGACTATCCCTGATTAATCCCTGCCCCTCCAAATGGAGATTAACCCTGTCCCTCAGAATTTGTTCCAATATTTTCCCTACCACTGATGTTAAGATTCACCAGCCTGTAATTACCTGGTTTATCCCTGCTACCCTTCTTGAATAATGGCACCACATTCGCTGTCCTCCAGTCCTCTGGTACCTCTCCTGTGGCCAGAGAGGATTTGAAAATTTGTGTCAGAGCCCCTGCTATCTCCTCTCTTGCCTCACATAACAGCCTGGGGTACATCTCATCTGGGCCTGGGGATTTATCCACTTTTAAGCCTGCTAAAACAGCTAATACATCCTCCCTTTCAATGCTAATATGTTCAAGTATATCACAATCCCCCTCCCTGATCTCTACACCTACATCGTTCTTCTCCATAGTGAACACAGATGAAAAGTAATCATTTAAAACCTCACCTATGTCCTCCGGCTCCACACACAGTTTGCCACTTTGCTCCCTAATGGGCCCTACTGTTTCCCTGGTTATCTTCTTGCCCTTAATATACTTATAAAACACCTTAGGATTTTCCTTTATCTTGCCCGCCAGTGTTTTTTCATGTCCTCTCTTCGCTCTCCTAATTAGTTTTTTAAGTACCTCCCTACACTTTCTATACTCCTCTAATGCCTCCGCTGTTTTCAGCGCTCTGAATCTGCCATAAGCCTCCTTTGTATTCCTGATCCAATCCTCTTGACACAATGGATGTGGAAAGGGTGTTTCCTCTTATGGGAGAATCTAGAACTAGGCGTCATTGTTTAAAAATAAGGGGTCGCTTGTTTAAGACAGAGATGAAGAGAAATCTTTTCTCTCAGAGGGTCGTGAGTCTTTGGAATTCTCTTCCTCAAAAGGCAGTGGAAGTAGAGTCTTTGAATATTTTTAAGGCAAAGGTAGATAGATTCTTGATAAGCAAGGGATTGAAAGGTTAATTAGGGGTAGAGGGAATGTGGAGTTGAGGTTACAATCGGATCAGCCATGATCTTATTGAATGGCGGAGCAGGCTCAAAGGGTCGAGTGGCCTACTCAACCCTCCTAATTTGTATATTCGTATGTATTCAATTCCCCTCACCATAAACGATAACATTCTGTTAGCTTTCCTAATTACTTGCTGTACCTGTATACTAACCATTTGCCATTCATGCACTGGGACTCCCAGATCCCTCTGCATCTCAGAGCTCTGCAATCTCTCACCATTTAGATAACATGCTACTTTTTTCTTCTTCCTGTCAAAAAGGACAATTTCGAATTTTCCCATATTATACTTCATTTGCCAGATCTTTTCCCACTCAATTAACCCATCTATATCCCTTTGTAGCACACCACTCGTTACATCTTGCTAACCAGAAAATGATTGATTTATGCCTACTCTCTGTTTTCTGTTCGCTAGCCAATCTTCTATCCATGCCAATATGTTACCCCCTACACCATGAGCTTTAATTTTCTGCAATAACCTTTAATGTGGCACCTTATCAAATGTCTTCTGGAAATCTAAGTACAATACATCCACCGGTTCGCCTTTATCCACAGCACGTTACTTCTTCAAAGAGCTCCAATAAATTGGTTAAACATGATTTCCCTTTCACAAAATCATGTTGATTCTGCCTGATTACCTTGAATTTTTCTAAGTGCCCTGCTATTATGTCTCTAATAATAGCTTCTAATATTTTCACTATGACAGATGTTAAGCTAACTGGCCTGTAGTTCCCTGCTTTCTGTCTCCCTCCCTTTTCTATGTAGCAAGTGGTTATGATCTGGGACGCACTGCCTGAGCATGTGGTGGAGACAGATTCAATCACTGCTTTCAAAAATGGAATTGGATAATTATCTGAAGAGAAAAAATATGCAGGGCTACAGGGAAAGGGCGGGGGAGTGGGACTAAGTGAGGTGCTTTTGCAGTGAGCTGGCATGGACACAACGGGCCAAATTACCTCCTCTGTGCTGCAACCATTCTATGAGTCTATGACATTGTCTTCTCCCTCCAAAAACTTTGTTCCCACACTACTGACTCCATCAGTCTCCCTGGCCTCAGTCCCAGGATGAAGCAGACTATTCACTCAGCATCCTATTTAACTATAAGCTGACCTTCCAACATCATATCCTCTCCATCACAAAGATCATCTATTTGCACCTCCACAACACTGTACGTCTCTGCCTTCCCTCAGTTCATCTGTTGCTGAAAGCCTCATCCATGCTTTTGTAACCTCCAGACTCAACTATTCCAATACTTTCCTGGCCAACCTCCGGTTTTCCACCATCAATGAACTTGAAAGTTCATTCTAAACTGCTGCATGTATGTTAACTCGCAGCAAGTCCTATTCACCCACTGCCCATTCTCTGAGCTCAGTGTTCTCTCTGTGCATTCGCTAAGCTCAGTGTTCACGCTGTGCATTCTCTGATCCAGAGTGTTGGTGCTCTGCATTCTCTGTAATCGGTAGTGTCAACATTATATCTTGACTGGGTTCAACACCGTCAATTTTTACATGACACTGACAACACCCAGTTCTACCTCACCAGCGCCTCTCTTCACCCTCCACTGTTTCTAAATGGTCACACTGCTCAATGAGAAGAAGTGTCCTCCAACTAAATATTGGGAAGACCAAAGACACAGTCTTCGTTCCCTGCCATAAACTCTGTTCTCTAGCCACCCCTGAGATGAGCTGCCGACCAAATAACTCACACCAAGTCCCATGTACACTGGATCTCAGTCTAGCAATGCCTCAATTATAAAATTCCAATTGTTTTCAAATCAATCTATGGCCTCACCCCTCCCTATCTCTGTAATCTCCTCCAGCCCCACAACCCTTCAAGATATCTGCACTCCACCAATTCTGGCCTCTTGTGCATCCCTGATTTTAATCACAACAGCTTTAGCGGCTATGCTTGCAGCTGCCAAGACCATAACTTCCAGAATTCCCTCCCTAAACCACTCTTTAAGAGTATCTTTAAGATGCTCCTTAAAATCTACCTCTCCGACCAAGCTTTTGGTCATCTGCTCTAATATCTCCTGATGTAGCTTGGTGTCAAATTTTGTTTTATACCGCTCCTGTGAAGCACCTTGGGGCATTTTGCTACATTGAAGGCGCAATATAAGTACAAGTTGTTGTTGCTGTGTTAGCACTGTGCATCCACAAAACCCTGTAGCCTTCCTACTGAATCAAATTCCAAAGTGTTGAAAGAGTAATAAGAACATGCTTTTGTTTTAGTGTTGAATGAGTATTGTCCTCCCATTGAAGGAGTATTGTTAACAGCACTTCCTGTTAGTGAGAATAAGATATTCCTGTATTTGCACCACAATGACGTCAACAGATGCAGCCAAAAGGTGTTGCTGTAACAGTATACATCAACAACAACTTGCGCACACTGACTTTAACATAGCAAAAACAGTTCAGAGTGCTTCACAGGTGTGCTATCAGTAGGGCCCTATCAATTCACGGACTGTGAAATCTCGGTCCTCTTTGAAATGGGCCATTTTGCAAACTTCACACATTTTATTCATTGACACAAGGCTCAATGAGGGAGGGCTTCCAGTGCAGTTTTGAGAGAAACAGTTTCAAGTATTAGCAGACAAATGAGAATGCCTGAATCAAAAACAGCCAGAACCATTAGTTCAGCTCATCGAGTAAAAGAATTTGGAAGCCAAACTCTGCATGCTGATGGTGGTATACTGTTTTGTACAAGCTGCAATGTTTCATTGTTCAGGGCCACTTATAGTCTGAAAGCCATCTCAACAGAAAGAGAGCATCTGACACCGCACTGCTGGAAAACAAACACGCAAAAAAACAAGCAACGATTTCATCCCTTTTTAATAAGTCGAGAGCTCAGAAAAATGTCAATGGAACTTGTGGATGCTTTTGCAAGCGCCAGAATACCATTGGAAAAACTTGATCACCCAAAGCTGCAGGAATTCATTCTAGCACATAGCTAGGAAAAGGGATGAGGACCTGAAAAGCGAATATAGGGAGTTAGGTTGGAAGCTGAAAGGCAGGACGAGCAGAGTAGTAATCTCAGGATTGTTACCGGTGCCACGTGCTAGTGAGGCTAGAAACAGGGAGCGAGTGCAGCTGAACACGTGGCTACAGAACTGGTGTAGGAGGGAGGGACTCAGATATGTGGATCATTGGGATACCTTCTGAGGAAGGTGGGACCTGTACAAGAAGGACGGGTTGCATCTGAACTGGAGCGGCACCAATATCCTGGGCGGGAGGTTTGCTAGAGCTCTTCGAGAGGGTTTAAACTAGTTTGGCAGGGGGATGGGAACCGGAGCAACGGATCAGTGGATGGGGTAGCTGTTGAACAAGCAGATACCGAGTGCAGAGAGTCTGTGAGGAAGGTTAGACAATTGACATGACAAAGTTGCAGCCAGTATGATGGGTTGAAGTGTGTCTATTTTAACGCAAGAAGTGTCAGAAATAAGGGTGATGAACTTAGAGCATGGATCAGTACTTGGAGCTACGATGTTGTGGTCATTACGAAGACGTGGATATCACAGGGGCAGGAATGGATGTTGGATGTTCCAGGGTTTAGATGTTTCAAAAGGAATAGGGAGGGAGGTAAAAGAGGTGGGGGAGTGGCATTGTTAATCAGGGATAGTATCACAGCTGCAGAAAGGGAGGTCGTCGAGGAGGGTTTGTCGACTGAGTCATTATGGGTGGAAGTCAGAAACAGGAAAGGAGCAGTCACTTTGTTGGGAGTTTTCTATAGACCCCCCCAATAGCAACAGAGACACGGAGGAACAGATTGGGAGGCAGATTTTGGAAAGGTGCAGAAGTAACAAGGTTGTTGTCATGGGTGACTTCAACTTCCCTAATATTGATTGGAACCTCCTTAGTGCAAATAGTTTGGATGGAGCAGTTTTTGTCAGGTGTGTCCAGGAAGGTTTCCTGACTCAATATGGAGATAGGCCGACTGGAGGGGAGGCTATGTTGGATTTGGTGCTTGGCAACGAACCAGGCCAGGTGGCAGATCTCTCGGTGGGAGAGCATTTCGGTGATGGTGATCACAACTCCCTGACCTTTACTATAGTCATGGAGAGGGACAGGAGCAGACGGGATGGGAAAATATTTAATTGGGGGAGGGGGAATTACAATGCTATTAGGCAGGAACTGGGGAGCATAAACTGGGAACAGATGTTCTCAGGGAAATGCACGACAGAAATGTGGAGGTTGTTTAGGGAGCACTTGCTGCGACTGCTGGATAGGTTTGTCCTGATAAGGCAAGGAAGGGATGGTAGGGTGAAGAAACCTTTGATGACAAGAGATGTGGAACAGCTAGTCACGAGGAAGAAGGAAGCTTACTTAAGGTTGAGGAAGCAAGGATCAGACAGGGCTCTGGAGGGTTACAAGGTAGCCAGGAAGGAACTGAAGAATGGAGAGCTAGAAGGGGACATGAAAAAGTCTTGGCGGGTAGGATTAAGGAAAATCCCAAGGCGTTCTACACTTATGTGAGGAACAAGAGGATGGCCAGCGTGAGGGTAGGGCCGATCAGGGATAGTGGAGGGAACTTGTGCTTGGAGTCGGAGGAGGTAGGGGAGGTCCTAAATGAATACTTTGCTTCAGTATTCACTAGTGAGAGAGACCTGGTCGTTTGTGAGGACAGCGTGGAACAGGCTGATATGCTCGAACAGGTTGAGGTTAAGAGGGAGGATGTGCTGGAAATTTTGAATGATATGAGGACAGATAAGTCCCCGGGGCCAGACGGGATATACCCAAGGATATTACGGGAAGCGAGGGAAGAGATTGCTGCGCCTTTGGCGATGATCTTTGCGTCCTCACTGTCCACTGGAATAGTACTGGATGATTGGAGGGTGGCAAATGTTGTTCCCTTGTTCAAGAAAGGGAATAGGGCTAACCCTGGGAACTATAGACCAGTCAGTCTTAAGTCGGTAGTGGGCAAATTATTGGAGAGGATTCTGAGAGACAGGATTTATGATTATTTGGAAAAGCATGGTTTGATTAGAGACAGTCAGCATGGCTTTGTGAGGGGCAGGTCATGCCTCACAAGCCTTATTGAATTCTTTGAAGATGTGACAAAACACATTGATGAAGGAAGAGCAGTGGATGTGGTGTATATGGATTTTAGCAAGGCGTTTGATAAGGTTTCCCATGGTAGGCTCACTCAGAAAGTAAGGAGGCATGGGATACAGGGGAAGTTGGCTGTCTGGATACAAAATTGGCTGGCCCTTAGACAGAGGGTGGTAGTAGATGGAAAGTATTCAGCATGGAGCTCGGTGACCAGTGGTGTTCCGCAGGGATCTGTTCTGGGACCTCTGCTCTTTGTGTTTTTATAAATGACTTGGATGAGGAAGTGGAAGGCTGGGTTAGCAAGTTTACCGATGACACAAAGGTTGCTGGAGTTGTGGATAGTGTGGAAGGCTGTTGTAGATTGCAATGGGACATTGACAGGATGCAGAGCTGGGCTGAGAAGTGGCAGATGGAGTTCAACCTGGAAAAGTGTGAAGTGATTCATTTTGGAAGGTCGAATTTGAATGCGGAATACAGGCTTAAAGACAGGATTCTTGGTAGTGTGGAGGAACAGAGGGATCTTGGGGTCCATGTCCATAGATCGCTCAAAGTTGCCACCCAAGTTGATAGGGTTGTTAAGAAGGCATATGGTGTGTTGGCTTTCATTAACAGGGGGATTGAATTTAAGAGCCGCGAGGTTATGCTGCAGCTCTATAAGGCCCTGGTTCGACCACACTTGGAATATTGTGTTCAGTTCTGGTCGCCTCATTATAGGAAGGATGTGGAAGCTTTAGAGAGGGTGCAGAGGAGATTTACCAGGATGCTGCCTGGACTGGAGGGCATGTCTTACGAAGAAAGATTGAGGGAGCTAGGGCTTTTCTCATTGGAGCGAAGAAGGATGAGACGTGACATGATAGAGGTGTACAAGATGATGAGAGGCATAGATAGAGTGGATAGCCAGAGACGTTTTCCCAGGGCGGAAAGGGCTATCACCAGGGGGCATAATTTTAAGGTGATTGGAGGAAGGTTTAGGGGAGATGTCAGAGGTAGGTTCTTTACACAGAGAGTGGTGGGTGCGTGGAATGCACTGCCAGCGGTGGTAGCAGAAGCAGATACATTAGGGACATTTAAGCGACTCTTGGATAGGTACATGGATGATAGTATAATGAAGGGTAGGTAGTTAGTTTGATCCTTGAGTAGGTTAAAGGTTCGGCACAACATCGTGGGCCGAAGAGCCTGTACTGTTCTGTATGTTTAACATAATGAGCAAAATGGTGGTTGCTTGCCAAGAGCAAATAAACGGACGGATTACCTGCTGACGGTTTTTACGACACATTGTGAGGAGATGAAGTCTCAGATTAATGCATGCGGGTCTTTTGCAATTATTTGTGATGAGTCCACTGATGAGTGAGACAACTATGTGCAGCATGTTTTGTTTGATTTTGTATCTGGTAAGGCAGAAGATGCACAGCCAGGAGAGCTAACAACAGTGATCGCAGACTGCATCCCCTTAGAAACTGTTAATTACACCAGTTTCCCAAGCGATAATCAAAACCGTTTCAACATATGGTGCAGATTTCTTCTTTCATTAGTGACAATGCAAATTACATGACAACATGTTTCAAATCTGTGCTCCAAGGTGTAATGTCCATATTACATGTAATGCAAATATAATTTCTCATCAGTGAGCTGTGGAAAAGCAAGTTTGGTGAAGTAGACAAACCGGTCAGCTACATTAAAAAGATCTTCAAACACTGCCCTGGACGCAAGCTTTGATATTGGCAATGCACTGCAAATGCAACTGAAATGGCTGAAATTGGGGAAAACATTGCAATTCCTCCAGAGCTAGTAATTACAGGTTGGAATTCTTGGTTTCAGGCAGTGCAGTATTATGCAGCTCACCTGAAATACTACTCAGACTTCACATCAGAACAGCTCACACTGACACCAAAAACACTGGTTGAACAGACATTGTAATCCTTCCAAACGATGCTCAGTTTAACGATGAGGTTGTGTTTGTGGCTAAGAATGCTACATGAATAATAATAATAAATCTGTTCCGAAGAAGGGTCACTGACCCGAAACGTTAACTCTGCTTCTCGTTCCACAGATGCTGCCAGACCTGCTGAGTGGTTCCAGCATTTCTTGTTTTTATTTCAGATTTCCAGCATCCGCAGTATTTTGCTTTTATTTTAATGCTACATGAATGATGGATTTAATCACTTGTTTAGAAACGCCACATGTCACAATCCACAAAGCTTACAATAAAGTAATGGCTGTATTGTTCTGGGCTGAAGTACAGCCCAACAAGCATTTTAATGATGCTAAATTAAATGCCTGTGCTCAACGGGTGTTTTCCTGCATGGCAAAGAAGCTCAACCACTATTATTGCTATGGGGAAGAGTCAAGTGGTGAAGAAAAAGCAGCTCAGCGGTGTCAACAACCTTCTTCGTTGCTCCTGAAATCTGTTTGTTACTTTGACACTGCACAAATGCACCTGTTGATGGTAGATTTAAACACGCTTGGTGCAATTCCTGGCTTTGACAAGAACTGTAGACTGGAGATTCCTGCTTAGAAAAGCCTTGCAGAAGGAGCAAATTGTACTTTGCCTGTGTTGCAGTTTTGGAACTCTGTGGAATGCAGAATCAACCACGCTGCAAGGCTAGCACAGTTCCAATAATTCCAACAAACTCTGTGGACGCAGAGAGAGCTAGGTCTAAACACGGCCAGATGTGCACAGCACAGAGACAGGGATTGAAGAAGACAACCGTTGGAGGTTGCTCCATGCTCACATTCAACCACTGATTTCAGTGAGTAAAGAATGTGACCTGTTTATAGTCAGTTTTTTACAACAGTTTTTGAGTATACAATAAATGCCATTTGAAACCGGAAAACTCCCTTGCCTTTTCTTTTGTTTAAAATACATAATTTTCAAGGGTTTTTCAACACCATGACATTTACAATTTAAAACTGTAAATGCTGTGACTGTGTAATTTGTAAAATTTGACGGTGAATTCAGTAGGACCCTCGTTTTCAGACACAAGTTTGACACCTCGCCACATCGAGCTATTAGGACAGGGTCAAAGAATTATGTCTTAAGGGAGGAGAGAGAGGTAGAGAGCTGAAGAGGTTTAGGGAGGGAATTCCAGAGCCTAAGGTTCCAGCAGCTAATGGAATGGTCGCCAATGGTAGAGCAATGAAAATCAGGAATGAAAACAGAAAGTGCTGGAAATACTCAGCAGAGAAACAGAGTTAACGTTTCAGGTCGACGATCTTTCATTGCAACTTATCTTTATTTCAGATTTCCAGCATCCACAGTATTTGCTTTTGTATTAATGAAAATTGAGGATGTGCAAGAGGCCAGAATTGGAGGAGCGCAGCAATCACAAGGTGGCTCCATATAGTAACTCAAAATGTAATTAATATCAGCCTGGATTTCAATGGAATATGGGCTGAGGTAGGGGTACAGGCAGATGATGTTACAGCGGTAAGCAGCCTTTGTTGTGGAGCAAATAGTTAGTACCATTGTGTACTGCAATGTACCTTTTGAGCAACTTTTCCAAGGAAATGATAGAGAAGAATAGATCTGGAGTTTAGGAGCATTGATCTCATTGAAACGTAGAAAACTCTCAGAGGATTTGAGCAGGTAGATGCTGAGAGGCTGTTTCCCCTGGCTGGAGAGTCTAGAACTGATATCAAGAAACGACTGAAGGCACTGGATACTACAAAGACTATGGGCCCAGACAATATTCTGGCAACAGTACTGAAGACCTGTGCTCCAGAACTTGCCGTGCCCCTAGCCAAGCTGTTCCAGTACAGCTACAACACTATCATCTACCCTGCAATTTGGAAAATTGCCGTTGTTGTTGATCTTCAAGTCGTCATTGTCGACAGGAGTAGTGCCGGAGGACTGGAGGATAGCAAATGTTGTCCCCTTGTTCAAGAAGGGGAGTAGAGACAGCCCTGGTAATTATAGACCTGTGAGCCTTACTTCGGTTGTGGGTAAAATGTTGGAAAAGGTTATAAGAGACAGGATTTATAATCATCTTGAAAAGAATAAGTTCATTTGCGATAGTCAGCACGGTTTTGTGACGGGTAGGTCATGCCTCACAAACCTTATTGAGTTTTTCGAGAAGGTGACCAAACAGGTGGATGAGGGTAAAGCCGTGGATGTGGTGTATATGGATTTCAGTAAGGCGTTTGATAAGGTTCCCCACGGTAGGCTATTGCAGAAAATACGCAAGTATGGGGTTGAAGGTGATTTAGAGCTTTGGATCAGAAATTGGCTAGCTGAAAGAAGACAGAGGGTGGTGGTTGATGGCAAATGTTCATCCTGGAGTTTAGTTACTAGTGGTGTACCGCAAGGTTCTGTTTTGGGGCCACTGCTGTTTGTCATTTTTATAAACGACCTGGATGAGGGTGTAGAAGGGTGGGTTAGTAAATTTGCGGATGACACGAAGGTCGGTGGAGTTGTGGATAGTGTCGAAGGGTGTTGTAGGGTACAGAGGGACATAGATAGGCTGCAGAGCTGGGCTGAGAGATGGCAAATGGAGTTTAATGCGGAGAAGTGTGAGGTGATTCACTTTGGAAGGAGTAACAGCAATGCAGAGTACTGGGCTAATGGGAAGATTCTTGGTAGTGTAGATGAGCAGAGAGATCTTGGTATCCAGGTACATAAATCCCTGAAAGTTGCTACCCAGGTTAATAGGGCTGTTAAGAAGGCATATGGTGTGTTAGCCTTTATTAGTAGGGGGATCGAGTTTCAGAGCCACGGGGTCATGATGCAGCTGTACAAAACTCTGGTGAGGCCACACCTGGAGTACTGCGTGCAGTTCTGGTCACCGCATTATAGGAAGGATGTCGAAGCTTTGGAAAGGGTGCAGAGGAGATTTACTAGGATGTTGCCTGGTATGGAAGGAAGGTCTTACGAGGAAAGGCTGAGGGACTTGGGGTTGTTTTCGTTAGAGAGAAGGAGGAGGAGAGGTGACTTAATAGAGACATACAAGATAATCAGAGGGTTAGATAGGGTGGATAGTGAGAGTCTTTTTCCTCGGATGAGGATGGCAAACACGAGGGGACATAGCTTTAAGTTGAGGGGTGAAAGATATAGGACAGATGTCAGAGGTAGTTTCTTTACGCAGAGAGTAGTAGGGGCGTGGAACGCCCTGCCTGCAACAGTAGTAGACTCGCCAACTTTAAGGGCATTTAAGTGGTCATTGGATAGACATATGGATGTAAATGGAATAGTGTAGGTCAGATGATCGGCGCAACATCGAGGGCCGAAGGGCCTGTACTGCGCTGTAATATTCTAAAAAAAAAGGTATGTCCTGTACACAAAAAGCAGGACAAATCCAACCCGGCCAATTACCGCCCCATCAACCTACTCTCAATCATCAGTAAAGTGATGGAAGGTGTCATCAACAGTGCCATCAAGCGGCACTTGCTTAGCAATAACCTGCTCACTGACGCTCAGTTTGGGTTCCGCCAGGGCCACTCAGCTCCTGACCTCATTATAGCCTTGGTTCAAACATGGACAAAAGAGCTGAACTCAAGAGTTCAGGTGAGAGTAACTGCCCTTGACATCAAGGCAGCATTTGACCGAGCATGGCATCAAGGAGCCTAACAAAACTGAGGTCAATGGGAATCAGGGGGAAAATTCTCCGCTGGTTGGAGTCATACCTAGCGTAAAGGAAAATGGCTGTGGTTGTTGGAAGTTAATCATCGGAGCTTCAGGACATCACTGCAGGAGTTCCTCAGGGTAGTGTCCGAGGCCCAATCATCAATGACCTTCCTTCAATCATAAGGTCAGAAGTGGGGATGTTCACTGATGATTACACAGTGTTCAGCACCATTCGCGACTCCTCAGATACTGAAACAGTCCGAGTAGAAATGCAGCAAGACCTGAACAATATCCAGGCTAGGGCTGATAAGTGGCAAGTAACATTCGCGCCACACAAGTGCCAGGCAATGACCATCTCCAAAAGAAAGAATCTAACCATCTCCCCTTGACATTAAATGTCATTACCATCGCTGAATCCCCCCCACTATCAACATCCTAGAGGCTACCATTGACCAAAAACTGAACTGGAGTAGCCATATAAATACCATGGCTACAAGAGCAGGTCAGAGGCTAGGAATCCTGCGGCGAGTAACTCACCTCCTGACTCCCCAAAGCCTGTCCACCATCTACAAGGCACAAGTCAGGAGTGTGATGGAATACTCTCCACTTGCCTGGATGGGTGCAGCTCCAGCAACACTCAAGAAGCTCGATACCATCCAGGACAAAGCAGCCCACTTGATCAGCATCCCATTCACCACCTTCAACATTCACTCCCTCACCACCAACACAGAGTGGCAGCAGTGTGTACCATCTACAAGATGCACTGCAGCAACTCACCAAGGCTCCTTAGATAGCACCTTCCAAACCCATGACCTCTACCAACTAGAAGGACAAGGGCAGCAAATACATGGGAACACCACCACCTGCAAGTTCCCCTCCAAGTCACACACCATCCTGACTTGGAACTATATCGCCGTTCCTGCATTGTCGCTGGGTCAAAATTCTGGAACTCGCTTCCTAACAGCACTGTGGGTATACCTTCCTCCCATGGACTGCAGCGGTTCAAGAAGGCAGCTCACCACCAGCTTCTCATGGGCAATTAGGAATGGGCAATAAATGCTGGCCTAGCCAGCGACGCACACATCCCATGAATGAATTTAAAAAAAACTTGGGGTCATAGTGTCAGGATAAGGGATCGGCCCCTTACAACTGAGATGAGAAGAAACTTCTTCAAAGGGTTGTGAATCTTTGGAATTCTCTAACCTAGGAACTGTGGATAATCAGTCAGTGAATATATTCAAGACTGAGTTTGGTCAATTCTTGGGCACTAAGATGCATCACAAGATATGTAAAGACAATGCTGGAAGGTGGAGTTGATGTAGAGGTTCAGCCATGAGCTTACTGAATGGCAGAACAGGCTCATACATACTTTCCTACCTAACTTTGTGTTATCTGTAAATTTAGCTACCATGCCATCGCTCCCCTCATTTAAGTCATCGATATAAATTGTAAAAAGTTGAGGCCCCAGCACAGACCCCTGCAGGACTCCACTCGTCACATTCTGCCAATCAGAAAAGGGCCCATTTATGCATACTCTCTGTTTTCAGCCAGCCAGCCAATCTTCTATCCATGCTAATATGTTACCCCCTACACCATGAGCTCCTACTTTGCGCAATAACCTTTTATGTCGCACCTTGTCAAATGCCTTCTGGAAATCCAAGTACAGTATGTCAACAGGCTCCCCTTTATCCACGGAACTTGTTAATCCTTCAAAGAACTCCAATAAATTGGTTAAACATGATCTCCCTTTCACAAAGCCATGCTGAGTATGCCTGATTACCTTCAGCTTTTCTAAGTGCCCTGCTATAGCCTCCTTAATGATCGATTCTAACACCTTCCCCATGACAGACGTCAAGCTAACTGGCCTATAGTTACCTGTTTTCTGCCTCCCTCACTTCTTGAATAGAGGGGTTATATTTGCTATTTTCCAGTCTGATGGAACCTTTCCAGAATCTAGTTTTTTGGAATTAAAAAGAGTGAATGTGATTGTTGAGCGTGTTCATTTCAATTCAAGATTGTACACCCAGATATGGGATATAAAACTGAATTACATTTTAAATTAAAGATGCTGGTGTAACATTTTATTTTTATTTTAGAAGTTGGTTTTGCTACTGTGAAGCAATGAACAATTTTGTAAGAGATACATTTCAGCCTTGAAGGCTTGAAGATGCCTGGCAGAAATCCAATTTGAAGTTTTATAACACTGCTTTAATTGGACCAAGGTTTAAGATTTTCTATTGCTTTTTTGCAGTTTAAATTAAGGATATGTCTTACTGACTGTTTTTAAGTAGCAAATGTCATGAATCGAAAATTGGTTTAAGGGGGGAAAGGATAAATAAAGCAGATATGGGAAAGATTCTGTTTGTTTAAAGTTTGTTTAAGAGACTGGTGTTAAATCTTTTGTTGTAAGAAAGTTAAATAACTTTCTCTTCAGTTTTTTTTGGTTTTATTACAATCATTTGAAAAAGCGCCTGAAGAAACAAGAAAAATTAGGTAATTTAACTTTACTTTAAAGAAAAGCAGGCGCTATTCTGTTCTGAGTGTAGTTAATAAGTATTATAAGTGAATAAGTCTGAATTAAGTTTAAATTAAGTTAACTGACCTTTTAATTTGGAAAAACTGGAATTTCATTAGTGGCCACAATGAACTTCCGAGTTATTATGTCAAGTTTTGAGGGAGTCTTTAATTCCAGATATAAAGCTCGCTCACATAACATTGGCAGTTTTGAATTTTAAATGTTTATTGCTGTGAATTGGAATTTGGAATCATCCAGGTTGCATCAAGAAAAATCCTTAGGTTAGAAACCTTTTACAAAAGATGTTAAAAAGTTTGTAAACAATTGGAGTTTAATCTAAAATGCTGTCTTCCCTGATGGAAATCTTTTCCTTTGAAGTTGATAATGTTACTAGTTGTATTTGTTGTTTCCAAACCCTAAGGATACCAAAAAGAATTGGGAAAAAAACTGTTTAAAATGGAGTTTGGTTTGGAGTGTGATTCTTTTTAGATCAGAAAAGTTTTGTTTTAAGAAAAAATACATAAAGAGATGCATCTGGGAATGTTTTGCTCCGCCCCCTAGCAGCAAAGAAATTAACCCCGCTGCATCTGACCTCCCTATTCTTCCTAACAAATGTATAACTTCACATTTATCCGTGTTGAAATTCATTTGCCAACTATTTGCCTATTCTGCTTGTTTATTAATGTCCTCCTGTAATTTGTTGCAGTCCTCCTGTGTATTGACTATCCCCCCACAATTTGGTGTTAACCGCAAATTTAGAAATTGTGTTTTTGATTCCAAAGTACAAATCGCTAATGTGAATTGTGAACAGCAGTGGTCCCAGCATTGATCCTTGTCATCTGCACTTCCTACTTTCTACCACTCTGAATAACTATCCTTTACTCCAACTCTCTGCTTTCTGTCCTGAAGCCAGCTAGCAATCCATTCTGCCACTTGTCCCCTGACTCCATGTTCCCTGACCTTATTCATTAGTCTATTATGGGGCACCTTATCATAGGTCTTTTGAAAATCCAGATGAATTACATCTACTGCACTACCACTGTCTATCTGTTATGTCAAAGAGGCCAGATTGGAACAACAGGCACTCTGACTTCTCAGAGGAGGTTACAAAGATTGCAGGAATGGGAGTGGGGGGTGCGCCATAGAGCAATATGAACACTAGAATGAAAATTTTAAATTCAAAGCTTTGGTGCACTGGGAGCCATTCTGGGTCAGAAACCACCATGGGTGATGGGTTACAGAGATGGGAAAAGAATACACATGGAGGGATTTAAACCCAAGATTGAGATTTTTAAATTTGTGGCATTGAAGGACTGCAAGCTAACCGGGGAGAGGAGGATTTGGAATGGGGAAATAGGGTACAGACAGCAAAAGTTTGGATGAGCTAAATGTTACAGGGAATGTGAGGAAAGCACTGGATTAATCAAGTCTGGCAGCAACAAAAAACACGTATGAGGATTTCAGTGGCAAATAGGCTGAGGTAGGGGTGTAGGCAGGTGATGTTAGAGAGGTAAGCAGCCTTTATGATGAGGAAGGTATGTTATTGGGTCAGCTCAGGGTCAACAGGATGCCACAGTTGCAGCCTCAGACAGGGGAAAGGGAAGGAGTCAACAGCAAGAGGAAAATGATGGCTTTGATCTTCCCAATGTTTAGCTGGAGAAAGCTATAGCATATCCAAGACTGGATGTCAGACAAACAGTCTGACATCACAGAAGCAGGAGGGGTCAAGAGGTAGTGGAGAGGGAGAACTGGACATCATCTGTATATATGTAGGAAACTGACCCCATGTATGCAGATGATGTCCCCAATGGACAACACATAGAAGAGGAACCTTTTACATTTCTAATATTTGTCAGTTCTGATGGTCACTGACCTGAAACGTTAACTCCGCTTCTCTCTCCACAGATGCTGCCAGACCTGCTGAGTATTTCCAGCATTTCTATTTTTATTACATAGAAGAGGAAGCTGCTCCAAGGATGGATCCTTGGCAAACTCCATAGGTAACAGTCCAAGAACATGGACCAAAGAGCTGAATTCCAGAGGTGAGGTAAGAGATCAAGACAGAATTTGACCAAGTGTGGTATCAAGGAGCCCTAGTAAAATAGAAGTCAATGGACATTGGGGAAAAACTCTCCACTGGCTGGAGCCAAACTTAGTACAAAGGAAGATGGTTATAGTTATTGGAGGCCAATCATCTCAGCCTCAGTAGAACATAAGAAATAGGAGCTGGAGTAGGCCATTTGTCTTTTTGAGGCTGCTCCGTCATTCAAAAAGATCATGGTTGATCATCTACCTCAGTGTCAGCTTCCCACACTATCCCCTTGACCCTTAATACCCCAAAATCTATCAGTCTGTCTTGAATAAATTCAACAACTGAGCATCCACCGCACTCTGGGGTAGAGGATTCCTAAGATTCACAACTCTTTGAGTGAAGAAATTTCTCTTCATCTCAGTCCTGAATGGCCGACACCTTATTCTAAGACTGTATTCCATGTTCTAGATTCCCCAGCCTGGACAACACCTACTCTGTCAAGCCCCTTAAGAATTTTATGTTTCAATCAGATCACCACTCATTCTTCTAAATCCTAGGAGTTTCTCAGGGAAGTGTCCTAAGCCCAACCATCTTCAGCTGCTTCATCAATAGCCCTCCCTCCATCGTATGGTCCGAAGTCATAGAGTTATACAGCACAGAAACAGGCCCTTCGGCCCATCATGTCCGTGCCGGCCATCAATCACCTAACTATTCTCATCCCATTTTCCAGCACTTGGCCCGTAGCCTTGTATGTTATGGCGTTTCAAGTGCTCATCTAAATACTTCTTAAATGTTGCAGTGTTTAGTTTCATAACTCCTCAGATACTGAAGCAGTCCATGCCCACATGCAGCTAGACCTGGACAACATTCATATTTGGACTGATAAGTGGCAAGTGGGAATTCTGCAGTGACTCCAGACTCCCCAAAGCTTTTCCACCATCTCGAAGGCACATTCACGAGTGTGATGGAATATTACCCTCTTGCCTGGATTAGTGCAGCTCTAACACTTAAGAAGCTTGACACCATCCAGGACAAAGCAGCCTGCTTGATTGGCATCCCATCTATCACCTTAAATATTCGTACCATCCGTAAGATGTACTGCAGCAACGTACCAAGGTTTAACATAGAAAAAGAGAATTTAAAGCACAGAAGGAGGCCATTTGGCCCATCGTGTCTCTGTCAGCCAAAAATAAATTTCTACAGCCAAATCCCATTTCCAGCTTTTGGCTCATAACCCTGTAAGTTACAGCACTTCAAGGGCATATCCAAGTATTTCTTATAGGCTTCTTCAACAGTATCTTCCAATTCCATGACCTCCACTGCCTAGAAGGAAATGGGCAGTGGATGCATGGGAACACCATCACCTGCATGTTCGCCTCCAAGTCACTCAACATCCTGACTTGGAACTATATCATCGTTCTTTCACTGTCACTGGGTTAAAATCCTAACAGCACTGTGGGTGTACCTACACCACAGGGATTGCAATACTTCAAGGAGGCAGCTCACCACCACCTTCTCAAGGGCAATTAGGGGAGGGTAATAAATACTGGCCTTGCCAGCAATGCCCACATCCCATGAACAAATAAAAAAAGTTGTCACTGCACCTGTCAGTTGATTCCATGCAGAAATATCAAATTCCAAAACTGTCCTCACTCTTCTTCATCTAGATTGAAGAGTCTGCAGTTTGGTTCCCAGCCATTTCACTAACCCCTGTCTTTAAGTAACTCCATTGCTTGATCTGCTATTCACTGCACAGAACCCCAGATCCCAACTCATTGCAACAAGAACTCCCAGATCCCAACTCAGTGCAATGAAAACCCAGATTCCAACACATTGCACAGGGACCCCCAGATCCCAACTCACTGTAAAGGGACCCCCAAATCCCAACTCATTACAGCGAGAACCCCCAGATCCCAAATGAGTGCAACAAGAACCCCCAGATCCCAACTCACTGCATAGGAGCCCCCAAATCCCAACTCATTACAACGAGAACCCCCAGATCCCAACTGAGTGCAACGAGAACCCCCAGATCCCAACTCACTGTAAATGGACCACCAGATCCCAACTCACTGCACAGGGACCCCAGATCCCCAACTCACTTCACAGGGACCCCCAAATCCCAACTCAGTGCAATGAGAACCCCCAGATCCCCAACTTAGTGCAACGAAAACCCCCAGATCCCAACTCACTGTAAATGGACCACCAGATCCCAACTCACTGCACAGGAACCCCAGATCCCCAACTCACTTCACAGGGACCCCCAAATCCCAACTCAGTGCAATGAGAACCCCCAGATCCCCAACTTAGTGCAATGTAAACGCCCAGATCCCCAACTCACTTCACAGGGACCACCAAATCCCCAATTCACAGCACAGAGACTCCCAGACCCCCCAACTCAGTGCAATGTGAACCCCCAGATCCCCAACTTAGTGCAATGTAAACGCCCAGATCCCAACTCACTTCACAGGGACCACCAAATCCCCAATTCACAGCACAGAGACTCCCAGATCCCCAACTCAGTGCAATGTGAACCCCCAGATCCCAGCTGCACTCACCAATCAGGGCAGCAAACACCTTGGGTGTGTGCTGGAGGGAGTTGGAAGGTGGGGAGAGGGGGTGTTGGATGTGGTCAATCCTGTTCGACCCCCTGATGATGCTCTATCTGCCTTCACTCTCCTTTCTCAGGCTCTGCAAAGCTTGCTCTCGGTGTGGACCTGCCGGCTTTCCGTCTCTGGCGGACGCTAAACGCGTTTTGAAATCAAACAGCTGGCGCTGCGCGTGGCCACTTCAAAACACACAGGGAGATTGTTCACGTCACCGCCAGCTCAACAGGCACGTGACCCCGCCAGCCGCTCAGGCCCCGCCCCCTGCTTTACCTCAGGTTTTTTGAATGATGTTTCCCGCCCGGAGCACGTGCTCACTACAGGCCCTGCCCCAGGCTCTGAGTAGTAACAGGGGACTTTTGGTATGGATGATGCAAAATTTCACTTATCCAGTCTTGGATCCCAACATTTTCACTGTCTGCCCCTGGAGAGAACCTGGCAGCCCTCTGAACATTACCCATCTGGTACACTAATGCCCTTTAGGGAAGGAAATCTGCTGTCCTTACCTGGTCTGGCCTACATGTGACTCCAGACCCACACCCACAGTTGAATCTTAAATGCCCTTTGAAATGGCCTAGCAAGCTACTCAGTCATCAAGGGCAATTATGGATGGGCAACAAATGCTGGCCTTGTAAGCAACACCCGCATCCCAGGAAAGAATAAAACAAAGACTCAATACTGGAAGCATTCAGCTGCTCAGGCTACAGCTATAGATTATTTTTTAAAATTCATTCATGAATGTGGGTAGTACTGGCCAGGCCAGCATTTATTGCCCATCCCTAATTGCCCTTGAGAAGATGGTGGTGAGCTGCTTTCTCGAACTGCTGCAGTCCATGTGGGGTGGGTACACCGAAAGTGCTGTTAGAATTCCACACCTAGATAAAAAATAGGAGCTGACCCTTCCAGCCTGCTCCACCATGCAGTTGGCTCATTTCCCCCACATTTCATCAGTGACTCTACTTCAAAAGAACTTCATTAGCTGTAAAGCTCTTTGAAACATCCAGTGGTCGTGAAAAACACTATAGAAATACAAGTCTTTTGCCTGAGTCCCAAGGCCCAGGTTCAAGTCCCACTTCAAGACTTGAGCACAAAATCTAAGCTGACTCCAGTGCTGCACTGGTCGAGGTGCCATCTTTCAGATGAGATGTAAACCAATCCCCTGTCTGTTTGCTCAAGTGGACATAAGAGATCCCATGGCACTATTGCAAAGAGGAGCAGGGGAATTCTTTCCCGCGTCCTGGACAATATTTATCCCTCAATCAACATCACACAATATCACATTGCTGTTCGTGAGAGCACGCTGTGCACAAATTGGCTGCAGTGTTTGCTACACCAGTGACTACACTTTAAAGAAATACTTAATTAGCTGTAAAGCACTTTCTTTTGAGGACACAAAACATCGATCAACCCCTGTCTTGAATATACCCAACAACTGAGCATCCAGAGCTCTCTGTGGTAGAGAATTCCAAAAGATTCTCAGCCTTTGAGTGAAGAAATTTCTCCATATCTCATTCCGACCTGCTAAGTATTTCCACATTCACAGTATTTTGTTTTTTGAATTACGCTAAGTTCATGTACAAGAAAAAATGGTTTATTCTTGATTACATAAATAACAGGAGGTCAAATAGGCTCCTGGAGCCTGCTCCACTTCCCACCGTATCCCTACATCTCTCAATGCCCTTTGTCTAAAAATACTTCTACATTGTGTCAATACTTAAATTCTCATCCAATCCCCAACCCAGTGTCAACCTGAGGGGAAATTGTGACAATTTAATCACAGGTAAGGCTTACTTTCTGCAACTGCCTTATCAGCTCTGTCTGTACCCACACTAACACATTGAGTAACTTCACAAAATCCCTTCCACATATTCCTTTCCAGCCTAGCCTTTCACTGGTACCAATCACATGCAAGTAAACACAGAAAGAACTAGTTATAAACATTTATTTACCATCAACTCATTGGTTTTACTGGTTCTAGTGCTGCTGCTTTTCCTATTTAGCAGGTTATCTGTTCCATTTCACCCACTTTCCTCCCTCAGTACTTCTTGTCAGCTCATTTTGCTGATTAATTTGCCGTTCCTTCCCTTCTCCCATCGTCCCCCCACCCCCATCCCTGCGTTTCACTTTTAAAGTTATTTTTCAAATTAGCTTGTTTCGGATATTAAATAAAAACAAGAAATGCTGGAACCACTCAGCAGGTCTGGCAGCATCTGTGAAAAGAGAAGCAGAGTTAACGTTTCGGGTCAGTAACCCTTCTTCGGAACTGACAAATATTAGAAAAGTCACAGGTTATAAGCAAGTGAGGTGGGGGTGGGGCAAGAGATAACAAAGGAGGTGTAGATTGGACCAGGCCACATAGCTGACCAAAAGGTCACGGAGCAAAGGCAAACAATATGTTAATGGTGTATTGAAAGACAAAGCATTAGTACAGATTAGGTGTTAATGCACTGAATATTGAACAGCAGCAAGTGCAAACCTGAAAAATAACAGTGGGTAAGCAAACTGAACAAACTAAGATGAAATGAAATAAATGCAAAAAAAAGATTGTAAAAAATGTAAAAAAGAATGTTAAAAAAAAAAGAAAAAATAACTAAAAATGAAAGTAAAATGGGGCGCTGTCATGCTCTGAAATTATTGAACTCAATGTTCAGTCCGGCAGGCTGTAGTGTGCCTAATCGGTAGATGAGATGCTGTTCCTCGAGCTTGCGTTGATGTTCACTGGAACACTGCAGCAATCCCAGGACAGAGATGTGAGCATGAGAGCGGGGGGGGGGGGGGGGTGGGGGAGGAGGGAGTGTTGAAATGGCAAGCAACTGGAAGCTCAGGGTCCTGCTTGCGGACTGAGCAGAGATGTTCCACAAAGCAGTCACCCAGATGTTTCGGATATTATTTGTTATTGCACTGAAAATGTCTAATTTGAGCTACTCCTGCTCTCCTTGGAGACCTTTGATCTGTCTATATTCGGAGGAAGATGGTGGTGTATTGGTTTTTTTAAATTCATTCATGGGATGTGGGCGTTGCAGGCCAGGCCAGCATTTATTGCCCATGTCTAATTGCCCTTGAGTGGCTTGCTAGACCATTTCGTGGTCTAATGATGGCCATGAAACCATTGTCGATTGTTGTAAAAACCCATCTGGTTCACTAATGTCCTTTAGGGAAGGAAATCTGCCGTCCTTACCTGGTCTGGCCTACAAGTGACTCCAGATCCACAGCAATGTGACTGACTCTTAACTGCCCTCTAAAATGGCCGAGCAAGCCTCTCAGTTGTCAAGGGCAATTAGGGATAGGCAACAAATGCCTTGCCAGTGACACCCACTTCCCATGAAAGAATAAAGAGATCATTCCATCGCCTTACTTGGCAGGGCCAGGAGGTGGACAAATTGCCCACCACCAACATACACCCGTTCTGCTGGGTCTTCAGCATATTTGAGTTCTTATATTGTGGCTGGGATTTTAGGGAACCAGCGAGAAAGGGAAAGCGCAACTAGAAGCGGGTGGCGAAGGCCTGTTCGCTCCAACTCCTGTTCCCATAGCGATCTCACATAGGTTGGCCAATTAACTACCGGCAGACAGGGTGGCCGACCACTGAGCATCCAGCAGACGTTGATGCGATGGCTACGCCTTCCCCTCACAGGGAAGGAACTGCCGCCATGCTTAAAGGGCCACCAGCACCCAAGCCCTGATATAAACGTCCTTTGCTGCTGCACTCATCCCTGAGAAACCCACATCTTCCTCCTGAATGAATGATGCCCATGGCACTTAGGCACTGCCATTCTGATTGGACCACCCTGCCATCAGCTGCTGCAATGCAGCTCACCTCACCACCTCAGGCCCTTCTCAAGTGCTCCCCCTGCCAGGACAACAAAGGCATCAAGGGTGACTCAAACCCAGATCAATGACTTCCAATTCCATCCTACCTATGAATGAAAAATGCCTCACTCCACAGCTGCTGAATACAGCAACGACAATAGCTGTTGCCACGCTATAAAACCTGCCAAGGCTCTGATGCTCCCTACCCACCGCGCTCCCCCCCCCCCCCCCCCCCCCCCCCATCCCATGTACTATCCACTAAATCTGGAGGAGCCCTTAAAATGGCAGTCTATCCCTATCCTCAATGATGGGGGAGCCCAGCATATCAGTGTGAAAGATAAGGCTGAAGCATTTGCAACAATCTTCAGCCAGAAGTAACGAGTTGATGATGCATCTCGGCCTCCTCCTGAAGTCCCCAGCATCACAGATGCCAGACTTCAGCCAATTCGATTCACTTCGTGTAATATCAAGAAACGACTGAAGGCACTGGATACTACAAAGGCAATGGGCCCTGACAATATTCCGTCAATAGTACTGAAGACCTGTGCTCCAGAACTTGCTGCGCCCCTAGCCAAGCTGTTACAGTACAGCTACAGCACTGGCATCTACCCAGCAATGTGGAAAATTGCCCAGGTATGTCCTGTACACAAAAAGCAGGACAAGTCCAACCCGGCCAATTATCACTCCATCAGTCTACTCTCAATCATCAACAAAGTGATGGAAGGTGTCATCGACAGTGCTATCGAGCGGCACTTGCTCAGTGACGCTCAGTTTGGGTTCCGCCAGGGTCACTCAGCTCCAGGCCTCATTACAGCCTTGGTTCAAACATGGACAAAAAAACTGAACACAAGAGGTGAGGCAACAGAGACTGCCCTTGACATCAGAGAGAAAAGCACTCCACTGGTTGGAGTCATACCGAGAGCAAAGGAAGATGGTTTTGGTTGTGGGAGGTCAATCATCTGAGCTCCCAGGACATCACTGCAGGAGTTCCTCAGGGTAGTCTCCAAGGCCCAACCATCTTCAGCCGCTTCATCAATGACCTTCCTTCAATCATAAGGTCAGAAGTGGGGAATGTTCGCTGATGATTGCACAATGTTCAGCACCATTCGCGACTCCTCAGATACTGAAGCAGTCCGTGTTGAAATGCAGCAAGACTTGGACAATATCCAGGCTTGGGCTGATAAGTGGCGAGTAACATTTGCGCCACACAAGTTCCTAGCAATGACCATCTCCAACAAGAGAGAATCTAACCATCTCCCCTTGGCATTCAATGGCGTTACCATCGCTGAATCCCCTCACTAACAACATCCTAGGGGTTACCATTGACCAGAAACTGAACTGGAGTAGCCATATAAATATCGTGGCTACAAGAGCAGGTCAGAGGCTAGGAATCCTGCGGTGAGTAACTCACCTCCTGACTCCCCAAAGCCTGTCCACCATCTACAAGGCACAAGTCAGGAGTGTGATGGAATATTCTCCACTTGCTTGGATGGGTGCAGCTCCACCAACACTCAAAAAGCTCAATACCATCCAGGACAAAGCAGCCTGCTTGATTGTCACCCCATCCACAAACATTCACTCCCTCCACCACTGACGCACAGTGGCAGCAGTGTGTACCATCTACAAGATGCACTGCAACAATGCACCAAAGCTCCTTAGACAGCACCTTCCAAACCCGCGACCTCCACCAACTAGAAGGACAAGGGCAGCAAATGCATGGGAACACCACCACCTGCAAGTTGCCTTCCAAGCCACACACCATCCTGACTTGGAACTATATCACCGTTCCTTCACTGATTCTGGGTCAAAATCCTGGAACTCCCTTCCTAACAGCACTGTGGGTGTACCTACCTCCCATGGACTTCAGTGGTTCAAGAAGGCAGCTCACCACCACCTTCTCAAGGGCAATTAGGGATGGGCAATAAATGCTGGCCTAGCCAGCAATGCCCACATCCCATGAATGAATTTTTTTTTAAATGGCCTTGTTAACCATCTTAAATGGCTATTAATTGCTCATTTTGAAAATGCGAGTAGCGTTCTCACATGGCTTGCCATCCATCGCTCGTAAAATGCAGGCCCGGTGTGATGTGATTTGTGGACCGAGCCAACACTATCCTATGCAATTTTACAGCTTCCTCCACACCCCCTCCACTGCCTCCATTGCCATCCATTTCTGTGGCTTAAAATCCGAGCCTATGATGCAGTTTGACTATCTGCTTCACACACTATAAGTAATAGATCAAACCTCAGTTCTTCCCTATGCTCATCTTGCTATGTTTATGTAAAAAACACTCCTAGTCGCACTCCTAGTGAACCTGGACTATATGGTGGGTGTGACACATTGTGGCTTCAGTATGTACTATCAACAGGGTGCTGGATTGTTCTCCTTAGAGCAGAGAATGTTAAAGGAATTTTTTATAACAAGGTGTTCAAAATTATGAAGCGTTTTGATAAGAGTAGATAAGGAGGGTCGGTAACCAGTGGACATAGATTTAAGATAATTGGCAAAAAATCCAAAGGGGAAATGAGAAGTTTTTTTTGAAAAGCAGTGCATGGTGATGATCTGGAATACACTGCCTGAAAGATTGATGGAAGCAGATTCAACAGTAACTTTGAAGAGGGATTTTGATAGTACTTGAAAAGGAGAAATTTGCAGGGGTATAGGGAGATAGCTGGAAGTGTAGGACCAATTTACACAGCTCTTTCAAAGAGTCAGCACAGAAATGATGGGCCAAATGGACTCTTCGTGTTGTATGATTATATGCAGTGCAGCATCAAGAGTTTACTTTGACAGTATCTTCCAGGCCAGCAACCTCTAATACCAAGAAGAACAAGAGCAACAAAATCATGGGTGCATTATTACTTGCAAGTTCTCCTCCTCGTCACACAATTCCTGACTTGGCTTCTTCACTGTCATTAGATCAGTATCTTGGAATTCCGAACCCAACACCATTGTGGAACCACCATTACAACAACTGCAGCAGTTCTGGAAGACCTACCACCACCTTTTCATGGCGACTATGGATGGGCAATAAATGCCGACCTTACCAGCGACAACCCCTATACAGAGAACAAATTTTCTAAAATGGACTCAAGTTGTCGGATAGTTTAAGTTTGGAAAAAAAATTAACATTTTGGAAATGATATGATGAAGCTGAAATCCAGGTAATGGAGTGCAATGTGTATATACACTTGTTTCCATATATAATGTAGAATCCTGTAGAACATTTGAGGTTGCAAGAGCACTAAACTTAGAAGTGACAGTTTATGAATTTTGAATATTTTCTCCAAATATAGTCAAATATTTTGAAATTCCTTTCAAACTACAATGTGATGAGCATCTATATTTCAGTGACAATATTTTGTCGATATCAACCACAACGTATCTGGACACATGTCTTTTTTAATACAGCAGAGTAATAGCAGTCTACATACAGTCAAAAATACAGTGACAGTTTTCATCACCAGTTAATCAACATTTCCACTTGTACACAATGAGCAGACCCAGTTCTCAACCCCTAATATCAAAGAGCATCACAGTAACAGTGAGTGATGGGCAGGCAGAACATTTCTAAGTTCTAGTTCCTTCTGTAATCAAGTCACTTGTCAATGCAAAGCAAACAAATTCCTCCTCTGTTCATGAAATACAGTTACCACAGCCAGGGACACATTAATTTCTTGGGTAATTTACAAGATTCAGTTCACTAACCTTTTTGTAAATTTATTTTTTTTAAATTTCCTTTCCCCTAAACAATATGTGTACCAAATCAAAAATGTTGACAACATTCTCCAGTGTAAGCAAATTGAAAGTTTTGCATTACATTACTTAGTCACATTACTCGATGTCAAACACCTGTTATTTCATTCTACTCTTAAAATAGAACAAAAATAGCCACATTATAGAATTATACAACTGTGTAAATAAGGAGGCTTAAATCCTAGATCATATGTTTGGAAACACAGAATTACAAGATTCCAAATTATAAATAAAACACTTTTCTGAGCAATAGCCTGAAAATTCAGCAAGAAAAAAAACCCAATGTAACCAGGTGAGTTTCTCCAAGGAGTTGCTTAGTCACACAGAAAGACCCCAGGTTTATGCCAAGTCAACTGGCCACTTGGGCAAGGTACCAGAGGGCAACCAGCGCCTATAGAATCATACCACAGCAAGGAGTCAACAGCTTCAGGAAACAGAGAAAACTGGCCCAATGAACATTCATGGTTGCTAGACAATCCACACAAGGTATATAATTCAGGAATGATGTATTTTTTGAGTTACTGCCATTAGATCATGACTCAGATTTCAATACAGATTTATAAAAAAAATACATTTTTGAAACCAAACACGGTGGTGTTTCCAAGTGACATATGCATCCAAGTGATATGTCCTTATTCAATGGTTCACACCTCTCAGACAGTGGTGCATAAATAACTTGGCAATGGCATAATCTAACAGAATAAAATTGTTTACCCTGTAAGATGCTAGTAATAGTATATACAAAACGTCATAATATGACAAAACAAATGACAATTAGACACAGAGAAGCTACAAGGCAATTTCAATTGTCCATTATCCTGTTTCCCAGAGATAACCTTTAAAAATGTATGAATTTCACAATATTTTTGTTTCTTTTACATCTGATCTACAACTGAGGTATTTGGATTTTTTTTTTTTTAAGTATACCAGAAGATCTCAAAGAACATTTTAGTATCGTGGCATCACAGGATTAAAGAAACATTTCCAAAAAAGACCTTGTAGATACTGCATCTTTCATTCATAATTAACAAATGACCCTGAGCAGAAATGAACTCAAGTCCTTCGCTGCTGGTGTTCTGTGGGGACTGATACAAAAGGGATTAAAAAGTGCCTACAATATTTTACAAGTTTTAAAATAATGATGGTGTTAAATCTAGGCAAATTAAAAATACAATTAGTGCAACAAAAATATGACTATTAACAGGCAAAAGCTATGAACACTTTTTCCTTCCTGACCACCTGCTACCTCAACCAAAGCACATTTAGAACCTGCCCCAATGACGTGAATGGGCTCTGTGCTTTGTTAAACTGCACTGACATTAGAATTACCTCCTAAATTGGACTAGTCATCAAAATGGGGGGAAAAAAGCAAGGCCACTTGAGAATCCTTGGAACCCCTAAGCCTCCTCCTGTTTAACTATCTATAATAAAGGAGCAACAGCTCTGAAGCATCTCCCATTTACCAGTGAAACTGCTCCTCTACACATCTGAAGACATTCTACATGCTTGGGTTTAATGTAGCCTACATGAACTGAGGTCAACCACTCTACTTCCTTTGCTGTATATTTACAGCATAAAGTGCAGGAACTGATTAAGTTCAATCGCATGTACTGAAGAGGATTCCTGTTTGGCAAAGATCACTGCGGAACAGCTTCTTTCAATGATGCTAATGCAGTATGAATACGCACATGAAGACGGTTTTCAAAATCATATCCAGCAAACTCTTCCTGCAAAGGAAGAAAATAAGAATTAACAAGCAAGGATAAAACATCTTCTTCTGAATCACTAACATCCACAAAAGACGAATATAATACTGATACTCATTGGATTACATTCAATATATAGTATTCACACTCCACCCATGTCCTATCCATAGTTAGAAAATGAAACATAATTGAAGATATACATTGAATATTCAAAAGAAAATCACCTCCCTCTGTTCAGTAAGTATTCATTGGTATAAATCTTTAAAATTGCTTCAGGATCTTTTGAAACACACAATTAAAAATTGGCATTGCACGTACATCCATCTCAAATCTCATTACGAAATTGTCTAGTAGGTGATTTAAACACACCAGCAATGAAAACAGTTTTGTGGGGAATTTTGAAGCCATTAGCATCTAGGCATATCATGGGTGCCCAGAAATATCTCGAGTTAGAATTGCTCGAGTTGAAGGTTCCAGTGAGGTTCCACAGGGCTCAGTACGAGGTCCCCTGCTTTTTGTGGCATAGATTAATGACTTAGATGTAATTGTAGGGGGAAAGATCAAGACGTTTGGAGACAACACAAAGATTGGCTGCTTGGTTGATAGTAAGGACAATAGCTCTAGACTGCAAGATATTGATGGACTAGTCAGGTGGGCAGAAAAGTGGCAAATGGAATTTAACCAGAGACATGTGAGGTGATGCATTTAGGGGCGGCACAGTGGTTAGCACACAGCCTCACAGCTCCAGCGGCCTGGGTTCGATTCTGGGTACTGCCTGTGCGGAGTTTGCAAGTTCTCCCTGTGACCGCGTGGGTTTCCGCCGGGTGCTCCAGTTTCCTCCCACAGCCAAAGACTTGCAGGTTGATAGGTAAATTGGTCATTGTAAATTGCCCCTAATGTAGGTAGGTGGTAGGGGAATTAAGGGGATGTGGTAGGAATATGGGATTAATGTAGGATTAGTATAAGTGGGTGGTTGATGGTCGGCACAGACTCGGTGGGCCGAAGGGCCTGTTTCAGTGCTGTATCTCTAAATAAATAAAAATAAATAAAATAAATAGGTCAAACAAGGCAAAGGAATACACAATAAATGGGAGGATACTGACAGGTGTAGAGGAAGTGAGGGACCTTGGAGTGAATGTCCACAGATCCCTGAAGGTAGCAGGACAGGTCGATAAGGTGGTTAAGAAGGCATATGGAATCCTTTCCTTTATTAGCCGAAGTACATAATATAACAGCAGGGTGGTTATGCTGGAACTATATAAAACTCTAGTTAGGCCACAACTAGAGTACTGTTTGCAGTTCTGGTCACTTTATTACAGAAAATATGTAATTGGACAAGAGAGGGTACCGAAGAGATTTACGAGGATATTGCCAGGACTGGAAAATTGCAGCTATGAGGAAAGATTGGATAGGCAGGGGTTGTTCTCCTTGGAACACAGAAGACTGAGGGGAGATTTGATTGAAATGTACAAAATTGTGAGGGGCCTGGGAAGGCCCTGTTTACCCCTTAACAGAGGAGTCAGTGACGAGGAGGCATAGATTTGAAGTGATTGGTAGAAGGATTAGAGGGGAGATGAAGAAAAACTTTTTCACCCAGAGGGTGGTGGAGGTCTGGAACTCGCTGCCTGAAAGGGTGATAGAGGTAGAAAACCTCATCTCATTTAAAAGGTGCCTGGATGTACACCTGAAGTGCTGTAACCTGCAGGGCTACAGACCCAATGCTGAAAAGTGGCATTTGGCTGGTAGGCTTTTTTCTCAGCTGCCGCAGACACAATGTGGCCTCTTTCTGTGCCGTAAACTTTCTATGATTATATGAAGGTTAGTTCCTGAGCCTGATAACAGTTGGATACACTTTATATGGAGGAAATTGACTTCCTACAATGTACGTTACCGGACAATGATAACCCTGCAGCTAGTGAGGAATGGAAATGAATGACCATAAAGTCATAGAATAGTCAGCACAGAAGGAGGCCATTCAGCCCATCAAGTCTGCACTGGCTCTTTCAAAGAATAATCCAGTTAGTCCCACCCTTGTTCCTTCCCATATCCCTGTAAATTTTTTCCATCTACCAGAACTTTTAGCTGGAGTCAGTTCTTGCACCCATGGATTACAAACTCTATCATGCCAGGTTCCTCAATGGCCCCGGCCTTCCCCATCTCTATAACCTCCTCCATCCCTAAAACCCTTTGAGATCTCTGCATTTCTCCAATTCTGGTCTCCAATTCTGGGCGGCAAAGTGGCACAGTGGTTAGCACCGCAGCCTCACAGCTCCAGGGACCCGGGTTCAATTCTGGGTACTGCCTGTGTGGAGTTTGCAAGTTCTCCCTGTGACCGCGTGGGGTTTTCACCGGGTGCTCCGGTTTCCTCCCACAGCCAAAGACTTGCAGGTGATAGGTAAATTGGCCATTGTAAATTGCCCCTAGTGTAGGTAGGTGGTAGGGAATATGGGATTACTGTAAGGTTAGTATAAATGGGTGGTTGTTGGTTGGCACAGACTCAGTGGGCCGAAGGGCCTGTTTCAGTGCTGTATCTCTAAATAAAGTATCCTCATTTTCGCTTCACCATTTGCAGCCGTGCCATCAGCTGCCTGGGCCCAAAGCTCTGGAATTTCCCTCCCAAAACCTCTCCCCTTTTCTCTCCTTCTTTAAGGCGCCCCTCAAAACCTACCTCTTTGACCAAGCTTTTGGTCACCTGTCCTAATATCAGAGGCTTGGTGTCAAATTTTGTAGGATAATTGCTCCCATGAAGTGCTTGTGAAGGGCGTTTCACTAAGTTACAGGTGTTGTATAAATGCTAATTGTTCTAGTTCCACACAACACTAGTTTCAATTGTTTTGCCTACAAAGTGGATTCAAACTCAACATAAAGTAAGTTCAAATCAGCTACACTCCAGTGCTGAATTCTAGTGCAAGCAAACTCCATTCACTCAACTGCCTTCACATTCTGCTGATCTCTCCCAACTCATGCTTTTAAAATAACATGCATGGTCCTTCAAAAATCTGTCAATGGTCTTAAAAGACATCACAATTAATGCTCTTTGTAGCACATCCTAACGTGTTTATAAAACTCGCTAAGCAATGAGAGTTAAGTTTTAATTTTAACGGTTTTCAAGAAAAAGCAAGACTGACTTATTCTGGCTGGCAAGCAAAACAGAAATAGTAAGTGTGTTTGACAGCCTAGCAGAAGAGGTGGGGTAGAAAAAGGAGAGAAGAAAACAGACAGAATATTTTTTATGGCAAGTTTTTGTGCTTAGAGGTAAGGGATGTCAATGCTGTGGAATGCTATAAGTTACAATACAATAGGTTTGTTTTATAATGGGTGGAAGGATCTCATATGGAGCATAAACAGTGACATGGACAAGTTGGGCCGAATGGCCTGTTTTTGTGCTGTATATTCCACGTAACATATTATGGACTTGGACATTGGGAACTAGATTTAAACTGGAAAAGATGATTGCAAACTCATTTTCAGCGGAACTGGGTTGCACAATGAGTTAAATACTGCATTTTCAGCTCTGGCAATCTGCTTCAAATCTAGACCAGCCTGATTGAAAAAGTCTCTCTCTATCTTGCCTGTAAAGGTCATATGTGAAATGAGTTTGGACAATATGGTTGGCCATTATTTGCTTTTATTACTCATCTATTTTTGATTGAATCAAGTGTGCTTAACATGATAGATATTTGGTCAATAAGTAATACATTTTACAAGGGTAGGTGTTTTCTTATTGACATGTATTGATTACACTAAGGTCAGTAGGGTAAAAATATTATGACAAAGCAAATGTTCCTATTGAACATCGGCTTTCCAACGTACCTTGGCTTGATAGAGTAAAGATTTGCCTTTATCCAAAGTCTGTCAAAAAAAACAAAAATGTATTATCAATATGTCCTTCGTCCAAATAATGTCAGTGCTGCTGGAGTGCAATACAATTACCATTCCAAGACATTTATAAGGAAGTCATTTACTTTCAATAATTCATGGATTTTGAGTAGAAAAAAGGGAGGGGTTGCAGGGGGAACAGGGAAGAGGCCATTCAGCCCTGCGAGCCTGTTCTGCCATTCAATCAGATGATGGTTGATCTCTATCTATAGGCCTCCAAACAGTCAGGAAGAGATAGAGGAGCAGATATGGAGGCAAATCTCAGACAGGTGTAAAAATAATAGGGTAATAATGGTAAGGGATTTCAACTTACCCAATATTAACTGCAATAGTCTTAGTGTAAAAGGCTTAAAGGGGGCGGAATTCTTAAAATGCATACAGGAAAGCTTTTTGAGCCTTTACGTAGAAAGTCCTACAAGAGAAGGGGCAGTACTGGACCTAATCCCAACGAATGAAGCTGGACAAGTGGTGGAGCATTTCGGGGATAATGACCATAACTCTGTAAGAGTTAAGGTAGTTATGGAAAAGGACAAAGACAGGCCGGAAATAAAGGTACTGAATTGAGGGAAGGCCAATTTCAATATGATAAAACAGGATCTGGCCAAAGTGGACTGGGAGCAGCTACTTGTAGGAAAGTCTACATCAGACCAGTGGGTGCCATTCAAAGAGTAAATAGTGAGAGTTCAGAACCAACATGTACCCGTTAAGGTGAAAGGTAGGACCAACAAGGCCAGGGAACCCTGGATGTCAAGGGATATAGAGGATTGGACCAGGAAAAAAAAGGAGGCGTACGGCGGATTCGGAGTGCTGAAAACAGCGGAAGCACTAGAGGAGTATAGAAAGTGTAGGGTGGGGTACTTTAAAAAGTAATTAGGAGAGCGAAAAGGAGACATGAAAAAACACTGGCGGGCAAGATAAAGGAAAATCCAAAGGCGTTTTATAAGTATATTAAGGGCAAGAGGATAACCAGGGAAAGAGTAGGGCCCATTAGGGACCAAAGTGGCAAACTGTGTGTTGAGCCGGAGGACATAGGTGAAGTTTTAAATGATTACTTTGCATCTGTGTTCGCTATGGAGAAGGACGATGTAGGTGTAGAGATCAGGGAGGGGGATTGTGATATACTTAAACATATTAGCATTGAAAGGGAGGAAGTATTAGCTGTTTTAGCGGGCTTAAAAGTGGATAAATCCCCAGGCCCAGATAGTATCCTAGGCTGTTATGTGAGGCAAGGGAGGAGATAGCAGGGACTCTGACGCAAATTTTCAAATCCTCTCTGGCCACAGGAGAGGTACCAGAGGACTGGAGGACAGCGTATGTGGTACCATTATTCATGAAGGGTAGCAGGGATAAACCAGGTAATTACAGGCTGGTGTGTCTAACATCAATGGTTGGGAAAATATTGGAAAAAATTCTGAGGGACAGGATTAATCTCCACTTGGAGAGGCAGGGATTAATCAGGGATAGTCAGCATGGCTTTGTCAGGGGGAGATCATGTCTAACTAACTTGAGTGAATTTTTCGAGGAGGTGACTAGATGTGTCGATGAGGGTAAAGCAGTTGATGTCGTCTACAAGGATTTCGGTTAGGCTTTTGATAAAGTCCCACATGGGAGATTGGTTAAGAAGGTAAGAGCCCATGGGATCCAGGGCAATTTGGCAAAGTGGATCCAAAATTGGCTAAGTGACAGGAGGCAGAGGGTGATGGTCGAGGGTTGTTTTTGCAATTGGAAGCCTGTGACCAGTGGTGTACCGCAGGGATCGGTTCTGGGACTCTTGCTGTTTGTAGTGTACATTAATGATTTGTAAGTGAATATAGGAGGCATGATAAGTAAGTTTGCAGATGACATGAAAATTGGTGGTGTTGTAAATAGTGAGGAGGAAAGCCTTAGGTTACAGGACGACATAGATGGGCTGGTAAGATGGGCAGAGCAGTGGCAAATGGAATTTAATCCTGAGAAGTGTGAGGTATTGCATTTGGGAGGACTAACAAGGCAAGGGAATATACAATGGATGGTAGGACCCTTAGAAGTACAGAAGGTCAGAGGGATCTTGGTGTCCATAGATCACTGAAGGCAGCAGCACAGGTAGATAAGGTGGTTAGGAGGGCATATGGGATACATGCCTTTATTAGCCGAGGCATAGAATATAAGAGCAGGGAGGTTATGATGGAGCTATATAAAACGCTAGTTAGGCCACAGCTGGAGTACTGTGTAATGTTCTGGTCGCCACATTATAGGAAGGATGTGATTGCTCTGGAGAGGGTGCAGAGGAGATTCATCAGGATGTTTCCTGGCCTGGAGCATTTCAGCTATGAAGAGAGACTGCAAAGGCTAGGGTTGTTTTCCTTAGAGCAGAGAAGGCTGAGGGGTAACATGATTGAGGTATACAAAATTATGAGGGGCAGTGATAGGGTAGATAGGAAAATACTTTTTCCCTTAGCGGAGGGGTCAATAACCAGGGGGCATAGATTTAAGGTAAGGGGCAGGAGGTTTAGAGGGGATTTGAGGAAAAAAAATTTCAGCCTGAGGGTGGTTGGAATCTGGAACACACTACCTGAAGAGGTGGTAGAGGCAGGAACCCTCATAACATTTAAGAAGTATTTAGATGAACACTTGAAAAGCCATAGTATACAAGGCTACGGGCCAAGTGCTGCAAAATGGGATTAGAATAGTTAGGTGCTTGATGGCCGGCACGTACACAATGGGCTGAAGGGCCTGTTTCTGTGCTGTACAACTCTATGACTCTATGTCTCTATCCTATCACCACCTCAGGTGAACAATTTTCAGCTTTCAAAACGTATCTTTTCTTTTACTTCAGAGTTTTCTGGAAATTTTGGTCATGATTAGGTATAACTAAACCAGTGGGATAGACAAATGAAAATAAATTTTTAGGAATCCTGGAATAATGCAAAATAAAAGCTGAAGCATTATCTCTCTCATACAATCCCAGAAAATTAATGTAGCTCTCAAAACATTGCATCACAGCATGAACAGTACTTTCAGAGCCAAAAAACATACAGTTGATTGCAAAAATGGTTACTACTTTGTGTTATAATTCTTTTTTTAAAAAATCAGCAAAATAGACAAGAGATTATAATTAGCTACGTTAGTAATTTGCAGTTTGGCCTAATGATGGATTTACAAAATGCAGCTCTCCATACCTCTGGATTCTCTAACAATAAACATCCCAGCTCATAACAAGCATACGGCTGTATGTATGCATTGTTCTGACGACTCAGCTCATCTTTTATAGCTAGCTGGAAAAACTGCAAGAGGAGAAAACAAGTTATAAAGTGAAAACTGTGTCACGGTATATTGGTAACACCATGCACCCATAAAGGGAGGGGGAAGGGAGGAGGCTTTAAATGCTGAGACACCTAATACTGTGATACACCTAATGCCTGACAGCATTATCGTAGATTTGTGAAGTTCCTGGTTTTCAAATGTAATTTTCCTTACAAGCAAATTACAAAATACACATAAGATTAGGCAGAATGAATGTAAGCCGATTTTACAAAGCAGTAATTGCGCTAACTGTAAATAGACCTGTGCAATGCCAAAAATATTTTTGCACTTTAGTTCTAGTTTAGCAATACATTATTACAATACAGAATTGTAAATAGCTTTTAACCCCAAGTTTCATTCAGTACTTTATTTTTCTGTATGATTTGATGCTCAATAAACCCAGTCAACTCTTAGTATAAGCAAAAAGCACTACAGTTTCTTTATACAACACAAGTAGAATTGTTAAAGACATATACCATACACACCTGAATAGCACCATCTGAATTTCCTAGACATTTGTGTATTGCACCGAGGAGTAGGTGTTTTAACCCAATTGTTAATGGCTCATGCATTTCCTGACAAGCTGAATAAAAGAGGACACATTAGATTATCTACTATAGAACTGATCAAGTTGCATGCCAACTTAGAATCACCAATCGTTATAGGAAAAATAAGTAGGAAGATGCATACTTCATGAAAAAGTACCATTTTTAAAAATTAGAGTATAATGTGGGAAAGTGTGAAATTGTCCACTTTGGCAGGAAGAATAAAAAAGAAGCATATTATCGAAATGGTGAGAGATTGCAGAATTCTGAGATGCAGAGGGATCTGCGTGTCCCAGTGCATGAATCGCAAAAGGTTATTATGCAGGTACAGCACGTAATAAGCTAATAGAATGTTATCGTTTATCGTGAGGGGAATTGAATACAAAAGTAGGGAGGTTATGTATCAGCTATACAGGGCATTGGTGAGACCACATCTGGAGTGCTGTGTGTAGTATGGTCTCCTTATTTAAGGAACGATGTAAATGCGTTGAAGGCAGTACAGAGAAGGTTTACTGGACTAATACCTGGAATGGGCAGGCTGTCTTATCAGGAAAGGTTGGACAGGCTAGGCTTGTATCCACTGGAATTCAGAAGAGTAAGAGGCGATTTGATTGAAACATATAAGATCCTGAGGGGTCTTGACGGGGTGGATGTGGAAAGGATGTTTCCCCTTGTGGGAGAATCTAAAACTAGGGGTCATTGTTTAAAAATAAGGGGTCACCCATTTAAGACAGAGATGAGGAGAAATTTGTTCTCTCAGAGGGTTGAGAGTCTTTGGAATTCTCTTCCTCAAAAGGCAGTGGAAGCAGAGTCTTTGAATATTTTTAAGGCAGAGGTAGATCGATTCTTGATAAGCAAAGGGGGTGGAAGGTTAATGGGGGTAGGTGGACATGTGGAGTAATCAGTTCAGCCATGAACCTATTGAGTGGCGGAGCAGGCTCGAAGGGCCGAGTGGCCTACTCCTGCTCCTAATTCGTATGTTTATTTGAAGTGTATTTACAGTATTAACAGATCTAGGGCTGACTTATACCAGCCCCTCGACGTCGGGGGGGCGTGGCGGGGGAGCCCGTAAAATACTTGTGGGGGTGGCCCGCCATGATCCCTGACGCCGAGAAGGCCCTGCGGCATTTTACTGGCAGCGGCAAGACCTCGGTGTGGCCCACCACCCCCCACCCCCGCCGCTTGGCGACGGGGCCTTCACTCAAATATTAAAATTAAGAAAAGATGCAAATCAACTTACCTTGTCCCGGCAGCTATCCCACGCCAATTTTACGGTTGCCAGCTGTGACTTGCGTGCCTTCGGAACTCCAAATGAAGTTCCGAGGCGAGACACTATTGGGGAGGGGGGAAGGACTGAAATTATCAGGGCCAGGGAAAGTGAGGAAAACATTTTTTATTGGCTGTGGGAATGGTGGGAAAGGGCTGAAGGGTAAATGTGACGAGGTTGCGAGGGGGAGCTTCGGGGTGGGAATAAAGTCATTGATCGTCATATTGGACAGTAAAAAAAACATTGGGGAGGTTAGGAAAGGGCCTCCAGCTTTTGATTTTTTTAATTACAACTGTCAGAGTAATGTTCGTTTAAAAATTAAAATTTTTGCTAAGGGCTTGAAACCCTTTAAAAATGGTGCTGGCGCCTGTGCAGTGGTGTTGGACGCCATTGCCACGGATGCAGCGGCTGCCCCCTTACATCATCAGGGGCGGCCGCTCCGCCCCCTCCAATTAAATGAGCCCCGCGCAAAATTTCTAATCACCACTACAGAGACATGGTTACAAGGTGATCAAGGTTGGGAAATAGATATTCCAGGGTACACAATATTTCAGAAAGACAGACAGAATAGTAAAGGAGGAGGGGTAGCACTGATGGTGAAGGATGACATAAGGGCATTAGTGAGAAAGGATCTGGGCTCAGAAGATCATGAAGTAGAATCAGTATGGGTGGAAATAAGGAGTGGCAAGAATCAAAAAACACTGGTGGGAGTAGTTTATAGGTTCCCTCACAGTAGTTACACTGTTGGACAGAGTATTAAACATGAAATTATTGAAGCTTGTAACAAAGGTAATGTAATGATTGTGGGGGACTTTAATCTTCATATAGACTGGAATAATGAAATTGGCAAGAGTGGTCTAGATGATGAGTTTTTAGAATGTTTTCATCACAGTTTCTTGCAGCAATACGCTGTGGAACTGACTAGGGATACAGCTATCTTAGATCTAGTATTGTGTAATGAAGCAGGATTCATTCGCAATGTCATAGTAAAAGTTCCACAGTGATCACAAAACCATTGAATTCCAAGTTAAGTTTGAAAGTGACTTGCTCCAATCACAAACAAGAAACTAAACTTAAACAAAGCCAAATACGTAGGCATGAGGGGAGAACTGGCTAAGGTAAATAGACTAAAAGGTATAGCAGTAAATGAACAGTGGGAAATCTTTAAAGAAACAATTCAAAATGTTCAACAAAAATACATTCCATTGAAAAACAAAAACTCAGCAAGGAAGACCCATCCGTCGCTCCCTCGGGAAATTAAGGATAGCATTAGATTAAAAGAAAAGGCTTACAATGTTGCAAAAACAGCAAGACTGAGGATCGGGAGTGTTTAGGAAACCAGCAAAGGGCAACCAAAAAGTTTATAAAAAAGGAATACAATAGAGTATGAGATAAACTAGCCAGTAATTTAATCTTTTATAGGTATATCAAAAGGAAGAGAGTAGCTAAATTAAACATTGGCCCCTTAGAAGCAGAGACAGGAGAAATTATCATGGCGATGAGGAAATGACAGAGGCATTGAACAAATATTTTGTGTCTGTCTTCATAGTAGAAGACACAAGTTCATTACCAGAAATAGACAGTAACCTAAGGGCTAAAAAGAGTGAGGAAATGAAGGAAATTCATATCAGCCAAGAAAAAGTATTGGAGAAATTTAAGGGACTAAAATCTGACAAATCTCCAGGACCTGATGGCCTACACCCTAGGGTTCTAAAAGAGATAGTTGCTGAGATAGTGGATGCACTAGCTATGATTTTCTAAAATTCTTAGATTCAGTAACGGTCCCATCAGATTAGTAGTTGGCAAATGTTACACCGCTTTTCAAGAAAGGAGGGAGAGAAAACGGAATTACAGGGTAGTTAGCCTATCAGTCATTGGGAAAATGCTGGAATCCATTATTAAGGAAGTCTTAAAAATGCACTTCAAAAAGCATAGTATGATTAGAACAAGTCAACATGGTTTTATTGAAGGGAAATCCTGTTTGGCAAATTGATTAGAGTTTTTTGAGGATATAGTTAGTAGGGTAGATAAAGGGGAACCAGTAGATGTAGTATACCTGGATTTCCCAAAGACATTTGATAAGGTGCCACACAAAAGGTTAGTAGGCAAGATAAGGGCTCATGGAGTTGGGGGTAATATATTAGCACGAGTAGATGATTGGTTAACAGTCAGGAGGCAACAAGTGGGCATAAACAGGGCATTTTCAACTTGGCAGGCCGTAAATTGTGGAGTGCCGCAAGGATCAGTGCTGGGGCCTCAGCTATTTCCAATCTATATGAATGACTTAGATGAAGAGACAGAGAGTAATGTATCTAAGTTTTCTGATGATACAAAGGTAGGTGGAAAAGTAAGCTGTGGAGGACACAGAGGGGTTGCAAAGAGATATAGACAAGTTAAGTGAGTGGGCAACAAGATGGCAAATGGAGTATAATGTAGGGAGGTGTGAAATTGTTCACTTTGGTCGTAAGAATAGAAAAGCAGAATTTTTTTTTAAAAGGTGTAAAACTTGTAAGTGTCGATGTTCAAAGAGACTTGGGTGTGCTTATACAAGGAACGCAGATAGTTAACACGCAGGTACAGCAAGCAATTAGGAAGGCAAATGGCGTGTTTGCCTTTATTGAAAGGGGATCTGAGTACAGAAATAAGGAGGTATTGCTACAATTGTACAGAGTTTTGGTGAGACCACATCTGCAGTACTGTGTGCAGTTTTGGTCTCCACATTTAAGAAAGGATATACTTGCATTGAAGGCGATACAGCCAAGGTTCACTAAATTGGTCCCTGGGATGAGGGGGTTATCCTATGATGAGAGGCTAAGTAAATTGGGCCTGTATTCTTTCAAGTTTAGAAAAAATGAGAGGTAAGGACTGGATAGGGTAGACTCTGCAAGATTGTTTCCCCTGGCTGGGGCATCAAAAACACGGGGGCACAGTCTCAGGATAAGGGGCCAATCATTTAGGACTGAGATGAAGAGAAATTACTTCACTCAAGGGTTGTGAATCCTTGGAATTCTCTACTCCAGAGAGTTATGGATGCTCCAACATTGAATACATTTAAGGCTGGGATAGACAGATTTTTGGTTTTTCAGGGAATCAAGTGATATGGCAAGCGGGCGGGTAAGTGGAGTTAAATCCTAAGATCGGCCATGATCGTTTTGAATGGAGGATTTGGCTTGATGGGCCGTATAGTCTACTCCTGCACCTATTTCTTGTGTTCCTGTGGGACAAAATTAATAGACATATGGAAAAATGTGGGTTAATTAATGAAAGCCAGCACAGATTTGTCAAGGGAAAATCGCGGCACAGTGGCTAGCACCGCAGCCTCACAGCTCCAGAGACCCGGGTTCGATTCCAGGTACTGCCTGTGCGGAGTTTGCAAGTTCTCCCTGTGACCGCGTGGGTTTTCGCCGGGTGCTCCGGTTTTCTCCCACTGCCAAAGACTTGCAGGTGATAAGTAAATTGGCTGTTGTAAATTGCCCCTAGTGTAGGTAGGTGGTTGGGAATATGGGATTACTGTAGGGTTAGTATAAATGGGTGGTTGTTGGTCGGCACAGACTCGGTGGGACAACGGGCCTGTTTCAGTGCTGTATCTCTAAATAAAAATAAAAATAAATAACATGCTGCAGCTTTTTTGAAGAGGTAAGAGAGAGTGTTGAAGACAACAATGCTGTTGATGTGGTATACATGGACTTCCAGAAGCCATTTGATACAATGCCGCACAACAGACTTGTGAGCAAAGTTATAACTCATGGAATAAAAGATACAGTAGCAACATGGATATGAAATTGGCTGTGTGACTGGAAACAAAGAGTAGAGATTAATCGATGTTTTTCGGGCTAGAGGAAGGTTTGTAGTGGTGGGGTCATTGTTGGGACCCTTGCTCTTTTTGATATGTATTAATGGCCAAGACCTTGGTGTACAGAGCACAATTTCCGAGTTGTGAACCCTTGGAATTCTCTACTCCAGAGGGCTGTGGATGCTCAGTCATTGAGTATATACGAGACTGAGGTCAATAGATTTTTGGGCACTAACAGAATCAAGGCATAGGGGGATAAGGTAGGAAACTGGAGTTTATGTAGAAGTTCAGCCATGACCTTATTGAATGGCAGAGCAGGCTCGAGGTGCTGTATGGTCTACTCCTGTTCGTGTTTCTTATATTTTCTGACAACTAGATTTTTGTCAGCTTTTTGGTAGTGGGTAAGAAACAATCTAGTTATGAGTCATTGGGGATTTAGCAAAGGAGCTATGGGCATGGTGTGCCATAGGGATCAGTGCTGGGACCTCAACTTTTTACAATTTATATAAAAGACTTGTAAGAAGGGACCAAAGGTATGGTTGCTAAATTTCCTGATGTCACAAAGATAGGTAGGAAAGTAAGTTGTGAAGAGGACATAAGGAGGTGACAAAGGGGTATAGATAGGTTAAATGAGTGAGCAAAGATCTGGCAAATGGAGTATAATGTGGGAAAATGTGAAATTGTCCATTTTGGCAGGAAGAATAAAAAAGCATATTATCGAAATGGTGAGAGATTGCAGAGCTCTGAGATGTAGTGGGATCTGGGTGACCGAGTGCATGAATCGCTACTTGCAGGTTCAGCAAGTAATTAGGAAAGCTAATAGAATGTTATCATTTATCGTGAGGGGAATTGAATAGAGTCATAAAGTTATACAGCACAGAAACAGGTCCTTCGGCCCATCGTGTCTGTGCCGGCCTTGCAGCACCCAACTATTCTAATCCCAAATTCCTGCACTTGGCCCATAGCCTTGTATGCTATGGCGTTTCAAGTGCTCATCTAAATACTACTTAAAAGTTGTGAGGGTGCCTGCCTCAACCACCTCTTCAGGCAGTGCGTTCCAGATTCCAACCACACTGGGTGAAAATTTATTTCCTCAAATCCCTCCTAAACCTCCTGCCCCTTACCTTAAATCTATGCCCCCTGGTTCTTGACCCCTCCGCTAAGGAAAAAAGTTTCTTCCTTTCTAACCTATCAATGCCCTTCATAATTTTGTATACCTCAATCATGTCCCCCCTCAGCCTTCTCTGCTCCAAGGAAAACAACCCTAGCCTTTTCAGTCTCTCTTCATAGCACAAATGCTCCTGCCCAGGCAACATCCTGGTGAATCTCCTCTGCACCCTCTCCAGTGCAATCACATCCTTCCTATAGTGTGGTGACCAGAACTGTACACAGTACTCCAGCCATGGCCTAACTAGCGTTTTATACAGCTCCATCATAACCTCCCTGCTCTTATATTCTATGCCTCGGCTAATAAAGGCAAGTATCCCATATGCTTTCCTAACCACCTTATCTACCTGTGCTGCTGCCTTCAGTGATCTATGGACAATTACACCAAGGTCCTTCTGACCTTCTGTACTTCCTATGGTCCTACCATCCATTGTATATTCCCTTGCCTTGTTAGTCCTCCCAAAATGCATCACCTCACACTTCTCAGGAATAAATTCCATTTGCCACTGCTCCGTCCATCTTACCAGCCCATCTATATCTCCCTGTAATCTAAGGATTTCTTCCTTACTATTTATGACACCACCAATTTTCGCGTCATCTGCGAACTTACTGATCATACCTCCAATATTCACATCTAAAGCATTAATGTACACTACAAACAGCAAGGGTCCCAGAACCGATCCCTGTGGTACACCACTGGTCACAGGCTTCCAATCGCAAAAACAGCCCTTGATCATTACCCTCTGCCTCCTGCCATTAAGCCAATTTTGGATCCAATTTGCCAAATTGCCCTGGATCCCATGGGCTCTTACCTTCTTAACCAATCTCTCATGTGGGACCTTATCAAAAGCTTTCCTGAAGTCCATGTATACTACATCTACTGCTTTACCCTCATCTACACATCGAGTCACCTCCTCGAAAAATTCAATCAAGTTAGTTCGACACAATCTCCCCCTGACAAAGCCATGCTGACTATCCCTGATTAATCCCTGCCTCTCCAAGTGGAGATTAATCCTGTCCCTCAGAATTTGTTCCAATATTTTCCCAACCACTGATGTTAGACTCACCGGCCTGTAATTACCTGGTTTAGCCCCACTACCCTTCTTGAATAATGGTACCACATTCGCTGTCCTCCAGTCCTCTGGTACCTCTCCTATGGCCAGAGAGGATTTGAAAATTTGTGTCAAAGCCCCTGCTATCTCCTCCCTTGCCTCAAATAACAGTCTGGGCCTGAGGATTTATCCACTTTTAAGCCCGCTAAAACAGCAAATATTTCCTCCCTGTCAATGCTAATATGTTCAAGTATATCACAATCCCCCTCCATGATCTCTACACCTACATCGTTCCTCTCCATAGTGAACACAGATGAAAAGTAATCATTTAAAACCTCACTTATGTCCTCCGGCTCCACACAAACATTGCCATGTTTGTCCCTAATGGCCCCTACTCTTTCCCTGGTTATCCTCTTACCCTTAATATACTTATAAAACGCCTTAGGATTTTCCTTTATCTTGCCTGCCAGTGTTTTTTCATGTCCCCTCTTCACTCTCCTCATTACTTTTTTAAGTGCCACCCTACACTTTCCATACTCATCTAGTGCCTCCGCTGTTTTCAGCACTCTGAATCTGCCGTAAGCCTCCTTTTTTTTCCTGATCCAATCCTCTATATCCCTTGACATTCAGGATTCCCTGGGCCTGTTAGTCCTACCCTTCACCTTAATGGGTACATGTTGGCTCTGAACTCTCACAATTTTCTCTTTGAATGACTCCCACAGATGTGATGTAGACTTTCCTACAAGTAGCTGCTCCCAGTCCACTTTGGCCAGATTCTGTTTTATCATATTGAAATCGGCCTTCCCCCAATTCAGTACCTTTATTTCCGGCCCGTCTTTGTCCTTTTCCATAACTACCTTAAATCTTGGGAGTTATGGTCACTATCCCTGAAATGCTCCCCCACTGACACTTCTACCACTTGACTGGCTTAATTCCCTAGGATTAGGTCCAGTACTACCCCTTCTCTTGTAGGACTTTCTACATACTGGCTCAAAAGGCTCTCCTGTATGCATTTTAAGAATTCCTTCCCCTTTTAAGCTTTTTGCACTAAGACTATCCCAGTTGATATTGGCGAAGTTAAAATCCCCTACTATTATAACCCTATTATTTTTACACCTCTTAGACAGTTACCTACATATTTGTTCCTCTATCTCTTCCTGACTGTTTGGAGGCCTGTAGTATACACCCAGCTAAGTGATTGCCCCTTTTTTGTTTTTAAGTTCTACCCAAATGACCTCATTCGAGGAACCTTCTAAGATGTCATCCCTCCTTACTGCAGTAATTGACTCCTTGATCAACAGTGCAATGCCACCTCCTCTTTTATCCCCTCTCCTGTCGCACCTGAAGATTCTATACCCTGGAATATTGAGCTGCCAGTCTTGTCCCTCCCTCAACCATGTGTCTGTGATAGCAATAATATCATAATCCCATGTGCTAATCAACGCCCTCAATACATCTGCCTTTCTAGTAAGGCTCCTTGCATTGAAATAGATGCAATCCAACCTTGCAATTTTCCCGTGTCTTACCAGGTCTATATTTGCTCTGCCTTCCAGGCAGACTTACTTTCTGTTCTATATTACCCCCTACTGTACCTTCGCTCTGTATTCCATCCCCCTGCCAAATTAGTTTAACCCCCTCCCCCCCCCCAAACAGCACTAGCAAATCTCCCAGCAAGGATGCATGTTCCATTCCAGTTCAGGTGCAACCCGTCCAACTTGTACAAGTCCCACCTTTGCCAGAAACAGACCCAGTGATCCAGGAAACAAAAGCCCTCCCTTCTGCACCATCTCCTCAGCCACGCATTCATCTGCTCTATCCTCCTATTTCTAAACTCACTAGCACGTGGCACCGGGAGTAATCCAGAGATTACAACCTTAGAGGTCCTGTTTTTTAATCTGCTACCTAGCTCCCTAAATTCTTGTTGCAGGAACTCATCCCTTTTTTTTAACCTATGTCGTTGGTACCAATGTGTACAAAAGTAGGGAGGTAATGCTTCAGTTATACAGGGCATTGGTGAGACCACATCTGCAGTACCGCGTACAATGTTGGTCTCCTTATTTAAGGAAGGATGTAAATGCGTTGGAAGCAGTTCAGAGAAGGTTTACTAGACTGATAACTGGAATGAGCAGGTTATCTTATGAGGAAAGGTTGGACACGGTAGGCTTGTATCCGCTGGAGTTCCCAATAGTAAGAGGCAACTTGATTGAAACATATCCTGTGGGGTCTTGATAGGGTGAATGTGGAAAGGATGTTTCCTCTTGTGGGAGAATCTAGAATTAGGAGCAACTGTTTTAAAATAAGGGGTCGTCCATTTCAGGCATAGATGAGCAGAATTTTTTTCTCTGAGGGTCTTGAGTCTCTGGAACTCTCTTCCTCAAAAGGCAGTGAAAGCAGAATCTTTGAATATTTTTAAGGCAGAGGTAGATAGATTCTTGATGAGCAAAAGGGTGTAAGACTATCGGGGGTAGACAGAAATGTGAAGTTGAGGTTACAATCAGATAAGCCATGATCTTACTGAATGGCGAAGCAGGCTCATGGGGCCGAGTGGTCTACTCCTGCTCCTAATCTGTATGTTCGTATGCTGGTCCATTTAGACAGCCTTCATATGGATTCTTACACCAAATTATCGAGGAGAACTGCAGCCTCTGGTACTTTCATACTGTATGAAAATACTTTTACCCCCGTGAGCAGGATTGTGATATACTTGAACATATTAGCATTGAAAGGGAGGAAGTATTAGCTGTTTTAGTGGGCTTAAGTCCTCAGGCCCAGATGACATGTATTACATGGCTGTTATGTGAGGCAAGGGAGGAGACTGCAGGGGCTCTGACACAAATTTTCAAATCCTCTCTGGCCATAGGAGAGGTACCAGAGGACTGGAGGACAGCGAATGTAGTACCATTATTCAAAAAGGGTAGCAGGTATAAACCAGGTAATTACAGGCTGGTGAGTCCAACATCAGTGGTTGCGAAAATATTGGAAAAAATTCTGAGGGACAGGATTAATCTCCACTTGGAGAGGCAGGGATTAATCAGGGATTGTCTAACTAACCTGATTGAATTTTTCGAGGAGGTGACTAGATGTGTCGATGAGGGTAAAGCAGTAGGTGTAGGATACATGGACTTCAGTAAAGCATTTGATAAGGTCCCACATGGGAGATTGGAAAAGAAGGTAACAGCCCATGGGATCCAGAGCAATTTGGCAAATTGGATCCAAAATTGGCTTAGTGACAGGAGGCAGAGGGTAATGGTCGAGGGCTGTTTTTGCAATTGGAAGCCTGTGACCAGTGGTGTACCACAGGGATCGGTTCTGGGACCCTTACTGTTTGTAGTGTACATTAATGATTTAGACGTGCATATAGGAGGTATGATCAGAAAGTTCGCAGATGACACTTAAAGTGGTGATGTTGTAAATAGTGAGGAGGAAATCCTTAGATTACAGGGAGATATAGATGAGCTGGTAAGATGGACGGAGCAGTGGCAAATGGAATTTAATCCTGAGAAGTGTGAAGTAATGCATTTTGGGAGGACTAACAAGGCAAGGGAATATACAATGGATGGTAGGACTGGAAGTACAGAAGGTCAGAGGGATCTTGGTGTCCATAGATCACTGAAGGCAGCAGCACTGGTAGACAAGGTGGTTAGGAGGGCATATGGGATACCTGCTTTTATCAGCCGAGGCATAGAATATAAGAGCAGGGAGGTTATGATGGAGCTGTATAAAACGCTAGTTAGGGCACAGCTGGAGTACTGTGTACAGTTCTGGTCACCACACTATAGGAAGGATGTGATTGCACTGGAGAGAGTGCAGAGGAGATTCACCAGGATGTTGCCTGGGCTGGGGCATTTCAGCTATGAAGAGAGACTGAAAAGGCTAGGGTTGTTTTCCTTGGAGCAGAGAAGGCTGAGAGGGGACATGATTGAGGTGTACAAGATTATGAAGGGCATTTGAGGGAAAATTGTTTCACCCAGCGAGTGGTTGGAATCTGGAACACACTGCCTGAAGAGGTGGTGGAGGCAGGAACCCTCAACATTTAAGAAGCATTTAGATAAGCACTTGAAACGCCATAGCATACAAGGCTATGGGCCAAGTGCAGGAATATGGGATTAGAATAGTTGGGTGCTTGATGGCCGGCACAGACACGATGGGTCAAAGGGCCTGTTTCTGTGCTGTATAACGTTATGACTCTATGACCTGCTAAACTGGTAACTTTGCACAACTGGGTTAATTTTATCAAGGAAAATCTCAATTCCTTTGCAACAATGGCAGGAACCAGCCACAAGTCATTACACCCAAGATACTTTTGTGTAACAGACTTTGGAATAAGCAAAAACCTGGCTCTTATTTGGGGAAAAAAAAGATGTGGAGGACATTTACTAAAATGGTGCCAGGGATAAGGGACTTCAGTTATATGGAGAGACTCAGAGTAGTGAGAATGTGGAACTCGTTACCACATGGAGTGATAGAGGCAAATATGAAAGGTAGATAAGCACAAGGGGAAAAAGGAACAGAAGGTAATGCTGAAAGGGTGACATGAAGTCGGCTCATGTGGACCATAAACGCTGGCACAGACCACTAGGCCCGAATAGACTGTTTCTGTGCTGTACACTCAATGTAATACACAACAAAACCATGTAAATAGTATGCTACCTTGATTCATTCGTTGTAGGTTTGAAGGGGAACAATTTGCAAGTGCTTTCCACAAATATAGCACTTCAATGGCAGCAAGTACACATAATTCTTTGGTGGGCTTCTCCTTTTGAAACCTTTCAGCCTGCAAGAGAAGTTAATAAACGCCACGTCAATAGAACGAATTACTTTTATTTCTCCATCCTTACAAAAGGCAACAGATCTATACAAGCAAAAACCGAAAATGCTAGAAATACTCAGCATTTCATTAGGTATGATGCAAGATCATCAACCCGAAATGTGAACTTTGTTTCTCTCTCCACAGAAGCTGCCTGACCTGCTCAGTAATTCCAGCATTGTCTGTTTTTATTTCAACTTTCCAGAATCTGCAATATTTGGGTTTTGTAGATCTAAACAAGTCCTCCACAAACAGATAGTGTTCTTTTAGATACATAAAAATATTTTCTTTGTACAGGGGGAAAAATCTGAAATCTATGAAAAAGAACATGTATAAGCAATTATTTTTCTATTTTATAGGCACTAGAATAGTTTTAAGCACCTGTACTTCCGCACGCAGGCATCATTTTCATATTAGTTGTAATCCATAAACAGCTAAAAAGGTTACAAGGAATATTTTTTAAATAGAGAGCATTCCCTTTTGAAAACTGAGAGCCAAACCAAAGCTGTGACTTTATCTTACAGTGATGATATGGGAAGTTATAATTTGTTTTCATGGCATGAATGCAGTCTTCACACTCGCTCAAAATGTAATCCTAATAATATACATGAATTTACAGCATACTTGTAATTCAAAGTTGCCAATTTCAAATCAGTTTTAAATACCAAATTCTCACTTTGCGGTATTTTACAATTAACTTTTTTTCTGAGTAGCTAAACAGCTTCAAATTATCATGAGGAGATTGCATGCAATGGCAAAATTACCCTGCAGCACCATCTCATTTGCCAAAAAAATAACTAATGAGGCAAAGGTCTGATACAGTAATATCTAAAATGTTTAAATTTGTGGAAAGGGGTGGGGGAAGATGGAGTTTTTTTTTAAACCACAGCGAGTTGCCGTAATTTGCAATTCGCTGCCTGAAAAGGTGGTCGAAGCAGATTTAATAACTTTCAAAAGGCGAATTGGATAAATATCTTCAGGGGAAAAAATCTGCAGGGCTATGAGGAAAGAGCAGGGGATTGGGCCTCATTGGATAGGTCTTTCAAAGAGCCGTTACAGGCACGATGAGCCGAACAGCCTCTTTCTGTGCTTTCTGGTTCTAAGCTAGTCAGTGGTGTGATCATTACACACTGCTGTCTTTGACACTGTTAACAATAATACCATAAATACTACTGCCCAGCATGAACTTAGAACCAGTAGATACAGCAAAAGAAATATTTCAAGGAAGAGACAGTCTGTTTAATGTAGCAGTTTATTAAACACCTATGAAGGCAATAAAATGTATACACAATCCAATCCGTCTCTGACAATGCAAGTAAAAAAAGCTATTCTTTCTTTCTTTTGGGCCTCCTTATCTCGAGAGACAATGGATACGCGCCTGGAGGTGGTCAGTGGTTTGTGAAGCAGCGCCTGGAGTGGCTATAAAGGCCAATTCTGGAGTGACAGGCTCTTCCACAGGTGCTGCAGAGAAATTTGTTTGTTGGGGCTGTTGCACAGTTGGCTCTCCCCTTGCGCCTCTGTCTTTTTTCCTGCCAACTACTAAGTCTCTTCGACTCGCCACAATTTAGCCCTGTCTTTATGGCTGCCCGCCAGCTCTGGCGAATGCTGGCAACTGACTCCCACGACTTGTGATCAATGTCACAGGATTTCATGTCGCGTTTGCAGACGTCTTTATAACGGAGACATGGACGGCCGGTGGGTCTGATACCAGTGGCGAGCTCGCTGTACAATGTGTCTTTGGGGATCCTGCCATCTTCCATGCGGCTCACATGGCCAAGCCATCTCAAGCGCCGCTGACTCAGTAGTGTGTATAAGCTGGGGATGTTGGCCGCTTCAAGGACTTCGGTGTTGGAGATATAGTCCTGCCACCTGATGCCAAGTATTCTCCGAAGGCAGCGAAGATGGAATGAATTGAGACGTCGCTCTTGGCTGGCATACGTTGTCCAGGCCTCGCTGCCGTAGAGCAAGGTACTGAGGACACAGGCCTGATACACTCGGACTTTTGTGTTCCGTGTCAGTGCGCCATTTTCCCACACTCTCTTGGCCAGTCTGGACATAGCAGTGGAAGCCTTACCCATGCGCTTGTTGATTTCTGCATCTAGAGACAGGTTACTGGTGATAGTTGAGCCTAGGTAGGTGAACTCTTGAACCACTTCCAGAGCGTGGTCGCCAATATTGATGGATGGAGCATTTCTGACATCCTGCCCCATGATGTTCGTTTTCTTGAGGCTGATGGTTAGGCCAAATTCATTGCAGGCAGACGCAAACCTGTCGATGAGACTCTGCAGGCATTCTTCAGTGTGAGATGTTAAAGCAGCATCGTCAGCAAAGAGGAGTTCTCTGATGAGGACTTTCCGTACTTTGGACTTCGCTCTTAGACGGGCAAGGTTGAACAACCTGCCCCCTGATCTTGTGTGGAGGAAAATTCCTTCTTCAGAGGATTTGAACGCATGTGAAAGCAGCAGGGAGAAGAAAATCCCAAAAAGTGTGGGTGCGAGAACACAGCCCTGTTTCACACCACTCAGGATAGGAAAGGGCTCTGATGAGGAGCCACCATGTTGAATTGTGCCTTTCATATTGTCATGGAATGAGGTGATGATACTTAGTAGCTTTGGTGGACATCCGATCTTTTCTAGTAGTCTGAAGAGACCACGTCTGCTGACGAGGTCAAAGGCTTTGGTGAGATCAATGAAAGCAATGTAGAGGGGCATCTGTTGTTCACGGCATTTCTCCTGTATCTGACGAAGGGAGAACAGCATGTCAATAGTCGATCTCTCTGCACGAAAGCCACACTGTGCCTCAGGGTAGACGCGCTCGGCCAGCTTCTGGAGCCTGTTCAGAGCGACTCGAGCAAAGACTTTCCCCACTATGCTGAGCAGGGAGATTCCACGGTAGTTGTTGCAGTCACCGCGGTCACCTTTGTTTTTATAGAGGGTGATGATGTTGGCATCGCGCATGTCCTGGGGTACTGCTCCCTCGTCCCAGCACAGGCATAGCAGTTCATGTAGTGCTGAGAGTATAGCAGGCTTGGCACTCTTGATTATTTCAGGGGTAATGCTGTCCTTCCCAGGGGCTTTTCCGCTGGCTAGGGAATCAATGGCATCACTGAGTTCCGATTTGGTTGGCTGTATGTCCAGCTCATCCATGACTGGTAGAGGCTGGGCTGCATTGAGGGCAGTCTCAGTGACAGCATTCTCCCTGGAGTACAGTTCTAGGTAGTGCTCAACCCAGCGGTCCATCTGTTTGCGTTGGTCAGTGATTATGTCCCCCGATTTAGATTTGAGGGGGGTGATCTTCTTGATGGTTGGCCCAAGAGCTCTCTTCATGCCATCATACATTCCTCTGATGTTTCCGGTGTCTGAGGCCAGCTGAATATGACTGCATAGGTGTTGCCAGTAGTCGTTTGCGCAACGCCTAGCTGTTCTTTGTGCAGTACTTCTGGCTGCTTTAAGTGCTGCGGATGTTAAATCGCTGGGGGCTTTCTTGTAGTTCAAAAGTGCAATGCGCTTAGCGGCTATGACAGGTTCCAGCTCTTCATTATGAGATTGAAACCAGTCTGCATTTCTCTTCGCACTTTTGCCGTAGGTGGTCAAAGCTGACTCATAGATGGCGTCTCTGATGTGGGCCCACTTGGTCTCAGCATCCCCTGTGGGAGTGTTTTGAAGGGCTGTTACAAGTGAATTTAGAAATTTTTGTAACAGCTGTGGGTGAGAAATTCTGCTCGTGTTGATGCGCGGGTGGCCCTTCTGCTTGGAATGATGCAACTTCTTTGGTCTGAGTCTAACCTTGCTGCACACCAGGGAGTGGTCGGTGTCGCAGTCCGCACTGTGGAAGCTGCGTGTGATTTGAACACTGTTTAAGGCGGCTCGCCTTGTGACAATGAGGTCTAGCTGGTGCCAACGACGTGATCTTGGGTGCCTCCATGAAACCTGGTGACAGGGTTTAGTGTGAAAGAACGAGTTGGTGATGCAGAGGTTATGATAGGTACACAACTCAAGCAGTCTCTGCCCGTTCTCATTCATCCTTCCAACGCCATAGCGCCCAAGGCAGGAGGGCCATGAGTCATGGTCGGCCCCAACCCTGGCATTAAAGTCCCCCAGCAGGAATAGGTGTTCGGTGTTGGGGATGCTGCTAATGATGTTATGGAGTTGTTCATAGAACTGGTCTTTAGCTTCAGGTGCGGAACAGAGTGTTGGAGCATAGATGCTGAGTAGGTGTACTGGACCAGAGGTGGTGAGCAGTCGGATGGACAGTATGCGTTCCGAGCCATTTGAGGGAGGCTCTATCATGCTGAGCAAGGAGTTTCTGATGGCGAAGCCCACTCCATGCTGTCTTGGTTCTTCAGGATCCCTGCCCTGCCAGAAGAAGGTGTAGTCTTGCTCTGCTAGAGAGCCACTCGCGGGGAGGCGAGTCTCCTGAAGTGCTGCAATGTCCACATTGAGTCTACTGAGCTCGTTGTTAATGATGGCGGTCTTCCGAGAATCGTTGATTTGTGTAAGGTCTTCCGACAGGCCAGGACACATAGTTCTGACGTTCCAGCTTGCAAAGCGAAGGGCTGGTACCTTCTTTCCTTTTTTCATGTTGTTTGGTGCGGTGTATCAGTCCACCTTTCGGGCAATGACCCTGAGCTCCAAGCACCCATTGAAGCAGGCAGACTGTGGCGGGACAGAACCTTATTGACCGGGGGCTGCCCGGTTTGAGGCGGGCGGTAGCTGTCCAGTGAGGTGCAATGACCTCTCCCACCGACAAAGGCAACCCGTGGCGCCCAGTTTCTACGCCAATTTATCTGGACTTATAACCCGTAACTGCTGCCTTCCGTGTTGTTTCAGTCGCTGTGAGGCAACTATGGAGTGACCTCTCCATGGCGCATGCCTGGGCAAATTTATGGAGGTTGAGAGTTGCCCAGTCGTCAAAACCCCCCTCTCGGCCTTTCTGGTGGGGTCCAAAGGAGTGCAGGACACGACGTTTGGCACCAGTATGGCTGCAGGAACTGCCGGAAACATGCCAAAGGTGACACATGACCGCCTACGGGGTTCCGCTCCGGATTTTCTGTTAGGGTTTACTCCCTTAGCCTTGGTCTCTCCCGAGACGCCCACAAGGCAGTGGGGTTGTTGGGGCCCCTACACAGGTGTAGGATGGTGCCGGTGGGAGGAGGGGATGCAAGGGGGAGGGGTAGAGGGAGGGGGGGGGGGTGCAGGGGAAGGGGGTGCGGGGTGAAGATGGTGCGAGGGGGGGGCGGACTGTAGTTACAAGATGGCTCCTGGGCTGGAAGCTCCCTAGGAAGCTCCCTTGCTGTTCAACTCTATCCATGGCCATCTGCTCCCATCCCTAACGTTTTCTCCCCCAATCTGCCCTCTTAAACTGTTTAAATTCCCCTGGCTCTTTAAATCAGTTCATTTTAGCCCTATCTAAAAGTTAAGAGTTAGTTTAGTGTATGTTACCTGGGCCCACTGCCCTCCCCCAGCCACACCTGCTCTTTGTTTTCTCAATGAAATTGATCCGGATGAAACTGACGAGAACAGCTGCCGATACTTTAATCTCTGATCCTGCTGTCTTCACAGTCCAGAGTGTCTGCAGCCACGGCATGCGGTAAGTCCATTGAGGTGAAGAAGGAGCTGCGGGACCCGAGAGAAGTCCTGTGAAAAGGTGCCCCGAACACCCAAAACATCCACGAACGGCCCCCCCGGCCGCAACTTCAAAGCGCCCGCGGGAGATGGCTCGGAGAGCATCTGCAGCGCACTGTCGGCAATGCTGCATGCCTTTATTTAAACCACTGCAAAAAAAAACCCTTAGCAAATGTAATCACCTCTAAGTCTGCCAAATGATGCTTCACCTCCCGAAGGACGTGGATGAGCTTTCCGGACGTCGATGGTGGGCACTGAGGAAATGGCTTATTACCTGCACCAGATTCCACCCCCCCTCCCCCCCCCCTTTACCCCCCTTCCACCCCCCCCCCCACCCCCGTCCCCTTCCCTGCTCCACCCTCTCAGCTCACCCCCTCACAAAAAAAGCTATAAATGATGAAAATCAGGATGAAAATGCCATCAATACAAAGCAGGTATCAACTGGCCAAGGTTACTCCTGTAGTATGAGGGGGATGTTGTGAATTAAAAGCATGTATTTTCCAAGGTCATAATTTACAGGACAATTTTAAAAACTATTTATAATACAATTTTACTGTGACATTGGCACAGTTAGATCTCTATTATATACAAGGGAAAATGTTAAAAAATACACAAGTTACAAAAGTTAAGTTGCAAGATCTAATGGTTGCAAATTAGTTCAAAATATTTAAAAGGCAAATCCAAAAAAGTAAATGTGTGCATCTCAATTTTACAACTGGAATTTCAAGATAAAAATCAAACTTGATATTACTAGATTAAATTCACCAATTCCTCTTCCTTTTCTTTTGGGCCTCCTTATCTCGAGAGACAATGGATACACGCCTGGAGGTGGTCAGTGGTTTGTGAAGCAGCGCCTGGAGTGGCTATAAAGGCCAATTCTGGAGTGACAGGCTCTTCCACAGGTGCTGCAGAGAAATTTGTTTGTTGGGGCTGTTGCACAGTTGGCTCTCCCCTTGCGCCTCTGTCTTTTTTCCTGCCAACTACTAAGTCTCTTCGACTAAATTCACCAATTAGCAAGTTACAAACATTCCCTTTTCATGTCAGCTTGGTTCAGTTAGTATCATTCTCAGATGAATCAGAAGATTGTAGATTTAAGCCTCCATGCAGATCTCAGCATATAATCTGGGCAGTCAGTTAAATACTGAGGAAGTGGTGTGGTGTCAGAGGTACCATTTTTTTTGAGTGAGACTTAAACCTCGGTCCCATTCTGTCTTGTGAAGCAGACATTTAAAAAAATGTTTAAACCACATGGCACTACTTAATTCCTGCCATCATTTTGAATTAGCTTTCATTGCTTTTGGAGGTTTTTTTAAAAAAAAAAGACTGGCTGAATTTGTCTAAGCATTTCATTGCGGATGTTTTTTCCTCCGTTGCATTGGATCAAAATTGAAATGCAGGAACAGAGTCTGTGCAGTATCTGTCCATGTGGCACACTTGTGACCCTTGAATGATGGCATCACTGGTGTTGCACTTTCTAATGCCACATCTATTGTACATCTTGCATATTAATTTCAAATTTTCATTCAATTATTTTACAGAAGCATTAAACATTATATTAATTACCTATTGCCCTTTAGATTTTACGTTTATTCATCTAACAATTTGTCAAATTAAAAACAACTGAACTGTGTCAGCCTACCTTCCGGAAGGAAAACTGCTCAATTTGATTATTCTTCCTTCTGAAAAGCTTCTGGACTTCTATAAATACTTCTTGTGCCTTGTCAAGCTCACCTGTTGCTCCCTGGCATGCTTTATTAAAACAAAAAGATTTTTGTGACTTTACTAGCGCAAAACTTTAACACACAACAATGCAGCAAATAAAACAAAAAATGAAACAAAACTGAAAAGGCAGTCATAAGTTATGGGACATACCCTAAATAACTTCAATTAATGTTTACTACAGAGTAAACTAGGTTTATGAGGGTGTTAACTCAATAATAATTGGCACGATTCTATTAAGTTTTTTTTAAGTTGAAAAAAGACATTTTGAATTAGATGGCCTCTCCCCTCCCTGTATCTGTAACATTCTCCAGCCATATAACCCTCTGAAATCTCTGTGCCACTCCAATTCTGGCCTGTTGTGCATCCCTGATTTTAATTGCTCCACCACTGGCAGATATGTTTTTAGCCGCCTGGGCCTTAAACTTTAGAATTCCCTCCCTAAACCACTCAACCTCGCTTTCCTCCTTTAAGACGCACCTTAAAACCTACCTCCTTACCCAAGCTTTTGGTCATCTGTCCCAATATCCCTTTATATGGCTCGGGACCACATATGGAGTACTGTGTACAGTACTGGTCTCCTTATTTAAGGAAGGATGTAAATGCGTTAGAGGCAGTACAGAGAAGATTTATTAGACTAATACCTGGAATAGGTTACCTGTCTTATGAGGAAAGATTGGACAGGCTAGGCTTGTATCCACTGGAATTCAGAAGAGTAAGAGGCGACTTGATTGAAACATATAAAATCCTGAGAGGTCTTGACAGGGTGGATGTGGAAAGGATGTTTCCCCTTGTGGGAGAATCTCAAAGTAGGGGGTCACTGTTTAAAAATAAGGGGTCGCCCATTTAAGACAGAGATGAGGAGAAATTTGTTCTCTCAGAGGGTTGTGAGTCTTTGGAATCCGCTTCCTCAAAAGGCAGTGGAAACAGAGTCTTTGAATATTTTTAAGGCAGAGGTAGATCGATTCTTGATAAGCAAAGTGGTGGAAGGTTATCGGGGGTAGGTGGAAATGTGGAGTATTCAGTTCAGCCATGAACTTATTGAATGGCGGAGCAGGCTCGAGGGGTCAAGTGGCCTACTCCTGCTCCTAATTCGTATGTGCGCATGTGTCAAATTTTGTTTGATAAGCCTTCTGTGAAGTGCCTTGGAACGTTTTACGAGGTTAAAGATGCTACATAAGTACAAGTTGTTGTTGTTTGATCTCAAGTTCAAATCCAGGCACAACTGATCAGGAAGTTTCATTGCCTCAAGTTTCAAAAGATTTAACCAAACACTCCCCTAATTAAGAGTGATGTGTTGAAGCAAACCCCAATTTCATAAACTTTGTGGTTTTAAACTCTAAAGGTTAATCAAGGAAAGCTTACCTGTATCATGTTATTCTGACATGGTGGGGTTTCAACATAATAAATTGCTAACTTCTAGACAGTGCGACAAGTCTGAATGCTCCTTTTACTTTTTCTGCTCATCAGTATATCTGACTACAGCTTCTAAATTACTTTTCTTCAGCTGAACAAGAAAATAACCTACCATCAGAAAGTCACAGACCTGAAACGTTAACTCTGCTTCTCTCCCCACAGATGCTGCCAGACCTGAGTATTTCCAGCACTTTCTGTTTTTATTTCAGATTTCCAAATTTCAGTTTGACAAATTGATTAGAGTTTTTTGAGGCTGTAACTAGTAGGGTTGATAAAGGGGAACCAGTAGATGTAGTATACCTGAATTTTCAAAAGGCCTGCGATAAGGTGCCACATAAAAGGCAAGCACAGAGTGAGCCTAAATGGGGCATGTTGCATTAGAGTGTTAAAGTGGAAGTTTGGTGACTGAAGATAATTAAGGGTTAATTTTATCTTAAGTCTAGTCTCTCTTTTATTTAGCAGATTAACTTAACAGTTGCTGTTTGGGTTGGAGAAGGTGAGTTTTAAACCAGCTTTAAACAGAGTTCACTCAGGCTCTGCTTGCAGCTGCACCTTGTTAATTAGAGAATTGGCTTAAACCAGTTTTCAGGGGCTAGCGTCAGTCAGTATCTTACAGTGCTGACCTTGTTTGCATTGGAGTGCTGACTTGGGTTGCATTAGACTGTTAAAGTGGAAGTTTGGTGACTGAGGAAGTTCGGTGAGGAGCTCCTTTCATTTCCTACCTGTCCTCAGAGTGAGGGGAGCTGAGAGTCTCCAAAGAGCACAGCTGACTGGTGAGTAAGTCCTGGTGGGTACTTTTCAAAGTGGATTGAATTGTAAGTCATTGTTTTAGCAAGACTTAGTTGTTTTTTTAAATTATAATCTTCTAAAGTTTTAAATTTAAAGGGTTTAGTCATGGCAGGAGAGCTTGAAGCCGTGGTCTGCTCCTCTTGCTGCATGTGGGAATCCGGGAACATTTCCAGTCCCCGGGACCAGCATGTGTGCAGGAAGTGTGTCCAGCTGCAGCTCCTGGAAGCTCGGGTTTCAGAGCTGGAAAGGTGGCTGGAAACACTGTGGAGCATCCGCGAGTCTGAGAGTATTGTGGATAGCACGTATAGAGAGGTGGTCACACCGCAGCTGAAGGGACTTGAGGGAGGAAGAGAATGGGTGACCACCAGGCAGTCCAAGAGAATCAGGCAGGCAGTCCAGGGTCCCGCTTGCAAATCTGTATTCCATTTTGGAGGCTGGTTCCTCTAGGGAGTGCGGACAGAGCCAAGCTTCTGGCACCGCAAGCAGCCTGTCTGCACAGGAAGGGGGAAAGAGAGGAAAAGCAATAGTAAAAGGGGATTCTATAGTCAGGGGAACAGATAGGCGCTACTGTGGCCATCAACGTGACTCCAGGATGGTGTGTTGCCTCCCTGGTGCCAGGGTCTGGGATGTCACTGAACGGCTGCAGGGCATCCTGAAAGGGGAGGGTGATAAGGCAGAGGTCATGGTACATGTTGGTACCAATGACGTAGGTAGAAAAAGGGATGAGGTCTTGCATCAAGAATTCAGGGAGTTAGGCAGTAGACTGAAAAGCAGGACCTCTCTGGTTGTAATCTCTAGATTACTCCCAGTGCCACGTGCTAGCGAGTATAGAAATAGGAGAATAGCACAGATGAATGCGTGGCTTAAGAGTTGGTGCAGGAGGGAAGGTTTTAGATTCCTGGACCACTGGGACCGTTTCTGGGGAAGGTGGGACCTGTACAAGCGGGACGGTCTACATCTGAACCAGAGGGGGACTAACATCCTTGCTGGCGGGTTTGCGAGTGCTGTTGGAAGGAGTTTAAACTAATTTGGCAGGGGGAGGGGATGCAGACTCCTAGCAGAATAGGGACACAGCTAAACACAGGAAAGCGAACAAGTCAGAGGGAATACAGCGGAAGTAAGTTTTAAGGGAGTAAGACCAGGAAGGAAGACCTGTACTTTAATACCAGGAGTATTGCAGGTAGAACAGATGAGTTAAGGGCAAATATCGTAGCCATCACAGAGACATGGTTGAGGGAGGGGCAGGATTGGTAGCTCAATATCCCAGGATATAGAATCTTCAGGCGAGACAGAGGAGGGGGTAAAAGAGGAGGGGGCATTGCAATATTAGTTAAGGAGTCAGTTACTGAAGTGAGGATAGATGATATCTCGGAGGGGGCATCAAATGAAGCTTTATGGGTAGAGTTTAGGAATAAAAAAGGGACAGCCACATTGCTAGGTGTTTATTATAGACCCCCAGATAGTCAGCGGGAAATTGAGGAGCAAATATGTGCGCAATTTGCAGAGGTGTGTAAAAATAATAGGGTAATTATATTAGGTGATTTCAACTTTCCCAACATTAATTGGGATAGTCATCGTGTTAAGGGCTTAGATGGAGTGGCATTCTTAAAATGTATACAGGAGAACTTTTTAGCTCAATATGTAGAGGATCCAACAAGGGAGGGTACAGTGCTGGACCTAATTCTGGGGAATGAAGCCGGACAGGTGGTTGATGTGTTGGTGGGGGTGCATTTTGGTGATAGCGACCACAACATGGTACAATTTAATCTTGTTATGGAGAAAGAAATAGACAAGTTGCAAAAAAAGGTTTTGGATTGGGGGAGAGCGAATTTTAGTTAAATAAGGCAGGATCAGGCCAAGGTCGACTGGAAAGAGTTACTTGTCGGGAAATCTACAGAAGAGCAGTGGGGGGGCATTCAAAAAGGAAATGGGGAGGGTACAGGCCCAACATGTTCCCTCTAGGGTAATAGGTAGGAGCAACAAGCCCAGAGAACCATGGATGACCAGAAACATTCAGGGTACGATGAGAAGGAAAAGAGGCTTTTAGCAAATACAAGGAGAGAAAATCAATGGAAGCATTAGTGGAGTACAGAAAGTGTAGGATGGAGCTTAAGAAAACAATTAGGAGAGCAAAGAGGGGATATGAGAAAGCTCTGGCTGGTAAAAGTAGGGAAAATCCCAAGATATTCTATAAGTATATCAATGGGAAGAGGATAACCAGGGAAAGAGTAGGACCCGTTAGGGACCAAGGGGAAAATTTGTGGGTGGAGCCAGAGGACATTGGTCGGGTGTTGAATGAATATTTCACATCTATCTTCACCCAAGAGAATGAGGATGTAGATATGGAACTTAGAGAGAGAGACTGTGAGGTTCCTGAGCAACTTGTCATAGGGAGTGACAAGGTATTGGAGGTTTTGGAAGGCTTAAAAGTGGACAAATCTCCAGGTCTGGACGATTTGTGTCCCAGGATGCTGTGGGAGGCGAGGGTGGAGATTGCAGGGCCTCTGACCCAAATTTTTAATTCCTCTCTGGCCACAGGGGAGGTGCCAGAGGACTGGAGAACAGCTAATGTGGTCCCACTATTTAAGAAAGGTTGCAGAGATAAGCCAGGGAACTACAGACCAGTGAGTCTCACATCAGTGGTAGGGAAACTATTGGAGAGAATCTATCTCCACTTGGAGAGGCAAAATTTGATTAGGAATAGTCAGCATGGCTTTGTCAGAGGGAGGTCATGCCTAACAAATTTGATTGAATTTTTTGAGCATGTGACCAGGTGTGTAGATGAGGGTAGTGCAGTTGATGTAGTTTACATGGATTTCAGCAAAGCTTTTGACAAGGTCCCACATGGGAGACTTATCAAGAATGCAAATGTACATGGGATACAAGGTAACTTACTCAGGTGGATTCAAAATTGGCTTAGCTGTAGGAGACAGAGTGATGACAGACGGCTGTTTTAGTGACTGGAAGCCAGTGTCCAGTGGCATACCACAGGGATCTGTGCTGGGTCCCCTATTGTTTGTCATTTATATAGACGACATAGATGACTATGTGGGAGATAGGATCAGTAAGTTTGCGGATGACACAAAGATTGGCCGAGTGGTTAACAGTGAGGTGGAGTGTCTTGGGTTACAGGAAGATATAGATGGGATGGTCAAATAGGCAGAAAAGTGGCAGATGGAATTTAACGCTGAAAAGTGTGAGGTGATACACTTTGGAAGGAGTAATGTGAGACGGAGGTATTCAATGAATGGCCTGACACTGGGAAGTTCTGAGGAACAAAGGGACCTTGGCGTGTTTGTCCATAGATCTCTGAAGGCAGAAGGGCAGGTTAATAGGGTGGTGAAAAAGGCATATGGGACACTTGCCTTTATCAATCGAGGCATAGATTACAAAAGCAGGGAGGTCATGTTGGAGTTGTACAGAGCTTTGGTAAGGCCACAGCTGGAGTACTGTGTGCAATTCTGGTCGCCTCATTATAGGAAGGATGTGATTGCATTGGAGGGGGTGCAGAGGCGATTCACCAGGATGTTGCCTGGGATGGAACATTTAAGCTATGAAGAGAGGTTGGATAGGCTTGGGTTGTTTTCACTGGAGCAGAGAAGACTGAGGGGTGACCTGATCAAGGTGTACAAGATTGAGGGGCATAGACAGGGTGGATAGGGAGAAGCTGTTCCCCTTAGTTGAAGGGTCAGTTACGAGGGTTTCACAAGTTTAAGGTGAGGGGCGGGAGGTTTAAGGGGGATTTGAGGAAGAACTTTTTTACCCAGAGGGTGGTGACGGTCTGGAATGCCCTGCCTGGGAGGGTGGTAGAGGCAGGTTGTCTCACATCCTTTAAAAAGTACCTGGATGAGCACTTGGCACGTCATAACATTCAAGGTTATGGGCCAAGTGCTGGCAAATGGGATTAGGTAGACAGGTCAGGTGTTTTAATGCATCGGTGCAGACTCGATGGGCCTCTTCTGCACTGTATTATTCTGTGATTTTCAAGTTGGCAGGAGGTGTGATGCAAGGATCAGTGCTGGGGCCTCAGCTATTTACACTCTATATTAATGACTTGGATGAAGAAACAGAGTAACGTATCTAAGTTTTCTGATGATATAAAGCTCGGTGGAAAGGTAAGCTGCGGGGAGGACGCAGAGAGGCTGCAAAGAGATATAGACAGGTTAAGTGAGTTGGCAATTAAGATGGCAAATGGAGTATAATATAGGTAAGTGACATTGTTCACTTTGATCATAAAAATAGAAAAGCAGAATATTTTTTAAAAAGGTGTGAAACTGGTAAGTGTAAACGTTCAGAGAGACTTGGGTTTACTTTTACAAGGAACACAAAGTTAGCATGGAGATAGAGAAAGCAATTAGGAAGGCAAATGGCATGTTGGTCTTTATTGCAAAGGGGATTGGAGTACAGGAATACAGAAGTCTTACTAAAATTGTACAGGGCTTTGGTGAGACCACACCTGGAACACTCTGTGCAGTTTTGGTGTCCACATTTAAGAAAGGATATACTTGCACTGGAAACAGTGCAGCGAAGATTTACTAAATTGGTCCCTGGGATGAGGGGGTTGTCCTGTGATGAGAGGCTGAGTAAATTGGGCCTACATTCTCTGGAGTTTTGAAGAATGAGAGGCGATCTAATTGAGACGCACAAGATTCTGAAAGGGTTTGATAGGGTAGAAGCTGAGAGATTTTTCCCGCTGTTCAGGGAATCTAGAACATAGGGATACAGTCTCAGGATAAAGGGTCAATCATTCAGGACTGAGATAAGGAGAAATTACTGCACTCAAAGGGTGTGAATCTTTGGAATTCTCTACCCCAGAGGTTTGTGGAAGCTCCATCATTGAATATATTTAAGGCTGGGATAGATAGAGTTTTGGTCTTGCAGGGAATCAAGGGATATGGGGAGCGGGCAGGAAAGTGGAATTGAAGCCCAAGATCAGCCATGATCGTATTGAATGGCGGAGGAGGCTAGATGGGCTATATTTTTTTTTATTCATTAGTGGGATGTAGGCATCACTGGCCAGGCTAGCATTTATTGCCCATCCCTAATTGCCTTTGAGAAGGTGGTGGTGAGCTGCCTTCTTGAACCGCTGCAGTCCATTTGGGGTAGGTAGACCCACAGTGCTGTTAGGAAGGGAGTTCCAGGATTTTGACTCAGCGACAGTGAAGGAATGGCGATATAGTTCCAAGTCAGGATGGTGTGTGACTTGGAGGGGAACTTGCAGGTGGTGGTATTCCCATGTATTTGCTGCCCTTGTCCTTCTAGTTGGTAGAGGTCGTGGGTTTGGAAGGTGCTGTCTAAGGAGCCTTGGTGCATTGCTGCAGTGCATCTGGTCTACCTGTTTCTTGTGTTCAATTTAATGCAGAGAAGTGTTAAATGATTCATCTTGGTAGGAAGACGAGCAGAGGCAATATAAACTAAACAATACAATTCTAAAGGGGGTGCAGGAGCAGAGGGACCAAGGAGTGTATGTACACAAATCATTGAAGGTGGCAGGGCAAGTTGCAAAAGTGGTTAATAAAGCGGATGGGATCCTGGGATTTAGAAATAGGGCATACAGTACAAAAGCAACAAAATGATGAACTTGTATAAAACACTGACTGGGCCTCAAGTGGAGTATTCTGTCCAATTCTGAGCACCACACTTTAGAAAGGATTTAAAGGAATTGGAGAGGGTCAAGTAAAGATTCACAAGAATGGTTCCAGGATGAGGAACTTCAGTTATGTGGATAGATTGGAGAACCCGGGTCTGTTCTCCTTGGAGAAGAGAGATTGAGGAGATTTGATAGAGGTGTTCAAAATCATGAGGGTTCTGGACAGTAGATAAGAGAAAAACTGTTTGGCGGAAGGATAAGAACCAGAGGAAGAAAGAAGCAACAAAAACATGAGGAAAAAGTTTTTTTTTCAGCGAGCAGTTAGGATCTGGAATGCACTGCCTGAGGGTGTGACGGAGGCAGGTTCAGTCATGCTTTCTAAAGGGAATTGAATAATTATCCAAAGAGTGAATTTGCAGTGCTGGAGGAAAAGGTGGGGGTGTGGGTCTAGGTGAGTTGCTCTTGTAGAAAGCTGGCATGGACATGTCGGGCCAAATGGCCTCCTCTGTACCGTAACCATTCTATGAAAATGCTGTATAAATACAAGTGTTGTTTTCGTAGTGCCACTGATTGCATGAATCTCACACCAAGGATGCTGATGGCTAAAAACAATATAAAAGCAGCTGCATCTGCTTTTATAAAGGCAAAATCTCTCCCTTGTATGTTGGAAATATGTGTCTGGCATGGTTTTAAAATCACTCTTTGCTTTTCTCTAGTGTAAAATTAACAGTGCCTTGATGTCATTTCAAACTTCATTAGAGCTAGCTTTGGATCAGCGAGAAATCCAACACGTATGCCTGTATGAGATAGGTAAGTGTTTTATTTTTATTTTATTTTTACTCGTACAAGGAACGCACAAAGTTAACACGCAGGTGCAGCAGGCTATTAGGAAGGCAAATGGCATGTTGGTCTTTATTGCAAGGGGATTGGAGTACAGGAATACAGAAGTCGTACTAAAATTGTACAGGGCTTTGGTGAGACCGTACCTGGAATACTCTGTGCAGTTTTGGTGTCCACATTTAAGAAAGGATATACTTGCACTGGAGGCAGTGCAGCGAAGATTTACTAAATTGGTCCCTGGGATGAGGGGGTTGTCCTATGATGACAGGCTGAGTAAATTAAGCCTATATTCTCTGCAGTTTTGAAGAATGAGAGGTGATCTAATTGAGACATACAAGATTCTGAAAGGGCTTGATAGGGTGGAAGCTCAGAAATTGTTCCCACCGGTCAGGGAATCTACAACATGGGGGCACAGTCTCAGGATAAGGGGTCAATCATTCAGGACTGAGATGAGGAGAAATTACTGCACTCAAAGGGTTGTGAATCTTTGGAATTCGCTACCCCAGAAGGTTATGGATGCTCCATCATTGAATACATTTAAGGCTGGGATAGATAGATTTTTGGTCTCGCAGGGAATCAAGGGATATGGGGAGCAGGCAGGAAAGTGGAATTGAAGCCCATGATCGTCTTGAATGGCGGAACAGGCTCGATGGGCATTAGGGTCTACCTCTGCTCCTAGTTCTTGTGTTCTGCAATATTTTCCTTTTATTTAAGAAAATAACCTATTTAGTTGGATGATCTTCAGTTTTCTTTTTTTGGGGGGGGTTGAGTAGAGAGGAGAAAGAAAGATAGCAGCTTCCACAGTCGTCCAAAGGATGCTTGAACCACATCCTTGAGGATCCCGTGAGGCGGTGGGGGAGAAGGGGAAGAAATGTGGGGGTAAACGAAAGGTTGAAACGTTTTTGATGTCAGGTGACAGCAATTTTTGGAATACAGGATTTTGCATATTACAAAAGCCTGCCAATGCATAGAGGTAACAATGCATGTCGTCAACACACGGGTCCAAAGAAGAATTATTTTTAAAATGAACTCTCCATGATGACTCAGGAATGGTATCTGGATTTCTCCATGTAACTGGTTTACAGATGTTTTGATAGTTTCAGGGAAAAAACATTTCCAATACCTGGAGGGTCAGTAACCAAAGGATACAGATTTAAAATAATTGGCTGGGGAGATGACGAGAATTCTTTCTTACTGGGCAAGTTATGAGCTGAGACAACTGATACCTGGAACTCATTAATCTGATGAATTGAAATCAAAGACACCAAAAGTGACATCTTCAATGACAGATACTCAAAATCATACATGACAAGATGAAAACTTCAATTTGTGTACAATCACATGGTAACTGCCAATTGGAATTAAAGAGTGGTTAGAATGTGGAATTTGTTACCACATGGAGTGGTTACGATGAATAGTATAGATGCACTTATGGGGAAACACACAAAACAGCAAGGAATAGAAGGAAATTTTGTTAGTGTGAGATGAGGTAGGCTGGAAGAAGGCTTGTATGTTGGGTCAAATGGTCTGTTACTGTGTTGTAATTTATATGTAATTTTATATAGAGGTGGCTCGTCAGGATTTAACTTCATGAAGCAATGTACTAAATGGTGACCTCCCAATGAACCAGATGCAGGGTACTCACAGAAGATCACAACTGGGGCAAATTAAACATAAGGCTCAGTTTCAGAGTTTCAGTTGCATGCTGAAAAGATGTAGCTATTTTGGATGGAAGCTACACCACAGGAGAGAGGACTAGGATTTCACTCAACACTGCAAGTTCTTCTACTTAGTTCAGTTAAATACAGTTTAGATGGCTTACATTAAGCCAGTAAATTATCCAATACAGATAGTGACAGGCCTTGGTCTAAGTATCCCTTATTTGGTAATTGGGCAGTCAATCAGAAGAAACTTACTGGACCTAGATTCAACCAATCTAACAGTCAAGAGAAGCCTCCTAAAGGGTAGCAAAATCAGACGACAGGCATTGTTCAATGTCAGGATGCTCACTAAACAGTTTGAGGTGCGAACAGGTAGTTATTCAAATTACTTTACTCCTTGCAGAGTTTCTGTAGCATCCTCGCAAGTGTAGCATCTTGCCAAGCCTCCTACGACAGCAACTTCCAAACACATGACCTCTACCACCTAGAAGGACAAGGGCAGCAGCTGCATGGGAACACCACCTGCAAGTTCCCCTCCAAGCCACATCATCCTGACTTGGAACTATATCGCCGTTCCTTCAGTCACTGGGTCAAAACCCTGGAACTCCCTCCCTAACAGCACTGTGGGTGTACCTACCCCACATGGACTGCAGTGGTTCAAGGAGGCAGCTCACCACCACTTTCTCAAAGGCAATGAGGGATGGCAAGAAATGCTGGCCTTGCCAGAGGCACCCACATGCCATGAACGAATAATTTAAAAAAAAAATCGGAAACCTGATTTTGGTCTCTATTCAAGAATATTGCGATAGTCTCCACTTCACCAGAAGATAATCCTGCCACCAAATTAAACCCTTTTTCCAGAGGAAAACACAAATTCTCGAATTTAGCTAGTTTGAACAGCTGAAAGTTACGTTAGTAGAAAATGTCACATTCCATCGAGTTTTAATCCCTAGGAGAAAGCAAAAGCAACCCCTCAGAACTGCCGGGATTGTTCAAAATTAAATATGCTTGCCTAGTCCATCGAAACATGTGTTTGTAGCTTGGTCACAATCAAACAATTAAAATCTTCTCATCGCTACTTTGTTAGCGACTCCTATAAAATTCTCCAACCAACTCCTGCAACCCACAAATGGATTTTTGAGATCTGGAGCTGGAGCTGGCCAGACATTGCTGCAAACGCTCCCAATGGACCTTCCACTTCACTGGTCTGCCCACTGCCCTTAGTTGGACAGGTCTCCCAGAGGCGGCTTCTTAATTGGCCACCTTTGGGAAGATCATGACCGATGCCCTGCTATGGCTACTTCCGAGTTCCTGACCCGGAATTAAGTCCATCATCAAGATTGTGACCTAATCGGTAAAGTCCTCCGTCTGTTTGCATGGGACACAATCATTGCACAGATCATTATGCAATAAGGAATCATGTCAACAGATGCACTGGGTTGTCTTCTGATGAAAGAAGACATTGCAGCTTTAAATAAAACCTCTTGAATAGATCAACAGAATTTTCATAAGAACAAAATACTGCGGATGTTGGAACTCTGAAATGAGAACAGAAAGTGCCGGAAATACTCAGCAGGTTTGGCAGCATCTGTGTAGAGAGAAAGAGTTAACGTTTCAGGTCTGTGATCCATCATCAGTCTTTGAGCAAGTGAAAGAGTGGGGGGTGGGGGGAGGAGGAGAACAAGAAGGAAGGACTATGATAGGACAGAGAAGGAGAGATTAAATGACATGAAATGAAACAGAATGCAAATGGAGTGCTAAATAGTTGCAGCAAAAGACAAAGAATGAGTCCAGACAGAGTGCTAATGGCAGAATATGAACTGCTCTGTACGAAAGCAAACACATGAAAAATAAGTTTAAGACTAGCACATGGTTAAAAAATAAACAAACAAAAAATAATGTGGCTCATGGTCTGAAATGATTGAACTCAATACTGGGCTGAATTTTACACCGTCCCAGTAGGTCAGTTGGTGATGTGGGGGCGCCGCAAAATTGAGCGGTATGCTCTGGCAGTCCTACCCACCCCGCTCGACTTTACGGCGGTCGAGCGGGGGGGAGGGGGAGGAACAGCCCGCCCGCCTGAGGCCAATTAAGGCCCTTAAGTGGCCTCTTAACTGTCACTTAAGGGCTCACACCCACCTCCATGAGAAGTCGAGGAAGGGAAGAGAAGTGTCAGAGATGGACCATGTGAAGGTGAGAAAAGGGTGGAAATTGGAAGCAAAGTTGAATAAGTTTTTTTTTTATAAGCCCACCGAATCCCACGGCTGCCTTGATTATACTTCTTCACACCCTGCCTCCTGTAAGGATTCCATTCTCCCTGTTTCTCTGTCTCCGACGCATCTGTTCTGATGACACAACCTCCCACAACAGCGCCTCTGATATGTCTTCCTTTTTCCTCAACCGAGGAGTCTCCCGCACTGTGATTGACAGGATCCTCGACCGTGTCCGACCCATTTCCTGCAATTCTGCCCTCACCCCTTCCCCTCCCTCCCTCCCTCCCAGAACTGTGACAGGGTTCCCCTTGTCCTCACTTTCCACCCCACCAGACTCCACATCGAAAGGATCATCCTCTGCCATTTCCGCCACCTCCAGCGTGATGACACCACCAAAAACATCTACCCCTCCCCTCCCTATCAGCACTCCGAAGGGACCGTTCCCTCCACAACACCCTGGTCCACTCCTCCAGCACCTCGCCACCTTTTCCCTGGCACCTTCCCATGCAATAACAGGAGGTGTAATATCTGCCCTTTTACCTCCTCTCTCCTCACCATCCAAGGCGCTGCTTCACAAACCACTGACCACCTCCAGGCGCGTATCCATTGTCTCTCGAGATAAGGAGGCCCAAAAGAAAGAAGAAGAATATCTGCCCTTTTACCTCCTCTCTCCTCACCATCCAAGGCCCCAAATACTCCTTCCAGGTAAAGCAGCGATTTACTTGTACTTCTTTCAATTTAGTATACTGTATTCTCTGCTCACAGCACAGTCTCTTCGACACTGGGGAGACCAAATGCAGATTGGGTGACCGCTTTGCAGAACACCTCCGCTTGGTCTGCGAGCATGATCCCAAGCTTCCGGTTGCTTGCCATTTTAATTCACCACTTTCTCCCTATGTCCACATCTCTGTCCTCGGCCTGCTGCAGTGTTCCAGTGAACATCAACACAAGTTTGAAGAACAGCACCTCATCTTCTGATTAGGCACTCTACCACCTTCTGGATTCAGTTTTGAGTTCAATAATTTAAGACCATGAGCCACATCATTTTTTGTTTTTTTTATATATATTTTCTTTTTTTTTAACCATGTGCTAGTCTTAAACTTATTTTTCATGTTTTTGCTTTCGTACAGAGCTGTTCATTATTCTGCCATTAGCACTCTCTCTGGACTCATGCTCTGTCTTTCTCTACAACTATTAAGCACTCCATTTGCATTCTGTTCCATGACATGTCATTTAATCACTCCCCTCTCCGTCCTATCACAGTCCTTCCTTCTTGTTCTTCCTGCCCCCCCCCCGCCCACTTTCACTTGCTCAAAAACTATTACATTTCTAACATCAAAGTGATTATTGACAACACAGCCGGCAGCTGACGTCATCAGACTGCGCCAATCTGCGCACATGCACATGGGTGGGAGAGAGCAGGGCGGGGCGGATCCCCTGCCCACTCCCTCCCTGCTTGCTCGCTCCCTCTGGCCATTGTGTGCTGCCATGTGTTTAGGTTGCCTTCGTGTGATTATTTGAGCAGCGCCATCTTTAGTCCTGGCACTGCCTGAAGTCGCAGACTGTTACATTTTAGTGGCACAGGCTGCATTTGTGCATGTGCCACTGCAGCTCCACCTAGTGATTGTGTTGTCAGCAAACGCAGCCTTCTAACATTTGCCAGTTATAGTCAGAGGTGTACAGCACAGAAACAGGCCCTTCGGCCCACCGCGTCCATGCCAACCATAATGCCTATCTATACTAATCCCACCTGCCTGCATTCATTCCATATCCCTCTATGCCTTGCTCATTCAAGTACCTGTCCAGATGCCTCTTAAATGTTGCTACTGTTCCTGCCTCCACCACCTCCTCAGGCAGCTCATTCCAGATACACACTATGCTTTGTGTGAAAAATTTACCCCTTTGATCCCCTTTAAACCTCCTCCCTCTCACCTTAAATCTATGCCCTCTAGTTTTAGTCACCCCTACCATGGGAAACAGACTCTGGCTATCTACCCTATCTATGCCCCTCATAATTTTATATACCTCTAACAGGTCCCCTCTCAGCCTCCTTCGCTCCAGGGAAAACAGACCCACCCTATTCAATCTCTTTATAACTCAAGCCCTCCGAACCAGGCAACATCCTTGTGAATCTTTTCTGCACCCTCTCTAACTTAATCACATCTGGGATCACAGACGTGAAACGTTAACAAATTTTTCATCCTCAATAGTAGACATTTTGCACACTACCTCAATTTAGAAATAGACTGCCATTGATTTCTTACATTGGAACATTCAATTTAGCCTGGTTGTGACTTGCTGCTTCAACATATGATTTATAGCTTAATTTGTTAAATTTGCTCTTGAATGCCAAAAGCTGCCTAAGTATCACAAACAGCAACAGGGACTTCAAACTCTTCCTAGCTTAAATTATGTAATGGCAGACTTGTGCCATGGGTTGCACTAGGTTCATAACTGACAGAATACTGTGTCTCCCCAATCAATTTCAATTTAGAAATACCAGCAAGGAGTCTGGCTATTCAAGCAATATATGCAGTGCACAGCCTAGCTGCTCCCTCCGTACAAATCACAGAATGATACAGCACTGTGCCTGTGTTGGCACTTTGAGCTATCTGTGATCTATCCAATTAGGCCGAATCCCCTGCAAATAGATAAGCTTTTCAATGTAAACACGCTACACCCCTAGCTCCTACCACAAAAACCCAGAGCTGGCATATATTCTGACTTACCAGCTTGCCCGACTGGTGAAGGCAAGGGAAAAAGGCAATAGTAGTCAATTGGTACACTATGTAACAAGGTGGGAGAGGATCACATCAGATATGAGAGTCCTAAGCGATCTTTCAAAGTCATCCCCTCCATCGTCAGTCCATCACCCATGTTTTCATGAGCTGTAAAGTCTGGTCAGAGAGCAACCCTTATTAAAGGAGGTACTGGTCAGAGAAGCAATGTTCTGTTGACAGTCAAATAGGTTCATCCTAGTCAAGAAAAAGGATGCTTTTTACTCACCCTATTTCATGGTCCTCAAAAAGTAGTTAGGAGGGTTCTGCCCTATTCCGGATCTCATAGCTCTGAACAAGTATCCCCACAAGGAGGTGCAAGATGATTATACTACTCGTGATTTTTCAGGAAACTGGCAGGCATTGTTTACCTAAAAGATGTTTATTTTCATATTGCATTGCACCAATGACATCCAAGGTATACAAGGTTTAATTTTCATGTTATTAGTTTTCAATACAAAATTCTCTGCATTCTGCCTCTCATCAGTCTCCAGTGTTTAATTAATAATGGTCACTGCATTTCTAAACAAGCTGACTACAAGTCTACCCACAGCTGAATGATAGGGAGCTCTGTCAAACCATCTTTTGTCCAGTAGATTGTTGTTTCCCTCAAGGAATTTGGTTGAATTGACTATTGTTAGTCTCACCTGGACTATCACAAGAGATGAGTTTCTTGGGGCTCTATTTTAGACTGTTCTGGATTAAACCTTCTTACCTACTAGATAAATTCAAGCAAAGGGGCTTCCTTTCTCAGAAAGATAAGATAATGGAGGACAGCATCTTGGTTGCAGCTTTTAAACAATGTTTCCTATGCCAAATGGATGACCATTTGAGTTCACTTCAGTTTGAGCTGCTGTGGCAGTGTTACTCTTGCAGGCCACTTTTGTCTTAACATTTCCAGTAGATCGAGCCTCTTGTTTCAAACCCAAGGTTATGGCTCAGGAACATGTTTCAAGGTGTTCTACTCCCACCTATTTCTCTTCAACTCTTAGTCTGTATTGGACCACCCACCTTTTACAATTGAATTTGGGACCAATGGATACACCTCATCCACAATACATAATTAAACCGAGCAATAGATTTCACCTTGCTACATTTCCAGACTCTGGGCAGGTTGAATCACTGCACTTCTGGACAAGCAGCAGAACAGTTTTCTGACATATAAGTAGCATAACAAAATGGTACTCTAGTCAAGGCAGAATACTACGTACGCATTTCCGCTTTAAACCACAGGGTAACAATAGCGGCAAGAGTCTGGCAGGGCAGACACAAATATCAATGTTCTGCCAAACAAAAGTTCACTCGCGAGTGAAAGAGCTACTGTGATTTAATCTTAATATAAGGATAAGGATGTCTGGAAATCAATTTTTCCTCCAATGGACAATCACCAGTTCCCTCAGTTTTGCTATTGAATAAGGTACAGAGCATCCTGTCCTCTTGGGCTCAAGAGATCTCTTTATGCTTTTGCATCCTTTCCTCATCAAGAGATGACAGAAAATCTAAACAGAGCAGAGGCATTGGAAGGTTTGGTACATATATCTCTAAATTTCCCATTTCCAGTCCCCTCCAGGAAGTTTTACAAAAATTCACGAATGCCACCTTTAGTCCACTACAGCGTGCAACCTGAAACTTCTCACTGGAAATAAACACTTCTTGTAGCCTTGGTTTTGACACAAAGAGAGAAATCCTGGTACAGCAGATCAGCTTTATCTGCACAGAACTGCGTAAAACTCTTAAGTGCCTGCCCAAAATAGCTTCTGATAGGAGTCTAACCACCACCTTCATTGTTATGTCATAGCTTGTAGTGCAATTAGTGTATCAATGCCAAAAGTACTTGCAGCTTAAATCAAATTTTGGTCTCTTTATGGTCTGAAACCCCTGGGGAGCTGGGCGGGGGGGGGATAAATTAAATTAATTAATTTGGGGCTTGCCCAGTAGCTTGTGGACCACACTCATCGCCTTCCAAACAGGAATCCTTCAGGATTGGTGAAGCCCCACTCCATAGTTACTTCTTGGGCAGCATTGAAGTATTCATTGCGGCATTCATCATATGACATAGGAACATAGGAAATAAAAGGAGGAGTAGGCCATTCTGTCCCGAGCCTGCTCCGCCATTCAACTAGATCATGGCTGTTCTTCTACCTCAACAACAACATGGAGTAGTCTGCCCACCTCTTAAGCTACTGTCTGGCTTTATTTGTTGCTTATTTGGTTATGACCATTAATTGTTGGATGTATGTTCCTCATAAAGACTTCGCCTCCTCCAAGTCCTGCACTACTTTGTTACACTTTAACGTTTTTTTTGGCGTGTATGGAGGATGCACCCTGTAGAAGAAAGATTACCTATCTTGATAGGAGCTTTAAGAAACATCTTCCACACACTACACTTGTGCTCAACCATCACGCAGGTCAGTCCACAGTCCCAGCCATCCTCATATGTCTTTCAGAGACTAGACAAGACTACCTCTGGTGGCTTGGGGGCAAAGAATATTCATCTAAAGGGCAGAGCCTGTCTTTTATGGGTAAGGAAGGGTCATCTCAGACTTAATAATGTTATAAATAGAGATAGAAAACACAGTGGGAGCAGAGCTTTAAAAAGCGCGCCAAAAGGAACAGAATCAGAAACCAGACAGAGAAAACACAGTGGGAGCAGAGCTTTAAAAAGCGCGCCAAAAGGAACAGAGTCAGAAACCAGAGAGAGAGAAAACACAGTGGGAGCAGAGCTTTAAAAAGCGCACCAAAAGGAACAGAGTCAGAGACTAGAGAGAGAGAGAGAAAACACAGTGGGAGCAGAGCTTTAAAAAGCGCACCAAAAGGAACAGAGTCAGAGACTAGAGAGAGAGAGAAAACACAGTGGGAGCAGAGCTTGAAAAAGCACACCAAATGGAACAGAGTCAGAGACTAGAGAGAGAGAAAACACAGTGGGAGCAGAGCTGTAAACAGCGCGCCAAAAGGAACAGAATCGGAAACCAGTGAGACAGACAACACAGTGGGAAATGGGCGGCACAGTGGCGCAGTGGTTAGCACCGCAGCCTCACAGCTCCAGCGACCCGGGTTCAATTCTGGGTACTGCCTGTGTGGAGTTTGCAAGTTCTCCTTGTGTCTGCGTGGGTTTTCTCCGGTTTCCTCCCACAGCCAAAAGACTTGCAGGTTGATAGGTAAATTGGCCATTATAAATTGCCCCTAATATAGGTAGGTGGTAGGGAAATATAGGGACAGGTGGGGATGTAGTAGGAATATGGGATTAGTGTAGGATTAGTATAAATGGGTGGTTGATGGTCGGCACAGACTCGGTGGGCCGAAGGGCCTGTTTCAGTGCTGTATCTCTACATCTAAAAATCAGAGCCTTAAAAAGCTTGCCAAAAGGAACAGTTAGAGAGTGAGAGTGAAAACATAGTGGGAGCAGAGCTTTAAAAAGCGCGCCAAAAGGAACAGAGACCGAGAGACAACGAAAGAAAACACAGTGGGAGCAGAGCTTTAATTTTTGAGTATTTTAAGGGAGTTAAAAACAGAGAAAAAAAAACGAAGAGTGACATCACAGGAAAACCGTAAGTTCATTGGTTGGTGAGTAGTTGAAGTACCTAGTCTAAGTTGATTTCAGATTAAAGGTGAATAGGAGAAATATTTTACAGATTTAAAAACTAAAGACCAGTCGGAAATTTAAAAATCAAATTAAAATCTAATTAAATAAAATCGAGATGCAGGGCCAAATGATGTGTTGTACCTGCATGATGTGGGAGCTGGTGGACCCCATTATGGTTCCTAGTGACCACATCTGTAGCAAGTGTTGGCTGCTCGAGGAACTCCGACTCAGAGTTGATGAGCTGGAGTCTGAGTTTTGGACACAGCGACACAACAAGGCGGGGGAGTGTTACCTGGAAGCTGTGTTTAAGGAGACAGTCACACTCCTTAGGTTAACTACCTTGAATTCGGCCAGTGGTCAGGGACAGGAGGGTGTGAGTATGTGTGAGGCAGGTAGAGGGATCCAGGAGGTAGTGTTGCAGGAGCCTCAGCCTTTGTCCAACAGGTTCGAGATTCTTGCTCCCTGTGTGGACGAGAGCAAGGACTGTAGGGAGGATGAGCAAACTGACCATACCACCATGGTACAGGGAGCCATTCAGGTGGGAGGAGAAAAGAGAAATGTAGTCGTAATCGGGGATAGTATAGTTAGGGGCATGGACACTATTCTCTGTGGCCAGGATCAAGAGTCCCGAAGGCTATGTTGCCTACCTGGTGCCAGGGTTCAGGATATCTCATCTAGACTGCACAGGAACTTGGAGCAGGAAGGCAAAGATCCAGTCGTCGTGGTCTACGCAGGTACCAACGATATAGGTAGAACGAAGATAGAGGTTCTGCTGAGGGAATATGAGCAGCTAGGGGTTAAATTAAAAAGCAGAACCAAAAAGGTAATAATCTCCGGATTACTACCTGAGCCACGAGCTAATTGGCACGGGGTCAATAAGATTAAAGAGATAAATGCGTGGCTCAAAGATTGGTGTGGGAGAAATGGGTTCGAATTCATGGGGCATTGGCACCAGTACTGGGGAAGGAGGGAGCTGTTCCAATGGGACAGCTCCACCTGAATCATGCGGGACCAGAGTCCTGGCGAATCGCATAACTAGGGCTGTAGATAGGGCTTTAAACTAAATAGTGGGGGGGAAGGGTTCAGTTGCATGGAAAATTTGGAAGTCAAAGTTAAAGGAGAAGGTAGGAGTGCAGGTTAGTGATGAGGCTGATTGTTACCAGAAAATAAAAGGTAGGGACAGAACGTGTGAACGTCATATTGCATCAAGGAATCGTACAACAGTAGGGAAATTTGATAATAGAACAAACTTAAAGGCTTTGTATCTGAACGCATAAAGCATTCAAAATGAAATTAATGAGTTAACAGCGCAAATAGAGACGAATGGCTATGATTTAGTGGTGATTACTGAGACGTGGTTGCAGGGAAACCAAGTTTGGGAATTGAATATCCAAGGGTACTCAGTATTTCAGAAGGATAGGCAGGAAGGTAAAGGAGGTAGTGCAGCTTTGTCAGTAAAGGAAGAGATCAGGGCTGTAGTGAGAAATGATATCGGCACTGGAGATCAAGATGCAGAATCAGTCTGGGTAGAAATAAGAAATAACAAGGGCAAGAAGACCCTGGTGGGAGTAATCTATAGGCCCCCAAACAGTAGTTCCGCAGTGGGGCACAGTATAAACCAGGAAATACTGGGGGCTTGTAAGAAAGGTATGGCAATAATCATGGGTGATTTTAATATGCATAGAGACTGGATTAATCAAATTGGCTAGGGTAGCAAACAAAGAACAGTACAGCACAGCAACAGGCCATACGGCCCACCAAGCCTGCCCCTATCTTGATGCCTGCCTAAACTAAAACCTTCTGCACTTCCCGGGACCATATCCCTCTATTCCCGTCCTATTCATGTATTTGTCAAGATGCCTCTTAAACGTCGCTATCGTACCTGCCTCCACCACCTCCCCCGGCAGCAAGTTCCAGGCACTCACCACCCTCTGTGTAAAGAACTTGCCTCGCACATCCCCTCTAAACTTTGTCCCTCTCACCTTAAACCTATGTCCCCTAGTAACTGACTCTTCCACCCTGGGAAAAAGCTTGACTATCCACTCTGTCCATGCCGCTCATAACCTTGTCAACATCTATCATGTCGCCCCTCCACCTCCGTCGTTCCAGTGAAAACAATCCGAGTTTATCCAACCTCTCCTCATAGCTAATGCCCTCCAGACCAGGCAAAATCCTGGTAGACCTCTTCTGTACCCTCTCCAAAGCCTCCACGTCCTTCTGGTAGTGTGGCGACCAGAATTGCACGCAATATTCTAAGTGTGGCCGAAGTAAAGTTCTGTGCAGCTGCAGCATGACTTGCCAATTTTTATACTCTATGCCCCGACTGATGAAGGCAAGCATGTCGTATGCCTTCTTGACTACCTTATCCACCTGCGTTTCCACGTCCAGTAACCTGTACGCCCAGATCTCTCTGCTTGTCAATACTCATAAGGGTTCTGCCATTTACTGTATACTTCCCACCTGCATTAGATCTTCCAAAATGCATAACCTCACATTTGTACGGATTAAACTCCATCCGCCATTTCTCCGCCCAAGTCTCCAACCGATCTATATCCTGCTGTATCCTCTGACAATCCTCATCACTATTCGCAACTCCACCAATCTTTGTGTCGTTCGCAAACTTACTAATCAGACCAGCTACATTTTCCTCCAAATCATTTATATATACTACAAACAGCAAAGGTCCCAGCACTGATCCCTGCGGAACACCATTAGTCACATCCCTCCATTCAGAAAAGCACCCTTCCACTGCTACCCTCTGTCATCTATGATCGAGCCAGTTCTGTATCCATCTTGCCAGCTCACCTCTGATCCCGTGTGACTTCACCTTTTGTATCAGTCTGCCATGAGGGACCTTGTCAAAGGCTTTACTAAAGTCCATATAGATAACATCCACTGCCCTTCCTTCATCAATCATCTTTGTCACTTCCTCACAAAACTCAAATCAAATTAGTGAGACACGAACTCCCCTTCACAAAACCATGCTGCCTCTCGCTAATATGTTTGTTTGTTTCCAAATGGGAGTAAATCCTGTCCCGAAGAATCCTCTCTAATAATTTCCCTACCACTGACGTAAGGCTCACCAGCCTATAATTTCCTGGATTATCCTTGCTACCCTTCTTAAACAAAGGAACACATTGGCTATTCTCCAGTCCTCTGGGACCTCACCTGTAGCCAATGAGGATGCAAAGATTTCTGTCAAGGCCCCAGCAATTTCTTCCCTTGCCTCCCTCAGTATTCTGGGGTAGATCCCATCAGGCCCTGGGGACTTATCTACCTTAATGCTTTGCAAGACACCCAACACCTCCTCCTTTTTGATAATGAGATGATTGAGACTACACTCCCTTCCCTAGGCTCATCATCCACCAAATCCTTCTCTTTGGTGAATACTGATGCAAAGTACTCATTTTTATATATGTATAAAAAGCCTTGGGATTATCCTTAATCCTGTTTGCCAAAGACTTTTCATGACCCCTTTTAGCCCTCCTGAGTCCTTGCTCAAGTTCCTTTCTACTGTCTTTATATTCCTCAAGGGATTCGTCTGTTCCTAGCCTTCCAGCCCTTACGAATGCTTCCTTTTTCTTTTTGACTAGGCTCACAATATTCGGCGTTATCCAAGGTTCCCGAAACTTGCCAAACTTATCCTTCTTCCTCACAGGAACATGCTGGTCCTGGATTCTAGCCTCGAGGGAGAATTCATTGAATGTATTAGAGACTGTTTTTTGGAGCAATATGTTGTGGAACCAACCAGGGAGCAGGCTATTCTAGATTTGGTATTATGTAATGAGGTGGGATTAATTAATGATCTCATAGTTAAGGATCCTCCAGGGAAGAATGACCATAGCATGCTAGAATTTCAAATTCCGTTTGACAGCGAGAAACTGGAGACCAACACCAGCATTCTCAAGTTAAACAAAGGTAATTACATAGGCATGAGGACAGATTTGGCCCTAGTGGACTGGGTAGGAAGACTGCAAGGTAGCACAGTTGATCAGCAGTGGCAGATGTTTAAGAAGATATTCAATTCCTCCCAACTAAAATATATTCCAGAGAGGAAGAAAGATTCTAAGAGGTGGGGGGAAACATCCATGTCTAAACAAGGAAGTTAACGATAACATAAAGACAAAAACTAAGGCATACCATATTGCAAAGGCCAGTGGCAGGCTGGAAGATTGGGAAACTTTTAAAGATCAACAAAGGTTATGAAAAAAGTAACAAAAAGAGCAAAAGTAAATTATGAAAGAAAACTAGTGCAAAATATAAAAACGGATGGCAAAAGCTTCCATAAGTATATAAAAGGGAAAAGAGTAGTGAAAGTGAATGTTGGTCCTTTGGAGGATGTGACTGGGGAGTTAAGAGTGGGGAACACAGAAAAGGCAGAGACACTAAATCAGTATTTTGCTTCAGTTTTCACGGTGGAGGACACTAATACCATCCCAATAGTAACAGGTAATGCAGAGGTTATAGAAAGGGAGGAACTTAGAACAATCATCATCACTAGGGAAAAAGTACTGAGCAAACTATTGGGATTGAAGGCAGACAAGCCCACAGGGCCTGATGGCCTACATCCTCGGGTCTTAAAGGAAGTGGCAGCGGAGATAGTGGATCCATTAGTTATAATATTCCAAAATTCCCTGGATGAGGGGAAGGTTCGAGTGGATTGGAAAAAAGCTAATATAACGCCCTTATTCAAAAAGGGAGGGAGGCAGAAAGTAGGAAACTACAGACCAGTTAGTTTAACATCTGTCGTTGGGAAATTATTAGAATCCATTATTAAGGAAGTAATAACAGGACATTTAGAAAGTCAAAACGCAATCCTTCAGAGTCAGCATGGTTTTATGAAGGGTAAATCGTGTTTGACTAATTTGCTAGAGTTCTTCGAAGATGTGACAAGCAAAGTGGATAATGGGGATCCTGTAGATGTAGTATATCTGGACTTCCAGAAGGCATTTGATAAGGTGCCGCCCAAAAGGTTAATACACAAGGTAAAGTCACATGGGGTTAGGGGAAATTTATTAGTTTGGATAGAGGATTGGTTAACCAACAGAAAACAGAGAGTTGGGATAAATGGGTCTTTTTCTGGTTGGCAAGATGTAACTAGTGGGGTGCCACAGGGTTCGGTCCTCGGGCCCCAACTATTTACAATCTATATTAATGACTTGGATGCAGGGATAGAAGGTACTATAGCCAGATTTGCAGATGACACTAAAATAGGTGGGATAGTAAGTTGCAATAAAGAAATAAGAAATTTACAAATGGATATGGATAGGTTAGGTGAATGGGCCAAAATTTGGCGGATGGAGTTTAATGTGGATAAGTGTGAGGTTATCCATTTTGGTCAGAAGAATAGAAAGGCAAATTATTATCTAAATGGAGAGAAACTTCAGAGTGCTTCGGTGCAGAGGGATTTGGGTGTCCTCGTGCATGAATCGCAGAAAACTGGTATGCAGGTGCAGCAGGTAATAAGGAAGGCAAATGGAATTTTGGCATTTATTGCTAAAGGAAGCGTATAAAAGTAGGGAAGTGTTGCTGCAACTGTACAAGGCATTAGTGAGACCACACCTGTATTGCGTACAGTTCTGGTCCCCTTACTTGAGGAGGGATATAGTTGCGTTGGAGGCAGTTCAGAGGAGGTTCACTAGATTGATTCCAGAGATGAGCGGTTTGTCTTCTGAAGAGATTGAGAAGTTTAGGCCTTTACTCTCTTGAGTTTAGAAGAATGAGAGGAGTTCAAATTGAGGTATATAAGATGATTAAGGGGATTAACAAAGTAGACGTAGAGAGGATGTTTCCTCTGGTGGGGCAATCTAGAACGAGAGGTCATAGTTTTAGGATAAGGGGTAGCAGATTTAAAACAGAGATCAGGAGAAATTACTTCTCTCAAAGGGTCATGAGTCTGTGGAATTCACTACCCCAGAGTGCGATGGATGCCAGGACATTGAGTAAATTTAAGGAGGAGATAGACAGATTTTTAATTAGTAATGGGGTGAAGGGTTATGGAGAACGGGCAGGAAAGTGGAGTTAAGGCCGAGATGAGATCAGACATGATCGTATTGAATGGTGGAGCAGGATCAAGGGGCTGAATTGCTTACTCCTACTCCTAGCTCTTATGTTCTTATATCACAAGAAAAGTACTTGGAGGAAGGCAGTCCCTCTTCATGATTCTTCCAAAAGCACATTCCAGTGCCAGGGCACTCCAGCAGTATGTGGAATATGCTTCTTTAAAGACAGATAAAACACTACCCAAGGTAGGCAATTTCTTTTCTGTGTATCTTTACTTTGCTAGAATGGGGACAATAGCAGAGTTCTAAATCCATACTTCTGTCTAAAGACCTGAAAAAAAACTCACATAGCCAGTAACCAGATAGAATACAAGCACAAGAATCAGGGGCCTGAGAATAAATGGTTTCTTTCTTTTTCAAAAATTTGTCAAGACCATTCTAAAAATGTGATTTATTGCACATAAAAGGCTTGTTCTCGGCCAACTACATAGCCTAACTAATAATCTATTAAGGTATTTTTAAAATATTTTAGACTCTGGGGGTTAGGGGAAAAATGGCATAAGTTCATTTGTTTATAATACCTATGTTACTTTACACACAACAAAACTTGATCTGGAAATTCTGGATATCTTCAGATCTGGACCATGCAGACATATTTATCAGTACATGACACAGGATATTATTAAAGAATGCATTTGCCCTTTTTTGTTTTAAAACAAAATAAAATGTACAAGATTGCAACAAACCTGCTGTCAAATATGCATAATAGCATTGAGACCACCTAGACTCATTTTTAAGTCGTGCAAAAGACTTGCATGCATCTTTGAAATTCATTTCTATCATGCTACACCAACCTGAAAATAGGAACAGAGCTCAAGTTAAATACAAACACAAACCAACTAGGTCAATAATAGGTCTCTTAATCTAATTTTATGTTTACCCTTTAAACAATTTATGGCAAAGATGCATCCATCATACATACTTTAATACAACATAAGCAAGTCATCCCCCACTCCCCAAATTCAAATCCCCATTCCCCACTTCTCCCCAAAAGTCTATACCACATGCAATATTACAAGGCTACAAGTCACCAAATCTCAATCAATGTATTCTTTTCAAATGTTACGCTGCTCCTACAGTGTTGATTTTTAAATGAAAATTTTCCCTCTTAAAATAAGCAGCAGAGATGTGGATTTAAGTCCCATTTCCAACCCAGTGGGCTAACATTTTTTTTTTAATGTAAATCTGCACCAGAAGCCTTAACTGAAGAGGCAAGAGGAACTTGTTGTTTAAAAAAATCACCGTGGTGAAGGAGTTCAGTGAACTTCCACTGATGGGAATTTACTCGTACAACTTTGGCATGATTATGCATGCTGGAAGGAAAATCACGGAGGACATGAATCTTTGACAAGATGTCTTGTCCCATTCTTTTAACATATGTCAAATTTCTGATCTTATACTCCAACTCCTCCACTGACCACAGGGCTGCCTCCAGTGTCCAATTGCTACTGCAGAGATGATCTAGATCATCCCAAACTTCCTACAACTGAATGTGAGCAAAAACCAAAGCCTTCCTTTAACTTTTAAAAACACCTGCGTGGCTCTTGACTAGAATCTCATAAAACTACATGGTGGACACCCTCAGGCCAATCTCAGTTTGCCCAAAATGGGAGTGTAATCCCTTCCACTTAGCCAAGCTCAGAGGAAAATGTTGGCAAATGTGAGGCTTTGGCATGCTCAAAGGGTACTACTGGAGTTTTAGCAGCTTAAATCACACAGTTTACCAATACCAGCTGGGGGGCTGGATTAGGAAAACAATGGCATTCAAAACAAAAAAGGGGCCAGACATGGTCCAGTCAGCAAACTGAATTCCAGATTTTTAGAATTAAATATATCTAGGAAATAAAATGAGTAGACTAGATAGGTAAATCATCTATCCCATCTGGGGGGAAAGAAAACACTGTTGTGTTAATACAGTAAATGTCCAGATAGGAAACCAAGTGGGAAAAATCCCTGCCTCCAGTGACAAGTCTGCTCTCTGGATTCCATTAGTGACCAGGCTGGCTGATATAAACAGACCACTAGCATACTGTGAACCTACCCGGTTTATGTATAAGATTACTGATTGAGTCATAGCTGGTTGACTTAATTCCAAACTTCCATCACCAGGCATGTCACCTTTGAGCCACCTAAAATCAAAAAAGACCTCACTCACTTACCTTTTATTATTCCTTCTCTTTTCCTTTCCCCCCCACCACACCCAAGGAGAATAGCCTCTCTGGACATGAGCACTACAAAAATGCAAGACAGGTGCAAGTATATACCCTGGATGAATATTAAAGCAGTCTTGTGCAGAATATGACCTCAGTTCATCCTACGCAGAGATACATTATGCAGATCATAAATCATTCAGATTAAAATCACTCCTTTTAAACCTCCATTACAAACCTCAACCCATGGAAATAAAACACTTACCTATCTCATACAGGCATACGTGTTGGATTTCTCGCTGATCCAAAGCTAGTTCTAATGCAGTTTGAAATGACGTCAAGGCACTGTTAATTTTACACTAGAGAAAAGCAAAGAGCGATTTTAAAACCATGCCAGACACAAATATTTCCAACATAGAGATTTTGCCTTTTAATTCCATGCTGCAGTTGCTTTTATATTGTTTTTAGCCATCAGCATCCCTGGTGTGAGATTCATGCAATCAGTGGCACTACGAAAACAACACTTGTATTTATACAGCATTTTCATAGAATGGTTACAGTACAGAAGAGGCCATTTGGCCCGTCATGTCCATGCCAGCTTTCTACAAGAGCAACTCACCTAGACCCACACCCCCACCTTTTCCTCCAGCACTGCAAATTCACTCTCTTTGGATAATTATTCAATTCCCTTTAGAAAGCATGACTGAACCTGCCTCCGTCACACCCCTCAGGCAGTGCAATCCAGATCCTAACTGCTCGCTGAAAAAAAATGTTTCCTCATGTTTTCGTTGCTTCTTTCTTCCTCTGGTTCTTGATCCTTCCGCTAAACAGTTTTTCTCTTATCTACTGTCCAGAACCCTCATGATTTTGAACACCTCTATCAAATCTCCTCAATCTCTCTTCTCCAAGGAGAACAGACCTGGGTTCTCCAATCTATCCACATAACTGAAGTTCCTCATCACTGGAACCATTCTTGTGAATCTTTACTTGACCCTCTCCAATTCCTTTAAATCCTTTCTAAAGTGTGGTGCTCAGAATTGGACAGAATACTCCACTTGAGGCCCAGTCAGTGTTTTATACAAGTTCATCATTTTGTTGCTTTTGTACTCTATGCCCTATTTCTAAAGCCCAGGATCCCATCCGCTTTATTAACCACTTTTGCAACCTGCCCTGCCACCTTCAATGATTTGTGTACATATTTGTCCCTCTACTCCTGCACCCCCTTTAGAATTGTATTGTTTAGTTTATATTGCCTCTCCTCGTTCTTCCTACCAAAATAAATCATTTCACACTTCTCTGCATTAAATTGAACACAAGAAATAGGAGCAGGAGTAGACCATATGGCCCATCGAGCCTGCTCTGCAATTCAATACAATCATGGCTGATCTTGGGCTTCAATTCCACTTTCCTGCCCGCTCCCCATATCCCTTGATTCCCTGCAAGACCAAAACTCTATCTATCCCAGCCTTAAATATATTCAATGATGGAGCATCCACAAACCTCTGGGGTAGAGAATTCCAAAGATTCTCAACCCTTTGAATGTAGTAATTTCTCCTTATCTCAGTCCCGAATGATTGGCCCTTTATCCTGAGACTGTGTCCCCGTGTTCGAGATCTGGACCGGCGGGAAAAATCTCTCCGCTTCTACCCTATCAAGCCCTTTCAGAATCTTGTGCGTCCCAATTAGATTGCCTCTCATTCTTCAAAACTCCAGAGAATGTAGGCCCAATTTACTCAGCCTCTCATCACAGGACAACCCCCTCATCCCAGGGACCAATTTAGTAAATCTTCACTGCACTGCTTCCAGTGCAAGTATATCTTTTCTTAAATGTGGACACCAAAACTGCACAGAGTATTCCAGGTACAATCTCACCAAAGCCCTGTACAATTTTAGTAAGACTTCTGTATTCCTGTACTTCAATCCCCTTGCAATAAAGGCCAACATGCCATTTGCCTTCCTAATAGCCTGCTGCACCTGCTTTGTGTGTATCTTGTACGAGTACTCCCAAGTCTCTTTCAACATTAACACTTACCAGTTTCACACTTTTTAAAAAAAAAGTCTACTTTTCTATTTTTACAACCAAAGTGAATAACTTCACACTTCCCTGCACCATACTCCATTTGCAATCTTGTTGCCCACTCACCTAACCTGCAGCCTCTCTACGTCCTCCCCGCAGCTTACCTTTCCACCGAGCTTTGACCTATGTCCTCTTGAAGTTTATCACTATGTTCCTCACAGTTCACAATACTTCCACAAATGTGTCATCCACAAATTTTGCAATTGTACCCTGTACACCCAAGGAGACTTCATTAATATAGGTCAAGAATAGCAGTGGTCCTAACACTGATCCCTGGGGAATCCCACTATATACTTTCCTGCAGTTCAAAAAACAACCATTCACCACTACTGTATCCTGTCACTCAGCCAATTTTGTATCCATGCTGCTACTGCCCTATTTAATCCATAGGCTCTAACTTAGCTGACAAGCCTGTTATGTGGCACTTGCCTTTTGCAAGTCCATGTACATCACATCAACCCTTTCATCAAAAAACACAGGCAAGTTGATTAAACACAATTAATAAATCGTGCTTGCTTTCCTTAATTAATCCACATTTGTCCAAGTGACTGTCAATTTTGTCCCGAATTATCATTTCTAAAAGCTTTCCCACTGCAGAGGTTAAACTGACTGGCCTGTAGTTGCTGGGTTTATCCTTACACCCTTTTTTGAACAAAGGTGTAACATTTGCAATTCTCCAGTCCTCTGGCATCGTCCCTGCGCCTAAGGAGGAATGGACGATTATGGTCAATGCCTCTGCAATTTCCACCCTTACTTGCCTCAGAATTCTTGGATGCACTTCATTCAGTCCCTGGTAACTTATCAACTTTAAGTACAGCCAGCCTATCTAATACCTCCTCTTTATCAATTTTTAGCCCATCCAATGTCTCAACTACCTCCTTTTGGGCAGCTTCACCTTCCTTGGTAAAGACAGATGCAAAGTAATCATTTAGCACCTCAGCCATGCCCCCTGCCTCCATGCGTAAATCTCCTTTCAGGACCCAAATCAGCGCCTTTTATGATTTATATGCCTATAGAAGGTTTTTGGATTTCCTTTTATGTTAGCTGCCAGTCTCTTCTCTCATTCTCTCTTTGCTTCTCTTATTTGCTTTTTCCATTGCCCTCTGAACACTCTATATTCAGCCTGGTTCTCAATTGTATTATCCACCTGGCATCCGTCATATGCATCCTTTTTCTGCTTCATCTTATTCTATCTCTTTCGTCATCCAAGGAGCTCTGGATTTGTTTGCCCTACCTTCCCCCCCCCCCCCCCTCATAGGAATGTACCTTGATTGTACCCAAACTATCTCCTCTTTAAAGGTAGCCCATTGTTCCATTACAGTTTTGCCTGACAATCTGATTCCAATTTACATCGGCCAGATCTGGTCTCACCCTGTTGATGTTGGCCCTCCCCCAACTCGTTATTTTTACTCTGGATTGCTCCTTGCCCTTTTCCATTGCCAACCAAAATCTTAAGGTACAATGATCACTGTCCTCTACAGACATGTGACCCACTTGACATAAGGACATAACAACTTGGAGCAGGTGTAGGCAATTCAGCCCCTTGAGCCTGCTCCGCCATTCAATACGATCATGGCTGATCTCATCTCGGCCTCAACTCCACTTTCCTGCCCGTTCTCCATAACCCTTCAACCCATTACTAATTAAAAATCTGTCTATCTCCTCCTTAAATTTACTCAATGTCCCGGCATCCACCGCACTCTGGGGTAGTGAATTCCACAGACTCATGACCCTTTGAGAGAAGTAATTTCTCCTGATCTGTTTTCAATCTGCTACCCCTTATCCTAAAACTATGACCTCTCGTTCTAGATTGCCCCACCAGAGGAAACATCCTCTCTACGTCTACATTGTCAATCCCCTTAATCATCTTATATACCTCAATTAGATCTCCTCTCATTCTTCTAAACTCTAGAGAGTAAAGGCCTAAACTGCTCAATCTCTCTTCGTAAGACAAACCGCTCATCCCTGGAATCAATCTAGTGAACCTCCTCTGAACTGCCTCCAATGCAACTATATCCCTCCTCAAGTAAGGGGACTGAAACTGTACGCAGTACTTCAGGTGCAGTCTCACTAATGCTTTGTACAGTTGCAGCAACACTTCCCTACTTTTATACTCTATTCCTTTAGCAATAAATGCCAAAATTCCATTTGCCTTCCTTATTACCTTGACTCACCTCATTCCCAGAACCAGATCTAGCAATGCCTCCTTCCTCATTGGACTGGAAACATACTGACATAGAAAATTCTCCTGAACATATTCTAGAAACTCTTGCCCCTCTCTGCCCTTTACACTATTACTATCCCAATCCATATTAGGATAATTGAAGTCCCCCATAATAATTACTCTAATTCTTTCACCTCTGAGTTCCTTGCAAATTTATTCCTCTATATCTTTCCCACTAGTTGGTAGCCTACAGAATACACCCAGGAATTTAATGGTACTTTTTATTGTTTCTTAGCTCTAACCAAATAGATCCCATCTTTGACCCCTCCAGGAAATCCTCTTTCTCCAGTACTGTAATGTTCTCCTTAATCAATACTGTTACACCTCCTCCATTCTTTCCTGAACACCTTGTATCCAGGAATATTTAGTATCCAGTCCTGCCTCTTTTTGAATCAAGGAGCTTCACAGGAGCATAATCAAATGAAATTGGACACTGAGCTACATAAGGAGATGTTAGGTCAGATGACCAAAGAATTAGGTTTTAAGGAGCATCTTTAAGGAGGCGAGATATAGGGATAAAAGTCTTCCCGGAGTTTGTAAACACACTGTTGCAGTTGCAACAGGACATTTAATGAAGTGACATTACAGACATGAATGCCTGTACAACATACTGTATTTGTACTGTCACAAGACATCAGCACCTAAGCACTAGCCAGTCACAACCAGCTGCACCACATGGTGTCCTTGAAGACTTTCCCCAAGGCCTAGGCTACTCCTTAGACATTGTTCGTGTGGTTTCAGATTTAAGAACATAAGAATATATGGCCACTTGTTTCATCAAGCCTGCCCCTCCCACAGGCCACACACAATCCACAGTATGCATGATCGAGCAATGGATTTAAATTTCAGGTCAATCTGAGGGTGAGACAGCATAAAGAGGCAGATGGATCTGGAGGACATTGGAGATGGTCAACATGGAAAGGGCACTGACCGACAAAAAAACACCACAGTCCTTAAGGTTAGGGACCACTAATTGGAAAAAAAAAGCTTCAAAACATGAAGACAGAGGTCAGAAACACAGTTAAGCAACATCATAATTTTCACAATATTGTGCAATTATGGGGTGTTGGTTCAAAAGTTTACGCACAGTATTCCATACATGCCAGCATAGAATAGTACAAACTGATCCATATCTCCAATAACCTAGGCAACCTAAAAAATGTCAGGAACTCTGCAACAGCTCGAAATTTAGGCTTTACAACTTGTTAAAGCAGACATTAGACTACAGGCAGTAGAATAAGAGAAGGGTGTGAAATAAGCATTAAACAATTAACTTTTTGCATGGCAACCAACTTCGTTTATAGAGCAACTAATGCAACAAAACGTTCCAAGGCACTTCACAGGAGCGTTATTGGACAAAATTTGGCACCGAGCCACAGAAAGGATATTATGGCAGGTGACCAAAAGCTTGGTCTAAGTGTTAAGTTTTAATCAGCATCTTCGTATGCAGGTGCAGCAAGCAATTAGGAAAGCAAATGGTATGTGGCCTTCATTGTCGTAGGTTTTGAGTACAGGAGTAAAGATGTATTGCTGCAATTGGATAAAGCCTTGGTTAGACCGCACCTGGAGTATTGTGTACAGTTTTGGTCTCCTCAACTATGGAAGGATATCCTTGCTATAGAGGGAGTGCAACGGAGATTCACAAGACTAATCCCTGGGATGGCAGGATTGTCTTATGAGAAGAGATTGAGGAAACAGGGATAAAAACAGTACGTGCTGAAAATACTCAGCAGGTCAGGCAGCATCTGTGGAGAGAGAAGCAGGGTTAACGTTTCAGGTCTGTGACCTTTCATCAGAAGACTTCACCAAAACAGCTCTTATCAAAGTCACAAAGAACAAAGATAATTACAGCACAGGAACAGGCCCTTCGGCCCTCCAAGCCTGCGCCGATCCAGATCCTCTCTCTAAACATGTCGCCTATTTTCTAAGGTTCTGTATCTCTTTTCTTCCTGCCCATTCATGTATCTGTCTAGATACATCTTAAAAGACTCCATCGTGCCCGCATCTACCACCTCCGCTGGCAATGCGTTCCAGGTGCCCACCACCCTCTGCGTAAAGAACTTTCCACGCATATCCCCCCTAAACTTTTCCCCTTTCACTTTGAACTCATGTCCTCTAGTAATTGAAACCCCCACTCTGGGAAAAAGCCTCTTGCTATCCACCCTGTCTATACCTCTCATGATTTTGTACACCTCAATCAGGTCCCCCCTCAACCTCCGTCTTTCTAATGAAAATAATCCTAATCTGCTCAACCTCTCTTCATAGCTAGCATCCTCCATACCAGGCAACATCCTGGTGAACCTCCTCTGCACCCTCTCCAAAGCATCCACATCCTTTTGGTAATGTGGCGACCAGAACTGTACGCAGTATTCCAAATGTGGCCGAACCAAAGTCCTATACAACTGTAACATGACCTGCCAACTCTTGTACTCAATGCCCCGTCCGATGAAGGAAAGCATGCCGTATGCCTTCTTGACCACTCTATTTACCTGCGTTGCCACCTTCAGGGAACAGTGGACCTGAACACCCAAATCTCTCTGGACATCAATTTTCCCCAGGACTTTTCCATTTACTGTATAGTTCACTCTTGAATTGGATCTTCCAAAATGCATCACCTCGCATTTGCCCTGATTGAACTCCATCTGCCATTTCTCTGCCCAACTCTCCAATCTATCTATATTCTGCTGTATTCTCTGACAGTCCCCTTCACTATCTGCTACTCCACCAATCTTAGTGTCGTCTGCAAATTTGCTAATCAGTCCACCTATACTTTCCTCCAAATCATTAATGTATATCACAAACAACAGTGGTCCCAGCACGGATCCCTGTGGAACACCACTGGTCACACGTCTCCATTTTGAAAAACTCCCTTCTACTGCTACTCTCTGTCTCCTGTTGCCCAGCCAGTTCTTTATCCATCTAGCTAGTACACCTTGGACCCCAAGCGCCTTCACTTTCTCCATCAGCCTGCCATGGGGAACCTTATCAAACGCCTTACTGAAGTCCATGTATATGACATCGACAGCCCTTCCCTCATCAATCAACTTTGTCACTTCCTCAAAGAATTCTATTAAGTTGGTAAGACATGACCTTCCCTGCACAAAACCATGTTGCCTATCACTGATGAGCCCATTTTCTTCCAAATGGGAATAGATCCTATCCCTCAGTATCTTCTCCAGCAGCTTCCCTACCACTGACGTCAGGCTCACCGGTCTATAATTACCTGGATTATCCCTGCTACCCTTCTTAAACAAGGGGACAACATTAGCAATTCTCCAGTCCTCCGGGACCTCACCCGTGTTTAAGGATGCTGCAAAGATATCTGTTAAGGCCCCAGCTATTTCCTCTCTCGCTTCCCTCAGTAACCTGGGATAGATCCCATCCGGACCTGGGGACTTGTCCACCTTAATGCCCTTTAGAATACCCAACACTTCCTCCCTCCTTATGCCGACTTGACCTAGAGTAATCAAACATCTGTTCCTAACCTCAACATCCGTCATGTCCCTCTCCTCGGTGAATACCGATGCAAAGTACTCGTTTAGAATCTCACCCATTTTTTCTGAGTCCAAGCATAACATTCCTCCTTTGTCCTTTAGTGGGCCAATCCTTTCTCTAGTTACCCTCTTTCTCCTTATATATGAATAAAAGGCTTTGGGATTTTCCTTAACCCTGTTTGCTAAAGATATTTCATGACCCCTTTTAGCCCTCTTAATTCCTCGTTTCAGATTGGTCCTACATTCCCGATATTCTTTCAAAGCTTCGTCTTTCATCAGCCGCCTAGACCTTATGTATGCTTCCTTTTTCCTCTTAGCTAGTCTCACAATTTCACCTGTCATCCATGGTTCCCTAATCTTGCCATTTCTATCCCTCATTTTCACAGGAACATGTCTCTCCTGCACGCTAATCAACCTCTCTTTAAAAGCCTCCCACATATCACATGTGGATTTACCTTCAAACAGCTGCTCCCAATCTACATTTCCCAGTTCCTGCCGAATTTTGGTGTAGTTGGCCTTCCCCCAATTTAGCACTCTCCCTTTTGGACCACTCTCGTCTTTGTCCATGAGTATTTTAAAGCTTACGGAATTGTGATCACTATTCCCAAAGTAGTCCCCTACTGAAACTTCAACAACCTGGCCGGGCTCATTCCCCAACACCAGGTCCAGTATGGCCCCTTCCCGAGTTGGACTATTTACATACTGCTCTAGAAAACCCTCCTGGATGCTCCTTACAAATTCTGCTCCATCTGGACCTCTAACACTAAGCGAATCCCAGTCAATGTTGGGAAAATTAAAATCTCCTATCACCACCACCCTGTTGCTCCTACATCTTTCCATAATCTGTTTACATATTTGTACCTCTATCTCACGCTCGCTGTTGGGAGGCCTGTAGTACAGCCCCAACATTGTTACCGCACCCTTCCTATTTCTGAGTTCTGTCCATATTGCCTCACTGCTCGAGTCCTCCATAGTGCCCTCCTTCAGCACAGCTGTGATATCCTCTTTGACCAGTAATGCAACTCCTCCACCCCTTTTACCTCCCTCTCTATCCCGCCTGAAGCATCGATATCCTGGGATATTTAGTTGCCAATCATGCCCTTCCCTCAACCAAGTCTCAGTAATAGCAATAACATCATACTCCCAGGTACTAATCCAAGCCCTAAGTTCATCTGCCTTACCTACTACACTTCTTGCATTAAAACAAATGCACCTCAGACCACCAGTCCCTTTATATTCATCATCTGCTCCCTGCCTGCTCTTCCCCTTAGTCACACTGACTTCATTATCTAGTTCCTTACAGGCTTTTGTTACTACCTCCTTACTGTCAACTGACCTCAATTGGTTCCCATCCCCCTGCCACATTAGTTTAAACCCTCCCCAACAGCGATAGCAAAAGCACCTCCAAGGACATTGGTTCCAGTCCGGCCCAGGTGTAGACCGTCCAATTTGTAATAGTCCCACCTCCCCCAGAACCGGTCCCAATGTCCCAAAAATCTGAACCCCTCCTTCCTGCACCATCTCTCAAGCCACGCATTCATCCTGACTATTCTTTCATTTTTACTCTGACTATCACGTGGCACTGGTAGTAATCCTGAGATTACTACCTTTGAGGTCCTACTTTTTAACTTGGCTCCTAACTCCCTAAACTCTGCATGTAGGACCTCATCCCGTTTTTTACCTATATCATTAGTGCCTATGTGCACAATGACAACTGGCTGTTCACCCTCCCCCTTTAGAATGTTCTGCAGCCGATCTGAGACGTCCCTGACCCGTGCACCTGGGAGGCAACATACCATTCGGGAGCCTCGTTTTCGACCACAGAACCGCCTATCTACTCCCCTTACAATCGAATCCCCTACGACTATAGCCCTTCCACTCTTTTTCCCGCCCTTCTGAACAGCAGAGCCAGCCACGGTGCCATGGACCTGGCTACTGCTGCCTTCCCCTGGTGAGCCATCTCCCTCAACAGTATCCAAAACGGTATACTTGTTTTGGAGGGAGATGACCGCAGGGGACTCCTGTGCTGCCTTCCTGCTCTTTCTCTGCCTTTTGGTCACCCATTCCCTTTCTCCCTCAGCAATCCTAATCTGCGGTGTGACCAATTCACTAAACGTGCTATCCACGACCTCCTCAGCATCGCGCATGCTCCAAAGTGAGTCCATCCGCAGCTCGAGAGCCGTCATGCGGTCTAACAAGAGCTGCAGCTGGACACACTTCCTGCACGTGAAGGAGTCAGGGTCATCAGCCATGTCCCTGAGCTCCCACATTGAGCAAGAGGAGCATGATACGGGTCTGAGATCTCCTGCCATTTTTATTCTTAAGTTTAAACTTAGTTAAATGAAAAAGGAACGAAAAGTTTTTACCAATCACAATAAAACCAGAGAAATCGAAAAAGCCTTACCTTATAAACACCCCACCGAGTCCTTTTTTTTTTGGTTAGAGGAGGAGGGCGGGTGGGAGACACTACAAGTGTGGTGTCTCGGGTTCAGAAACCGCCCAAATATATAGTGTTTTACTTACCCAGCAGCCCCCTGGCCTCCGCCGAAAAACAAAAGGAAATTAAATTTACTTTCAAAAGGACTTTCCCAGCTGCTCACTCGCTCACACGCTGCTCCCGAAAAAGCTGCTGCACTGAAAGGAAAGTTATTTTAAACCGCCCAAATATATAGTGTTTTACTTACCCAGCAGCCCCCTGGCCTCCGCCGAAAAACAAAAGGAAATTAAATTTACTTTCAAACGGACTTTCCCAGCTGCTCACTCGCTCACACGCTGCTCCCGAAAAAGCTGCTGCACTGAAAGGAAAGTTATTTTAAACCGCCCAAATATATAGTGTTTTACTTACCCAGCAGCCCCCTGGCCTCCGCCGAAAAACAAAAGGAAATTAAATTTACTTTCAAACGGACTTTCCCAGCTGCTCACTCGCTCACACGCTGCTCCCGAAAAAGCTGCTGCACTGAAAGGAAAGTTATTTTAAACCGCCCAAATATATAGTGTTTTACTTACCCAGCAGCCCCCTGGCCTCCGCCGAAAAACAAAAGGAAATTAAATTTACTTTCAAAAGGACTTTCCCAGCTGCTCACTCGCTCACACGCTGCTCCCGAAAAAGCTGCTGCACTGAAAGGAAAGTTATTTTAAACCGCCCAAATATATAGTGTTTTACTTACCCAGCAGCCCCATGGCCTCCGCCGAAAAACAAAAGGAAATTAAATTTACTTTCAAACGGACTTTCCCAGCTGCTCACTCGCTCACACGCTGCTCCCGAAAAAGCTGCTGCACTGAAAGGAAAGTTATTTTAAACCGCCCAAATATATAGTGTTTTACTTACCCAGCAGCCCCCTGGCCTCCGCCGAAAAACAAAAGGAAATTAAATTTACTTTCAAACGGACTTTCCCAGCTGCTCACTCGCTCACACGCTGCTCCCGAAAAAGCTGCTGCACTGAAAGGAAAGTTATTTTAAACCGCCCAAATATATAGTGTTTTACTTACCCAGCAGCCCCCTGGCCTCCGCCGAAAAACAAAAGGAAATTAAATTTACTTTCAAACGGACTTTCCCAGCTGCTCACTCGCTCACACGCTGCTCCCGAAAAAGCTGCTGCACTGAAAGGAAAGTTATTTTAAACCGCCCAAATATATAGTGTTTTACTTACCCAGCAGCCCCCTGGCCTCCGCCGAAAAACAAAAGGAAATTAAATTTACTTTCAAACGGACTTTCCCAGCTGCTCACTCGCTCACACGCTGCTCCCGAAAAAGCTGCTGCACTGAAAGGAAAGTTATTTTAAACCGCCCAAATATATAGTGTTTTACTTACCCAGCAGCCCCCTGGCCTCCGCCGAAAAACAAAAGGAAATTAAATTTACTTTCAAACGGACTTTCCCAGCTGCTCACTCGCTCACACGCTGACATCCTATGTGACTGTGATAAAGGCAAACTTTCTCTCTCATTCTTCTTGACCTGTCGACAGGCTTTGACACGGTTGCCACAGCATCCTCCTCCAATGCCTCTCCACTATCATCCAACTGCTCCCACCTGGTTCCATTTTTATTTAATCGTAGCCAGAGTATGACTTGCAAAGGCTTCTCTTCCTGCTCCCGCACCACTACCTCTGGTGTCCCCTAATCCTCATCCCCCTCCTATTTCCTCATCTACATGCTGCCCTTCAGCGACATCATCCAGAAGCACACTGTTAGTTTTCAAATATACACTGATGACACCAGCTCTACCTCACTACCAACTCTCTTGACTCCTCCACTGTTGCTAAATTATCAGACTGCTCATTCAGTATCCACTACTGAATGAGCAGATATTTCCCCCAATTAAATATTGGGAAGACTGAAGTGATTGTTTTCAATCCCCGCTCCAAACTCTCTTCCCTAGCAACTGATTGCATCCCTCTTCCTCGCAACTGTTTTTCGACTGCATATCCGTGCCATCACTAAGACCGCCTATTTCCATCTCAGTAACATTGCCCAACTTCACCCATCTCACCTCATCTACTGAAACTCTCATTCATGCCTTCATTACCTCTAGACTTGACTATTCCAATGCACTCCTAGCTGGTCTCCCACATACTACTCTCCATAATCTTAAGGTCATCCAAAACTCTGCTGCCTGTGTCTTAACACACACTAAGTCCTTTCGCCTATGACCCCTGTGCTCGCTGACCTACATCGGCTCCCGGTCACGCAATGTCTTGATTATAAAATGCTCATCCTTGTTTTCAAATCCCTCCTTGGCCTCACACTCTCTATCTTTGTAATTTCCTCCAGCCCAACAATCCTCCAAGATATCTGGCTCCTCTAATTCTGGCCTCTTGAGCATTCTCAATTTTAATCACATCACATTAGTTGCCACGCGTCTCATTACCTGGGCCCTAAGCTCTGGAATACCCTCCCTAAACGTCTCCATGTATCTACTTCACATTCCTCCTTTAACACACTCCTTAAAACCTACTTCTTTGACAAAGCTTTTGGTCATCTGCCCTAATATCTCCTCTGTGGCTTGGTGTCATATGTTTTATAATGCTCCTGTGAAATGCCTCAGGACGCATTAATACGTTAAAGGTGAAAAATAAATATAAGTTATTGCTGTGGCTTGTGCATCAGTTGGCTGCCGCATTTGCTTATGTAACAGTTAATTCATTCCCCTTCTAAGAGTAATTCATTGTCTATAAATCACTTCAGGACACTGACAACCTGAAAGGCGCAAGATTTTTAGAGCCATAGATTCAAAGACGGCACAGAAGGAGGCGATACGGCCCATCGAGTCCATGCTGGTTCTCCAGAGCTATGCTGTCAATCCCATTCTCCAGCTCGATCCCTGTAGCCCTGCAAGTCTATTTCTCTTAGGTGGCAATCCAACTTCCTCTTGAAGTCAGTGATTGTCTCTGCTTCCACCACCCTTGTGGGCAGCAAGTTCCAGGTCATTACCATCAACTGCGTAAAAAAGCTCTTCCTCAATTCCCCCTGCATTTTTTGCTCAAAACCTTCAATCTGTGTCCCCTAGTCCTTGTACCATTTGTTAATGGGAATGGCTTTTCTTTGCCTAACTTATCTAAGCCTGTCATATCTTGTACACCTCTACTAAATCTCCCCTCAATCGCCTTTGTTCCAAGGAGAACAAACCCAGCTTTTCCAACCTAACCTTGTAACTAAAATCCTCCATCCCTGGAATCATTCTGGTAAATCCCCCTTCATCCTCTCAAGGACCCTCACATCCTTCCTGAAGTGCAGTGACCAGAACTGGATGCAATACTCTAGTTGGGGCCTAACCAGAGCGTTATAAAGGTTCAGCATAACTTCCCTGCTTTTGTACTCAATGTCTCTATTTATGAAGCCCAAGATCCCATATGCTTTATGAACCACTTTCTCAATATGTCCTGCCACCTTCAAAGATCGATGCACATGTACCCCCAGGTCCCTTTGTTCCTGCACACTCTTTAGAACTGTGCCATGAAGTATATATTGGCTCCCTCCATTCCTTGTGCCAAAATGCATCACCTCACATTTGTCATTATTAAATTCCATCTGCCACCTCTCTGCCCACTTTGCTAGCCTACTATGTCCTGTTGCAGGCAGTTCAGATCATCCTCATTATTTGCTGCACCTCCAGGTTTGGTGTCGTCAGCAAATTGAGATTCTACATTTCTTTCATTATAACTTCTTTGAGATTAAAATACTAAGCACACCTTCAAACGTGACTCTCGAAAGCCATTAGCTCATTGTAACACATTCCTGTTTCAAATTTATGCAAGACAATAGAAGAGTTCTGATGAAAGGTCACAGCCCTGAAACATTAACTCTGTTTTGCTCTCCACAGATGCTGCCTGACCTGGTGAATATTTCCAGCTTTTTCTGTTTTTGTTCAGATTTCCAGCATTTGCAGTATTTTGCTTTTCGTAGAATCACAGAAAGTTTAAGGCACAGAAAGGGGCCAATGGCCCATTGTGTTTGTGCCGGCCGAAAAACAATCCACCTATTAATCTTTCAGAGTTAGAGTCATAGAGTTATACAGCCCATCGTGTCTGTGCCAGCCATCCAGCACCCAACTATTCTAAGCCCATATTCCTGCACTTGGCCCGTAGCCTTGTTTGCTATGGCGTTTCAAGTGCTCATCTAAATACTACTTAAATGTTGTGAGGGTGCCTGCCTCCACCACCTCTTCAGGCAGTGCATTCCAGATTCCAACCACCCACTGGGTGAAAAAAATCTTCCTCAAATCCCCCCTAAACCTCCTGCCCCTTACCTTAAATCTATGCCCCCTGGTTATTGACCCCTCTGCGAAGGGAAAAGGTTTCTTCCTATCTAACCTATCAATGCTCCTCATAATCTTGTACAGCCCAATCATGTCCCCCCTCAGCCTTCTCTGCTCCAAGGAAAACAACCCCAGCCTTTTCAGTCTCTCTTCATAGCACAAATGCTCCTGCCCAGGCAACATCCTGGTGAATCTCCTCTGCACCCTCTCCAGTGCAATCACATCCTTCCTATAGTGTGGTGACCAGAACTGTACACAGTACTCCAGCCATGGCCTAACTAGCGTTTTATACAGCTCCATCATAACCTCCCTGCTCTTATATTCTATGCCTCGGTTAATAAAGGCAAGTATCCCATATGCCTTCCTAACCACCTTATCTACCTGTGCTGCTGCCTTCAGTGATCTATGGACAAGTACACCAAGGTCCTTCTGACCTTCTGTACTTCCTAGGGTCCTACCATCCATTGTATATTCCCTTGCCTTGTTAGTCCTCCCAAAATGCATTACCTCTCACCTCTCAGGATTAAATTCCATTTGCCACAGCTCCGCCCATCTTACCAGGCCATATATATCTCCCTGTAATCTAAGGATTTCCTCCTCACTATTTACAACACCACCAATTTTCGTGTCATCTGCGAACTTACGGATCATACCTCCAATATTCACGTCGAAATCATTAATGTACACGACAAACAGCAAGGGTCCCAGCACCGATCCCTGTGGTACACCACTGGTCACAGGCTTCCAATCACAGAAACAGTCCTCGACCAATACCCTCTGCCTCCTGCCACTAAGCCAATTTTGGATCCAATTTGCCAAATTGCCCTGGATCCCTTGGGCTCTTACCTTCTTATCCAATCTCCCATGTGGAACCTTATCAAAAGCCTTACTGAAATCCATGTATACTACATCTACTGCTTTACCCTCATCTACACATCTAGTCACCTCCTCGAAAAATTAAATCAAGTTAGTTAAACTCTATCTCCCCCTGACAAAGCCATGCTGACTATCCTTGATTAATCCCGGCCTCTCCTAGTGGAGATTAATCCGGTCTCTCAGAATTTTTTCCAATATTTTCCCAACCACTGATGTTAGACTCACCGGCCTAATTACCTGGTTTATCCCTGCTACCCTTCTTGAATACTGGCACCACATTCGCTGTCCTCTAGTACCTCTCCTGTTACCGGAGAGGATCTGAAAATTTGTGTCAGAGCCCCTGCAGTCACCTCCCTTGTCTCACATAACAGCCTGGGATACATCTCATCTGGGCCTGAGGATGTATCTGCTTTTAAGCCCGCTAAAACAGCTAAAATGTCCTCCCTTTCAATGCTAATATGTTTAAGTATATCACAATGCCCCTCCCTGATCTCTACACCTACATCGTCCTTCTCCATAGTGAACACCGATGAAAAGCAATTATTTAAAACCTCACCTACGTCCTCCAGCTCCACACACAGATTGCCTCTTAGATCCCTAATGGTCCCTACTCTTTCCCTGGTTATCCTCTTGCCCTTAATATACTTATAAAACGCCTTGGGATTTTCCTTTATCTTGCCCGCCAGTGTTTTTTCATGTCCCCTCTTCACTCTCCTAATTACATTTTTAAGTGCCACCCTACACTTTCTATACTCATCTAGTGCCTCCGCTGTTTTCAGGGCTTGGGATCTGCCGTAAGCCTTTTTTTTTTTCTGATCCAATCCTCTATATCCCTTGACATTCAGGGTTCCCTGGGCCTGTTTGTCCTGCCCTTCACCTTAATGGGTACATGCTGGCTCTGAACTCTCTCAATTTCCTCTCTGAATGACTCCCACTGATGTGATGTCGACTTTCCTACAAGTAGCTGCTCCCAGTCCACTTTGGCCAGATTCTGTTTTATCATATTGAAATCGGCCTTCCCCCAATTCAGTACCTTTATTTCTGGTCCATCTTTATCCTTTTCCATAACTACCTTAAATCTTAGAGTTATGGTCACTATCCCTGAAATGCTCCCCCACTGACACTTCTACCACTTGACTGGCTTCATTCCCTAGGATTAGGTCCAGAACTGCCCCTTCTCTTGTTGGACTTTCTACATAATGGCCCAAAAATCTCTCCTGTATGCATTTTAAGAATTCCGCCCCCTTTAAGCCTTTTACACTAAGACTATCGCAGTTGATATTGGGGAAGTTGAAATCCCCTACTATTATTACCCTATTATTTTTACACCTCCTGAGACAGTTACCTACATATCTGCTCCTCTATCTCTTCCTGACTGTTTGGAGGCCTGTAGTATACACCCAGCTAAGTGATTGCCCCTTTTTTGTTTTTAAGTTCTACCCAAATGACCTCATTTGAGGAACCTTCTAAGGTGTCATCCCTCCTTACTGCAGTAATTGACTCCTTGATCAACAGTGCAATGCCACCTCCTCGTTTATCCCCTCCCCTGTTGTGCCTGAAGATTCTATACCCTGGAATATTGAGCTGCCAGTCCTGTCCCTCCCTCAATCATGTCTCTGTGATAGCAATAATATCATAATCCCATGTGCTAATCAACGCCCTCAGTACATCTGCCTTGCTAGTAAGACTCCTTGCATTGAAATAGATGAAATCCAACCTTGCATTTTTCCCTTGTGCGTTACCAGGTCTATATTTGCTCTGCCTTCCAGGCAGACTCACTTTCTGTTCTATATTATCCCCTACTGTACCTCCACTTTGTATCCCATACCCCTGCCAAATTAGTTTAAACCCCCCCCACAACAGCACTAGCAAATCTCCCAGCAAGGATGCTTGTCCCATTCCAGTTCAGATGCAACCTGTCCAACTTGTACAAGTCCCACCTTTGCCAGAAACAGACCCAGTGATCCAGGAAACTAAAGCCCTCCCTCCTGCACCATCTCCCCAGCCACACATTCATCTACTCTATCCTCCTATTTCTAAACTCACTAGCACGTGGCACCGGGAGTAATCCAGAGATTACAACCTTAGAGGTCCTGCTTTTTAATCTGCTACCTAGCTCCCTAAATTCTTGTTTCAGGACCTCATCCCTTTTTCTACCTATGTCATTGGTACCAATGTGTACCACGACCTTTGGCTGCTCACCCTCCCCCTTCAGAATGTCCTGCTGCTGCTCCGAGACATCCTTGACCCTCGCATCAGGGAGGCAACATACCATCCTGGAGTCACATTTGCGGCCACAGAAACGCCTATCTGTACCCCTTACGATAGAATCCCCCATCACTATAGCTCTCCCACTCTTTCTCCCCCCTGCTGTGCAGCAGAGCCATCCATGGTGCCATGGACCCGGCTGTTGCTGCTTTCCCTAGGAGGCCATCCCCCACAACAGTATCCAAAGCAGTATATCTGGTTTGAGAGGGGAATGGCCACAGGGGACTCCTGTACTACCTGCCTGCACCTACTACTCCGCCTGGTGGTCACCCATCCCTTTTCTGCCTGTGCTGCCATTACCTGCGGTGTGACCACCTCTCTAAACGTGCTATCCAGGACGTCCTCAGCATCGTGGATGCTCCACAGTGAATCCATCCGCAGCTCCAGCTCCATAATGCAGGTAGTCAGTAGCTGCACATGGATACACTTCTTGCACACATGGTTGTCAGGGACACTGGAAGCATCCCTGATTTCCCACATAGCGCAGGAGGAGCATATCACGGGTGCGAGCTCTCCTGCCATGACTTCCCTTTAAATTAATTTAGTTACTCCCTTTAAAAAATACGAATTACAAGAGGGGTCTTGTTCTACTCCAAACACTACCCAGTACAATCTAAAGTCCTTAATAAATTACACTAATTTAAATAGTACTACTCACCTTATCACTTGAGGTTTTTTAAAAAAAAAACTTTCCCCTTTTTTAAGCGATTTAAATGCACTAACAGCTGTTACTGACCCAACCAATCACCTTGCAGAATTCCCGTGATGTCACTAAGTTTTTATTTCCTCTTTTCAAGTCTCAGTGCGTACTGAGAGACACAGGGAGTGTGCCGCCACTCCGGATCAGGTTCCACGCCGGTCCGCCAGCCGCCGCTGTTCCCAGTTAAGTGAAAGAAGGCCTCGAGCCCCGCTCTTTATTTCCAACCGCCACTCCAGATCAGGTTCCACGCAGGTCCACCAGCCGCCGCTCCGCTCCCAGGTAAGTGTACTTTTGTACTGGCATTGACCAGTTGGGCCGAATGGCCTGTTTCAGTGCTGTAAATTCTATGTAATGTAACCTTCAATTTTGACAGCCTCTAACTGTGCCTTTCAACACATCTTATTGGTTAATAATCCAATCCTACTGGTTGAACACAACTTTTTTTCTACATGGGTTGAAAGGAACTGTCAACTTAAAACCGATATAGCTAGCAAGTATGTCATTGTTAATGAGTGTTGAAAGAACAAGATTGCAATTTTTAAAAATTCTTTCATGGGATGTGGGCATCGTTGGCAGGACAGCATTTGTTGCCCATCCCTGACTTACCTTGAACTGAGTGGCTTGCCAGGCCATTTCAGAGGGCAGTTAACAGTCAACCACATTGGTGTGGGTCTGGAGTCACATGTAGGCCAGACCAGGTAAGGAAAGCAGATTTCCTTACCTAAAGGACATTAGTGAACCAGATTTTTTTTTTTTTTACAACAATCGCTGATAGCTTCACAGCATTATTACTGAGACTAGCTTTCAATTCCAGATTTTTAACAAATAATTAATTGAATTTAAACTCCACCAGCTGCCAAGGTGGGATTAGCCTGGGATTCTAGATTACTAGTCCAGTGACATTACCACTATGCCACTGTCTCCGCCAGTGTCACTAAGTTAGAGCAGTAGATGTAAATCTCAAGGGGAGGAGGATGAGAAAGGGAAAGTTTCTAATCATAAACATAAATTTAGTTTCCACATCAATCCAAAATGTGCTGTATGAGGCACTGGTTTCATTCCATCCAGGGTACTACTCATAGTTCTACCTACCAAGCCATGTAAAGGAAACCACTGCCCTGGAAGATATTACAGAGGTGAAAACTGAAGATTATTCCAGTATCAGGAATTCAGGATTATGAGAAAGAAATTGACTTGCTCAACTTTAGGAGACTTCAAAGTGATCCAAGCCTGAAAAATTATATGAACGATTAATAATTAGTCCTAACAAAATGTTTACAATGGTGAAGGGTTCAAAGGCCTAGTTAAAATTAGGAAGTGAAGCAGAATTTTGTTTATTTACAGTAGGGGATGATGCACAGCCAAATATAGAAGAGAAACTGAGTCAGTCTGGAAGGCAGAGCAAATACAGACCTGTAAAGGCACAAGCGAATAATGCAAAGCTGGTTTGCATCTATTTTAACGCAAGGAGTCTTACAAGTAAGGCAGATGAATTGAGGGCATTGATTAACACATGGGAATATGATATTATTGCTATCACAGAAACATGGTTGAGGGAAGGGCAGGACTGGCAGCTTAATATTCCAGGGTATAGAATCTTCAGGCGTGACAAAGAGGGGAGTAAAAGAGGAGGTGGCATTGCACTATTGATCAAGGAGTCAATTACTGCAGTAAGGAGGGATGATATCTTCGAAAGTTCCTCAAATGAGGCCATTTGGGTAGAACTTAAAAACAGAAAGGGGGCAATCACATAGCTGGGAGTGTAGTACAGGCCTCCAAACAGTCAGGGAGAGAAAGAGGAGCAGATATGTAGGCAAATCTCAGAGGTGTAAAAATAATAGGGTAATAATAGTAGGGGATTTCAACTTCCCCAATATTAACTGGGATAGTCTTACTGCAAAAGGCTTAAAGTGCATCCAAGAGAGCTTTTTGAGCCAGCACGTAGAAAGTCCTACAACAGAAGGGGCAGTACTGGACCTAATCCTAGGGAATGAAGAGGGACAAGTGGTGGAAGTGTCAGTGGGGGAGCATTTTGGGGATAGTGACCATGACTCTGTAAGATTTAAGGTATTTGTGGAAAAAGACAAAGATGGACTGGAAATAAAGGCACTAAATTGGGGAAGGCTGATTTCAATATGATAAAACAGGATCTGGTCAGCGTGGAGCAGCTACTTGCAGGAAAGTCTACATCAAACCAGTGGGAGTCATTCAAAAAGGGAACGGTGAGAGTTCAGGGCCAACATGTTCCCGTAAAGGTGAAGGGTAGGACCAATAAATCCAGGGAACCCTGGATGTCAAGGGATATAGAGGACTGGATAAGGAAAAAAAAGGAGGCTTATGGTAGATTTGGAGCGCTGAAAACAGCAGCGGCCCTCGAGGAATATAGAAAGTGGAGGGTGGCACTCAAAAAAGTAATTAGGAGAGCGAAGAGGGGACATGAAAAAACACTGGCGGGCAAGATAAAGGAAAATCCCAAGGCGTTTTATAAGTATATTAAGGGCAAGAGGATAGCCAGGGAAAGAGTAGGGCCCATTAAGGACCAAAGTGGCAATCTGTGTGGCTGTTATGTGAGGCAAGGGAGGAGACTGCAGGGGCTCTGACACAAATTTTCAAATCCTTTTTGGCCACTGGAGAAGTGCTAGAGGACTGGAGGACAGCGAATGTGGTACCATTATTCAAGAAGGATAGTAAGGATAAACCAGGTAATTACAGGCTGGTGAGTCTAACATCAGTGGTAGGGAAACTATTGCAAAGAATTCTGAGGGACAGGATAATCTCCACTTGGAGAGGCAGGGATTAATCAAGGATCAGAGCGAAGACCAAAGTACGGAAAGTCCTCATCAGGGAACTCCTCTTTGCTGACGATGCTGCATTAACATCCCACACAGAAGAGTGTCTGCAGAGACTCATCGACAGGATTGTGGTTGCCTGCAATGAATTTGGCCTAACCATCAGCCTCAAAAAAACGAACGTCAAGGGACAAGTCGTCAGAAATGCTCCATCCATCAATATTGGCGACCACGCTCTGGAAGTGGTTCAAGAGTTCACCTACATAGGCTCAACTATCACCAGTAACCTGTCTCTCGATGCAAAAATCAACAAGAGCAGCAGACGCCTTTCCCCTGCGATGTCCAGACTGGCCAAGAGGATGTGGGAAAATGGTGCACTGAACACAAAAGTCCGAGTGTTTCAAGCCTGTGTCCTCAGTACCTTGCTCTACGGCAGTGAGGCCTGGACAATGTATGTCGGCCAAGAGCGATATCTCAACTCATCTTCGCTGTCTCCGGAGAATCCTTGGCATCAGGTGGCAGGACTGTATCTCCAACGCAAAAGTCCTCGAGGCGGCCAACATCCCCAGCATATACACCCTACTGAGCCAGTGGCGCTTGTGATGGCTCGGCCATGTGAGCCGCATGGAAGATGGCAGGATCCCCAAGGACGCATTGTACAGCGAGCTCGTCACTGGTATCAGACCCACCGGCCGTACATGTCTCCGCTTTAAAGACGTCTGCAAACGCGACATGAAGTCCTGTGACATTGACCACAAGTTGTGGGAGTCAGTTGCCAGTGATCGCCAGAGCTGGCGGGCAGCCATAAAGACAGGGCTAAAGAGTGGCGAGTTGAAGAGACTTAGCAGTTGACAGGAAAAAAGACAGAAGTGCATGGAGAGAGCCAACTGTAACAGCCCCAACAACCAATTTTATCTGAAGCGCCTGTGAAAGAGTCTGTCACTCTAGAATTGGCCTTTATAGTCACTCCAGGCGCTGCTCCACAAACCACTGACCACCTCTAGGCGCTTACCTAATGTCTCTCGAGACAAGGAGGCCAAAGAAAGAAGAGTCAGCATGGCTTTGGCAGGGGGAGATCATGTCTAACCAATTTGAATAAAGCACTTAATGTAGTCTACATGGATTTCAGCAAGGCTTTTGATAAGGTCCCATATGTGAGATTGGTCGAGAAGGAAAGAGGCCATGGGATCCAGGGCAATTTGGCAAATTGGATCCAAAATTGGCTTAGTGGCAGGAGGCAGAGGGTGATGGTTGAGGGTTGTTTTTGCGATTGGGAGCCTGTGACCAGTGGTGTACCGCGGGAATCAGTGCTGGGACCCTTGCTGTTTGTCGTGTACATTAATGATTTAGATCTAATCTAATCCTTAGATTATGATTTAATGAATATAGGAGGTATGATCAGTAAGTTCGCAGATGACATGAAAATTGGTGGTGTCGTAAATAGTGAGGAGGAAAGCCATGGATTACAGGACGATATAGATGAGCTGGTAAGATGGGCAGAGCAGTGGCAAATGGAATTTAATCCTAAGAAGTGTAAGGTAATACATTTTGGGAGGACTAACAAGGTAAGGGAATATACAATGGATGGTAGGACCATAGGAAGTACAGAGGGTCAGAGGGATCTTAGTGTACTTGTCCATAGATCACTGAAGGCAGCAGAACAGGTAGATAAGGTAGTTAGGAAGGCATATGGGATACTTGCCTTTATTAGCCGAGACAGGAATATAAGAACAGGGAGGTTATGATGGAGCTGTACAAAACGCTAGTTAGGCCACAGCTAGAGTACTGTGTACAGTTCTGGTCACCACACTATAGGAAGGATGTATGTGATTGCACTGGAGAGGGTGCAGAGGAGATTCACCAGGATGTTGCCTGGGCTGCAGCATTTCCACTATGAAGAGAGACTGGAGAGGGTAGGGTTATTTTCCTTAGAGCAGAGAAGGCTGAGGGGGGACCAGATTGAGGTATACAAAAGTATGAGGGGCATAGATATGGTAGACAGAAGAAACATTTTCCCTTAGCGGAGGGGTCAATAACCAGGAGGCATAGATTTAAGGTAAGGGGCAGGAGGTTTAGAGGGGATTTGAGGAAAAATGTTTTCACCCAGAAGGTTGTTGGAATCTGGAACACACTGTCTGAAGGGGTGGTAGAGGCAGGAACCCTCACAACATTTAAGAAGTATTTCAATGAGCATTTGAAACTCCACAGCATACAAGGCTATGGGCCAAGTGCTGGAAAATGGGATCAGAAAAGATAGGTTTGATAGCCTGCATGGACACGGTGGGCCGAAGGGCCTGTGTCTGTACTGTATAACTCTATGACACTATTGTATACAAAAGATAAAATTGTGAAATCATTTACCAGCCAGATATTTGAAATAAGACAGGATAAATAGATTCAAAAAGGATATTGGTTACAATTCTGTAGACAGAAGGGAGGAAAGAAATTAGCAAAAAGGCAGGTCAAGTCGGGTAAAGTCCTTCAAAAAGGAACAGGCTTAACAATCATTTTCTGTTGCTAAACATTCAATGTTCTTTTGTATTTCTGCTCAGCATAAACAGTTTAAGCATATGAATACAAACAAAACTGTACCTCCAATCGTTGAATTCTCCCTTTGAAAAACAGAAACAATGAAGAGTCTGGATAAATGGCTTCCTTTGTCTGGAGGATTTCTTTTGCCTCCCTCAACCCAGCCTGCGCATCCATGCCGTCCAAAGCAAAGAAAGGACGCACCACTGTATGGTACCATAACAAGGCTAATCTAAAGGAGAAAGCAGCAGAGTGTTATGATTCGTACACTGCTTAAATACTACTACTTGTTTCCAGTGAGAGGACAGCTTTCTGCAAGCAAGTCCATGACCTCAAGGCCATTTATAAGCAGAACAATCTGGGAGGTGGCATGCTTGGGTGAACAATGAACCATGTTATGCTGCTGAGACACTGACTAAACTGGTAAGGAACGTCTCCTGGTTTCTGGAAAATCAGCATTCTGATAGAAATATCATCTTGGGCTTTAAGCTATATATCGGGTTTATGAAACCACTTTCTTGCCCGCTCCCAATATCCTTTGATTCCCTGAGAGATCAAAAATTTGTTTATCTCTCCCCTTGAATATATTCAACGATGGAGCATCTACAACCCTCTGGGGTAGAGAATTCCTAACATTTACAACCCTCGAATGAAGAAATTCCTCATCTCAGTCCTAAACAATCGATCCCTTATCCTGTGCCCCCATGTTCTAGATTCCCCAGCCAGAGGAAACAACCTCTCAGTGTCTACCCTGTCAAAGCCCCTTCAGAAGCTTTTATGTTTCAATGGGATCACCTCTCATTCCTCTAAACTCCAGAGCACAGGCCCAACTTGCAGTGAACCTTCGCTGTACTAGCTCGAAGGCAAGTGTCATCAGCTGTTGCTCAATTCGAGGATGACATCTACTCAAGGTCACCAAAGGTCTTCAGGTGAGTGAACCAGCCGATTCTCAACCCACAGATTTTTTGGCACATTGGGCAGGACGTTCCACAAGGTAGTGAGAGCCAGAGTGCAGAATTTGCTTCCTTTTATTTCCTTGCAGCTTGATGGACAAGTTGTTGCCATTTTGAACGACTGATAGCAAGTTCCTCCCAGTCATCAATGTCAATTCTGCCGCGTTTCAAAGAGAGCTTCAGAGTGTCTTTCTTTGTCCTCCCGAGAACCTGGAATGCTGGCCATTGAAGAGTTGAGAAAACAGGACCTGGTGGGAGATGGCTTTTGGCCTCCGGACAGTGTCCAGTCCATCCAAGTTGATTTTTAGTCCTCCCATTGAATCCAGATAGAATTTCTCTAGCGCTATGTGTCGCTGATGCACAGTCCAGGAGTGTGGTGACAACTACTCTGTACATTAGGACTTCTGTTGACTTGCAGAGGTCTTTGTTGTCAAACACTCGCTGCCATAGTTTGCAGAAGGCTGAGCTGGCGCAGCAGATACGGTATTGAATCTCCTCGTCAATGGTGGCCTTTTCAGAGAGATGGCTGCCAAAGTAATGAGAAGTGCTCAACATATTCCAAAGTCTCTTTCAACATAGATGAGAGATGGAATATTTGGCTGACCAGGTGTGGGTTGATATCTGCGTTTTGTTTGGGAAACATTCAAGGCCGAGTCTCGAGTACAGAATTGAAGAGATTGAGAGCGGCTTGCAAATCTGGTGCAGAGTGGGCAACAACACTGCATTCATCCACAAACTGTAGATCGTGTACGTCTATGGTAGTCAGTTTAGTTTTGGCACGGAGGCAACTGAGGTTAAAGAGTTTTCCATCTAGGCAGTATTATTCACACCAGAGGGCAGCTGATCTTTGATGGGGTGAAGGGCCACTGTCAGGTAGATGGTAAATAGTACGGGGGTTATCACACAGCCTTGCTTGATCCTGGTCTGGATTTTGCAAGGTTTTGTTTCAGATCTCCCATTCAAGACAGTTTCAGTCATATCATCATGGAGCAATTGCAGGATTGTGAAGAAGTTTCTTAGACAGTGTGACAGAAAACCCCACGTGCCAAATGGAAAATATTCATTTCATCATATGGAACTTTGTCTGAGACTTTTATTGAAATTGTTACACAATTTGCACACGAAAAGCTAAAGAATCAGACTGGAAACAGATGTGGTTACTCAGCCTAGCCAGAACAATGGGGGTGCTCTCTGATTCACTTATCTGAAATAGTTTTGTCGATCATCAAAAGTCATCAACACCCATTGACTTTGAAAGAGCCAACCCTGCACCACCCCCCTCCCTCCCCCCAATCAAGTATGTTTGAACAGCTTGAGAGGAGAGCCTTGCATTTCAAAGACCCTTCCAGAAGATTCTCATTTCAACCCAAAGAGGTGGTCCTATCACATGACTGCTTGGGCCCTTCTGAAGATGGGTGAGTGGTGACTCAGAAGTCAGAATGTAACTGAGACCCAGTAAGAAAGCATTTCTCTCTCTCCAGTAAGTTCCTAGAGTAGCCTCAGCTGCAGCTACTAAACCTCAAGACTACAGATCCTTATAGTCAAGAACCAGGACACACGGATAAAGCCCCTCTTCTGCCTTCGGCAACCTGAGGAGCAAGCCCGAACTGTGCACGTGGCCCAACGAGGACTTCAGGACTACAACTGAGACTCTGTATTTAAACTCCATTTATTACAGACTTTATTCCAACCTCCCAACTCTGTTTTTTCCTCTGTAATCTATTTGTGGTGTGTGCCTGTTGTGTGAATGTGAGCGTGGATGCGTTGCATAGTTTAGAAATTTTAACCAGTTTAGAGTGAGAAGGTTAATAAACTTGCATATTTCTTGTTTAAACTCAAGAAAACCTGTCTGGTTCGTTTGCAATTAAATATATTAACGGAATAGGAGCAAGCGCACACTTAGGTGGTAAGTTAAATCACTGTGTTAAAAAGATAAACCCTGCTGCGGTCAAACCAGAGAAGGGGTGAAAGGGGAGCCTGAGACCCCTTCCTCATCTAGTCATAACAACATCCAAATCTTTGGAGCACATCCACAGAGCCTTGCGATTTACTGAGTCAAATGCTTTGGTCAAGCCGATGAATGCAATCAAGACTTCCCGGTGTTGTTCTCGACATTTTTCCTGGATTTGTTGGGCAACAAAGACCATGCCGGAGGTTCCTCTGTTAGCTCTAAAGCCACATTGTGGGCAGAATTTTACACCCCACCTGACGTCGGGGGTCCTGGCACGGGGGAGGGGGGGGGGGGGAAAGAGAAGAGAGCCGGAAAATGCCTCCAGGAGAGGGCCGCCATGCACCCCAAGACTGGGAAGGCCCAGCAGTGGCGAGGCTCGTGGCAGCAACCTCCCCCCCCACCCCCACCCAGCCATTCAGCGAGGGGACCACAATTTAAATATTTTAATTAATTAAAATCAATGAATTAATGAGACCTGCGTTCCCACCTGCCCCGGGCGATCTTCGTGCCCCGGCACCCCTGTGCTTTCAGATCCCCGTCTGGGGGACTGAGGCGAAACACCGGATAGGAGGAGGTAAGTTCCTCAGTGCAGTGGGGTCAAAGTATTATTTGTGTAGGGGATGGTGGGAAGGGATATAGCTTAAAGCTTATGTTCTTTGCGGGGGGGGGGGGTGGGTGGGGAGGAGAGTGGGGAAGGTCAGGTGGGCAAGGTTAGTGTTTTGGGGGGGTGGGGGGGGAAAGAGAGGGAAAGTAATTAATCTAATTGTTATTGAGGGGGAACTGTAGGGATCAAAGCCCTTAAAAAATGGCGTCGGCGCCTGCGGGCAGACGGACAGCCTGCCCCTCCATGCCATTAGGGGGTGGAGGCGGCCCTCCCTGGCTATTTAAATGAGCAGCCGCGCTTAATATCACGGTGGCTCCGCGACGTGTGACCCTCACAGGTGGGCACCATAGTTTCCATCCGCCGCCGATTTCGGCAGCAGGAATATAAATTTCAGCCCTGAGTCTCTGGGAGGATTTCCTCAGCCACTGGAAGTAGGCAGTTCAGGAGAATGCATGTGAGAAGTCGTGGTCCACATAGGCACCAACGACATAGGTAGGAAGAGAGATGGGGATTTAAGGCAGAAATTCAGGGAGCTAGGGTGGAAGCTTAGAGCGAGAACAACCAGAGTTGTTATCTCTGGGTTGTTGCCTGTGCCACGTGCTAGCGAAGAGAGGAATAGGGAGAGAGAGGAGTTGAACACGTGGCTGCAGGGATGGTGTAGGAGGGAGGGTTTTGGTTTCCTGGATAATTGGGGCTCTTTCTGGGGTAGGTGGGACCTCTACAAACAGGATGGTCTTCACCTGAACCAGAGGGGTACCAATATCCTGGGGGGGAGATTTGTTAGTGCTCTTCGGGGGGGTTTAAACTAAATCAGCAGGGGAATGGGAACCTAAATTGCAGTGCCAGTGTACAGGCTGTTGAGAGTAGTGAGGTAGGGGATAAGGTTACAGGGACGCAAGAGGGCACTGGCAAGCAAGAACTTGGTTTAAAGTGTGTCTACTTCAATGCCAGGAGCATCCGGAATAAGGTGGGTGAGCTTGCAGCATGGGTTGGTACCTGGGATCCTGATGTTGTGGCCATTTCGGAGACATGGGTAGAGCAGGGGCAGGAATGGATGTTGCAGGTTCCGGGATTTAGATGTTTCAGAAAGAACAGAGAAGAGGGTAAAAGAGGGGGGGGTGTGGCATTGTTAATCAAGGAAAGTATTACAGCGGCAGAAAGGACGTTTGAGGACTCGTCTACTGAGGTAGTATGGGCCGAGGTTAGAAACAGGAGAGGAGAGGTCACCCTGTTGGGAGTTTTCTATAGACCTCCGAATAGTTCCAGAGATGTAGAGGAAAGGATAGCGAAGATGATTCTCGACAGGAGCGAGAGTAACAGGGTAGTGGTTATGGGGGACTTTAACTTTCCAAATATTGACTGGAAATACTATAGTTCGAGTACTTTAGATGGGTCTGTTTTTGTCCAGTGTGTGCAGGAGGGTTTTCTGACACAGTATGCGGACAGGCCAACCAGGGGCGATGCCACATTGGATTTGGTACTGGGTAATGAACCCGGCCAGGTGTTCGATTTAGATGTAGGTGAGCACTTTGGCGATAGTGATCACAATTCGGTTAGGTTTACCTTAGCGATGGGCAGGGACAGGTATATACCGCAGGGCAAGAATTATAGCTGGGGGAAAGGAAATTATGACGCGATTAGGCAAGATTTAGGATGTGTAGGATGGGGAAGGAAACTGCAGGGGATGGGCACAAACGAAATGTGGAGCTTATTCAAGGAGCAGCTAATGCGTGTCCTTGATAAGTATGTACCTGTCAGGCAGGGAGGAAGTTGTCGAGCAAGGGAGCCGTGGTTTACTCAAGAAGTTGAAGCGCTTGTCAAGAGGAAGAGGGCGGCTTATGTTAGGATGAGACGTGAAGGCTCAGTTAGGGCGCTTGAGAGTTACAAGCTAGCCAGGAAGGATCTAAAGGGAGGGCTAAGAAGAGCAAGGAGAGGACACAAGAAGTCATTGGCGGATAGGATCAAAGAAAACCCTAAGGCTTTCTATAGGTATATCAGGAATAAACGAATGATAAGAGTTAGAACAGGGCCAATCAAGGATAGTAGTGGGAAGTTGTGTGCGGAATCAGAGGAGATAGGGGAAGCGTTAAATGAATATTTTTCGTCAGTATTTACAGTAGAGAAAGAAAATGTTGCCGAGGAGATTACTGAGATACAGCCTACTAGGCTAGATGGGATTGAGATTCACAAGGAGGAGGTGTTAGCAATTTTGGAAAGAGTGAAAATAGATAAGTCCCCTGGGCCAGATGGGATTTATCCTAGGATTCTCTGGGAAGCCAGGGAGGAGATTGCAGAGCCGTTGTTGTTGATCTTCAAGTCGTCATTGTCGACAGGAGTAGTGCCGGAGGACTGGAGGATAGCAAATGTTGTCCCCTTGTTCAAGAAGGGGAGTAGAGACAGCCCTGGTAATTATAGACCTGTGAGCCTTACTTCGGTTGTGGGTAAAATGTTGGAAAAGGTTATAAGAGACAGGATTTATAATCATCTTGAAAAGAATAAGTTGATTTGCGATAGTCAGCACGGTTTTGTGAAAGGTAGGTCGTGCCTCACAAACCTTATTGAGTTTTTTGAGAAGGTGACCAAACAGGTGGATGAGGGTAAAGCCGTGGATGTGGTGTATATGGATTTCAGTAAGGCGTTTGATAAGGTTCCCCACGGTAGGCTATTGCAGAAAATACGGAAGTATGGGGTTGAAGGTGATTTAGAGCTGTGGATCAGAAATTGGCTAGCTGAAAGAAGACAGAGGGTGGTGGTTGATGGCAAATGTTCATCCTGGAGTTTAGTTACTAGTGGTGTACCGCAAGGTTCTGTTTTGGGGCCACTGCTGTTTGTCATTTTTATAAACGACCTGGATGAGGGTGTAGAAGGGTGGGTTAGTAAATTTGCGGATGACACGAAGGTCGGTGGAGTTGTGGATAGTGTCGAAGGGTGTTGTAGGGTACAGAGGGACATAGATAGGCTGCAGAGCTGGGCTGAGAGATGGCAAATGGAGTTTAATGCGGAGAAGTGTGAGGTGATTCACTTTGGAAGGAGTAACAGCAATGCAGAGTACTGGGCTAATGGGAAGATTCTTGGTAGTGTAGATGAGCAGAGAGATCTTGGTATCCAGGTACATAAATCCCTGAAAGTTGCTACCCAGGTTAATAGGGCTGTTAAGAAGGCATATGGTGTGTTAGCCTTTATTAGTAGGGGGATCGAGTTTCAGAGCCACGGGGTCATGATGCAGCTGTACAAAACTCTGGTGAGGCCGCACCTGGAGTATTGCGTGCAGTTCTGGTCACCGCATTATAGGAAGGATGTCGAAGCTTTGGAAAGGGTGCAGAGGAGATTTACTAGGATGTTGCCTGGTATGGAAGGAAGGTCTTACGAGGAAAGGCTGAGGGACTTGGGGTTGTTTTCGTTAGAGAGAAGGAGGAGGAGAGGTGACTTAATAGAGACATACAAGATAATCAGAGGGTTAGATAGGGTGGATAGTGAGAGTCTTTTTCCTCGGATGAGGATGGCAAACACGAGGGGACATAGCTTTAAGTTGAGGGGTGAAAGATATAGGACAGATGTCAGAGGTAGTTTCTTTACGCAGAGAGTAGTAGGGGCGTGGAACGCCCTGCCTGCAACAGTAGTAGACTCGCCAACTTTAAGGGCATTTAAGTGGTCATTGGATAGACATATGGATGTAAATGGAATAGTGTAGGTCAGATGATCGGCGCAACATCGAGGGCCGAAGGGCCTGTACTGCGCTGTAATATTCTAATTCTAAAAAAAAAGAATTTTCCCTGCTATGGTCAAGAGGAAAATACCTCGATAGTTTCAACAGCATGATTTATCTCCTTTTTTGACGATAGCTACAATTGTCGCATGCCTGGAGTCAAGGTTTTGGGGGGGAGGGGGGGGGGGCGGCACAAAAAGAGTTATTTTTCCTCCCAAATCCATAGGATGAGTGCATGGAGTCTTGATGTGAGCAAAACCACGTTGTCGAATGTGGCTTCAAAAAAAGCTTTGCATGTCATGATGGTCAATATATTGTTGGATCTCTCGGCCTTTCTCTTACCACCACTTGTCCTTTGTCTTCCGGAGTTATTGTTGGGTGTCAGCCTTGAGCTATTGGAATGCTGCCTTCTTGACTTCCGATCTTGGGTTGTTCTGCCAGGCAATAAAAGCTGCTCATTTTTGTTCCATGAGGTCACATATTTCAGCAACGTTTTAGTCGAACCAGTCCTGGTGACAACTATGCTCGAACCCAATGGTGTGGACACAAGAGTCTAGTACAGCTGACTTTATTTGTTCTCACTGTTCAGAAATTTAGTTGGATGAGTGAAGATTTTCCAGATTGGTTGAGAGCTGCATTTGGAATTCCTCTCTTCAGTCTGGATGCTTTAGGGCTGAGACATTGATGATCTTCCTCTTGAACCTTTGGGTCTTGCGATGTCCTGGAGCTAGGTGGATGCTCATCACTGATCGAACAAGTCGATGATCTGTCCAGCAGGCATCAGTGCCCTGCATGGATCAACCGATACAGACATCACTTAGATCTTTGACTCATATAATTACATAATCCAGGAGGTGTCAGTGCTTTGATCTTTTGGAATGGCAGTGAATGGTCAGAATAGAACTTTTCCTTAACATCTTCATCGGAGTCAAGGGACGGGGCAGAAGCGCTGATGACAGTGGTATATTGATTACAGCTTAGGTGAAGTGTCATGAGTCTTTCGTTTATGCAGTTGGGAATTCTGGCAGTGCATCTAAGATCCTATTCTGGATGGCACGAAGGTCACAGTCAGCCTTTCCTTTCCAGTAGAAGGTGTATCCCCCTGCTTGTTCCTTCAGCTGCCCTTCCCCAGGAAGGCGGGTCTCACTGAGGGCAGCAATGTAAATTTAGAGTCTTGATAGCTCATGTTATATAATAGCAGTTCTTCTTTCCAGATGGTCACGCTTGAGATTATCCATGAGTGTTCTGACATTCCAAGTTTCAAAATTTGAAGTTTTCCTTCTTTGACTATGAAAATGGTGATCCCGCGCTGTGTCGTTCCCCAGCCTGGAGAAAGTGGGAAAGCCTATTTTTTTTTTAGGGCACCTTTACGAGCCCCCTCCCTATTTGGGGTGAGCAGAGGGTCACAGATGCTGCTGTCCAAAGACACCACTGTCCCGACACAGGTGTCCAATGACCTTCATGCAACTGTCGCTTGTGTGCAGATTCTTGATTAGGGACTCCCAACTTCACAGCCCTGTCCCCGTCGTCAATTCTCCATCGCCACAGGACTTGGCGAAATGGACTCAGGTAGAAGCCTATGTGTGACTTTGTTTAACGTGGGGACATTGGGGCGCCGTCATTGCCCACACGATCTTGACGGATTGGTGGTCAGATTTCAGTAACATGTTGAACCACAATGACCGGGACCACCTTGCCACTGCAGCATTCTTCTGCCTTCGCAGCCAGTGAGACGCGGAGTCTTCCTTCGCCTGTTGTCGTTGAGGATTTTTTGGACCGCACTTTGTCTGGCACCTCCCCTCGACCTTACCACCATGGATGGCCCTACCAGGAGCAAGGAGCTCCGACAGCATTGCGCAAGGGTTCATTAGAGCACAAAAGCCTCTCCACCATGTCAAGATGCCTATCCACGGAGGCAAGTATATTCTTCCTTAGATATTGAGACCAAAACTGTGCACAGTACTCTCACTAAAGCCCTATACAATTGTAGCAAGGATTCATTATTTTTGTATGCCAGTCCCTTTGCAATAAAGGCCAACGTGCCATTTGCCTTCCTAACTGCTTGCTGATGCTAACTTTTTGTGTTCCTTATATGAGTCCACCCAAGTCTCTCTGAACATTTAAAAGTTTCCTACCTTTTAAAAAATATTCTGCTTTTCCATTCTTACTCCCAAAATGAATAACCTCCCACTTCCCCACATTACACTCCATCTGTCACCTTGTTGCCCACTCAACCTGTCTATATCTCTTGGCAGCCTCTGTGTCCTCCTCACAGCTTACACTCCCACCCAGCTTTGTCTCGTCAGCAAACTTGGATACGTTACTCTCAGTCTCTTCATCTAAGTCATTAATATAGACTGTAAATAGCTGAGGGCCCAGCATTGATCCTTGTGCCACTCCACTAGTTACAGCCTGCCGAACAAGAACAAGGTTTTTGAACTGATTTGAGTTGAGTAACAGGGAGCAAATCCAGTCCTGTAAAAATAAGGGTGATGGTAAAAGAGGACTTGGGTTTGGGACAGGATACAAACAACAGTATATTAGGCAAATTGACATTTATATCAGTAGATAGAAAGAGAGCGAGTGAAGTAGAGTCTGGAGTTAACATGTGTGTCAGTGGCCATGTGATGGGAACAAAGGCAGGAGATGCTGCAGAGGAAGGAGGTATGGATAGCATATGGAGTTTGCAGTTTAATTTTAAGTATTTCGCCTGGTTCAACCCAAATGGGGCGGCACAGTGGCGCAGTGGTTAGCATCGCAGCCTCACAGCTCCAGCGACCTGGGTTCAATTCTGGGTACTGCCTGTGTGGAGTTTGCAAGTTCTCCCTGTGTCTGCGTGGGTTTCCTCCGGGTGCTCCGGTTTCCTCCCACATGCCAAAAGACTTGCAGGTTGATGGGTAAATTGGCCATTATAAATTGCCCCTAGTATAGGTAGGTGGTAGGGAAATATAGGGACAGGTGTGGATGTGGTAGGAATATGGGATTAGTGTAGGATTAGTATAATATGGGTGGTTGATGGTCGGCACAGACTCGGTGGGCCGAAGGGCCTGTTTCAGTGCTGTATCTCTAAACTAAACATCAACTTAACAAATGAGTCAAGAAGAGGGATGGAGTTTAGAGGCCTCAACAGAAGAAAAGGAATAAGAGGAGAACAGTTTAGATAGTGCCTCTTGACAGAGAAAAAACATCCCAGGGCACTTGACTGAAGCATAATTAGACAAAAATGGACTCCTAGGCAAAGGTGGCGATATTAAGGGTGGGGTGGTGACTATAACTTTTGTAAAAGAGGTGAATTTCAAGGAGGGTCTTAAAGGAAGGGAGGGAAGTGGGGAGCTCCAAAATAAAAGGTGACACAGATATTCAACTGCAGTAAATGCACCATTCGCAAACAATATACCAGCAGCCTCTAAGAAAATAGAACGAAGGTCTGCAAGCATTAAATTTGTTTGGCATTAAAGATTAACAACTCCACAAAAGCACTTGCTTGCTAAAAAAAAAAATCAAATTTATTTTGTTTGCCCCCATCTGGACAGAAATGAACTGCTTTAATTTTTGTCCAATTGCAATTTTACTTTTCTTTCAAAAAAGGCAAGGGTTGCAATTGGTATAATTTAGAAAAAGGCACTCTGCTGCAGACGTCTATTCGAGGAATATTCAGCAAGGCAGGCAGAATGTGTGACACCAAGCGGAAGCAGACACAACAGCTGACTTTTTTTCCCTTGGACTCTTCTTGTACATAGTGCATTGCCTCTACTGCTACCAATATAAAGGTTGAAATCCATGCCTTCAGCAAGATTTTACTTTCAGTATTTGTCTAGTTATTGCCTGCTTTTCAGGAGGTATGCAAAAGCTCAAACCAGTACAAACACTGAAACTGCCTTGGGCCTTACTTAGCACACTTTCCATAAGGCAGTGGCGTAGTGATATTGTCACTCAACTAGTAACCCAGAGATCCAGGGTATTTCTCTGGGGACGTGGGTTTGAATCCCACCACAGCAGAAGGTGGAATCTGAATTCAATTAATAAAAATCTGAAATTAAAAGCTAGTCTAATGATGGCAATGAAATCATTGTCGATTATTGTAAAAAAAAACCCATCTGGTTCACTAATGTCCTTTAGGGAAATAAATCTGTTGTCCTTACCTGGTCTGGCCTATATGTGACTCCAGACCCATGGTAATGTGGTTGACTCTGAAATGCCCTCTGAAATGGCCCAGCAAGTAAAGGCCTGCTACCCGACTGGGACCCAACAAAATGTGTCAGGGTCAGGTCGCACTTCCGGGTCCAGCATTCAGGCTCTGGCCGGATTGGACACACTCTTATCACCACCTCAGGTAAATGACTTTAATGTTAATTTACCTTTTGGACTTTGAAGGTGGTTTTGCTACAGTTATTTTAAGCTTGTGCAGATAAGGAACAAAGTGAAAAACAGAAGGCAGGTTAACTGATGGTCAGGTCGTGCACAAGAAAAAATGGAAGGACTCGGGCCAGGTCAGGTCTCATTTGCAGACCCAAGTAGGCCGTTACTAGCAAGCCACTCAGTTGTATCTAACCACTACGAAGTCAATAAAGAAGAATGAAATCAGACGGACCACCCAGCATTGACCAAGGCACCAGAAACGGCAAACCCAGTCCTGTCAACCCTGCAAAGTCCTGAGGGCTTGTGCCAAAGTTGGGAGAGCTGTCCCACAGACTAGTCAAGCAACAGCCTGACAGAGTCATACTCACAGAATCATACCTTACAATGTCCCAGACACTGCCATCACCATCCCCGGGTATGTCCTGTCCCAAAGGCAGGATAGACCCAGCAGAGGTGGCGGCACAGTGGTATACAGTTGGGAGGGAATTGCCCTGGGAGTCCTCAACATCGACACATGGCCCCATGAAGTCTCATGGCATCAGATCAAACATGGGCAAGGTAACCTCCTTCTGATTACCACCTACCCTCAGCTGATGAATCAGTACTCCTCCATGTTGATCACCACTTGGAGGAAGCACTGAGGGTGGCAAGGGCACAGAATGTTCTCTGGGTGGGGGACTTCAACATCCATCACCAAGAGTGGCTCGGTAGCACCACTACTGACCAAGCTGGCCGAGTCCGAAAGGACATATCTGCTAGACTGGGTATGTGGCAGGTGGTGAGGGAACCAACAAGAGGGAAAAACATACTTGACCTTGTCCTCACCAATCTGCCTGTCGCAGATGCATCTGTGCATGATAGTATTGGTAGGAGTGACCACTGCACAGTCCTTGTAGAGGTGAAGTCCCGCCTTCACATTGAGGATACCCTCCGTCGTGTTGTGTGGCACTACCACTGTGCTAAACTGGATAGATTTCAAACAGATCTAGCAATGCAAAACTGGGCATCCATGAGGCGCTGTGGGCCATCAGCAGCAGCAGAATTGTACTCAACCACAATCTGTAACCTCATGGCCCGGCATATTCCCCACTCTACTATTACCATCAAGCCAGGAGACCAACCCTAGTTCACTGAAGAATGTAGGAGGACATGGCAGGAGCAGCACCAGGCATACCTCAAAATGAGGTGTGAAGCTACAACACAGGACTATTTGCGTGCCAAACTGTGTAAGCAGCATGTGATAGACAGAGCTAAGCAATCTCAATCAACGGATCAGATCTAAGCTCTGCAGTCCTGCCACGTGCAGTCGTGAATGGGTGTGGACAATTAAACAACTAACTGGAGGAGGTGGCTCCACAAATATCCCCATCCTCAATGATGGGGGAACCCAGCACATCATTGCGAAAAATAAGGCTGAAGCATCTGCAACAATCTTCAGTGGATGATCCATCTTGACCTCCTCCTGAAGTCCCCAGTGGGTTTTCTCCGGGTGCTCCGGTTTCCTCCCACAAGCCAAAAGACTTGCAGGTTGATGGGTAAATTGGCCATTATAAATTGTCACTAGTATAGGTAGGTGGTAGGGAAATATAGGGACAGGTGGGGATGTTTGGTAGGAATATGGGATTAGTGTAGGATTAGTATAAATGGGTGGCTGATATTCGGCACAGACTCGGTGGGCCGAAGGGTCTGTTTCAGTGCTGTATCTCTAATCTAATCTAATCTAATCACAGATGCCAGACTTCAGCCAATTCGATTCACTCCGCATGATATAAAGAAATGACTGAAGGCACTGGATACTGCAAAGGCTATGGGCCCTGACAATATTCTGGCAATAGTACTGAAGACCTGTGCTCCAGAACTTGCCACACCTCTAGCGAAGCTGTTCCAGTACAGCTACAACACTGGCATCTACCCGGCAATGTGAAAAATTGCCCAGGTATGTCCTGTACAAAAAGCAGGACAAGTCCAACCTGGCCAATTACTGGCCCATCAGCCTACTCTTGATCATCAGCAAAGTGATGGAAGGTGTCATCGACAGTGCAATCAAGCGGCACTTGCTTAACAATAACCTGCTCAGTGACTCTCAGTTTGGGTTCCGCCAGGGCCACTCAGCTCCTGACCTCATTATAGCTTTGGTTCAAACATAGACAAAAGAGCTGAACTCAAGAGATGAGGTGAGAGTGACTGCACTTGACATCAAGGCAGCATTTGAGAGAGTATTGCAACAAGGATCCCTTGCAAAAATGAAGTCAATAGGAATCAGGGGGGAAACTCTCTGCTGGTTGGAGTCATACCTAGCGCAAAGGAAGATGGTTGTGGTTGGTTGGAGGTCAATCATCTCAGTTCCAGGACATCACTGCAGGGGTTCCTCAGGGTAGTGTCCTAGGCCCAACTATCTTCAGCTGCTTCATCAATGACCTTCCTTCAATCATAAGGTCAGAAGTGGGGATGTTCACTGATGGTTGCACAATGTTCAGCACCATTCACGACTCCTCAGATACTGAAGCAGTCCAGGTAGAAATGCAGCAAGGTCTGGACAATATCCAGGCTTGGGCTGATAAGTGGCAAGTAGCATTCGTGCCACACAAGTGGCAGGCAGTGACCATCTCCAACAAAAGGGAATCTAACCATCTCCCCGTGACATTCAATGGCATTACGATCGCTGAATCCTCCACTATCAACATCCTAGGGATTACCATTGACCAGAAACTGAACTGGAGTAGCCATATAAATAGCGTGGCTACAAGAGCAGGTCAGAGGCCAGGAATCGTGCCAACTAGAAGGAAAAGGGCAGCAGATGCATGGGAACACCACCACCTGCAAGTTCCCCTCCAAGCCACACACCATCCTGACTTGGAACTATATCGCCTTTCCTTCACTGTTGCTGGGTCAAAATCCTGGAACTCCCTTCCTAACAGCACTGTGGATGTACCTAACTTGCATAGACAGCAGCAGTTCAAGAAGGCAGCTCATCACCACATTCTCAAGGGCAATTAGGAATGGGCAATAAATGCTGGCCTAGCCAGTGACGCCCACATCGCATGAATGAATAAAAAATATAGAACATTGTTTGAAACACCTTAGTCAATCATAGAATGATACAGCACAGAAGGAGGCCAATCAGTCCATCGTGACTGCCGTTTCTTTGGCAGAGCTATCCAATTAATCCCACTCCCCCTGCTCTTTCCCCATGGCCCTGTAAATTATTTCCCTTCAAGTATTTATCCAATTCCCTTTCAAAGTTACTACTGAATCTGATTCCACTGCCTTTTTAGGTAGTGTGTCCCAAATCGTAACTCACTGCGTAAAAAAAAGTTTCCTCATGTCACGTCAGAGTCTAACCACAACTTTATACAATTGTAACATGACTTCCACCCTCTGTAATCCAGCACTCTTGAGATAACACCAACATCCCTAGCCTTTTAAATTGCTTTTTTGTACCTTGTCCACTAGTTTTTAGTTATTTCTGTACCTGCACCCCTAAATCTCTCTGCTCATCCACAGTTCTGAGTTTCTTACCGACCATGGGTTTTAAAAGCTCATAGGTGGTAGGGATCCCTGATCCAACATAGTGACTTCACTACCGGAGAGCAGCTGGGTTAAGACCCCCAATACCACCAAGTTTTCCTAACTAGTGCTGAGTTATTTGGTTTAACTTCAGGCCCTAGACTAAAGAAATCCTTTTGGGAACAATTACATTTAATCTTCACAATATTATTGGGCAAATTATTGGAATCTATTCTGAGAGACAGGATAAACTGTCACTTAAAAAGGCACAGGTTAATCAAGGACAGTCAGCATGGATTTGTTAAGGGAAGATCTTGTTTGACCAACTTGATTGAATTTTTTGAAGTAGTAACAAGGAAGATTGATGAGGGTAGTGCAGTTGATGTGGTCTACATGGATTTTAGCAAGGCGCTTCAAAAGGTCCCACATGACAGACTGGTTAAAAAAATAAAATCTCATGGGAGCCAGGGAAATGCAACAAGGTGGATACAAAATGGACTCCGTGGCAGGAAACAAAGGGTAATTGTTGACTGCTGTTTTAGCGACTGGAGGGCTGTTTCCAGTGGCGTTCCACAGGGCTCAGTACTGGATCCCCTGTTTTTTGTGGTGTATATTAACAATTTGGATGTAAATGTAGGGAGCATGATCAAAACGTTTTTTTTAAAGAATATTACAGCGCAGTACAGGCCCTTCGGCCCTCGATGTTGCGCCGACCTGTGAAACCATCTGACCTACACTATTCCATTTTCATCCATATGTCTATCCAATGACCACTTAAATGCCCTTAAAGTTGGCGAGTCTACTACTGTTGCAGGCAGGGCGTTCCACGCCCCTACTACTCTCTGTGTAAAGAAACTACCTCTCACATCTGTCCTATATCTATCACCCCTCAACTTAAAGCTATGTCCCCTCGTGTTTGCCATCACCATCCGAGGAAAAAGACTCTCACTATCCACCCTATCTAACCCTCTGATTATTTTATATGTCTCTATTAAGTCACCTCTTCTCCTCCTTCTCTCCAACGAAAACAATCTCAAGCCCCTCAGCCTTTCCTCGTAAGACCTTCCCTCCATACCAGGCAACATCCTGGTAAATCTCCTCTGCACCCTTTCCAAAGCTTCCACATCCTTCCTATAATGCGGTGACCAGAACTGCACGCAATACTCCAGGTGCGGTCTCACCAGAGTTTTGTACAGCTGCAGCATGACCTCGTGGCTCCAAAACTCGATCCCCCTACTAATAAAAGCTAACACACCATATGCCTTCTTAACAGCCCTATTAACCTGGGTAGCAACCTTCAGGGATTTATGTACCTGGACACCAAGATCTCTCTGATCATCTACACTACCAAGAATCTTCCCATTAGCCCAGTACTCTGCATTCCTGTTACTCCTTCCAAAGTGAATCACCTCACACTTTTCCGCATTAAACTCCATTTGCCATCTCTCAGCCCAGCTCTGCAGCCTATCTATGTCCCTCTGTACCCTACAACATCCTTCGGCACTATCCACAACTCCACCGACCTTAGTGTCATCCGCAAATTTACTAACCCACCCTTCTACACCCTCTTCCAGGTCATTTATAAAAATGGCAAACAGCAGTGGCCCCAAAACAGATCCTTGCGGTACACCACTAGTAACTAAACTCCAGGATGAACATTTGCCATCAATCACCACCCTGTGGACAACACAAAGATTAGCCGTGTGGTAGATAGCAAGGAGGATAGCTGTAGGCTGCAGGAATATATTGATGGTCTGGTCAGATGGGCAGAAAAGTGGCAAATGGAATTCAACTTGGAGAAGTGTGAGGTGATGCATTTGGGGAGGTCAAACAAGGCAAAGGAATACACAATTAATGGGAAAGTACTGAGAAGTGTAGAGGAAGTAAGGGACCTTGGAGTGAATGTCCACAGATCCCTGAAGGTAGCAGGCCAGGTCGAAAAGGTGGTTAAGGAGGCATATGGAATCCTTTCCTTTATTAGCCGAGGTATAGAATACAAGAGCAGGGATGTTATGCTGGAACTGTATAACTCATTGGTTAGGCCACAACTTGAGTACTGTGTGCAGTTCTGGTCACCTCATTACAGAAAGGATGTAATTGCACTAGAGAGGGTACAGAGGAGATTTACGAGGATGTTGCCAATCTGGACAAATGCAACTATGAAGTAAGATTGGATAGGCTGGGGTTGTTCTCCTTGGAACAGAGAAGGCTGAAGGGAGATCTGATTGAAATGTACAAAATTTTGAGGGGCCCGGATAGAGTGGAGGTGAAGGGTCAATTCACCTTAGCAGAGAGGTAAGTGACAAGGGGGCATAGATTTAAAGTGATTGGTAGAAAAATTAGAGGGGAGATGAGGAAAAACTTCTTCACCCAGAGGGTGGTGATGGTCTGGAACTCACTGCCTGAAAGGTAGTTGAGGCAGAAACCCTCAACTCATTCATGATATTGGCCCAGTCAAAAATACATACCAAAAATAAGCAGGTCATTGATGATATAAACCAGGACAGAGCTCAATATCAATTACATAAGCCAGCCAGAGCTGTGATTACCAGCTCTGCGCCTTAATATATGAAGAGATACAATATAGATTTTTAAAACATAGAGAAGAATCAGCAACTTAGATGCACACAGATTAAGATGCCAGAATTAGAGGAAAGGAAACTCAAGACTCGAAGAACTATTTCATCCATCCCTTCTCTTTTCTGAGAATCTTTTTTTTGAACACAGCAAGTTATGATGATCTGGAATGTAGTGCCCGCAAGGATGGTGGGATCAAATTTAACAGCAACTTTAAATAGGGAATTGGATATATACCTGCAAAAGAAAAAGTCTGCAGGGCTGTAGGGAAAGAGCAGGGCAGTAGGACGAAGTGATAGTTCTATCAAAAGCGCCAGCACAGGCACAATAGGTTGAATGGCCTCTTTCTGCACTGTATGATTCTATGAACTGGAATAATTTTTAAATTAAAGACTGATAATCAATTCTAAAATAATTGAGCACCAGACTAATAAATAACGATTAGACAACTTAATTCACTCTAGTTTGATTCTTCATATATAATGAAGAGCAATGGAACAGCTACTCAGTCAACATTCCATTGCTAGTGTAATCATTACTAAGTTCAATATTGGGTCATGCCTCTGGAACAGTACTGTGGGATGTTACACTGTAGGAGATGCCACTTTTTGGATAAGACATTAAACTGAGAACCTGTCTGCCCTGGTGTCCTGGCCAATATTTATCACTCAACCAATAATAAAATCAATAAAAAAAAGTGATTAACTGGCCATTAGCCCATTGCTGCTTGTGGGACTTTGCTGTGCGCAAATTAGCCACCATGTTTCCTATATTACAACAGTGACTACATTTCAAAAGTAATGAATTGGCTGTAAAGCAATTTGGGATGTCCTGAGGTTATGAAAGGCTCTAAATAAATACAACTGCAAAATACTGCGGATGCTGGAAATCTGAAATAAAAACAGAAAATGCTTGAAATACTCAGCAGGTATGGCAGCATCTGTAGAGAGAGAAACAGAGTTAATGGGCTGAATTTTGCCCTCAGCAGACGGGACTGAAAAGTCGGTGGCAAACCCGCCTCCGCCAGGCCTGGGGATCTGGACTGCATTTTCTGGTGCCCAGGCCTTTAATTGGTCTGAGGCAGGACTTCCACCTCACTGAGGCAGGAAGTCCCGCCTAATTGGGCTGCTAGCCAATCAGCAGACTGGCAGCTCTCTGTCCCAGCAGCGCCACTGGGAGCGGTGGCCACTGCTGGGACTGCAACCCTGTCATCGGAAGGAATTTTGGGGCTTCGCCGGGGGGGTGATCAATCAGGCCCCAGTGAGGCAAGAGTGGTCGACTGGGGAGACAGGGGGGGCGTGTTGGGGGTGGTTGGGGCATCGGAGGCAGCCCTCCATCAGGCACAGGGTGTCTGATCATGAGGGCCACCACCACCACACCACCGCCCCCCCCACCCCCCACCCCCAGGCTGTCAGAAAGCCATCTGCTTTTGACTGATCAAGGGTAAAATCCCCGTGGCAGCAGGCGGAGGCCCTTAAATCACCGTTAACTGGCCACTTAAGGGTCTTGATTAACCTGGGGCAGGCAAGCCATTTTTCGCCGCCGCCTTGTGTAAAGTGGCGGCAGAGGCGGGAGCAGGTCGGGAAGGGCTCCCCGAGCCTCCCACTCCATTATACCCCCTCCCCCCACTTTGGGGGTCGGGGGCGCGTAAAATGCAACCCAATGTTTCAGGTCTGTAACCTTTCATCAGAAACATAACAGGTTTGGCGCAGCTGAAAGGTGAGAGAGTGGGAAGAACAACAAAGGGGATAGTTTGTGATAGGGTGGAAGGCAGGAGAGATCAAATGACAAAAGATTTCATGGGGCAAGGCCAAAAGGAGTGGTATATTAAAGGTCAAGACCTGAAATGGGTATAGAACACAGAACAGTACAGCACAGTACAGGCCTTTCGGCCCACGATGTTGTGCCGAACCTTTAATCTGCTCAAGGATCAAACTAACTACCTACCCTTCATTCTACTATCATCCATGTACCTATCCAAGAGTCGCTTAAATGCCCCTAATGTATCTGCTTCTACTACCACCGCTGGCAGCGCATTCCACGCACCCACCACTCTCTGTGTAAAGAACCTACCTCTGACATCTCCCCGAAACCTTCCTCAAATCACCTTAAAATTATGCCCCCTGGTGATAGCCCTTTCCGCCCTGGGAAAAAGTCTCTGACTATCCACTCATCTATGCCTCTCATCATCTTGTACCCCTCTATCAAGTCACCTCTCATCCTTCTTCGCTTCAATGAGAAAGGCCCTAGCCCTAGCTCCTTCAATCTTGGACAAAAAATTTGCCGGGCCACTTGGAAAAGGTGGGGGATTGGGATTAATTGTGTTGTTCTTGCAGAAAGCCAGCACAGACATGCTAGGCCGAACAGCTTCCTTCTGTGCTGTAACCATTCTATCATGCTGACTCCATGACGATGAGATTTCAGAAGTAGTTTGTGAAATGACAGAAAAGCACACTTTTTCCCCAAACAAGACTGGCACCCCCAAATGGTATTTACTTGTGCCAACATAAAATGGGAACGCATCAAAGACTAGCAATATGCTGACCTGCCTCAATCTCATCCAGCATGTTCCTCCCCTGAACTGCTTCACTAACTTTCACAAGACAAGCAGGAAAGATGTGCTATGACAGCAAGAGGTGCATTTACTCAAATGCATCATGCTATCTGATGCAGTCAACGAAAAGTTTAAAAATCAAATACCTAATACACCTACTCACGTAGCTAACGGAGCCTTCATGTCCTTACTTTCACTTGCATACATTAGGGAAGATAATCCCTGCAGACGGTCTCCAGGAAACCCCAGCAAGTTGATGATTTTCAGCAGGTTAGGAGGTACCATTGATATACAAAGATGGAAAAGCCCATAGCCAAAGCTGACGGCACCTTTCAGTCTACTTAGTGACTCTTCGTGTAAAGATACAGCAGGAATATGGTTATCATTAGCCCGATCAGACGTCAGCGATTCCTGAGACCTCTTTTTATGCATCATCTGTAGAGCATCAATTTCGGCATAACACTTATTGTAAATTTTCCATGCTTTTCGGAGGATCCATCCACCTTTAATGTATGCTTTAATTTGGAAGAAGAGAAAGAAAGCCTTTGTCAACCTTTCAGAAGAAAAATTTAGTTTTTCACCCCTGTAATTGTGGCAAAGTAAATTGACCAGAATTGCCAAAGCAGTCTTTTAAAAAAAGCAGTCTTGTTAAAAAGAAACTTAGTAACTCCCGGAAGCACGGGATATGGTTTATGAACATACAAATTAGGAGGAGTAGGCCACTCAGCCCCTCGAGCCTACTTCGCCATTCAATAAGATCATGGTTGATTTGATTGTAACCTCAAATCCACATTCCCACCTACCCCCAATAACGTTTCACCCCCATGCTTATCAAGAACCTATCTACCTCTGCCTTAAAAATATTTAAAGACTCTGCTTCAACTGTATTTTGAGGAAGAGTGTTCCAAAGACTCACAACCCTCTGTGATGACTAGTTAATAATGTGGCAAGGATGGTGAACACTACTGCAGAGGGAGGTATAATTGTATTTGGTACCATGAAAATGATTACCATTAATACCCCAAAGACTTGGAGGTATTTCTGCGCTCATAACTCCTGAAGCTTGATTTCAGAATACAAGATTGAACCATAATTACAAACGAAGCCACTGGTAAGGATCCCTCACCCACCCTTATCTGAAATTATGCTATGAACATGTGTTATACTGGTTGCAGTGGATATTTTTTCCAGTTGTTATATCCCATGGTCTTGAATGTGACCTAGACTGCTTCTCTCCACTAATCACAAGTGGACCATCCAAGCTATATGTATATAAATAAATACATATAAACCTCCCTGGCTCAGACAGACTGGCAACACTGCCACTAGGCGGCTGAGCTCAAGGTAGCAATAAAAAGTGAATAAAGATTAAAAGTACACGATTCTTTCCTTTTAAACATATTAGTGAGAATTATCACAAATAGAAATTTTCCCAATCATATCTAAATAACTTTTAACACAGAAACATTACAATAAAAACTTGCACTGGAACTCATACCCGAGAGTTCCTGCTTCACAAAGGAAAGTACAGCAAGATAGACCTGACAGTCTGCAATGATGATTTGTCTTTGGAGTCTATCAACATCCAACGCACTGGGCCTCTGCATATCAACCTATTGAATAGAAGGAAATGAACAATTTTAATATGGCGTAACATGTTTAAAGACCCAATTATCAGTTTTCTCCAATCGTCAGATAACTTTGGTATCAGAGAAACAAACTGAAACCTGTCCGGGTTCAATTCTGGGTACAGCCTGTGCGGAGTTTGCAAGTTCTCCGTGACCGCGTGGGTTTTCACCGGGTGCTCTGGTTTCCTCCCACAGTCAAAGACTTGCAGGTTGATAGGTAAATTGGCCATTGTAAATTGCCCCTAGTATAGGTAGGTGGTAGGGGAATTGAGAGAAGGTGGGGATGTGGTAGGAATATGGGATTAATGTAGGATTAGTATAAATGGGTGGTTGATGGTCGGCACAGACTCGGTGGGTCGAAGGGCCTGTTTCAGTGCTGTATCTCTAAATAAATAAAAATAAATAAATATACCAAGCTTAGTGTCACCTCAACCTCGAGACATGGAATAGCCTTCTATATTAATTCTTTTGCTATCCAATTATTTTGTACATGGGAGCTCATGGTAGACTCTTTTTTTCTAATCAAATCTTGTCCTTAACAAGCAAGAGTATCAGGATTAATTTCACTGACTGATGCAGGAGAATACAAATGAAAATATCTACCATACTAAACTGGTTCACATATAAGGACTTAGTTCAGAGGACTCGGGTGCTAAAAATTTGTATTTCAGGTAATATTCTTCAGGGGATACGAATGAGTTACATCCAACGCCTCACAGTTCAAGTTTACGGAGAATGCAAGGTGGCTGGCCAACCAGAACATTCGAATAATAAAAGCAAAATACTGCGGATGCTGGAAATCTGAAATAAAAACAAGAAATGCTGGAAATACTCAGCAGGTCTGGCAGCATCTGTGGAAAGTGAAGCAGAGTTAACATTGGAATAGTTGATTCCTGCAGCATGATGAGGGTTTCAGCAGCAGCAGAGGGTGTCAGCAGATGAGTTGAGGCAAGGGCAGGGACAAGTTTATAATAAAAAAAATTAGATCTTTAATTTTACAAATGGGTCCAAAAGCAGTGGTAATGTCAATTCATGTATAGTTTTCTCTTAATTTCAAAGTTGTACCTGCTATCATCAAACACCAAGTTCTTACTTAATTTGCATGTTTAATTTTATTTTCATTTTTAGTACAGAAAAACAACTTTGAATCATCGTACAAATCATGTGTTAGACTGCAGCTAGAAAAGCGTGTTCCAGTTGCAGGTGCCCTTCTTCAGGAAGGATGTAGCATTTCTGCAGAGGATAAAGTGAGTTAGTGAAATGGTAGCAGGGATAAAAGGCTTTAGTTACATTTAGTTATGAGGTTAACAGAACACGCGCTTGAGAATATGGGGCTATTTTCACTAGGGCATTGAAGGTGAACCTGGTGAGCAGGCTTTGATGAAGTAATTAGGAAAAACTATCTTAATTGGTTGGTGTGAGCATAAATTTAAAGATTAGCACCATGAGACTGAAGGAAGAAGTTAAGACAGCTTTTATAAATAATCCTGTAGGGAAAGCCCTATTATGAAGTGGAATTCATAACTTTCAAAAGGAATAAGCAAATGAATGAAAAGCACAGCAACAGTGCACAGGTATGACAGGCAGTATAAAAATTCTGTGATTGTGGATCTAAAGGGGGCTGATGTACAGATAATGAAATCTTATACCCCTATTACTGAGGTTTAGTGGCAGCATTTCCACCTAAAAGTATGAATGGGAAAGGTTAAAAACACACTCCAAACGCTGCCAGCAAGCATAGACAGAGTTCTGCACTGAGTGTTAGGTTGACATTCAGTGGGATCCTTGCATCTGCTCAAGGCAAAGTGACACTTTCCCCAAACCCCCCCAATAAGAATATGAAGTATCACTGAAATAGTTGGAACACGGATTCAGTCGCCCAGTGTGAGGCTCCAATAGCACTGACAACACGGAGCAGCTGATAGCAGTACAATTTAATGAATTTCAAATTTACTTAAATGCAAGTTTGTTTTCCCCTCTTCGCTTGCCTCCACCATGTGTTTGTGTGGTTTAAGGGTGGGGGAATTGCGCAGGTGTCGGGGGAGTGGCGAAGAGAGGGTGGTGGGGAAAAGAGGCCCGTTCGTCGTTCTCACTTTTCTTCAATTCTCAGGGAGCACATTCTATCCTGATTGCCCCAAGAATTTTTTTTTAAATGAAAGAAAAGTTGAAAACTGCATTTGAAATACACACAGGTACAACAGCTGATGGATTTAATTTGTATCTCCAGCATTTTTGGATTTTATTAGGTCTTTTTAAACTGGGTTGCTACATTTCCCATTTCCAAATCACTTTTAACACAGCCAGAACGATGATACCCAATCCAACACCAGGCATACTGACATATTACGAAGAGTATAATGTGTTGCATCAGCACAAGGCACAAGTCAGGAGTTTGATGAAATACTCTCCACTTGCCTGGATGGATGCAGCTCCAACAACACTCAAGAAGCTCGACACCATCCAGGATAAAGCAGCCCACTCGATTGGCACCCCATCCACCACCTTCAACATTCACTCCCTCCACCACCAACGCACAGTGACAGCAGTGTGTACATTCTACAACTCACCAAGGCTCCTTCAACTACAACCTCAAAACCCGCAAACTCTTCCACCTAGTAAGACAAGGGCAGCAGATGCATGGGAACACCACCACGTGCATGTTCCCCTCCAAGTCACATAACATCCTGACTTGGAATAATATCACGGTTCCTTCACTGTCGCTGGGTCAAAGTCCTGGAACTCCCTGCCTAACAGCACTGTGGGGGTACCTACACCCCAAGGACTGCAGCAGTTCAAAGCGGCGGCTCACCACCACCTTCTCAAGGGCAATTAGGGATGGGCAATAAATGCTGGCCAAGCCAGCTACGCCCACATCCCATGAACGAATTTATTAAAAAGTAGACTCAGCTTCTTCCCATCCACCTTTAAACAAATGTATTATCGTTAATCTCCTTATACCTTACAAGTTCAGAATTTGTAGTCGATTTCACTTTTTGCAGCCCATGTTATATTAAATGTGTTCATTTGTGGGACATTTTCTTTGTTGACTTGCCATCTCTGTAAGCTTCGATTTAATGCCTCCTTCCAAGGCAGGTACAGACTTGGCAGCAAAAGCTTTATTGTGAATTTTTTTTTTTATTCGTTCATGGTATGCGAGTGTCGCTGGAAGGCCAGCATTTATTGCCCATTACTAATTGCCCTTGAGAAGGTGGTGGTGAGCCTCCTTCCTGAACCGCTGCAGTCCTTGTTGGTTAGGTTCACTCACAGTGCTGTTAGGAAGGGAGTTCCAGAATTTTGACCCAGCGATAGTGAAGGAACAATGATATAGTTCCAAATCAGGATGGTGTGTGACTTGGAGGGGTACTTGCAGATGGTGGTGTTTCCATGCATCTGCTACCCTTGTCCTTCTAGATGGTAGAGGTTGCGGGTTTGGAAGGTGCTATCTAAGGAGCCTTGGTGCATTGCTGCAGTGCACCTTGTAGATGATACACACTGCTGCCATATGCGTCACTGGTGGAGGGAGTAAACATTTGTGGATTGGGTACCAATCAAGTGGGCTGCTTTGTCCTGGATGGCATCAAGTTTCTTGAGTGTTGATGGAGCTGCACCCATCCAGGCAAGTAGAGAGTATTCCATCACACTCCTGACTTGTGCCTTGTAGATGTTGGACAGGCTTTGGGGAGTCAGGTGGGTACCTGGCCTCTGACCTGCTCTTGTAGCCATGGTATTTATATAGCTACTACAGTTCAGTTTCTGGTCAACGGTAACCCCCAGAATGTTGACCGTGGGCAATTCAGCGATCATAATGCCATTGAATGTCAAGGGGAGATGAGTAGATTCTCTCTTGTTGGAGATGGTCATTGCCTGGCACTTGTGTGGCGCGAATGCTACTTATCAGCCCAAGCCTGGATATTGTCCAGCTCTTGCTGCATTTCTACACGGACTGCTTCAGTATCTGAGGAGTCGCGAATGGTGCTGAACATTGTGCAACCAGCGAACATCCCCACTTCTGACCTTATGACAGAGGGAAGGTCATTGATGAAGCAGCTGAAGATGGTTGGGCCTAGGACACTATCCTGAGGAACTCCTGCAGTGATGTCCAGAAGCTGAGATGGTTGACCTCCAACAACCACAATCATCTTCCTGTGTGTTAGGTATGACTCCAACTAGCAGAGAGTTTTCCCCGATTTACATTGACTTCAGTTTTGCTTGGGCTCCCTGACGCCATACTCGGTCAAATGCTGCCTTGATGTCAAGGGCAGTCAATCTCATCTCACCTCTTGAGTTCAGCTCTTTTGTCCATGTTTGAACTAAGGTTGTAATGAGGTCAGGAGCTGAGTGGCCCTAGCGGAACCCAAACTGAGCTTCACGAGTCGGTTATAAGCAAATGCCGCTTGACAGCACTGTCGACAACACCTTCCATCGCTTTACTGATGATCAAGAGTAGACTGATGGAACGCTAATTGGCCAGGTTGGATTAGTCCTGCTTTACGTGTATAGAGCATACCTGGGCAATTTTCCGCATTGCCGGGTAGATGCCAGTATTGTAGCTGCACCGGAACAGCTTGTTGATTAGAGGCACAGCAAGTCCTGGAGCACAGGTCTTCAGTACTTTGAGCAGAATGTTGTCAGGGCCCATAGCCTTTGCACTATCCAGTGCCTTCAGTTATTTCTCGATATCACACAGAGTGAATCTGATTGGCTGAAGACTGGCATCTGTGATGCTGGGGACTTCAGGAGGAGGCCGGGATGGATCACCAACTCGGCACTTCTGACTGAAGATTGTTGCAGATGCTTCAGCCTATCTTTTGCACTGATGTGTTGGGCTCCCCCATCATTGAGGATTGGGATATTTGTGGAGCCACCTCCTCCAGTTAGTTGTTTAATTGTCCACCACCATTCACGACTGTGACAGGTCTGCAGAGCTTAGATATGATCCGAAGAAGTTACGAAGAAGGGTCACTGACCCGAAACGTTAACTCTGCTTCTCTTTCCACAGGTGCTGCCAGACCTGCTGAATGGTTCCAGCATTTCTTGTTTTTATTTCAGATTTCCAGCATCCGCAGTATTTTGCTTTTATTTTAGATATGATCCATTGGTTATGGGATCGCTTAGCTCTATCTATCGCATGCTGCTTACGCTGTCTGGCACGCTAGTCCGGGGCTGTAGCTTCACCAGGTTGACACTTCATTTTGGAGGTATGCCTGGTGCTGCTCCTGACATGCCCTCCTGCACTCTTCATTGAACCAGGGTATATCCCACGGCTTGATAGTAATGGTTGAGTGGGGGATATGCCGGGCCATGAGGTTACAGATTGTGGTTGAGTACAATTCTGCTGCTGTTGGCCCACAGCCCACATAGATGTCCAGTTTTGCACTGCTGGATCTGTTCGAAATCTATCCCCTTTAGCACAGTGATAGTGCCATACAACACGATGGAGGGTATCCTCAATGTGAAGACAGGACCTTGTCAATAATAGGACTGTATGGTGGTCACTCCTCCCAATACTGTCATGAACAGATGCATCTGCAGCAGGCAAATTGGTGAGGACGAGGTCAAGTATGTTTTTCCCTCTTGTTGGTTCCCTCACCACCTGCCACATATCCAGTCTAGCAGCTATGTCCTTTAGGATACGACCAGCTCGGTCAGTAGTGGTGCTACTGAGCCACTCTTGGCGATGGACATTGAAGTCCCCACCCAGACTACATTCTATGCCCTTGCCACCCTCAGTGCTTCCTCCAAGTGCTGTTCAATATGGAGGAGTACTGACTCATCAGCTGGGTGGGGGGGGGGGTGCGGTAGGTGGTAATCAGGAGGAGGTTTCCTTGCCCATGTTTGACCTGATTCCATGAGACTTCATGGGGTCTGGTGGTAATATTCAGGACGCGCAGGGCAACTCCCTCCCTACTGTATACCACTGTGCCACCACCTCCGCTGGTCTATTCTGCTGGTGAGGCAGGACATACCCGGGGATGGTGATGGCTGTGTCTGGGACATTGTGTGGCATGATTCGGTGAGTATATCTATGTCAGGCTGTTGCTTGACTAGTCTTTGGGACAGCTCTCCCAACTTTGGCATAAGCCTCAGATGTTAGTAAGGAGGATTTTGCAGGATCGACAGGGCTGAGTTTGCCATTGTTGTTTCCAATGCCTATGTCGATACCAGGTGGTCCATCCAGTTTCGTTCTTAATGACTTCGTAGTAGTTAGATACAACTGAGTAGGTTA